>NC_057865.1:182123544-183404544 GCF_019393635.1 Dromiciops gliroides | reverse complement strand
ATATTCCAGTCACAAACTTTATCCCACTGAGTCATAATATCTGTGATGTCAAATTTGTCTCCTTGAATTAGGATCTGTATTTCATCATGTTTGGCTCTCATATTTTATGGATTTGTGTATAGACATCTGAGGTCATGGGTTTCATGACTGGCTTCTTTCCTGAATTTTTTTTATCCTGTGAATTTCTGGGCATCCCTACTGTTATTCTTCCTATATTGTAGCTTTCCCTAATGCATCTGACTTAGTAGACATACTTAAATAGTCCTCTCTCTCTCCCTGAAGCCAACCCCTTCTTTTCTCCATAACCCCTTTCCATTTCAATGTCCTTCTCATTAGATTGCAAGAATCCAGACAAAGACAGACTTTACAGCCCTTGTAAAGTTCACTCCATTCATGTCCAGGAATCTGTCATGCCTATATCATAAACTCTGTTCATGCTACCTCCTTTTCAGAAAGTGTTTCATACTTGTAACTTAGCTCCAAGGTTTCGGTAGATCTTCATCCCTTTCTCTTCTGCATGACATTTTTTCACAAGTAAGGATTCCTCTCTGCCTCTTTATGTATGATTTGTTTGTTATTCTCACCTAGTAGCTCATCTTTAATTTGTTTTTAAAGAATATTTCAATCAATTCAAAATAAGTTATACATGAGTAGTCATGGAAAAATTCCCATATTAGCTAGTTGTGAGAGAAAACAGTCAAAAAACCCAAAACTTCAGATTAAGGAATTGTTTTTACATATATTTTGGAAATTAAAATTCTATTCAGAATTTAAAAAAAAAGAATTTGGAGAGAACAGGGACAATTCTTAAGCCCCTTTACCTTCTTTTCAAGTAGGGAGACAAGCTTGCTCTATAAACAGAAATAGCAGTCATTTGACAGTGGCAAAAATATAAAAATCACACAGTGTAGGTCTCTACACCATTCACCCAGCTCTCTGTCAATTCTAGAAGTGATGTACTGAGCACTTGTTATTCTTCTTCATAATGTCTTTTCTTCTTAAGCTCTAGCTGCTGATGGGAAGTGAAATGGGAAAAGAATGGGAACAAGCATTCATTAAGTACTTACTGTGTACCAAGCACTGTGCTAAGCTCTTTACAAATATTACCATATTAATAACTGAGTCATATTAATCACAATTATAGTCACCTTTGCTACAGTATTTTTAATATCTAAAATTGGAACAATTTCCTTCAAGAACCAGCATGTTCTCAATGGAGTGTGGGGGCAAATTTTTAATAACTGGATATGTGGGGGGAAATAATGTATGCCTTATATACTTTTTTTTTTTGCCTTACATACTTTTAAGTTTAATCTATATTACTGAGGGCAGCTAAGTGGCTCAGTGGATAGAGCACCAGGTCTGGAGTCAGCAAGACATGAGTTCAAATCTGGTCTTAGACACTTACTAGCTGTGTGACCCTGAGCAAGTCACTTAACACTGTTTGCCTAAGTTTCTTCATCTATAAAATGAGCCATAAAAGGAAATGACGAACTATTCCAGTACCTTTGCCAAAAAAATAACTAGATGGTACATGGATAGAGTACCAGGCCTAGAGTTAAGTTCAAATCCAGACTCAAACACTTATTTGTCACTTAACCCTGATGGCCTCAGTTTCCTCATATGTAAAATGAGCTGGAGAATGACAAACCACTACAGTATCTTTACCAAGAAAATCTATGATGCGGTCATGAAGAGTTGGACATGACTAAAAACAGCTGAATAGCAACTATATTATTAACTTTTTTAGAACAAAACAATAAATCAAGCTCTGATCTGTAGTATTTTCAAGGTATAAAATGAAAATGTAAAAACTAGCTTATGAGCTAATATGAGCCAACTCTAGCATACCATTGATATAGTGATATTATTCTAGGCACCTAGATGGTACAGTAGATAGAGTTCAGGACTAGGAGTAAGGAAGCCCTGAGTCCAAATCCTGCCTTAGATACTTCCTACCTGTGTGACCCATCACAAGTCACTTGACCTCTCTCTGCCTCAGTTTTCACTTTGTTCCCCTCAGTTTTCTCATCTGTAAAATGGAGATAATAAAACATCTGATCAAATGAATCAATATATGTAAATTTCTTTACAAATATTAAAGCACTATATAAATCCTTGCTATTATCATTATTTCTATTTTAACACTTGATTGTCCAGTTCCAACCCAGGATTCCACAATATTCTTTGTTGCATGCAAAATATGTCAGCACTTCCAAAACTCTTAGGATTTATACTTTTTCCTAGTTATTTCTTTTGATAACCTGAATGAAGATTTGGGATGACCTCTTGATCCATAAATTAGGTCAGTGGCACTGTGTGAATATGCAATATGGCCTTGATGTTAGAACAAAAGTCATAAGGAAATATGGGATGATCATTTGAATGAAAAGTTATTATCACTAGTATATTTCTCTGGGAATCAAGTGATCATAAGATATAGATGTTCAAATCTCTCTTAGAGATCCACACCCCTCCTCCAATTTTAGTAGTGAAGAAACTAAGAGCCAGAGGGGTTCTGATTTGCCCAGGGTTATACAGGTAAAAATAAGAAGTAAACTTAGGTCTTCTTACTATTTATATTATTTACTTTCTTCTAAACCATTGTGAGCAAAGGAGCTAGGAAACCAGACATCAAAAAGTGATTCAGCAAAGAAAAAGAGAGAGTGAGAGGGAATGCAATAATCCAAAGTTTTGTATTATATTTTCAAATCACTGGTAGTTTCTCCTTCACATAGCTTTTAAGATTCCTGGGGCTTTCAGAATGATAGCTAGTCTAGCTCAGTTTTCTATTTGAAATCTCTGGCAGTTTTAGATCCTAGCAACAGAGCCCAGAAGTTTTAAATTCAGACATCGATTTTTCCTCCTTGGCAATGTTAGCCTTTAAGAACATTTTTTTTTCATTCCACAATCCCCTTCACCAGAAATAGCTATGAGCTATGTCATCAACATTGAAAATTTACTTGGTACAACATCTTCCCTTTTAAATAATCTCAGCTAATTTATTAGGGAAATCACTGGCTTCCTTCTCATCAGCACTTGCTTTCTCCTTCCCCCTTATGTAATGCAAATTAAGTCTTTCTTTATTACAAGAGAAGTAATCCTCCTTGTCTGGAATATTTCATCCAAGGATCTTGCACTTTTTCTGTTTATTTGTTTGTTTTAGATCCTAAAAAAAAGATCCATAAATCCTCACCCTAGGGTATTGTAAGACTTGGGGGTAATAATAATAAGAGCCCACATTCTATATCACTTTGGAGTTTTGAATGTATTTAAGCCTATTTTTACAGATGAGGACATTAGTAGAAAAATGACACATAAAACATTAAAAGGCTCTTAAGTATCAGAGCTGGGACTCAAACATCAGGTCTTCTAACTTCAAGATGTGATTTTTCCAATACACCAATAAGAGCTTTGATGTTCAAACAATGAGAAGTTTCTCCACCTAAGAAATGTCTTTTACCTCTCCTGTTATTCTAGGTTGTATTGGAACAGCAAGTTTATTTTCTTCAATAATTCTGGCCTTAACAAGCAACTCTTCCACTAGAAAGTCTTTTCCAAATTCTGCATCAAACTATGGAAAGGAACCTGTGTTCCCAAAAGTTATGCCCAAAGAGTCTAAACTCCAACAGTCCTCTACACAAAAGCTTCAAGTACTGACCCAACAACTCTCTGGCCAAATCATCTTAGGATAAGCCTGGCTAAGTTTAGAAATATATATCACCATAGGGGCATATATGTGTATATACATACACTTACAAACATTTGTACATATATACATACAGCCTTTTTTGTATCCCCAGTACTATGAGAAATGTTAGGGATACAAAGAAAAGTAATATATCTTAGTTGATCCTGAGTAGCAGCCTGATAAAATCATGGATTCTTGAAGTGTCTCTAACAATATTGATCAAAGCAATAGGAGAAAAACCCAGAGTAATGACTTGTCTCATCATTCCTTTTACCATTTCTTTTATTTTTGATTTAATACTGAGCAAACACATCTACATGTGGTGGTGGTATTTTTAAAATATGGGAACTCAAAGCACTATTTTTCCTCATTCACCATAATTAAAGAAATATAAACTGGAAAATTTCTCATCAAATTATGAATGGAGGGAATATGAAATGTTATATTCTGTTCTCATCTCTGGGTAGGGTTAAGGATGATGGCAGAACCTTCACAAACATGGAGAGAGAAAGAGCCTTAAAAGTACCATGTCAGGGAGAAGCGAGGGGAAGGAAGGAAAGAGGGATAGACTTTGGAATACAAAACTTTTTTAATGTTAAAAATTGTTAGGGGGCAGCTAGGTGGCACAGTGGATAGAGCACCGGCCCTGGATTCAGGAGTACCTGAGTTCAAATCCGGCCTCAGACACTTGACACTTACTAGCTGTGTGACCGTGGGCAAGTCACTTAACCCCCATTGCCCTAAAAAAATAAAAAGAAAAAAATTTGTCTTAGCATGTAATAGGAGAAAAAGATAAAATATATATTTTTTAAAAGAGTATCCAGTAGAAGGGAAATGAGATCCTATGGTGCTTTTAGGGTAGGGTGATGGAAGGTTTATATAACCTGATTTTAGACATGTGAGTTTCTACTGTGGCCGGTGGCACCAGCTCTTTCTCTTTGTTACTGTTATGGAAAAGGTGAGAGGGCATGTCTGCCTTCATCTGGTTAGGCAAGTTCAGCCTCATTAGGAGAAATCATAGATGGATTAGGGAAAGGCAGTTGAGTAATAAAGAATAAGTGCTAATTAGGCCTATTCATAAGAGCATTACAGTGAAATTCAGAAGCAGCAAAATTTGAAGATTGCCTTTAGTAGAAGTAGCAGGAATTTGAAAATCTACTTAATCTCCAAATGGCATTGCCTTTAAATTTAGGGGTAACTAGACCACAACCCTTGCCCTGCACACTTGCGTCCCAAGTTGTTCCCAAAGGCTGTTACTCTCTTTCTTAAGTAGATATCCCTAATTAAGGCTTCCTACCTTTGGAAATCTGTCTTCTGACCAAAGTTTACTACAACTTTCATCTCTGCCCCTACCGTCTTAAAAATCTGTCTGGTCAAGGAAGGATGGGATGAGAGATTGCAGGTAAATCAATGAAAAACTGCTTAACATGACTAGAAAAGGAGTTCAAAAAAGGTGAATTGGTAGTATTAACTCTTTTCTTTTTGTTTTTAATAAATTAAACCACTCCCTCCATATAGAAGCCATATAGCATACCAGTCAGTCCACAGTTACTATGTGTCAGACACTGTTTACCCGCCCTGTTGGACTGACCAGTCTGAAGGATAAAGCTCACATCTGTCCATATTTTAAAATAACAGGAAAGACTAAGAAAATGTGCTTCAGATAGAATTGTCCTAGGCCACATCTACCTTTAGTGACCTTATAGTGACTATTTCTAAGGAATATGATTAAAATATATACACGGTTTTAAAATATCAGACATTTTAGTGACTGCTATAGATTAATCCAGAGCATAATTATGTTTAATAGGTTATTCTCTTTTTATGAATCATTTATGAGAACTCACAGGCAACTTTTTCTATTTAAATACTCTTCCAATTGCAGGGGAACATAGGTTTTTAATAGGAATTATCTGAGGATGATTTAAATCTGACAGGGCCATCAGAAACCTGAGCCCAATGCCAAAAACAAAACACCACCACAATAAACCTTGTTTCCCTATCCATATGCCTCCCTAATTACAATTATTAAGTTCTGGCTAGCCAAGTAAGAACATGATCTCTTCCTAAAATAATTGAGCATGATCCTTGAAGTGAGAGAAAATGGTAGTGCGGTGGCCTGTTGAATCTTTCAATTTGAGAGATAAGAAAGTGGCCTAGTTTGTCCAAGCTGTGCTTATGTCCCAAAATAATAAGTTTGGTTCCTGCATTATAATATAATGAATTATCTTGTTGTGTTACCTTGGGCAAGTCATTTCATTTCTTAGGGACTAAGTTTCCTAATATGTAACATGATATGTCCATTTTATGTTTTACTACTGATCTCACGGGTATTTTCTGAGGAAAGTGCTTTGTAAATTATTAGCACTTTATAACAGAGTGTGATAATAATAATGATAAGGTCAGAGGGATTCTACCAAATTAACTCTAAGCTCTTTTTGAGTCTTATGGTTTTATGAGCTTGTATAATCCATCTCCAGAATTTCACTTAGAGGGATAATATCCAGCCTCATTTCCACATCTGCTCTATCACTTTTCTTTCTATATAGCCATTTGGCCCTTATTTCTACTTGGGGTCTCATGTGAAAGCAGAACCAAAGTTTGCATGCCCTAGTTTTAAAGACATAACTCCCAATACAATAAAGATTCCAGAAATAGTTCAAGTAAAGCACAGTAAACATAAAACGCTAACATTTGGCATTGATATGATGTTTCAGGATAAGTAAAGAATTGCTAATATTTTCACCATATTCTATCCTCACAATAGTCCTGTAAGGGGGCATTATGGCCATTATTATCTTTTTTTTTTTCAGGGCAATGAGGGTTAAGTGACTTGCCCAGGGTCACACAGCTAGTAAAGTATCAAGTGTATGAGGCCGGATTTGAACTCAGGTACTCCTGAATCCAGGGCCGGTGCTTTACCACTGCGCCATCTAGCTGCCCCCCATTATTATCTTAATAAAACAAATGAGGTCAAGGAAACCCAAGATGCCAGATGACCTCCTTGTGAATAGAATTAGAAAGCATCAGAGGGAAGATCTGAATGCAAGTTTTATAAGAGAGCACAACAGCTTGAATAAGTCAATCTTCCCCAAAACAGTTTAGATCATTTTTAAAGTTACAACTGACATGCAAAGCCCAGTTATGACATCCATTATAGTTAAAGGCTACTCCTACCCCCTCACCCTGTGGTAAACATTATTTGTGGTAAAGATTAATATCACAAGTTTTAGCTGAGTCATTTGGGAGGGACCACACTTGGCCCACCCTGAGATTACATATGCTACTGAGGTCAGAAGGAGAACTCTCCATGAGCAGCTTTTGAAGGACCTCCCCTTTTGGGGGAGGAAAGATTGAACGGGACCTGAAGGGAGGCGAGGCACTTATGGTAGGCTAAGCTCTCGGGCACTTCCTGAATGTGGAAGGCTCTCTCTCTGGTGGTTGACTGAGGTCTCAGTGGTGTGTGAGCAACCTTAGACTGACTGGCTGTTCAGGTTGGTGAGTTCCCTACTGAAAACCCTAAATTCCTTTGAACCAGCTTAGGCTAAGTTTAAAGTTAAGAGCATCTATCTGTATTTCTATTTTCCCATTTCCTTATCTTCGATTTTTATTAGTTTCATCTTTGTTGTTTAATCAATTCCCGAGTAATAAAATCTAATCCTTTTGTGAACTAAAGCTTAGAGGCTCCTTTCTTATTGGCCTAGGAGAAGTATCTAAAAAGAATAGTTTAGAGGGGAGATTAAACCTAAAAAAGGTCCCTCATATTTCCGGGACCCCAATATTAAGGCAAGTCACCCAAATAGCTCTAAGTATATGCAATTTTGGTTCTCACAACCCCCCACAAGGAGATGGCTACTATTCCATAGAAGGGTCTTATTACAAATAACACCTTTGCCTAGTAGTAAAAGACCAAGAGGGAGATTTGGGTATGTTGTAATTCCCAAATTGGTTCTTGTCTTTGCCCCATACATACCAATCCCTGGGGCACATCATAGTCTTCTATATTAGAATAAAATTCCACTTTCCCCTAGGAACTGGTATAATCCCTTCCCTGCTGTCATCCATTTTCAAAAATACAATTTCAATCTAGATACTGCTATTCAAGTTCGAGGAAACCTGTAAAATTACTTCAAAGGAACAGCATCCCACTGCAAACAGATTCAGATATCCCTTGGTTTCCCTGTATGTAATATGTGTGTATATACATATATATGTATATATATATATACATATGCATACATAAATACATAACATTTATATATGCATAACACATATAACTATATATACACAAAGATATACATATATTCTTATGATATATGATTATATTCTTTTTATGATCATTGGAGTTAGGCTTTTCTTTGTTCAAATACATTTGGGAACATGAAATTGTTTTTCTGGCTGGCCAAAAAGTAAAAATGATTCTTAGATCTATGGCAAACATTACTACCTTTTCCATTCTTTGCCTGTATCTTTCCAGGAAATAGAAATAAGGAAGGACTGTTATTTCTGAATCTTTCCTTTCCTAATATCTCAGGCTGAGACTGCCAATCTTTCCCATTTCTTTTTATGTAAATAAGCTTTGCTAATGTTTACACCTTCAACTCAATCTTCTCAGCTCCTGACTCAGATACTTAGTGATTCTAATTTCTACGTGGCCAATGTGAGCTAGATTTTCTATTCTTAAAAGTGGTGAACCCCCACCCATTATGACTAAATTTCCTGAAAGTCAACTTGGCAAGCCTCTGTTACCTCTACAATTCCCTGTGATCTTTCATATGGGTTTGATATATTCTTTGGTCCCCTTTCTTCCCTGAGAATTCTGTATCTTTACTGAGAAAAGTGAATGTTTCCTGATCTTTTCCTCCTCCTCCCCCTCCCTCTTCTGCTCTGGCTCACTAGAATTTTGTGAAGGATTTTCCTCTCTCTTACTGCACTTGTCTGCTTCTTTCCAAGATTCAGAGACTAAAATATGATCTCTAACCTCATCATTTCTCTTGTATTTGGCAGCTTGCTAAAAAAATTTTTTTTGAAGAAAAAAAAAAGAAAAAGAATAACTTCTGAACCAAATTGACCTCTAAATCATTAAAAGACAAAAATTCATGTCTTTATTTCCCCTTTCTTCACAAACTGCTTTTGTTCCTTACTTTTTTTGGAGAAGCGCAATGTTTTCTCATTCCCAACGTCCAGAACTGAGGAGGACAGGAAAAATAATGGACCCCCACCCATTATATTTCCTGAAAGTCAAACTGGTAAGCTTCTGCTACCTCTACAATTCTCTGTGATCTTTCATATGGGCTTGATATGTTCTTTGTTCCCCTCTGTTCCCCAGAATTCCACATCTTTATTAAGACAACTGACTTAGGTTGAACAACCTTCCTTTTTTTTCCACCTTTCACCATAACCCTCCCCCCATAAACCAGTAGTACATGACTCATATCCATTCCAGTTTATCTAAGCAATAAGATTGACTTAAATTTCAGATCCTCCACTTATGTCCAATTCTGATGCCTCAATGACGTCTGTGGGTGACCCTGTAGCCTCCTTGAGAGAAGAGACTGTCTTTTTCCTTTCATTGTATCCCTAATACAAAGCATTTGCACAAAGTAGGTATTTGATAAATGTTTACTAACTGACTTGAAAGCTATGTCAGTGAATCATAAACTCTGATGAGTCCTAATAAACTAGAAGGATTTTGTGTACCACACTGAATTATGCATCTGCCACCTGAGGACCATTCAAAGTAAGTTTGAAGGTGACTATCACCAGAAGGGTTGATTACAGGGTGAAGAATTTTATTTTATTCTGTTTTTATTACTACTCAATTTTTGAGCACTCACTGCTAAAATGTAAAGAAGTTGCAATTTGTACATATGGAGACATTATTTATGAAACCACAGATCCTTGAAGCACAGTAGTAAATGCTAATGTCATATTAGTTGCTGAAAAGTATTTTGAATATGAAGTTTCTCAAAAGGCCTAATCCAAACTATTTTTCTTTAAATGTATTTTTCCTGTATTCTTACAATGATACTACAAGTTTCTGCCACAATATAATGGTAAAGCAAAGTATATACTTTATGCTAATTTTGTAAAAGAAATCAAATTAATAAGATTTCACATCACTGGTTGTAAAGCCTAAAATTCTGTCTGTGATGTTTAAAATCTAATGTGTGGTCACCTTAAATGAGAAAAGCTTTAGCACCAGTCTTTGAGCATTAAGCGTTTATTAAAGTATATTAGGAGTTAACAAAGAGAGAGAGAGAGAGAGAGGAAAAACAGCCTTCATCTAGTTATCTAAGAGAGAGAGAGAGAGAGAGAGAGAGAGTCATCCCCTCCCCCCAACAGCTGGTTCCTGCATGAAAAGAATGCGCCCCTTCACTGTTTCTCCCAGAGGACCCCTGTGAAACAGGAAGCAGAGCCATCCACACACACAGCTCCAAACTAATTGGCTGGTAACTTTGATTGACACGACTGAAAGGCAGAAACAACTTCCAGACGCAATTCGACCTTCAAAACCCTAGAAAGGTCACCTCATGCTTTCTCCTCAGGGCAGAGCTTCCCTGCAATGTCTTTCTTAGCAGGTTGGTGGTGCTCCAATTCTCACATGGTGCAGCCATTTCTTTCCTTGCTTCTGCTACCTCCTTTTTTTCTAACACTGTGTAGTATTACAGAAGGTTTATGGAAATCCAAATGGTAGTGGTAGGGGTAGGTAAGAAAAAGAGCAACCATCAGTGGGATAATAATAGAGAAGCTGAGACATCCCCATTTTTCTCCTACTTGGTTCATCAAGAGATAAACACTGGGCCTTCTTTCCCTAATTGCTATCCTTAAGTTGCTTACAAGGTCTCCATTGACAAACTGGACTAAAAGCATATAACTAAACAAGAAAGTATTTCAGTATGGTGTTATGGTGTTCACAAAATTTGAAAGATTCTAACTTTATTCCCTTTTGGTTTCCTGCATTATGAGTACTTTAGGAATAAAAAAATCCCCATTTAATTTGGTCAAATATTTGGTCATCACCAGTAATAGTCAGAGGTAGTTACATTTATGCACAAAGCAGGTATCTTATCAATTGCCTCTCGATCAGTTCAAAAACTTGAACTTAAAAGAGAAAGACACCAAACAATTTTATTAGACAATTTGCATAAGTATGTAATTCATTAGTAAATTAGTAATTAATTAGTAAAAATTCTAATGAATTTTTAACTACTAAAGCTATTCTGAGCTAAGACAACTTTGAATTTAAAGAGACAAAAGGCACACAAAAGAAATAAAAACACTAAGAAGGTATCAGAGTGTTCTCTGATTTGCATATATAATTCCTGGGGTCCTTTAACTAACACTACCTTTTAATCAGCAAGTGATTTTTGTGTATTATTTTTAGTTTGTCTTTGCTAAGAACTGTAGAGCGAGGCTAAAGTTTCCTATCTCTATCACTGACATCCTAGGACCTATTCATTATAAAATGGATTGATGCTTTTTTACTCCAAAAGGAAAAGAAAATGAAAGAAAAATAAGTATTTTATTATGCTTCATTACTTTTAAGCAAAAAAAAAAGCCTGAAAGGATGTTTTAGGACATGATGAAGCCAATTGTGGGAAGATGCTAGCTAGGATTTTCATTTAAGCAGGTCACTTCATGTTAAAAAAAAAAAGTAGAAGATAGTCCTGTTGAATTATTATCATCTGAGTGACATGTGAGGACTTGTCTTGAATATCTTCATCTACACTGAGTCTCAATGACTTACAAGAAAAATGTGTATCTATTCTGCATTCTGCTTTGTCTGCAATTGTATGTTGCTTATTTTTACCCTGATAGTTGGAAGTAAGGTATAAAGAGTGGATAGAGTACCAGACCTAAAGTCAGTAAGACTTGAGTTCAAATCCAGACACATACACTTTACTAACCATGTGACAATGGGCAAATCATTCAACCTTTGCCTCCCTCAGTTGCCCATTTTGCAAAATGGCAATAACAATAGCACCTGCTTTTCAAGGTTGTTCTGAGAATCCAATGAGATAATATGTGTAAAGCACTTTGCAAACCTTAATGTGTTATATAAATTCTAACTATTATTCTTAGTTTGTATTTGCTAAGAACTGTTGGAGCTATGTCATATAAAATCCAGAGTGCAAAAGGGCTTGTAGGTCATTATCATGTTGATCAATTTTTTAAAAAGCATTCCTACTAAAGCTACTTGACAGTAGCTGAAGTACTAGATATAGTAGGAGGTTTTGTTTGAGTTTTGTTGGTGGTTGTGGTTTAGGTTTTTTTTGTTTGTGTTGTGGATTTTTTTTGTTTGGTTGGTTTTGGTTTGGGATTTTTGGCTTTTTGTGGGGCAATAAGGGTTAAGTGACTTGCCCAGAGTCACAAAGCTAGTAAGTGTCAAGTGACTGAGGCCAGATTTGAACTCAGGTCCTCCTGAATCCAGGGTTGGTGCTTTATCCACTGTGCCAACTAGCTGCCCCTGGGTTGTTGTTTGTTTTGTTTTTTGTTTTTTAATATTTTTGCATTGCTACCTGAACTCACAAAAAGAATGAAGGAAATTATCTCTGGTCATCACAACTACTGAAGAAGAGTTACTTGATATTTCACAGAAAGTCACATGCGCGCATGCGCGCGCACACACACACACACACACACACACACACACACACACACACACACACTATTTGCACTCTGGATTTTGTATGATATAGGTCCTAGGATGTCAGTGATAGAGAAAGGAAACTGTAGTTTCCTATCCTCAGTTCTCAGCAAAGACAAACTAAAAATAATACACAAAAATCACTTGCTGATTAAAAGCTAGTGTAAGTTAAAGGACCCCAGGAGTTATATATACAAACCAGAGAACACTGTGATACCTTCTTAGTGTTTTTATTTCTTTTGTGTGTCTTTTGTCTCTTTAAATTCAAAGTTGTCTTAGCTCAGAATAGCTTTAGTAGTTTAAAAAAACTGTCATGTCAAAGGACTACTCTTTACCTACTTATTTTGCTAATAGTGAAACAACCAGAATAACCTAACATCCTTTCAGTAGTACAAAAATAAGTGAGGGGATGCTAATTCTTTTTATAACACTGCTCTCCTAAAGTGAATATATTTGGCTCCAGCAGGAGGTGTAGGGAGTCAGGGAGGGAGCTTCCTTTAAGAGAAATGTACAGGGAATCCAATACCCCAGCAGAGGAGAGTATTCAGCATTGTTTCCAGAAAGGAAAAGCTGACAAAAAAATTTTTTATACATTAAGGATTGAATTTTTTTAAATGAAGAGAAAATCTATGTCAAATAGAATTGCCTTCAATTTCAATTTAGCTATTTGTTAATATGGCTGCAGACTTTTCATCATTTAATCTAAGAATTTTAAACACTTTTACATATTATGAAAGAAGTGATGATCATAACATAGGAAGCCAGATTTAGAGCTGGTGAAGACTTTAAGGGCCATGAAATCCAACACCCTCACTTTGCAGATGAGGAAACTGAGGCACAGGGAGGTTTAAGTTATTTGACCATCATTAGAAACTAAAAATGCCTTTTATTACAATATCATGTAATTCCTAAATTCTGTTTTTATAAAACAAAGCTCCTTCTTTTTCCTATTTTTAAAAGGGATCAAATAAAAAATCATTTTTCTGTATATAAAACTTATAACCTATATAAAACTTAAAACTTCTTAAGTTTCTATTTCCTGTGGATTTTTACTTTTCTATCTGTCTTTCAAAGTTAGTCTATTCTTCCTTCTCTCAACTTATTTTTTCACATCTTTTTTAGGTCAGAATGTGGAATTGAGAGAGTTATGTAGTTAAAGAACAGAGATTAGAGGCAAAAGCCCATCAAAAAAGAACAGAGTGATTAAATGTAATCTCAGTCATGTGGAGATCTGTACATTTATGGTTGTGTCAGCTGGCAAGAGGGAAAGCTTCCAAAGTTGTTGAACATTCAGAAAAATAGTCCTCAGCAGGTATTCACTTTATTTCTGTCAGACAGATGTTAAGATGGAATGTTAGCAGCTTGACTATCTAAAGATAAAGTTCAGTATCAGACACTTGAGGTAGCTATATTACAGGGTTTGATTTTAAAATACTTCAATTGATCTGTGTCAAATTCATTGTGCTATAGCTAGAAGAGACCTTAAATATTAATTAGTCCAACTCTCCTATTTTACAGATGACGAAATTGAGACCCATAAGAGGAAAGTGACTTGTTCAGTGTCACACAAGTAGTAATGAACAGAGGCAGGATTTAAATCCAAGTGTCCTTATTTGGAATACAATACTCTTTCTACTAGGGCCTGTACAAATTGTATCTTTGACTCCTAGAAAAAACTGGCCAATATGATTGCCACAGCACTGCCAGAGACTTTGAAACACAATAGAGAATGGGACAGTTGTCATAGGACTGGAAATAGGCAAATATACCCTGGGCTTTCAAAAAAGTGAAATTTTCTGGGTTGCTGACCAGCAAGATGATGGATGAATTAGTTACTTTCTTCAAACCATTTTTCACCTTGAGGCCCCATCCCCATCCTTATCAAAGGAATTTTGCACCAGATGTAGAGTGATTATATCCTAATCCATAAGAGAAGGAATACAACCCTGAGCACATAAAATCCTTTTGAGGGAAAACAAATCCATAAACTATTCATCCAGTACCCCTCCCCCCATAGCCTCCAATAGCCCTAAACAAAAACACAAGTTAACTTAGAGGTTTGTTACTCTTAAGATCACACACTGCTGCAGATAACTGTGGAAATAAGCCTGTTCTCAGTCCACCAGGCAATAAGTGAAAGACACTGACTCTTCTCATTCGCACAAAGCTGAAAAAGAGGAAGAAGGGGGCTGATTTTTTTTTTTCAAAAGTGATGCCTTTTGACTGAGGCAAAGATTCCCAAGGTTATAGATTCTAAGTTATAAACTCCCAAATCACACACACACACACACACACACACTTTAGGCGGAAGAAACTCTGCCCAAAATACCTCTCCTTTCTCTCCCTACCTAAAAGTAGAAGATATCAATTTAGCTCAGTTAAGAAGGAAAGGTGTTGTCAGGGAGGAGGAGCCAAGATGGAGGAGAGAAGGCAGGAAGTTGCCTGAGCTCTCCTGAGTTTCTTTCAATACAATATTAAAGCAAGCCTCTAAACAGATTCTGAAACTATAGAACCTACAAAAACACATAGAGACACAATCTTCTAACTTGAGATAATTTAGAAGACTTCAGGAAAGGTCGGTCTCACTTGGGAAAAAGGGAACACAGTGAAGCACAGTGCAGAGGGTGTCTGGGCAAGTTAGCTGGAGGCTTTTGACCACAGCAAAGACCAGCAACTGAGGCCCCTTAGTCCTGGCTCACCAGGCTGGTGGCACAGCAGTCTAGTTGGGAGAACTGACAGCCCCAGCTGAGATGGCAAACAGCCAGATAGAGAACCACCCACAGGATAGGCACAACTAGGCCAAGCCATCCCAGCACAGGGAGCAGGTCTAGGGGGTGAGGAAACTGCAAGCCACAGAAGCCTCAGAGCATAAAGCCAGTGACCAGGCCCCTATCCACCATCACAATAACCTTGCAACAGTGGCCCCTGTGCCCCAGGAGCAGACCTCAAATTTAAAAGTAAAAAAATAATCCATAACATGAGTAAGAAACAGAAAAGGGCCCTTACCATTGAGAGCTTCTGTGTCAACAGGGAAAACCAAAACACAAATTCAGATGAGGACAATACTCTCAAAACGCCTACATATGAAGCCTCAAGGGGGAAGATGAATTGGTCTCAAGACCAAAAAGCCTTCCTGGAAGAGCTCAAAAAGGATTTTAAAAATCAAATGAGAAAGGTAGAAGAAAAAAATGGGAAAAGAAATGAAAGAAATGAGAGTTATGCAAGAAAACTATGAAAAAAGAGTTAACAGCTTAGAGAAGGAAGTACAAAAATTAACTGAAGAAAACAATTCCCCCCCAAAAAAACAATTGGCCAAATGGTTAAAAAATTGGTCAAATGGAAAAAGAGGTGCAAAAACTTAATGAAGAAAATAATGCCTTAAAAATTAAAATTGGGCAGATGGAAGCTAATGACTCTGTGAGACAGCAAGAATCAGTCAAACAGAATCAAAAGAATGAAAAAATAAAAGAAAGTGTTAAATACCTCATTGGAAAGACAATTGATCTGGAAAACAGATCCAGGAGAGACAATTTTAGAATCACTGGACTGTCTGAAAGTCATGATCACAAAAAGAGTCTAGATACCATATTACAGAAAATTATCAAGGGGAATTGCCCCAATATTGTAGAATCAGAGGATAAAATAGTCATTGAAATAATCCACCAATCACCTCCTGAAAGAGACCCCAAAAGAAAAACTCAAAGGAATATCATAGCTAAATTCCAAAATTATCAAGTAAAGGAGAAAAGACTGCAAAGCAGTCAGAAAGAAACAATTTAAATATCAAGGAACAACTATCAGAATTACACAGGACAGCTTCAACATTAAAGGATCAGAGGGATTGGAATATGATATTCTGGAAGGCAAAGGATCTGGGATTACATCCAAGAATGTACCATCCAGCAAAATTAAGAATAATCTTTCAGTGGAGGTGGGGGGGAATAAACATTCAATGAAATAGGAGACTTTAAAACTTTCCTAATGAAAAGTACAGAACTGAACAGAAAATTCAATCTACAAATACAAGGCTCAAGAGATGCATGAAAAGGTTACAGATGAACAACCCTTGAGATCCATTTCCCAAAGAACCATGGAACCTCTGCAAGACAGGAACCATTTTCTCATGAATAGTGAAAATAATATGAGTAGTTAAATTGTTTAGGATTTGCAAAACACTGTTTACATACCTGGGGAGGACACTGACTCTATGAAAAATAAGGGTAATCTACTTAGCCTGTCACGAAGCCCAGGTATTTGGAAATTAATTCCTTCCTTCCAATGCACAATAGATGGCAACTGTCTTTCTAAACACTGAAGCTTGTAAAGAAAGAGGCAGAAATCTCTAAAAAGAATGCCTCAAAGAAAGAGAATGGATTTCATCTTTGTTCGTTGGCATGCCTCACTCAATCCTTCCAGAAGCTAAGCAATAGATTTCATAACCATTATTATATTTTTTCGTGTTGCATATAAGGAAACAGGCTGAGAGAGGTTGTTTGACTTGTCCAGGGTCACTCAGTTATGAAGTATCTGAGGTGGGTTTCAAATCAGGTGTTTCTGACCCTAAGTTCTGTATTACAACCTCTAATTCTAAGATTCAAAGCAAATTCTTTGTATAGAAAGAAAAGACACCTTCATTTTACTTAAAGCACCAGATTGCCTTTCTTACCATATGGAATTTTTTCAGTTAGGCTTTTGAAGCACATAACTACCCCAAAGTTTAAGGCAAAAAAAAAAAAAAAACAACAGATCTTAGAAGCACAGAATTTGGGGAGTGAGTGGGTGGGGTGTGCCTTAACTCTTAACTCTCACTAACACTTCCTGCATGTGACTTGCTCCCAGGATTTACATAGACTTACAAAAGGCTGTTGGAAGATTTTGATGTTTCCAAAATGTTACCACAAGGATTTCTCAGTTGCCAGCAAACACCCCACCCATCCATCCCATAAGAGGAGGAGGCACCTCTGCCCAGCCAGGCAAGGTAGACCACAGATTGACTTCTTATCAGATCTCATCCCTGGAGAAGACTATAAACATATAGTATCGGTTTCATTTTTTTCTAAACCAAGCACTGTCTTGTTTATACTTGGATACTAGTATGAAAATGGATCTCTGATATAACTGTAGGAAAACTCATGATATAGGAATTCCCTCCATCAGTGAGCATTACAACCACTTTATGATTTAGCAGAGAAGTCCAATGGAATTGCTTGAGGCACTATCATAATTGCTTACACTCTCATCACTTGTCCAAACTGTCTTCCACATTTGGTTCTTAATAAATATAAAATGTAATTGTACTGGGAGAGGAGAAGCTATCTAATGGAAGGCAGGCTGATTTCATAGGGTGAAAGTTCAATCAACTTGTATTCTTGGTGGGAGGGAAATATAGGATCATAGGTTTAAAGTTGAAAGATACCTTTGAAACAATTTATTCCAAAACCATTATCTTATATATAAGGAAACTGAGGCTCAGAGAGAATGACTTGCTCATAATCACATAGTCATGTCAGACTATATTGGGACTAGAATATAAGTATCCTGACTCCAAGCCTTCATTTATTTGGGTTATTCAAGATCTTGGATGTTCATGTTGACCACCAATATTTATGGAAGAGTACTACATATTTGGGCCTTATGGAAGATTAAGTTGACTGTAAGCTCCTTGAGAACAGGAACTACTTTTCTCTTTTTCTTTGTGTCCCCAGTGCTTAGCACCACTGTCTGGCACATAGTAGGTTCTTAATAAACTGCGTTTCCATGAAACAAACAAACAAACAAAAAAAGAGGGAAAGGCACAGAATGAGAAGAAGGATTCACAGTAATATAATTTAGGTGCTGTGCTCTGGGACTCAAACCTATCTGGAGTCAATCTTGTCCCCACAGAGGGTGTTCAGAGCATTGAACCTAAAGAAACTCCTCTTTGTTTCAATGTGAAGAGGCTAAGACAATAGCACAGACTTAGGTGTATACCTGCCACCAAAGAGGAAGGATCCAGAAAATGAATGACAGGAGAATTTTGAAAAAAAAAAAAAACCTAAACCATCAAAGATTCTAAGAGAACAGCCTTCAATAAAAACTATGTAAACAGCTGAAGCAACACAAAAAAAGTAACACAAAGGAGCAGTTAATCCTTAAAGAGAATACAGGGCTCACATACTACAAAACAAAGAAAAGTTAACTAATGCCTAATAATACACAAAATCCCGAAAACCCCCAAGACAGCATGTAACAAAAAGAAGAAAATCCATGATGGTTCAAAAGAGAAATAAAAATCCATAAAAGAATAAATTGGAGATGTATGTAGGTCAGACTTTAGAGCTCTTGATATAGAATTTTATAAGTCATTTAGTGACTAATTAGAAAAAAGTGTAATTCAAAATGGGAAATTTTGCTAAAGAGGAGAAAGAAAGATTAACATATTTGGACCACAGAAATACTGAAATGTAGGAAAATCTGGCAGAAGTGAAGCAAAAGATAACAATATTCAAAGAACACATGAATTATACATAAGACAGACTGCTTTTTCTTTAAGACAGGATTTTTAGAGATAACTTGAAAACCCTAAGTCTCACAGAAGAATAAGGGAAATTAAAAAATATATATATATATAATTCAGGAAACAACACAAAATCACTCAGAACATTTAAATACAGACAAAAACAAAATGGCAACAATAAATCAATCAAGCAAATCTAAAGATTTCTTGGGGAGTATTGGGGGTGGGGGATAAAATTCTTCCGAGAAGTGAAACTGTGTAGTCAGAAAACCTATAGGCCAATAAGCTTGACTTTGATTCTGGATAAACTCTTAGAATATATTATTAAAAGCATTATTGGAAAGCAAAATTTGATCACTATTTTAGAATAGCACAAGATGACTAACCTTATTTCCTGTTTTACTGGATAATTATATTGTGTGATGAGTAAAACTAAGTGTATGGTCACCTTATTCCTGTCCCCAGTGTAGGGAAATCTAGCTAGGGTTTACTTATAAATTAGAAGCCTTAGCACCAGGTTTGGGGTATTAAGCATTTATTAAAGAGTAGAGAGAGAACACATGGAGCTCAGAAAGACAACTAGGATCTGAGAGAGAGAGAGAGAGAGAGAGAGAGAGAGAGAGAGAGAGAGAGAGAGAGAGAGAGAGAGAGAGGGAGAGGGAGAGAGGGAGAGGGAGAGGGAGAGGGAGAGGGAGAGGGAGAGGGAGAGGGAGAGGGAGAGGGAGAGAGGGAGAGGGAGAGGGAGAGGGAGAGGGAGAGGGAGAGGGAGAGGGAGAGGGAGAGGGAGAGGGAGAGGGAGAGGGAGAGGGAGAGGGAGAGGGAGAGGGAGAGGGAGAGGGAGAGAGAGGGAGGGAGAGAGGGAGAGGGAGGGAGAGAGAGGGAGAGAGAGGGAGAGAGAGGGAGAGAGAGGGAGAGAGAGGGAGAGAGAGAGAGAGAGAGAGAGAGAGAGAGAGAGAGAGAGAGGGAGAGAGAGGGAGAGAGGGAGAGAGGGAGAGAGAGGGAGAGAGGGAGAGAGGGAGAGAAGAGAGGAGAAAAATCTGCCTTCACCCACGAGTCCCAGGCCACAAAGAGGAAAATCCTGTGCCTGTCAGAGTAGAAGCTCCCGACAGATCCAGATGATAGGTGATCACCACACATTGCTCCAAGCTAATTGGCTGATAGCATTAAAGTCCATTGATTGACATGACTGGAAGGCAGTCTATGAACAGAATATGCTAAGGTCAGAGTTCAGATCTTCTGGCAGGAACAAGGCTTTGTGAGGTAACTTCCTGATTCTGGGTTGACCTTAAGGTCAACCAGGCTCTCTTAGCAGGGGGTGCCCTGGTAATAATTTTCTCATGCTGCCCCCTGTACTTCATTAAGAAACATAGTTTCCTTAAATGAAGCAATAACATTACAGATACTTGTGACTAACAATGTAAAGGGAATGAAAAGAGAGAAAAGAAATTGAGCGACGCATTGACAAAAAATAAAGGGTCCCCTTTAGTAGATGGATATTACAAAGAAAAACTAAATGGGGTAGTCACCTTTCGGAGGTGAATATTGCAAATAGTATATGAAATAGGAAAAGGAAAACAGGAAAATGTCCATTTAAGTCTTTGGAAGTCTTTTCTCAGATGATTCTTGGGAGTCATCTGGGTGTAGTTGTACTGATGATCAACTAGAAAGTTTCCTACAAAATTGATCTTAACACAACTTTAAATAGTGGCTAGGTGGTGCAGTGGATAAAGCACCATCCCTGGATTCAGGAGAATCTGAATTCAATTCTGACCTCAGACACTTGATAGACTAATAATAGAATATCATATACCAAATTTCATTGGACAAAACTTAACATTAGTCAAAATTTGACAAATTATGTATGTCTGAAGCTTATCCATTATTTCCCCCATAAATCTGTTTCTCCTATAAAATTCCCTATTTCTGTTAAAGGCATTAATATCCTTCTAGTCAATTATATACCCAACCTTGGAGCCATTCTTGATTCCTCTTTTCCTTACTCCCTGTTCCCCAATCCAAGCACTGACAAGTCTTATTGATTCATCTGTACCATCTCTCACCATCTCCAAATCCATTTTCTTCTCTCTACACCACTACTCCCCTGAGGATTTCATAATCTCTGACATTGTAGTAGTCTTCTAATTGTTTTCCCCTCTTTCATTTTCTACCTTCTCCAATCTCTTCTTTAAACAACTGCCAAAATATGTTTCCCAAACTGTGGGTGTCCCCATGCTAACTGACTTCAAACATACCATTCCTTCTAGAAGACTAAACACACTATTCTAGGGTATGCTGGTAAGTGTTTAACAATGAGTTCTCAAAAAATTAAATCAAACCCTGATTTGTAACATTTACTGATTTCCAAGCTGTAAATACTCGTGAAAATTTAACAATTGGCTCTCATGGAACAGAGTGAGCTACCTCCAGCATACTCCTGGTCTTGCCCATATTTTTTGATTTGTCTCTTCTTCCTACCTTTCCTCTAGGTTCCAGGCAAACTGGACTAAGAACACTCAATCTGACATTCAATCTCCCTAAATTTGAACACTCTGCTCTCCATTCTGAAATGAACATCCTTTTCTTCTCCACCTCTCAAAATGCTTGACTTTTTTTTAAGGCTCTGCTTGGGTGTCATCTTCTCAGTGAAGCCTCCCTTAATAGCTCCAATTTGTTTTCTACCTCAATTTATTTTGTACTGTTCATATTTGTGTATATGCTGTATCCTTCCAGTAAAAAATCAAAATCCTTGATGAAAGAGACTGTTGTATCTTGGTCTTCATATTCCCAGTACCCAGAATAGAATCTTGCACATGGTTGGCATTTAATAAATTTACATTGAAACTAAATAGGAAGGGAATAAGTATTTATATAATACTTACTATGTGCCATGCAGTGTACTAAGCACTTCTACAAATATTTCATTCAATCCTCACAATAATCCTACAAGGTTGTTGCTTTTATTAGTCCCACTTTTCACAATTGAATAAAGTGAGGCAAGCAGAGGTGAGGGAAATTATTATTTCTTTCTCTTATTAATAAGCAATTATTAAATTTGAGGAAACATTAGCTTTTTCCCCTATTTCCTCATCTAATCTTTCAAGGACAGGGCAGATGGAAGATAACATTAACATTCTCCTCATTCTAGCTCAGACTTCAAATCTAAAGTGAAACTACCTTCTACTCAGGTTTATGTGGGGGATAAATTCTTTAAATGGACTGTCCAAGGCTGGGGGTAACTTAAAAGTGAATGACATAATCAAAGTTGATTTGATTAAGTTCATCCCCTTATTGTAATATTCATTTTCTCATTAATTGTTGACCAATTAGAGTTTATTGCCACCACCTCTCTTCTAATAGGTATATGAACTGTGAACCTGCCACCATGATTGTCTTTGGTCTGAGAGAGATGGCCAAATAACTATCCTTTTATTAAAATTCTGGCATTGTTAATAAAATAATTAAATTACCTAGAAATCATATCTCTCAAAATTTTTTTAATGCCACAGAGGTTGCAATTTTTTCCCAGGGTCACATAGCTATAAAGATTCATAAAGTATTCAAAGCTGAATTTGATTTCATGTATTCCTGTTTCTATGCCTAGTACTCTGTCTATTGCACCATGAGCTCCCTCGGTGAAAATGAAATGGAAATGAAGAATAAGTTGAGGTTGGTGAGGAAAATAAGGACCAAACAAAACAAACAAACAAACAAAAAAGGTTTTTGTTTTAAGCTACATTAAAGAAAAAGGGAATATCAAAGAAAAACTCCTATTCAAAGAAGGTGGGACAATGATAACTAATGACTGAAGAGGCAAAGCTGCACAGCTCATTATGCTCATTTTTGTTGCCAAGGAGAATTATCTTTGGATTGGAAAGAACAGAACAAAAATGACTAATAGGGTGCTGATTCCCAAGATAGGTAAGGAGATGGTAAGAGAGCACTTATCTGCCCTTACCATTTTCAAGTCACCAGAACCAAATAAACTATAAATAAAGTACTGTCAAATGTGATTGCTGAGCCTCTGTTAGTGATCTTTGAAAGACAATGGAAAATGAAAGAGGTACACCAAGACCAAAGAATAAATGTCATCCTGGTTCTCGAACAAGGGAAGAGAACAGAACTAGGAAGAACTAGTTCTCAAAGAACTAGGAAGTTTGAATTTAGTTGCTAGAAAAATTCTAGAATATATTATTAATGCAACAATCAATGAACTTCTAAAAAACAAATTGCTTATAACTTCAAAAAAAATTAGGTTACACAAAGCTCAACTTATTTTTTATATGAAGTACATTACTGGTAGACCATAGGAATGCAACAGATATGTTTACCTTGATTCTATTTTAGTTTTACTTCTTTCCTTTTCTCCAAGTTTTATTGATGTCTTTCATTTTTACATCACAGTCATTCTAAATATATCTCTCTATTGTACCATTACCCAAACAAACTTTCCCTTATAACAAAGAAGAAAACAGTTCAGTAAACAGTCAATACAGTAATGTCTGACATTATATGTAACTTTCCATACCATAGTCTCTTCTCCGGGACCAAAACTGATCATTATAATTCTAAAGCATTCAGCTTGATTTTGTTTTAATAATTAATGTGGAATTATTCTGTGTATTGTTTTCCTAGTTCTGCTTATTTCAGTCTGTATCAATTTATGCTAGTCTTCTAATGTTTAATTTTTCTCATATTCAGCATTTAGTATTATATAACATAATCATATACCAAAATATGTTTAGTCATTCTCTGACCAATGAGAGCTCACTAATTTTTTCATCCTTTGTTAGAAGGAATATATTGGGAAATTCAGATGACATAACAAAAGATTTTAATATCAATTTATTGTAAAAAAATTACAATGAAGAATAAAGGGATATATGAGATAACATATAAGCTGGTGAAATGTGTAGTAAGCAACATTAGGAAAAGAATATATAACATCTATGACCACATAAATGAAATTAATAACAACAAAAACCAAAATTGAATGCTGTGTAATTATATTGAACAAATTCGAACCTCAAGAGGAGATAAGAATGTATCTCCCTTCCTCCTTTGTGGAGTTGAGGACATATAGAAGTTTTGAGGACTTTGACATAGCCATAAATTGGACTTTCTTATAGGGAATGACTGAGTGGAGGAGGGGAGAAGTATATACTAGGAAATGAAGGTAATGTAAAAAACAAAAGATATCCATACATTTTTAAAAGCACCAACAGTGATGAAATCCAGATATTTTGAAATATTACAGCATTGGGTGGATTTGAGGGTTTTTTCATGTTTTTCACTAGCATTGTCAGCTTCAGTTCTTCATAAGCTATAACTAAATTAATTTTTTTATTCTTCATCAGGAAACTGCTCATCCACTAAAAGCAACAGATTTTTCAGTAAGTAAAATGTTTGTGAATGGCCACAGAATAAATTAAAATGGTTTGATACCATGACCCAAACTACCAATTCTTCCTTCTCAATGTCTCTCACAATTCCCTTTCCCTTTCTATTTTCATTACTCCTACTTCAAGTCAAAATCCTATGGCTTCACGTCTTGACTATTATATCAGCTTCTGAACTGGTTATCTATGTCCAGCCTATGTCCCCTAATGTGTGAAGGGTCACCAAATAAATCTTCTTAAAGCACCTCTTAGATTGTATAATTCCAGTGATTTTTTTTTCCATTGGTTCAACGGTTACCCAGTATCTATTGAGTTATTAAGCAAACAGCCTCAACTCTTCAATCTTTTTTCACCTATTTAGGATCTTCTGAGTTGA
Source organism: Dromiciops gliroides (assembly GCF_019393635.1). NCBI lineage: Eukaryota > Metazoa > Chordata > Mammalia > Microbiotheria > Microbiotheriidae > Dromiciops > Dromiciops gliroides. Next base: position 183,379,935 of record NC_057865.1, on the reverse strand, counting down.
AAATAGTATAGGGTAAACATGGCTTTGAACCAGGAATAGCAAAATTTAGAGAGTGATAAATTGGTGGTACAGGAATGTAGAGGGTGCAGAATTAGTCTCTAAGCCCACAGGTACTCTAGGTTCTATTCTTCAAAGCATCAGGGTCTAGCGGAAGTGAGAACTAAACATCATTTCCTCTTTCCTTAAAAAAAAAAAATCTCTGTCCCAAGTTGAGGCTAGAAAGGAAACATGGAAATGGAAATTACTTTAAATCTTCCCATTAGACTTGATGGACAGTGGCACCATGGAATCTGGACAATGTGAGGTAAAGACTAGTGCCCATGCTGATATGGGCACTGGGAACCCCAGATAATATGCTCCTTTTGTCACATTTCCATTTCATAAGTCATTCTTCATAGCTACCCCTTTTCCCTAAAAAACAAATTCTTTGGGATGAGAGCTCCTATGCACTTAGCTATTTAGTCTGAGTCAGGTAGAAAGTGTAAATTATTGATTTCACTGCCTGATCTCAACTCTTTGCCATCCCTTGCCTAGGTCTAGACCTCACTCATTATCAGTGGGAAGAAGATATGATGCTTTCTCAAAGTCTGCATGTTGACAAAAATATTGATGGTGGAGCTAAAACACCATTGGGTATACAGTTTACATAAGCCATGATTAGTCTAACTATCACAGATATTAATAAACCAATAAGAATTTATTACTTACTGGTGCCAGGCACTGTACTAAATGATTGGGATATAAAGAGAGACAAAAAGTCCTTGCTCTCAGTTTACATTTTTTTTTAAGTGACGTGATTGGGGTTAAATGATTTGCCCAGGGTCACACAGCTAGTAAGTGTTAAGTGTCTGAGGCCAGATCTGAACTCAGGTAATCCTGAATCCAGGGCCAGTGCTCTATCCACTGTGCCACCTAGCTGCCCCCTCAGTTTACATTTTAATGGAGAAACAAAAATAAATGGGCACACACAAGATAGAGAGCAGAAGGAAATATAGAGGGGAAGGATTTAGAATGTGGTAAAACTGGCAGAAACCTCCAGCATTTGAGCTCATTCTTGGAGAAATCAAAAACACAAGTCACATGAGCATATAATCAACCTGCAGATATAACCAACTATAATGTGAAAATAGCCAGAGCTTCTTCAAAATTGAAATGTCCTCAGTACAGATCCATTACTGACACAATTCCCAATTACTATTCTACTCATCCTCCAGGAGGGTTACAGTTAGTTGGGTCTAGTAGGATGACAAAATGCTGAACCTGGATTCAAGACCTGAGTTCAGATTCATTCAGACACTAACTGTTTGTCAGTGTATAATCCTGGACAAATCACTCAAAATCAGTCAGCCTTAGTTTTCTTCTCTATAAAATTGGAATAATAACACCTTCTTCACAAAGTTATTGTGAGGATAAAATAAGATAGTATTTTTTAAAGTTCTTTGTGAACCTTAAAGGAATAAGCTAGTTATTAAAAATGGTGGTGGTAGTGGTGGTGGGTGGTTGGTTGGTTGGTTGGTTGGTTGTTGGTTGGTTAATTGGTTGTTGTGGTTGCTGCTGTCAGGTCATCTAAGAGATGGAAGTAAGGAGAAAAGCATTCCAGGTAAGGGGACTGGCCATTGCAAAGTTGATATAGTAGGTGGAGTACTCTGTAGGAGAAATAGTAAATAGCTAGTATAGAGGGATTGTAGAATATGTAAAGGAGAATACTGTATAAGAAAACTGAAAAAGTAGCAAGAGGCCAGGTTGTGAAGAGCTTTAGATGCTAAACAAAGGCATAATTAAGAAGCAATTGCTCTATTTCTCTCCTGCACTCCTTTAAAAAAAATCCTTCTAAGCTCCTTACCTCCTCTTCCACTCCCATCAATCTCTTCTCAATCTCTTGTAATATGGCTTCTAACCTCCCTACTCAACAGAAACTGTTTTTTTCCCAAAGTAATTAAGGATCTCTTGATAACTGTATAAGGGTAGGGTGGATCAAATCAATCAATCAATCCACACTACTTAAAATAACTAACAGTATGCTCTTGCCATGATACTTTTATCAGGTGAAAATATTTATTTTGAAACAGTCAATCAATCAAAGGTATTAAATTAGATGCCAAAAGTCCTTAATCACTTTGAAGGAGTAAAAGCCACTGGATGAAATGAAATGGCATTACATAAGAAAAGTATTGTGATCACTTGATGAGAGTTGGTCAGTCATACTCTTGATAAAATAGTGTGCCAGTCTGAAACCCACATTTCAAACAGTAGACTAGTCTGGTGGAGAAAACATTTCCAACAAACCTCAGAAAAAAATGGCTTTGGTGGAGGAGAGAGCTTCTGTCTCCTCTACACCGCATCTTGAGCAAAGGATAAGCTTGGAAGTTTGGAAGATCTGAACTCTCCATTAGTATCCTTGTAGTGTTCCTGGAACAGCAGTGCCTGGTAAACCTGGTTTGTGTAATGGGATCCAAGACCAAATTAAATTTACTGAGAAAAAAGAGTTTCAAGACTCTGTAAGGAACCCACAGAAAATTTTGCCATGGCTAAAGGAAACAGAATGAGGACCCCCAAAAGAGAAGACCATTTCTAACACCCAGGAACTGTGAGTTACCCATTTGGCCATCTGTGTTCTCTAAAAAATACACCTTCCCTGGGTCTCTCTCTCTCTCTCTCTCTCTCTCTCTCTCTCTCTCTCTCTCTCTCTCTCTCTCTCTCTCTCTCTGAGGGGGGGAGAAGAGGAGAGGAGGGGGGATTTGGGGAGAGGGAGTTTAGGATGATGTTCTTTACTAGCTAGTCTAACTCTACCACCTTAGAAAATATTTGTTTCTAAAAGCTAATTTAGTTTGGCTTGCTAATTGATATCAACTAGTGATCAATAGGGGAGTATCCTGGTGGATGTTTTGAACTATAATAGTAGAGAAAATCAACCACAATTCCTCAGGTTTACCCCTTTTGCCATGAAGGATAACCCTGGATATAACAACCTCGCTCTGGGGTCCCAGTTTGCATGTCCCGTGAGAGTTAGGAGAGTAGCACTTTAAGCATGTGCTAAAGCTAAAAACAATCTTTTATCAGTAGTCTTTATCCTCTCTTCAGCTTTTGACACTGTTGATTACTCCAAATCCTATAAAATCTTCTCTCCCTTAGTCTTTGTGACAGAATTCTTTCCTAGTCTTATTGCTGTCCACTTCCCAATCTGACTCCCTTTTACTAGAGCATCACCCATTCCTCACATCCTAACTATGGATGTCCACTAGGGTTCTGACCTTGGAGTGCCCTTTTTAATTCTCTTTCATCCTCCCCTTTTGGTGATCTCATAAGCTCATTAGGGTTTATCATCTCTTTACAGCTGACTTCTAAGTCTATATAACTAATAGAAGCTCTCTTCTGAGCTAGACCTTGTTCCATTATTCCTACTACTGTTGGCTTTCACTAACTAGCTGTCCCTTAGACATTTCAAACCCAACATGACCCACAGAAAACTCAGTACTTTACTCCCTAAACCCAAACTTATCTCCCAGGGTTGAGGGAAACTAGAATGAAGGATGGAGGTCCCAAAGCTAGCTCAATCCAATCTGGTTCCACTTATCTCTTTAGGTGTGTCTGTCCTTTGGTTTAGCTTCTCAAGGAGAAGGTTCCTTGATGTACCTCAGAGAACTTCTGGGGTGCTTTGGGCCCATAACACAGGCATGGTTTCATGTCTCCTGCAATGGGTCATTCAAAGCTGAAGTGTTCAAATAAACAATACCTTTAACAAAAACACAGACAACAATCTCCAGGTACAAAACAATCCACCAGGCATTAAAAAAGCATGCCACAAGAAAGTCAAAGCAGCTGAAAAGAGATTAAAAGCTGGCAAGGAAATTCTTTGTGGTGTCAGGAGCTCCCTGCCAACATCCTAAACTGTTTTTATATCCTCATTGTCCAAAGGGCTCACAGCTAGGTACCATATCAGCCCACCTTGGAGGACGAGGGGTGGATGGGGAAGCAGAAGTTAACTCAAACTGCCCCAGGTCTACTCCATTGCTTCTTGGCACACAAGAGCCCCAATTAGTGGTATAGAAGTCAGAGAATCAACTCAAGCCTCACTAATTCCACCAGTATCCTTGCCCACAAGATTGACCACAAGCAAATCACTTCATTTTTCTTGACTTGTTTCCTCACCTAGAAATGATGGTGTTAGATTATCTCACTGTGTAACAAGGAAATCTCTTAAAGTCTCTGAGATTTGGTTTCTTCAGCTTTAAAATGAGAGGATTAGATCAGATATCTCCATTATATTTGCATATTTGCAGGGGTAAGGGATGCAATTTGAATTTAGGTCCTCAGACTCATTCAACATTCTTTCCACTCCTACTCACTACACCTACATATAATTAGTAAGGGTAAAATAATAAATAATAATGACTAGCATTTACATAACACTGTGTGCACTGTGCTAGGTGCTTTACACATATTATCTCATTTGATCAAACACTTACATTATGCTAAAGATTCCAGAGCCACGCATAGAAATTTTTAGTCCTGAGGCAAGAGGCAGGAGAGGAGCCTTCAGTGGGGAGGGGAGGAGGTAGGATGCCAGAAAGCTACTGTAGAGGGTAGGGGAGAGGGAAGAGAGGAAAGAAAGAAGGTCACTCCTATGGATCATCTGAATGTGTGTGTGTGTGTGTGTGTGTGTGTGTGTGTGTGTGTGTATTCATTCCTTTAAGCTTCAAATATTAATATCCTATGATAATTTTAAGTTACTTCAACATGCTGATACTTGGTTACTCCTGTAAAATCAGAGATAATAATACCTATATCATCACAGTAAAAATTACTGAAATTTAATTATTAAATCAAGTTGTTTTTTTTTCTTTCCGAAGCAAATGTTCTTTGCAACTCCCCCATTTAATTCTGGTACAGGAGTTCATTTTCATGTGAATAAAGGACTTTTTAAATACTGAAAGCATTATATAAATGTGAACTATTATTATTAGCAACAGTGAGTATTATTAATGTTAAGGTTTACTGTTTCTTCCACCTGAAGTGATAAATGTATAATTCCTGGACTGCTAAGATTTAAAATCTCACACTTCTTTGTATATCTTTATTACTATGATTGCAGGTAGATAACAGATTTATCCTTCAGCATATTTGTGTGTATATACATTAAAAAGCTGTAGGAGTTGGAAGCGAGCTGGGAAGGGGGAGTAGTAGTGGCAGGATGGCATGGCAGGTGGAAGGTGACTGGTTGTCTGTTATTAATTCTGTTTGTAGGAGATAGGAAGTTTAAACTATATATATTTGAATATTCAATAAAGGTAATCTCAAAGGGGAAGTCATGTTCCAGAAACAAAGGAAAGCATTTTGGGTATGAGGGACAGCCAGTAGAAATATAGTTGAGACTTAGTGTCTTGTAAAAGGAACAGCAAAGACACCAGAGTAACTCTACCAGAGTATGTGGAAAGGAGTAAAATGAGGTAGGAAAAGATCAGGTTTCAAAAGACTTTAAAAGTCAAACAGAGGGTTTTTATTTGATCCTGAAAAAATAATGAGTCATTGAAGTTTATTGAGTAGATCAGTGACATAGTCTGATTAGTATTGGAAGCTGAGAGGGAAAATATGGCAGAAGGGAAGAGACCTGAGGCAGGTAGATGGACCAGTAGTGCCTAAACCAGTCATAAGTGAGAAGGAAACATATACAAAAGATATTATGAAAGTTAAGTGGATGGATTTAGCAACAGTTTGGATTTGGTAGGAGGAGACAGTGAAGAGTCAAGGATGGTACCTAGGTTTTGAGCCTGAGGGGCTGGGGAAGATGGTGGTGTCCTCTTCAAGAAAGTTTGAAAGAGACAAGGGTGTTAAGGGAAAGACCAGGGTGTACTGACAAATGTTTAATGATGAGTTCTGCAGGAAAAAAAAAATCTAGAGAAAAGAGTATGTCAAGGAGAAAAGCAGGTGAACGGACATTGTCAAACACTGCAGAAAGATCAAGAATGGAGATTGAGAAATCCATTAGATTAGGGAATCAAGAAATCATTAGCAACTTTGGAAGTAGTTTCAGTTGAGTGATTAGGTCAAATGCCAGAGGCAGGGATGGAGGAGGTAATTGGAAAAGGCAGTTAAGTGATATGAGAAGACAAGATGAAAACAGGGAGCTCTGAAATAATAGCCTTAAATATTTTCATTGCCCCTGGAACTGGCCCTGGAGTCAGGAGGCCCTGAGTTCAAATTGGTCATTAGACACTTTCTAGCTGTATGACCCTGGGTAAGTCACTTAACCCCAGTTGTCTCAAAAAAAAAAAAATGAGACAAGCTCTCAGGTAAGGGGGTGGGAGCAGAGGGAACCAAAGGACATTTGAGATAGGTTTAACCAACCCTACCTATCCAACCAAGCTTCACTATCATCATCCTACCATGCTATTGTACCTGTAATCCCCTCTATTGTCTACTTCTTTATCTTGGAATAGTAACCAAACTAATAGTACCTTTGCTTCTAGAAAGAGTGCATCAATCAATTTCTCACCACTCCCTATGACTTCTCAGAACAAAACACATAACCCCAGCCACCATGCCTATTACCTCCACTGTGTGTTGTATCTTCTAATTGAAATATGATCTTCTATTTTGTAGTTTTTGTATTTTTTTTAAATTTAACTCAAAAAACCCATTTCTATTTAGAAAAAAAAGAATAAAAAAGATGAGAGAATTTGAGACTGGATTTCTGCTCTGAACAGTATGTTTTTCTTGTAACTTTCAAAGCTGTCCTTTTTGTCTGTCTTTTCTGATTTTCCTTTGATTCTCTCCTGTGCATTTAGAAATGCTTCAATGCCCTGATTTTCTTCATTTTGGGAGGGCTACCTTAGTCCTTTTCTCCTTCCTTCCCCATTTACCCTTTGAAGAAAAAATAAATAAACAAAACAAGGATTCTTTTCTGTGTATCCCCAGTACTTAGCACAGTGCCTGGTTGGTATATAGTAAATGCCAAATGTTTTTTGGTTTTTTTAAGATAGATAAGTAGATAAATGGATGATACATTTATCTATACATATTGAGGGTGTCACAGAGGTTTTAGTGTATTTTTAAACTCTATGTATATACATTTAAATATAGACTATACCTGGAAGCAGCTAGATGGTGTAGAATAGAACAATGGCCCTGGGGTCAGGAGGACCTGAGTTTAAATCTAGCCTCAGACATTTGACACTTGTTAGCTGTGTGACCCTAAACAAGTCACTTAATTCCTCAAATATCTGGGGCCATCTCAAGTTGTCCTGATGTATATCTTGCCACTGGACCCAGATGGCACTGGAGGAGTGAGGCTGGTGACTTTGCACAGCCCTCCTTCACTTAAATCCAATTCATTGCAAGTAATGACATCACCTCCTAATGTCATGGACCTCTTTGAGAACAAAGGGTGAACAACAACAGAATATACCTGCATAATAGTTGGAGTGTATAAGGTATACAAGAGAATTGGCACCTCTGGTGTGAGGGCTTGCCAATCCCTTTTCAAGCTGCACATCCACCTTTGGTGTCTACCTGATTCATCAACTCTCATTTGTGGCTTCAAGAAGCTATAGCATACACAGCAACTATACCCCCAGTAAACCATCTCACAAACAGCCTAAATGAGGCTGAGGTTAACAGACAGGCCTCATACATGTTGTTGAGTTAGAGGGATGTCTACCCCAAGTATGTGAAGACTGTCCCCAGTGGAATGGATAGATGAGAACAATTTGTTCCAAAGGCCATGAAAGTGGCTAAATCGGGCACTGTGGAGTGCTTGGAGTTTGGTCAAGCATCTAAGACTCCAAGATTATCCACTGCATCCTGGGCCATCACCAGTCATCTTGAATTTTGTCCTGCCACTGAGCTTCAGTAACTCTGGAAAACGGAGCAAGGCTGAAGACTTTGTGTGACTATGACTAACTTAAATCTAATTCACGCACAAGTCAAGACATCAGCTATGATGTCATTGGTCATCTTCAGATATAAAGGACAAACAATAACAAATGTGTGTATATCCTTTTTAATTATACAGTGATAGTTTACTCCATTAAAAACACATCGACTGAAACAGAATGGACTGTCCTATATATGCTGATATTTTTAAATGCTGCCCCATTTTAAAATTAAATTAAATTTAATGGAGCTATTTTTCATTTTATTTTTCTTTTTATCCCCTACTACTACTACTGCTACTATCACACACACACACACACACACACACACACACAAACACACACACACAACCACCCATGCACGAGGATCATTTTCCTAGTGTTGATTTTTTAGTGGCAAAGTCAAAATGATACTTCATTCTTGGTACTTCAATCCCTTCCACCTCCTGCAGGAAGCCTTAGAGTGATTTTGTCATATATGATTAACAAGACAAAATTCATCATTATTCACAGGTGATTCACTAGCAAACTTATCTCCCTATTTCCCTTTTCCCTTTCTTTGTTCTGTTCAAAGAAAGCTGTCCCCTGTACTCTTATCAATTGATGTCAGTGTGTAACCCATGTAGTATTAACTTGAGTGTTTAATAACACAAGTCCACGATTATCTTTACTCCTCCATGGTAGAACATGTTTTGTCCCAAGGTATGTAAACATTTTGCTGATGATTTTGAAAAAGAAAAAAAAAACTAAGAAGCTGTTTTGGGGGGGCTTTTAGGTTTCAAGATATTTATACATCTATGGGCATTTACCATACCTTGCTTTGCAAACCAGACATATTATACCAGGACATAATTAAAGAGAAAATTCACAAGAATAAATGATATGGAGATAGATAGATAGAGATATACTTACATATACATATACATATATGCACATATATACAATGATTTTTCTGACCATAGCTATGCTTAAATATATCTAAAATTGTAAATACATACCATTATATCCATTATTACCTTAATAATAATAATCACAAGTAGTAACAATAAAGCAATAACTTCAAAGATTCCAATGCTGTTTGCATATCTTATCTCATTTGAGCTTCACAACAAGCTGGTGAGGTAAAAACTACAAGTATTTCTTGATTTTGCTGAAGGAGAAATAATGGTTCTGAAAGATTAATTGGCTAGCTTATGTATAGTCAATTAGTCTGGATATAGTTATAATATCTGAAGTGGGTTTGAGCTCATGTCCTTCTAACCACAGATGTAACCTTTTGTTCTCACTCCAGTGATTCCCATTTAATGGTTTACAAACTCTTTGGGGGTTCTAATGGTGGGCCAAGGGATTCACAAAAATTCTCAATGATGCCTTTAGCACTAAATAATTATAACGAATATCATAAGTAGTGTAATAAATTATCCAGGGTATTCACAACACTTTATTTAAAGGTATTCATACACATACACAAATTTGCACCACCGCAGGCCCTATTCAATGCTGCTGCTTGAATAAATAAGATGCCAAGGAGGAGTTTTTCCCTTTTTCTATCATATTCCACTATATTTACCATCATTATCCTTTGATTTATTGATGACTCACCATGATTATTTTTTTGATAATGCGTAAAACCTGGGAAAATTGTATCTAGCATTCTAGTAGCCACATTGGCATTATGTGTTTAAATGAGCACTTTTTATCACTGACCTGAATACAGGCTTAAATTGCATTCTCACCAAAGTTTCAGGGGATAATAAGAAGAAAGAGGTAGTTACACATTGAATGACAAAGTCAGGATTCAAAATAAGCATTGGGACAAAGCTAATTAGGTAGAATTCAATGAGGATAAATGCAGTCTTATAAAATACCCAGAAAAATCAATTTCATGTGCAAAAGATTTTAAAAACATGACTAGGCAGGTGTTTTTTTGTTTTTTTCCTGAAAAACATTTAGAAGTTTTGGTGGACTCTGTAAGCTCACTATAAGCTAGCAGTGTGATATGGCAGCCAAAACAACAATGACAATGACTAATGACTTCAGGCTGCATTAAGGAAGAGAAATCTTGCAGGAATAAAGGAGTGAGATTCCTAATGTACTCTACTCTCATCAGTCCTCATCCGAGAGTATTGTGCTTAGTTCTAGGCACCAGAGTTTAAGAAGGATATTGGAAAACTAGAGAACATCCAGATGAGAGCAGATAACATTATGAAATGTCTTGAGTCCATTGTTATACGGGGATTAGTTGAAGCAAATGTGAATATTTAGATTGAAGTCTTAAGTGGGGGAAAGAATGTCAATTACTGTCAAGTATATGGAAAGTTGTCCTGTGGAAGAAGCATTAAACTTGTTCTGTTTGGCCCCTGAGGACAGTACAAGAAGCACTGGATGGATATTACAAAAATAGATAGATAAATGGATGGATGGATGGATGAGCTTGAAATCAAGAAAAAAAAACTTCCTAGCAATAATTTTTATCCAATGGGTTGTCTCAAGAATTGGTGGGTTCTTTCTTTTTAGATGTTTTTATGCAGAGGCTAAATGACCCTTTGGGTATGTTATAGTGAATACTTCTTTCATATATTGGTTTTATAAAATGTCTGGTGAGATCCCTTCTAATTCTAAATTCTGTAATATTGTGTGTGTGTGTGTGTGTGTGTGTGTGTGTGTGTGTGTGTGTGTGTGTGTGTGTGTAGTACTATGGGATGGGAGATGGTTCAAGTTTGAGGAAAAGGAGAACATGATTTTTTTCATGCGTTGTAATGCAGGAAGTGCTTGAGCACTTTGGTTGATAACAGGCCATTAAACAAGTCTAAATAATGTAAGTGCAGCTATATAAATTAAATGATCTTCCCACATACCAACTGATGATACAGTGGATATCTAGTTCTTTGGGGATCCTGGATTCTTTTTACTAAGACAGCTAAAAACAAAGTGATTCTCCTTTTTAAAATCCTTTTTAAAGGAATAGCTATTCTTGGTCTATAAAATATTAGCGTATATTCTGTAATTGTTCTGCCCCTTCCCTAAAGTTTCATCAAGGCACAGAGTTGACTTAAGGTTCTCAAAGTCTATATCAATGGAGTACAACACTCTAGCATGCAGTTTCCAAGCTGGAAACACTTCAGGGTATAGACCCAGACATATACTGCCTTAAGACCAATAAATTCAACAGAAGACTGGCCATCAGATAGTGATTTTGTTTCACCACAGAATCTCATGAAAACAAGTTATCAAGGAACTGGATATGATATATCAATGTAGTTATATCATAACTATAATTATATATACCTGTGTCACCTCCCTCTCAAACATGAGGCTCCCAGAATCACTACCCAAATTTTAAAGTACTCTGTGGGTAGTCTTCCACTCAATATAATAGCTCACAACTTCTTCCCTCCCTATGTGTTAATTTTCTTTTCTAATTAGTCAGATGACATGATTATTTCAAAGGTATAATAAAATATACTAATAAGAAAAGTAGTACTAGACCTCTGTAACACTTGGGACACTCTCCAGCAAATACACATATCATCAATGGGAATAAAGGGCACACATTAGGTGTCATCATGATGGGAACACATGTAGCCAGGGCACAATTCATGAATTTGCCACTTCAGAGACACCAATATCTTCTGGTGATCTCATTACAGTGTTTCCTCTTGGCTTGTAGTGCTTTCTCCTGCGTTTACCCCTAGGTGTCATATTGCATTTCTACTACTCCCCTGTGAATACCATATCTCTGCTTCTCTGCACCCTTCTCTCCCTGTTCTCTTATAGGCAAGTAACTACTGTGGTCTCATGGTACCTGCTGCAGAGTGCCAGCACCTTCTGGGCTTCAACTCGGCAGGGCCAGCTGCCACCTCAGCCTAATAACTAAAAAATAACTGCCTGATAAGGACTAGCTGATAGCTCTTTAGGCATAGCCAGAACCCATCCAATTTATAGAAGCCAGGTAGAATGGCCTGAGATCAGAAATAAGTCTTTTGCTTTTACTCCTATATCTAAGGTTTAGATCAAAATAACTTTGTTCCAAAAAAACTATCTGACAGGATTAAAAATTCCCAAGACCCTCTCTGGTTTTCCAGGACAAAAAAGAGAGTCAAGGTCACTGTTCTCCACCCACTCAACCTAAATTTATTATGAGTATCTATCCGTCAGCAGCAGAATCCTCTCAGCTTTGGAATTCTGGTGCTCTATTTTAGCCCCTGGGGGTGGGAGATGATGGACAGAACCTTACTGTCTCTTCTATACACACACACACACACACACACACACACATACACACATTATTTTATGGCATATTCTTGCATCTTTGTCCTAAAATCACTTAAAATTTAAATGCATTTTTACCACTAGAGAATATGTACAAGGCAGTTAGTGTATTTAAACTGAATGTCCCCTCTCTTAGAAGTACCTGAATAATTATGTGATAAAAATACCAATTTTTTTTACAGTATGAGAGAGAAAATGCTCTCAAGAACACTGTTACTCTTTTTTTTGCTGCAATGATTTGCATATCCTGCTTAGTAGAAGTGTTCTGATTATTTTAAGATGATAGCTTACAACCTATCATCTTAAAATGATGCATATCAAATCTCAGTTAATTCTTTTGTCTCTGATTCTTTTGGTGGCATGTGGTGCTGAAAATGATTTTAGTATAGCAATGATGTGGTAAGAGAACAAGGGAAGAACAAAATAAAACAACAAATAAACATCCTTGACTTCATCGATTTGTTTTTTTATTTGTTGTTGTTGCTCAGTCAATTCAGTTGTGTCCAACTCTCTGTGACTCCATTTTGGGTTTTCTGAGCACAGAGATGCTGGAGTAGTATTCCATTTCCTCCTTTAGCTTGTTTTACAGATGAAGAAACAAGTAAACATGGTTAAGTGACTTGCCCAGGATCACACAACTATTAAGTGTCTGAAGCTAAATTTGAACTCAGGAAGATGAGTGTTCCTGACTCCAAGCCCAGCACTCTATCCACTGCACTACCCAGCTGTCCCTGGTTTTTTATACTTAGATCCTAAAAGTAGTTTATCTGTACATGCATATATACTTTAAACTACAAGTAATCATAAACCATAAAGAAGGATACTGGACAATGATGTGCAGTGGAAAATTGTTGATCTTGAACATAAAGGTAGCACTCTCTTTTGGGACTTGATTTATTTATCACCTTCCATTCTAAAATAACATTTCTATCACATTTGTTTTCAAGTTCATCTTTACTTGTTTTTTTTTTTTGGTGAGGCAATTGGGGTTAAGTGACTTGCCCAGGGTCACACAGCTAGTAAGTGTTAAGTGTCTGAGGCTGGATTTGAACTCAGGTCCTCCTGACTCCAGGGCCAGTACTCTATCCACTGCACCACCTAGCTGCCCCTCAAGTTCATCTTTAAAAGCTATAATTTCTCTCTTTAATTCTTTCCTTTGAGAGGCAATGTACATAGGAGATAGAATGTTAGACTTGGAGTCAGTAAGAGCTGGATTGAAAATCCACTTCTGATGCTTAATAGCTGTGTGAGTATAAGCAAGTCACTTAACCTCTCTGACCCTGGGGCAATTCTCTAAGACTATAAATTATGGAGATATTGTAATCTGTGATAGAAAAAGGAATTTTAAATTATAGAGCAGAAAACTCCTGATATCAGTAAATTCTGAAGATGGTTTTTTAAAGAAGTTGTTGAATTAGTGTGGCAGTGTTCTAGTTAAATGGATGAATATTGGCTAACCTAGCTCCCCTTCATCATTCCAAACAGTATGATTCATGTCAAAATAAGAGAATGACAAAAAAGAGGGAAAAGGAAATAAGATCTTACCAAAAAGAAGCCAACAGAAAATAAAACATTGAAACTAAAGAAATGAATAAATATAAAAGATTCACTCATATAAGGAAGAACACATTCCATGGAGAGAAAGACTGGAGGAAAACTCTCCAGAAGAAAAAATAATGAAACAAAAACTATAGCTATGCCTTCCAGAAACTAGGATGGAACAGATGGAAGTGTAACTTGCATAAAGGAAATTCAGAAGAATCCCCAAAGTTGTTGAAAAGTTTAATCAAAGAACTAAAGCATGAGAAATGTCAATGATCTCTGACTTTCTTAATGTTTTTGTTTCTTGATATTTGTAAAGTTCATAATAAAAAACTTTTACAAGAAAATAAATATTACCTAAGCTATGACTATCCCTTAGACATTGATCAATATTTATCTCTTAGATAGGAACTGCTGTTGGACAATGACCTCAGCACAGAATGGAATAGAAGTAGTAGACTGAGCAGGATTAAATTTGGAAAACTTCATGAATATTGCTGTGGTGTAAGAAATGATGAGCTGGATAATTTAGAAAAAACATGGAAAGACTTGAACCTATGAAGAAAGAAGCTATCCACCTTCAGAGAAAGAGATGACAAGTAAAATAGTATGGTTTTATTTATATGTAGATGAGTGCATATGTATATATATATATATATTTATTTATGCTAATAAATATCTATGTATCTGTGTGTAGATACATAGATATGTATGTGTGGATATGTATATGTGTATACATACATATAAATATATATACACACACACACACATACACACGCATATGCATTTAATTATAGCCTTCTTTAGGGCAGGGGATAGGAAGGAAAGGGAAAAAATAAAGTAAAAATTACACAGCAGAGAATAAAAGAAAATGAACAAGGAAGCAAAGAAAAGCTGGTCAGATTTGAAAACAATGTGTAGTATTTATTATATAGGTTTTCTCGAAATGTAAATTTATTGTTTATATTGAATCCTCATGTTCTGCTGTGTACATGGCAATGTTCTCTTTTTTCTTTGATCGTTTTGCATTTAAGTTTAAAATGAATTTAAAATTTACAAGAAAAATAAAATAGTGCAATGCTTTCAAAAATTTGTTTCAAACAAATTCTATGAAACTTCGTCATGGAATGCCATGATCTTGTAAGAATTAAAATTACAAATAATCTTTTTAAAATGGCCTAAACTATCCCCCTTAAACACCACAAAAACAGCAATTGATCTGTATTTTTAACTCCTTCCACTGTCACAGATTGTAATCTCTACGTAATTTATAGTGTTAGGGAATTACCTGAGATTCAGGGAGGTTAAATAACTTGCCCGTACCCATGTAGTAATTAAGTGTCAAAAATGGGTTTTCAATTCAGCTCTTCCTGACTCCAGGTCCAAAATTCTATCTAATTGTTTCTCAAAGGAAGACATTTAAGAAAGAAATTATAGCTCTTAAAAATAATTTGAAAACATAAACAAAATAATTGATAGTTTAGAATGGACAGTGGGAAATATAGTGAACCTGTTGAAAAACTGGATAGCAAGGACAAAATGGAAAAATTCAGAATTAAAAAAAGAAATATCAGGTCAAAGTAGCAAGATAGCAAAAATTAGAAGAAAACATAAGTTCTTTGAGGACTAAAGCAATTATGAATCTGAACAAAAATATTAGGAAAAAATTAATGTATTTAGCAACTATTAAATAAGATTGTTTAGGATTATACTTATTTTCAACATTAAATAGTACCTTCACTAAATCTAATCATGTTTTAGGTAATGAATGCAAAAAGAAATAACAAAACACCATATTTTTTTAAAAGTTGGATTGCAACTTAAGAATTCTGATGAGCTTATGACAGTAGAATACATTTTTAAATGTGTGGGTTGACTACATAAAATTGAAAAGCTTTGCAGAACAAAATCAATGCAATTAGTATAAGAAAAAACTATTGATTGGGAAATAATAGTTGCATAAAATATTTCTGGGAAGGGTTGATATCCAAGATTTTAAAACTAACAGAAATATATAAGCAAGAGCCATTGAATAAGTAGTAGAAGGATATAAGTAAATAATAAATTCAATAAAGAATTTCAAACTATTAACAATCACAATCACTAATATTAAGAGAAATGAAAGTCAAACAACTCTGAAGTTTTACATCATTCAAAAAAAAAAAGATGCCAAAATTTCAGGATTATCAAATTTGGAGAGTCTATGGAAAGATAGGCAATGATTGATGGAACTGTAAGGTCTTACAATAATTCTGGAAAGCAATTTGGAATTGTGCAAAGAAAGTAACTAAAATGTCTATGCCTTTTGACCTAGAGATCCCATAACTAGGCATATACCCTGAGGATATTAAAGATAGAAAGGTACCATTTACACGAACACATTGGTGTCAGTATTTTATGTAATAGCAAAGATCTGAAAGCAAGATCCACAAATTAAGAATATGATGAATTATGGAATATGGAAGTAATAGAATGTTATTATACCATAAGTAATGAAAAATACGAAATTTTCAGAAAAAACAGAATACTAATGTGAACTGGTGTAGGTTGAAAGAAGAAGCAGGAAAACAATTTACTTAATGTCTACATAAGGATAAATGGAAATAAATGAAAGTGCTATGGGGTTTTTAATTTTATTTCTGATATATAATTATATTTTATAAATATACCAAACATAGATATAATATACATATACACACATATATGACATATATAATGTAAATTTTCTATATCATTACATTTAGATTTACCTAGATATATTCTAATACATATAACTTAGTATTTTAAATCCTTAAATAACTGTTTTATAAATAACATACACATATACACTTATATAGATAATTTATATTTATTTAAATATAATTACTATATAAATAAGACATAAATAACTCATAAATATACAACATATATATTTATTGTGTATATGAATACATATATACTTTCTACACCCTTCCCAGCACACCCCTTTCCTACCTTTACAGATTAAACATTTGTACTTATATTTTTTTTGTTCCAATCTCTATCCCTTCTTCCTTTCCTCTCCTCCCCCCTCCCCAAGGCAACAAACAATCTGATATGGGCCATACATATATGACCATGCAAAACATCACCAAATTTGTCACTCAATGAAAGAATGTGAAAAATAGCATGCTTCAATTTGTTCTATCAATATCAGTTATTTCCCTGGAGGTGGATAGTATATTTCATCAATATTCTTTGTCTTGAATCATTGTATTGTTGAGAATAGTTAAGTCATTCACAGTTTTTCATCTAACAATATTGCTGTCTCTGTGTACAGTGTTCTCTTGGTTCTTCTCACTTCCCAATGCATCATTTCATACGTCTTTCCAGGCTTTTTTGAAGCCTTTTTTCCCAAATAATTTATATAGTATTGGGATTAATTGTTCTTTAAAAATTTGGTAGAATTCACTTGTGAATCCATCTGGTCCTGGAGATTTTTCAACTTATTCAACTTCTCCTTCAGAAATTTAGATGCTATACCATTTGGTGCATATATGTTAAGCATTGATATGACTTCATTGTCCATGGTAACTTTCAGCAAAATATAGTTTCCTTCTTTATCTCTTTTAACAAGATCTGTTTTTGCTTTTGCTTTGTCTGAAATCATAATTATTACCCCTGCTTTCTTTGCTTCCGTTGAAGAATAATAGATTTTGTTTCAACTCTTTATATTTACCCTATGTATATCACTCTGCTTTATATTTGTTCACATTGGGGCAGAGCCAAGATGGCAGAGGAAAAGCTGTGACTCTCTGTGCTCCCAACAAATCCATTCACATACCTCCAAAAATGTCATAAGACAACCCCTAGAGCAGCAAAGCCCACAAAAGAACAGAGTGAGACTATTTGTCAGCTGAAGACAGCCTAAATAGGCAGCAGAGATCATCTGCTATACAGGGTGAGAGAAGAGCTCAGCATGTGGTGCAGATCCAGCCCCAGGCATGCCATGCCTCTGGAGCCTCATAATCTTCAGCATTAGCAGCTTCTTTTGAACCTCGGCTCACAGACCAGTGAAGGGCTCCAGTGGTTGCCCAGGGGAAAATAGTGTGATCTCTGCAGGAGCAGAGGAAGAGCACATTGCCTAGGAAGCAGACTTGAGTGGCAGAGGGACAGTGGGGATGGGCACAGGCATGTCAAGCTTTTGACCTAGAGAATGAGATTTTAATCAGATTTCTGCTTCCAGGTAAAAAGAGCAAGCAGGCCCATGGTTACTTATAGGCAAGGTGGGCTGAGAACAAGCCTAATAATACCACCTGGGAACCCCTGTAGCTTGGGACAGTGAATCCTGGAAGCAATGTTACATGTTAAGAAGGAGTTAAAAGCCAAGAAATAGGTGACAAAGATGAGCAGACAGAGAAAGCAGCAGACCATTGAAAGTTTCTTTGGTGGCAAGGTTGATCAAAATATGCCCTCAGAAAAAAATAATAATAAAGTCAAAGCTCCTACATCCAAAGCTTCCAAGAAAAATATGAAATAGTCTCAGGCCATGTAAGTGCTCTAAAAGGACTTTGAAGATAAAGTAAGAGAGGTAGAAGGAAAAGTAGGAGAGGTAGAGGAAAAAAATGGAAAGAGAAATGAGAGTGATGCAGGAGGGTCATGAAAAAAAGTCAGTAGCTTGAAAAGCCAAATTGTCCAAATGGAAAAGGAGGTACATAAACTCTCTGAAGAAAACCATTGCTTAAGAATTAGGATAGAGCAAATAGAAGCTAATGACTTTATGATAAATCAAGACACAATAAAGCAAATCCAAATGAATAAAAAAATAGAGAGCAATATGAAATATCTCCTTGGAAAAACAGCTGACCTGGAAAATAGATCCAGGAGAGATACTTTGAAAATCATTGGCCTACCTGAAAGCCATGATCAAGGAAAGAACTTAGACATCATCTTCCAGGAAATTGCCAGGGAAAATTGCCCTGATATTCTAGAAGCAGAAGGTAAAATAGAAGTTGAAAGAATCTACCAATCACCCATGAAAGAGATCCCAAAAGGAAAACTTCCAGGAATGTTATAGCCAATTTCCAGAGCTCCCAGGTCAAGGAAAAAAATGTTGCAAGCAGACAGAAAGAAACAATTCAAGTACTCTGGAGCTACAGTAAGGATAACACAAGATCTAGCAGCTTCTACATTAAAGGACAGGAAGGCATGAAATATGATATTCTGGAGGGCAAAGGAACTGGGATTACAACCAAGAACTACCCACTCAGCAAATCTGATGTATAATCTTTCAGGGGGAGAAATGGGACTTTAATGAAAAAGAGGACTTTCAGGCATTTGTGATGAAAACACCTGAACTGAATAGAAAATCTGACTTTCAAATGCAACACCCTAGAGAAGTATAAAAAGGTAAAAGGAGAATAATGAGAGATATTAAAAAGTTAAACTGTTTTAATAGGGCAAGAGATGATACTCATTGAAAATGCACATAACTTCAAAAACAGTATAGATAAATTGACAACTAACTGACCCATTATTCATCAATCAAGGGAAATTAGAATATATGGAGGTATGGTCTTGACTTTTGAACTTAATGTTAAGGATGACATCGTATCCTTTAGTGCCATTTCGATAGAAGAGACATGGGCTAGACAGACTATGAGCACAGTTTGTCCAGTTTGTCCAGTTTGTCCAGTGTCTCCTTCTTTACTTTTTTCATTTATTTCATCACTTTGCCTGCTTCCCTTTGACCTCTTCATATGATGATACTCATCCCATTGCTCTTCAGTTTTGTTTTATAATTATCTTTCAAAGAAATCTGACTCTAGCTCTACAGAGTGGTCTTGTAGGTGATATTTCTGGCTCCAGCTAACCCAATAGGATATGAAAGCATTGTGCCACTGAAGTTAGAAATAACTCTAGTACATGTGAATATGCACATGCAATAATTTATCATTTTAAAGTTTTCATTTTGAGAATCTTACAGATTTTTCTGTACTCCATCTATTTTGTATATATCTCATATATACATACTTATATATATGCCCCTTTAGGGAAAGGACTGTTTTTGCCTGAATTTTGTTGAATTTTCAACACTTAGCACAATTCCTGGCACATAATAAGCACTTTAAAATGTATGTTGTT
This sequence comes from Dromiciops gliroides, assembly GCF_019393635.1. NCBI lineage: Eukaryota > Metazoa > Chordata > Mammalia > Microbiotheria > Microbiotheriidae > Dromiciops > Dromiciops gliroides. The sequence continues at coordinate 183,360,148 of NC_057865.1, read as the reverse complement.
TGATTAATCAATTTGTAAGAAGCCATTCACTACCATATTTTTTCTGGAAGTTCCTCATGACAAAAGCTTCCTGCTCTATTTCCATATCTCTACCACCAATCCCTCAGAACCCAGGTTGCAGAAACTACTCATAGGGAATACATAGCAGATTTCTCCTCATGTATCTGAGAGGAAGTTTTTTAAAATCCTCAATCTTCTCTAGGAAGTGAGGTTCCCTTTAAGGATTTCCCATGTTGAAAAAAAAAGCATAAAAGGTACATAATAATATACAAAAAAAGACACAGAAAATTAAAAGTGAAGGAGATAAACAACTTTAAGATTACAGATTTTCCTCAAAATTATGCTCCAAAAATGCAGTAGTATGTGCAAAAGGGAATAGTGATTGTAAGATTTTCTTAAAGGGTGCTGAGAAATAGTGAAAAGACATTGTAGACAATAAAAATTTGTCTAAAGGAAAGTAAGAGAGAAAAATCCATATATTCTGTTTCTCCTGATCACGGAGTCCCTCAGTTCTACAGACAACTCTTTAAAATAAATTTCAGAGGGGCAGCTAGGTGGCACAGTGGATAGAGCACCGGCCCTGGAGTCAGGAGTACCTGAGTTCAAATCCGGCCTCAGACACTTAACACTTACTAGCTGTGTGACCCTGAGCAAGTCACTTAACCCCAATTGCCTCACTAACAAATAAATTAATAAATATTTTAAAATTTTAAAATTTTAAAAAAATAAATTTCAGAGAAGATGCTCATTTGCATCAGTAGAGGAAGCATCCTCATTCCAATGTCCTCTATATCAATGAAATCATAGTTATAGTCCCTATCCCCACCCTTCTTTCTTCCTTTCTGGTACCATAAATTATAGCCATGAATAGACACTGGTCCTTTGCTCTTTCTCCTTCAAAGAACACATGGATGAGCTGGGTTTGTGGTTCTCTTAGGGGCTATGTAGATAAGCAGCAAGTGAAATGATAATCAAGTTGAACAACCTGAGAAATTAAAGATCATTTAGCCAAGTAAAGTAGCCCAGCAAGTGACCAAACATTTGAGCAATAAGAGATTGAAACAGGAGAACCTAGGAGCAATGATGTATAGTATTGATAGTAACAGTTTATTCATCTTAGTCTTCCCAAGAATGAAAAATGGTGAGTTGATAGACTTTTGAAAAAAAAAATATTTTTAAGAAGCACTTATTAGTAGATCTGCCAGGCATTGTGCTAAGCACTTTACAAATATCTCATATTATTCTTTTTTTTTTTTTAGGGCAATGAGGGTTAAGTGACTTGCCCAGGGTCACACAGCTAGTAAGTGTTAAGTGTCTGAGGCCAGATTTGAACTCAGGTACTCCTGAATCCAGGGCCGGTGTTTTATCCAGTATGCCACCTAGCTGCCCCATCTCATATTATTCTAACAACCCTACAAGGCAAGTATTATTATTATACTCATTTTACAGATAAGGGAAGTGAGGCAAACATAGGTTAGGCGATTTAACTTGAGTCATAAAGCTAGTAAATATCTGAGGCCATATTTGAGCTCAGGTCTTCCTGATTCAAGGTCCAGTGTTGTAGCCACAGAACCACCTAGCTGATTTGACAATCTTAGAAGTTTCTAACATTGGATTCAAGAATATGAATTAGCGGGGGCAGCTAGGTGGCACAGTGGATAAAGCACTGGCCCTGGATTCAGGAGGACCTGAGTTCAAATCTGGCCTCATACACTTGACACTTACTAGCTTGGTGACCCTGGGCAAGTTACTTAACCCTCATTGTCCCACCAAAAAATAAATAACAATATATATATATATATATATATATATATATATATATATATGTATATATATTAGCAGTGGAATTTGAATAGAAAAACTTTGAGTTGTGGGTTTACAAAATGTAAATACCTAACATACTATCATGCTGGATAGTTCATTTCACATTTTGCTAGGCAGCAGCAGATGGTTCTCCTTATGCAAAAAGTCATTATTGTCACCCTTCACATTGATGCAGGATATTTATTAAGTTTCCACAGTCTGGTATGTGAGGTATATGACATTCTGAAAGGCATAATCTCAATGAAGTTAGGAAGGTCAGAATATGAAGTAGAAAAGAAGTTATATTTAAAAGAGAATAATAGCAATATGTACATACATTGTAAAAATTTTAAAATTTATAAAATGATAATTCAGCAAGACCAAACAGAACTATATATAAATACCACATGCAAGGCAACTGTACAAGATTATAATGAAAAATCAATTTAATAGATCTTCACAAAATGTCTGTATAATTTGAATTAAAGAAGCAAATCTGCTTCATATTTATGTTGGAAATGTAGTGGCTAATTAAACTCTAGAGAATAGGGCACAAAGAATCTAACAATGTAATTTCAACAACTAAATATATAAAAGTCAGAAGTTTTCAAATTCATCACTCTATTTATACTGGTAAATATTTTACAACCATTTAATTTCTTTTTTCTTTTCTTTCTCTTTTAGTCCAGATTTATTATTTTACTAATGATGGGAACTCTAGTGAGGAAACTCTCTCTATTAATGCAGTTCAGCAACTATTCTGAAACTTCTGAACATAGATAATTACATGGGGAGCTAATATGCTAACTAACTTACCTAGTGTAACACAGACAATCTGTGTCAGAGAGATGCTATCTCATATATTCCTGATTCTCAGGCCAACTTATTGGCTACTGTTGAATAATTGATCAAAATATGGAAAAATTAATTACATATCAATAATAAGGATATGGACATTCATTTTGGTTGCTTTATTGAGATGCACAGCATGTAGAATATTGTAAATGCTATTCATGGTACCACACATAAACAAATAGTGAAGCGGGGTCAAGATTATCACCTGTTTTGGAAAACAGAGGAATGGTGCGATAACCTGTGAATGAAATCATAATTGGTTAGAATAATTAAAATAAGTAAATTAAAGGTTGCTACAGTACTGCTACAGAAAAAATAATCTGATTTTTGCTAGACAAATAAAAACTTATTAGAAAATGACTGTTTTAAATTTCCCCCCCAAAAAAGTCAGTTTCTATTCTTGTATAGCCCTGTGTTTTGCATAATTCTGATATCTATTAATGATAAAGAACAAGGACAATTATAGTTGAATACTAAAGTGAAATGATGTAACCTAATTATTGGAGAAGGGTATCAAAAATGGTTGATATTGAGATGCTTACTTAAAGCTACTGTAAAATGCTATATGGTGGGGGCAGCTAGGTGGCACAGTGGATAGAGCACCGGCCCTGGATTCAGAAGGACCTGGGTTCAAATACGGCCTCAGACACTTACTAGCTGTGTGACCCTGGGCAAGTCAACCCCAATTGCCTCACCAAAAAAAAAAAAATGCTATATGGTGTCTATGATCTAATCCTGGGGAAAAGGGCCAGATTCTACCACTACCTCCATTCCTCCATAAAAGCCACTGGACCTTTATCAATTATAATCAAGTGAGCATAATATCACCAAGCAATACCATAAGTAGAGGGTCCATCAATGTAATATAACAAAGACCTTTTGTTGATGTATTGATTGATTTCTGTTATTTTCTACCTATACAACTACCCCAGATAAATGGCCAACAATATTTCCAACTTGTTTTCCAACCTCTTGTTACCTTAATCTCTGTGATCTCAAACCACTGCCTGTCCAGGCATAAACTCTTTCCACCAAAGATTTGTCTCTTCCTCTTATACTCCTTTCACTTCCTAGTACTAACTGAAACCTACCTTTCCTGTGTGCAAAAAACTCCCCTCATCAACCTTCTCCAATCTCGGTCCTTTCTACATTAATCTCCCCATCCCCCCAAAAATAAAACAATAAGGAGGAAAATATGTTTTTTTCTCCCCACTGCCATATCTAGATTCTCTGTCACTGTTATTTGACAAGTTCTCTTCACTTAAAGCTCATTTTACCTTGATCCTTACCTGGACATATATTCCTCAATGCTTCTACCACCTAATTTATGATCTTTATCTCTATACCATACTCTAACAACATTTTTAATAACTTCATTATTCTTACTAATGATCCTTCTAATTGGCTTCTTCTTTCCTTAATCTCTTAAAGTCCCATGATCACCATCTTCACACTAAACTGGCCATTCAAGAATTACACCATACTCCTCATCATCACCCCAAAATCTCCACTTCTAAGACCACATGCTGAAATTCCTCTCCAACCTCAGTTTTCTGTTCAAAAGATTCTCCCTTAGATTCACTTCTTCTAAATCTCCTCTTCACTCTCACTGAGAATTCCAGTCCCTCAATCTCTCTTTTACAAGTCTGTCATATTTTTTTCTCATCATATTTCTTTCCATTTACTCTAAGGTCAGCTATGTCAGTGCATTCTTCTCCAGTTTATGTTTACCTTACCCCCTGAATTTCTTCTATTCATGTTCTGTCCCAAACTTACTCCTGAGATGCCAAAAACTGATAAAAGAATAAAAACACTGTGCTGATGCAAATAATCACTTTATTAATCTTTTATTGATTTCTAAAAGGTGGTATTTTATAATGGATAATGTGTAGTAATTGATAATGAGTATTAAGAATTGAGATTAAATCCCATTTCTGAAACTTATTGAACTAGAAGACTATGGGTAAGTCATTTCTCTGATTCTCAAGCAACTTGCACACAAAAAAAGTTATGGGCAAGTTATGATATACATTGTGGAGGGAGTTATCATACTATTGTAAACCAGGTCCCAAGCATAGGTATTTGCATAAGATTTTCCTCATTGTCAGAGAGAATGATAACTATGCTGTATGCTTGGATGAGGGACAGAGTTCATGAGAGCTTGGGAGAAGAGAGTTGTTCTGGTTTCCAGCTTTTAGAGAGAACACTGATTATCCCAGCTCTCTTCAGAGAAGTCCCTAGAGGAAGAAAAAGATTTTGGGAAGAAGCCAACATATAGAGGAACCTGTACCCTGAGCATGTTCTTATATTCAGCTTGCTTGATTAGAGACTTCAGGGAATTTCTGCATGGGTGAAGTTGACTATCTTTCTCTTGGTTGAGATAAGATATCTCACTTCCAGTGGGAGAATTCAGTAACTATATAGCTCTGGAAAATTCTAATCTATAAAACTTTACTTTCTGTTTGCTATCACCTTGGATAAATAGATTTATTTGCTATGCAATATTTGTGGCAGTCTTTGTGTAACTTGAATTTGGTAGAAAGCAAGTCAAACCTTTGGATATAGCCTTGGAAATGCCTTTCTCATTAAAAGTTAGCCATTAGTATCCAACCATTCTGGAGAGCAATTTAGAACTATCTATGCCCAAAGGCCTATAGAACTGTTCATACTCTTTGATCCAGGATACCACTACTAGGTTTATATCCCAAAGACATCCTAACAAAAGAGAAAAAGACCTATTTGTACAAAAATATTTATTGCAGCTCTTTTTGTGGTCCCTAATAATTGGAAATCAAAGGGATGCCCATCAATTGGGGGAATGGCTAAACAAGCTGTGGTATATGATGATGACGGAATATTATTGTGCTATAAGAAATGACAAGCAGGATGACTTCAGAAAAGGCCTAGAAAGACTTCTGTGAACTGATGTATAGTGAAGTGAGCTGAACCAAGAGAACATTGTACATAGTGATAGCAATATTGTTTGATGAATAACTGTGAATGTCTTAACTATTCTCAGCAATACAATGATCCAAGACAAACCCAAAGGACTAATCATAAGGCATACAATCCATCTCCAAAGAAAAAAATGATAATGATGGAACACAGACTAAAGCATGCTATTTTTTGCTCTTTCATTTTTTTCTTTTATTCAAGTTTCCTTATACAAAATGACTAATATGGTAATGTCTTACATAATTGTACATGTATAACCTACATCTGATTGCTTACCATCTCAGGGATGGGGGAGGAGAGAGAGGAAAGGACAGATAGAATTTGGAACCCAAAATTTTACTTAAAAATGTTTAGTTTTTTTTTTAATTAGCCAATCTAGACTAGCAAGATTCCATCCTGATATTCCCTCTCTGAGGAAAGCAGAGAGGCTAGTTTCATGACCCCATTCTTTTTCTCTATTCCTGGCAGGTATGATTCTCCTTTGAAGAATGAATGAATGATATCACATAGATTTCTATTCTTTCTACCCTTTGAGTCACATTTGGGCAACCCATGTGAACATATATATAACCTACATTTTCAGCATTCCCACCTTATATTGACATAAAGCATAAGTCCTCAATGTACTGACATGGATTTCCTATAAATCCTCCCACCAAGTCTCCCCCAACTCTTTTTCCAAGCCCCCAAATGCACCCCATCCTCCTTTCATAACTGATCCACTTTATTCCCTCTCTGATAAATCTTTCACACAAAACTCAAAGTAATCTTCTTGATTCTTAGGTTTGCTCAAGTCACACCCTTGCTCAAATGTTTCTAATGTCCCCTGCTTATTTATAGCAATGGTGTCAAACTTAAAGAGGAATTGATCCTTACAGGCAGCATGTTGACTTAGGAAATCACAAGTTGCCATTATTTACGTAACATGGTGTTTGTAATTATTTTTCTTAAACATTTTCCAACTATTTTTTAATCTGCTTCCCATTAAATTCAAAGTTTTTTCTGGGAAGCTTGTGGCCCTCAGACCTCCAGTCTATAGGATACCAACTCTTAGATTACAGCATTTAAGTTCTTTCCTGTTTAACCTAGCCTACTAAACTGCTAGTCATTTCCTGGCCTCATGCTACTTTGTCCTTCTTCTGTGTTCCATCCCTTTAACTGACTCCCTACATATCTCTATGGAAATATGTTCTCTCCTTCAAGGTTTAATTTGGTTGCCATCTTCTCCATGAAGTCTCTCCTGATTAGCCCCACTAAAGACAATCTCTCCTTCTGAAATGTTCATACCTACAATGATCCAAGACAATTCCAAAAGACTCATAATGGAAAAAGCTATCCATATACAGAGAAAGAACTATGGAATACAAATGCAGATCAAAGCATACTATTTTTACTTTTTTTTGGTTTTGTGGCTTTTCCCTTTTGTTCTGTTCCTTCTTTCACAACATGACTAATGTGGAAATATGTTTACATGATTAAAAATGTATAACCTCTATCAGATTACTTGCCATCTTGAGGAGAGAGGATGGGAGGGAGTAAGGAAGAAGGAAAAAAATGAAACTCAAAATCTTATTTAAAAAATGAATGTTGACATGCATTGATCAACTGTGATAGACTTGATTCTTCTCAGCAATACAATGGTCCAAGATAGTTCCAAAGGACTCATGATGGAAAATGCTCTCCAAATTCAGAAAGAAAAAAAAAAACAACACTCTGGAATCTAGATGCAGATTGAACCATACTATTTCCATTTTTTTTTTTTGGTTTTCTTTTTTGAGGTTTTTCTTTTTGCTCTGATTCTTCTCATAACATGACTAATGCAGAAATATGTTTAATGTTATTGTACATATATATAACCTATATCAGATTACTTGCTGTCTTGGGGGGGAGGGAGGGGAGGGAGGAAGAAAAATTTGAAACTAGAAATCTTATAAAAACAAATGTTGAAAACTATCTCTACATGTAACTGGAAAATAATAAAATACTTTTATAATTAAAAATCAATGTTGAAAACTATCTTTACATGTAATTGGAAAAATAAAATACTATTTACAAAAAATATATATTATTTGTATACATGTCCTACCCACCCCACCTAAACTGCATACTCCTTAAATATAAGCAATATTTCCCTTTTTGTCTTTGTATCACCAACACCAAGAAAAGTGACTGACAAATCATAAACACTTGAATGTTTATTGAATTGAATGCCAAGATTTATCAGTATTTGCTCAAATACAGGTAAGAAGTGAAGGTTGTCCTATGTGGGAGCAGTAAATTAGACTGTGAGTTACTTACTGACATGGATTGTCTTTTTTGTCTTTCTTTGTATCCCCAGTGCTTAGCATAGTGCCTAGCACTTAGTAAATATTTAATAAATGAATATTGACCGATTGTTAAGGACTAAAATTAAACTATCAGAGTATTTTGAACTTGTGAAATTGATGCCTATTCCATCTATTACTATCTCCATGCTCCGCTATTGTTTCTTCTATAGGGATATTTTGTTATCAAGATATAATACTAGAAAAGTCCAACCATTTCAAAATATTTATACATCTTTTACTTCTGTTCCACTCTCCAATAATCTTAAGTCAAGACCATATCACTTATTACCTAAACAACTGTAATAGGCTTCTACCTCATATCCCTCCCTTTAGGCTTTCCTATCTCCATCTTATCCTGCTTTCAGATAACAAATTACACTTCCTAAGGAATCTGATTATGTCACTTCCTGGTGAAATATATCCAAGAAGTTCCATCCTGGATAAAATCTATCCCCAGCCTGACATTTAAGACTCTCAATAATTTGCCTTCAACTTACATTTCTGGCCTTTATAGTACTTTTACACATCATTCCCTTCATGTCACACTGAATTTCTAGATCTCCATCCTCTCCTACCTAGGTGCTGTCCCCCATATCTATGGGTACATTTCTTCCACATCACCACCTTGATCTGCTCTCAAGATTCAGCTTACATTTCTTTTCTTCTATGAAGTGTTCCCTAATCTAAAGGTGAAAGTGGTTTTTACCATACTTCTTGGAGCATTTTGACTGGACTAGTCTTTAGCCACATAACATTCCTCCTTATGTCGTACTTATTTTACTACACAGATTATCTCCTCTATTAGCCTGCAGGGACCAAGTTGTCTTTCATTAGAGCTTAATATATTGAATTAAACATTGGCATGTGTAATGATTATATATGATGGTTGAAACTGAAATATTAGTTTTAGAAGAATTACCTTTATCCATGCATAGCAGTGGTAATGTATACTGTCCAAGGAATTCATTTGAACCTATAGTAGACTGAGTTTCAGCAACAAAGCGTACTAGTGCCATTTCTGGGGCATGGATGGTAAATGTGAAAGTTTCATTCCATCGTGGACTAAAAGCTGAAATATAAAATAACAGATATAGCCAAAGAAATAGGCTAATTTTTAGATAAAATAAGAGGTTAATTTGTGTTTATACCTTTTCCTCTATCCCCTTATAAAACTAATGTCAAGAAAATTTGTTAAATCTCATCTATTATCCTTTTAATCATCTTAATCAAATTTAGGGTGGCTGGTATGTCTATACTGTTATTTTTGAAATATTTTTAACAAATACTCTCTCCAAAAATGAATATTTTCATACACAAGGAACAGAAAAAGATCATTCTATGAATATTATTCAAGTTATTATTCATATTTTATTATATATGAAAAAACTTAAGCTTACTTTAAAAATAAGAATATGAGAATTTCAACATGTTTCTTTCAAAGCTGTCCTGCTTATCTGTTTCCTTTTGAACTTCTTTCTGTTCTCCTCTGTGCTTTATTTTTAAAATATTTCAATGATCAGCACTTTTCTTTTCTTCTTTTTTGGGGGCAATACTATTGTTAGTTTCCCTCTTGCCCCTAAAATGCCTCCCAAGGAAAAAGAAAAATACAACCCTTATAATAAATTGTCAAATCAAACAAATCCAGATATTTGCTATGTTGAAAAATGTTTGTCTCATTCTGTACCTTAAGGCCATTATCATAATGTTCCATAAGTGGGTAACATGCTTCATTCTTCACTGATTCTCTTGAGTCATAATTAGGAACTCAATTAATGAGGGGACTAAGTGTCTCCTAGTTGTTTATCTTTACAATATTATGTTACTATCTAAATAGTAACTCAATTAACTCTGCATCAGTTCATACAAGCCTTTCCAGATTTCTCTAAAACCATCTTATTTAATGTATCTTATCATAATAAAGGGCAGCTAGGTAGTGCAGTGGAGAGAGTGCCAGATCTGAAGTCAGGAAGATTTATCATCCTGAGTTCATATCTGGCCCCAGACACTTAATAACTGTGTGATCCTGGGCAAGTTACTTAACCCTGTTTCCTTCCATTCCTCATCTATAAAAATAACTGGAGAAGAAAATGGCAAACCACTCCAGGATCTTTGCCAAGAAAACTCCAAATGGGGTCACAAAGAGTTGGACGTGACTGAAATAACTGAACAACAACAAAATCGCAATAAAATTCTATTACATTCATATTTTATTCAGCCATTCCCTAATTAATGAACATTCTCTTTGTTTCCCATTCTTTGCTACAACAGAAAGAGCTATTTTAAATGTTTTCATATAAATATATATGCATCCTTTAATTCTTTCTCTAATGTCTTTGGAGTATGAGCCTAGAGGTGGTATAGCTGGGTCAATGAGTTTGCAGTTCAGTGAATTTGGGGAAATATTTCCAAATTGTTTTCCAGAGTGACTAGACCAAAGTACACCAGTACACTTGTTTTCCTCGATCTCCTCCAACAATTTTTATTTTCCTTTTTTATCTTTACCTATCTGATAGGTGACAACATTCTTTAAATTTTCATTTAAGTCCATCAAAAAATACTATGTGATAGGGACTGTGCAAATTTCTAGGGATACAAATATGTGCGGGGGGGGGGGATGACAATCCTTACCCACAAAGAGCTTACAATTTAATGAGGGAAGACAATATACAAAAGGAAACTAAAAAAGATCCATTGCATGACTTGTTAATAAACTGCATAGCTCAGACTTTGTTTCCTTGGTTATTATCAATTCACTCAAAACAAGATTTTATGGGAACTTTCTCCTTAGGATCATTTCCTTGGGGTATAAGCCCAGTAATACAGTCTTTGGTTCAAAGGGAATGAACATTTTAGTCATTTTATTTGCATAGTTCCAAAATGATTTCCAAAATGTTTGTTCCATTTCACACATCCATCATAATAGCTTGCTAATTATCCCACAACCCCTCCAGCATTAACCATTGTCATTTTTGTCATCTTTACTAATTTTCAGGGAATGAGGTGAAACCTCAGTTATTTTTTTTAATATTTCTATTATTAATAGTGATTTGGAACATTCAAATGATTATGAGTACTTTACAATACTTCTATTGAGAACTGTTTATATCCTTTGATCACTCATATATATTAGAAATGTCTATTAGTCATATATATGTGTGTGTTGTGTATATATATTTGTTAATTATTAATATATCTTGGATCCCAAAACTAAAGTATCAGAGAAATGTGATACAATTATTTTTCCCATTCAACTATTTCCCTTCTAATTCTAGGTGCTTCAATTTTGATTATATGGAAGCTTTTTGGTTTCATGTAATCAGAGTTAAAATATTTTCTCTTTTGCAACTGCCTATATCTACTCTTCTATTTTTATAATATGATCTTTAATATTAAGGTCTCACATCCATTTAGAATCGATTGTGGAATATAGTATGACATGTTGATCTAAGGTTAATTTCTTTCAGACTGCTTTGCAGTTTTCTAAGCAGTTTTTGTCAAATAAGTTATTCTTAGGTAATTTGCATTTTCCACTTTATCAAACAGTCATTGAGTTCCATTGCTTCTGATTCTCCTTTGTTAAATCTTTTCTATTCATCTATATCTCTATTTTAAGACCAATACCATATAGTTTTGATGAGAGTTGTTTTATAATATGGTTTGAGGTCTGAAAGTATTTTCCTCCTGCATTCCTATTTCTTTTCATTATTTTCCCTTGATATTATAGAATTTTTCTTTTTCCAAATGAATTCTGGTATTATTTTATTAAGTTTTATGAAGTATCCCATTGGTAATTTGATTGTCCTAGGATTGAAAATATAAATTAACATTGGTAAGACTGTCACTTTTATTATAATTATGGCCCAGCCACGTGCACTAAATAGTCCTAAGTATTTAAGCTCTTCTTTATTTCTTTAATGAGTACTTTGTAATTGAATCCATATAAGTCTTTTGTGTGCATTGGCAGATTCATCCTCAGATATTTTATGCATTTTGTAGTTATTTGGGATGAGGTTTCCCTTTCCATTTTTATTTGCTTCTTAAATTTTGTTATTGTTATATAGAATTTGGGGGGGGGGTTGTTTTCATTTTGTTTTGTCTTTTGAAGTTGTACATCCAGTAAGAACAGTAGCTATGGGCAGGAGCTATCGATGCTTGGGTTTCAGACTCCTCTACTGGAATAGGAAACAGTTTCAGCATTTCTGCCTCCAGAGGATGGAAGCTTCCCGTTATAATCAATGTATGCAAAGGGCCGCCCAGGTCCACAGTACACATTTACATTAAGGTGCCAGCAGCAATTTTCTGCTCCTCAGATCCCACTCTGGCCAGGCCCACACAGATTGTCTCCTCAGGGATGGCTGGTTCCTCTCCTCGAGTTCTCTGGTTTTGAACAATCTCCAGAAACTGCTGGGCTGCTTGATTCACAGTTATGAATCGTGGAGTCTCATAGACCTTCCCTTTATTATATTTTCCAAACACTCTTCCCTGACTTGGCGGTCCGGTAAGCACAGTGTATGCAAGCCATTTTGTCTGTTGGTCTTTACTCTGTCAAAGAAGCTTTCTGGTTTCCAAGTCCTTGTCCAGAAAACAACGGAAACTACTTCTCCAAAATTACACGACCGCAAACCACAGCAGCCGACAGCACTCAAGATGGAAGCATTATGAACAATTCGGTATGGGATCCCCATCTTTACCACTCTTAGAAGATCACTGCGTGACATGGCCCCAAATGGATCCCCACTAACAAGGAAGGCAGTATCACTGTCATCAGCATCCCTTAAACCGCGTTTTACTTCTTGTTCCACTACCTGTCTGTCAGCAGTAATCAATGGTCTTCCATAAAAGGGTTCCAGTGTTTCCTTCTCTACGCTCAGGATTGAGGTGTACATGTACACTCGGTTACATTTCTTGACCATATCCAGCCCTTTCACAGTTATGTCCTCCGCATCGCCCAGACCAATCATGTAAAACATTTTCAACACCAAAGGGGGTTAGAGGAGGCGATGAAGACGATGATGAAGCAACTCTCTGAGATCTGGATGCCGTGTCTACTGAAGGCTCCGTAAGAACCTGGACTCGGGAATGGCGTCAACAATCGCACCCCCACCCCAAGCCGAAGGCTCTGATTTACTTTACAGCGCAGCAAAGCCACCGACCCGGCGTTTTGCGGTGCTTCTGCATCTCTTATGGGCAGGGAGGAGGGCAGAGAAGAGGGGGAAGGATTGTGAGTTAGGAGGAACTGTACTGGAAAAGAGAGTGGAGAGGATCAGGCCTTGTGCCATTCCGAGTGCCTCCCCCTACTCCTACTCCACCCCCCAAACCCCGCCGTGTCCTTGGTCTGTCCCGTAGGCTAATGGACCAAAAATCCCCATCCTGGGCCTGGATGAGCGAAGGAGCCGCCAAACCGGGCCGAGGGCAGTAGCCATTATGTAGAAATTATTTTTATTTCATTGAGGGTTTATTTTACAGTCTGCAACTCTGCTAAAGCTATTAATTGTCCTATTAGTATCTCTGCTGATTGCCTAGGCTTTTCTAAGCATTACCAACAAGAGAGTTATGTCTTTTCTTTGTCTTTATGCCTTTAATTTCTTTCTCTTGTCTTATTTTTGTTGTTAGAATTTATAGGACTATATCAAACAATAGAAAGGAGAATTAGCATCCTTTCTTTGCACCCATATTTATCAGAAGAGGTTTTGTTATATTCCTACCTGATATGTTTGCTTTTGGTTTTGGACAAATGATTTTTATGATATTAAAATTTCTCTATGCTTGCACTTTGTAGGACTTTTAGTGCTTTGCAAAGATTAACTCATTTTTTTCTCATAACAACTCTGAGTATCCCCATTTTACAGATGAGGAAACTGAGGCAAACAGGGGTTAAGTAAATTACCCAAGATCACATAGCTAGTAAGAGTCAGAGGCAGGATTTGAATGTGAGATCTTCTTGAGGGACTTCTGGGGGTGAAGTAAAGATGGTAAAGTAGAGGAAGAACTACTGCCAAGCTCTCTCTCCAAAGAACTAATGATAAAGCAAATCATGCACCTCCAAAAAAAAAGAACTGATATTGATTGAATACAGACTGAAACATGCTATTTTCCATTTTCTTTCATTTTTTCTTTTATTCAAGTTTTCTTATACAAAATTACTAATATGATAATGTTTTACATAATTGTACGTGCATAACCTTATATCTGCTTACTGCTTCAGGGAGGGGGCAGTGAAAGGAGGGAAGGAGGGATAGAATTTGGAATTCAAAACTTTAAATAAAAATTTAAAAATAAAAATTATTTATAAAATCAAATAAGAATGGTAGAGCAAAAATTGGGAAAAGAAATGAGAGATTATGAAAGGAAAATTATGAAAAGACAATTGGTTGTTCTTTTTCTTGAAGAGAACAAAAATGACATTATTATGTTGGAATCAAGGTACAGTATGACTGACTCTGGCCGATCAGACCAATATGAGCTTGATAGGCTCTACCACTGGTTGGGTAAAAATAGTCTATCTGAACTTTTGGAGTGGAGATATCTCTAAATTTGTACATTTCACATTTCTTTTGAGCTACTGCAATTCTGTTCTGCTCATAGAGCACAGCACTTTCTTTGATGCAGGCATGCCGTGCTGGGCAGTCTTTTGCTAGTGTCTCTCATGTCACACAATCAGTTCCAAAGTTCTTCAGAGAGACCTTGAGAGTGTACTTGTAATTGCTTCTTCTGACCACCATGTGAGCACCTGCCTTGTTTGAGTCCTCTTTAAAATAGTTCTCTCTGCAAACATATCTTTGGCATTTGAATAATGTAGCCACCCCATTGGAGTTGCACTCTCTGTAGAGTTTGAATGCTTGGGGGTCGGGTGGGGCAGCTAGGTGGCACAGTGGATAGAGCACTGGCCCTGAAGTTGGGAGGATCTGAGTTCAAATCTGACCTCAGATACTTACTATCTATGTGATCCTGGGCAAATCACTTAACCCCAATTGCCTTAAAAACATCTGTGGGGGGGGGGGGGAGCCAGGTGGCCCAGTGGATAAAGCACCGGCCCTGGAGTCAGGAGTACCCGAGTTCAAATCCAGCCTCAGACACTTGACACTTACTAGCTGTGTGACCCTGGGAAAGTCACTTAATCCTCATTGCCCCGCAAAAACAAACAAACAAACAACAACAACCAAAAAAAAAAAAAAACATCTGGGGCCATCTCCAGTTATCCTGATTATATATCTTGCTACTGGACCCAGATGGCTCTGGAGGAGAGAGTGAGGTTGGTGACTTCCTACAGCCCTCTCTCAGTTAAGTCCAATTCACTGCAAGTCATGACATCATCCTGATGTTGAAGTTCTCTTTGAGAATGAAGGACTTGCCACATTTTGTTGTCATCTACTCAAAGGCTTTAATGTTGTTAGTGAAGAAGTAGATTTTTTTCTGGAACTCCCTTGCTTTCTCCACAATCCAGCAAATGTTAGCAGTTTGGTCTCTGCCTCTTCAAAAAACAGCCTGCAGTTCTGGTAATATATTACTGAAGCCTAGCTTGAAGAATCTTAAGATAACCTTGCTAGCATGTGAAATGAGAATAATTATTCAGTAATTTCGAACATTTTTTGGCATTGCCCTTTTTTGGGACTAGAATCTAAACTGATCTTTTCTGGTCCAGTAACCACTGCTGAGTTTCAAATTTGCTGGCATATTGAGTGCAACACCTTAACAGCATTGTCCTTTAAGATTGTAAATAATTCAGCTGGAATTTTATCACCTCCACTAGCCTTATTTTTAGCAACGCTTCCTAAGGCCCACTTGACTTCACTCTCCACCATTGTGGTTACCAGAGATATTAAGATATTTCTTGTATAGTTCTCTATATTCTTATCACCTCTTAATCTCTCTACTTCTGTTAAGTCCCTACTAATTCTGTCTTTTATCATGCCCATTTTTGCACGATACTTTCCCTTGGTAGCTCCAATTTTCCTGAAGAGATCTCTTCTTTCCCATTCTGTTGTTTTCTTCTATTTCTTTGCATTGCTCATTTAATAAAATCTCATCTCTCCTTGTTATTATCTGAAATTCTGCATTCAGCTGGGTATATCTTTCCCTTTCTCCTTTCCTGTTCACTTTCCTTCTTTCCTCAGATATTTGTAAAGCCTCATCAGACAGCCATTTTGCTTTCTTGCTCTTCTTTTTTCTTTGGAATGTTTTTCTTGTTGCCTCCTGTGCAATATTGTGAACTTCTGTGCATAGTTCTTCAGGCACTCTATTTACTAGCTCTAATACCTTAACTCTGTTTATCACCTTCACTGAATATTCATAAGGAGTGTTATTTAGGACATAGCTATGTAGTCTGGTGGTTTTCCCAACTTTTTTCAATTTCAATTTCAACTTTGCAATAAGAAGCTTATGATCTCACCCACAGTCAGCTCTAGGTCTACTTTAACTGCCTCAATAGAGCTTCTCCAACTTTTGACTACAAATATATAATCATTATGATTTTCATATTGACCATCTGGTGATGTCCATGTATACAGTCACCAAAGGGTTGCTGAAAAAAGTGTTTGCTATGACCAGTGAGTTATGTTGACAAAACTCTATTAATCTCTGCCCTGCTTCATTTTATATTCCAAGTTCAAACTTAACTGTTATTTCAATTATCTTTTTATTTCCTACTTCAGCATCAAATCCCCTATGATGAATATGACCTCTTTTTCTGGTGTTATTTCTAGAAGATGTTGTTGTTGTTCTTTAGTGGATTAGTCATATCAAACTCTTTATGACCCCAATTGAAATTTTCTTAGCAAAGATACTGAGATGGTTTACCACTTCCTTCTCCAGATCATTTTATAGATGAGGAAACTGAGTCAAATAGGATTGTCTTCCCCAGAGTCACACAGCCAGGTCCTCCACTATGTTACCTAGCTGCCCTAGAAGACATTGTAGGTCTTCGTGGAACTGATCAACTTTGGTCTCTTTGGCATTGATGGTTGGAATGGTGTGGACTTGCATTACTGTGATATTGCATGGTTTGTCTTGGATTTAAACAGATATCATTCTGCCATTTTTTGAGATTATACTCAGGGCTATTTTTCTCACCTTTTATTGACTATGAAAGATACTCCATTGCTTTAAGGGATCTCTGCCTCCAGTAGCAGTAGTAATAATCACCTGAATTAAATTTACCCATTTTCATTCATTGGCACCCAAGATGTTGCCTCTTTCCATCTCCTGTTTGACCACATCCAGCTTACCTTAGTTCATAGATCTTACATTCCAGGTTCCTGTGCAATATTGATCTTTGCAGCATTGGACTTTCATCACCAGACAAATCCACAGCTGAACTTCCTTTTGGCTTTGGCACAGCTGCTTCACTCTTTGTAGAGTTACTTGTAATTGCCCTATACTTTTCCCCTTTAAGGTATTGGATACCTTCTGGTCTGAGAGGCTCATGTTCTGATACCATTTCTTTTATCATGCTAATACTGTCCATGAGGTTTTCTTTACAAAAATATTGGAGTGATTTGACATTTTCTTCTCCAGTCAATCACCTTTTGCCAGAAATCTGCACTATGACTTGTTCATCTTGAGTAATACTGTATGGCATAGCTCATAGATTCATCAAGCTGCACAAACCCCTTTTCCATGAACAAGCAGTGATCCAGTAGAGCCAAAATAATTTATAGCAGCTCTTTTGTGATGGCAAAGAATTGGAAATCGAGGGGATGTTCATTAATTGGGGAATAGCTAATCGAGTTGTGGTATAGAATTGTGACAGAATGGTTTGAGAGAAACCTGAGAAAATTGATATGAACTGATACAAAGTGAAGTGAGCAAAACCAGAAGAACATTGTATACAGTGACAGCAATATTATAATAATGATCAACTATGAAAGACTTAGCTACTCTGATCAAGACAGGGATCCAAGACAATTTCAAAGGACCTGTGATGAAAAAATGTTATCTCCCTCCACAGAAAACTAATGAACCCTGAGTGCAAGTTAAAGCACACTTTTTTTTCACTTTATTTATCTTTCTTGCTTTTTTTGTTTTTTTCCCCACATGGCTAATATGGAAATATGTTTTGCATGACTTCAAATTTATAATTAATATCATATTGCTTGCCTTCTCACTGGGTGAAGGAGGGGCAGGAGGAAGGGAAACAATTTAGAATTCAATTTTTAAATAGATGTTAAAAATGTTAGACATAATTGTGAAACATTTAATGAAGTAAATAAAGACTCCATGTCTTGTACTCTACTGTACTCCCTAGCTGTTCAACCTCCTTTCACTCTGTTCCTCCACCCACTCTCCTTCAAAGAGCTTTTTTTTTTTTTTTGCAACACCCAACTCTTCCAAAGCACTGGCCATTAAGACCTCAGCAGAAGGTGGACTGAGCTGTGAAGTTGTGTTTTTTGTCAGTCCCAGGGATTTGAGAGGATACTGACTGAGCACGAGGTAGGCATTAGTTCATGAAGGTTTTTACCTTCCTTTGGGTTCCTGCTGCCCAAAACCATGAAGACAGCTGGAGTTGCTTTATCTTTGGTGTGTTATTTCTGCATTAGAGATGGTTGAGAGGTAAGGATCAGAGAAAATGTCTAATCCTTCATCTTATTGGGCAAATGATCTGAAATTTCCCTGTCATTTTTTGTATTTGAATTATTTCCTTTGAATCATTTAAATCATTTCCATTGGAAAAACTGAGGAATGAAAATGTTTAAACGACTTACCCAAAGTCATGTAACTAGTTAGTGGTAGATTCACCCTTTTCTCCAGACCTTTAACCCAGTGATTATTCTGGTCACCTTAAATGATTGATATTGCTCTTCAATTTGGAAACTATCAAGTATTTTAATGATTCTGTACATCCCTCAAAACAAAAATCTATGTCTTCTGATGATGATAGCTATGAATGTCTATGAATCATGGAATAAAACAACTTCCAAAAATCAATATTTCAGATCACTGATCAATAAATAGATGCATGGTAGGGTAAGGGCATATTACTGCTATTCATTATTATAGTGATGAAGATGATAACTAGCATTTATATAAAACCTACCATGTGCTAGACATTGTGCTATGCACTTTATAAATATTATCTCATTTAATTCTCACAATAACCCTGGGAAGTAGGTATTATTACTATTCCCATTTTATAGTTTAAAAAACTGAGGCAAATAGTGAATTCCCCAAGGTCACACAGTAGCAAATGACTGAGGCTGGATTTGAACTTGTCTTCCTGACTTCAGGTCCAGAGCTCTACCTACTATATCACCTAGCTGCTACCTATACGCATAGATAGGTTGTACCACTGAGGAATTATTTGCAAGAAGCAATATAAAAGGTAATATCAATGAGTGTCATGAAAGTAGTATAACATGCTTTTTACGACTCATGTAATGGGAGGACATCCTAGAATGTTAGGTAGAATGATGTGTAGAAGATTTCACAGATGTATATGATAGGAATCCCAAAAGGGTAAGAAGATATGTATCTATTGGGATCTGAACTATTGGAAGGAATATGTATATTAACAAAATCAGAGATCTAATTATAATATCAGAGAGTTCCAGTTACATATCCAAGTATTACTTTCTAAAGAATAGAAAATCACTCCATGCAAGGGGCCATCTTTGCTATTTTTAAGCCAAATTTTTCTACTTTGTGACAGACATCCAAAATTACAAATATAACTTTACTTAATTCTTAATATTCTACATACCCCAATCTTTACTTCTGTTACTTAATGAAGAGCCAACGTGAAAAATAATCAAATCTAGATTACATAATAGGAAAAGGGGTAGCACAACTCCTAGAATTCCTTTTGCTAGAATTCCTCCTCCACTTTGTGAAGCCTTCATTAAGGCACATCATAGTGTGCTTTTTCTCTGACATCCTTCTGTAGTCCTGAAGCTGCCTTTCCCCCAGTGTGTCTAATTTGTACTTGAATCCTAATGCAGACACACACTGCAGATAGTTATTGCAGTCCTATAAATGCTGCTAGGATACTAATGAGAAGTCTAAATCCTCCAAACCTTCCAAAGTTCACAAGGTTCTCTACTGGTCAAGGGCAAGGGAAAGAAGGAATTTACTCAAAGGGTGTTGGTTGAAACTGCATTCTCTCTTATTCTGGCAGATCACTGAATGACCAGATTATGAGGTAATATGAATCAGTTCCTTATATCTTTTAAAATTAAATCTTTATCAGAATAACTGGTTGCAAATGTTTCCCAGTTACCTGTTTCCTTTATAATTTTAACTATATTTGTTTAGTTTACAAGCAAGCTTTTGCAAACAATGGATATCATCTCTAGTATCTCACAATTGACCAAAAATATAATGTAAAACCTATCCACAGACATAGATGTATGAATATACAGATATACATTCATATATATGCCTATACATGTGTATATTAATTTTATGTATGCATGTATATTAATTATATATACATATAATATATTAATTATGTGTATACATATTATTCACTGTGTGATTATATACACATATAATGTACATATATTAATTATTATATATTTCAATGCAATGCATGTATGATGCATGGGTTATGTACTGTGATGAAATAATGAGATTTAGCAGATCCTCAAAGACCCACCTGGAGATTAATCTAGACTGATTGAATCAAGTGAGACTGATTAACTACTGATTAGCCTACTTCAAGTTAACTGGATTGTAATCACACCTTGAGAACACCTTCAGAACCAATGGATTTGGATGATGCCAACCAATCAGCTTGAAGCAGTGTGTAAGGACCACCTCTGTTCCAGACCTATAAAAACCTTCCACAATCGGTTTGCTGGAGAGAGTTCGTGATTGAAGCAGGTTTGTGGCAGAGGACTTGAGGAAGAACCAGACCAGGCTGGAACTCTAGGCTAAATAGGCTTTTTTCTTAACTTTCTGAACTCCATGGGTATATCTGTATGCTTTAATAAATGTTTAATGCCCAAGGACTGGTGCTAAAGCTTCTAATTTAAGGCGACCACAATTTAGATTTTAAACATCATGGTACATATAGAAAAACATGTAAATGCAACTATATGCATGTATATCTATATATGCATGCATCTTTGTATGTGAATATATCTTATGTTCTCAATATTTTTGGTCAATTATGAGATAGTAAAGAAGAGAGCCATCTTTTGCAAATGCTTGTTAATAAAACAAATGCAGCTAAAATTAGAAGGTAAGCAGGTAATTGGGAAACATATTTGTGAAAAGTTACTCTGATAAAGGTCTAATTTTCAAAATATTCAAGGAATTGATTCAGACTATTCTCAGAATCCAGACATTCAATCATTTGCCAGTATAGGAAAGAATGCAGTTCCAATCATACCCCTGGGACTAAATTGTTTTCTCTATAGAGATAGAGATAGAAATATAAAGACTTAGTGCAATGCCTTATAGGCTCTTTTATAAAAAGGCATCTCCTATCCATGAATCAATAGCATATGAGATTCCTTCCACGTTGTGTCTCTCTGATACTAAAAACCAGAAGAGGCATAAAACATAGAGATATATGATCAAGAAAAGTATTTACAGCAATGAAG
This sequence comes from Dromiciops gliroides, assembly GCF_019393635.1. Lineage (NCBI taxonomy): Eukaryota > Metazoa > Chordata > Mammalia > Microbiotheria > Microbiotheriidae > Dromiciops > Dromiciops gliroides. Next base: position 183,338,667 of record NC_057865.1, on the reverse strand, counting down.
GAGATCCAACACAGAGTCTAGGGCAAGAAAGGATTCTCTGTAGGTAATGAAGTACTTCAGATACTTCTGTTTGTGGGTGACATTGTATTGATTGCATTAAGCACTATGATACTGAAGAGTCTCCAGGAAGATGTTTATGATTATTCAAAAGAGTTTGACTGGTCTATCCAAAGAAGAAAGACCAAATGGATGGGAAGTGTTTATTTTTCAGATTTCAGCATGCATATTATTTGACACATATATTGCTTGTCCAATGGTATGTTTATTCGGAACAGACAAGATAAACTGACAATGAACTGGGTTCATAATTGAAAAAGAAGGAAAATTGATTGGATTGCTTTCAGGAAACTGCATTGCACTTTTACTAGCACCAAGATTTCCATAACAACCTAGGCCCATATTTTCAATGCCAGCATTTGACCAATATTGCCATTATTTTCACTACCTCCAAAGAACAAATGATACTTATCCTACAAAGAGCAATGGAAAGATGCATAATGGATATGAGCAGCCTACTATATAAAACCAGCAAAGACCTATAAAGCAGAACAGTAGTGTACAATGTCATCTAAGGATTGTATAACAGAAGAAATAGTAACAGTGAGACATGACAGCTAAACAGCAAAGGTATCCAGAATGTTGTATGGACACCTTGTGGTAAACCTTTGGGAAGAAATGAATGAGAGTTCCACATTATGGTTATGAATAGATGGGCTGTGATATGTCTAACTGAAGGGAATGCCTGAATTGATGAGATCAAAGATCCATTTGGGTATCTGAGAGAGTATATAAAGCCCATTGAGAGACAGAGAGGCTGACAGAGACAGAGAGACAGAGAACTCCCATAAGCTCTCCTATTTATAGCACACCTATATTGTTGTGTCCATTTCTTAGTATCATGTTTTAGAAGGGATATTTATATGTTTTAGAGTTTGCCAAGGGGAGGACACTAATGAGGAAACTTGAAACCATTTATATTTTATAAAATGATTAAAGGAAATGGGAGTGTATAATCTGAAGAAGGCTTAAAGGGAGACCTGGTAGCTATTTTGAAATGTTTAAATGATTTTCACATGAAAGAGATATTTCATTATATATGGCCCTTGAATTAAAATCAGTAAGTAGACTACACAAGGAGGAAGAATTCAGCTCAACATGGCTTCCTAACAATTAGAAGCATCTAAAAGTATAATGGCCTTTATCAAGAAGTAATGATTTCCTTGTCACCTTAAATCTTTAATTGAAGGTTGGATAAAAAAAAATCATGTTTATTATAGAGGTTTCATGATTTGGATGATTGAGATAATTTCTGAGATCTCTTCCAATTCTAACATTCAGATGTCACCAGTTCCTCTCTCTAGCTGCTACCAAAAGTACTACCCAAGCTTATTCTACACTTCATAAGGCCAAGCACTAAGGTGTCCTCTGAGGGAAGAAGGGAGTAGGGACCAGACCACTTTAGTGACCTTTCATGACATATTGTTTCCATGCTTGGCCACAGGATATATATTAAGATACTTCAATTGGGGTTTGGAGAATAATCCCCCAAAGGATCAGTGGGAGATAAGATCATCTTAAAAGTCATTTTGGTTCATTCCAGAATAACTTGGGATTTAGGATCATATAAGGATCCCTCAAAATCCTTCCCCTAGGTAATGGAGTGTTCCTAAACTCTTATTTAACCTCCAAAGTGTCTTGGATTCTCAAGCTTATAAATATCTGAATTTGGACATTCAAGAATTATTTAGACTAGAAACAAGTCTCCCCAAGCCGCCAAGTCTAACTTGGAATCTACAAATCCCTAACCTAGAAAAAGTGAGGAATCTCAAATATATTATGTTTTGTCATGACATTCAATATTCTTTATTTTGTGCTTTTCTATTTGGAGCTTGAGAATTGAGTTTTCTGCAGCTGGTAAACAAGTACTGTCAACGATATATTAAATAATAGAAAACACAGTCATGATCAATAAAAAAACCACTGTAAGCCAAAAAGAATGATTGTATGAAGAGTCTTAAAAAGTTTCTGTTTACCCAAAATTTTAAATCTGTTCATTAATAACTCATATTACATTTTAATGATCTTGAATCTAACACAAAAGGTATAATATAAAATCATGACAATTCAACTCACAAATAATATCAATGCAAGATTTCATTTTTTAAATCCAGAAAAAATTACTTTAGAACTTACCATTTCTTCTAACTGCATGAGTCTGTTGTTTTGTTTGGTCATCTGGAATGCCATATATTTCTATCAGCACTAGTGGGTCATTCCTATAAGCAAGAGGCAACTGGAAACCACTTATGAGCTGCACAAATGGAATTTAAATATAAGAATAATTTTGGAGTATAAAAATTTTCATCAGAATTAATTTGCAACATAAAAAATATATTCAGTAAGGGGCAGCTAGGTGGCACAGTGGATAAAGCACCGACCCTGTATTCAGGAGGACCTGAGTTCAAATCTGGCCTCAGACACTTGACACTTACTAGCTGTATGACCCAGGGAAAGTCACTTAACCCTAATTGCCCCGCAAAAAAACCAAAACCAAAACCAAAACCTTTATATGTATATGTATATATATATATATATGTACACACACACACATATATATACACACATATATATATGTATGTATATGTGTTTGTATGTGTATATGTGTGTATATATATGTATATGTGTATATGTATATGTATGTATGTATATATATATATATATATTCAGTAATACAAGAAGCTAAGGTTCAGATAACACTTTATGTATCATAGACCCCCAAAGACAATGAAACCAGATGAATGTCTCCTTTCAAATTCCAAAAAACACTGTTTCTTATCTTAGAATATCCAGATAACAGAATTTATATGAGAATTATTTATTAATGATTTTTTGCTTTATCATCTCTAACTAATTTCCATATAACTGATAGAAAGCATACCAGAATTGGAATATAACTGTATCTTATAAAATATAACTTTTATATATATGCAACCAAAACTCCAGGAGAAGGGGGAGAGGGGAAGGGAGGGAGGGAGAGAGGCAGAGAGGGAGAATGAGAATAAGAATAAAAATAAATTTTAAGCCAATGGGTTAACTAAAGCAGGGGTTCTTTTTTTTTTTTTTTTTTGGTGAGGCAATTGGGGTAAGTGACTTGCCCAGGGTCACACAGCTTGTAAGTGTCAAGGGTCTTAGGCTGGATTTGAACTCAGGTCCTCCTGAATCCAGGGCCAGTGCTCTATCCACTGTGCCACCTAGCTGCCCCAGCAGGGGTTCTTAATCTGAGGTCTAAAAACTTTTCTAGAAAAATATTTTGGTAACTATTTTGATATTATTGGTTTCTTTGTATTTCTGTTTGTATTATTTGTTGCATTTTAAAATATTTCTAGAAAGGGATTCACCAGAAAGGGACTTCACCAGAATGCTAAAGGAATCAATGATTTTTTAAAAGGGTTTTTTTAAGTGATCACAAAAATTTAACTCATATTTAATTCATTTAGAACTGAAAGGACCCTCAAGAGACCATCTGTTCCAGCCTTTAGGCTGTTAACACAGAGTGGTATACCAGAAATCCAAAAGACATTTGATTTGGAGTCAGGAGATCTAAATTTGAAGTTCAATTCTACTATTTAATGTGTGACCCTGAAAAAGTCATTAACCTTCAATCTCCTCATCTTTAAAATGAGGATAATAATGTATGCAGTATCCAACTCACAGAGTTTTTCATATAGAAAGCCCTAGAGTGATGCATCAATAATGAATTATGTCCTGGCAATTCCAGCCACACCATAATATTGTTTATTATAACTCCATATTAGTGACTTATCACCCTATTGGACTGGTAGTTTAAATACACATTATATTATAAAGGGTAGGTTACCCTCCATATATAAGGGGCTGATACTACTGTTGAAAGGTAGTATAATGTTTCCTTATATGCTGAAGTTTTTGTCTTCCTCTCTCTCCTTAACCCAGATTTCTCTAGGTTCGTTTTAGATTTGTAAATGTAAAATCATTGGCAAATGGTATTTCATACATTCATCACAAATTGGCTTGTACTTCTCCACATTTTCCATCAAGATTCTTATCTCCCCAATTTTGCATGACCCAAGGGAAAAACATACTCACATTATAGTTTAAAACACATTAACTAAATGAAATCCAATTTTAAAACATACAATATTAAAATTCTGGGTGGCTAAACAGTACTCAGTGCTATCTTCTTCTCCCTACCTTAAAAGCTGAGTTCCCAACTTGACTTTTTCCAGGGGAACCCAGGTGACATATGGAAGGAGTAATAATATCCATGAAGTTATTCTCCACTTCTCCATTTAGCCACTTCTGGTATAATCCTTCCCCTCCCAAGTTGCCCTTTTCTGAATGTTTTCCACAGATACATGAGACTGAGGAAAATAACGAAATAGACCCTTTCCCAGAATTCACTAGTATAGTGATTTGGAACTAAAGGAAAAAAAAAACTTCTTGGAGAGAGATAAAGGAAGCATTTCCATTCTGTGAGCTGCAAAGAAACTCAGGACCAGGTTGCAATGTAAAAGAGATACATCCTTTCCTTATCCTGTAGAGCAAGACCACCAGCAAACTGTAGAGCAGCAATCCTAGTGCAAGTGGAAGCAAAAAATTCTGGAATGGACTGGTGACACAGAACTACCTCATAGACATGAAGTCTCTGAAATCTTCTTTTCCTGTTCCCCCCACTCTTTGAAGGGAAGAGAAGAATGGCCCTCTGTTAACTGTAGAAACCATTCAGTTTCTTTTCTCCTCTCAAAATGGGTGGAGTTAAGGGAAGAGAATCTATTTTATTTCCCATTACAAGCCAGTAAGATAACCAGTTCATTATAAATTGTTTGATGTTCAATTGCTTATTAATATTATTATTATTTGAATTCACATAATATCCCTTAAATAAAGATCTCTTTGGTTTGGGTCCAGTCCCCAGCCAGATACACCAATACTTTTTTTTTTTTGGTGATGCAATTGGGGTTAAATGACTTGTCCAGGGTCACACAGCTAGTAAGTGTCATGGGTCTGAGGACCGGATTTGAACTCAGGTCCTTCTGAATCCAGGGCCGGTGCTCTATCCACTGTGCCACCTAGCTGCCCCTACTTTTAAAAGAGAATCTCTCTCTCTGTGTGTCTCTCCATCCCTCCCTCTGACTCTTTCTGTGTCTCTGTCTCTGTCTGTCTCTCTCTCTTTCCCTCTCCCTCTTTCTCCCCTCTCTCTTTCCCAATCCCTCCCCTGCCCACACAAACCCCAGATCTACACTACTTTCCCTTTTAATACAAGCAGGGAATATCTTAGAGAACCTCTTTTCTTTTTGAGTAGAATTTTAGAATTTAGAAAGTGAACAGAATTTTTTTTACAAGAAAAAAAGAAATGGGAAACAGGTTCAAAGCCAGCTGGGTGAGAATTTCACTGTTATGGACCATGGTTTACAGGAAGCAGCAATAGTATACCCTCTTGCTCTCCCTATTCTCTCTCTTTTGCAAGTTCTTGGTCCAAGTAGTAACTGAAACAGCAGTGATAGCCAGTACACTGTGTAGCAACTGGCTATCCCAGGCCTATCTCTCTTCAGAGGATGGAAGGGGGAGACAGTCTTTCCCCAGAGAAGTCACATTCCCAGTGGTTTTTGGATAAGTAGGTTCTTATGATGGTTTCTAGTCTATCCTTCCAGCTTCATCACCAGCTACAGTCCACCCCTTCAATTGAAAGAGAGGCTACACACCTAAACCATCATCCCCTAGACTAGCTAAAAAGGCTATTGTGACTATTGAAATTCCATATAGGAACCGTCTCATTGGTGATAAAGTCATTGCACTTACTGAGACTGGGTGTCAATGTCAGCTTTGCCCCTTGTACAAGGAAGAATTTTTAACATAAAATCAGACACCTACAGTGAAGCTATACCCAAATTATTATTATTTTTCTGGAAACCTTTTGCCATGTTTGGGGACTCTGCCCGTGTTATTGATAAACTTCAGTACCTAAAATCAAGTACACGCACATGCTTTTGTTAGGAAGCTCTTCACTGCCCTCACCACCACCACAGTCAAAGTCTCAAGGATTATTAGATTATATATTCAGAGCTAGAAAGGATTTGAGACACTATCAAGTATAACACTGAAATTTTACAGATGAAGAAACCAAACCACAAAGCCATTTGCCTAAAATCACACAGATAAGATTTGAACTCAAGTCCTCAAACTCTATTGCCAAGGTTCTTTCCATTGTGCCATGAATGAGGCTGACACCCTCCACTCCTGCTCTCACACATCATTGTCCCTGTGTCTTGGGCAGGGCTTTCTGCATATCTAGGCATCTGTATAGCTCTCCTCTATGACTCCTATGCTGCAAACATTGAATTCTAGACACATTAGGTGAGTAGAGGAGTAGCCTACTCTTACACCACAGGCATAATAAACTCCATCCAAAATCATTACCCAAATCTTTATATAACCAGATCTCTGCCATGCAGTCCCTTTCTGGCATGCTTCTCTAGCCTAGGTGACTGGCATTAAAGCCAGGCAATCCTGTTATGGTCTCACAAAGCCATCTAGTCCTTCAGGTTTGTATTTGCTTCACTAATCTATATTTCATTTTCCACCAAGTACATTAACCTGATTCAGTGCTAATAGAGCTTGGTACTTTGAAATGATGAGTTAGTCCCCTTACTGGCCACTGAGCAGAAAGAGATGACTCAGTAGATATTGAAGACAGTAATCTCAAACTTAGTGCTGCTTTCCTTTATGGCTTTGGATTTTGTCAGATCTATTTAGGGGTTGTGGAGAGCAATGGTTTGCCTATGCCCTAGCCTGGCTGTAATGTGACTTTGAGCACAAGTCCTATCTTGACCCTGGACTTTGAGCTGTCTTTTTAGTGTTTATTCCTGCCTAATCTTTGATGAATAAGTATTTGCACCCGAGATGGACTTGTCTAGGATTGGAGGCAATCTTGTAAGTTAGAAAAGTCTACAGGTCCTTGATCCTTCTGGTTGCAGTTGACTGGGGCCACAGTGGGAAAAGTCCCCAGCAACTAGTCTACCACTTGAAGATGACCACCAACAAGAAGATGGGACCATTTTGCCAAAAGATCAGGACTAGAAAATGTTTGGGCAGTACAGAATCAACATGAATAACTGATTATTCAGAAATCCTTCAAACTACTTCATGTTCTAATGAGGTTTAAACATCAGTCTCCCAAGATGCTGTACTAGTAGTTGTAATTTAAGTTACTAAACTTTGTTCAAGTTGTTCTGTCAATGCATTCTATGAGTCTTTTAGCATTTATCTTTGTGTTCAGGAAATAAATGTTCCATATTTTATTTACATTGATTCTTATTCTCTCTTTTGAGAAAACATGAAACAAAACCTAGTAATTAAACAATTCATCTCTGAGATGTTGGGGTGGGTATTTAATGATTCAAAAAGTAGAAAAAGGGGAGCCTAACAACTGTCATTAAAGGTCTGTCTCCCTCAACTCACCCTAGTTGGTTTCTCATTGGTCTAAAGCAGATGAGCCCTTTGAGATAAGAGTGTGGTTACAATGTCCTATTCTCTTGGGTCCAGCTGGGTCTTTAATTTTAGACTAGCTTATGATAAATCTTCACATCTTTAATAGATTTAGATCTATACAAAATGACCATAACCTTGATCATCTTTATTTTGAAATCTTTTCATTTTTACATATTCCTGTCAAAAATGTGACATGGAAGATTTAATGCTTCACTTGGACACAGAAAACATGGATTCAAATCCTGCCTCTTAACCCTGGATAAGTCACTTAACATCAACCTCTTCTAGTCCCAGTTTTCTCACGTGTAAAATGCAACCAATATTACATGTATTATGTTTCACAGTGTAGTTATGAGGCTCAAGTGAAATAATGTTTATAAAACTCTTTGCAAGCTTTAAAATGCCATACAAATGTTAGCTTTTACCAATGGGAAATATGGGCCAATATTCAGAAAACTGCCATCAAACGTACCCTTATTGAAAGTGTAGTTGGATTATATTCTTTAAATTCATTTGGAGAGAAGTTTAATTTAGGATTTCTCAGTATTTCTGGTTTTAAAAGATATCCACAGCCACCATTATCTAGAAATTTCCCATTTTGCAGATCCATTGGTAATCCAGGAGTTTGGAAATTTAAGGCCACTGTGAAAAAAATCCATTATTATGTTTTGACGAAATGGAAGCTGCATTTAAGAAATATCCAGTGAATTAATCCATTTTAAATAAATCATGCTACATTTTGAAAGACTATATGACATTGAAATAGTATTCTTATTTTAGTTGCATATTCTTCTTTTGTCAGTTATCCATAGGCCTTCATCAATTTTTGTGAACCTGAATTAGAAGGATTAATGACTAAGATAAATGATGATACAAATCACAGAGAATGTTATTCTTTTAAATCATATTCAGTGCATATTGCAGAGGAGAAATAGATAAGAAAGGAAAGAGCTAAGAAATAGCAGAAGAAAATAATCATTAGGATTCATTGATTAATTTCTTCTGATATTTCTCCACTCTTTAAGAGATAAAGGTAGCATCAAAATTATGAATTTCTTAGGAGAAAATGGGATTGCCTCTAATTGATAAACTGGAGAACTCGGAGACCTTGACAAGAAAGGCAGATGAGTTCTAATTTCAATGTAACAGTCATTTAGACAATGCTCTGATTGGCTACCTTGCAAATAGAAGTAAATTGTTAAAAATCCTAGTTGTGGTTTTTCTCAGCTCAAGAAGTGAAAAATTTATTGCATTCTGGGAACTCGAAGACAGGTTCAAGTCCTATTTTTCACATATACTTACTGAGTGACCTTGAAAGTCTCTCCCTATCTACTGCATCCTCTCTGCTACCTTCATTCTTTTCCAAGTCTCCTTCATCCTTTTAAAAAAACCCTCACTTTCTACAATCATCCTTGACCAGTATTATCTGCTGTCTCTATTTACCTTTTCTGTTAAACTCATGAAAAAGTCCTCTCTACTAGGTACCTTCACTTTCTCTATTCTCACTCTCTTTTCAACCCTCAACAATTTATCTCTGGCTTTTAATCTTATCATTCAACTAAAACTGCTTCATCCAAAGTTACTGATGAACTCTTAGCTGTCAAATCCTAATGACCTTTCCTCAGTCTTAATACTTATTAATTTTGCTGCAACTTTTGACACTATTAATCACCATCTCCACCTGTATATCTTCTCTATGTGCTTTCATGACAATGTTCTCTCTCCTGGTTTCCCTACCTATATGACCTCTCCTTTTTTATCTTCTTTCCTCAGTCTTCATCAAAGTAACACTCCTTAACCATGGGTGTCCCCAAAGACTCTGTTCTATGCCTTGTATTTTCACTCTGTACTTTCTCAGTTGGTGATCTCATCAGCTCCCATGGGTTCAGTTATCATCTATATTCAGATGATTCCCAGATCTATACATATCCATCCCTAGTTTCACTCCTGAGCTATGCAGTCACACATCACCAATAGCCTTTTGGACATTTTGAACTAGGTATCCTATAGGCATTTTAAATTCAACATATCTAAAACAGATTTTATTATTTCTCCCCAACCCCTCCCTTCTTCCTAATTTTCCTATTACTATTGAGGAAACCTTCTTCCCAGTAACCCAGGTTTCAACATCCGTGTCATCTTCAACTCATTAACCCCACATATCCAATCCATTGTGAAATCTTACCACTTCTACTTTCACAAAATATTACATACATATCCTCTCCACTCACACAACCACAGCATTAGTATAGGCTCTCATTACCTCTCACCTGGACTATCGCTATCACTTTTCTATTGCTCTCCCTTACTCAAATCCCCAATTCATCTTCTATTCAACTACCAGATTGATTTTCCTAAAATGCAAGTCTGATCATGTCGCCCCATACTCAAAGCCCAGCGGCTCCCTGATTTTTCAGTCTTCTTACATTCAACTACCTATCATATACTCTAGTATCCAGCTAAATAGACCTAGTTGCTATTCCTGGAACGAGGCCCTCCATCTTCAAACTCTATGCCTTCACACTGATTGTTTTCCATTCCTAAAATGCTCTGCCTCCTCACCTCTGCCTCTTAGCTTCCCTGGTTCCCCTCAAGATTCAGATCAAATCTTACATTCATCAGGAGGCCTTTCCTGGTCCATCTCTTGTTCCACCACCTCCTCCTAATACCTTCTCTGAAATTACTTTCGAACTATCTTATCTCTTCTATATACCTATTTATTTACTTGCCATCTCCTTCATTAAAATATGAGGTCCTTGAGGTGAGGGGACAGTATTTTTTACTTTCTTTGTATCCTCAGCATTTATCACAGTACCTCACACATAGTGAGCATTTACTAAATGCTTGTTGACTAAGTGAATCTCTCAGAGCTCTGGGAAACTTTCTAAGTCTCTAATTGTCAGCGCTGGGGCTGACTTTCATTGGTAGAGAAAGTTTCCTCACTAGTGAGTTCCCTAAACCAATAAAATTATGGGTCTAGTACCTACTCTTACCTCATTTAATGAAATATTTTAAGTTTAGAGAACTTCCCACAGAAAAATGAACCTATATGATGTGATAAGCTGCCCAAAATAGTGAATTTAGAAGCAAAGAAACAATAAATTCACGAGCAGGGCTGGGTTCAGAACACCTTGTTTTCAATGTTTTGGATTTTTTTTTATCTCTTGGACCTTTCACGTTTCTGTGACTCACCCCTCAATACCATTTATTTACCCTCACAACCTAGCTGATTAAGAGTTCCCTCATCCCTATTTTAATCTAAGAATTGCTTCACTTTGGGGAGCATATGATTTAAAAAATATATTCCTACTCAGACTCTGTCAACATTATGAAATATCCAGTATATTACTAATTCTAAGAGAAGGGAAGAAGGGAATCAACACTTCAGTAAAAATTATTAGTATATAGTCAATTACCAAAAATATTTTTTTAAGTATTCTTCATTTCATATTTTGTAAATAAAGAAGCAAATGCCCAACATACCCATCTGACATCCTACATTCCAAAATTCTTGAGGAATGTAATTAGAAGAGTCCGTTCTGGTTGCTTTTGGATATATTCTTGTAATGAAGCTGTTGGTATGTGAGATAAATTCACGAGCTAAAAACAAGTATTATTGGAACATTGTGAAGTATTTGAAATAAGTGAAAAAGCAGTTCTCAATTATCTTGTTTGTAAGAGTCGAATTATTCTTTTCTTCTACCATAAATATTTTAACATCTTTAATCATTCTAGCGTGTCATATTAGTAAAAGTATGTTTATTGAAAATAATTATACCTTACATTTGGATAGTGCACTATAGTATCAAAAGAGTTCCTTATAATAACCCTGTGAAGCAGACAGAGCAAACGTTGTTATTCCCATCTCATAGATAAGAAAATAGAGAATTAGAGAGATTAAGTATTTAAACAACTTTTCACGGTCATGTCCAGATAGCTAAGGGACCTTAGAAGTAGAACTGGAGGGGCTATTAGAGGCCATTGATTCAAACCCCTTGTTTTACAGATGATGGGTCTAAGGCCCAGAGGGGTTAAATTTGCCCAAGGTCATACAGGTAGTGTCAAAGAAGAAGAAAAATCTTTAGCAGGATAGAAGCACATAACATAAATGCACAAAAATAATCAGCATTTCTAAACATCACTAACAAAAACCAGAAGATAATGAGAATAGAAATACAGATTAAAGAACTATAACAATAGGTACTAGATACTTGGCCCTTAACTCACCATGAGACAAATACAGAAATAAAGAAAGAATTAAATATCTGCAGAGATATCTATGTAATGGATAGATTATTAGCCTTGAAATCAGGAAACTTGGGTTAAAGCCCAGCCTTGGGCACATTATCTGTTTGTGTGATGATAGCTGAGTCACTTAACCACTCATTTTCTTCATCTATACAACCTGCCTCGCAGAGTTCTTATGAGGAAAGAACTGTATAAACTTTAAAGCTTAACATCAATTTAAATTGTTACTATTACTATTTTGTTCCAGCCATAGGTCAAGACAATAGAATTAAAAGTGATCCTTAACCAAATTATTTTATAAATAAATGCAATGCCAATCAAAATAATAACTGTCTACTTTGAAAAGAAAGACACTAGACCCATGACTTTCTTTGTATAAGCAACTTCTATTTCAGGAAACTCCTATGAATTCAGGTTAGTACTTTTGCTACAACTTACAGTTTTACAAAGTTGACTAGAGCAGTGGGAGGTTAAGTGCCTTACCCAGATTCATATAACCAGTATATGTCAGAGATGAGACTTGAACCCAGGTTTTTTGGTCAAACACAAATAGAAATGAGGACCACTAAATCATATATAAGGATCCCTGTGGGTTGCTTTTTGACTTAGAAAACCACATATTAATATCATCAATGTTCTATTGGAGGCAGCTAGGTGGTTCAATGGATAGAGTACTGGGCCTAGAATCAGGAAGACATGAGTTCAAATCCAATCTCAGATACTTACTAGCTGTGTGACCTGGGCAAGTAACTTTAACCTTCCTTTGCCTTAATCCACTGGGGAAGGAAATAGCAAATCACTACAGTATCTTTGCCAAGAAAACCCCATGGACAGTACTGGCATGTTATGGTCCACAGGGTCACAAAGAGCCAAACAGGACTAAACAAGAACAATGTTGTATTGCATTTTGTTGTTGTTGTTGTCGTAAAAAAATTTTCCAATTACATTTTAATTTGTTTCAGCCACATTTGGGAACATTGTGAACCACAATGAAGACAATAGGTTGTGTATTTGATCCTTTTGCTCTAGACCATCATCATCATTATAGAGTAATATCCCTGTTTCACATATGGATTTATTTCAAGTAGGACCTAGTTCAAGCTTATTTTATATGTGAGTTCTCATCATCTACAAGCTTTGCTTGTGTGGAAATTTATTTTGTTTTGGGGACCCTGCCTTTGGGCTGAGATTAGAAAGCCTTGGGCCCTCAAGGTCTCTTCTGTGTGGGAGGTGCTGGTGCCCCTCCCCCTCTGCTTTAGCGGAGCCAAAAAGCCCCATGGGCTGTACAAGATGCCAGGTCAGACAGTCGGGGGGAGGGATCCCCAGCTCCCTCCGCCCTGAGCGGATCTATCTGAGAAATCCTGGGCTCTGGCATAGTCCATGCTGAGGTCCCAGGCACACAGCAGGGGGCATGGGCCCCTGGAGCCCTGGGTATGGTATGAATGAGACACTTGAGCGGCCGTCCCCCCAGCCGCAGTCCTGGCTGGAGGATTAGCTTGGGGTGTGTGGGGGCACAAAAAGCCCCAAGATTTGAGTGGAGAAAAGGAAGATATATAAAACCGGAGAGTTAGACAGTAGGGGGGCTGACGAGAAGGAACAGGAACAGAGAAGGATGCAGGAGATTAAGAGGACTGGGGAAGGAGGAAAAGCTAAGAGCAAGAAGGGATGAATGGAACAGAGAAGGGGGGCTGATGAGACGAATGGAACAGAGAAGAACACTGGAGCACTAGGAGACCAGAAGGAGAGGTTGGTGAGAGAAACACAGGGGTTCCGCAGTGGCAGTACAGAGAGCAAAGTTAGAAGCAGAGGGATCAACGAAGTGAAAGGGGCTTGGAGTTAGTGAAAGGAACTGAGCAGTGAAAGTGGAACATACCCTAAAGCAAGAGGCTGCAACGGCCTTTATTGTATTAAAAAAGTTCCAGGTGCAGCAGGTGGAAAGAGACTCGCTGGAATGCAGTCAGGTTGTACATTTTATTTCCCTGTATTCTTAATTTTAAATTGTATCTCATAAATAAACTCTGCTTTGATTATTTATTTAAGAGGCTTCTTAATCTTTTGCTTATCAATTTGGGAGCAGTGTGGAGGAATTTTTAAACGGCCCATATTCAATTAATAGTAGTCAGATAGCAGTCAGTCAACAGTCCCAGATTAAGTACCCCAATAGATTAGTCCTCCCAAATTAGGTCAGTAAGTCAGTCAAAATATTTTTACACTTGCATGGGAACTTCTATTTCCTCTATTTGAAGGGGGTCATTTATACATGTGGAGAATATGTGTATATGTGTTTCACACAACAGCTCATGTTCATCTTCCCAGCTGTCTTACACATTCTATAAGAAATAATTCAAAGATAATTTGAGGAGAGGTGCAGTGGACAGAGGACCCAGGCCTGAAGTCAGGAAGACCTGAGTTTAAATTTGGCTGTGTGACCCTGGGAAAATCACTTAACCCCATTTGCCTCAATTTCCTCATCTGTAAAATGAGCTAGAGAAGAAAATGGCAAACCACTCTAGTTTCTTTGTCAAAAAAAACCCCACAAATGGGGTTATGAATGGACAAACATGACTGAAATGACTTAACAACAACAAAAATTTGAGAAGATAATTTAAGGAAGGAAAGAACACTAATAACTGAGGAGAGAGCAAATAGGCCAGTTTGACTGGAATATGGAATGTGTGAAAGGAAAGAATATGAAACAGATCTTGAAAGGTAGGCTCAAGCTAGATTGTGTAAAGCTTTAAGTACAAAACAGAAACTTTATATAGTACACACACATGCACACATACTAACACAAATTAGCTTTATTTTAGCAACCAAGTGGAGGGTAGATTGGAGAAAGAAGAGGTTGGAAGTAAGATCAAGTGGAAGATTTTTGCAGTTATCCAGTTGAAAGATAATAAGGAGCTGACCTAGTTGGTATTTGTGGATGTTAAGGGCTAAAATTCTAGCTAAACTGTCTAAAATATCTAATGAGTGGTCGCCAATAAATTATAAGCTTTAGCAAGAGTTAGACTTTTAAGCATTTATTAAGGAGAATAAGAATTTGGTAAAGAGAGAGAGAAAGGCCTAGATTCCTATCTATTAAAGGGAGAGCACATTTCTAGCTCCGCTATCCACCAGAGTCCAAAGGAAAGAGCTTGAGACCGAGCGCCAGTCTCTTCCTTCCTCCTCCCACTAGCCTGCGTCACTTCCTGACGCCAAAGAAAAGACTCCTGGTCTTGTCCTCAAAGACCTTCACTTCATGGGCAGAACTCTTCTACAGTAAGTCTCCAGCAGGTGGCGTCATTCCAATCGTTACATGGATCTATGTTCAGTGCTGAGCCTACTGTAGGGGACACTAATCTGATACCCACCTCCTAGGAATCTATTACTTCTCCTACATGGCAATTTTTCAAATACTTTGATCAGGAATGTGCTAGTGAATGTTTAACAACTGGCTGTCAAAAAATTTAACCTGAATTATAAATATTTTCTCTAGCACTTTCTTAGGTCTAGACAATCAACAAAACGATAAGCCAATCCAATTTGTATGTTTGCAAGTTTCTGAAGTGTAAGTATTCATATTTTAAATTTAACTGGGCTCTGGAGAGCCAGTATAAGCTAGACCCTGAACACTCCTTCTTGTGATCCTTTCTCCTCTACATCTCCTCTTCTCTTGATTAAAAATCTGCATCTGCTTCAGGAGACCCTCATATAGCATAACCTCAATGACCTTAATCATCTTGGTTATCCCTTCTGGATACTAGTGTACTAAAGGTCTCGATCTGAGGCCTTTTAACATTATGTGGGTACCAGTGAAATACTTGTATTATCCAACTGTCTGTCTCATTATGTGTTATGTAGTACTTTTCTGACCACAAATAAGACCACATTCTTTCCCTTATGATTTTTTTCAGCCACTTCATGCACGTATATCCTCATTGGCAATAGGCAACATCATAATGTACTTACCTGTGTGTATTCATGACCTGAGTTACCCTTAATTTTGAAACTTTGTAGATTGTGGTCGTAAGTTAGGGAGTATTCTGGTGCTTGATAATTGCTTTCTGGTTCATTTCAGAAATATATATGTTGTACTAAACAAAAAGTCCTAAGTGAATGTTAACCTATTTATTGTACCCATAGCATTCTTCAGAGCCTAAAGACTGATTTCAGAAAGTTAAATAAGAAATTCAGTCTATAAAAAAAGCCTAGTAGGAGGGGGCAGCTAGGTGGCACAGTGGATAGAGCACTGGCCCTGGATTCAGGAGGACCTGAGTTCAAATCTGGCCTCAGACACTTGACACTTACTAGCTGTGTGACCCTGGGCAAGTCACTTACCCCCTATTGCCTCACAAAAAAAAAAAAAAAAGGCTAGTAGAATATTTGTTTTGCTAACCTTACATACCCTGAGCTATGAAGTCCCAATCTAATGATCATCTATGTGGAACAGTAAACCCATGCTTTCAGGTAAAGTTTTTCAGACACTATTCAAAGTCATGGGAATAGGCCAAATCAATTTGCAATTTCAGCTATAGGATGATTCAACCTCTCTTTACCTTCCATTTCTCTTTCCTTCATGCCACCAACTAATTACAACACTGAAAGATCCCAAAGTATAAATTTTGGAGCAGACATAACAGATAAAACTTTGTCATCCCTCCGATAACAACCTATGTATTTTGAGAAGCAAAGTTAATTGGTGAAACGTCACCAACATATGTTAGAGATGGGATCTTTCTTATCTATAGGGGAAAGCTTGGAAGCCATCTTTGATGCTGCCAACTCTATGGGCCATCTGGGCTGCTGTCATACCATGAAGCTGATCTGACACCTCAGGCACCAGTCCAGATGGCTAAAAATTCAGTTGAAGCCCTGAAGACCTTCACCTGCACCTTGATTTCCAGCTGTTCCAAGGTCCCACATAGCTACAAAAACAGCCCTCGATAAGTTCATTAGTCCACCTAAGATTTTTTACATATACTATCTTTTCTTTCTCTAGTGAGGCTGCTGGTTTATCACAAAATCCTTTATAAAAGGATCCACTTCTAAGTGATAGTGAAATGTGGGCAGGAGAATTTGATCAGTTTTCCTTATTCTAATTTATCCCCAACCAAGAATTGAACTCAGACACATAGCATCACTGGGAAAATTTTTGCTCTTTTTATCTTATTTTTGTATCATAGAGCGGTTTGGAATCACTTTATATATTGCCTAGCTTCCTAAATCCTATATAACCCACTCTTCTCTGTATATTCATTTCTTAGTGCAATTTATTGTCCATGTGCAATACCTGTCCAAGATATATGAACTGTTGGACTTACTCAATGCACTCCTCATCAAAAATTGCATGTCATAATCTGTACAATGTGCATCTTCATCTAGCTGGCTATTCCTGTTTGAATTATTGGATCAGTCTCTTGAGTGGACATGGATACAATTTAAGAGGCCACAGAGTTTACTAGACTATATTAATCTTAGCATTCTTATTATAATTATAAATGAAATAAAACAAAATAAAACCAGTAGGAAATTGCAGTTAAATGTAATGATAGCTCACACATTTTCCCTTAGACAAGTATAAGAGATGGTGGAGGTGGCTCAATATTGCCCTCATATGACATCATTTTATAGGATGCTTGTTCATCTTGCTTTGGGTTATTTATGATGAGCAAAAGGAAATACCATGAAAATAATTACAGCTTATGTGTTCTTTTCTTTTACAAAGGATGAAGTTCACAAAGAATTGGCAATATCCTCAAAATCAAGTCAACAAAACACTTACTACAAAGATAGGGAAGTGAACAAAGGAAAATTCTATTTTGAATCTATTTACACTAAAAAGAAAGAACTTGTTGCTAAGGTAAAAAATTATGGAAACCTTTTTAATTTAATTTATGGAAAAATTCTTAACTTCCTATGACCAGGCAATATCATAGGCACTGGAAATAAAGGGGCAAAAATGAAACAGTCCTAGTATCTCAAGGCACTCATGTTATTGGAGGGTAAATAACATGGGGGCAGAGTGGTACAGTACAAAGAATGCATCAATAAAACCTCGTTTTGAATGCCAGTTGTGCCACTTATTGCCTTTGTGATGCTAGCAAATTCCTTACATCCTCTGGCCCTCATTCTCCTTATCTTCAAAATGAGGAGCTTGGACTAAATGACTTCTATAGGCCCTTCAAGAGCTAAATATTTTATCCCACATACAGTTATATGAAAACAAAGAATTTTTTATTAGTTTAAGAGTACTAAATGAAAAAATCTAGAAGGGTCTTACATAGGAGGTAGCACTTGAACTGATTATTGAAGGGGCCTAGGGTTTCAAGAGAAAATGGAGTGCAGGAGGAAGAGTCCAAAAATGAGGAATGACCTTTCCAAAGACATGGAGGTGGGAGATAGAACACCACATGTGGGGAATAGAAAATACAACAATTAAGCTGAAACAGAGTGTATGATGGGAGGTAATATAGACTAAATCTGAAAGGATAGGCTAGAGGCAGGTTATGAATGTCTATACACTAAAGGGTTTTATATCTTATCCCAAAATCAATAAGGAGCTACCGAAACTTCTTGATCTTGGTAATGCATATTAAAAAAGGGAACACATATGAATGATATTATAGAAGCAGAATCAACCAGTCTTGAAAAGTGATCACAGTGAAACTTGGAGAGGGGGACATGATCATTGCATTGTAAAAATATTTTGAACTACTTGCCTCATTTTGGAGGCCTAATCTGACTGGAGGACTAATCTAAGGACTTTTGACTAACTGGCTATCTGACTGATATTAATTTAATATGGGTAGTTTATAAAGTTCCACCACACTGCTCCCAAATTGATAAGCTAAAGATTAAAAAGCCTCTTAACTAAATAATCAAAGCAGAGTTTATTTATGAGATACAATTTAAAATTATGAATACAGGGAAATAAAATGTACAACCTGACTGCATTGTGGCGCATCTCTTTCCACTGCGTCTCTTTCCCACCTGCAGTGCCTGGAATTTTTTTTAATACAATAAGGGCCTTTGCTGCCTCTTACCTTAGGGTATGTTCCACTTTCTCTGCTCAGCTACTTTCTTCTAAGTGCAAGCCCCTTTCGCTCTGTCTATGCATCTAACTTTCCTCTCCTTACTGCCACCGCTGAACCTGTGTTTCTCTCTCACCAACCTTCTGTCTGTCTGTCTGCTCCATCAGTCTGCCCTCTGCTGCCTTTGCCGCCCCTCTCCCTCTCCGTTCTTCTAATCTTGTCAGCCTCCTTTAATCTTGTCCACCAGTCCCCTTGCCATCTAACTCCCAGGTCTATATATATCTTTCTTCTCTCCACTCAAATCTCGGGGCTTTTTGCACCCTGCCCCCACACACACCAAGCTAATCTGCCAGCCCGGGCTGTGGCTGGGGGGAAGGGGACACTCAGGTGTCTCATGAGTACCACACTCAGGGCTCCAGGGGTCCGTGCCCCCAGGGACCTCTACACAGGCTATGCCAGAGGCTAGCCTGGACGAGCCTGGGATCTCTGGGATAGATCCACTTAGGGCAAAGGGAGCTGGGGCTCCCTCCCCTCAGCTATCTGACCTAGCATCTTGTACAGCCCACGGGGCTTTTTGGCTCATCTGAAGCAGAGGGGGAGGGGCACTAGCACCTCCCACACAGAAGAGACCCTGAGGGCCTAAGGCTTTCTAATCTCAGCCCAAAGATAGGGTACCCATATCAAAATAAATTTCCATAGCATTTTAGAATTTTAGACAAAGAGAGGATAGGTGGAAACAGTCTAACATAAAACCTACATATTGGGAGAAAAAAATTTCAAAGAGTTCATGGAAAGAAGATGATCCTTTGGATTAAAATTTGGAAGGATGGTAACCTCTCAAAAATGAAATTCAAGAGATATAAACAATTCTGGTAAGAAGAAAAAGGGGGAATATTTTGAAGAGACTAATGTGAAGGCACATACCAACCAACTTAGATTTTTAAAAAGACATGTATGGAATATAAAAGCAATAGCAAGTAACAATGGATGGATATAAACGTGTGGCAGACTATTTCAAGAATAGTGTCAGGAGTGCAAAAACTAATAATAATTTCCCTAATAAGGAAAACTAAGGATAACAAAAGGGGAATTCTACTGAGAAAGTAAATAGGATCAAAGACATTGGATGGCTACTCAAGATAAATGGGTTTATGATGATAACTGATGAAAGCAAGAAGGCAGAGTTCATCAACTCAAGGAAAAAAATTATCTTTGGCCTAGAAGGAATGGGAAAAAATGACTAACACAGTTGATACTTAAGTAAGTAGAGAGATTGTAAGAAAACAGAGCATCCAAGTCAACTGGCCAGATTACATTACATTACATGCTGGGTAATGAAACAACTGGCAGGTGTAAATTATCTGGGATCTTTTAAAGATCATTGAAATAGTATCCATACTGCAAGATTATGGAAAGGAAAATATACTTATTTTCAAAAATAAGAAGAAGGGGCAGCTAGGTGGCACGGTGGATAGAGCACCAGCCCTGGAGTCAGGAGGACCCGAGTTCAAATCTGGTCTCAGACACTTGACACTTACTAGCTGTATGACCCTGGGCAAGTCACTCAACCCCAATTGCCTCACCAAAAAAAAAAAAGAAAAAATTAAAAAGAAGAAGAAGAAAATGTAACCTGTAAACTAAATAATGGTGAGTTTCCTTTCAATTCCCAAGATAATTCTAGAATGGATAATTAAAGATATGGCCAGTGAATATTTGGAAAATGAAACAATTAAAAAGAACCAACAAATCCTCAGCCCAGGTAGCCCTTGATGCTCGCCCATCTCAGGCTCTTCAGATTCCTTTTGTGTGTTGTCTTTCCTTATTTGATTGTAAGCAACTTGAAAGCAGGGATTGTCTCTTTTTTGCATTTATATCCCTAGTGTTTAGCAAGGCCTTGGCAAATAGTAGGAACTTATTAAATTTGAATTGAATATGTCAGAGATAAAACACATTTGGTTAAATTATAAACTTCCATTGCCATATATTGAATGTCAGCTTTTATTGTTTCTTGGGAAAGTGAAGTATGTTTTTTCAAAGTATTTCTGTAAATTTTTAATTTTTCTTATTGCTGTAAGAATATTTAGTAATCTCCTCTCTGACAAGGAATCTATCTATAACTGCCTTAGGATGATAAGGCCTATGTTTTATTAACATTGTATGGGTTTTTGTTTGAACACAAAGATTATCATTCATTTTACCATACCAAAAGTCTATGTTCAGATGGATATTATATAGATGTTAATTGCTCTAAATGTGTTATTTACTATTTGCTTTGATTTTGCCCAATGCTAGTCAGTTTCTTTTCTCCCTGATGGTCTTATGTGTGATGTGTCTTGCCCAGAGAAGACAAGGATATTTGTAAATATTATCCTCATTCAGTGATTTGATTTCATCTCTGAATTCAAACCCAAAGCCTTTGGTTTCATATCTTCCCTGACATGTATTTAGAATTATACATATATTTCAAGCTAACCATATTTTATCTCAGTGATGGTCTTCCACCTTCAGCTTTTAGATGCCATGAACTGCCTCATGAATGATTTTAACAGTAGGTACAGCCAATGAGCAGCCATGGCTACATTCACTATGATGAAACATTTGAACTAATAGTTATGGATCTTATATGAACATGCTGTTTTCCATTTTTGTACAGAAAACTAAGTTTCAGAAGCCTCCCATGAAGTAACCATTCTATCACTTATTATATTAATGGCATGCAAAATTTCTATTTCATGGTTGGTACATCTATTACATGGTTGTTATTCAGGTGGGCTTTGTTTGACAATGAAGATGACATCACAATTTTACATCCTTTGGGGGGGGCTCTCTTTTAATTCCTTTGCTTTTAAGCTTTCAAAATATATGGAGTTTCATGTTGAATTGTTTATTTTGTTCTCTATACTGCAGTGGATGGAGCAGTGAGCCTGGAGTCAGGAAGACCCAAGTTTAAATACAGCCTCAGACATTTCCTAACTCAGTAACCCTAAGCAAATCACTTATCTACTACCTGCCTCAGTTTCTTCAATTGTAAAACGTGGATAATAATAGCACCTGGTTCCCAGGGTTTTGTGAGGATCATATGAGATAATATTTGTAAAGCACTTAGCACAAAATAGGCACTTAATAAATTCTTATTCCCTTCCCTTCCTTTCCCCTGGGCTACCTTTTGACTTTTGTTTTTAATTGTTAATTAAGGGTATCAAGAATTTCTAATATAGTTTTATTTTCCAGATTCCATTTGACATGTTTCTTTTCCAGTGCCTTTAATTAGACATTATAGTGTTCGTGTTTTTACTACATGTATTGACTAGGTATTTTAGTAATCTTCCAATGATTATGGCAGGTTTTCAGTGGTTTTTCTCAATACACTTCTGCAATGGCAGGTATTTTACAACTGTCCTAAGTAGTATTACTAAGTAGCTCCACATTTACTCCTATGGCTTTCACCATGGCAATGATTATATGTGTATGTCTGTATGTATGTGTGTACATATATATACACACGCATATAATGTGTCTGTGTATGCATATATATGTGTGTGTCTATATGTACACATACATAAACATACACATACTTGTACAAGTCCTAAAATCTTTTTACAATCTCAAATAGTGGGGAAATGCATTTGTTTATGGTAGCTACCACAGATACCACCCTTTGGGAATTATTCTGTTTGGGTTTTTAAAGCCCTTAATAACCTGGTCCTTTCAACTTCTCTAATTCTAAACCTTACAGCCTTCTACTCTTCATTCCATGTACTCTGTGATCCAGTGACACTTGGCTCCTTGCTGTTCCCCATACATAATATTCTATCTTCCAACACCATGTGTTTTGACTGACTGTCCCCTATTCCTGAAATTCTGAGGCTCTCTCAATTTCCTTGGTTTCATTCAAGTCTCAGAAAATGTCCCATTTTCTGAAAAATTTTCTGTCCTCCTTAATCTCAGGGTCTTCCCTCTGAGACTATGCTCAATGTATCCTGGATATATCTTGTACATAGTGGCTTACATATTGTCTCTCCCATTAGACTTGAAAACAGGTACTGTTTTGTGCCTTTCTTTTTTTCTCCTAGAACTAAGCCCAGTACCTGGTACATAAGCAGGCCCTTAAACACTAGCTGACAATTAGTAGGATTTGTGCCATCAAATCCAAAACGGACTTTTTGAAATTCCACTCTAAATAAGCCCATTTCCTTTTCAAAAATCATTTGAGGCATCAACTTTATTTTTGTCATCTATTTTGTTATCAGGTAGTAATTCTGAAGTTTGTGTTCAATGTAGATTTACAACACATTCAGGTCCTTCAGATTTAAGTACCTCTTTAATTTTCATTTTTATTTCATCTAATCTGTGTTTAAAATTTGCAGCTTCTTACCATTTTCCTGAATTTGTCAGCAGTATATTGATGCATAATGTGGAATAAAAGCTATCATTGGGGAAAAAATAATATAAAAATCATTCCAACAACTAGTAAGCTCTTTCCAATTTTGTTATGATATAGTACCGACACATTACAAAAACATTCATATTTTCATTCTATTTTCTGTGGGGTTTTTTGATTCACTTACTTTAGTGGACAGTATCACCTGTACCTAAGCATTTCTAGTAGACAAGTTATTAGTATTTCTGACCTGTTACAATGCACCCTTGTGTCCTTATATTCTTGAATTCTTGCCTTCTTGGGGTATCAGAGCACAGAGGCGCAGCAATGACTCCACCCCATGTCAATCTGATCATCAATACAGTTGTGAATAGGGTCAGGCGGAAACCATATGCCATCCTATTTGGGGGGCTCATAGGAGTAGTTATGTCATACTGGTCAGGGGGCTGGTATTGTCAGAGCCTAATTGGTCAGAATTTAGGGATTCCTGTCAGGAAGTCCCAGGACACAGAGATCTCCTGTTGTACTTTGTCTTGACTCACATGCTCTTACCCTTGCCATTTTTCCTCCTGCCCTTCACAATATGTATGATGGATTAGGCTTTGAGGAGCTTATTGTTTTTACCATTATTATTGTTGTTTCTGCATTCAAATCTGTTTCTTTTGTTGATAATTAGTTTGTAACCATTATTACAAAAATTCTAAATTAATATGCACATAGGTTGGGTAGTATAATAATTACCATTATTAAAGGCATGATAATAATGGGAAATGTATAATTTATTTTCCTTGAAAAATCACCTAAGATCCAGCCTCAGACACTTACTGGCTGTGTGACCCTGGGCAAATCACTTAACCCTCATTGCCCTGAAAGAAAAAAAAGAAAAGGAAAAGAAAAAAAGAAAAAAAAATCACCTAAGAAGCTAGGGGACTAGTTAATGAACAAAACTGAAGTTTATAGTTCCAAAACTAGTGAGTATTATTTTGAATTTTTATTAAGCATATTTAAATTTTAATCTGATAAAATAATCTTCCAAAGAATCATTAATGATTTTCAAAGCAGCAGCCTAGCCTTGCTCATATTTGCCCAGCATATTCCCTACAATTTCCCTCATCTTTCACAAAGTTCACACAAAAACTCCTTCATATACAATCCATGGCAGTCAGCATAAAGAGTACAGACAAATGAGCAGGACTGAATATTTTGTGCAGTAGTACCAGGTGCCAAGCTATATGTCACATCTCAATATGGGAAATGAGTCTATTTATGCTACTCTTGATAAAGAGAGTACATTGACAAATAATCAGGCAGCAAGGATTTCTGTATACCATTGATCCACCCCGAAGCATTAGCTCTTGAAGTGAGAGCTATACATATTTTTTTTTTTAAAAGTCCCAAGGAAGAGGAAGAGAAGCTGGGTTCAGACATATGCTGTTCTTTATTCCTCTTCTACTTAAAAATGTTTATGAAGCCTATTCAGTCGCTGAAAGTCAAGGAGTGAGAATTATTTTTTTCCTCTGGCCAGAAGGGGTAAAAATATTTCATAAAAATCAAACTAGTGAAGACATAGAGTTCACGGTCTGTCTCTTTTTCTGTATCTCTGTCTTTCTTTTTTCTATCTCTGTAGTTCTTTGTCTCTCAGTCCCTCCTCTATCGCTGTCTCTCTATTTCTCTGTCTCTGTCTCTGTAATTCTGCATTTCTGTCACTTTTCTTTCTGTCTGTCTTTCTGTGTCTATGCGTCTCTGTATCTGTCTCTCTTTTTCTTTGTTTCTATCTTTCTGTCACTGTCAATCCCTATCTCTTTACATTTCTGTAACTCTATCTTTGTCTCTCTTTTCTCTATCTCTGTTTGTCTCTGTATCTCTGTTTCTACTTCTCTGCCTGTCCCTCTGTCTCTTTCTCGCTCTCTCTCTCTCTCTCTCTCTCTCTCTCTCTCTTTCTCCTTCATGCTTTTCTTCCCTCTCCCTCAAAAAGAAAAGCATATCAAGGAATAACTTCTTCATTTACCTTAAGTAAAATGTCATACTTCAGAAAGTCAAGGAATCAACAAGAGGAAATTCTGTTGTTGTTCTGATGACCACTAATATGAAGAAACTGATTTCTGGAATGGGAGTAAAGGATGGCTTTGGAAGAAATGATCACTCCTTCCTAGAGTTTCTGATGGAAAAGAGGAAAACCAGAAACAGTCTGATATGTACCATATGCTTTAGATAAGCAGCTTCCAAAGGTTCAGAGGAAAAGTTAGGAAGGATTCCATTGACTAAAATTCTACTGGGATGACATCCAGGGATGATAGGAAACTCTCAAGAATGAAATTCTAAAGACAGTGGACTGTGTATTAAAAAGACGATATTCACAGTTGTGTGAAGAATGATTTGAAGAAAGGAGAAACTGGACAGAGGCAGGATTTGGATCTCATTACTATAATTTAAATGTCAAGGTGAGAGTCAAGGTCTTGAACTGTAAGTGGTAGGAATGGAACTGGTAGAAGGAAGCAGATGTTAGAGATAGCAGAAGGAAATTCTATAGGATTTGGTAAGTGATTAGATGCAGGGACTGAGTGCAGAACCCAACAGAAGACTAAAGTTATTATACTTGTATATTTCTGACTCTGGAGTGTGAAAACATGGTAGTGTTCAAAAGAAATGGGAAGTTAAGGAAAGGGACAGGTTTTGGAGGGAAGATAATGAGTTGGGATTTTTGGATACATTGTATTTGGAGTTTTGCTGGAACTCTCATGTGTAGATGTTTAGTAAGCAGCTGAAAATGTAGAACTGGAGCTTTAGGGGAAGGTCAGGAATAGCTACTTAGTTTTTGGAGTGGTTATACGGTTCTAGAAGTTCTTTAGTCATTTGAATCATGTCTGACTCCTTGTGAACCTATTTGGAGTTTTCTTGAAAAAGATGCTACCGGGGTTTACCATTTCCTTCTCCAGTTCATTTTACAGACAAAGAAACTGAGGCAAACTTGCCCAGGGTCACATAGCAAAGAAGTATCTGAGGCAGGATTTAAACTCATGAAGATGAATCTTCCTCATTCCAAACACAATGATCTATCCACTTCGCCACCTAGCTGCCCCTTAGACGTCATGGGGGTGGCATTTGAAACCTTTAGAATGTATGAGACTCAGGCAAACAAATATAAAAAATAAAAATAAGAGAGACAATTATAGAGCTTTGAGAGAAAACCCACATTAAGTGGGAAAGAGGGAGGTCAGGAATCAGAAAAGGAGATAAAGAAGGAAAAGTTAAAAATATAGAAGTATAATTGGAAGAGAACAATGTCAGAATCCAAAGGAAAAGAGAGTACCCCAGGAAAAAAGAATGGTCAACAGTGCCAAATGTGCATTTAGCAATTAGGAGGTCACTGGTGACCTTTGGAAAGAACAGATTTAGTAGAATAGTGAAAACAGAAATCAGAAAGATATCCCTAACTCTGGGCAGAGAATTTGATTCTCTCTCTTTATTCATAAATCAGAATAAGAAAATGTCTCTCCTTCATCATTATATAAATAAATTCCAGCTTGGCCACTTATTTTTTTTTATCATGAAACATGATTAGTAGCTTAGGTATCTATCCTCCTACTCATCATTTTCTGAGTAGGTGGGAAAGCACTTAAGAAAAACTGTCTGCCAGCATCCTCTAAGACTGCCATTTTTAAATGAATTAGCAATTTGCTCAAACCATACCTAAGTATAAGCAGGATTGGAATGGAATATCTCAAGGAGAAGGAATGGAGGTGGGGGTATCTTCCTTCTTTGGGAGAGTGGCATATTATGATACTAAAAAGGAAATACTGAAGTGAAAAATAGGCAATGTGGTATGAAGAAAGGAACTCTGGTATGAAATATATGAAATGAGGCAAATTATTCAATCCCTTCTTTCAATTTCCCCATTTTAAAGGGAAAAAAATGGGTTAATAATCCCTCAGCTATCTGGCAACTAGTGGCATAACAAACAGAGCAAGCACTGGGCCTGGAGTCATAAAACCTCAGTTCAAATCTGGCCTCAGATACTAGTTGGGTGACCCTGGGAAAGTCACTTAACTTCTATTTGCCTCAATTTCCTCAACTCTAAAATGAGGATAATAATAGCACCAACCTCCCAGAGTTGTTGTGAGAATCAAATGAGATAATAATTATAAAGCACAAAGCACAGTGTAAATATAGTAAATGTTATAAATGTTAATTAGTATTAGTGGTATATTAATAGTGCAGTATAATACAGCATAGTATAGTATAATATTATAGAGATAAAATGAAGTTAAAAATGAAATTTTTTCTAAGGAAAGCTTAAACCACTAGATAATTAAAGGAAGTATTGTTATCAAAATACTTTCTTGGGGGCAGCTAGGTGGCACAGTGGATAAAGCATGGTCCCTGGATTCAGGAGGACCTGAGTTCAAATGTGGCCTCAGACATTTGACACTTACTAGCTGTGTGACCCTGGGCAAGTCACTTAACCCTCATTGCCCCTCAAAAAACAAAACAAAACAACAAAAAATAACTTTATTTATTTGCTTTAATATTATTAATTTTAAAAAAACATAAAGCCAATATTTATGTCTATAAGTCCTGCCAAATAAAATTATTTGGGCCTAACTCAAAGCACATGCTTTTTAAAACATTAGTTTATTAAAAATAGTGTCTTCTATGAAATTAAGAATATTTCATGCATAAATATATACATAGAAACAAACCTCTCTTAATAATTTAGCAATAAAACCAGATATTAAGTAAATGTGTTATGAATAAATATAGACTATAAACACAATATGGCTAAATCAAAAGAAATTTCCTTTCTGGGGTTTTGGGGGTTTTTTTCAATATTTTATTTTTCCAATAACATGTAAAAGAAATTTTAACATTAATTTTTGAAAAATTTTAATTACAAGTTCTCTCCCTCCCTTCCTCCTTTCCTCCCTCTTCTCTCCCTCATTGAGAAGGCAAACAATTTGATATTACCTTTCTGTTTTGAAAGTTTTCTTGCAAGTAACTCCCCAATAGAATTATTCTCATTGAATTTCTGGTAAAGTTGAGCATGATGGAAGCCTTTGAACCTCTCGGCTTTGGTGTAAATGACAAGATCTGACAGCTCCAATGCTATTTTTACCTTCCTGGTCTATAAATAGAATACAATTATTTCACAATGTTTCATAAGTTCTTTGAAAGAAAAACTTTTTTTTTTCAAATCAAGGAACTACACTTTCAAATCTGTGGTCTTGATTGTTGGCAAAAATTATCCTATAGAAAATAATTTTAGTCAATGTACTTCTTTTGCAAATATAAAATAAATAATGTTAATATAAAACAGAACAATTATACATTATATAATACATCATAACAGATGTTACCCAAAGATGCTAAATCTTTCCTTTTTTCCCCCAATAAGTCATGTTCCTTCTCATCAAGGAGATGAATTTCCTTTTCATCCTGTGGGTCTATGATAGTTTGTAGGTACCAGAGAAGTAGCTAGCATCGTGGTAGAGTAAAAAGAGAGCTGGATTTGGAATCAAAAGACATGTGATTTCCCTTATGCCCAGTCATTAGAGGGTATATTTGTAACCTTATATAACATTGCAGAACACTGAGGCCTTTCTTTTTTGTAATGAGGAAAAAAATGTAGTTCTGCTTCCTGGACATTGAACATATTGGTCTTTTCCAAGGCTCTCTCCTTTTATCAGTGGCAAAATGGACTTGAATTCAAGACCTTGGTTTGAATCTTGTATCCAATAATTAGCAGTTGTGCCATCATTAACAAGTCAATCACTTAACCTCTTGAAACTGGTTTCTTCTTCTCTCAAATGAGGATAACACTTGCAAAAGGTTCTGGCAAGGAAATCACTTTGTAAATATTAAAGCTATCTAAATAAGAGGTAATTTTGTTATGACTTTGAGAACATCAAGGCATATCTAAAGAGTACTTCTCTAGCTATAAAAGAAACTATTTTCAGTTCCTTCTGTTCCTGTGTCCCAAGATTGGTTACTATTATTATTCCTGAAGAAACAGCCACTTGGTTATTTTCTTTTTATTTCTCTACAGGCTAAATCTGTATGGTTCAAGAGGCAGCATGTTATGGCACACTGATTATAGAGGCCTGAGTTTGAATCTGCTTCTGATACTAATTGTGTGATCATAGACAAATCATTTAAGTTCTTAATGTTTCATTTTCTGTCTCATCATCATCTTCCTCATCAAGAACTATTGATTAAGAGTCTCCTCTATGTCAGGCAGGCATTGTGCTGAGCACTGGGGATACAAAGAAAGACAAAAGACATCCCTTGCCCTCAACAAGCCCACAGTCTAGTGGGGGAGATGACATGCAAACAACTATTTACAATCAAACTATATACAATATAAACAGGAAATAATCAACAGAGGGAATGTACTAGAATTAAGAGAGATTGGAAAACTTTTGTGGAGAAAGTAGGAGTTTAGCAGTGTCTTTAGTTGGGAAGCCAGGAGGCAGAGAAGAGAAGGAAGGGCATTAAAAGCTCAAGGGACAGCCAGTGGAAATGCCCAGAGTCAGGGGAATAAAGTGTCTTGTTTGAGGAACAGCGAGAGAGGCCTGTGTCATTGAATCATAGAGCAGATTGGGGGAGGGGCAGTTGTAAAGTATAAGAAAACTAGAGTGGGGAGGGAAGTCTAGGTTATGAAGGCCTTTGAATGTCAAACAAAGGATTTTATATTTATTCTGAGATGACAAAAAGCCACTAGGTTTGGGGCAGCTAGGTGGCGCAATGGATAGAGCACCAGCCCTGGATTCAGGAGAACCTGAGTTCAAATCTGGACTCAGACACTTAACACTTACTAGCTGTGTGACCCTGGGCAAGTCACTTAACCCCAATTGCCTCACTAAAAAAAAAAAAAAAAAAAAAAAAGCCACTAGGTTTTATTGAGGGGGGGCAGGGCGGGGGGGGGGGCGGGGAGGACGGTCATACTTGTGCTTTAGGAAAATCATTTTAATGACTGAATGGAGGATGGACTGGAGTAGGGATAAATTTGTGGCAGGAAGACCAAGCAGCAAACTATTGTAATAAACTGAGCTGAAGAAATTAGAGCCTGAACCAAGATGGTGACAGTATCAGAGGAAAGAAGAGTATATATTCAAGAAGATTTTTTTTCTTTTTTTTTTGTAAGGCAGTTGGGGTTAAGTGACTTGCCCAGGGTCACACAGCTAGTAAGTGTTAAGCATCTGAGGTCAGATTTGAACTCAGGTCCTCCTGAATCCAAGGCTGGTGCTCTATCCACTGTGCCACCTAGCAGCCCCAAGAAGATATTATAAAATGTTATGAATGAGCCTTGGCAATAACATGGATATGAAGAGATGGAGGGGGAGGTGGAAGTGAGAGTGAGGACTTGAGATTGATACCTAGGTAGTGACCTTAGAGGAGGAGGAGGATGGCCAACAACAGACAAGTTTAGGAGGGGGCAGAGTTTTGGGGAAAAGTTCAGTTCAGTTTTGGGCATGTTGATTTTTAAGGTGCATATGGGACATCTACGTTGAAATATCCAATAGACAGTTGGAAGATGTCAGACTAGAGGACAGCAGAGAGGTTAGACCTAGCTAAGAAGATTTGAGAATCATCATCATACAGATGATTATTGAATCTATGAGAGCTGATGAAATTACCAAGTAAAATAGTACAGAAGAAGAAGAAGATAGAGCCCTGGGGGACACATAGGATTAGTGGACATAACCTGGATAAATATTCATCAGAGGAGACTAAGAAGGAGAGGTTGGATAGGTAAGAGTTTATTCTAGTGTACTTGGGAGGAAACTATTATTACTGCCAGTACAGGATGGGATATTATGTTGATGTGATCTGAAGAATAGAACTGGAAAGAGAGAAAGCTTTTATAATATACATGTATGTGTGTGTTTGCATGTGTATATACATATGCTCATGTGTATATTTGTACATACATACTTCCAGGTTCTCATTTGGAGATATGATGAGATTTAAGGTATGAACACGTAGCTATATATCTTAAGTGATAAAGTGATGGAGGTCATTTGAATTAAGGAGGTCAGGAATTAATAGTTTCACGGATGTAGGGGAATATTTTGCCGGGATAGGAAAAAGCATAGGTAAGGGGAACACACCAGGTGCTGAGAGAACTGGGTTGAAATGGACCTGGGAAAGAAGAAGCCTGATTAGTATATGGGCATAGGGGGAGGAAGTATGGACATTTAGTCAGATGTGAATATCTTACAAATCAAGCAGTTAGACAAAGATTGTGACTAATGCTGAGATGATTCAGTTACTCTAAATATCTATAGTTCTGTTTTTTCATTGCTGACAGTTAAAGATGTATGATGAAAGCTGCCCTGAGATTGGGAGACAAAATTGAGTGATTTCACCCACAAACTACATGGAAAAGAGAACATTATTTAATGGAAGCATATCAGAGAAGCACACCTGTCACTGTCATCCACTAGGCCCTAATTCTCTAATGAAGATCTGCCTCAGAAGTGTTCGCCCTGGTACCTAAGTTCATCAATAACATGCTAGATAGATTTTTGTTTGTTTTTCATCGGATCACTGATCTTCTCCAATAAATGGTACAAATCACAATCCATCCCTATCCTTTCATCCTACATGGCTCTTAGCATTGTTCTCTCCCAAATTCTCCACCAGGAATCTGGCCAATGTACTGGGAAAATCAATGTGTGTGTGTGTGTGTGTGTGTGTGTGTGTGTGTGTGTGTGTCTCCTCCCTCCCTCCTTCCCACTCTCTTTCTCTCAATATTTCACAGATATCATGGAGTATATAGGCTGTCCATCAATTTTCCTTCATCCTCACCACATAACAAGCTAAACTTATTTTTCAGTCCTATATTTCTCTGTGGATATATTTTAGGCTATTTCTCTGGTGGGATTTCTCATTCAATCACTCAAAAGGCATTAATTAATACTTCTATGTATCAGATTCTTTGTTGGCCAATGGAGATGCAAAGACAAAAATATCCCTGCCCTCAAAAAGCTTAAATTGGCAATCCATCGCTGCCTCCTCACAATTTAATGTACTTGTCCTGTTGTGTTTAGGGTGACCCACAATTTTAATTCTTCTGATATTCTAGTATTCCATGATTCACAACCATTTAACTTTACAGGAAATAAGAGAGATTGGGACTAGACCTGTGATTTCAGTAGATAGGGAGCTGTCCAATGAAGAAACCCCCTCTACCCTTGCAAGTCAGAATCTTCTGCAATATTGTCTAGAGCAACTTAAGTGACTTACCCAAGATCACATGGCTATTATGTGACGGAGTTGTGACTTGAATGAAGACCTTTTGGGCTCCAAGATCAGTTTTCTATCTACTACACCATGGACATTTTTTAATGGATCTTTGTTTTAGGGAAGAGCTTGAGATCATTACAAGAAGTGCACAAGTTCAACCTAGTCTGTCCTCTTGTTCAATTCTTATTCCAGGTGCACTGTCAACCCAAACCATTTTTTTCCTATAACATCTAATTTATTTGTGAGATATTTATGTGTATAATATTTACATACATGATACATTTTATATATATGTATATACATATACATATATATGAAACATAACTTTGGAAAGGAGGCATAATCTTTTCTCTGATATCAACTAATTCAAAATAAAACTTGACCATTGCACTCAGGTTCCTCTGATAGGTAAAAAAAAAATTCTTCAAAATCATAATAGCTGATATTTATACAATGCTAGAAAGCACTTTACTTTTTTATCCTCATGACTACCCTGGGATAAACTGAGGAAGAAATTAAATAACTTGTCCAGGGTCACAAAGCTAGTATCTGTGAAAGTATTTAAACTGAGATCTTCTTCGACCCAGGTCTAACACTCTATCCACCACACCACCTAGCTGCCTTCAACGCCTCTTTATGTTTGAAACCAATATATAATTTGAAGGGAATAGTAAGGAAAAAATCTTCAGCTCATTGATAATTTTTTTCTTACCTGTTTTTTTTTAGGATAACCAATGAAATGCTTCATTAGAGCTGGTCTTTCTTCTACCTCTTTTTCTTTGCTCTCTTTAACAATAGGTGAATTAATATGTTCTTTTGAATCATCTTCATCATCCTCATCTTCTTCATCTTCTTCATATTCTACTATCTGACCATGTTTGTCACTGCCTATTCTTTCAACTGTCTCCTCTATTGTTCCAATTTTCTTATTTTTTACTAGTATTTTGAACTTCAGTGCCTGTGGACATAAGTTGAATGGTAGGTACAATAATTCATTTTTAATAATTCTTCATAAACATAATAATTGAAAAGCATCTAATGATATTTAATTAGCTAAAATAATGAAAATTTGCAATATATAAACAAAGATGATAGCTGGTATAGGCTACCTGTGTAAACACTATACTTTAGCTTATGTCACAAACTCCATTCTTCCTGTTGAGGTAAGGGTTAGGTCATCAGTGGAAAATTTTGAGGGAATAGTTTCAGTAGAGTAGCAGAAATAGAATCTAAGCTGCTAGGGATTAGTGTCAGTTGGTGGTGGAAAAAATTGGGTCAATAAGACAATTTTTAATGTTTATAAAGAGAGAGGATAAAAGCTTAAACAACAGGCTTACAGAAAATATTTTTAGGAGATGTAGCTAGGAGATGTAGCAACTGATTATTTGTACATTCTTTCCCTTTTCCATTAATGACATTATTCTACTAATCTCCCAGGCTCAAAACCTTTGTTTCCTTCCCTCCTCTCTCACTCATGTATCTAGTCATTTACCAAATCCCATTGCTTCTTTCTCCTCAATTGATCAAATTAGTTCTATTTCCCCTTAGTACAGGTCTTTAATACTATTAAAGTAGCTTCTGAATCAGTCCATGTTCTTCTTGTCTCTTTGAAATCTAATCTGAGACATCCTAGGTACTATTACTAGATTAATCTTCTAAAGCAGAGCTTTAATGATTCATTTGTTCATTTATTCATTCATGTCAGACCCCTATTCAATATTCTTCAGTGATTCCTCATTGCCTACCACGAGAAATTCAAATTTTTCAACTTGGCATTGAAAATCCTACATGTATTGGCCCCAATCAATTTTCCATATTTATTTCCCATTACTTTTGTATATGTACCCTATTATCTCAACAAATTTGATTTCCGTACAAATCCTAGGCTTTCTGAACCTCTGCAGATATGCTCATGTTGTGTCTCTACCTCACCCAGAATGCCTTACACCCATGTCCACCTATCTAAATCCTAAACATCCTCCAGTATCAATCTAAATGATCAGTTCCTTCAAGAAAGTTTCCCTAATGCATCTCCCCCCCATACTGGACACAGTTTCTTCTTCCTACAAATCCCAATAGCATTTTTTTTTTCAGAAGAAATTGACCACTTTTTATTGACTTGACCTAAAATCTCAGCATGAAAAGTTTTCCTTGACTTGACAGTTATTTGACAGTTTCCCTTCAAGGAAGCCAAGGACTACAGAGGACTACATGTTCTCCTCCCTCCTTTGCCTTTATTCTATTCAATAGTTTATTATGGTTTTATAAATTCAGTTTATTTGAGCAGCATTTATTCATTACCTTTTGTGAAATAAATAAATGTAGCAAGTAATATGTAATGAAATTATGTAATAAGGCATTATGCTAGACACTGGATATATAAGAAAAAAAATTAGTCCCTATCCTCAAAGAGCTTACATTTTCCTGGAGGATAAGGAAGAATTCAACATGTAACTATAAGATAATTTGAGGAAGGAGAAAGCACCAGTAACTAAGGGGAATGAGAAAAACCTTTTCATAGGAGAATGTAAATAAACTGAGTTTCAAAAAAGAAAAAGAATTCTAAGAGATACAGGTAAAGAGGTGCTGCATTTCAGGTACCAAAAGACATGAAAAGGTATCAAGATGATAAACGGAACGTTGAATTTGAGGAACAGCAAATAAG
This sequence comes from Dromiciops gliroides, assembly GCF_019393635.1. NCBI lineage: Eukaryota > Metazoa > Chordata > Mammalia > Microbiotheria > Microbiotheriidae > Dromiciops > Dromiciops gliroides. The sequence continues at coordinate 183,303,587 of NC_057865.1, read as the reverse complement.
ACAGTTTGCTTAGGGAATAGAATGCCTCAAGGGCATTAATGTGATTTTAAAAAAAACTGCTAAGGTAAATGCTAAACTGAAGAGTTTTATTTTATTATGTTTGTGGAATTAAATGAAATTAAATGAATAATTATCCACATAATCAAAACAGGAATAGGGAAGTATCTTGAATCAAACTATATACATTTGTGAAAATCTTTGCCTAGTGTAGATATAATTAGCACCAAATGCAGCTTGTATAATAAAGGTAGAGAATAGACAGGAAAAAATTGCTTATGAAATTTAGACAATAAATTACTGGATATCTAGGAGGCAAAATGGGTTTTGTGTCTGTTTGACAAAAAAAATAGTGTGAAATTGGAATGCCCTCCATAATATTTATTTCAAACTTTTGTTCTGGCGAACATTATTAATAATTAATTTAAATGATTAGTTAACTTATAGTAGCATAGCACTTATAGTTACAAAGTGCTTTCACACAATACACCTTCATTTTATCTTCTCAATAAACCTGCGATTTAAGTAGCAATGGTATTATTATCCCCATTTCACAAATGAGGTAGCAGTGGGTAAGAATAGTTCATTTATTAATCAACAAGCATTTGTTTAGCACTTACTAAGTGCCAGAAATTATATTTGGCACTGCAGACAAAAAGCAAAAATGAAACAGGCCCCAACCTTGGGGTGAAGTGGTTTGTTTATGATCACATAACTTAGAAGTGTGAACACAAGTTGAGGACCACTTTTCTCTCTATTATACTGAAATAATTTTGATGTTAGGTATATATTCACATTATAAATATATCTTTAATTGAAATCCTAACTGAAGAGTTACGATCAGTATAGCCAGCATAATCAGGATCACAGTGAAAATATAAGAAGTCTAAAATTCTAAAAGAGTAAATCAAATCATCACAAACTTAGCTCAAAAACCTGAATTGCTGGAATCATAAACGTTTCACATTGGACAGTGGTGTGGAAGAAGGATTGGAGAGAGAAGAAAATGAAAGCATTCTTATATTTACAAAGCTCTATTAACCTATGCTACAGTTACCTCAGGTGAAGGTAATTCATTTGGAAATTTTTCAAGCACATCAGAAAGAAGTGTATCCCCAAGAATACTTTGCAGATTATTTGCTATTATTTCTTGTTGCTGAGGGGAGCAGTGATTTTCTAGAGAGAGCACCACTGGGTAGTCAGATGCCTAAAAAGAGATTATGATTAAGATTAGTCACCAAAAAGAAAAAATAATTTTATTGAAAATAATCATATAAATACTTTGGGTTTTTCATATATTTTAAAAGTTTGGGTACCTTGGACAAGGGAACAAGAGAAGTTCTTGTGGGTTTGATCAAACAAAAAAAGAGGGGAGAGAGAGTCAACACAATTTAGATAAAGAGAAAACAATTATTTGATACTTCCTTTTTTAAACATAAACTTCCAAAATAATGGGGAATTGAAACAAGTGATGAAAATAATTATGTGCAGATAAAAGTACCCCCCACACACACAACAACAAAAAGGGAAAATCAAGAGGTTCATTTAAAGTAAAGGTGACATTCTCGAGGGTTCTGTTAATTCAATCAACATCTATTAAACATGTACCACGTGTAATTCATAGGGATACAAAGAGAAATAAAGACAAAGCTCTCCAGGAGTTTACATTCTACTGGAAGATGATAGCATGTTCATAGATAAATAAGTACAATGTAATTTTCCAATAAAGAAAGCACTAATCAGGAGAGGTTTCCCATAGAAGTTGGCACCTAAGTTGAGCCTTGAAACCTACCAGGATTTCTACAAGGTGGAGATGAAGAAGTCATTCCAGGTTTGAGGAGACAATCTGTCCAAAGGGATAGAGAAGAGGCATAGACAGTAGGCATTTGAGAACTAATAAGCATTCTGGTGTGACAGAGGGCAGACCAATGAGCCCAGTCCCTGAATGCACAGTCAGAGTCCCGCTGATGCAATTCCTCACAGAAAAAGAGGCTATGGAGAGTTGTTTCTGGGACAGCTGGGATGACATATAAAGGAAGTTCTTTATAGAAACTGGAGCATGACTAAGCATTCTGTAAGTGATTACTGTATGCTAACCACATGTTTTAATAGCAGCCTCTTCATAGTATAATGGGAAAAGACTCAGACTTTCTCCCCTATCTGAGACCCCAGCTGAGGCCAACATGTGGCCCCATGAAAACAGAACATGAAAACAGGCATCGATCCTTTGCCTTAATTTTCACTTTAGGTGAAGTAAATTAATCTGGAGTCTACAACATTGTGAGTTTCAAGAGGTTAGGACAGTAAGTCATCTAGGAGTCTAGGAGTTGAGTCCGTGATGAGTTTTTTCAGACAACCCAGCATCAGTACCTCAAGGAGCAAGAACTCATCTCAATGATAGCTAAGGAAAGAACTAAGCTATTAGTTATGCCATATTTAAATATGAATTTGGTAAGATCGATACTATGTAAAAACTATATTAAACTTGAGTTCATTCTCCCCAGTGACAAAGATGATAAAGGGAAGAATTGTGCCTCTAAGGTTCTTGGTGGGGGACGGAGGGGAAGAGATATTTCTACTGCTATTCTTGCTATGTCTTAGAAGTTAATATTCCTTTGTAAAAGCTAATTGGTTAAATGGAACTGAGCAGCTGGGCACTGGTGGCAAACACACCCAGAATAGGTACCCAAGCTTATAATATTAAAGAAAATGAACTCAGGTTTAATATAGCCAGATACACTTTGCAATAATGAGTTCACAGAATACAGGCTACACTGAGATTTGTACTTTAAGGGGGAATCAGCATTCCCTTGAAGCCCTTAAAATGATTTTAACTATTTCAGTCTTTGCACTGGAAAAGATATGCGTCACACCTGAGTTTTAATAGACATATACAGCCTATAACAAAGCAGACTGATGGGAAGCAACAGGGAGATATCATCTCCAGTCCTACTCGGGACATAATGATCTAAACAGTAATTGTTTATAGAGGGGCAATACCTGACAGAAAAACATCAAGAAGAGAATACATAAGGAGTGGGAAAAGTAGAATAAGAAAAGGGAGAGGTCAAAGTGGATTGTCTGACTTCTCCAGGTATCTCAGAACAAAGTACTTGGACTGAGGCTCCTGGAGGCCCTCACCCTGAGTTCTTTTTTCTGAGATGCAGCTAGGCATCTTGGCAACTAGGTAGTATAGTAGATAGTGTTGGACAAGTAGTAAGGAAGAACTGAGTTCAAATCCAGCCTCAGGCACTAGCTGTATAACCTCAGATAAGTCATTTAAACCCTGTTTATCTGAGTTTCTGTAACTGTAAAACAGAGATAATAACACCTAATTACCTGGGCTATTGTGAGGACCAAATGAAATACTTGTAAAGCCCTTAGGACAGTGCCTGCCACACAGTAGATGCTATATAAATGCTAGCTTATCATTATTATTGTTGTCATAGACATCTTCATCATCATTTGCCTTAAAACTCCCAAGTGTGACTCAATTACCCCCTCCCAAATCAAAGCACAAAAAAGTCAAATCACTTTCAGGAATGCAAGGGAATGTTTTTCCCTGTGAACTTAAAAAAGTCTCAGAATGTCAATCAGTTATCAAACCCCTGTTATATCTGGAATGCTGAGAATCAGGAATAGTTGGTGTAGTTGATTGATGTAAGTAGAATATAGTATAAGTGAAGGGGATTGATATGAGATAAATTTGGAAATGTTAAATTGAATCCAGAATGTAGAGGCTCTAAAAGCAAAGCTGAAGAGTTTGAATTTTTCTTAGTGGCAATATGGAAACACTGAGCAGAGGAATGATATGGCCAGATTTGTGCCTTAGACAAATTATTTTGACAGCTCTATAAAGAGTGGATTGGAGGGAGCAGCTAGGTGGTGCTGTGGATTGAGCACCAGCCCTGGAGTCAGGAGTATCTGAATTCAAATCCGACCTTAGACATTTAACACTTACTAGCTGTGTGACCCTGGGCAAGTCACTTAACCCCAATTGCCTCACTAAAAAAATTAAAAAATAAAAAGAGTGGATTGGAGAGAGAAAAACAGAAGGAGGGAGTTCAAATAGGAAGCAATTACTACAGTCCAGATAAAATGTAATAAATACCTGAATTAAGATAGCGACTATGATTCACACAAATAAAATCATATCTAAACAACTGGAAAAATATTGATTGCTCATGGGTAGGCCAAGCCAATATAATAAAAATGACAATCCTACCTAAGTTAATTTATTTAGTGCTATACCAATCAAACTATCAAAAACATATTTTAGAGATCTAGAAAAAATAATAACAAAATTCATCCGGAAAAACAAAAGTTCAAGGGTATCATGGGAATCAATGAAAAAAGTTACAAAAGAATGTGGTCTAGCAGTACCAGTTCTCAAAATGTATTATAAAACAGTAATTATCCAAGTAATCTGGTACTGGCTAGAAATAGAGAGGTGAATCAGTGGAATAGAATAGGCACAAATTATACTATAGTAAATTACTATAGTAATCTAGTATATGATAAGCACCAAAGCCAAGCTTTTGGAACAAAAGCTCATTATTTGACAAAAACTTCTGGGAAAACTGGAAAACAGCATGGCAGAAACTACGTATAAACCAACATCTCACAATGTATTCTAAAATAAGGTAAAAATAAGTACATGATTTAGACATAAAGGATGATACCATAAGCAAATTAAGAGAATATGGAATCATTTATCTGTCAGATTTATGGGCAGAGGAAAAAGTCAAGACCAAAGAAGATATAGAAAGTAAAATTAAATGTAAAATAGATAATTTTGATTATATAAAATTAAAAAGTTTTTGCACAAACAAAACTAATATAACCAATATTACAAAGGAAGCAGAGAACTGGGAAAAAAATTTTGAAACAAATATCTCTGATAAAGGTCTCATTTCAAATATATAGATAACTGAGTCAAATTTATAAAAATACAAGTCATTCCCCAATTGATAAATGGTCAAAGGATATGATCAGGAAGTTTTCAAAGAAATCAAAGCTATCTATAATCATATGAAAAAAATTATCTGGATAATTATTGATCAGAGAAATGCAAATTAAAACAACACTGAGGTATCACCTCATACCTATCAGAGTGGCAAATATAACAAAAATGGAAAATATTGGATGTTGGAAGGGATGTGGGAAAGCTGGGATGCTAATCCACTGTTGGTGGAGTTGTTATAAGATCTAACCATTCTAGAAAGCAATTTGGAACTATGGCCAGTGGGCTATAGAACTGTGCATACCCTTTGATTCAGCAATACCACTGCTAGGTTTATATCCCAAAGACATCCCCAAAAAGAGAAAAAGGCATATTTGTACAAAAATATTTATAGCAACTCTGTTTGTGGTGGCTAAGAACTGGAAATCAAAGGAATGCCCATCAATTGGGGAATGGCTAAACAAGCTGTGGTATGTGATGCTGATGGAATATTATTGTGCTATAAGAAATGACAAGCAGGATGACTTCAGAAAGGCCTAGAAAGACTTTTATGAACTGATGTATAGTGAAGTGAGCTGAACCAAGAGAACATTGTACACAGAGACAGCAATATTGTTTGATAAAGAACTGTGAATGACTTTTCTCAACAATACAATGATCCAAGGCAATCCCAAAGGACTATTGATGAAATATACTATCCACCTCCAAAGAAAGAACTGATGTTGGTGGAATACAGACTGAAGCATGCTATTTTTCACTTTCTTTCATTTTTTTTCTTTTATTCAAGTTTTCTTATGCAAAATGACTAATATAGTAATGTTTTACATAATCATACATGTATAACCTATATCTTATTGCTTACCATCTCAGGGAAGGGTGAGGGGAAGGAGGAATAAAAATTGAAACCCAAAACTATAAATAAAAATGTTTATTACTTTAAAAAAAGATAGTATGAGGAATAGGAAAAATGAGGATGGATTCAAGGAATATAATGAAAATAGAATCAATAAGATTTGACAACCTAATGGAGGGTGGGGGATGAGTGCAATAGAAGATTCAAGGGTGAGGGCAAGCATTGTTCTCTGGTTAGAAGAGAGTAACATATTTTGCAATGGAGCTATACTAAAAGCTTTCTCAATAAAACACAGGAGTAAAACAAGAAAGCTCCCTCTCCTCATTGGTTTTTTTCACATAATTCTAGAAATGCTAACTGCAGCAATAAAATAGGAGAAAGGAATTAAAGGCATAAACATAGGAAATGGAGACAAAATTATCTCTATTTTCAAATTGCATAATGATTTACTTAGAAAACCCAAGAGAAATAGCAAAGAATCTAATCTTCAGTAAAGTAGTAGCACACAAAGTCAATTTATGAAATTTATCAGCATGTAGACATAGCAATAACCAAATCTGGAAGGAAATAATAATAATAAAAAAAGAAGTTCCATTCAAAGCACCTACAAAATGCATTAACTTTTTGAGAGTCAATCTACTAAGGCATACTCTAGACTTTCATAACTGCAATTACAAAGCACTTTTTAAAGACATATAAAATTACTTAAGGAATTAGAAAAATAATCATTGTGCATAATTGAGCCATGACAATTTTATATATAAGTGATATACATAATATATGATATACCAACAAACATACAACTTAAATTAATTTATGGGTTTAGAGTTATACCAATTAGAATGCCAATAGGTACTTTGTAGAGTTAAACAAATAAAAAAATTCATTCAGAGGAACAAAGTCCAGAATCTCAAAGAAAATAAGGGGGAAAAGTTAGGAATAAAGGGGGAATAGCTCTTCCAGACTTCAAATGATATTATAAAGCTGGAATCATTAAAACTACTTACTATTGGTTTTTAAAAAATGGAAAAGTAGATCAGTGAAAGCAAATAGACAAACAAGAATCAGAAACAATTGACTCATTTACTTAGAACAAAAAATTACTTGAAAAAGAACTCCCTATTCAGCAAGAACATTTAGAAAATATGGGAAGTGGTTTGGCAAAAATTGGGCTAAGGCCAATAAATTATAACATTTTGTAGGATCAGACCTATGATTTCATTAGTATAAGGAAGTCCCAATGCAAAAACTCCCTCTACTAAGCCAGGTCAATAACTTCACAGCAAATTATAATTTTAAAGAACAAGTGCTCACTGAGAGGTTAAATTATTTGTTCAGGTTTACACAGACAATATATATCAAAGGTAGGGTTTAAATTTATATTCTTCTGACTCTAAGATTGGTTCTGTATTCATTATACCACAATGCCTCTGTACCTTATACCACATGCAACAATAAATGCAAAGTAGTTTTGTGACCTGAATAGTAATGGCCACAGAATCAAGAATTCAGATGAAAATAAGCTCACATGATTTCCAGAACTATGATTAGAATGAGAGTTCTAGCCTAAACAAGAGAGAAGGATAATGACAAAAGATAAATAATTTCAATTACATAAAATTGAAAATATTTTGCATAGATTAAATTAGTATAGTTAGGACAAAAAGAACCATCAAGTGAAAAAAATCTTTACATGAAGTTATCTCTAATAAGAGTCTAGTATCCAGTATAATATACATATATGCATTTTATATGTATGAAAATTACTCAAACATGTAAAACTAAGAGCCAGTACCCAAATTTATATGTGTGTATACATACATACATACACACACACACACAAAGGATATGAATCAATAATTCTTGAAAGAAGAATTCCATAGTATTTACATCCATATGAAAGCTGTCATCTTTGAGTACAAGAACACACTTATACAAACTCCTTGTATGCCTAGCAGGAGAAATTAGTGAGCTACCCTTTTATTTAACTACAATGTATGGTCATGTTCTGGTTTTATTTATAATGAGAATGTCAAGATTGATGTAGTTCAAGATATTGCATAGGCCCTCAAATTAGATCTATAGACAATCAAGAGACTGATCTAATAATTGGCACAGGAAATACCAAAGAGATGAAGAATGCACATTACAAAAATTATGAAATGTGGTTGGGTGGAGAGTTGTTGAGTTAGTGCATCAGTTCACATATCTTAGACAGTAATTGCCTATGGGCAATAAGGTATACCAAGAAATAAAGAAATGGAAGAAAAGGTCTAGATAGGATTTTTTTAAATGGGCATTTTTTGCAGTGAAACTAAAGTACTCCATGATCACACACAAACACACACACACACACACACACACCCCACATACTGTTAAACACCATTATTTTTCCAGTGATGTTTTATCTCTGAGAATTATGGAGTACCTAAAAATTAATCAAGGCTTTCTGATCATTTTTCATTATTACTTGGCAGCAAATGTTTTTCTAAATAACTCATTTTGTGGTAAACTAGGGGACTGATCAGAAAAGGAAAAGAATATATAAAAAATATGTATCCCAATGACATTTATTAGAGAATTTTGCTTGGAGTCCTCTGAGGCTGTAGAGGGCTTAAGACCTGTGTGCAATTCTTTGGGGCTACCTGTAAAATTGAGTTTCCACCATCTATATGTGCATGGAGTTGAGGTGTGAGATCAGTTGATGATTTCCAGCTTTCCTCTTATGTTTGAGAAAGATCCTCTCTATTATATACATTCGTGATGCTCTTTTCCCAGGGGCTTTAGGACAGTGATTATAGAGATACATATTTTCTGTTACCTCTGCTCCAAGCTATGCACTTTATCTTATTGCATTATAATTGGCAGAGGGAGTGAAAGAAAATGAAAAGGGGGAAATCTGCCTCACCTTATAAATTGGCTTTGCAAAATTTATTAAGACTGTTCTTGTGGCTTTGATTAGTGTAGGAGAAACCAGTGTGTTTACTGTTGCATATAGATGGCTATTAGATCACAAGATAAAGAATTGTGGTTCTCTTAATTAATCTGTTAACTGCCAAATTCAGTGGTCTCTTCTCAATCCTTATCCTCTTGACCTCTCTGTAGCCTTTGACAAGGTTGATCATTCTTTCCTCCTTGATATTCTATTCTCTCTAGGTTTGAGGGGCTCCACCCTTTCCTGGTTCTCTTCCTACCTATCTGACCACTCCTCTGTCTCTTTTACTGAATTATCTCCCAGACCACACCCTCTAATTATAGGTGTCCACTGGGTTCTGTCTGTACCCTTTTCTCTTCTTCCTCTATACTATTTCACTTGGTGATTTCATCAGCTCTCATGGATTTAATTACCACCCCTATTGTTAACTGATTCTCACATCTACCTATTTGCCCTAATCTCTTTATCAACCCAAATCTTGTACCTTCACCTGCCTTTCAGCCATCTTGAACTATATGTCCATCTCAAAAAACTGAACTCAATGTTTCCCCCTGTAAATTTTCTCCTCCCTCCTAACTTCCTTATTATTGTAAAGCAGAGGTTTCAAGGATATGACCACAACACTCCAGAATGGCAAATTGGATTAAAATGTAATGGAGAAATTCTTAACAAAATAAATAAAAATATCATAGCATATATAGATAATATTGAAGGTTTTCTTAAAAATGTGATTTTCTGGGGGCAGCTAGGTGGCACAGTGGATAAAGCACCAGCCCTGAATTCAGGAGTTCAAATCTGGCTTCAGACACTTGACACTTACTAGCTGTGTGACCCTGGTCAAGTCACTTAACCCTTATTGCCCCACCAAAAAAAAAAAAAAGTTACTTTTCTTAGTCAACACATGGCCTTCAGAGATTCTTATGTATGATTTAGTGGCCCCTTTTTTATTTAAGTTTGACACTATCCTCCCAATCCCTCAGGCTTGCACCCTATTTGTCATCCTCAGATCCTCACTATCTCTCACCCACACATACACACTCCATCCATATTCAATCTGTTGCTAAGCCTGTAAATTTCACCTTCACAACATCTCTTCTCTAGGCCTCCTTCTCTCCTCTGACACTACCACCACTCTAGTGTAGGCCCTCACCATCTCAACTGTAAAAGCCTCCTGGTGGGTCTGCCTGCCTCTCTCCCCCCATTCCAATTCATCCTCCATTCAGGTAGCAAAGAGAATTTCCCTAAAGCACAACAAGTCTGCCCATGTCATGCCCTGCCCCTTAGTAAATTCCAGTGCCTCTCTATAGCCTCCAGGATCAAATACAAAAAAAAATTTTTGATTGATTGATTGATTGATTGATTGACTGAATCTTGTAGATAAGGGATGGTGAGCCCTGAACTATAGGAGTGGTTATGAGAGTAGTGAAAAGGGAACAGTGCAAGAGATATTGAAGAGATGTGCTTAATCAAGCATTCAATCAATAAATATGTAATAGATGTCTATTAGGCTGGGGACATAAATACAAAGAATAAAACAAGCTCTGTGTCTCTTATAGGTTGTAGGATTAAACTATATTATTAAGATACAGATTAAATTATAGGATTTTAGTGCAAGTCCAATATGTGTCAACAATGCGATGTAGCAACCAAGAAAAGCTAATGTGATCTTGGGCTGCATTAAGAGAGGCTTAGTACCCCAAAATGTCAGGAAGTGAGAGTCCTGCTATACTAAGCCCTTGGCAGACAACATCTGAAGTTTTGTGTTCAAAATGGCCACTATTTTGATAAGAAGGAGAGCATTCAAAGCAGGGCAAGCAGGATGATGAAGAAAAATCTCATATGAGGGTCTGTTGAAGCAAATGAGTATCTTTCACTTGGAGAAGTTTTAGAGAAGGACATGAAAATTGTTTTAAAGAATTTTAAGGTCTTGTCATATGGAAGAGAAATTGGACTTCTGCTTAGTTCAAATAGGGTAGAACTTGGAGAATTGGGTAAATGTTGCAAGGAGGAAAATCTAGACTCAATAGTAGGAAATTCCTAATTAGAGTAATCCAAAAATGAAATACCATAACTTTAGGAGGTGGTGAGTTCCCCCTCCCTGGAAATGTTCAAGCAAAAATGAATTGCTACCTGTCAGATATGCTGTAGGGGTATTACTATTTCAGGTATAGGCTGAACTAGGGCTTCTCTACGGTCTCTTCCTACTCAGAGTCCATGAATCTGTAATGTTGATAAAATATACTTGCCTCTTTATCTAATAATCTAACCTAAGCATTGTTGTTCAAAGCTAATACTACAACTAAGAGCTTGGATTAGGTAATTACATTTAACAACAGTACATACATACCATAAATGCATACTTGTTGATCACCTGGATGACAGTTTTAAACAGAATCTTGCTTGTTAATGTATGCCCATGATATACAACAGGTTCATTTTGTGATCCATTCCAGCAGTCAATTTCTAAACAACGACATCCCTTCACGAGGGCACTGAATAAAATGAAAACAAAATACATCTCATACTATCTCAACACTATAGGGAAGTGAGTAGTGTAAGAAAGTATCTATAATAGCAGATCATCCCCAAGAACACTTTTTTTCCTTTCGAAATAAATGCATTTTTACATTTGTCCTAATATTTAGGCAAGTCTGGTATTCTGAGGATTACAAGGCTTTTGGGAAATCAGCAAAGGTACACTAGAAGGACCTGAATTGGGATGAGGTCAAAAATTTCCCTTTATCTCCCACCTCTTCAGATGTTCAATTTTTTTCTACTTAGGTTTCATTTGGGCAGCTAGGTGGTGCAATGGCTAGAGCACCCTGCCTGGAGTCAGGAACTCATCTTCCTGAGTTCAAATCTGATCATTAAACCCTGTTTGCCTCAGTTTTCTCATCCATAAAATGAATTGGAGAAGGAAATGTCAAACCACTCCAGTATCTCTGCCACTGTTATGTTATATTATTATCATGCTGATTCCATAGTCAGATTTTTTTTTCCTCCTTTGGCTTAAGGTTCTTGTTAAACTGTGAATACTTCCAAAATAAGATAATTTTTTGCAACTCTAAAATTTTCTACTCTTTTGTGATTATCTCCTTAGTCATTTACATCTCAGTGAAACTGAATTTATCCAATTTTGCCCAGGAGGCAGATTTTGATCATAAGTAAAATGGAGAGGTGTTAGGAATCCTGGAGGGGAGCCAGGTAAGGGGAATGTTTTTAGGGACCACTGAAAGTGTAAAAGACAGAATGTTGATGCTGGCACAGTCAAAGCTGAGCTTCATCTATGTCATGATTTTGCCCTGTTTCTACTCCAGGCTGATTTTAGAAAACATCACCTCTAAGAATGATGTATCAGAGGCTTACTCTGAAGCTCACTTTCTCACCTTTCTGATTCACACATTCTCTGCAACTGGAGGTGAAGAGATTATTAGTAAGTGCTTTTGTTTAGACATTCTTTATTGGTATTGGGTTTGGGCTCCATCAAAGAGCCATAGAGCACTTCCTATTCCACTGAATTTCTAAAATCTATTATCCAGCAAGGTTCCAATTACTGGCTTGTGTTATTTATTGGAATAAAACCCTTGGTATCATTACACTAGACCTGAATTCTAGTTGTAAATTCAAAGTATTTTATAGACTTGAATTCATCACACTTTTACTACTAGAAAGCATGTTTTATAAATACCTATCTTTTTATGTAAATTTTGAAAATTGGTTCCAATTTGACATTCCTCTTCATATCAGTGGCATAATTGTGATGATAGTGTGTAAATCAATAGGGATTTTTCAAAATTGTAAAGATTTGTTTCAATAGGTAGCAAATAGAATAATATACATGAATGTACTTCTAAAAATCATTATGTGCTATCTAAATGGAAAACATTTCTATTCATTAAATTGGTCTGAGATTATATTTAAAAATTTAGAATTTTACATAATCACTGGATTTCACAGAAGGTTTTATAGACATGCATGCATACATATATACACACATACATACATATTGATATATGATATATAAACCATATCAGGCCCTGGCTTAAACACTAACTAGTTTCAGTGGTAGGAGGGAGTCAAAGTAGGAATCCAATCTTTCCTTTCTCTTCATAATAACTTCATAACTATTAAGCCAGAAATAACTTTTTTAACCCCCAACTGGTCAGTGGGCATAGACAAGGACTTATGTAAGAAACTTGTCAAATATTTCACTAGGAAGCTAGGTGGTTATGAGGCACACAGATAGTAATATTCCTTGCCTACCTGCTCCAGTGAGATGCCAAGCACATTCCTTTTGTGCACGCCTGTCAATGTCCGCTTGTGGTAAGAGCATGGGTCAGGAGCTAGCTGTTTTTTAGGTTGTATTTCAAATTAAATTAAATAAAAAATAAATACCTTGCATAGCCCCAAAGGTCACTTGGCCCTATTAACTGCCCAGAAATCAGGTAGGTGTTATGAGAAGTTGAAATAAAGTAATCACTTAAAGGATGAGTCATATCATGATAAACATGTGCGCAACCCTTTTTAAATAGCAAGCAGTCATCTGAGTTCATGTATCTTATAAATCCTTCAATTGTCATCTGATGGGTTTTTTTTGCTACAAAAAAAAATGTTAAAAAGAAAGCAAAAATTATTTTTATCAATGAAAAGAATGTTTATTTCAAATATACTTAGTGCTGGATGTTATCCCTAAAATATTAATACTCAGTTAAAATTGCTAGAATTTCCAATTGCCCTGGTATACAAATTTTAATGTTAATGCTAAGATCTTCTAGTCCAAAATTAATTCAATAAAATTTCTCAGTTAATTACCTCAAGTGATTAATTATTATTTGATAATAAGGAAGCAAAGTATAAAAAATCTAGATAAATTTGTTCCAGTATTTTAAAATATAATAGCTAGCATTTATATAGTTATCTAAGGCTTACAAAGTCCTTTGCATATACTGTTTCATCTGATCTTCACAACAATTCTGAGAAGTAGGTGCCATTATTATCCTAATTTTAGATGTGAGGAAATTTAGGTCTATGAAGATTATATAACTTGCTCAAGGTCACCTAGATAGTATCTCTTACTGACTTCAGATCCTCTATCTACTCTGCCACCTAAGTGCCCCATGCCATATGCACCTCCCTTAACTTAAATTCCAGAAAAGATCATTTTATTTTTCAAGTGGTAAACTATTATTTTAAAGTATTACTTTACTATTTAGTTTTTAGTTTTCAAAAGTATTTGCCATGGGACTCTATTATCTAGCAAGTTTTCCTAGGGCATTTTCAATTATAATTAAGGAAGAAAATCAACTAACATAATTTTCCAGGAACCCCTCTTTTACTTTAAATTTTTTTAAAAAAAAAGGTACACCACTATACATACACACTTCCATTAGGTATCTTCTTTACTGTGAAGAGTTTGCTTGTTTTTTATAAACATTTTGAGTGCAAGGGTAGTTTCTTCTTCATGTACTGTAACCACTGATAACACCTAGTATAATGAGACCTTCATTTTGCACAGTTCTATGTCAAAGGCTGTGTAAATTCAAGGACATGATATTGTATGGTACCAAACACATAAATCATAACAGCTATAATTTATAAGTGTTTATAGCCCTTTGTCCTCATCTAATCAGTAGAACTGATATATTTAAGTATATTTCAAAATGTGGGGAAATAAATAACAATAGTTGTTTCCTGGTGCAAAGTAGGAATTCAATGTATTTGTTGTTTGTGGATGATGTTAAAATGGAAGTGAAATTGGGACTAGTCAATATCTTAGATAATAGAACCAGAATTCTTTTTTACTTTAGTAAGCCTGTAAAGTGTATAGTAACCAAGGGATGAGTGTTAAGAGTGTCTATTTATGAAGTCTCAAACATAAAAAGAGCATAATAAGTGTTTCTCCAGTGAATGAATAGACAAAAATAAGGGTGAAAAATTCAATAGCAACTGGACCTGTGATTTCATTTGTATAGGAAACTCTCAGGGAGTAAATTCCTCCTAACCATGCAGGCTTCTCTGTAAACTATAGTCTTAAAGAACTGAATAGAGCAATGAAAGTATTAGTGACTTGCCTAGGGTGACACAGTCATTATTGTCTTAAAATGCAATAATTGAGGGGAGCTAGGTGGTGCCCCTGGATTCAGGAGGACCTGAGTTCAAATCCAACCTCAGACACTTGACACTTACTAGCTTTGTGACCCTGGGCAAGTCGTTTAACCCTCATTGCCCTGCAAAAAAACAAAAAACAAAAAAAATTTTAAAATTGCAATATTTGAATCCAGAACTTCCCAGATTTGAGGTCGGTTAACAATCTATTTTGCCTCAAAAAAAAAAAAAGACAGAACAATTATAACATATTATATTTGAAGGTACCTAACAAAGATGTAGATGTCAGAGTAAAACAAAAATTGAAGATTACTACATTATCTGAATATTGCTAAATAGGCAAATATAAGGCTATCCTTGAACTATCAACTCCTACTGCCACCCCCAACATTTGTTCTTCTCTTCTATGGCCTGCAACCTACACATTATGCTGCCTCCAAGTATTTGGTAAGACAATTGTAAAAGCACTATCTATAATTAAATTAAATTTTAAAATTTAAATTTAAATTAAAATGTATACTACACCAAGGGTTCAAGGTGCCCCAGATTATTTCTTAGGCTGCCAGTAACTTTCAATGTTGGTATTAGATTTAGAGCATGAATAAATTCAGATTCCTATGATAGATGATAAAGACAACAGTTTTCATCTTCCCAATTTGATTATTACCAATTTGAATGTATGCACCAAGGCATCTCAGTGTCATGGGATACTTTCCAGTGACCAATGGAAAAAATAGCAAGAAATATTCATTTTCTGGAAATGTCATTGTATGTAGATAATCACATTGCTTTTGAAAAGCTACTGAGAGAACATGAGGATGTTCTGATGAAAATGTTAGATCAGCTAGAGAGAAGGCTAGTGTGAGGCTATCAGTTGACAAGTGCCAGTTTTTTAGAGCCTCTGTTAAGTGTGTAAATCACAGGATATTTTTTTTTGGTGAGGCAATTGGGGTTAAGTGACTTGCCCAGGGTCACACAGCTAGTAAGTGTTAAGTGTCTGCGGCTGGATTTGAACTCAGGTCCTCCTGACTCCAGGGCCGGTGCTCTATCCACTACGCCATATAGCTGCCCCTAAATCACAGGATATTAGCAAGACATAAAACTGACTGAGAAAATGTACTGACCACATCCAAAATGATGTAAGATTTATGAACATTTCTAGGGTTTGGGAGGCTATTATCACAAGTTTTTACCGTCTGCTGCTATGACTAAACTATTAAATAATCTCACTCATAGATATGTGATAGGAGAGAATCAGAAAAAAAAGTGGGAAAGGTTACATTTTTCTAAATGCTATGAAGTCATATAGAGATTACTAGACAGACAAATGTGAAAAAGCTTTCAAAGACTTTGTTAATTGCCTTATTATACATAAATCAGGATTGGTCCACGAAAGTCCATTGAAGCCTTTTGTCCTGAGTAAGGCTATGAAACAATTATCTACCGCAGCATTCCCCAGTAGAAGATCTATTGACAGTGAGACTTGCCATCCAATGCACAAACTGGAATGCTTGGCTTTGAAGTGTGCTGTCATAGAACAGTTTAGAGACTAGGTAAATAGAACCAAATATCAGATATGCTAATAGTCCACATTAACTATCAACCAGCAGAAATGTTAATAGTCCATAAGAATCAGAATGATCGTGAACCTATGATTAAGGAAACATTATGGTTCAGGATAAAATAAAGTAATTAAACATGTTCTCAGATGGGTATATTGTAGCTTCACTTTTGAATGTACATAATTTTGAGCACACAGAGTATTTATATATTATTACTATATAGCATGGCTACTAGATGACTTAGTGGAAGGAGCACTGGGCCTGGAGTCAAGAAGACTTGAGTTCAAACCCAGCCTCGGACGTTTACTAGCTATATGAACCTGGGAAAAGTTCTTTAACCATTATTAGTCTTAATTCACTGAAGAAGGAAATGTCAAACCACTCCAGTATCTTTGCCAAGAAAATCCCAGGAAGAGTATGGTCAATGAGGTCCTGACTGAATGACCAAACAACAATAATAACATTATATATCATATATTACTATATACCTATATCATTTTTATCCAGCTTGCCACCCTTGAATATGGGCTAGAAAAGAAAGGAACAGACCACTGAGTATCCTTTGGGAGACCCTGAACTGTCAATCTAGCTATCTATCATAGGTGGTCTCCAAAATGATATACCTGAGAGAAGGAAATACATTGAATATAAGGCATATGTGGTGGTCATAGATAAGGAAAGAGAGTGGAAAGAAAGGAGGAAAATAGGAGGAAAGGGTGAAAATGGGAACAAGAGAGACAATAGACACATAGAGAAAAAAAGAAAGTATGTATTGTAAGCAAGAGTTAAAGGAAAGAAGGGTATTCCTTGAGAAGAAAGGTTATATATAAAACATGGTCAATTTTGTACATAGGAGAATATTTTAATATGCAATGCTACTATTTTCATGCAAATAAATATGGGCCATCATTAAATTTCAGTTCAGTACTACTGACTGATAAAAATATTTCATATATAACTTAAATCTTCACAGGGTAAACACTAAAGCAAGTTAAGCATAGATTATACCTTCTTCAATGGGCTCATATTTTTGAATTATTTCAGAGGCAATGGTTTTACTCATATCAGCATGTTGTTCTTGTTTGAGAAATTCTGTCAGATTTTGTTCAGACAGAATTTTGTGGTTTGGAGAATAGGCATTGAAAATCTCAACAACTTCTTCTCTGTAGGCAAAATTTCGATAAATGGCTCTAAATTCTTCTATGGTTATTTTTCCACTCTTTTGCCTGTCATTTTCCTACTAAAAAAAAAAAAAGAAAAAAAAGAACTTATGGAGTCACATGTGCTTTTTTTTTTACAAAAAATGCATATTTTGATGTATCTTATGTACAAAATGTGTTAAATTTTAAAGAAAATTAAATGTTACTGTTAAAAACCTACACAGAAATATGAAGCATCTTATGTAAAACAACAATTGAAGTTAGTATATTATCAAGTTTCAAATAAATAGAAAAACAAGACAATAAGTGACAAAATCTTTCAAAAGACAAAGAATCAGTTGGAGTGGTCAGGGAAGTTCATGAAAGAGTTGGGTATAGAAATGACCCTTGAAAAACTAATAAAGTATGGATAAACAAACAAGAAAAGTGAATACATTCCAGATGGGACAGTGGCATGACAAAAGACATGGAGGAAGTCATGTACAAAATATACTTAGGAAACAGTGAGTAGAAATAAAAACTGGAGGTTGAGGCATAGTAGATGATAAAGTTCAGATGGCACACTGGAGCCATACTGAAGAGGATTTTAAATGACAATCTAAATTTGTACTTTACCCTGTAGGTAATGGGGAAGCCCTGTAGCCTTTTCTAAGTAGGCAAATGACATAATGAAAACAGCTTTAAGAAAAGTAATTTAATAGTCACATGTAAAACATCTGGGCATGAGGTTAGAGGAAGGAGTTGCATAAAGAGACACTTGTTCTTTATAATTCCATACTTGAAAGAATGAGGAACAAGATCAGGGTGATAGGTAGGAATAGAACAGAAGAATGATATTATGAAGGCAGGAACAACCATAACTATGGTTGATGTCCTCTGGATACCATCCAGTCTATCACTTTTCTTCTTAGAGTTTGATCCCAGAACTGGAAGTAAAATTCTAGATTTGATCTGATCAGAATACAGGGAGTCTATCATCTCCCCAGTATTTAATACTATGCTTCTCCTAATGCAGATTATGTTAGCTTTTTATCAGCCATACTGTTGACTCATAATCAGCTAGCAGTCTATGAGAACTCCTATATTGTTTCTAGATAAAACATCATCAAGCTATACTTCTCTGATTTTTTACTTATACACAACTGATTTTTCAAAGCATAAGACTTAACATTTATCCCTACTAAACTTCAGAACAAATTAGATTCAGCCAAATACTTTAGACTATTGAGATTATCTTTGACACCGAATCTCTTATGTAATTTTTTTGTTCTTCCAATATTTGTACCATTTGAAAATTTGATAAGCATGGCATATATACCTTTATCAAAGTAAGCATGTTAAATGACATAGGGCTAGAAAGTCCAAATAGAAACATAGCCATTAATGAATTAGGCTTTGAATCCAATCATTCCAACAGTTCTGAGTTCATCTAGCTGTATTATCACATGTTAATCAATCAACAAGTATTTATTAAGCTCTTGATATGCGGCAGGAACTGTACTAAATTCTGGGGATCTAAATAAAGGCAAAAGTTCAGTCCTCAGCTTCAACAAGCTTGGATTCTAATGGGGGAAGCAATACACAAACAACTTCATGGATTCAAAACATAGTAGTGTCAATGGGAGGCAATCTCAGTAATCTCACGGAAAAGGCAATAACTGGCAGTGGGAGGGGGAGTCATAGTGGGAAAGTCCTCTTGAAGAAGGCAGTCATTGAACTGAGTCTTAAAGGAATCCAGGAAAGTCAAAAGAAGGTGATGTTTTATGGGGCTAGAAAAAATAATAACAAAATTCATCTGGAGGAACAAAAGGTGAAGACTATCAAGGGGACTAATGAAAAAAATGCAAAGGAAGGTGGCCTAGCAATATCAGATATAAAACTATATTACAAAGCTAGAATTGCATATTTTATTCTGGAGATATTAGAAAGTGATTTGAGTTTACTTAGTAGGGGAGAACATGGACTTGTGCTTTAGGAAAATCATTTTGTCAGTTGAGTAGAGGATGAACTGAAGTGGGCAGAGACTTGAGGCAGGGAAACAATAGTCCAAATGTGAAGTGATTAGATCATGTACCAGAGTGACTGTGTGAGTGGAGAAAGGACATGGATAAAAGATGTTGTGATAGTAGAAACAATGCAATGTAACAATAGATTGGATATATGTGAAGTGGAGAGGAGTGAGGCAACTCCAAGGTTGCAACACCTAGTTCAGTTCTTCCCGTTTTTTCTCAAAGACTATATAGCATGAGAGACTGCCACATGTTTTTGCTAAAATTTAGTTGAATTACATCTACAAAATTCCACTCATCTACAGTATGCTATTTCAAAAGATAAAGTTTAGTATGATATGACTTGCCTTTGTTCATACCGTATTAAGTTCTTTGTGATCACTGTTGGCATTTCTGCATATTCATTATATATTCTCAAAATATATTAGATATTAAAGTCAAATTTATTGTAATTTATAACTTTTTCTCTTCTCTCTCCCCCTTCTCTTTCTCTTATTTTAGAAAGTCTGGAAACTTGCCCTTCTTCAATGTTGAAATTATACCCTGTCATTACTCATGATCTTTCTGAGATGGTGGCTCAACAATTACATCTGCTAATTCAGGATCACAGAATAGTTTACCTGGATTTGATGACTTGAACTCATCGAGAGTAACTAGGTACTTTCTCACTATCTCCTTTTTTTTTAATCACTGGTATCAATTCCTGATTAACCATTTGCCTCCAATATATTTGTATTGATTTCCTATATATTGTATATTAGATCCTTATAAGAAATATTTGACTAAAAGATGTTTCCCAATAAATGCTTTAATTTTATTTGTTAACTACATTTATTTTCTCCACAATCTTTTCAATTTCAGGTAATAAGAATTCTTCTTTTTTGTGATTTCTTCTTGATTCCTTTTTTTTATTAAGGATTCTCCTTAGACATAGTTATTAAAATTATCTGATCTTGCCTAAATTTTAAACCATTTGTGTTTGGAACACAGATACATTTTTGAGCTTTTGTTATTTATGATATAATATTCTGATCTAAATCTATTTACCCTCCCCCAAAGTGCTTTCCACTTTTCCCAGATATACTATTCAATAGGAAATTCTTCCCCAAGTAGTTCATGATTTTTATCACTGATTTAAATGTCAGAAATGGATATAGTTTTATCAGTGGAAATGCTATTAAAGGACATGCTTACTATCTTCTTTACTTCTGTGCCCTAAGAACCACTGAGTCTTTCAATCTGACATGAAAGTAAAAACTCCTACATTTGTTGCCTTCCCCTATAAAAATTAATTCCTTGAGAACAGGTACTGTTTTGCTTTTTTTCTATTTATATCACTAGTGCTTAGCACAATGCTTTGCACACAATTAGCAAATAAATGCTTTTTCATTCATTCATTCATTCAGATTCTAGACCTTTTGTTCCTCCCAGTGGATTTTGTTATTATTTTGACTAGTGCTTGTCAGTTTATTAGAACCTATAAAAATATAAAATGTCTAAATTAACATGACATGAAACAGAAGTTTCAAACAACCTATCACCAAACAGTCTTTAGACAAATTAGCAAAATTACCTTCATGGCTTGTGCAATTTCATTTTCCTAAATTGGAACAAATTCTCTATTTCATGTTGTTTTAATTTGGGTATTTGATATTTTCTAGATAATCTGATGATTTTCTATACCTTTGTTATGTATTCACCTTATTCCTTTTTTACTTTGGTTATTTCAATAATTAGAGTGATATTTCTTGCTTGAAGTTGGACTGTGCCAAAATAATAAAACTTATGAACTATCTAAGCTGGTTTATAGATTTAGTGTTATACAGTTCAAGCTACCAAAGGTTAGACAAAATAATATTGAAATTCATATGTAGCCCCCCAAAAATCTAGAAACTTGAAAAATATTGGGGGAGGAAAGAGGAATGAAGAACAAATGGCTATTCCATACCTTCTCTTTCCTAGATGCTATGCATCCCTTAATGAAGCCCAAAATGACATTAGCTCCCTTAACTACAATATCAAACTGTTGACTCATATTGAATTTTTCACCACTCCCACCAGGTTGTTTTTTTAGCACTGTACAATAAAATCTCATTAATCTTGACAAACTCATATGAATACCAGTGTAAATTATTAAATATCTGAATCTCACTATATTTAAGACTGGTTCATATAAAATTATGTTAAAGAAAAGTTAAATCTTGATTAATTGGAATAACTAAACCCCTCAAGTAATCTGGTTTTCCCACAAATACATTAAATCGAGATTGACACTTGCGGAGAAATTATAATGCTGAGGATTCCTGATTCAAAGTTCAAAAAACAGAAGGAAATTCTATGAGAGTTCAATTCAATAACTCCCAAGACCCTGAGTTCAAAGAAACATAATGATTGGTTGATGAACCAAGAGAGAGAAAGACAGACAGACAGACAGACAGAGAGCAGAGCAAAAATAAGTCCTATAAGAGATCAAGCGCAGAGAAGCGAAGAGGAACAGAGAAAAGAAAGATAGCAAAGATGGAGAGAAGTAAAATGGAAAATGATGAACAGTGAAAAAGAAAGGGGATAAAAACACAACAGGCAAAATGAAGCCTAAAGAAGGTAGGGAGAGGAGAACTAAAAGAAATGAAGAAAAATCAATTCATTATAGTACTATATATTATTGGTTTTTGTCCTTCATTATCAAAGGTAATGTCATGACATTGGGGTGATGTCATGGCTTGCAGTGAATTGGATTTAAGTGAGGGAGAGCTGTGCAAGACCAACAACCTCACTCTCACCTCCAAAACCGTCTGGGACCAGTGGCAAGATAAAAGATATCAGGACTGGAGATGGCCCCAAATGTTTAAGGCAACTGGGGTTAAGTGACTTACTCAGTGTCTTAGTACCTGAGGTGAGATTTGAACTTCAGGTCCTTCAACCTTCAGGGCTAGTGCTCTATCCACTGTCCCACCTAGCTGCCCCTCAAGTACTATATATACAAAAACAGGGAATATTATAGAAGATAGCAGGTGTATTGTCCTGTTAATTATAATATAGTTCTAAGTATCCAATCATTTAACTTCCCAACTATTTAATGAAAATTAATGTATTGAGTCATTCAGTCCTCATAAAAAATGCTACAAGATAGACTTGGCATCTACTATGACTCCCATTATACAGATTAGAAAAATGAGGCTCAGATCTATGAAACATATTGCCCCCAAATCACACAGACACTGAAGTAGCAGAATTAGAATTTTATCTTGACTCTGTCATTCTTGTTCTATCACACTACACTGTGAGACATAAAAAAATAGTTCTAAGCTCAAAAGAACAAAAGTAGATAATAATGTACAACTTGGAAAAAATATAATAAGAAAGATCTAGTATAAAATTTTGATATGGTCTCATCAATACTATGATGCTAAGGTTCATAAAGGACAACAATTTTATCTACTAATTCTGATTCTATTCATTTTTCAAGAATTTCCATATTTGGCATACAATGAAATTAGTTTAAGTCATGGTTTTGGGGGGTGGGTTGTAAATGGGTTTTAGAAAAGCAATCTTCTTGCCTGATGCTTAATGAAAATGTACTTTTTAAAAACAGACAGACACACAATCATAGAATTTTGGAATCTGAAGGGACATCAGGGGCCATATAAATCTATCCTGAAAGAAAATGCACTCTGTAGCATACATAGCAAATGATCAACCATAATTTGATTGAAGACCCCCGTAGGAGGGAGCCTATTATTTCCCAGGGTCAATCATTCAATCATGGGGTTGTTCTTATGAGAAAGTTCTCCTTACATAAAACCTAAAATTATCTCTCTGCCACTTCTACCCATTGTTCCTAGTTTAGAAATAGACATCTCAAGTACAAGGTGGGGATAACATGGTAATATAGTAGTTTATCTGAAAAAGATATAGGGGTTTTAAGGAACTTCAGACTCAGTATAAGTCAGTAGTATGATGTGGTCACTAATAATACTAATAAAAATTGGGATGCATTATGAAACGAATAGCCTCCAACATTAAGGAGTCAATAATCCTACTGTATATTGACATGTCAGATAGCATTTGGAGGAGTGAGCTCAGTTTTGGACACCACATTTTAAAATGCAGTCAATAGAGCTGTAACTAATTTTCTTAAAAGTTGAATATTATATAAAAAGCATTGGAAGGTCTTAATATTAAGGTCCAGAACAAATTTGTGGGTTTCTTTTAAAGAAATGTAGGGGCGGCTAGGTGGCGCAGTGGATAAAGCACCGGCCCTGGAGTCAGGAGTACCTGAGTTCAAATCCGGCCTCAGACACTTAACACTTACTAGCTGTGTGACCCTGGGCAAGTCACTTAACCCCAATTGCCTCACTAAAAAAAAAAAATGTAATTGCTCATCATAATTTATCCCCTGAAAATTTTTGGCAAAACATTAGAAATTGGTCTGTGCTAGTTTAAACATAATAAGAAAAGACTGGTGATTTTAAATATGTCAGTGTTTTAAACTTGCACAAATAGAACCTGTGATGATTAATAAATATAGTATCCTAGAGCCTTCAAAGATATTTGTGGGGTAGCAGGAGAGAAAGGGAAGTAATTCTCAATCAATTGATTCTCCCATTATCCAGTTTATGAAATTACAACAAATGAGGCTCATAGCAGCATAGATTTAGAGCTAGAAGAGACCAAAGAAGATATTGATTCCAACTCCTTTATTTTTCAGATAAGAAAATTTTGGCATAGGGAGATCACATAACTTTTCCAGGGTCACAAAGCCAGTAAGTTTCTAAAGCAGATATTGAACCTAATTTTCTAACTCCAAATCCTGAACTCTATCTACTTCTCCACTCTGCTTCTCACTTAATCATTTTATTCTGTCATTTAACAAGTTGTGAATCTACCTAACTCTGCCATTATCTAACCCATGTCTATCAAATGTGTCCAACAAAAACAGCATGAAGATTTTGTTGAGTGATTTGCTAAAATATAAATATACTGTTCAATCATTTTCAGTAATGTCTAACTCTTTGTAACCCCATTTGAGGTTTTCTTAGCAAAGATACTGGAGTGGTTTGCCATTTCCTTCTCCAGCTCATTTTACAGATCAGGAGGCTGAATGAAGCAAACAGGGTTAAGTGACTTGCCCAAGGGTCGCACAACTAGGAAGTACAAGACTGGATTTGAACTCAGTTCCGCTGGATTCCAGGACCAACACTCTATCCAATGTGTCACCTAAATATGCAATGTCTATAATATTCCCCTAATGCATCTGTTTAATCATGTCAATATATCAAAGACCTATATGAGAACTGCACCAACCCCCCCCCCATCAGTCTGATTCTTAAAAAGAACCACCTGAGCTTTCCTTCCTTTTCTCGTGTTTAGTGTAAATTATACTTCAGTCAAACTTGACTAATGCTGTCCTGCAGACATGCCCTACTCTTTTTCAATCTTAAGATTTTTCTTATGATAACGTAAATGTTTGAAATAACTTCTCTTTTTGGCTATTGAATTCTTGCCCATCCTTTTAAGGTCAAAGGTCACCTCCTCCATAAAGTTTTCCCTGATTCTCCAAGTTTTAATGGTTATTGAAGGCTCTGCCACTCATCTTGCAAAATATTTTTGCTTTTTATTTCAATATTTCAAGGGTCTCTAACTTCATCATTTTGACTTACCCCTTCTCCAATGCAGAATGCAACAACCTATCTCTAATTGAGAGAGGGAGGATAGCCGTGACCAAAAGATACATCACTCTGCGGCCACCTTAGTGAGGATCCCCCTTCATCTGGGCTAGGTTTGTCCACAGAGGAGTCCTCTAGCAGGCCCAATTTCGAGCTTGGTATAAACTACCAGAATTTTGCACTCCACTAGAATATAGACTTTTCACGTTGTTTTAAAATAATGATTTATTTATATGTCTTATCTCTTTACTGGTCTGTAAGCTTCAGGAGAGAAGGTGCCATGTCTCATCTAAACATTATAGCTCACCCATTCCCTAGCAGTGTGCTTTACAAAATTCAACTTAATTCAGTTCAATTCCACAAGCGCCTACTATGTTCAAGGCACTCTGCTAAGTGTTGGATCTACAAAAACAGCAGCAACAAAATAACATTCCCTATTCTCAAAAAGCTGGCATTCTCATGGACACAGTAGGCACTTTACAGATGTTTGTCAACTTAATGATCAGTGATGCCAATACCCACTAATTAAGGATGTTCTAGGCTAAATGCTTTCAGTTCTGAATTTCTGTTGCCCTTGGAATTTTCTTCATGGGGTCTCTGATTCCTATAATTCTAGGCATAATACCACATTTTCATCATCTCGTTAAACAGAGTATGAACACTCACTAGATAATGTGATGACTGCCTTCTGAAACAACAATATAATCACACACACACACACACACAACACACACACATCATAAAAGGCATCTTTTGTGTCCAGATAATTTATGTTGACAACTGGAAAATGGTTTGAATTCCTCAGGCTTGAATTCTTACACAACTAATTATTGCATGAGTTAAGGAGCCCAAAGTCAGGGATCAAGAAGATCTTCTAACCTGAACATTTTCAGTAGAAGTAGAAAAACATAATTTGGTATTTACAGTAGCACACAGTAGCACACAGCTCTTGTCATCAGCATTCAATGCAGCTTGGATTGTGCTCAAAATCACTGAGCAGAAGACTGCAGTGTGGCATTCTTTATAAAATAATTAAAGATGTATGCATTTTCCTCTATAACCTAAAAGAAGCTTGTGATCAGTCTATATTATAAATTTACAAATCACAAGCTTTTTGACATGGATAATAGCAAAGGGTTACTTTACATTTGGGTATAATCTCATTCTGCAAAGGATATAATCCTTGAGTGATAAGTAGTACCCAAGCACAATGCCATTTGACTTTATGTAGCTAGACACAACTCCAACATTATAAGGTGAAATATCAGTGGCAAAATGTAGTAAGTTTGTGTTCATTGCACTGTCCTCACAGACTCAGAACTTTATATTCCAGAAAACAACCTTATTCCGGTAAATTCAATGCTATAGAAAACTTTTTGTTTCTAGTAGGCAATAACAGAATTCAGCAAAGTCATCTTCCTCATTTTTGCCCTTTAAATACTTAAAGATAGCTATTAGGTACCTCCCCCACCCCTAACTCTGAATCTTCTCCAGGCTAAAGAGGATGTGTTCCTTTGACTGATCCTAATAGACTCAAAGCCTTTCACCATCCTGTTTACCCTACTCGGGTCAGTCTCCAATTTATTAATGACTTTCTTAAAATGTGGCACCCAGAACTGAACACAATACTCCAGATATCTAATAAGGGCAGAGAACAGTAGGACTATGATGTCCCTATTCACAGAAGCTATCCCCTTCTTAATGTACTCTAATATCACATTAGTTGTTTGCATTGCCACATCATACTTCTAACTCATATGGAGGTTAGAGTACTCTAAAACCCCCAGATAATTTTCAGAACTTTCATCTATTCATGTCTCTGCCATCTTTTACTTATGAAGTTTATTTTTTGTACCCAAGTGCAAGACATTGTAAAGATAAATATAATCATTCCTATTGAATTTCGTCTTATTAGATATAGCCCAGCACTAGCCTGTCAAGATCCTTTTAATTGCTGACTCTATCACACACTGTGTCAGCTAGCCCTCCTAGTTAATTTTGCAATTTTTATGAGCATAACATCTAAGTCTTTATTCAAGTAATTCATAAAAATGTTAAACAACATAAAGCCAAATAGAGATCACTTGGGAAATACACTGAAGACCTCTTACCATACTGATATTGAACCATCAACAACTTTAAACATGATTATCCAACCAGTTTTGAATCCATTTTATTGTATCATTGTCTAATCCATCACCTTCCATTTTCTCCACAACAATAGCATAAGATGCTTTACCAAAAACTTTGCTAAAGGGCAGCTAGGTGGTTCAGTGGATAAAGCACCCGCCCTGGATTCAGGAAGACCTGACTTCAAGTCTGGCCTCAGACACTTGACACTTACTAGCTTACTTGACACTTACCCCGCATTGCCCCACCAAAAAAAGAAAAAAGAAAAAGCTTTGCTAAAATCTAGGTAAGCTAAACCCACAACATACCCCTTATCCACTAATTTAGCAATAAAAAAGTAAGGAAATGAGGTTAATTTGGCATGACAAGTTCTTTTTTATTAATAATAAATATTTTTATTTAAATTTTGGGTTCCAAATTCTATCCCTCCTTTCCTCCCTCCCTGAGGTTTTAAGAAATCAGATATAGGTTATACATATGCAATTATGTAAAACATTTCCATATTAGTAATTTTATATAAGAAAACTTGAAAATAAGAAAAAAATGAAAGAAAGTGAAAAATACCATGCTTCATTCCAGAATTTTCCCAGGATTCAAAGTTAAGCTCACTGACCTATGATATTTATTCTTCCCTCTTTTTTTGAAAACTGGGATGTTTGTCCTCAATTCTCATGGTGCTTTTCTAATCACTTATAAGTGTGGGATAAAATTTAGATTCTCAGTTAAGTCCAACGTGTGATTTGTTTTGCTTAACTGAGGAAGGAAAAGGAAGGGGAGAGGTCAGGAAGAAAGAGGAATGATTAGAAAGCTCCTACTCTGTGCCAGTCAGTGTGCTAAGTGCTTTACAATTATTATCTCACTTGATCCTCACAACAACCCTACAAGGCAGGTGCTATTATCATCCCCACTTTATAGTTGAGGAAACTGAGGCAACCAGAGATTAAGTGACTTTTCCAGCTAGTAAGTATCTGAGATCAAATTTGGACTCAGATCTTCCTGACTCCAGGATCAGAACACTGTACCTACTGTTTGATTATATTTATTACAAGAAAAGGCTTTCCTGTGAGGGAGTAGGAATTGTAAAGGGGGGGGGGGAAGAGTAGAGATAGTACTGTCATAAAAAAGAGCCCCATTGAAATATTAAAGAAATAAACAGAAGAATGCAGAAGAACTTTCAGAAGTGGAACCACACAAGCAGTGCAATATGGGTACTACCATGTTAAATTTAATATATACTTTTTTGGGGAGGGTGAGGCAATTAGGGTTAAGTGACTCACCCAGGGTCACACAGCTAGTAAGTTGGCAAGTGTCTGATGCCGGATTTGAACTCAGGTCCTTCTGAATCCAGGGCCGGTGCTTTATCCACTGTGCCACCTAGCTGCTCCTAATATATACTTTTAAAACAATATGTACATAATAGAGATTCATAGTTTCATATACGATTCTCCTTTTCTGTTTTTTATATATGAAAATTTTCATATTTGTTAGTGTTTTTACAATTCAAAAATAATTTTAAAAGGTCTATCATGAGATTTAAATTCCAACACTTTGAACCAACTCTCTAGTGATTTTTTTCATTCATATTGCTTATTTTAGATTAAATAACATCATGCTACCTACTCTCTGGCCACAAGTATCCTTTTCTTGCCTACAAAACATTAGACTCCACCTCTGAGACATTGCTTTCTGATAGCTAAACTTTCATCTTATATTGCCCCAAACCACCAAGACTCGGCCATCTTTGTCCCAGCTCCCCACTCCCCTTTATGAGTTGTTTTCTCCCCACTAAAATGTTAGTTCCTTGATGTCAAGGATGGCCTGATTTATTTGTATCCCCAGCTCTTGGCACAATGCCTGGCACAAAATAAATGCCTGCTCTTTCTGTGTATCTATGTATATATGTATGTATCTATGTATGTATGTATCTGTCTGTCTGTCTAATTTATTTATCAATGCATCAGATACCAATGCTTAAGCAAATAACCATATAAAGTAATAAATAAAATTATGCAGCTTTAAAATCAAACCAAAGCATAAGAATAAAATCAAAGTGACAATAAAGCATAGCAGTTCTATTCAAAGGGGGATTCCCAAAAAGTAAGAATTAAAAAAAAAATATTTGCACAAAAAATCTAAATTGCAAAGAAATCCATAGAATACTAAAATTTAGAGGTTTCTCTTCATTATTTTGGGGGGGGGAAGAAGGAAGGGCAATGAGGGTTAAGTGACTTGCCCAGGGTTACACAGCTAGCAAGTGTTGTCTGAGGCCAGATTTGAACTCAGGTCCTCCTGAATCCAGGGCTAGTGCTTTATCCACTGCACCACCTAGCTGCCCTCGGATATTCTTTCATTACTGTACTTGCTCGTCCTACCTGTAATGACCACTCCTTCTCAGATTCCTATGCCATCATTACCCTAAGTTCTGTCCCTAAACAGGGAGATACTGCAAGGTTCTATCCTGTGACCTCTCTTCTACACACTCTCTTAGTGACTCCATCAGGTCCCATTAGCTAAGTTATTATCTGTATGACTATGACTCCCAGATCCCCAAATCCAGCCCTCCTCATTTTTCTGAGCTCCATCACCACATTTTGAACTGGATGTCCTCAAGTATCTTAAATTCGATGTATCTTTCCAAACAATTAGATTTTATTGAGACACGGGGAAAAATTCCAAAAAGGGGAGGGTTATCTGAAGAGACTAATATGGATGCAGAGAGAATAGACCAAACAACATATAAATAGATGGAGGGATGGTTGGATGGATGGATGGATGAATGGATGGATGGACGGATGGATGATAGATAGATAGATAAGAGATACATACATATATACATATGCATGTATATATGCATATATGTGTGTATGACTAAATAACAGATTCCTTATAAATACATATATATACACATATATGATATACATATCAGTTCTCCATGCATCCACATTGTACCACATATATGTATGTGTATATGTAGTATATATGTATGCATGCATAGAATATAAACACAAGGGAAGGTAACAGAATGACTACAAAAGTGCAGCATGATAGTATAAGAAGAATATAAGGAATAATAAAGATCAGAATGAGCTTTGACTGGTGAAATAAGTTAAGTACAGCAAAAGTGAGCAGTTATAAAATTTACATTAGGGTTAAGAAGAGGATGAAACATGGATAGAATCATTGTTTAAGGAAGGTGGAATGGTGACAACTGACAGTAGATAGAAGGTATTGCTGCTCATTTTTATTTCCTCCTGTTTTTCCTGCCATAGAGAATAACCTTTTCATTGGAAATGAAAGAACAAAAATGGATAAAATGGAGGTGCTGACACAAGATATATAAGGGGAAGTAAGAAAGCACCTAGATGCCTTTGACAAATTCAAGACACTTGACCTGGATGAACTAGCTTCATGAAACTCAAAGTATTGGTGAATGTGACTACTGAACCACTTTCAGTGATATCTAAAAGAATATAGAAAACAGGTGGGAGAGCTACTGAAGGACTGAAGAAGGACAAATGCTATTCTTGATTTTCAAATAAAAAATGAGTGAGAGTAGAGTCTACAAAGTACAGGAGAGTGAATT
Source organism: Dromiciops gliroides (assembly GCF_019393635.1). Taxonomy (NCBI): domain Eukaryota; kingdom Metazoa; phylum Chordata; class Mammalia; order Microbiotheria; family Microbiotheriidae; genus Dromiciops; species Dromiciops gliroides. The sequence continues at coordinate 183,272,624 of NC_057865.1, read as the reverse complement.
TGATGTTAATTCCCAGAAAAATTTGAGGATGGATTGTTAAAGAAGTGGCTAAGTAGTATCTAAGTAAGGATGTAATGATTTTTTTTTTAAGGCCAGAATTACACCATCAAGAAGAAGCTTTGCCAAAACAACCTTATGTCCCATTTTGGCAGCATTATTAAAAAGATAAATCATAGAATTCCACATAGTTTACCTAGATTTTTTGCAATGCTTTTGATATAGTATTTATTCTTGTAGAAAATATGGAGTTATTTGGGCTGTTGAAACTCAACTAATGGTTAGAGGTAACAGAAGGTCTCCAGCACACCTACCCATGTGCTTGGCCTTATATAGGCTTTAACATTTTTATTAATGTTTTAGATAAAGGCACACATAGCATGCATATAAAATTTGAAGAAGACCTAGAACTAAGAAAGATAGCTAATACATTGAACAACATAGTTGGGATTTAAAAAAAAAAGATGACAAAGTAAAACATTGGGCTGAATCTAGTAAAATTAAATGTAAAATAGATAAATGTTAAATTTTATACTTTGGTTCAAAAAACCAACTCCATAAGTACATCATGGAAGAGAAATGCTTATATAGATTTTTTTTCTGAAAAAGATCTGGCACTTTAGGAGACCACAAGTTAAACATCAGGAAACACAATGTGATATGGAGGACAAAAGAACTAACTTCACTCTTTGGTTGTGTTAAGAAAGATGTAACTTCCTGAAATAAAGAGGTGATAGTTCCTTCACACTCTCCTCAGGTCAGATCACAGTTGGAATATTGTGTTTCATTATATGAACTGCAGTTTAGAAAAGCTTCAGTGTCCAGAACAAGAGGCATAGGTAAGCAGCAAGTGTCGACTCTTCAGCTCTCCCTCTCCAGCTTTAGCACGGCTCATGCTCCAAGAATAGGATTTCTCTTGTCAAGCCCTAGACATCTACCCTCTACCACCTCTTATTAGCCCACCTCCACCCCTCAATTACTGGCTTTATGTTAGCTTTAGCCCTAGTGACTAATTGGAGTTAACACTGATTTTTTTCATGGAACCCTTATTCATATCCTGTCTAATAACAATTCATATTTATATAACAACAGTCATGGATATTTACATAGCACTTTAAGATTCAAAAAAGACCTTAAAACAGCAGGGTTCTAGAGAATCTAGCTTCAAGAACAGTGGTGATACATATTTTAAGTCAGTTGACATTACATCCACATTTTTATGGTCATCAAACTTTCTACAAAAGAGATTAATCAACTTCGTATTAAATCTTATAGATGTCAAAATACTCTCATTCTCTATTACCTATGTCATATTTTCCTTCTGTCCAAACGCTATTCATTGTCAGAAATGAGCATTAATAAGACTTTGATGTCCAAAAAACTTTCATTTGTCATGTGCAATTTGTGTAGGAACCATAAAACAAATCCAATACCCATCAATTTACATTGGCAAGCCCTTAAAAGAAAAATAAACATATCTTCTCACCTTAAAAATATATTTGACATGATTTCCATCACACCGGATATTTAGTTTTTCAAGTAATTTTACTGTTTTTTCTACACTAATTTTTCCAGCTCTAAAGTCCTCCTGAATAGCAGATAAGAACCATGTATAGAGAAAAAAAAGTTAAGGAAAGTCTCATGATTAACATTTAGTATGTCATGTCATTAGGTACCAAAATATTTAAAATTTGGCTTAGAGGCAATTTACAATATTTATCTTAAATGGTCCTCTATATTTTGCTTACAAAGATACAGACAACTTGTTGAATTGTTTCAAATACTGGGTCACTTTAATATTAACCATACCCCTAAAATAAGACCACTTTAAAAGAAAATATGTGTATATTATACACACACACACAAACACAAACACTTGTGTGTGTGTCTAATAATACTGGCATCTATATAGCACTTACTGTAGATCAGGCACTGTGCCTTTACATTTATTATTTCATTTGATCCTTACATACTGGGAGGTAGGTGCTATTATCCCCATTTTACAGATGAGGAAACTAAGGCAAACAAAGGTTAAATTACTTGCCCAGGGTCACCTACCTAGTAGGAATCTAAGACTTGATTTAAACTCAGGACTTTCTGATTTCAGGCCCTGCGATCTATCCACTATACCACCTAGCTGCCTTATTATGTGTTTATCATACATGTAGATGGAGAAACTAAGACCCAGAGAAAGAAAGTGACTTACCCAAGGTCACTTAGGTAGGAAATGTCCTCTAAATTTAAATCCAGCACTCTTTCTACCACATAACACTTCGCCATTCTACCACCACCATATACATATATACACATTTTCTATTTGTTTCTATGTCTCTCTGTCTCTTCCTCTGCCTCTCCCTATGCCCATATATTTATGTATGTATAAATATATCACAAATATATGTATGGGTACACATATTTTTAGCCAAACACCAAAGAATAATAAAAGGTGGGGGAGAAACTGTATGTGGACCAATATAAGTATCTCAATGGAGCAAAAGTATTCAAAGACATGAAATAATAAAACTTACAGGTGAGAGAAAGAAAAATCTAAAAAAGTAAGTCATGATACCAACAAGGAATGTAGTAGTTATTATAGATTCATCCCTGAAAGCATGAGTTTAATGTGCTGCTGCACCAGGAAAGGTTAACAAATTCTGAGCACTGTCAGGAATAGGAAAAGTATAGTATGTCCACACCTGGAATTTGGATAAAGATCTAGTTTTCACACGTCAATAAAGTCCAGAGAAGAAAATCTAAAATGATCAAGGAGACAGATGAACTGTCATTTATTATAAGAATTAAGGAGATTTTTACTTTTCAGGCTAGATAAAATGAATGATGAGAGGCAATTTCATGTGATAAAATCATGGTGGGGCTAGACTTAGCAAGAACATGGACTTATCAAAATAAGGAATTCTTATTAAAACTAATGGGAATAATGATAATACAATAAAAATTATATTTCTATAGAGCTTTAAGATTGAAACTTTGAAAGACTGAACCTCAAAATATATAAATTTAGGGCACAGAAAAGGAATATTGTTTAATCTCTAGTAAGAATTAGAGAAAATTTCAGAAATTGTAGGAACAGTTAGATGGCACAATAAATAGAATCACAGACAATCAGGAAGATCTAAGTCCAAATCCTGCCTCAAATCCAGACAATAGCTGAATGACCCTGAGCAAGTCACTTAACTTCACTGGACCTCAGTTTCCTCATCTATAAAATGAGATGGGATGGCTTCTAAGGTCCCATCCAATTCTAAATATATACTATAATTCTATTACTGCTAAGAGATGCTAAAAATATAAGTACTTTTAAACAAGATTCAAATAAAGACATATGCCCCATCTATGATGGATTATTAAGAGCTACTGAAATGTTTTGGGGGTACACATCTAAACTTATGAGACTGGTATTTAGGAAGGAATTGTCTTCTTTAAAAGCATGCCATTGTACTAATACCAGAGGAAAAAAATCTATCTTATATGGATCATGGGTCAGGTCAAGCATGACAGTCCTTTTATTCTTTACCAGATAAAGAGATTGATATTGAAACTAGAGGAAACCTAAGAGAATGTGGAATTCACAAAAAGCTTGTGCTCAAGGAATAGCTTTTGACCTAACAGAAAATCTTAGAAAAGGTTGAGATAAAAACCCAGAAAGGTATGAGATCAGGAGAAAGAACAGGGTAGTTAGAAGTGACTTCTAAATGGATATTTGTTCTCCATTTCTCAGACCCCTTTTTGTCTTGTTCTCAGTTAGCCAAGCATTCCATATTTCTTGTTCTTATGGTGCATCCGAAGGTACTCAGGTTTGCCTCTTGAAGTAATCGATTTCATTAATGCACCTGCTGCTGTCACAAAGATGCTGGGGAAAGAGCAGAGAACAACCAATGATCTGGAGCATTTCACTGTCTTTTACATAGCAGTGTGTGAGGCAGTCCTTTTCTGTAGAATCTAGAGTGGTCTACTTTTCTTTATGTCCATGTATAACAACACATTTTCCTTAAACTGAAAGAGTTTGGCTTTTTTTCCAGTGAACTTAGTAAGAATGTTTACATTTCTTTCTCCATACATTTATTCAAGCCTTTTGGTCACAGAGTGCTTTCAAAGAATTTGAGGCTGCAATACTAATGGCTCTAAAAGTTCAAAGAGCCTGTTTCTCTAATGTCCATTAAGGTACAAAAATGCTCCTAATTCTACCTTGACTCTTCCTGCTACTTTTCTAGATATCTCCCAGTGTGGAACACAAGCACAGACATACCACCTTTGCGGATGACTATTCAGGATTCCCCAGAATATAGTGAGCTGTTACACTGGAAATCAGCCTATCAGATGGTTACTGACCTTAGGGGTTTTTTCCACATGAATTCATTCTGTGGCCCTCAAGAGTTCTAGATGTTGCTGAGTAAAATGCATTATGACATCATCTGGAAAGTCAGAACTTTCCAGACCTTCAATTTGATGATGGATGATCATAAGAATTTCTTCTTGAACATTTAACATGTCAATTGGGAAGGTATCATTTATAATGTTCTCTTATTCTTTTGGTCCTACTTAATTTCATTATCTTTACTTTCCCTGCAAGAAAAACAATGAAGAACGTTCGATATGAGGTGAGTAAGAAAGACAAAGAAAAAGCCATTCAAAACTTGCTGACACAAGCCCCTCCAGGAGAATTTATAAACAGTTTTGATGACCTTTCTCTGCTGGTTGAAGACGAAAAATTAATGCGACGACATGGTGAATGGGCTGGTAACAAATACTGCAAAAAGTATTTTGTACCACTCAACATAGATGGACATCAAGTACTACTTGCTCACCACAATGAACTGGGTGACCAGCGCTTTTTTGACTCTCATACTAGGCTTTCTTTCAAATTTGATGTTCTTGAGAATCAATTGAAAGACATTGAGAGTCACGGTGTCCTACGTAACGAGGCAGAATGTCTGAGGATGGTGGTATCTTATGCTTTAAAAATCTATGTGAGCAAACACTTCCCATCAGGAAATTGCAATGTACTTAGGAAAACCATAAGAGGTAAAGAGTTCTTAATAGCCTGCATAGAAGATCATCATTACAAAGCTTCAGATTACTGGAATGGCCTTTGGAAATCAAAATGGATTTTTTCAATAACTCCATTTCTCACACAAGTAATAGGGTCAATATATGTGAAAGCACACTTCTTTAAACAAGTCAACTTTCATCTTGATATTAATAAGGATGTGCAGGACTGCTTAGATGTTGTTAACCAAGCTCAACTGGCTGTAAGTTTTGCCAAGTTTGTAGAAGAGCAAGAAAACAAATTCCAAACTGCAGTATTGCAAGAACTCCAGGACCTTGAAGTTTCATTGAAAAGAATTTTAAGAAGAGATCTTCCAGTGACCCGTACTCATATTGACTGGCAGAGAATAGTAAATGATATGAAGTTGGTGATGTATCCTAGGCTAGGATATGTCAATTATTCAAAAAATGCATTATGCCACTGGATCACATAAAGGATTTGTTCCTTGGAGATGGGCTGTTATTGATTGGGTCATTTTGAAAAGGGGATTGCTGTTCTGTTTTGCTTTGGGTTTTTTTCTTTTTTCTCTAAAAGGTAAGCATTTCCTAGAGCATATGTGTCTGAGCAAAGAAATTAAAGAAGACAGGAGACAGACAATATATAAAATTATGAGATTTCTCTCAGCCAAGGTCCCGATGGAGTCACTTAACCTCCTGTTGAATAAACTCCTTCCTAGAACTGGCATGGTAGAACCTGACTTTGGCCCAGAGATTCTTCTTATTATAATACAAAAGAAAATCTCTTTTTTCTGGTTCATTGTTGTGGAATGAGGTTAAAATAAATCTTCTACCCTCACTAAGACCTTATCTCCCAAGTGTCACAGTGTTTACACTGTACCTGCATTCCTTGGCTTTGGTACGCAACCCATCTTTCCTTTCTTTACTCCTTACTACACACTTCAAATTATAATTGTACTTTTCCAAGGATATTTCTTTATAAAAGAAACAAAAGACTTAATAGAAATAATCAATAATGTTTTTGTTGGATCAAATCTGTGGTCTTATTGGTATAAGGAATTCCCAGTAAGGATACTCTCTACCAATACAGATTAGCAGTTTTAATTGCATGGTGCACTGAGAGGTTATGTGATCTGCTTAGGGTCATGTATCCAGTTTCTGTCAGAGATGGGACTTGAACTCTGGTCTTCATGACCCCAAGACCAACTCTCTATCCACTGTACATACCACCTTTCATTAATAATAAAGCTACCAAAATTTCAGATGATTAAAAGTATATCTAAAAGAATCATATCCTGTGCAAACTGGATGACTCCCAACTTTCCCAAGCCATCATCACACCCTCAGACCTCCTGACACCCCCAAGATTCCCTAGCGCCCCAAAGCTATGTCTGCTATTCCAGCTTTCATGTAACCCAACTCATTCCAAAAGGAAGGCCCTTGTCTCCTTTGAACATCATCTTGCTAATTTGAGATTAGCCAAGCCAAGGTTTAAGAACAAAATTTATTTGTAGAATTTGTAATCCCAAACTTAGTTCAGCCAATCAAGGAATCTCCTTTGCCAGTGGCAAATACTTTAACACATGCTAAAGTCACAATATATAAATAATTCACCCACACATGAGCCAAGGCTAATTAAGAGCCCTTGCCTGTCTCTCCCCAAGGGAGAATATCTCATGGCTCAAGTGTACATTATAGTTATATAATCCCTGTAGTACAAACTCTAAAGCAGGACTCCCTGTAGCATGTCATAGCTGCTTCTCAACAGCATTCCAAAAGATACTTGATAGAGTTGGAGCACAAGTGTATACGTGTGAGCACTTGTGTCTGATAAGAGGACATGGGGTTTGTGTGAAGGTTCTAGATTTAAAGGGTGAACAGATGAGTGTGATTCCCAGAGGAAATGCACTGGGAATCAATTTCACTCGGTCATAAGATAAGGAGAGCATAGTGGACAACTAATACAATCCCTTCACTTTACAGATGAAGAAATCAAGGTCAGAACAGGGAAGTCACTAGCCTGAGGATACACAATGTGTCACAGGAAGGATTTGAACTCAGGTTCCCTGACTCCAGAGGCAATATTCTTTTCACCACTTTCTTTGCCCTTCTCCCAAAATCCTAGTTACAATTTTCTAGGCATGTTGTAGTTAAGATAATGTCCCTCGGGGGGGCGGAGCCAAGATGGCGGAGAGGAAGCAGCAAGCTGCCTGAGCTCTCCTTCTGTTCCCTCAAAACGAACATTAAATCAAGCCTCTGGACGGATTCTGAAACTACAGAACCTGCAAAGAGACAGAGAGACACAGTCCTCCAACCAGAGATAATTTAGAAGACTTCAGGAAAAGGTCGGTCTGACTCGGGCAAAAGGGAGGCCCAGCGCAGGGCAGCAACCCAGCGCCGAGGGGGTCAGGGCAAATCAGCAGGAGCTGCGGGTCACAGCCGAACAACTGAGGCTCCCGGAACCTGGTTCAAAAATCTGGTGGCCAAGAAGGACAGTGGAAAAACTTACCTGCACCGGCCGAGAGGGCCACGAACGGCGGGATCAGACGCCGGGGTCTGGCGCCTGGCTGGCCGAGCACAATCAGACAGGAAGTGCAGGACAGGGGATCTCCACACACCATAAAGGCCTCAGAGTAAAAGCCCGGTCACACAGCACCTATACACCTGCACAAGAAGCCCAAAACAGGGACCCTGGTGCCCCCAGAGCAGACCTCAACTTAAAGAATAAATAAATAAGCTGCAATAATGAGTAAGAAGCAAAAAAGAGCCCTCTCCATTGAGAGCTTCTGTATCAATAGGGAAGAAGCCAACACAAACTCAGATGAGGACAATAGCCTCAAATTGTCTACATCTGAAGCCTCACAAGGGAAGGTGAATTGGTCGCAAGAACAAAAAGCCTTCCTGGAAGAGCTCAAAAAGGATTTTAAAAATCAATTGCAAGAGGTAGAAGAAAAAATGGGGAGAGAAATGAAAGCAACACAAAAAAACTATGAAAAAAGAATCAGCAGCTTAGAAAAGGAAGCTGAAGAAAACAAAGCCTTAAAAAATTCACTTGGCCAAATGGAAAAAAAGCTGCATAATCTCACTGAAGAAAACAATACCTTAAAAAATTCACTTAGCCAAACGGAAAAAAAGGTACATAATCTCACTGAAGAAAACAATACCTTAAAAAATTCACTTAGCCAAATGGAAAAAAAGGTGCATAATCTCACTGAAGAAAACAATGCCTTAAAAATTAAAGTGGGACAGTTGGAAGAAAAGGAATCCATGAGACACCAAGAATCGGTCAAGCAGAATAAAAAAAATGAAAAAATAGAAGAAAATGTGAAATACCTCATTGGAAAGACAACTGATCTGGAAAACAGATCGAGGAGAGACAATTTGAGAATCATTGGACTGCCTGAAAGCCATGACCAGAAAAAGAATCTAGATACCATATTCCAGGAAATTATTAAGGAGAACTGCCCTGATATCATAGAATCAGAGGATAAAATCATCATTGAAAGAATCCATCGATCACCTCCTGAAAGAGACCCCAAAAGGAAAACTCCAAGGAATATTGTAGCCAAATTCCAGAATTATCAGGTGAAGGAGAAAATACTCCAAGCAGCCAGAAAGAAGCAATTTAAATATCATGGAGCCACAGTCAGGATTGCTCAGGACCTGGCAGCTTCAACATTAAAGGACCGCAAGGCTTGGAATATGATATTCCGGAAGGCAAAGGAGATTGGATTGCAGCCGAGAATCTATTACCCAGCAAAAATGTGCATTTTCTTTCAGGGGAAAAGATGGACATTTAATGACATTGGGGACTTTCAATCTTTCCTGGTGAAAAGACCAGAACTGAATAGAAAATTTGATCTCAACATACAAGACTCAAGAGAAGTTTAAAAAGGTAAACAGAGGGGGAAAAAAAAAGTTACCCTATTAGGTTAAACTGTTTATATCCCTACACAGGAAGATAATACTCATAACTCTTAAGAACTGTAAATGTATTTGGGCAGAGAGAAGGACTTTATATAGAGGGTATAAATATAAATTGTCTTTGATGTGATGATACAAAAGAATTAAGGAGATAAAAAGGGAGTCTATGGGGAGGAGAGGAAAGGGGAGGTGGAATGGGATGAATTATATCATATGAAGAGGTGGAAAAAAACCTATTATAATAGAGGGAAAGAAAGGAGGGGGGAACATGGTTTCAACCCTATTCTCATTAGATTTGACTCAAAGAGGGAATAACATATACGTTCATTGGGATAAAGAAACTTAACTCACTCTTTAGGGAAACAAAAGGGGAAGGGAAAGGGGGGGACTGAGAAGGGAGGACAAAAGCAAGGGAGAAAAGGGTAAAGAAAAGAGAGGGGGGTGATAAAAAGGGAGGGCAGATTGGGGGAGGCAGGGGTAAGAAGTAAAACGTCGGTGAGGAGGAATAGGGTGAAAGAAGGGGGGAAAAGTACAAAGGGGGTAAATAGAATGGAGGGGAATAGACAGTCAGTAATAATAACTGTGAACGTGAATGGGATGAACTCTGCTATAAAACAGAAGCGAATTGCAGAGTAGATTAAAAACCAGAACCCTACAATATGCTGTTTACAAGAAACACATTTGAAGCAGAGAGATACACACAGAGTAAAGGTAAAAGGCTGGAGCAGAATATATTATGCCTCAGCTAAAGTAAAAAAGGCAGGGGTAGCAATCCTTATCTCAGACAAAGTGCAGGCAAAAATAGATCTCATTAAAAGAGATAAGGAAGGAAATTACATCTTACTTAAAGGTACTATAGATAATGAAGTAATATCAATATTGAATATGTATGCGCCAAGTGGTATAGCATCCAAGTTCTTAGAGGAGAAGTTAAATGAGTTACAAGAGGAATTAGATAGTAATACTATACTAGTGGGGGATCTGAATCTCCCCCTCTCAGAATTAGATAAATCTAGCCAAAAAATAAATAAGAAAGAAGTGAAAGAGGTGAATAGATTACTAGAAAAGTTAGACATGATAGATGTCTGGAGAAAATTGAATGGGGATAGAAAGGAATATACCTTTTTCTCAGCAGTACATGGCACATTTTCAAAAATTGACCATGTATTAGGGCACAAAAACATCCTAGTCAAATGTAGAAAGGCAGAAATAGTAAATGCATCCTTCTCAGATCATGATGCAATAAAAATTACATGTAAGAAAGAGCCAGGGAAAAGTAGAATGAAAATCAATTGGAAACTAAATAATTTCATTCTAAAGAATGAATGGGCCAAACAAGAAATCATAGAAACAATCAATAACTTTATCCAAGAGAATGACAATAATGAGACAACATACCAAAATCTATGGGATGCAGCCAAAGCAGTGCTTAGGGGAAAATTTATAGCTCTAAATGCTTACATGAATAAAAAAGAGAAAGAGGAGATTAATGAATTGGGCATGCAACTTAAAAAGCTAGAAAAAGAACAAATTAGAAATCCCCAATTAGACACTAAATTAGAGATCCTGAAAATTAAAGGAGAAATCAATAAGATTGAAAGCAAAAAAACTATAGAACTAATCAATAAAACTAAGAGCTGGTTTTATGAAAAAACCAATAAAATAGATAAAATACTGGTTAATTTGATTAAAAAAAAGAAAGAAGAAAACCAAATTACCAGTATCAAAAATGAAAAGGGTGATGTTACCACCAATGAAGTGGAAATTAAAGCAATAATTAGGAAATATTTTGCCCAACTGTATGCCAATAAATTTGACAATCTAAATGAAATGGATGAATATTTACAAAAATACAAACTGCCCAGGTTAACTGAAGAGGAAATAAAATCCTTAAATAAACCCATATTAGAAAAAGAAATTGAACAAGCTATTAATGAACTCCCTAAGAAAAAATCCCCAGGGCCAGATGGGTTTACGGGTGAATTTTACCAAACATTTAAAGAACAATTAATTCCAATATTATACAAATTATTTGGAAAAATAGGTGAAGAAGGAGTTCTACCAAATTCGTTTTATGACACAAATATGGTGGTGATACCAAAACCAGGCAAAGCAAAAACAGAGAAAGAAAATTATAGACCAATCTCCCTAATGAATATTGATGCTAAAATCTTAAATAAGATATTAGCAAGGAGATTACAGCAAGTGATCACCAGGATAATACACTATGACCAGGTGGGATTTATACCAGGAATGCAGGGCTGGTTCAACATTAGGAAAACTATTAACATAATCAACCGCATCAATAAGAAAACCAACCAAAATCATATGATTATCTCAATAGATGCAGAGAAAGCTTTTGACAAAGTACAGCACCCATTCCTAATAAAAACACTAGAGAGTTTAGGAATAGGGGGAGCTTTCCTTAGAATAATAAACAGTATCTACCTAAAGCCATCAGCAAGTATTATATGCAATGGAGATAAATTAGAGGCCTTCCCAATAAGATCAGGGGTGAAACAGGGATGTCCATTATCACCCCTATTATTTAATATTGTCCTAGAAATGTTAGCTTTAGCAATCAGAGAAGAGAAAGGAATTAAAGGAATTAGAATAGGCAAGGAGGAAACAAAACTATCACTCTTTGCAGATGATATGATGGTATACTTAAGGAATCCTCGAGAATCAAGTCAAAAATTACTTGAAACAATTAACAACTTTAGCAAAGTAGCAGGATATAAAATAAATCCACATAAATCATCAGCATTTCTATACATGACCAACAAAGTCCAGCAGCAAGAGATAGAAAGAGAAATTCCATTTAAAGTAACGGTAGGTAATATAAAATACTTGGGAGTCTACTTGCCAAGACAAACCCAGGAACTCTATGAACACAACTACCAAACACTCTTCACACAAATCAAATCAGATCTAAATAATTGGAAAGATATCAATTGCTCATGGATAGGCAGAGCTAATATAGTAAAAATGACAATACTGCCTAAATTAATTTACTTATTCAGTGCCATACCAATCAGGCTACCTAAAAATTATTTTATACAGCTAGAAAAAATAATAACAAAATTCATCTGGAAAAACAAAAAATCAAGAATATCCAGGGAAATAATGAAAAAAAATTCACAGGAAGGTGGGTTAGCGGTACCAAACCTGGAGCTTTACTATAAAGCGGCAGTCATCAAAACTATCTGGTACTGGCTAAAAAATAGAGTGGTAGATCAATGGAATAGGCTAGGCTCAGGAAATGCAGTAGTAAATGACACTAGTAATGTAGTGTTTGATAAACCCAAAGACTCCAGCTTCTGGGATAGGAACTCAGTATTTGACAAAAACTGCTGGGAAAACTGGAAGATAGTATGGCAGAAATTAGGCTTAGACCAACATCTTACACCTTATACTAAAATAAGGTCAAAATGGATACATGATTTAGACATAAGAGGTGATACCATAGGTAAATTAGGAGAGAAAGGAATAGTGTACCTATCAGATCTTTGGAAAGGAGAACAGTTTTTGACCAAACATGAGATAGAGTATATTATAAAATGCAAAGTGGATGATTTTGATTATATTAAATTAAAAAATTTTTGTACAAACAGAAGCAATGCATCCAAAATTAGAAGGGAGGCAGAAAGCTGGGAAACAATTTTTGAGGCCAGTGCTTCTGATAAAGGCCTCATCTCTAAAATATATAGGGAATTAAATCAAATTTATAAGAATCCAAGTCATTCCCCAATTGAGAAATGGTCAAAGGATATGAACAGGCAGTTTTCTGATGAAGAAACCAAAGCTATCTATTCCCATATGAAAAAATGCTCTAAATCTCTAATGATTAGAGAGATGCAAATTAAAACAACTCTGAGGTACCACCTGACACCTATCAGATTGGCTAAAATGACAAAAAAGGAAGATAATAAATGTTGGAGAGGCTGTGGGAAAATTGGAACACTAATGCATTGTTGGTGGAGCTGTGAGCTGATCCAACCATTCTGGAGAGCAATTTGGAATTATGCCCAAAGGGCGATAAAGCTGTGCATACCCTTTGACCCAGCAATCCCACTTTTAGGTCTTTTGCCCAAAGAAATCATGGAAGGGGGAAAGGGACCCACATGTACAAAAATATTTATAGCTGCTCTTTACGTGGTAGCAAGGAATTGGAAGTTGAGGGGGTGCCCATCAATTGGGGAATGGCTGGACAAGTTGTGGTATATGAATACAATGGAATACTATTGTGCTGTAAGAAATGATGAGCAGGAAGAGTTCAGAGAAACCTGGAGGGTCTTACGTGAGCTGATGATGAGTGAGATGAGCAGAACCAGAAGAACATTGTACACAGTATCATCAACATTGAGTGTTGACCTACTGTGATGGACTATATTCTTCTCACCAATGCAATGGTACAGAAGAGTTCCAGGGAACTCATGATAGAAGAGGATCTCCAAATCCAAGAAAAAAAAAGAAAGAAAGAACTGTGGAGTATAGATGCTGATTGAACCATATTATTTCTTTTGTTTTGGGTGCTGTTGTTTTTTTTTTTTCTATTTTGAGGTTTTGCATCACTGCTCTGATTCTTTCTCTTGTAACAGGATTAATGCAGAAATAGGATTAATGTTATTATGTGTATATATATGTGTGTGTATATATATATCTATATGTATATGTATAGATATATATAGATATAACCTATATCAGATTACCTGCTGTCTAGGGGAGGGGGGAGGGAGGGGAGGGAGGGAGGGAGAAAAATCTGAAATTGTAAAGCATGTATAAACAAAAGTTGAGAACTATCTTTACATGTAACGGAAAAAATAAAATATCTCAAAAAAAAAAAAAACAATATTGCTGTTACTGTATACAAAAAAAAAAAAAAAAAAAGATAATGTCCCTCGGGCAGTTAGGTGGTGCAGTGGATAGAGCACCGGCCCTGGATTCAGGAGGACCTGACACTTACAAGCTGTGTGACCCTGGGCAAGTCACTTAACCCCAATTGCCTCACTAAAAAAAAAAAAGATAATATCCCTCCTAAAACTTAGAACCCAGAACTTAAACACCATATTCCAGATGCGGTATGACTAATGGAGCACTATGGGTTTAACACTCTCTTTTAGTCCCTATACTTCTGTTAATTCAGTCTTATATTGAATTAGCACTGTCAGAAGTCATGTTCTATTAATTCAGAGTGGATTTGAAATCCAATAGAAACTCTGGCCAAGACTTTTTCATTAAACTATGGTTTACTTCTATCTCTGCCATTCTGTACTTGTACAATTGTGAGTCCAGGTAATTGATTTAATTTTAATGTATGTACCCTTACTAAATTTCACTTTGTTAAAGTCATCCCACCCTGCCAGTTTGCAGAGATCTTTCGGATCCCTGTTCTGTCACCTTAATTTGTGATTTTGCAATGTTTTAGTAAGTATTATTTTAACTATGCATAGATCATATCACACTACTAGACTATAAGTTCTCTCAGGGCAGACACAATCACATCTACTTTTTTTTCTCCCCCAGAACCAGGTACAATGTTCTAAACATAGCACATTTAATAACTTTTTATTTATGAAAGGGATGATCCCATAGAACATATACTCCGGCTCCATTGGGATAGATATGTGTTTTTAATTGATATGATTGGTCCGCATATTCTGGGAAGTTGTTTTGAAGACAGCCAGCAGCTGAGCCATGAAGATATTACTCAGTAGGCTATAGAAAGGTTCCATTCCTCTTCTTTTTGGACAGACTCTTTGAGACTATTCCATTGTTCTTCTCCCTAAAGCTTCCAGCAAAGAGAAAGAAGGGGTTTCTCCTTCTCTCTACCCCATGACCAATGGCAATGTTGGTTAAAAATCACAGAATAAGGGGGCAGCTAGGTGGCGCAGTGGATAGAGTGCCAGCCCTGGAGTCAGGAGGACCTGAGTTCAAATCCAGCCTCAGACACTTAACACTTACTAGCTGTGTGACCCTGGGCAAGTCACTTAACCCCAATTGCCTCACTAAAAAAAAATCACAGCTATTCTTTTCAGTCCAAGAGAAACAGAAGCAAAATAAAAGCTAAGTAGTAAAGATACATCTTTTTTCCAAAAACAATTGCCCTTACATATCAGTGGCAGGTATATCTCAGTCTTGTGTGGTTTTTTTATGTTTTCCTGAACATTTAAAACAAATTATTATTTCCCTGTGTGGTAAAAATTATTTGTGGTAAAAAATTATTGGAGTTTTAGCTGACTTATTTGGGAGGGACCATACCTGGCCCACCCTGAAGTTACATATGCTATTGAGGTCAGAAGGAGAACTCTCCATGGGCAGTTTTTGAAGGACCTCCCCTTTTGGGGGAGGAAAATTGAACGGTCCTTGAAGGGAGGTGTAGGCTCTTCTGGAATGCAAGCTCTCTCTCTGTCTTCTGTGCTTCTAGTGGCGCGAGCAACTGTAGACTTTCCAGGTTTTGGTGAGTGAACACAGAAAACCCTAAATTCCTTTGAATTGGCTTAATTGGAAACAATCTGAGGATTGCATAGGTTAAGTTTAGAGTTAAGGAGAATTTATCTGTATTTCTTTTTCCTATTTCCTTATCTTTGATTTTTTATTAGTTTCACCTTTCTTGTTTAATTAATTCCCAAGTAATAAAATCTGATCCTTTTGTGAATTAAAGCTGTAAGGTTCCTTTCTTATTGGCCTGAGAGAAATATCTAAAAGGGCAGTTCAGAGGGGAGGGTGAACATCTTCTACATTTGATGTTGATCCCCTCTAAAGCTCCTGCTACTCATGCTCTTCTTCTTCCTCCTTCTTCTTCTCCCTCTTCTTCTCCTTCTCTTTCTCCTCCTCCTCTTCCTTCTTTTCCCCTTCTTCCTTTTCCTCCTCCTCCCCTTTTTTCTTTTCCTCCTTTGCCTTTTCCCCTTTTTCTTTCTCCTTCCTTCTTCCTCTATCTCTCCATCTCTCTCTCTGTCTCTGTCTTTCTGTTTTTATGTCTTTCTTTCCTTCTCTCTTCCCTCTGTCTACCTTGATGATCTCAGCAGCTGTCAGAGGTTCAACTATCATCTGTATACATATAGATGACTCACAAATCTACTTATCCAGCCTTCATCTTTCTCTTGAGTTCCAGTTTTGCATCACCAATTTCTTATTGGACATCTCTCAGATGTACCATTAACATCTGAAACTCAGCAGGTCCAAAACAGAATTCTACCTCCTCCCAAAACCCACCCACTTCATAATTTCCCTAATTTTACTGAGGTCACCATTATCCTTCTTGTCATTGAAGTGTCTTCTCTCTCCCTTATAGTCTTTCCTATTATGTCTACAGCCTTTCATACATTTATCCTATCTCCTTTACCCACACAGGCAACATTCTAGTTCAAGCCCTCATCATTTCTCATTTGAACTCTTGCAGTGGCTTCCTAATTGATCTTCTTGCCCTTAGTTTCTCCCCTCTCCAATCCATCCTCCACAAAGTTGCCAAATTGTTCTTCCTAAAGTGAAGTCCTGACCAAGTCATACCCTTCCTCAAAAGCTTCAGTGGTTCCCCATCATTTCTAAGATCAAATACTAACTCCTCTTTTTTGCCATTAAGCCTTTCACAAATCTGGATCCCACCTATTTTTCTACTCTTGCTTCCTGTCATGCAATCTGTATTCCCACCAACCTGGCCAACTTGCTACTTTCCATACTTGACATCCCAGCTCTAGCCTCTATGCCACTTGTATAAGCTGTCTTCTATGCTTGGAATGATCTTTATTCTTTTCTCTGCTCCTTGATATCGTTAGATCACCTCGAGGGTAAGGTCAAATTCCACCTTCTCCTCAAGGCCTCTTCTTTCCTCATTCTCCATGTGCTCTCTGCACCTCTCCCCCAATTACTATGCACTGCTCTGCATATAATTTGTATATATTTATCTATGTACATGCTGCTTCACTCTAATAGAATGTCATCTACCTGATGTCTGTACCAACTCTGCTTTTGTTTTTGTCTTTGCATCCCTAGCAGCTAGCACAGTCAACACTTGATAAATGCTTCTTAAATTGAAGTGAGCTGTCCATGAAAGTGCCTCAGTGATCTGTGCTTGGTCTTTGGTGTCATTTTACATTTTTGGATAAAAGCATAGAGCTTATCAAAGCTTATCAAATTTGCAACTGAAATAAAAGAAGGAATATAGTTAACACGTTAGATGACAAGTAGGCAGTAATATTGGTCCAATAAGATTCAATTTAATAGGGAAAAATGTACAGTCTTGCTCTTGGGTTCAAAAAATTCAACTTCCAAATTACAGGGAGGAGATAAAAGTAAAAGAAATCTGTCCCTTCTCTCTTCCTACTCCTACATCACCCATCTCACATACACACAGAGAGGAACTAATACATTCCAAAATGGGTTTATTTTAATTAGAAGAAAAGGAATGAAATTAAAACCCTTAAAAGATAGGATAACTAGGATGTTCCCCTGCATTTCAACTCTTTTCAAGCTCCATTCAAACAAGCTTCATTTCTTTAATTATAAAGTATTTGTAGCACTTAGATGTGTGTACATGAGGCTGACATTTGGGAGATGATGCAATATGAATGAAGGTGAGTAAGAGGGGGTGAGAACTTCTGTGTGTGGATGTTAGGTATGACATAATGGGGGGAACAAAGTTTGGAAATAGCATCTGTGAGTATATGAGAGGAGAAAAACCATCTGTCTTTGTGTGTTTGACTAGGCATGACTGGACAAAGTGGAATCGTCTTCCCAGAAATTAGCAAATATGGGTGCTCAATAGAATCTAGAAATATGACTGATATTGAAATGCACTTCCTCATTCTTGGTAGAAACATAGTGAACTATGTGCATAGAACTCTTCATATTCTGTTGCTTAATCTCTGTGTTGGGGAAATTAATGACTTCACCTAACTTTTTTGCTTTTTTATATAGTATGTGGAGGGTATAATTAAATTAAGGATTGGCAAATGAGAGGTGGTATTACAATCAAAATTAATTGATTAAATATTTTTAGCAAAGGATACCCATGGACACTCATGGGCACATACAGAAAACCATGCTGAAAAAATTGGGGGTAGGAGACTGAAGGAACCTATATATGGAAACACAAAATTAACAGTCTTTGACTAAAAGGAGCAAAAATAGATGGGAATGGTTAGAAGATGTAGGCCTATATTAGTCATCTATAAAGTTAATTTAATGTTTAAGATATTCAGCCTTCAAATAAATTACTCTATATAGTGAGCATGATTTGTAAATATGCATACAAAACTTCATAAAAAAAAACCTTTTTTTCCCCTAATAAATGTGTCCTGAAAATGGAGGCGGTACTTGTCATAATTTTCCCTTGACATTTGATTTGGTTAATCCTACTCACTTGACTATGTTAATCCCACTCACTTTTCTTTTAACAGAATCTATGTGTTGGGCTGAAATTAGATATAAATTATTAATGAGATTTTTTTTCTGGGAAATGACAGTATAACAAAAATGAGTTGACACTTTTCAAATAGGTATTGGAGATGCTTTTGAGCCCTTGACACACAACTACATGGGTTCTTAGAATGTCCTAGAGTTTTTGACATAAGGTTCAGACAGCAATAGACTTGATCTTTGGCATCCAACTTAAATTTACCCCACAATTCATAATTCTGTAGGATACCAAATATTCCTGTAGATTACATTATAACAGTAAAGAAACAAAAGTGACTATAATAAAATCCCACACATACATAACATTTAAAAAATACTTGAGGGCTCAGCAATTGTATAAAAAAGTCAAAAGGCACAAAAGTAGGTGAATAAAATTTTAGAAGCAGAAAGACACTAGGGATCATCTAGTCCAATGCCCTCATTTTATGGAAAATATAAATGAAGCCCAGAAAGATTAAATAATTTGCTCAAGTTCACAAAGGTAGTTTTTTGGGTTTTTGTTTATTTGTTTGTTTTGGGGGATTTTTTGCAGGTCAATGTGTGTGTTTAGAATGAATGAGGTAGGAGCTGCTAGAATCTCCTAGTCCCTCTGAGTTGACTCCATTGTCACTCTGAGTTCAAAACCTCATCACTAGGTCCCCAAGACTGGGATTGCTTCCAGATATATGACTTAAAGGAATGGAATTTCCATTCATCCATTCATTCTACTTCTTATAAAGTATGTGATGCTTTACAAGAGGTATTAGCTACCATTCAGCAACATGCAGTGGATGAAGAAGGCCTTCTCAAGATAGACCATCCCACTGTAATGCTTTCCCCTTTCTTTCATTAATGAGTCCCTTCTAGAGCCTCCATATTGTGGAGGGACTCAAGTTAGCCTTCATTTCCTTCACAGCCCTTTTCCTGGCCTCTGGATTTCAAAACAATTATTGTCTCATCTTGAAACTTTGTCAGTACCTGGGGCCTCCTTGCCCTGGAACATTCAACCATCCATGCAGTCTTCTCAATGTGCAACATCCCACCAAAAAGCCTGCCCCTTCTCTCTGTTGCTGGGCAAGTCATTTAACTGCTCAGTGCTCTTACCAACCCTCCAAAACTGTAATTTATGGAAAAGGTTCTGATGTGCATAAGTTGAAGGAGTTTCCTCACCTAGGAGTTTCCAATGAAATTATATGTCCTATCTTCTTATCTGTCTTCCTGGAGCTCAGAGTTTAGTTAAGGATATGTAAAGCAATTAACAATACATGGAAGTATGTAGTTGTGTGTCAAATACCTGGAATCCTTATAGGACTCACTCCAGGACACCCTAATGTGTCCTACCATTTTGGGAAGTAAAGCTGATATACGGATTAACAGTCAAGAAAGTTGAATTATAACAGAGGTCTTGCCACTTAAATCAGTGATCTCTTGGATAATGCATTTTTCTTCTATCAATTTCCACCCCTTCTATTTTAGAAAAATAGCAAATAACACTTTATTGATATATTTTACTTTCTCAAAACACTTGAATATGTACATTTTAAAGGTGATCTAAGCTTCTTAAATCTCTAAATGTTGAAAATCCTTCATCTTTCTGACCATGGAGAAAGAAAAGAAAGCCTTCCTGAAGAAACCTAGAAATAATATGATTCTAGTTGTACAGAAAGGGGAAAAAAACTTGAAAAGTTTTACATAACATTACATAATTGGGTTTATATATAATTAAATTTTCATTAGTGAGCTGATATGAAAGCACTGCTTAGTAGAAGTATTTATTATTTCTTCTCAACTTACTAATGAATTAATGCCTCAAGTGCATTAGTATTAAAAAATCATTTTAATAACTACATGATGATAAAGGAATATTATAAAACTAAGAGCACTTCACATATTTGGTGCTGTTATTTTTTCCATGTAGAACTTGTGATTGAAAATTTGTTCTGAGGTAATGCCTGAGAAACTATCTACTGTTTCCATTAATATGTTTTTGTCCAATACATTAGTTATTCTTAAGTAAACCCTGTTGTTTTGTTAATTAAGATTCTATTTAAAGTACATGTTTGTTTAAACACATTACTGCTATTGCAGGTATTTTTTTTTCCTTGAAAGGTCAGTTTGAAGTCATGACAATATGTCTTTTCTAATTCATACATCTTTTGTACAATATCCTGTTATGTCATCTTCCAAGATTTGATTCCTTTTTCCAATCTATCTGAAGCAAAAATTAAAAGAGTCAAAATCATTGACAGAGCTTTTATGAGACAAAAGTGAATGAGGTAGTATATTCCAGGCATGGAGAAAACACTGTTGAATAACTCCTCCTCCTAAATATCATCTTCTCCTGTTATTCCTTCCTTTCTGGATTTTCATGACACTACTCTCTTCCTGGTTTAGCCCGTACATAACTGACCCCTCCATCTGTCTCCTTTGATAGATGATCCTTTTCTTCTCCCTTAACTTTGGGCATTCTCCAAGACTTTGTTTTCTTCTCCTTTCTCTCTACATTCACTTTCTTTCCTAGTCTGTCTCCTAACCTCCAGTCATGTATACAGAACTGTTTATTGGACATTTTTAACTTTATGTCCTATGAATCTTCTCAGTCTCATCACGTTCAAAATGGAACTCATGCTCTTCCTTCCACCATGCTTCCTTCCACACTTCCCCATTTCTGCAGAGGGCACCACCACCTTTCTAGTTACTTAGATTCATGGTCTCAGTATCCTTTGTTCCTTGCTCTCTCTTACTCCATATATCCAATGAGTTCCCAAATTATATCAATGTTATTTGAACAATATCCATTCCCTTGTCACCACTCATATGACCACTGCTACTATAGTTCAGCCTCGCATTACCTCTTCCTTGAAGTGTTGCATTCCTTCTAATAGTTCTCTCTGCCTCAAGTCTCTCCCTGTTCCAATTTCTCCTCCATATAGCTACCAAAGTAAATTTTCCAAAGTGCACATCTGATCACAAAACATCCCTATTCAATAAACTCCAATGGCTCCCTATCACCTCTAAGACTGATATTAACTCTTCAGTTTGGGTTTTAAAGCTCTTTACAACCTGGCCCCATCCTACAACATCCTCACCACCTTATTCATTATAACTCCGTGATTTTTTTTAAAAATCTCATAGGAAAACATTTTTTTTAATATAAAGAAATTACCAACAGTTTTAAGTTTTAGTATAAAAGGTATTGATCAACTATTTCATTTTAGTCTAAAAAAGTTATATTATGGAATTATATATATTTACATATATATACCACTCATTTAGTAGTCAAAAGTAATTGACATATACAAGTAATAGATCTATATATTTTCTAGTATGTTCTATGTAGTTATAGAATACTTAAACATAAGTACTCAATAAAAATCTGCTGTTTAAGTAATTTTGATCCACTCAAAAACAAGAATTATCTTCAGTGGTCAAAATTTGTCTTCTGCATAAGAAATGCCATAGGGGAAAAAAGAACTGATTGCTGTTTCTATTTTGCCATCAGAAATAACACCATTGGGGAAAAAAATGTTAGACCAGAAGTCAGGAGAGCTGAACTCTAGTCTGAACTCTACTACAAACTTGCTATATGTTCAATCTTTTATTCTCTGGGTCTGTTTCCTCATCTATAAAATTAATCAGATGAACAATAAGATCTTCTTCTTGGTCAAAAATCATAATTCTCTTATTTAATATAATCATTTGACCACAGCTAGAAAGAGATCCATGTTATCCAAAATATCATGGTTTCTTGGTGGCATTTATTAGAATTGTAGGCATAAAACCTCAGCAGGAAATAATCACTTTCAAAAAGGAGTATTTCTCAAGATTTCAACCAGTATCAGTGATAACAAACATCTTTACTTCACACATTGCAAACTTCCTTAGACCAGCAGTTGTCATATATCTTTATACTCTCTTCACATTAGCTAGCACAGTGCTAAGTACATAGTAGGTACTCATGTTGAATTGAATGTATTGATTTAAATAATTGTTACTCAATTGTCCAAGTGGTGGGATAATTTGAGTTCTAATATTTGTAAACAATAGAGCCTTGACTCAAAAATCATCAGATTTTTTTCCTTATGGCTAGCCAAGCTATAAGAAAGAATAAAATATCCTCATTTTAAAAGAATTTTTCTACTTTTATTCTTATTTTCTAAAACTTGTAACTACACATGAAGTCAAATATTAAAGTCAAAAATTAAATATGAGATTTTTTAAAAAAAAAGATGAATTCACTATTGTACTCTCTAATTGTGTTCCATTAGAGATCTTGTCAGCCTCCTCCACGTTTTCTTTATAGAGATTAGTCAGGTAAGTATAATAATAATGCTTTTACAAAATATCTATGACTTTATCTTGTGTGGGCACTCATTCCACAAAAGCATATTGTACACTCCCCTTGCCCCTTTACTAGAAATGTTCATTTGTGAATTCCTGCAGTCAAAACAACTTATCACCTGGGGGCCAACTCTCTGATAATGAACCTTGCCTAATTTACTCATACTCAAATGTTCAATTTATTCAGCCAATGCCTTAGAAAGCCTAAAGTCACCAGCATACCACAATAAGTCATCAAAGGAATATTGTCAGAGAGAATAATAATAGCAACAATGGAAATATCTTATATATGTAGTCTTTTTACCATTATTTTAAGAGAAAAATGAATCAAGTGTTTACATGACTTTTCACAAAGAAATGAAATATGAACAGAATAGAGTTAGAAAGAAAAAAAACAGGTAATGATCAATGTTAAATAGTTTAATCCAGGCAAACATTTACTAGTCTGTTATGAAACATGAGTCTAAAGTGGTGGTATTTTCTATCTTTATACAGTTAAATAGCAATAACAATAACAGCTAACTTTTACTGCCCTTTTAGGTTCCCAAATTGCATTACATGAGTTATCTCATTAGATCCTCACAAATACAGTTTGGTAGGTGCTATCCCACATTTTGCAGATAGAAGCAAGAAGGTTAAATGCCTTCCTCGGATTTATACATCTAGTCAGTTTCTGAGGCAGAATTTCAACTCAGGTCTTTGATATTCCAAGTATATCACTTTAACCATTGTGTCACCAGGCTGCCTAAATAGCTCTGGTATTCAGAGGAAGGCTCTAGCTCTACATTTTTCTGGATATGCAATGAAGTTGAGTTTCCCTGTTCTTGGGATTACACTTAGGCAAATAGAGGATTTGCCAATACACAGTTAAAGCCTATATCCAAATGTGTGTCAGGAAGAAAAGGGGGGGGGGGAGTTTAGAAGGCAACAAAGGACCATGAAGGCCCAGGCTTTTAATGTCTCAGTTCTTCCATTTCCTTCCTCTAGCAATAGTCCTGCATTTATTTAACCATAGGGCTATTGTGAACAAAGTTCTCAATTAATTTGGATTCAAATAACCTGGGCTAGAAACCCATCTCTCTGCTACTTATTACATGAGTGATCTCTCTTGGCCTCGAATACCTAATTTGTAAAACGAGGGGATTGGACTAAACAGTCTTTAAAGGCATTCCTTACTTTTTCATGCTGTGATTCCATGTCCTCCTTAAGCTCTCTCTTCCCTGCCCTTACTGAGAGGATAAGGAGTACAAGGGAATGACCGTCTCAGTAAAATTAATGTTTGCTGCCCCTGGACCCTAGAGGAGGAATACATCAATTTTGATGAACAACAGGTCTTCTGCTCTTTGCAGGGCCACCCCCTAGAAAAAATAAGGGATACACTGTCTGCTTTACTAATAGATTTTGAAGATGTTTATGGGGTAGATATCATTTTAATAAATATATATTATTTTAACGAAATTGTCTCTTTCCATTGGTGATGGAAACTGGAAGAAGAAACTGGATTACTAGTTAATGAATTCTACTAAAGGTACTTACCACAAGTCCCTTTGGAACACATGCAAAACAAAGTCTTTGGTCTTTCTGTACGTGTTCTCCATAGAGGGACATATTAATATAATATGTCTATTGCCAAAGTCTCTTAAGATGGGCTCAAATCTCTATTTCCAAGCCTGCAAGACAGTAGCCTCATGGAAACATGGCTGCCGCTGAGCTTCCAAGGGTTTTCCCAGTCATCATAGGACCAATGCCAGGCCTTATAATGTCTCTCCTACTCTCTCCCTCCATGCCACTGAGGCAGCATCAGAATCAAATTAGTCAAATAAGAGCTTTGGACCAAGAAAAACTGGGCCTCACACAAGATCTAGAACTAGCAATTCACATTTTAAAGTTTTTGTGGTCGCCAGGGCTCATAAGTGAGAGAGTAGAAAGAGGAAGTATATTAGTATAGGAAGAACACTGAGTCACTCCCCTGCTCAAGAAGCTTCATGGCCTCCCTCTTGCCTCTAGGACAATATAAAAACTTCAGAGGTCACACAGGATGCAGACTGAAATAAAGTTAATAGAGGTAGTAATGAAGTGATGTGTGAGAATCCATCAGTTGTCTAATAGTCAAAAACCAGGTTTAAATGGGCTAAAAAGTGAGTAGTAGGTGAGGAAGTGGAGGCAAGTGATATAAATGGATCTTCCTGGAGTTTAGCTTAAAAAGGAAGTAAGGGGGCGCTAGATGGCGCAGTGGTAAAGAACTGGCCCAGGATTCAGGAGTACCTGAGTTCAAATTCGGCCTCAGACATTTGACATTTACTAGCTGTGTGACCCTGGGCAAGTCACTTAACCCTCATTGCCCTGCAAAAAAAAAACAAACACACAAAAAAGGAAGTAAGATATAAGATAGCTTCCTCTCTTAATTCTTCTCAGGTGCTAGGTGCTAATTAGGCCATGTTTGCTTGGTCATAATGGGGCATGAGGAAAGGCGGGGGAAGATCTGACATCCTTCTCTTATCTACCTACATGTCACTTTCACAATCACTATCCCTGTTGTTGACCCAGTCACCTTTCTCTCCTTCATTTGATGGTATATGAAATCTGGGCCCCAGACAGGAAGTAGCACATAGAGAATCCTATGCCAAGAGATCATAGAAGTGGTAAGAGAGAGCAAGAACATATATGCTAATGGGATCCAGGATTAGCAAATGCCTGCCTGAGTGATCTCACCCCTTCTGTGTGAAAGAGGCAAAGGTGTGTTGAAAACTATCCCCCTGCTTCTTGAGCAGGGGAGTGACTCAGTGTTCTATAGTAATATATTTCCTCTTTATACTCTCTAAACTACATGTAACTGGAAAATAATAAAATATTTTCATAATTAATAAAAAGAAAGAGGCAAAGGTGGCACTTTTGGGCTAAGTTGGGATTCTCTCAATGTCACTAACTGGTTTGTTCTTGGGAAGATCTGATTATAGAAAGAAAAGACCCTACCTGAGGGAGAGGTCCAGAATTTATGGCAGTTATTCATAATTATGATTGGATGCTTCCCTCAATGGTGTAACAGTAAATGCTAAAACTGGATATAAAAAAACTGTATTTTAAGTTTAATCTGTATTATTACCATTTTTTCCATCACCTTCTCATGTGTAGACAAAAGTACAATAATAAATCAAGCCCTGATTAGTAGCATTTTCCAATGTTTGTGTAATGCTCATAGGGCAAAATTAACAATTGGTTCTTGAAAGTCAGTTTGCTCTGTCATCAGACCTCCTCCTACCTTTCCCCCTCCCAGTATGGTCAGGCACCACTATTTCTCCAATGGTCCTGCACCACTAGTTACCTCCAGTTTTCTCACCTATCACTGAAAGACATCCTATCCAAGGAAGTCCATTAATTAGAGGTATATCATCCCCTCTCTCTCTTTCTCTCTATCACACATGCGCATTGTATCGAGAAGCACAACTCATTTCCATTTGGGAGGTTCAAAGACTAAGGACCTAGAAATTAACTGAGAAAAAAAAATATTTATAACAAATTTCTCTGATAAAGGCAGAATTTCCAAGATATATAGGGAACTGATACATATATAAAAGAACAAGAGCTATTATCCCCAATAGATTAATGAAAAAAGGAATGAACAGGAAGTTTTTAAAAGAAGAAATGCAGATGACTTGACTTTTCTCAACAATACAATGATCCAAAACAATCCCAAAGGACTATTGATGAGATATACTTTCCACCTTCAAAGAAAGAACTGACATTGATGCTATTTTTCACTTTCTTTCATTTTTTTCTTTTAATCAAGTTTTCTTGTACAAAATGACAAATATGGTAATAGTTTGCATAATCATCCATGTATAACCCATATCTGATTGCTTGCCACCTCAGGGAGGGGTAGGGGAGGGAGGGAAGGAGGGATAAAAATTGGAACCCCAAACTATAAATTAAAATGCTTATTACATTTTTTAAAAAGAAGAAATGCAACATTTGTACAATAATGTAAAAATATTTCATATCATTAAGAAATTAAAATTAAATCAACTCTGAGGTTCCACCTTATACCCATCAGACTGATAAAGATGGCAGTAGATGAAAATGGAAATTATAGGAAGGCCTGTTTTATGATAGGACACCAATATACTATTAGTAGAACTATAAATTGATTCTACAAAATAATCCACAGCTATACTCAAAAAGGCATTAAGGATATCATGGGAATCAATGAAAAAAATTTATAAAAGAACAAACTTTATTATAAAGCAGTAATTATCAAAACAATCTGGTACTGGCTAAGAAATAGAGAGGTAGATCAGTGGAATAGAATAGATACAAATTACACTATAGTAAATGACTATAGTAATCTAGTATATGATAAGCCCAAAGATCCAAGCTTTTGAAACAGAAGCTCATTATTTGAACAAAAACTGCTGGGAAAACTGGAAAACAGTATGGCAGAAACTAGATATAGACCAACACCTCACACTGTATACTAAAATAAGGTTAAAATGGTACATGATTGGGGCAGCTAGATGGCGCAGTGGATAGAGCACCAGCCCTGGAGTCAGGAGTACCTGAGTTCAAATCTGGCCTCAGACACTTAACACTTACTGGCTGTGTGACCCTGGGCAAGTCACTTAACCCCAATTGCCTCACTAAAAAAAAAAAAAAATGGTACATGATTTACACATAAAGGATGATACCATAAGCAAATTAAGGGAGTATAGAATCATTTATCTGTCAGATTTATGGGCAGAGGAAGAAGTGAGGACCAAAGAAGATATAGAAAGTAAAACAAAATATAAAATAGAACATTTTGATTATATAAAATTAAAAAGTTTTTTCACAAACAAAACTAATGTAACCAAGATTACAAAGAAAGTAGAAAACTGGGAACAAATTTTTGAAAAAATATCTCTGATAAAGGCTTCATATATAGATAACTGAGTCAAATTTATAAAAATACAAGTCATTCCCCAATTAATAAATGGTCAAAGGATATGATCATGAAGTTTTCAGACAAAGAAATCAAAGTTACCTATAATTATATGAAAAAATGCTCTACATCGCTATTGATCAGAGAAATGCAAATTAAAACAACTCCAAGGTATGTAAGGGCTAAAATTCTAGCTATACTATCTAAAATCTAATGAGTGGTTACCAATAAATTATAAGCTTTAGCAAGAGTATTTAAGTGTTTAAGTATTTATTAAAGAGCATTAGGATCAGAGAGAAAGGTAAAAATCTAACTATTTCTAAGAGACCCTATTATCCAACCCACCATGGCAAGGTCAGGAACCAAAAAGAGCCAGAACCCCTTCACCCGTGTCTGCTTCCTACTTCATGTCCTCCTCCCAGAAATGGGAGGCTCCTCAAGTTGATTGGCTGGTAGCCTTGATAGACAGTACCCACGAGCAAATGTCACTTCCTAACGCTAAGGACCTTGACCACATGGCTTGCCCTCAGAGGCCTTCTCATGGCAGAGCTTTTCTACAGTAAGTCTTCAGCAGGTGGCATCATTCCAATCATTACAGGTATCAACTCATAAGTATCAGAGTGGCAAATATAACAAAAACAGAAAATATTGGATGTTGGAGGGGATGTAGGAAAACTAGGGCACTAATCCACTGTTGGTGAAGTTGTGAAAAGATCCAACCACTCTGGAGACTAATTTGGAACTATGCCCAAAGGACTATAGAACTGTGCATATTCCTTTGACCCAGCAATGTCACTGCTAGGTTTATATCCCAAAGACATCCCCAAAAAGAGAAAAAGGTCTATTTGTACAAAAATATTTATAGCAGCTCTGTTTGTGGTGGCTAAGAACTGGAAATCAAAGGAATGCCCATCAATTGGGGAATGGCTAAACAAGCTGTGGTATGTGATGGTGATGGAATATTATTGTGCTATAAGAAATGACAAGCAGGATGATTTCCGAAAGGCCAAGAAAGACTTGTATGAACTGATATATAGTGAAGTGAGCAGAACCAAGAAAACATTGTGCACAGAGACAGCAATATTATTTGATGAAGAACTGTGAAAGACTTAACTATACTCGACAATACAATGATCCAAGACAATCCCAAAGGACTATTGATGAAACATACTTTCCACTTCCAAAGAAAGGACTGATGTTGATGGAACGGAACACAGACTGAAGTATGCTATTTTTCACTTTCTTTCACTTTTTTTATCTTTTATTCATTTTCTTATACAAAATGGCTAATATGCTAATGTTTTACATAATTGTACATGTATAACCTATATCTGATTGCTTACCACCTAAGGAAGAGGAAGGTTAAGGAGGGAAGGAAGGATAAAAATTGGAACCCAAAACTATAAATAAAAATGTTTACTTTTTTTAAAAAGCATTAAACTCTGACCCAATAGTACCACTACTAGGTGCATAGTACTAAGAACTAAGGACAAAGTATGTAGTTAATTAATGCTTCATCTAGTTATCTAGTATCTCTGCTGCAAAATGGTCAAATGCAGAGAAAAAGAACTCATATGCACCAAAAATATTCATAACAGCACTTTTTTGTTATAGCAAAGAACTGGAAACAAAGTAAGTGTTCCTCACTGGAGGAGTGACTGAACAAATCATGATATATAGATTTGATAGAATATTACTGCTCTATAGGAATAATAACAAGGATATATTCAGAGAAAACCTGTAGACCTAAGAGAACAATTTATACAATGAGCACAATAATGCAAAAGAAATAACTTTGCAGATTTAAGATTCTTAAATACAATGGCCAATCATAAGTATAGAATACTGATAATCAACCATGCCTTCCGCTTCTTGGCAGAGAAGTAATGGGCAAGAGACATGGAATGAGACCTTTTTCAGATATGGATAATGTGTCACTTTTTTTACATACTCATATGTTACAAGGAAGGGTCTTTTATTTTGGGGGAATAGGGAGATGTAAGAATAAGTGTAGGTGAAAGATTGTGATTAAAAATAAGAACAACAAAAGAGCATCAATAAACTTTTTAATTACACAAAAGAAAGCAGAAGGAAGTTCAGACAGGGACATAGACAAGTGCTAAATTTAATACACACTTTTTAAAATCAAGCTGTACATAATAGAAATTCACAGTTTCATATACCATCCTTTTCTTTCTAGTGTTTATATATCAAAATATTTCACATTTGTTGATTTTGGTTCTTTAAAAAATAAAATTTTTTCAACTGAAAGAAAAGACCACAAATTATTTGTCATGAATATGTAGAAATATTATATATGGATATAATGAAGTATATTCAAACCCTCCTCCAAGAAATAAAAACTCCAAGCCACCTGCTATTCTCATCTTAACATTTCCCCTTTCATCCTCAGCTCTAATAAAACGTGGCCAGAGTCAGGGAACCTGAAGTGCCTAAGGGAAGAGATTCTGTCTGACTCCTACCTCTCCAGATCTTAATGAAGGAACAGAGTCCGGAATACTGGGAGTCCTATACATCCTATGTGATATAAAGCAGAGTATTCCCCCTTTGTCAATGCACCCATTTTTGGCACTCCATAAATCATTTGTATTTGGAACAAAGCCCCACTTGCTCTGCCCTGTTTATGATATGTATGTATCTGTATGTATGTATGCATCTGTGTGTATATCTGTTTCTGTACCTATATCTGTATGTGTATCTGTGCACACATATAAAGAAGCATGAAAATATCTTTTTTTAAAAGTCTATCTTCCATCCAGGATGTCACTGTTTTTACAATCATAGAACCATAGTACTGAAGAGTTGGGAGGGACCTCAGTAGTCTTCTAGTCTAGCCTAAATATGAAAGGAACACCCACTATCAATCAACCAATAAACATTTATTAAATGCCTACTATGTCCCAGATACAGTGCTAAATGTTGGGGAAACAAAACAGAAAAATAACCCCTGCCGTCAAGGAGCTTACAATCTAATGAGGGATAACTACATGCAAAAAGAAGTTGAAAAGCAAGACAAGGGAGGGGAACTTGATAGAAAAATCAGAGAAGTGCCACAGTAGTGTAACCAGATAAGAAATGAGATTTTCTTAGCTGAGTTCCTTCCTCGAATGGAAGTTTTGGAGTATATTGTTCTATCCTCCAATCAGAGAGCCAGAGGGTGGTGATGAGGTGGACTACCAAGGCTGATGGGATCCTGCAGGGGATAACATCACCAAGGGATCTTTCAGCCTCAACTCGAGAATCCACCATCTCTCTAACTAGTCCATTCCACTTTGTGATAGCTTTCATTGTTAGGGAATTTTTTTTCCAAAATCAAGGCTAAAATTGGTCTCTTGGCAATTTCTACCCACTACTTCTGGTTCTGCCCTCTGGAACAGTCTAATCCATTCCTCACTTTATAACCCTTCAGATACTTGAACACAACTATCATGTCCTCCCTCAATCTTCTATTTAACTACTTTAAATATCCCCAATACCTTTGGAGGCAGAGGACATGAGTTTCAATTCTACTTCTGTAATATAGTGGGAGCAGCTAGGTGTCACAGTGGTTAGAGCATGGGCCTAAAGTCAAGAAGACCTGATTTCAAATCCACCCTCAGACACTTACTAACTGTGTGACCCTGGGCAAGTCACTTAACCTCTGTTTACCTCAGTTTCCTCATCTGTAAAAGAGGAATAATAATAATACCCATCTCCCAGGGTTGTTGTGGGGATCTAATGAGATGATTATTGTAAATCACTTAGCACAGTGCCTGGTACATAGTAAACATTAATAAATGTTGTTGATCTAGTCATTCTGGAGAGCAATTTGGAACTGTGCCCAAAGCCCTATGGGACTATGAATACTCTCTGACCCAGTAATACCACTACTAGGTCTGTATCCCAAAGAGATCATAAAAAAGGGAAAAGGACCCACATGTACAAAAATATTTATAGCAGCTCTCTTTGTGGTAGCAAAGAATTGGAAATCAAGGAGATGCCCATCAATTTGGAATGGCTGAACAAGTTGTGGTATATGAATGTAATGGAATATTATGATGCTATAAGAAATGATGAGCAGGCAGATTTCAGAAAAACCTGGAAAGACTGAAGTGTACTGATGCTTAATGAAGTGAGCAGAACCAGGAGAACATTGTATAGAGGAACAGCAACATTGTGCAATGATCAACTGTGATAGAAAGCTCCTCTCAGCAATATAATGATCCAAGACAATTCCAAAGGACTCATGATAGAAAATGCTATCTACCTCCAGAAAAAACAAACAAACAAACAAAAAACATGAGGAATCTGGATGCTATTTTACCATACTATTTTTACTTTTTTTGGTTTTTTTTCTTTTTTGAGTTTTTTCCCTTTTGTTCTGATTCTTCTTTCACAACATGACTAATGCAGAAATATATTTAATGTGATTGTACATATATAACCTATCAGATTGCTTTCTATCTTGGGGAGGTGGGAGGGAGGGAGAAAAATTTGGAACTCAAAATCTTATAAAAACAAATGCTGAAAACTATCTTTACATGTAACTGGAAAAAAATAAAATACTATTAAGACTGAAAAAAATGCCTATTAACTAAATAACAAATAAATAGAAAAACAAATGAATGAATGGATGAATGAATGAATAGACAGATATAATAAATAAATGGACAAACAAACAAATAAATAAATGTTGTTTTTGTTACTGTGTGACCTCGAGTAAACACCACACCTTCTCTGGATTTCAGTTCTGTCATTTGTAATATGAGAGGCATGGACTAGATGACTTTAATGTCCCATCTAACTCTAAATCTATGATCCTACGTTTTCTAGCTCAATATGTATTCTATATATCTCACAAGTGAGACTAATCACTATTTGTTGACTATCTCATAAGCTAGAGTCAAGAGAAATAAAAAAGTTCAGATCTCTCAACACTTTAAGCCATCTTCCATTCAGCACAAGAATGATTTTCTAAAACATAGGTCCAACCGCATCATCTCCCTATGCAAAAAACTCCAGTGGCTCCCTATTGCTTCCAGTACCAAATACAAAATCCTTTGCTTGGTGTTCAAAGCCCTTTATAACCTAGCCCCCTTTCTGATCTTCTTATGCTTTACTCCAATGGCACTAGTTTCCTTGCTGTTCTTCAAAAAAAGGCACTCCATCCCTACAAATCCAGGTCATTTTCTCTGGTTACCCCCATGCCTGGAAGGTTCTCCCTCATCTCTGCCAACTTACTGGCTTCTTTTAACTCCCAACTAAAGTCCTATCTTCTATGAGAAACCTTTCTCAACCCCTCTTAATGATAGTGTCTTTCCTCTGTCAATGATTTACTATTTATCCTGTGCTTATTTGTATATGTGTGTTTTTTTCTTGTCTCCCTCATTAGATTGTGTGCTCCTTGAGGACAGGGACTGATGTTTGCCTTTTTTTAATCCCAAGTACTTAGCACAGTGCCTTCATGTAGTAGGCATTTAATAAATGTTTATTGACCATATGATGATAGTAAATGTTCCTATGCGGTCAAGACAGTAGTGTCCTCAACCAAAGTTGTATATTAGATACTATTCTAATATTCCAATTGATCTTTACTCTCATCAATTTGGTACTCCCTCTAAAATGTAGACCTCGTTCCTGCCCATCCTGTTTATCTCATTAGAGGTTATACTGTCACTTCACTTGCTTCTGGGCAATTCACTTAGGAAACTAGCAAAACATATTTCAATATATGAGCAAGTCAAGTCAAAAAGCATGTGTTAAGCACTAACCATGTGCTAGGGCACTGTGCTGAGCACTAGGAATACAATACAAGCAAATGACAGTCCCTGCCCTCAAGGATCTTACATTCTAATGGAAGAAGACAACATATAAAAGGAAACTGAAAGAGGGGACAGCTAAATGTTACATAGCAATAATAGTAACATGTAGACAAAAATTTTAATGGAATATAATCTGTCTTGTTTTTTATTGATTTGGTATAATATTTTTGTACAGCTGCAAATGAGCATTTCCTACCTACATAATAATAAAACCACCATAAAAGTAATTTCATGTATTATTTCAATAGAAAATTCATCTGAGAAAACCAGTACACTGACACCTAAAACATTAAGCCTCACTTAGGCTTTAATTCTCATACAAAATACATTAAAGATTTATTCTGTGCTTGTTTTATTTTTACAAAAAAAATCCTCATAAAAAACAAAGATGCAATATATATATACATATATAATTATGTAATTATATATCATGCTTGAATGGAAATGTCACCAATGTATAGGATTTTGGAGTGAGTGGCTCATATGGGCAGCATAGGTTTAAGGGGCTAGAGCCCTACATGTATCACTGATAACAAACTACCTTTTCCTATATACTTGACTCCCTTTACTCTACTTTCTCTCCTTAGGGCTTTGCTAGTTCTAGGTCTATATTTAGATACATGTCATTGATCTCTCTCCTTTTTTATTGAAATGTATGCTTCTTTAGAGGTACTATTTTATGGTATTTCCACTGAATTTTTGACTTTGGAATGGAATCTTTATCTGCTCTTTATCCCCTGTGCTTTAGCCTTGTTGAAGCCACTACAAAAATCCAAACTTTTTCACAATTCTCTACCCTATTCATATTAGTCATATGAACAACGATTAGTGGCCACCATATATCTTTTTCAAGAAAGAGAGAATAAGATAACTTCAATGAAAAGTCAATAAGCAATTAGGGGAAGAAGAGAATAGTTCAGTTGGATAAGAAAAAGCCAGTTACTTGTATTGCTAAGTCCAGGAACAGAATCAGCTTCTTCTCCTAAGCTCAGCCTTCTCCCAAATGACAAACAAATTGTCAACCAACTTAATGGGAAAATGAGCTTTGGACTAATCCTTCTTTAATAGGCAAGGAGAAAATGGATAGCTCCTTCATTTAGCCTGTGAGCTTATGAAGAAATGCATTGTTTTTTGGAAGAGAAAAAGAGTGGTCACTGCAGCAGCTGATCCCCATTGTCTGATCACAGGGTCTCAAAGAGAGACCAAAATGAGACCAAAATGAGTCAGCTCCAAAAGGCTGGGTACCCTGCTTATCTCTGCCTCCTTTCATCCACATTGTGGTGGGTAACAGGATACTAGAAAATTAAGTTCAAATGTCACCAACTGATGAACTTTAGAGTATGTTCTTCAATTTCCATAGAAGCATTTGAAAAACAAGTATTACTTATATATGCTATGTAGCACAGCAAAGTAGATTAATAATACTCATGTTGCAGATTACCTGTTAGCCTGTCATTTTATTCATTCCCATACTTAATTTTATAATATCAAGTTCTATTGATACCCAAGGATATATTTGTATATTTAATTATTAATTAATAAAATTGTGAACTCTTTCTCATTGATCAGTTGGCTCAACACCTCCCCAGACCATCAAATGTTATTAAGACAAATGGAAAAGCACCCTTTCTTAATAGTATTTGGTCATATATGATTCAAGAAATAAAATCAATACTAAAGGGGCGGCTAGGTGGCGCAGTGGATAGAGCACCAGCCCTGGAGTCAGGAGTACCTGAGTTCAAATCTGGCCTCAGACACTTAACACTTACTAGCTGTGTGACCCTGGGCAAGTCACTTAACCCCAATTGCCTCACTAAAAAAAATTTTTTTAAAAAAACAATACTAAAGGCAATGTTATTTTTAAATTTGGGGAAAGTAATTCTAACAGCAGGCAACATCATTTGAGGAAACAATTTTACCAATTATTTCATTCCAGATATGAGTTTAAGTATCTCAAGGAATCTTCATGTTTCTCCTAAAGGTAAGAGTTAAATTCAGTCTCTGAAGAATTGTTCATTCATTTTCTTTGTTCTCTCTTCAGTCATGTCATAAAACACTATATCCAAAATAAAATATAAATTCCAGGTCCTCACATAAAAGTCATAGAATTCTCTTTATGTCATTTTTTTCATAAAATAAGTTAATGCACTTCTAACAAGAAAGACATTTTTCTTATCTTCTTTCTTTTCCACAGATTTCTCATAGATCAAACATAAAATACAAAGGGAACCGGGTTGGTGAATTAGAGACAACCAAGCTTAACTCTCCCAAAATTCCCCTCCAAATAACTTTAAAATAAAAATTTTGTAGCAACAGAACCAACAAAAGGTGAGAGTGATACATTGTTTCCATTCTAAGAATGTTTAGGAAGTCAGCAGAAAAAGACACCAGGGTGGAGGCTTGTCCAAAGCCTACACACATGGCATCAATAACAGCAGCCACAGCAACGACAGCTTCAGGAGCTCTCAGTCCAGAGACAGAAAATGTGGTCAGAAAGAGATTACAGAGGACCCTTTGCTGGCACTTGAAACAGCCGATGCTGACTGACAACTCTACTGCCCATCGACAATTCTGGGTTGCGGTTCCAGTGTGAAGAAGAGTGATGGTGATCAATCATAAGGGAGTAAAGTTTTTGGTTTCAGTTCCAAAGCAAAAAAGAGTGCTAGCATTTGCAGCTACAGGGGGAAAGGGCCCTTCATGAGAAAAGAACAGAGCACAGACCAAAAGAGCAATAAGTACAATTCTCTCTACATCACACCACCTTGAGAACTATCTCTGAAAACAGCAACACAAAAAAGCCAGAAAACTGGGACAATGCTTCCCCACCCCAAGTTGAGCAGGGCCCAAATTTAACATAAAGTTCAAAGTCAAAAAATGAGCAAACAACAAAATATGAACTTGACCATAAACATCTACTATGGTGATAGGGAAGGCCAAGATATAAACTCAGAAGAAAACAATGAGAAAACAGCTACAAACAAAGCCTCAGAAGAAAAATGCTAGCTTTGCCCAAGGCCATCAAAAATTCTGGGAAGAGGTAAAAGAAAGAGATGAGAATTAACAGCTTGGTAAAAGAGAGATTAAAAAATACTAAAGAAAATTACACCTTAAAAAAAAGAATTGGCCTAATGTTAAAGAGGCACAAAAAATTCATTGAATAAAAGAACACCTTAAAAAATAGAATTGGCAAAATGAAGAAAGAGGTGCAAAGCTCACTGAAGAAAATACATTTTTAAAAATTTAAATTGCGCAAGTGGAAGCTAATGACTTCATGAGATATCAAGAAACAGTAAAACAAAGTCAAAAGAATGAAAAAAATAGAACTAAATGTAAAATATCTCGTGAGTAAAATGACTGACCTGGAAAATAAAGTGAGGAAAGATAATTTAAGAATTGTGGGACTACCTGAAAGCCATAATCAAAGAAAGAGCCTAGGCATCATCTTTTAAGAATGTATCAAGGAAAACTGCCCCAATATCTTAGATGGAGAGGGTAAAATAGACATTGAAAAGAATCCACTGATCACCTACTGAAAAAAAATGAAAATTCTCAGGAATATTATAGACAAATTCCAGAACTCCCAGGCCGAAGAGAAAATACTGCAATCTACTGGAAAGAAACCATTCAGATATAAGGAAGCCACACTTAGAATCACACAAGATTTAACAAGTTAAAGGAGAAGATGGTTTAAAATATCATGTTTCAGAAGGCAAAAGGGCTAGGAGAGAACCAGGAATGATCTGCCCAGCAAAACTGAGAATAATCCTTAAGGGTAAAAAATGGATATTTAATGAGACAGAAAACATTCAGGCATTCCTGATGAAAAGACCAGAGCTGAAAAGAAAATTTGACATTCAAACACAAGACTCAAGAGAAGCATATAAAGGTAAATGTGAAATGGTAATCATAAGTGTCTCAATAAAGTTAAACTGTTTACATTCCTATATGGGAAGATGATACACATAACTCCTATGAACTTTATGATCATTACATTAGTTAAAAGGAATTTAAATAGACAGAGAACTTGAATATAAGTCAATTATGTTGGAATAATCTCCAAAACAAAAAAAAAAATAAAGGAAGGGATAACAAAAAGGCATGAAGTGGGAGAAAGGGGAAGGGAGAGGCAGAATGGGGAAAATTTTTTCACGTATAGGAGGCATGCAAGGAACATCTTTTGCAATGGAGAGAACTGAACTTCATTCTTATTGGAACTGGTTCAAAAAGGGATATAGATGTGTGTGTGTGTGTGTGTGTGTGTGTGTGTGTGTGTGTGTGTGTATACACTCAGTTTTCTATAGAAATGTAACTTACCAAATAGGGAACTAGGGGAAGGGGAGAGAATAAGATAAAGGAGAGAAGGGATGATAAAAGGGAGAAGAGATTAAAGAAAGCAGACTTTTGAGGAGAGAAAAGAAGAAGGAAAACAGAAGAAAATAGGATGAGGGGAGAACACAGCAATCATAACTGCGAATATGAATGGAATGAGCTCACCCTTCGAAGTAGATAGCAGAAAGGATTAGAAACCAGAATCCAAAAATATGTTGTTTACAACATATTACATCAGAAAGACACACATAAAGGTAAAATGAAGGTCTTGAGCAAAAAGCTAATATGCTTCAGCTAAACTAAAAAAAGGCAAAGGTAGCAATCACATCTCAGACAAAGTAAAAACAAAAATAGAACTAGCTAAAATTGATAATCAGGGAAACTACATTTTGCTGAAAGGCACCATAGACAATGAGGTAATATCAAAAAATTTTTCAGCAACTTTCTCTGATAAAGGCCTCATTTCTCAAGTATATACTGAGTATAGTATAGTATAAATTTAACTGTGTTAAATTGATAAAAGTAATGACTATTCCACCAATTGATAAAATGCTCAAAAGATACTGTTAGAAATGCAGCTAACAGCTCAAATAGTGTTGTGCAGCTCAAGTGTTAGCAGCTCAAGTGTAGCTAGCAGTTTGTAGATCAAAGAATCCAAGAAAGCAGCAGAAGGTTCGCAAAGATGGGCACTCTTCTGAATGTGTTGGAGAGTGTGCTGAAGTGAGGTCCTGCACTATTATTTATACCCACCAAGGGTCCCTCTTGACTATTTACATTACAATTCCCATTTACATACAGGATTACAGAAACAACCAATTACAGCATATAGTACCAACCTCCCATATATGGTAACTGTAACGACCAATCAGATTGCACCAGTCAACCAATCAGATTACAACACTATGTCTTAACGTTACTCTGGGCAAGAATGTCCATTCCTCACTAGAATAGTGCTGTGTTAACATATATAAACATACATATCTTTTCAAGAAACAAAACTTAAATCAGGGTTTGAATATCAGGAATCACCTCAGGTGCCTCAAGGTGAACTCCCAGCTTAGCTTGGTTCCCGTAAAACACAGTTCCCATTTCAGGCCCTGCTCAGGCCTAAGTCCCAGGAGCCTTGGCTTCTCGGAGCTTTGTGTGCCAGGCAGCTCCCTGCTGGGAAGTTTGAGCAACAAAGTTGTGGGGCTTGAAACTAAACTCACTCTCTGCCTTTAGGGCTCTTAGAAGAGCCTAAATAGGGTCTTTTCTCTCAGATATAAACAGGCAGATTTCTGAAGAAGAAATCAAAGCTATCTATGGTCATATTTTTAAAATGCTCTAAGGGGTAGCTAGCTGGCACAGTGGATAGAGCACCAGCCCTGGAGTCAAGAGGACCTGAGTTCAAATCAGACACTTAACACTTACTGGCTGTGTGACCTGGGCAAGTCATTTAACCCCAGTTGCCTCACCAAAAAAAAATTTTTTAATGCTCTAAATCACTATTGAAGGCAAATTAAAACAACTCTGAGGTACCACCTCACACCCATCAGAAATGACAAATGCTGGAGAGAATGAGGGAAAAATACGTACACTAATGTATTGTTGATAGAATCACTACTCTATAAACTGGTCCAACCATTCTGAAAAACAATTTGGAACTAGGCCTAAAGGGCAATATAATTGTGCATACCCTTTGACCCAGCAATACCACTACTAGGTCTGTATCCCAAAAAGATCAAAGGAAAAGGAAAAGTACCCCTATGTACAAAAATGTTTATAGCAACTCTTTTGTGGTAGCAAAGAATTGAAAATCAAGGGGATGCTCAGGAGTTAGGGAATGGCTGAACAAGTTGTGGCATATGATTGTGATGGAGTAATATTATGCTGTGGGAAATGACGAGGAGGATAGCTTTAGCAAAACATGGCAACTGATGCAAGTGAAGTGAGAAGAACCAGAAAATCATTGTGCATAGTAACAACAATGTTGTAATAATGATCAGCTGTGAAAGACTTAGCTACTCTGATCGTTACAATGATCCAAGACAATTCCAAAGGACCCATGATGAAAAAATGCTATCTTCTTCCAGAGAGAGAACTGATGATTTCTGAGTGCAAATTGAAGTATCATTTTCTCACTTTATTTTTCTTGCTTTTTAAAAAAATAATATGACTAATATGGAAATGTGTTTTGCATAGTTTCACAGGTATAAATGATATCATACTATTTGCCTTCTCAATTAGTAGGGAAGACTTTGGGAAGGAAGGAGAGAACTTGAAACTCAAAATTTTAAAAGAAAAGAATGTTTAAAATAATCTATTTTTAAAAAAGAAAACCAAAACATAAAATAAAATATACCCTGAATTGGATAGATAGATAATAGATGATAAATAGATAGATGTGATATATATATATATATATATGTGTGTGTGTGTGTGTGTGTGTTTATATATACATATAGATTTTTATATATTAATATATATTTTCATATAAAAATATTTTGTATGTTATATATTTATATGTATATTCGTATGTACATATATATATATACATACATATATATTAATAGTCTCACTCCATAGAGAGAAGCACTTCAAAGCCAGGCAGTTACATTAACTGTTGCTCCCAACTGCCAGCAAAACTGCTTTCTCTGCAGCATTACATTTGGTTCTTAAAGATATAGTAATGATATCTGGAGTCTCTGATGGAAAGTCAAGTGAAACAGGTATTACATATATATTTGTATTTGACGCATAATTTGAAAATAATACTTTGTGCCCACCAATTGGGGAATGGCTAAACATGCTGTGGTATATGATTGTGATGGAATACTATTGTGCTATAAGAAATAACAAGCAGGATGATTTCAGAAAGGCCTGGAAAGACTTGTATGAACTAATGTATAGTTAAGTGAGCAGAACCAGGAGAACCTTGTGCACAGTAACAGTAATTTTGTTTGATGAAGAACTGGGAATGACTTAACTATTCTTAGGAATACAATGATCCAAGACAGTACCAAAGGACTAATAATGGAGCATACTATCCACTTCCAAAAAAAAAGAACTGATATTGACAGAACACAGACTGAAGCATGCTATTTTTCACTTTCTCTCATTTTTATCTTTTATTCATTTCCTTATACAAACTTACTAATATGGTAATGTTTTGCTTAATTACACATGTATGATAGCTTATTGCCTCAGGGAGGGGGGAAAGGAGGGAAGGAAGGAGGGATAAAATTTGGAACTCAAAACTTTAAATAAAAATGTTTGTTAAAAAAAAAAAGAAAAGAAAATTAATACTTTGGTACCATGAAACAGACACACTGTATTGGGGGTCATTTGATTTCATTTCTCTCAACACAACTCTGCCCTGACCTATATATCTGACCTTGGGCAGTTTTTTCTCTTCTCTGGGCCCCAATTTCTTTTTTATCTAAAACCAGGAAATTCTAACAAGATCAAACATCCATTATAGCGCTAATATTCTCTGTTCTCTAAGTTCTCTCTATATGGTCTAAAAATCTATGCTTCTATGAAAATATAATTTGCAGATAAACACCAAAGTGTTCCTCTTTATTGATGCATCTAACCATTCCATACATACCTGCAGAATGAAGACAGCTGACTGGATGTCATGGTCATGAGCCTCCCAAGGGCACTGTATGGACTAGCCACACAAAATACAAACTCAGCAGAAGCTACCAGGTGACACTGAGCTAAATCTACCAACTCAGAACTCCACTAACTGCACAGAAATGGGCTGCCTACCTAGGAAACACTCTCATCCTCCCATTGCCTACCTGAGTTCCTCTCAGCTTGATCCAAGGTTTAACATGTAAAAAGATCATTATCATACAATATCTCATAAGTTTATCAAAATTGACTTATACTCCTATTTCCCATTAAGATTTTTATCTCCTTTCCAATTTTACATGACCCTAAGGAATATATACTTTCAGTGTAGATTAGAGTACATTTTCTAAATGAAACTGGGATTAAAAAGATACAGTATTAAAATTCCATAGAGACCTGCAATCTCTGCTCCCAGTGGCAATAGCCACTCATTCCTATTAAGATCCATTAATCCATTCTCAACTTCATTTTCTCCAACTGAACAGACAATCCCAAAGGTCATTTGAAAAAGAGAGTTATCAAACATTACCAATGTCAGAGTCAGGGGGACAGGGATAGGAACTAAACCTCTGATTTTATTACTATAGAAACCTCCTGAATTAAAGAAACTCCCTCTACTCATTCACGTCAGCTCCTTCTCTGGCACTTATAGTCACGAAGAGTTGGTGACTTATCCAGGGTCACACAGATTAAAGTGTGAAAAAATATGGTAGTTTCACCTTAGGGTAGAGGCCTCTTTTATAATGGTCACTGGAGAGGTCTTCTGATATCTGGAACATCACACTGGGATATACCCTGTAATGATTGGAATGACGCCACCTGCTGGAGACTTACTGTAGAAAAGCTCCGTGATGAAGTGAAGGTCTTTGAGGGCAAGACCAGGAGTCTTTTCTTTGGCATCAGGAAGTGACGTCTACTTGTGGGAAGAAGAAGGGAGGAGTTGGGCGCTCTGCCTCTCTCTTCCTGAGGACGCTGGTGGAGAAGGGAGCTAGAAATG
Source organism: Dromiciops gliroides (assembly GCF_019393635.1). Lineage (NCBI taxonomy): Eukaryota > Metazoa > Chordata > Mammalia > Microbiotheria > Microbiotheriidae > Dromiciops > Dromiciops gliroides. The sequence goes on along the minus strand of NC_057865.1, from coordinate 183,230,260 downwards.
CGTTCTCCCTTTAATAGATAGGAATCTAGGCCTTTTCTTCTCTCTTACCAAATTCTTATTCTCCTTAATAAATGCTAAAAAGCCTAACTCTTACTAAAGCTTATAATTTATTGGCGACCACTCATTAGATATTTTAGACAGAATAGCTAGAATTTTAGCCCTTACAGATGGCTGACCATGAAGAGGAAAGCTGAACCTCACTCTTCTGATCTTCTGGTTGGGTAAGAAATTTCCCCTACCCTGTCCCTTTAAATCTGAAGTACTGCTGAATTGCCAGGTGTTTTCCCTTTAAATTTTTTCAAATGGACCTTTTAAACTCCCTAATTACCCTATTTTTTATTTTAGTCTGTTTAACCAGACAAATGGGAGATAAGATCATGTTAATGCTTTGTTTTTGTGGATTTTCTATTTTTCTTTTTCTTTTTGTTGGAGGAGCCATCCCCCCCCTCCCAGCCATGCTTTTTCAGAGAAGCCTCACACTCCTGTATTTTTTTCAAATTCGAATGCTGAGAGATTCTCTAATTTTGCATGCCTGGGGGCAACAACCCAATCTCTAGAAGCTTTTAATCCCCTAGCAGTGGGGGTAGGGCCTGAGTTCAAAATCAAGTCTGATTCAAATTGCCCTGGTCCCTCCCCTTCTCTCCAGACCCCACCTTCTACCCCTCCCTTGGCCAAGCCCCTTGATTCCCCTGCCCGGGAAGTCCAGAGATCTAGTGCGCATGGGCAGCTTTCTCTACTTGCCTTTGCAGCTTCAGGCTCAGCCCTTCCCTGGCCTGGCTGTGCTTCTGACTCAACCTTAGAAATCCCTTTAAATTCCAGATATGCTCGTTTTGTTCATAATTTTGCTAATCTGCTTTTGTCTTTAATTAGTAACCTTATAAAGCATTTGTATGGTGAAAAGACTGACAGACAATATAGAGGGATTAAAGAAGAAAAACTTAAGCTGAATGACAATCATCAACATAGTTCAAGACTCCGCTTCTTTTGCCATGGAAGGGTATATATTTTACAGAAATGTAGAAGTAAGCAGCAAGGTATTGATATGAGTATTGGGGATTTTAGATATCGGAATCAAAAGTGTTCTAACTTTACTCAGAGTATTAATGTCAGTTCAGAGGTTACATAGGATTTCTATGCTATTACATCTACATTTTGAAATTAATGGTATGGGTTTATTTTCAGAGATTTTCATGCTTTTGAGATTGTGTTTTAAACTTAGTTTTTAAAACAAGGAGAATATTTGTAAAAGCTTTTTATAGTCATGTGATCAAGTTTATATTTTATAATACTCTTATTAATATTAGGCTCATATTCATATAGATTTCCCTAGTTTGAATTTCATTGTCTTTCATTGTTCCATGTGTATTTTCTTTTATTCATTCATCTATCTAATTTTGAAACATTGCAAGATGGTTTTGATTTCATAATACAATGTTAATTCTGGGAGTATTGTGTTCCCATATTATGAGTTGTTTGTTTTTATTATTTTTTCTCAACTGATTATTTGATCAAACTCTTTAAAGCATTTCCCTGGCAAATTGGTTGCCATGACAAGTGTAAATTGATTCCAGAAGTATTATTTTTGATAAGCATATTCCAAAAAAAAAAAAAAAAGAGGGGAACATTTGCAAAAGTTTTCTTTTTTCAAAAAAAGTTTTCTTTGAGATTGTGTTCTGCTTTAACTAGTATTTAAATATGTTCTGATTTTTCACAAAAGTAATTGTATACCAAGTAAAAAAAAGGGGGTATTATTTGAAATTGTTGCATAATTATATATTGTGTTCTGAGTCAAGATGTAGTCACCTTTTTTGCGATCATTTATTATCCTCAATTTTTAAATCCATATGAAACTTGGATTATGGGAACTTATCATTTAAAACATTAATTGCCTTTATTCTGAGTTATCAGATGCCAGTTGGCCAAGATGCCATCCAGTCACAAGAGGAATACATGCAAGAGCAGACATTGAACTGTCACATGAGGGGAGACATGCATGAAGTCAAGGTATGGCCGAGGGAACGGCTTTTGACAAATGTTGAGGTTGGATTCTCTTGGTTTAATATTTTATTCTCTTTTTCCCCACAATATTGTACAGATGGCTGGAAGTATTCATCCCACCCATCTCATTCTACACCTGGCTTCTATGCCCCCTCCTATATGCCTGATGCCATGGACATCTCAATCCCATGCATCTGATTAAGTCTGACTCAGTTTCCTCCAATATGTTCGGTGACATGGACATATATTCCATCCACCTATTTTAAGCCTGGCATACTGCATGGGCAGTATATATTGCTGAAGTGTGGGAATGCTCATATCCCATCATTTCTATGTTATTTTATGGTAACACCCATAATTATCTCAGGCATCATGATAAATACAGTGTTGAATTTGGCCTTGACACCTGTTACCAATTATATTAGATTTTTTAATTTCTCATAATGGCATGAGGATAATTAGGCAGGTGATACAAAAAGTGATGAAACAAAGATAAAAATTATTTTTAGAAATTAATATCACAGCAATTGTCTTCTCAATTTACCCTCCACAAGGGGGACTATAGTAATATTAATTTTAAAGAATGTTTCGGGGCAGCTAGGTGGCGCAGTGGATAGAGCACCGGCCCTAGACTCAGGAGTACCTGAGTTCAAATCCGGCCTCAGACACTTAACACTTACTAGCTGTGTGACCCTGGGCAAGTCACTTAACCCCAACTGCCTCACTAAAAAAAAAAAAAAAAGAATGTTTCAATTTATGTTTTATTACATGTTTCATGTGTAACAACTAAGATTGTGAATTCACTTAGACATGTTTTTGAGAACTTTCATTGTTTGATTTGATTATTGACAAAGCTATTTTAAAGTTGTGTTAAGCTCAATTTTGTAGGAAATTTTCCTGGCTGATCACCAGCATCCACACATCCACCCCTGAAAAGACTTCCATTCCACGACTACACCTAGAGGACATCTGAGAAAAGACTTTCAGAGACTTTAAATGAACAGTTTTGTTTTGTTGTTGTTTTATTTTTTTCTCTTTTTCTCTTTCTGTTATAATATACACATCTGTAACATGTACTCTCTGCAGAGGCCCCTCCCTTTGCAAGACAATGTCAAAGCGTCGGTTCATGAGGACAAAAAATTGCCCCTCTGGACAAAACTTTTCTCTCTTCCTTTTCTATATTGTTATTAACATATTGTTAGTTAGCATAGGTTATTATATTCTTTTATTTTTGACTGTTTCATCAAGGAAACATCCCATTTCTTGAGGAAACTAAAGGGGTACTGTAATGATTGGAATGATGCCACCTGCTGGAGACTTACTGTAGAAAAGCTCCGTGATGAAGTGAAGGTCTTTGAGGGCAAGACCAGGAGTCTTTTCTTTGGCATCAGGAAGTGACATCTGCTTGTGGGAAGAAGAAGGGAGGAGCTGGGTACTCTGCCTCTCTCTCTTTTCCTGAGGATGCTGGTGGAGAAGGGAGCTAGAAATGTGCTCTCCCTTTAATAGATAGGAATCTAGGCCTTTTCTTCTCTCTTTACCAAATTCTTATTCTCCTTAATAAATGCTAAAAAGCCTAACTCTTGCTAAATTTTATAATTTATTGGAGACCACTCATTAGATATTTTAGACAGAATAGCTAGAATTTTAGCCCTTAACAACCCCATCCCCTCGACCCTGAGATTCTCGATGCAAGTTCACTCTTCATGCTATTTCTCATTTGGAATTTTCCATCATTTCTCCTCTGGGCCTCTTCTAATAAGTTTTCTCTTCATGTGGACATGGCTTTGCTAGCAACTGAACAGCTGCCAGCTTCAACCTACAGGTGTTAAGGAAAAAAGTATAGAAGGACTCAGAATTCTGTGTCCTGGCTCTTTTAATTCTCATAGGAGCTTCACAAACTATTTCAACACTGTCTTCTTAGTCCTTTGTTTTCACTGGAGTCATTACACCCAGCCTGGTCCCACTTCAATTCCTATGGCTTTAAAAGAAAAACAAAGGGAAAAATAATTACAGCCTGAAACAACCAGGAGTTAGGTGAACATCTAGGCATAAAAAGGCCTATCCCATCCTCTCCCATTTCCTCTGTGGCCATGACCTATCAACCATCCATTCTCTCACATACATCTACAGTCTTGTTCCTTCCCCTCAATGTACAAACATTCTCAGTTCTCTATTCCTGTAAAACAAAACAACATAACAAAAAGCCTTCCTTTGAATCTGCTACTACTTGAATTACCCATTTTTTTCCAAGACCTACATTAAATGAATGAATGAATGATTCGTGTATTAAGCCTTTACTATGTGCAAAGCACCATGCTAAATGCTGAAGATACTAATAAAAAAGTAAGACAGTCCCTGCTCTCAAGTAGTTCATATTCTAGTGGAGAGACAACACATATGGAATATTTTAGCTGCGAGTTACATAGAAAAGTTCTATGGTTATTACAGTGCAGTGGCAAAGCAGATGATAGTGTCTATTTTTTTTTCATAATTCGCAGTGATTAATCATATCAGTTTCTGATGTTCAACCATTTAATAGTGCCAAGACCCTTTGATAGCAAGAGTTTTTTCTGGGTCTTTAACAGATGTGGCTCCAACATCTGCAGAATCAATTGACAGGCTGCAGCTCCACAAAGGTTGCTTCCTAGGATGAATAGCTAGAAGTACTGCTGTTCCTCGATCTAGAGGACCAAAGTTCAAATCCCAATTTTACCACTTCCTACTTACCATCTCTGTGAACTAGGTAAGTTACTTAACCCTTTATGCACAGTGACCCCATAGCCTTACTCTGCTGATATGTACACACACTAACAGATCAGTCAGCACTAAACTAGTTATTCCTACTCACCACCACCCCCCTCATTGTTCTAGGGATTCCCCTGAGAGGAATCTCCATATTCATTCTCTCCCTTGGACTTTATCCTCTCCCATGGACTTCATTATCTCTATCTCCACTATTCTATTAAAACCAGCCTTTCCTGGGGCAGCTAGGTGGTACAGTGGATAAAGCACCAGCCTTGGATTCAGGAACTGCTCCTGAGTTAAGTATGGACACTACTTAACTCTAAATAGAAACTACTTAATGTTGGTGGACTACCTTAAGGTAAAAGGTTACATAATAACATAATCCAGCGAGCCTCCATTCTTGGCACCCACCTGCTACACACTTGGTGACCCATTCTCATGAGAATGACAATAAATATGCCTCTGACACATCACCGCTGCTGAGTTCCAGAAAATTATTGAGCATGAGTCATTTTTCTCACAATACTGGAGTGGTTTGTCATTTCCTTCTCCAGTTGATTAAGACAAACAGAGGCTAAGTGACTTGCCCAGGTTCACACAGCTAGTCATTGTCTAAGGCTGGATTTCAATTCAGGCCTTCCTGACTCTAGTCTCAGTACTCTATCCCCTGAGTCACCTAGCTTCTTCTATTATCCTCTGTTAGCCTGTAAATTAAGGAAACAATCAATATAGGAGAAAATAAGGTCTTTAATCAGGGCAGAGGAACTATAGCTCATGGTATCACAAAGCAAGAAGCTAGGAATACCCCAAAGATGGGAACTGAGGAAGGGGGGAGGGGGGTGGTTATGGGGTAACAAAACAAAAGGGAACTTAATGTAAATGAACCTTTAACAAAAGAAACCATAGAACTGCTCCTGAGTTAAGTATAGATACTACTTAACTCTAAATAGAAACTACTTAATGTAGGTGGACCCTTTTACATAATAACATAAAGTCCAAGAAATAAGGTGGGGAATCATTGGGAGGGGATAATTTGCTTGGGGGGAGGTGGGGGAGGTCCATAAATCCATCAAGAGCCTGGAATTGACAAATATTGGTTAGCTCCAGGAAATTCATTGGCCTAGGAATGGAGAGTAGGTGGGGATCGGTCAGTTCTCAGTAAACTTGTAGTTATTACCTCCTTTGCCTTTATTACCTATATGCTAATGGATTCCATGTCTATATTTCTACTTCTCAAACTCTCACAAAGAAAAATTTACCAGTCAGCTTCACCTGATGGACCCAGGACCTCTGGACCTCTAGAACTTACAAGGTCACCTAGAAAAAGTAACACAAAGCAGAAAAGGCAACCAATAGTTTCCAACACAAACTTGCCTACTTGAGCCTTTTTACCACTAACTGCCAAATGTGGAAGTGGTCATGAGGTTGGGGGCAAAGCATTGCCCCACCCGCCCCAACCCCTCAAAGACAATCTAGGGAGAGAGAATACTATTTACTGCATGAGAGAGTCCAAGTAAGTGAGCAGATGTAAGGATGTCTCCTTTTTAGCTGAAATAGTACCCTGCTCCTTTATTCCACTTCCCCATGGAATCATGGAAGGACCCAGGATTTGCTATGGCATATCTGAATGACAAATTCTTCAGAGGTGAATATCTTTCCATGGAATGACTAGGGCTATCCCGTGAATGCTCTGAAAGTTCATTCTATGAGTACTCCCTGGGGGTGAACTCCAATTCAATTCCAACTGCAGTTGTATGCCATGTTCTCCAGCCCTCCCATCATCCTGGCCACTTGTTTCTTAATGGATTCTAGTTTGTCTATGTCCTTCTTAGAATATCATCTCTCTTCTGACCCATGATTTAAATGTATAACATATTTATCAACACTTGGGATGTACTCTTTTTTTAAAAGCCAAGGTTAATGATAGGATTACCTCTTTCATGAAAACAATTAAGAGTTTTGATTTGATACACAAATTAAGTGAACACCATTTACCTCTGCTCAATAGGAACCCCACTGAGATTCCCCACTAGTAATTTCTAATCAGAAAGTCTTCTATATGTTTAGAATAAATAGGCAGAGAGCTTAGTGAAAGGGCATCACCATTTTCCAGAACACTTGACATTAATTATGAATGTTGAAGGTTCAAAGCTCTTGGGAGGGAAGAGGGAATTAAAGAAAGCCATTCCAACAGAATTCAGAAATAATGTAACCTACTCCAAATAATAATAATAATCTACTCTTTCTACTTCCAAATACCATCATTCCACTTTAGTTTTTAAAAACCTGCTTAAGTGGGGCTTTATAATCCCTCACCCTTCTTTGTTCATTTATACCAGCAAGACCCTTTTTGCCATTCCTGCAGCCTTATGCCTTCTCTGGCCTTGCTGACTTTCTAATTTTTTACTATTACATAACAAAGGTCTAATTTTTTCTTATATCTTCTCACTGGGAAGCCTTCAAGATTATTTACTGGAGAGTGATATGGTTTCTTATTTATATCATACTATTTTGCTAAAAAAAAAAATACTAGTTTAATGTAGTTAAAAGCATGGTTTTCAATTTTATTTCAGAGACAGTTATGATGATAATACAAAATATACCAAGTTCCACAGTATGGCAAAGCATATAGAGTGGGCTTCTCCTTATAAGACACATATAAAAATCCATAATACAGAGATAACTTAAAGAGAAACCATGGTTCCATATGCTGACCCTGCTAATAGAAGTGAGGCATCATTTGCTCTTATTGACTATGTTATTTCTTTTCTTTACCATGTTTGGGCATAGTTCCAAATTGGTCTCCAGAAATGGTTGGATCTTTTCACAACTACACCAACAGTGGATTTTAGCTCACTTTTCTATGGACACTTAATCACACTGGGTAGTATTGTGAGTCAGAAAGACTGCATACAGTCACTGTGGGCAGCGTAAGAATTTTGGAGATAAGCTCACCTTTCTTTTCTTTTCTTTTTTTGTTTTTTTTTGATGAGGCAATTGGGGTTAAGTGACTTGCCCAGGGTCACACAACTAGTAAATGTTAAGTGTCTGAAGCCAGATTTGAACTCAGGTCCTCCTGACTCCAGGGCCAGTGTTCTATCCACTGCGCCACCTAGCTGCCCCTCACCTTTAAAAAAAAAATACCATGCTATTTCTTTTCCTTATACAGACATGTCAGAGTATCACTCCTGTCATGATACTTCAGTTACAATTTGGAAGAAAGATCATCCAACAAAGTCTCTGAAAACACTTATGTTAAGACTTTTAACATTAAAGTTTTTTTTTTTATTAAATTAGCCCATAAAAAGTCAGCAAAATTCTTACACTGCCCACAGTGACCCATAGTCTTTCTGACTCACAGTACTACCCAGTGTGATTCAGTGTCCATAGAAAAGTGAGGTAAAATCCACTGTTGGTGTAGTTGTGAAAAGATCCAACCATTATGGAGAGCAATTTGGAACTATGCCCAAAGAGCTATAGAATTGTGCATACCCTTTGATCTAGCAATAACCTCGCTAGGTTTTTATCCCAAAGACATCCCCAAAAAGAGAAAAAGACCTAATTGTACAAAAATATTTATAGCAGCTCTGTTCATTGTGACTAAGAATTGGAAATCAAAGGAACGCCCATCAATTGGGGAATGGCTAAATAAGCTGTGGTATATGAAATGACAAGCAGGATGATTTCAGAAAAGCCTGGAAAAACTTGTATGAACTGATGTATAGCAAAGTGAGCAGAACCAAGAGAACATTGTGCAGAGACAGCAACATTATTTGATGAAGAACTGTGAATGACTTAAGTATTCTCAATAATACAATGATCCAAGACAATCCCAAAGGACTATTGATGAAACATACTATCCACCTCCAAAGAAAGAACTGATAATGATGGAACACAGACTGAAGCATGCTATTTTTCACTTTCATTTTTTTCTTTTATTCAAGTTTTCTAGTACAAAATGACTGATATAGTAATGTTTTATATAATCATACATGTATAACCCATCCCTGATTGTTTGCTGCCTCAGGAAGGTGGGAGGGTAGGGAGGGAAGGAGGGATAAAAATTGGAACCCAAAACTATAAATATAAAAACTATAAATATAAATATAAAATATATAAATATAAAAAATGTTTATTACTTTAAAAAAATAAATTACTTTAAAAAAAAAAAAAGGTGAGGTGGGACAGCTAGGTGGTGTGCAGTGAATAGAGCACCAGGCCTGGAGTCAGGAGGACCTGAGTTCAAATCTGGCTTCAGACACATGATACTTACTAGCTGTGTGACTCTGGGCAAGTCACTTAACCCCAATTGCCTCATCAAAAGAAAACAAAAAAATAAATAAAAAGGTGAACTTATCTCTAGCCTCTCTACATTGAGAGTATGTATAACTCACAGTACTGTTCCAGGGCAAAGTTTGGATTCACAGATTCATATTATAGTTCTCTGCATTGCTGTTCCTCAGATCCAGGCCTTCCATTAGTACTTGGTTCCATGATTCCATCTTCAATTAATATTGCTCCCTCTCAGTGATGCTCCATTCCTCTGCTACAAGTTTAGTGTCTTTGTCTGGTGCCAAACGCTTCTCTCTAGGAGCCACAAGAACATGCAGGCCTCTCTCCAAGTCCACGTGAGATCCAGTGACTTAATCTGGTGCCAACCCCTTCATTTTGGGGTCTTCTGTATGTAATAGTCTTCAATGCAGGCTTTTCTCTACATTCTCATGTAGCTGAGTATATCTAGCAGACACCAGCTTCTTTCTCCCATTGCTGCTCTGTGTCTTCCCTTCCTTGCCAAGAAAGTCTCTTTTACATAGAAACTGCTCCCTTCTTATACATTCATCCTTGGGAAACTTCTGAAGATGAACAGGAACTTACCCAATTCTTCTCAGTGCAAACTTATTCTAATCTATTATTAAATTCAGAGTTCAGAAAGCTTGCCCCCATTTGAAGATGATTTAGAAGCCTGATGGAAAAGCTGCTATCCATTGGTCATTGCCTCTGAGTTGTATCTATTATCCCAGCTCTGTCAATAAATAAGTCAATGAGATATATAAATGGGATTTTGGTTGCAAGCATAGCAAAGGAAATTGATTTGAGCAGAAAGAAGCTCCTTCTAAAAAGAAGCCCCCTTTGAAGAGGCAGCATAAGGCTTTGAAGACTGGATATCAGTCTAAAACAAAAAAGTACAGAAATTAATTTCATCAATAAGGACAGAACCAAGCATCATAGATGACAGTGAATTTACTTCAGGCAAAATGAAAACAAAGGGAAGAAATATGTCAATAGTAAAATAAATTTTCAAAATAAAAGGGGTAGTAAACTCCAGAAGGCTACAAAAGGAAACCATCCAAGATAGTAAAAGAAAGCTAATGTCCAAGGTAAAGATCTTTGTAAAGATGTTTCTCATCCAGAAAGTCAGGGGATAAAGACAGGATTCCCATAAGTATGTGGGCCAGAGAGTGCCAGGGTGAGGGAGGTGATGAAGTTTTTTGCAAGCCTGAAAACCAGGACAAAAACCGAAAGTAGAAAAGGTGTCTACAAAGTTAATGGGATCCTAGGGGCAGCTAGGTGGCGCAGTGGATAGAGCACCAGCCCTGGAGTCAGGAGTACCTGAGTTCAAATCCAGCCTCAGACACTTAACACTTACTAGCAGTGTGACCCTGGGCAAGTCACTTAACCCCAATTGCCTCACTAAAAACAAAAACAAAAACAAACAAAGTTAATGGGATCCTGCCAAAGTTGAAATACTCACACACAGAGAGAACTTTAGGAAGGAAGAAAGATTCTAGAAGACTGGAGAAAACATTACCTAGTCAAGCCAAGTCTTTGGCAGAAAGAAACTGATAGCTTGATCCAACAACCAGCCTATAAAAAAAAATAATTAAAATTAAAATTAAAATGACTGCCTGACCAAAGAAGGGAAAGAAAGCCAGTGAGGTGAGAGCAGAATAAGAGGATAAGCAAGAATTCAGCTTAGTCACAAGTAAACATTTTAACTTTGTAATCTTTCCTAGCATTCATTTCTTTTACTTTATGCAAAATTTTCTGTAGTGCTTAGTACTTTAGATTTCACAGAAGGAAAAACTTTCTAACATTAGAAGTATGCAAAAGTGGATAAGGATAGGGCATTCAATCAACAAGAATTCATGAAGCATCTGCTAAATGCCAGACTCTGTGCTAGGTCCTGCATATACAAAGAAAAGAAGAGAAAAGAAAAGAAAAGAAAAGAAAAGAAAAGAAAAGAAAAGAAAAGAAAAGAAAAGAAAAGAAAAGAAAAGAAAAGAAAAGAAAAGAAAAGAAGAGGGGAAGGGGGGGGCACAGTGGAGATACTCTCTGCACTCTGAGAACATATATTCTATTGGAGAAGACAACGTATACATATATTAGGATACATATAAAATAAATAGAAGGTAAATTTTGGAAGTGGGGAGAGAAACACTAGTAGTAGATATGGGAATTAGGACAGTCCTATGTATAAGATGGAAAAGGAAGGAAGTGATATGGGGGAAATGGGGTACGGGGTTGGGGTTCTTAGGAATTCCTCTTTAAAGAATTACACCCTCTTGCACACAAAAGTAGTTAGAATAAGGTGGTAGTTTATTTAGGAGCAAGGGAAGGGAAGGGTGGAGGGAGGGAAACCATGAAAGAAATCCTTGGACTTTTCATGGGTAGATTGGCATAAAGCACATGGCTCAGAGGTACCAATCTCCTCGAACAGGAGAATGGAAGGTACTTTTATAGAGGACTGTTGGGGGTGGACCATCTGCCCATGAAAAGTTCCTTTAGTGAGGGGGACCATCCCCACCTGGTGGTAGCTGGGGGAATTGGGTGAGGAGTGGAGGACCAACCCCCACTGGTAGTGACTAGAGGAATTGGGTGAAGGGTGGCTACAGACCTCTCTTCAGAATGGCCGCAGCCACACCCAAATTTATCTCCCCAGGGTAAGGGAGACCAGAATAAAGGGTAGGAATCAGAAGCTAGCTCAGTCTGATTTGGTTCAGCTTATCTCTCTAGGCATTATCTGTCCTCTGGTTTAGTTTCTCAAGGAGAAGGTTCCTTGATGTGCCCCAGAGAACTTCTGGGGTGCTCTGCACCCCATGACATTAGGAAGGAAGGAAGGAAGGAAAGAAGGAAACATTTCTATAATGCCTATTATGTGCCAGGTGCTTTACAAATATTAATTCATTTCATGCTCACAACAACCTTGAGAAGGAGATGTTATTATTATCCTAATTCTATAGTTGAAGAAACTGAAGTATAGAGAGGTTAAATAATTTGGCCAGGGTCACACAGGTAATATGTATCTGAGGCTGGATTTCAACTCAGGTTTTCCTGATCCTAGGCCCAGCCCTCTTATCTACTGTAACTCCTAGCTGCCCCAGCAGCTATGAATGAGTGAATGAATGAATGAATGAATGAATATTTTTTAAGCCCTTACTTTGTACCAAGTACTGGCTAAGTGCTGGAAATTCAAATGTAGAAGAGAATGATCCCACCTGAAAGGAGCTTACATTTTTAAATGTTTATTCAGTCTATTAATCCTTTCCTTTTCTATTTTGCTAATGTTATGTTTTGACAGGTATAATTTTTTTTTCTCTAAGGACTACTTTAGCTGCATCCCAGAAATTTTGGCATGTTGCCAGATCATTATCATTGCCTTTTACATAATTATTAACAGATTCTATGATTCGTTCTTTGACCTACTTGTTATTTATTAATTCATTATTGTTTCCACTTAAGTCTGTACCTTTGTGCAAGGTATATCCATTCAAATAGAGACAACAGTTCTAGGTGAGTGGTGGCCAGGAAAGGATGAAGTCACTGAGATAGTAAGGAGAGCTATGGGGCAATTGAATTATGTACCTTTTCCAGAGGCAGTGGCTTCATTTAATTACTGTTCCCAGAACACGAGGTAGAAGTGGCAGTGGGGGTAGAAGGGGAGGTGTCATCACAAGAAACCTGCATGTTTAATGGCTCATATCAACTAGATGTAGTAATCTCTCACCTATCACCAAGGTTCTATGGTAGCACACATTGGGAGGGTTCAGTGGAAGCATCATGGCAAGATTCCCCATCAGCTGGAGCTGGAAAGCTATAATGACTTCTTACCAATCATCCTTGAATGAAACAAGGAATTCTATGAAGCTGGGGTTGAAGAAAGAATTCATTCCACACATGGAGAACAATTTGTATAAAGGACAGAAATGGAAGATGGAGTGTCATGGGTGAAGAATGGCCAGAAAGCCAGTTTAGCAGGACTGCAGTGCATCAAGTGGAATAATGAATAATAAAACTCCAAAGGGAGGTTAGAGGCAGGTTGTGAAGGGTTTGAAGTGCAAAACAGAGCCTCTGAATTCCCCTTCACTAGTGGTCTTCCACCAAAGAGTAGGTGCTACTTATGGAGATTATTCTTCAGATGGGCTTTGTACTGGATGGCTTTTACACTCCCTTTCAATTCTGATACTCTGGGATTATTGATATAATCATATTTCCAGAATATGTAATTTCCTCAGGCTGAGTTCTTCTTCCAGTAAAAAATACTGCAAACCCTCTATATATTAGCAGATGGTCTTCATGCATTACTTTGACTGGAAAATTCATTACTGCACGCAACCTACCTGGTGGTGATGATTCACTCCAATTTAGAAAGGCTGGTCCTCAGACAACAGACATACAGGCTCTAATTGACGCCTTTCCTGGTTAGTAGCATCTACCAGAGCTTGTTCTCCTTGTTAGAGGCTTAGGAATAAAAATCTTCACACCCCAAGAAGGTCAAAAACAGGAATAATACTAAATAGTCAGCAGTGTTTTTTATGGTAGCAAAGCACTGGAAACAATATGTGACTTGTCTAAACTCTCACAGCTGGTAAAGGCCTGAGGAAAGATTCAAACTCAAGTCTGTCCTGACTCCAAGTTCAAGACCCTATACACTATATTTCCTACAGATATTCAAGAATTGGAATTCACAATGTGAGAGAACAGCAGCATGCTAATACTTGTCACATGTTTCTGCATGACCCTTTGAGTCACCACAATTTTGATTGTTTGAATTTAAACAAATTTAAGGTTATTAGGTTTACAAAATGGGGTGCTTTTCAAAAATAAAAGCAAGACATCTATATATCTGCTATCAATATGTTCTTTACCTGATGCACAACCTGCTGTCCCTAAAAATCGAGTTTATGAGTCACTGACTGTACTAGAAGTCTTTCCAGGCAGGTAGAACCTGTCAGCTAGGACTCCACCAATATAACCTTGAATAATCAGAATTACCTCCAAAGCATAATACAAAAGGCCATGTGTTTAATATCAGTATTCTGAGAGCAGCATATAGGTGTGTTATGGGGCAAATCAAAGAACCTTCTCCTTGAGAAACTAAACCAAAAGACATACACACCTAAAGAGATAAGTTGCACCGGATTGGGACTGAGCTAGCTCTAGTACCACCACCCTTCATTCCAGTCTTCCCCACCCCTCAGGGAGATAAAATTAGGTGTGGCTGCTGCCTTTGTGGTATGAGGAAGACAGAGATGGCTTGAGAGATCCAGAGCAGCCCCTCACCCAACCTCCCCCAGCCACCACCAGTGGGGGATGATCCTCCCCTAGTAAGGGAACTTTCCACAGTCAGATGATCACCCCCATCAGTCCTCTATAAAAGGATTTCCCTGTCTCCTGCTTGAGGAGATAGGTATCTCAGAACCAAGCCTCTGTGCCATGCCTTCTCCCCATGAGAAGTCCAAGGATTTCTCCTTGGTTTCCTTTCCCTAGCACCTAAACAAACCATTATTTTATTCTAATTGGATTTGTGTGCATGAGGGTATAATTGTTTAAAGAGGAATTCCTAAGGACCCCTACCCCAAACCCCCATCTATTTCCCCCATAACAGGTGAAAGTAATGAATATCTGATCTACAAAGAATCAAAACTGTGAGTGATTGAAAGGTAATGGATTACTTCTACAAGGAAAGTACAAATAGATTACAGTGTATTACCAATAATGACTTCTATATGAGAAAGGGTATAAAAGATATATCATTGAAAAGAAGTGGGATTAGAAAAGGAAACAAGCCAATCATGTAGCAATATTCAAACAGCTGGGTCCCTTCACTGATATCTCTAGCTACACACACACACACACACACACACACACACACACACACACACACACACACACACACACGCTTCCTTTTCTGCTCATCTCAAAGAGACAAAAAGAAAAATAACAAAGCAGAATCTGAGAGAGCTTGGCATCTTTGTCCTTGGGAGTATTTCTGTACAGTACTTAAGCTACTAAGATTCACGAGAATAAAGTGGCATATAAAAGATTGTGCACTCACATAAGAGGTTCAGCCATTCTCTTATTAACAATTAAACTGAACAAAGATAAGGACCTGCTTATTTATAAGGGGCTGTGTTCCCTACTGTAGGAGATAAAAAGATGATTAAGACAGCTGCTGACTTTAAAGAATTTACAATATAGTAAAGAAGATGGCATGAACATTTACACTTCAGAAACTTCAAAAATGTGTGATTTCATCACCCACATAGATGTTAACCTTAATAGTGTTCGGTAGGTGGTCTTCATGAGATGGTAGTTGGTTTGGACAAAAACTTCATGGACACATTGCAAATCTTCTAATCTACCTCTAATGAGATAGGGATGGGGAACAGTAAAGAGGAAAGGGAACAAGTATTAATTAAGCACCTACTATGTGCCAGGCACTGTTCTAGGTACTCTACAAATATCTTAGCTGAGCCTTCCAGCAACCCTGTGAGCTCAGTGTTTTCAATTCAATCCAGCAAATATTTATTAAGCACCATGTGCCAGGCACTATGCTAAACACCTATGTCAGTTGATCCTCCCAACAACTCTGAGAAATAAGTGCTATTATTATGTTCATTTTACAGTTAAGGAAACTGGGGCAGACAAAGATTAAGTGACTTGCCCTGAGTCACACAGTTAGTAAATGTCTGAGGCTGGATTTGAACTCGGGTCTTCCTGACTCCAGGGCCAGTGCTCTATCCACTATACCCCCCTAGATGTCTCCAACTGAAATCTCTTCTGCTTAGTAATATGTGTCAAAGCCTATACTCTGCATAACTGTTGAAAACCCAGACACACTGCCACAGAGTGATAAGGCAATGCAATAAAGGTTTAAAACAGGAAGACATGTACACAAATAACTCATATATTAACTCACAGACTATTTGTCTATCTGGAGAGAAAAGCTTCAATTGCATTGGATTGTGTCCATTCAGGCAAATTAGTCCATCAGATGATAATCACATTAAAAAGTTCAGAGTTATGCTCTGATTACAAGATGTTTTGATTAATGATAACATTAAAATTATAATTGAGAAAAATCTTAGAGATTCAGTGGATGAAAAGACAATGCTTAATAACTTTCTAAGGTCCTGGAGTTTACCAACAAGACTTAAAAATTTTCTTTTTGATCATGTGTTAGCTAGCAAAGTGAACCCCAACTTCTGTCACTCAACTTGAATAATTGAGTTATAATAATAATATATAATAATCAGCTGTTCTCTTGGAGGGTGGGGAAGGAGTCCCAGAGGAAGTTAACATAGAATATGTCCATATGTATAGTGTGTATATAGTTCACAGTCCACATGGATAATAGGGATAATATTTTTAAATGCATGCATTCAAATTAAATGCCAACTGGATAAGGCATTATCTTTTTTGTTGTTGTTGGGTCATAAAGAGTAACCAAGAGGGCAGCTAGGTGACGAGGTGGATAAAGCACCAACCATGGATTCAGGAGGACCTAAGTTCAAATCTGGCCTCAGAAACTTTACACTTACTAGCTGTGTGACTTTGGACAAGTCATTTAACCCTCATTGCCCTGCCAAAAATACAAACAATCAATCAAACAAACAAAAAAATAACGGAGTTCAGAATTCCAGGCAAAGTTCAAAATTAATTTTAAGTGGGTAAATAAATGCTTTTGTGGTAACATGCTCCTATGAAGGACAGCCCTGTTCCCTAAAGGAAAGCCCTGTGAAACTGCATGCCGCACACATGGAGAAATGACCCCTGATTGAGAGTCCTTTGAGATTATTATGCTGTTTATGTGTACTGTGAGAATCAGAGCGCTACCAACCTGCTGAGAAGGATATTGCAGGGAAGCTCGGCCATGAAAAGAAAGCATGTGACTTAGCATCCGGAAGTGACCTTCCTGACGCCGATCTGACCTTCCTGAAACTAAGTCACATGCTTTCTTTTCTTTTCATGGCTGAGTTTCCCTGCAATATCCTTCTCAGCAGGTAGATAGCGCTCTGATTCTCACAGTACAGAGACTTTAGAGAGAGTGAGAGAGAGGAGTTAGAGAAAAGAGAGAGAGACAGAGAGAGAAACCAGGTGAAGTGAGAGAAGGTGTATACTTTAAGAGGAGAAAAGAAAGTTGGCAGAGCAGCAGACATGTGAGGAAGAGCCGGCACACAAGATATCCCTTTCATTCCCAGTATCTGTACCAGAACGACTGCTGAGGAGATGAGATTGTTCTGTTCTCCACTGAGCCAAGATTTTATCTCACATCATAGAGACCAATGACTCCTGTGCTCTATTGCCTAATCTAATCTGTGTGACTTCCCTAAGTATGGCTTTCTTACTTATATTGATAAATGTATTAGCTTGGTATTTGTCATTGCTTTTGTATAATAAATATTTGGCAGGAAATGATCTAAATTGGCAGAGAGTAAGCTGTTACTCCCTTGGTCTGGGCAGAACTATTCCCTCCCCAGTCAGATCTACAATGGAAAGAGCTATTTATAAGCTTCCCCCTCACCACCCTGGAAAAGAAAAGACTCCTATCACTTAACTAGAAATATCTGATGAGTAATAGATATAACTCTAATCAATATCAATCTTGAAGACAGGGGAGTGAAGGACTGATTGCCCAGTCCTGACTATCCTTCTACTTTCCATAAAAGTGGAATTCTAGTCTCCCTGAGATGTGAGATAGAGCAGTCCAAATCTATCTAAAAATCCCTATTAGGGCGCCCAACCAATTCCTTGATACATGTGGGTCCTATTTTTTCAGTCACTGTTGCATTATTATTTTAAAAGGACAGATGATAAATAATAATAACTTGGTTTTATATAGCACCTTAGTGTTTGTACAAATCAACTTATATAGGGATTTTTTTATAGTCTTACACAGAGAAGTAATTGGCTACAATATTAATACATTTTATTACAGCATCCATATGGGCTCTGTTTAGGCTGAAGTAAGCTCTTTCTAGACATCACTTTTCTTTATGTAATCTTTTATCCTAGTGTTTCATCAAAAGAACCATTTGATTAAATTGACCAGTCAATTGACCAGTCATAGGATCAGGTAATCCCTTGTAAACAGATAGCAAAGTAATTTGAGGATAGGGGGAGAAGTGAAGAGGGAGATCTGAAAAGTTTCTCTGTCTAATCTCTAAATCATTTAAAATTTGTACTTCCACTTTTTGCCCAGGATATACTTTTACATGTAATTCACAGAAGGAATATTGAAAGCAAGCTCCAGCATGTCCAACAAATTCTAAGTAACAAGCTACATCGGGCTGAGTATTTTTAATAAAATATTCCCCACTTTGAAATGTCCTTATCTCTGAAGGGTAAAAGAACACCATGTGTAACTAAGTAATTACAACATCCAATCCAAAGTTTCTTAAAAATATGAAATGCTTAATGCTTGTGGGTTGTTATTTCCTCACTTTTAATGTATTGTTTCTCTTACAAAGTAACTGCACGGTGTTTCACATACAGATATCACATTTAGAGAAAATTTGCTAGTTACTTTAATTCACTAAATAAGAAAAACAACCAAAAATTAATTTCAAGGACATGTTTAACAACCCTCATCTTTTTTTTTTGGTTTCTGGAATAAAGTAAGGTGAAAAAAGTATAAGGGAAAGTACTCTAACAGACTGTAAGAAAAGACTCTATAAAAAGAGTTGGTTTCGTGAAAATATCCACATCCTCAAGATACTCCAGGAAGCCATCATTTTTTTTTTAGTGTTATAAGCAGTACTCTCCACTGTACCTTGTAATCATGGGGGCCCAAGGGGCAGAGGTGTGATTACCAAAGCGGATATGATTTTGCAAGATAAGGTTCTTAGGGGGCATCTTGGTGAAGGGCAAAGGATTGAAGCCTCAAGGAGTTTACATTCTTCTGAAGGGATACAGAGTGATAATGTATGCATGATAATTTAATGAGAAGTGAAAGAGAACTCACAACTAAAAAAATCAGAAATGGCTTCCCATAAGAGATGGTAGAGGAGCTGAGCCTTGATGGATGTTAGAAATTCTAAGAGGTGGAGATCAAAGAAGGTGGAGCCTAGGCATGGAATACAGCCTAGGCCAAGAAACAGAGGAGGGAGTGACCCCCATAACAGTTGTAAGCAGATACTCAAAGGAACAAAATGGATTTTCCACAATTGCTACATGAATAACTAGAAAAAGGGAAACAAGAAATAGAAAATGAAATAAAAGCTTTGGGGGAAAAAAAGAATTGAAGTGAGAATAAATAGCTTAGAAAATAAAATAGTAAACCTTACCCAAGTAATAGATTCTCTGAAAACTAAAATAGACCAAACAGAAATCAATGACTCTATGAGACTCCATCAGAAATATTGGAACAAAATCAAAAGAAAAGAAAGGAAAATGTAAAATATCGAATATCAAAAAAAAAATTGACCAGCCAAACGGTTCAAGAAGAGATAATTAAAGAAAAAATGGACTCCCTGAAAAGCATGACAAAAAATAATCTGAACACTATTATTTAACAACTTCCCAGATAAATCTATTAGAAAGACAGAGTAAAGTGAAGATAGAAATAATCTACCAATTACCTACTGAAAGAAGTTCCAAAATAAAAAACCCCAAGAATATCATAACTAAAATTCCAATGTCAAAGAAAAAATACTGTAAACCTTTAGAGAGAGAATCAATTCAAGTACCAAGGAACTACAGTCAGGGTCACACAATACTTGGCATAAAAGGACATCTTGGAATACAATATAATTAATAAACAATAAACACAATGGGATCTTCAAATTTCTATGCCTTTTAATCAACTGTATGACTGAAAATGTTTTTTATAGAAAATTATGGAAAGCTAATTCCTTCTGTTCTCATATGTTTATCAAGTATACCCTTACAGAAATTAAACAGGTGAATGTCAGTAGTTACTGATGTCCTCTGTTTTAAAGCAATTACTACAATGAGTACAACAAAAACCCAGATGCAAAATCAGTTCACCCAGCATGATTATATTGCTGCTATCTTGGTTAGTGAGATGTCAAGCAGCCTGGACAAGAGGCAGTCTCTTTTTTGCCTAAGGTTCCAGTTTAGAGATACTTAGTGAAGAGCAGGTAACCAAAGCAACTAAACATAGTGATAGTCATACTGAGAAATCTAGAAGCTCATTTCTTCTCTCGCTGCTCTTCACAGTTTTATGAGGTCATACTCCTGATAATTTTCTACCATCCTCCACTTGGGAAGAAGATGTGACAGCCAAGGATACCATCAGTATAAAACATAAACTCATTTGCAAAATATTATGAAATATTATGGTGGAAAATTACAAGGACCATTGCCTCATAAAGCAGTCAAAGGGGGAAATGAGTCTGCAAAAAGCTTGGTGTGGGACTCAACCAATCCACATCATCCTAAGAGCATTCCCAGATGAAATTAGGACAAGGACTAATGAACAAAAATGAAACACATTTGCCAGTTCATCCATATTGACCTATTTTTATTGTGTATGTCAGTGGATCCAGCACATTTGGACTACAAAGTCCCTGATGTGCTATATGAAGAAGTTTAAATGGCAATAAAGAAAATGAAACAGAGAAAGAGCAATCTTACCAGACCAAATAAACACAGAAGAAATCTGTGCTGTAAATAACCCAATTTTGAAAGCCTTGAAATAATTGGAAAATATTCTCTTATGTGTTGTATAACTGATATATGTGTTTGCTATGTATTTCTGGGCTAAGCATCACTCTATACATGCCTTTATATAATGTTATATTAAGTATATGTATATCAACATGTATGTGTATATACATATACACATGTCCTATAACTATAGTGCATGCTGTATGTATCTGGATGTGATCTCTGTACTTGGCACTGATTGCAACTCCTTAATGTGACACTATGTTTTTATTGCATTAAGGATTGTATATTTGGTTTTATATGTGACATTTTGTCATATATACTATTGCTCATATACTTTATATTATGTTCATAACATATAGTAGTGCTAGTTGAGTACAGTGCCAGTGTGAATTCCATGTATTAGACAGCTTCATGAATATTGTATTATGTAATGGATATCATCTTAATTTATGTTACTTATGATGTATGTTAATGGATATTCTTATCTCTGGCAAAGTGCAATTGCAAATTCTTTACTTAGGAAAAGAATTGCCTTGAATACATGGTAGGCCAAGTATACCTAAGTATACCCTAATGCCTCACAGAAAATGGGTTGTATTATGTCTCAATTCTTAAGTTTATATTTGTTTATTCATTTTTAATTTAGTTTAATTAAATTTTTTGGTTTTTAAATTTTCTTTATGAGTAAAAATAATGTCCTTTGTAATTTAGTATTTTTTTTGTAATTTAGTATTAAATAAATGTTCACCTTAAAAAATAAAAATAAAATATCCTGGGTAAGCACCTTCATGGAAAGCATATAGTTTTCTAAGAGAATATAAGGAGAATGAGATTTCTTTAATTGACCAAAGCAATCAAATTTTGATAATAGCAGATATTCCTAATAAAGATAAGAATGTAGACAAGTTTGATAGAAAAATAAAACTTTACCTCCTTAGTTTCTCCTTTGTTCTAGTTCCAATTCATTTTGCTTGCTAAGCCAGAGAGGAACTTGGGAGTATGTAACACTGGGTTAGATAGTTATCCATAGCTGAAAGCTTTGATTTTTATCTGGACATAGTTGCTGCAAAGAAAAAACTGGAACCACTCTTCCTGTTCTTTGTTAGGTAGATATTTCACCTGTGACAAAAGAGCAGTCACCTTGCTCAGAAGAGGAGAGGTTCTCGCTACTACACCCTTGTAGAGAAGCTAAGATGGCTTAGAGGGCACTGAGGAGATGAGTCTAGCAGAGACTATGTGGGTAGCTAGGTGGCACAGCAGATAAAGCACTGTTCCTGGAGTCAGGAGAACCTGCGTTCAAATTTCACTTCAGTAACTTACTAGCTGTGTGATCCTGGGCAAGTCACTTAACCCCAATTGCTTTAAACATCCAGGGCCATCTCCAATCATCCTGATGTATATCTTGGCATTAGGCCCAGATGGTTCTGGAGGAGAAAGTGAGTTGGTGACTTTGCACAGCCCTCTCTCACTTAAATCCAATCCAGTGCAAGTCATGACATCACCCCAATGTCATGGTCCTCTTGAAGCATGAAGGACAAGCAACAATAGCAGCAACAGCAGAGACTATAGACCCAACAGCTACCAGAGGAACATGCAACTGAGATTATACATTCTGCATTGACCATGAAACCAGAAAGGCAGCAAAGCCTACAAGTTCATTTCCCCACTTACTTCTCTATGAGATCATACTCCTTGTTGTCACCAGAAAACCAGTGGTGACCAGTAGAGAAACATACCAGCCTAGTGAGGGCATTGAAATGACATCATCTTACCAGAAGACCTTGGTGTCCTGTTGGATCAGGATTGTTTGTACGCCTTCCACAATGTGGCAAGGTCACATATATTCTCAATGTATGTGCCCAGGTCACACATGTTCCCAATGTGAGTGTCCTTTGTGCATGATATAACTATAGTAATAAATTATTACTGAAAATTATCCCCCTGAATCTATGCTCCTGAGTTCACTTTTGCACCAATCTGGACCCCACAACACAGAAAAAGTATACCAAAATGTATGGGCCCAAAAGCATTCTATTTCATTCAATTCCATTCATATATTTTTATGTGCCTAGGAGCTGTGCAAGTTAATAGAGATATCAAGGCAAAAGGGAGAAGGGGATCCCCACCTTCACAGAACTTTTATTCTACTGGCATTCTGTCAAATTATGTATCAAGTTATATGTCATATGTGGAATAATGCACATTTTATAGTGTGGAAAATTGGATAACTTATTTGCTTTGCTATGGATTTTGTTGTGTAGAATCTCACCATAAGCAAAACCTACAAACAAGTGGATATACTAACCAAATGGTCAATAAAAGCAAGAATATCAACTTCCAAAGGAAAGACTACTATTCAACAAAAATTGTCCAGAAAATTGGAAAGTTGTTTGACAGAAATAAGGTTTAAAACATCTTAGACCATATACCACAATAAGCTCCAAATAGAGAACCTCAATATAAAAGGACACATCATAATTTTTTTTAAATAGAGGACAATAGAACAAGGAACAATACACAACTATAGCCAGCAAGAGACCTCTTTAAGAAATAAAGGTCAGAGGTTAGAAGAGAAAATACACAATTTTGATTGCAGGAAATGGAAAAGATTTTGCAGTAACAAGATCAATGAAGCTAAAATGAGAGCAGTAAAATGGGAAAAATCTTTGTGGCAAGTAACCTTTATAAAGGTCTGATATCCCATATGTGTGTGTATGCATATGTGTATATGTATAATAAAGAGCATATATATTATTATCTTATTATATTATTATTGATAAATGTTCCAAATAACCAATCATGAGATAAATATAATTTTTTAAGTCTAAAAGTTAATCTCATAGCTATAAGATTAACAAAGTTGACAAAAGGCAAGAGGTGGGGAGGGAACCATAGAAGGGACTACGGAAAGACAGGCTATTGGTAGAGCTAAAAATTAGCCCAACTGTTCCAGAGAAGAATTTGGAATTATACTAAAAAATTCACTAGGCTATATATAACCTTTGACCCATTAACACCATTACTAAGAATATACTTCCAGGAAGTTAAAAATAGAAGGCTAAGACCCATAAAAACTTTTTGTGATAGCAATGAATTAGAAAGTGGGTGTCCATCATTTGGCAAATGGCTAAAAAATTGTGTTCAATACAAATGTAAAGGAATATTATTACACCACAAGAAATGATGAACATGAAAAATCCAGAGAAATTCTATGGACAACATATGTTGATTCATTTGACTGTCCATACATATTTGTTACTAAGAAGGGCTTCCACTGAAGGGTGGAGGGAAAGGATAATGAGTCATATTGGGGCAGCAAACTGAATTATGCTTGAATGGTAATATAACCCACCTCTCCATGAATATGTGATGCTTTAGGCAGCTATGTGGCCCAGTGAATAGAACAGCAGCCCTGGAGTCAGGAAAACTCAAGTTCAAATCAACCTCAGACCCTTACTAGCTATGTGACCTTGGGAAAGTCACTTAATCTCTGTTTACTTCAGTTTCTTCTACTGTAAAATGGGGAAAATAATAGTACCTATCTCTCAGAGTTGTTGTGAGGGTTAAATTAAATGAGATTATATTTGTAAAGTGCTTAGCACAGGGGCAGCTAGGTGGTGCAGTAGATAAAGCACTGGCCCTGGATTCAGGAGCACCTGAGTTCAAATCCGGCTTCAGACACTTAACACTTACTAGCTGTGTGACCCTGGGCAAGTCACTTAACCCCAATTGCCTTACCATAAAAAAAAGTGCTTAGCACATAAGGTTTTATGTAAAGAGAATTGAGAATTCTTGTGCTAATTTATGAAGATTATTGGGAGAAAGATGCTAGAAGTAGTTGAGACTAATGGTTCAGAGTTCATCCTACATCGGGGGACCATATAAACGTTTTAAGGTCTAGCACTAAGGTGAGTCTCCACACTGAGTCTAGGAAGGAAGAAATTTCCAATACCTGTGTAACTCCTCCAAGTTTTTGCCTTTCCCATGAAAGAAATGACCCTATATCAGGAAAAGCTAATTTCTGCTGTAGTTAGTGCTCAACACTGGCTTTGTACACCCATGAACTTTTTCTTTAAAAAGCCAGCCATATGGGCAGCTAGGTGGCACAGCAGATAAAGCAATGGCCCTGGATTCAGGAGGACCTGAGTTCAAATCTGGCCTCAGACACTTGACACTTACTAGCTGTGTGACCCTGGGCAAGTCACTTAACCCCAATTGCCTCACCAAAAACAAAACAAAAAGCCAGCCACATACAATAGAAGTTTACAGTTTCTTATATAATCCTCTTGTTCTTTATATATTGAAATGTTTGTTGATAACCATTAAACTCATATAGGAAGAAAAAATGCTATATAAAATGTTTCTGTTCATCCTTCATTTTCAAATAAGACCAGTGACACAACTAGGTGATATTTTGACTTGGGTATGAATTGGATTTAAGTGAGGCAGAGCTGCACAAAATCATCAGCCTCACTCTCTCTTCCTCAACAATCGAAGTCTGGTGGCAGGACAAAAGTCAAGACAACTGGAGATGGCACAAGATGCAGTGGATAACTTTGGCTTCTTTCAAGCTCTAAGTGCTCCACAGCATGCTTTAGTCACCTTCATGGCTATTGGAACAAATGATTCTCATCTACCCTTTCCATCTCCCTAAGTCACCAACAGGCTTGAGGTGGGATGGTTAACTTCAATTTGGTTTCACCAGGGTGTGGCCTCTACACATGCTACAACTCCTTAGAGCCACAAGTGAGTTGGATGAAGGTAAACACCAAAGGTGGATAAGCAGCCCTAAAAAGGGATTGGCAAGACCTCCTACCCATACACTCCAACTGTGATTTCGAAAGACTGGTGGTCCCTGGGCAAGTCACTTAACCCCAATTGCCTCACTAAAAAAAAAAAAAAAAAGACTGGTGGTAAAACATTTCTATACCCTCTCAGATAAGTGGTGGATAATAGGTGCAGAAGGAGGTATCAGTTAAGACCAATGTTTTGACCTCTTCTGCTTTTCTGTACTTGTTCTTAAAAAGGGAAGATGAGGATGGGAGAGGCCAACAGTGAGATGTAGGGGAAAAAAGAGACATCTTTAACAAAGCATAAGAGGGGAGGGGAAGAAGGAAAACTCACCATCTACAAGGAAATCTTTTATTTGGACACTACACAGGCTTCTTTTTTTCCCACAAGTCATAGTATTGAGATTGTTTCCCAAGGGGGCAAAAAAATGAACTCATTCATCCCAAAAAGAAGGGTTGAAGTGCACAGTTATGTAATACATTCTCAAGTGTTAGCTTCATGAACAAAATTACAACTAGGGCATCACTTGGTACTTGGTATTTTTTTCTGTGCATTTCTTTTTTATTTAGTCCAAGTTGCTATATGCAGTTTCTACAAGACAAGATTGGCAGTGTGAAATCTTCACTGAGATCTAATGCACAAGTACATGTTCTTAAAGTCAAATCATAAAATATTAGAGATGGAAAATCATAGAAACCACCCATTCCAATTCCTCTCATTTTATTGATGGGCAAACTTAGCCCCAGGGAGATCAACTATTTGGCTGAGAAGTAGATTGGGATTGTGGAGAGAGAGTCAGTAGATGTAGTAGTGTGAATTTTTCCTTAGACACTAGCTCTGTGATCATAGGTGAGGTAATGCATCAGGGCCTCAGTTTCCTCATCTGCAAAGTAGATTTTAAAAACAATTTATAAAACATAGTCTGTAAAACAGATTTTCTACTACCTATCTCTAAAGGTTGCTTTGAGAAAGCTGCTTTGTAAGTCTGAAAGAACTGTCAGACAAATGCAGGCTCTGCTTACAATGACATGTATGGCCTTGAGCAAGTCACATCACCTCTAATGTCCTCTGTATCCTCATATATAAGTAAAGGAATTGGACTGTCTCTGAGGTAGCTTCGAATTCTAATATTCTGGGATTCTGAAATGGCTGTGCAACATGCTCCACTATTTCCTATTATCAATACTGTTGGTGTAGGACACACAAATAAATTTCATCAAAGGCATCAACAACAAAATCACTGAGAATTTTGAAAAATTTGACAACATATCTCACCCCATCCTTGTCAACCTCTAGAATGAAAACCATACTGTGTAAAATGTAATATTCTTATAGTAATCATTTCTTCAGATCCACTGCCCATTTCTCTGCTTTATAACTTTAAAATAACAGTAACTTTATAACAATTTGTTATTCTTGTGTTTATGATATACTGATTGTGAATAAACTATGCCATAATCATCTCATACAATAATGTTAGCCTAAATTATACATTGTTTGATGGGTATATGCACATAGGCACACAAAGTCTACAACAAAATTTTCTCTTGATATTCCTTCTAACTAGCATTGCTTTGCTCCCATTCTCATGTGCTTTTATTTTTGTTCCTTATTTTTTTTTTCTTATCCTCTAACTTTGCCTTAGGCACTCACAGGCACTGCTTA
The DNA here is from genome assembly GCF_019393635.1 of Dromiciops gliroides. NCBI lineage: Eukaryota > Metazoa > Chordata > Mammalia > Microbiotheria > Microbiotheriidae > Dromiciops > Dromiciops gliroides. The sequence continues at coordinate 183,203,146 of NC_057865.1, read as the reverse complement.
ACCCTGCTACTGGCAGAGAGGACTAAAAAGATCGCTGATCCCAGAGTTGCTGTATAAGTGGATTGCATGTTAATTAATTGTGACTAGGATCAGCCCAATATAAGTCCAAGTTATTTCCATAAGGCAAACTTAAGGCCAGGTTGAGTCACTCGTGCACTGGAAGCATTCAACAAAGATTTATTCAGTGGCTACTATCTCTGATGTAATGCAATAGGTGCTTCAGGATACACAAAGATAAAGGTACTATCCACGTTCTCAAAATATTCCTTATAATCAAATAGACATGGTAGAACATGTACATGGATAAAAACACTAAAAATAAGGATAATGTAAGTACAAATAAGGAGTACCAAGAGCTATAAGATCCGATAAGGGATGTAATTGGAAGAATCATAGAAGGATCCAGAGAGAAGAGAACATTTAGTCTAGAACATTGAAATAGTAGTACAACATTCTCACAGACAAATCTGGGAGATAGAGTAATTTCAAATGTAAGGATTGAAGTCAGTGAATAAAGGTGTGGAAGCAGAAAATTGTTGGTGCAGTTAGATAAAAGGCAAATAGTTCAATGTGGGTGGAGCATAGCATTAGTGAAGGGAAACAAGATAAATTTTAAAAGGCAGATTGGAGCTGGATTAGGGAAGGATTTAAATATCAAGATAAGCAATATGGGCTTCATTTAGTAGGCAAAGGAAAGTCATTGAAAGTTTTTCTTTTTTTTTTTTCTGGGGCAATGGGGGTTAAGTGACTTGCTAGTCACACAGCTAGTAAGTGTCAAGTGTCTGAGGCTGAACTTGAACTCAGGTCCTCCTGAATCCAGGGCTGGTGCTTTAGCCACTGTGCCACCTAGCTGCCCCTGAAAGTTTTCAATCAATGTACTATTGTGATCATCACTCTGCATTAAAAAAATTAATCTGGTATGAAGGATAAATTGTAGGGGTACCAGGAGCAAACTAATACACTGGGTCAGTAGTGAGATCCTAAAAAGTCAACGGGCATATGGTTCAATTACGAGAGTGAGGAAAGTCAAGAAGACTAGGTCTCCAAAACAAAATTATCAGTTCAGTTTTTTGTTTTGTTTTGTTTTTTGTTATCAGTTCAATTTTAAACCAGCTGAGTTCTGAGTGGTGGTGGAATGTTTGGGAGGAGATGTCAATCAATATGTAAAAATGTGAACAAACCTGGACCTGGAGATAGAGGTTTAAGATTTATTTATATGGAGATGATAATTAATACCATAAGAGTGGTTAAGTTCTTAAAGCGACAGGATAGAGGTATGAGACTAAAGGTAGGGGTTTAGAGAGGGACAATATTATGGGAGGGAAAGCATGTATTTTGTTGTTCAGTTATTTCAGTCATGTCTGACTCTTTGTGACTGCGTTTGGGGTTTTCTTGGCAAAGATACTAGAGTGGTTTCCATTTCTCCAGTTCATTTTGCAAATAAGAAAAATGAGGGAAACAGGGTTGAATGTCTTGCCTAGGGTCACACAGCTATTAATTATCTGAAGTCAGATTGAAACTCAGGTTTTCTTGATTCCAGGCCTGGTGCTCTATCTACAATACTGCTTACCTCCCTGAAAGGTATAGGAACCTATAAAGGAGATAAATAATTATGCTCGGGGCAGCTAGGTGGTGCAGTGGATAAAGCACCGGCCCTGGATTCAGGAGTATCTGAGTTCAAATCCAACCTGGGACACTTGACACTTACTAGCTGTGTGACCCTGGGCAAGTCACTTAACCCCCATTGCCCAGCGCAAAAAATAATAATAATAATAATAATTATGCTCAATTGTTTGTTGATGTCTTTTTATCTACCCGATGCAGGAGTTCAATCCCTCTATTTATCATCCTCTTGTTATTGATGTAACTAAAATAGCCTTTTTTTTAATCTTGAGCATTTTTCATAATCCTTGACTCACATTAGGTTTTAGCTTTTCTGACATGATTCTGGAAACACTTTGTTGTTGGTGTTCAGTTCTGTCCAAATCTTTGTGACCCCATGGGCCATAACATCAATACTATCCATAGTGTTTTCTTGGCAAATGATTCTGGAGTTGTTTACCATTTCCTTCTTCAGAATTAAGGCAAACAGAACTTAAGTGACTTGCCCAGGGTCACCCAGCTAGTAAGTGTCTGAAGACAGATTTGAACTCACAAAGATGAGTCTTCCTGACTCTGGGCCTAACACTCTATCCACTGTGACATCTAGCTGCCTAAATTGACCCTTCCTTTAATTTGTTCTCAGTTACTTATCCTAACTTCCATTTTCTGTAACTGACCTTTTACAATCTTTTCATCAATAAATTGTCTGTATCCTCACATTTGTTTCTTTAAAGAGCCACCTTTCTTCTTCCTCAATAAAATTAGTGGAAGCTGAATCACCAGAATTATATTCTTGAAGACTTCTGATGTCTCACAAGTCTCAGGATATAAGATCCTACCTATTTTCTCTCTAAATTCCGAAATTGTTTTTTAAAGTCTATGGTACACATCTGACTGCTGACATTAAATAGCCAGACCCCAGGTGATTTTTTTGTTTTTTTGTTTGTTTTTTTTGTTTGTTTTGGTGGAACAATGAGGGTTAAGTGACTTGCCCAGGGTCATACAGCTAGTAAGTGTCAGGTGTCTGAGGCTGGATTTGAACTCAGGTCCTCCTGAATCAAGGGCTGGTGCTTTATCCACTATGACACCTAGCTGCCCCCTCACAGGCATTTTGATTAGCTCTCTTCCATACCTGGAATTCTCTCCCTCATCACCTCTGCTTCCTGGCTCCTCTGGCTTCCTTCAAGTGCCAGCTAAAATGCCATTTTCTATAAGAAGCCTTTCCTGATCTCCCTCAATGTTCGTGCCTACCCTCTATTATTTCAAACTTCTCCTGTATATATTTTATTACATATAGTTTGTGTTTGTCTCCCCCATTAGATTCTGAACTTGAGAGGAGGGAACAGGTTTGGATTTTTGTTTGTTACAGTGTAATTTTTTTTTTCCTTTCTTTGTATGCCACAGTGCTTAACACAGTGCCTAATCATAGGTAGTTAATAAATGGGTATTGACTGACTGATGTCCCCCTCCCAATTTTTCAGGAACTCTAAGATAGCATAATACCTCAGAGATCCAATATTGGAAAGCCAGAGAACAAGCAGAGTATTTGGTTCCCAGAAGCAAAAAAGGGAGAAAGTATGAAGAGGAAGGAGATGGTTACTGGTGTCAAAAGCTACAGAAATTTCCAGTTGAAGTTGAATACTGTGAAAGGTCATTGAATTTGAGAAATAGAAAGTGACCTTTAAGAGAACAGTTTTGGTTGAATGTTGAAGAAACAAAATTGCAAGGAGTGGGCCCCTTAAAAATGGAAATAGAAAATATAAGCCACTCTTTAATAGCCAAAGGCAGAAAAGAAATGTGTGATATTTAGAGGGAATAATGGTTTAATGGGAAAGTGGTCTTTTAAGGATAAGGAAGATCTGTGCATGCTTGTAGAAAGAGGAGGAGGAGTGAATGGAGAGAGTGAAGATGCACAAAGGAGAAAGAATGGCTGACCTAGTACTCCACTCCTTCCATCACTTAAGGGGTAGGATCTTAGTACCTAGACGGTAGGCTCTATCTTCTTGCCCACTTCCAGGTCCTCCTTGATCATCCTGACAATGATGGAAACCAAGCAGAGCAACAAATGGAGATGAGGAAAGAGAGAATTCCAGGTATGGAATCTAGTGAAAATGTACAAAATCAGGAGATGTACTGCCTTGTGTGTGTAACAAAAAAGAGGCCAGTGTCAGTGGATTGAAGAGTATATGAGGAAAAAGACTAAGAAAACCAAAGAGGGAAGTGGGAGGATGGGCCCTTCAGTTATGAAGGACTTTGAATGCAATTTTTTTCTATTTGATCCTGGAAGTGATAAGGAACCACTAATGTTATTGAATAGGGGAGTGATGTGGTCAGACCAGTACTTTAGGAAAATCAGCTTTAGGATCACAGAGTATAGGATAGACTGGAATTGGGAGGTACTTGAGACCATAAGATCAACCAGCAGAAGTGAGGTGATGAGGGCTTACACCAGAATGGTGGTTGAGTCAGTGGAGAAAAGGGGATACATAGGAGAGATGTCTCAAAAGTAGAACTTCTTGGCAACCCGTTGGTATGGTGGAGGAGGGGTGAAAAAAGGTGAAGAGCTAAGGATATCTACGTTGTGAGCTTGGGTCAGTCAGTCAGTAAACATTTATTAAGCACCTACTATGTGCTATGTATACATTGTGAAAAGTGCTGGGGAAACGAATATGAAAAAGAAAAACAGTCCCTGCCCCAAAGCAGCTTATAATCTAATAGAAGAAGACAACATAGAAAAGAAAGCTGAAAATCAGGGCTGGGGAGGAGAAGTTACCCCACAATCTACTATGACAAGTCCCTGACAATGTGTTTATGACCTCCAGTGGAGGCCCTATCTCCACCCCCTCCCTTCACCTCACACTGCAGCAAGATAAATCTGCTTTCTATTCAACTCTACCCAAATCTCACCCATCTGATGCTAATGTTAACCGCACCACAAGGATTAACAGCTATTAGTTTTGTTTCTATAAAGGGGAATAAATGAAAGAAAATGAAGGAACCAAAAACAAAAAGGGAGGGGTAGAATTCATGAATACACACAGACAATGTTGAGCACTAACTGCAGCAGAAATCACTTATCCCTGATATAGATTCTTTTCCCTCATGGGAAAGGCAAAAACCCAGAGGAGTTACTCAGCTAATGGTAGTTGCTTCCTTTTCAGACCCAGCCTGGAAACTAACTAGGTGTGCTAGACTCAGGAATATACACACAGCCCTCAGATAGAGGATGAACCCTGAACTCTCACTCTCTACTCAGCTCAACTCCTTCCAGCATCTTTCTCTTAACAATCTTCACAAAGCATTCCAAAAATTCCCAGTTCCAAAATGTCACTAGTTGATGAATTCTTGGGGCGGCATCTGCTAGAGCATCATATCTCCATGGCAACATGGGTTACATTATCATTCAAACATAAATTCATTTGCTGCCCTATTCCACTCTCTCATTCCTCTACTGTATCTTGTACCTTTCTCAAAAGGAACTGGTTAAATAGACAAGGACATGGAGTAGCACTTTCCTGAAAAATGATACTAAACTGCATGGAAATGCATGAATTTGAGGGGGGAAGCATACTGGTGACCAATAGGGTAAGGATAAAAGGAGGAAGAAACTAAGGTATTCTAATGATAGGCATATACTATTAGTCCCTAAACCAGCTGGAAGAATTCAATTAAAACTTACTGATTCAGATTACAAAGCCAAGAAAAAATTGTAACATAGTTGGGAAGGGATGATTCAACTCCCATGTTATCTGAGGTAACTTGGTATTGTTATATGGAAAGACCACTGGCTCTGGAGTCAGAGGATATGGATTCAAATTCTACCTCTGATATTGATGACCTATATGACCTTGGTTCATCAATGAAGAAAGATTTATTAAACATCTACTGTGGGTTAGGCTTTAGGAATACACCATCCTTTCCCTCAAAAAGCTCTTACATATTCTACTGGGGGAAAAACATATACATGTATAGGTATATATATAATATACATAAAATGAAGACAAGATAGTTTAGGATAGGAAAGTGCTGTCAACTGAGGTGTCCTAAAGCTAAATTTTTTGTTTTGCACAAAGGGTTAAGTGACTTGCTCAGGGTCACACAGCTAGTAAGTGTCAAGTGTCTGAAGCTGGATTTGAACTCAGGTCCTCCTGAATGCAGGGTCAGTGCTTTATCCACTGTGCCACCTAGCTGCCTCCGTAATGCTAAATCTTAAAGAAACAACTTCCCTGGGTCTCAGTCTCCTCATGTGTAAAATAGTATGTTTGAACTATTAGCCTTTAAGATCCATTCCAGCCCTATAGCTATCATCCTGGATATGGATGTCACTAAAACCAGGGTAAATATTTTACTTATGTCAAAGGGGGATATGAACAGCAGACATGATGTGCTCAAGGGATTGTATCAGCCAAGGACACAATCCATACTCACAAGAACTGGGACTGGCCCATCCCCCAATTAAACTTATTTTACTGATCATTTGATCTTTCAGAAGGAGGTGAATTTCCACCATAGTGGAACTCTTATTCACAATTTGATTCTGACTTCTCAATCAAGAATGACTGATTGGTCAAATAGAACTGTGAGGGAGTCACCATACCAAGCCAGATGAAAAGAAGATTCAGAGGAAACAAAGTTATCTTCAAATACTTAAAGGGTTATCATGTGGAAGAGGAATTAGCTTTGTTCTGCTTGGCTCCAGATAACAGAATTAGGACAAATAAGGGAAGATCAGAGAGAACCAAATTTTGGTTCAATGGGAGGAAAAAAAAGCTTCCTAACAATGAGACCTATCAAGAGACAAATTTGTACATTCTCCACCAATGGAGGTCTTCAAGTGAAGGATAGATAATCACATGTCAGGCCTGTTGTGAACAAGATCCAATATTTGGGTAGGGGTCACACTAAATTACCTCTGAGGACCCTTCCAATTCTGTGATTTGGTTAGTCTATGATTCTCCGATTCTTTTATCCCCTTTCTTCATTTCTCTACCCCAACTTCCCTGCAAAAAAAAATAATAATAATTCAACACTAAAATAAGCAGTTGCCCATTAAATAAGCTGTATGCACATGAAGTACTTTCCATTAGCAATCACAGGTGGCATCCTAAATTCTGCCAGATTTCTGGATAAGCATGTTGTTGGGCTACAAGGATGAAAGTGGGGGTAGTGTGGGTGGTACCATGTAAGCCAGCCCACTTGAAAGATTCCACATGCCAATCCTTATGATAACGAAATGTCTAATGAAGGGGAATGCATCACAACTAGCTTCATTTTCTCTGCTAATGATGCACAAAACCACCCACAACCCAAGTTCAAAGAGCAGATTCCTAAAACAAATCTAAAAAAAATATTGCTTAAAGGACTCCATGAAGCTTATGCCCAAGAATTTTTCACCAGCTCTTTAATTCTCTTTCTGTATAGGAATTTTGCTCTTTGCAGTAGCGATGCTGTATTTGCTTGGAATCATCAGAAGTATTGACAGAATCACATTAACTGTGTCACACAGCTAAAATTTGTCCTGAAATGCTCCACCAAGTCAGAGTCTGCATAGATAAAATGGCCTGAGAAATCATCTAGTTAATTATAGCAGGATATCTAGTTAATTCAGGTTAATAAATCTCCCAAATTTTCTACATAGGATCTTACAGGACTGAATGGTTAGAAATACTACTAATAATAATTGCTGCTATTGTTCAGTCATTTCGGTTCTGTCCAACTCTATTTGGGGTTTTCTTGGCAAAGATACTGGAGTGGTTTGCCATTTCCTTCTCCAATTCATTTTACAGTTGAGGAACTGAGGCAGAGTTAAATGACTTGCTCAGGGTCACATGGCTAGTAAATGTCTGAGGCCAAATTTGAACTCAGGAAGATGAGTGTTCCTGACTCCAGGCCTGGCATTCTATCTGCTGTACCTCCTAGCTGCATCACCACCACCACCATCATCATGGCTGATATTTATATAGTTCTTTAAAATTTACAAAGCAAATCTATTGTGTATTATCTTATTTGATCTTCACAATAAGCCTCTGAGATGTGTCATTATTATTCCCACAACTCATGTTTTGCTTTGCCTGTGTAGATTTTAGCATGTATGTTTAAAGTCAAAGAATGGCAAGACTTATGGAAGAGATACATTTATTATATCTTTTGTTTTTATTCTTTGATTATCATCAACAAATATATACATAATTACCCTATATAGGAGATAGGTTTTGGACCTATTTAATTGGAATAGGTAACTCCCAGGTAAAGAATCCTCTACCAGTGCAAGTTAGCACCTTCTTTAGAACTTAGAGACTTAGACTTGCCTAGAGCAGGGCTTCTTATTTTTTTTCTAATCATGACCCCTTTTCACCTGAAAATTTTTACACAACTCCAGATATGCAGGGATATAAAAGAGGTATACATAACATTTTACTGTTGCCAAATTTTTCACAACCCCCACATTCAGTTATACAACCCCATATGGGGCTGCAACCCACACTTTAAGAAGTTAGGGCAGCCAAGACAAACACTCTTCACACAAATCAAATCAGATCTAAATAATTGGAAAGATATCAATTGCTCATGGATAGGCAGAGCTAATATAGTAAAAATGACAATACTGCCTAAATTAATTTACTTATTCAGTGCCATACCAATCAGACTACCTAAAAATTATTTTATACAGCTAGAAAAAATAATAACAAAATTCATCTGAAAAAACAAAAAATCAAGAATATCCAGGGAAATAATGAAAAAAAATTCACAGGAAGGTGGGTTAGCGGTACCAAACCTGGAGCTTTACTATAAAGCAGCAGACATCAAAACTATCTGGTACTGGCTAAAAAATAGAGTGGTAGATCAATGGAATAGGCTAGGCTCAGGAAATGTAGTAGTAAATGACACTAGTAATGTAGTGTTTGATAAACCCAAAGACTCCAGCTTCTGGGAAAGGAACTCAGTATTTGACAAAAACTGCTGGGAAAACTGGAAGATAGTATGGCAGAAATTAGGCATAGACCAACATCTTATACCTTATACTAAAATAAGGTCAAAATGGATACATGATTTAGACATAAGAGGTGATACCATAGGTAAATTAGGAGAGAAAGGAATAGTCTACCTATCAGATCTTTGGAAAGGAAAACAGTTTTTGACCAAACAAGAGATAGAGTATATTATAAAATGCAAAATGGATGATTTTGATTATATTAAATTTAAAAATTTCTGTACAAACAGAAGCAATGCATCCAAAATTAGAAGGGAGGCAGAAAGCTGGGAAACAATTTTTGAGGCCAGTACTTCTGATAAAGGCCTCATCTCTAAAATATATAGGGAACTAAATCAAATTTATAAGAATCCAAGTCATTCCCCAATTGAGAAATGGTCAAAGGATATGAACAGGCAGTTTTCTGATGAAGAAACCAAAGCTATCTATTCCCATATGAAAAAATGCTCTAAATCTCTAATGATTAGAGAGATGCAAATTAAAACAACTCTGAGGTACCACCTGACACCTATCAGATTGGATAAAATGACAAAAAAAGAAGATAATAAATGTTGGAGAAGCTGTGGGAAAATTGGAACACTAATTCATTGTTGGTGGAGCTGTGAACTGATCCAACCATTCTGGAGAGCAATTTGGAATTATGCCCAAAGGGCAATAAAGCTATGCATACCCTTTGACCCAGAAATTCCACTTTTAGGTCTTTTGCCCAAAGAAATCATGGAAGGGGGAAAGGGACCCACATGTACAAAAATATTTATAGCTTCTCTTTACGTGGTAGCAAGGAATTGGAAGTTGAGGGGGTGCCCATCAATTGGAGAATGGCTGGACAAGTTGTGGTATATGAATACAATGGAATACTATTGTACTGTAAGAAATGATGAGCAGGAGGAGTTCAGAGAAACCTGGAGGGTCTTATGTGAGCTGATGATGAGTGAGATGAGCAGAACCAGAAGAACATTGTACACAGTATCATCAACATTGAGTGTTGATCTACTGTGATGGACTATATTCTTCTCACCAATGCAATGGTACAGAAGAGTTCCAGGGAACTCATGATAGAAGAGGATCTCCAAATCCAAGAAAAAAAAAGAAAGAAAGAACTGTGGAGTATAGATGCTGATTGAACCATATTATTTCTTTTGTTTTGGGTGCTGTTCTTTTTTTTTTTCTATTTTGAGGTTTTGCATTACTGCCCTGATTTTTTCTCTTATAACAGGATTAATGCAGAAATAGGATTAATGTTATTATGGATATGTGTGTATAGATATATAGATATGTATATGTATATAGATATATAGATATAACCTATATTAGATTACCGGCTGTCTAGGGGAGGGGGCAGGGAGGGAGAAAAATCTGAAATTGTAAAGCTTGTATAAACAAAAGTTAAGAACTATCTTTACATGTAACGGAAAAAAATAAAATACCTTATATGTAAAAAAATAAATAAATAAGAAGTTAGGGCAGTGGATAGAGCACCATCTAGGTGGCGCAGTGGATAGAGCACCGGCCCTGGAGTAAGGAGGATCTCGGTTCAAATCTGGCCTCAGACACTTGACACTTACTAGCTGTGTGACCCTGGGCAAGTCACTTAACCCCAACTGCCTCACCAAAAAAAAAAAGTTAGGGCCTAGAGTACTGAGACATCAAATGATTTTCCCAACGTCATATAGTCCTTCATATTATATCTTTTTTCTCTATTATTTTGACTTTTTCTTCATAATAGTAATTAACTTAGGAATATTTTAAAAGATGACAATAGTATTTGATTTTTTTGAAATATAGTAATTATGAGCCCCTTATGCCAAATTTATGTGGAACAAGATGTAGTATTGAATTGGTTAAAAATAAAAATAAAATAAGAAATATATATAAAGGGAAAGTATTTTCAATGCCCTGTTCTAGACCAAATATCTGGATAATTCAATTTTTAAGCTTAATCTTATCTAAATTATCCAGTTACTATAATTCAAAATTTTTTAAAAAGGATAACAGGGAATGAATTAGCTTTGATCCTGTGTCTTATTTGAACAATTAATTAAATAATAATTAGATTTTTTTTCACAAGAAAAGATTTTTTTTCCATGAATACTTGTCAAGGGTTTGCACTACTCTTTGAAACTTTAATCAGGGAAATTCACTTGGACTAGCTATGTAACAGTATGACAAGCATTGTGATCGGAACAAAGATAGCTCATTAAGGAAGGGACTTTAAATATAAATGGTAGTTAACATTTGTGAAAAAATTTCTATGGAACTATACAACAAAATTGGACAGCACATGCACATAGATCTCAGCCCTTAATCATTACAATAAGTCTGGTCAGAGGGAGGGAGAGAGGGAACAAGCATTTATTAAATTCTTTCTATTAAAGCACTGTGCTATATTCTGTACAAATATTATCTTTGATCTTTTTGGTTTTGTTTTTGTTTTCTGGGCAATGAGGGTTAAGTGACTTGCCCAGGGTCACACAGCTAGGAAGTGTCAAGTGTCTAAGGCCAGATTTGAACTCATGTCCTTCTGAATCCCGGTAGACAGAAGTGACTTGCCAAGGGTCACACAAATACCTGAGGCCATATTTGAACTCAAGTGTTCCTGACTTCAGGCCCAGCACTCTATGCACTACACTCCCTAGCTGTTGGGGAGTGACAACCTGAATAGAAAGCACAGTACTTAGAAGGAATTTACTAGACTCTAGAGCTTTAGTATCAGATTCAAATTGAAATGGATCCCTACTGTAGCATATTGACTTAGATAACTACAAATTAGGATTGTCTATGTTATATGGTATTTTTATTTATTCTGTTAAATATTTTCCAATTACATTTGGGGGGGGGTTGTTGTTGTTTTGTTTTGTTTTTGTTTTTTGGTGAGGTAATTGGGGTTAAGTGATTTGCCCAAGGTCATGCAGCTAGTAAGTCTTAAGTGTCTGAGGTGGGATTTGAACTCAGGTACTCCTAAATCGAGGGTCAGTGCTCTATCTATCCACTGTGCCATCTAGCTGCCTCCCCCAATTACATTTTAATCTGGTTTAGGTTGTACTCACACCCCAGAGTGTAGCACATGAACACCTCTGCTCTAGAAAACATCTAATGGAGATTCAATCTCATTTATTTCATAGAAAATATCATAGCATTGATAAGCAGAAACTGAATGTTGTATGATTTTAATGACCAAGACTGCCCTGGAGAAAAGATGAAAAAATGCACCTTCTTCCCTTCATTGCAGAGGTGAGGGACTATGGATATGGAATATTCCATACACTGTCAGATATACTCATTGTTTTGCTACATTGCTTTTTTTCTTTTTTTTTTTTCATCTTTTTTGCAAAGGATGGCTCATAGGGTAGAGGTAAATGGCATAGTAAGTGAACATGATAAAAATGGCATAAATCTTAAATGATTTTTTTAATCCTGAAGATATGGCTCTGCTTTGTATTTGAAAGAGTTCAATGCCTAGGGCAAGGAATCTCTTTCTAGAGAGAAAAGCCCATTTTAGCTAAGTCTTTGAGAAATGGACAAACTATTTCTCATGGGGAAAATGCCAAGATCATTTTCCCCTAAGATGGTATTTTTCTTCCTCATAGTGCAATGACTGGATGTGTTAAGATTTGGGCTTCCCAAAACAGTTGTAGCCTTGATCCTCTACATTAAAAGGGTCACAGCAGAACTTAAGCTTGTGAGGAAGAGAGCTGACGCCAGAAGCTAGAAGCAAAAAAGAGCTTCCCAGCCATGTACCCAGGAAAGCTCCACCCATGAGTGTCCAACAGCAACCAATAAAACAACAGAGTAGCCTGCAGGAGCACATGACCAGTAGGAGAAAGGCCTAGCAGAGATTACATGTTCAGAAGACACAATGTCAAACACATCTGTGTATCCAACTTGCACAGATGAGGCTACATGAGACCAACAGTGATTAAGCCCAGTGGAAACATCAGAATACAACCATGGCCCTGAAGCATGAGAGGTGTGTATTGCACCTTTGGAGTATGCCCCAGTTAAAATATGTTTCCTATGTCGCATAACTCTAAAGTATCAGAACAGGGATTTGAATTCAGGTCTTCTTGTTCAAGGTCCAATGTTCTTTCCCTCTCCATAAAGAAGTTGGATATTTGGTGGCCTTACCAGGTCTTAACTTGCCTTTCTAGCAAAGTGTAGAAATGTTAAATAGTATGTAACCCTGTGGTATCCATTGGTTACCACTCTGAAAATAGATCATGTTTTTGAAAACTAAATAGGCTTGACTAATAAGTCTGTGGGTGATACATTGATAGTAACCCATACAAATCATTAATAATGCACTACTTTCCTAAAAATCTTTCACTAATGGTATAAGGATATTTAATAATTTATATCATCTACATCTCCCTATTTGTTTGGGGAAAATAGATATCAAAAACCTATTTGTAGTTTCTTGATTTTTTTAAACTCCCTTAACCATACCAACTGCTAACCTAAAAAAGACATATACAGTTTGCGAGACTTTTTTATTCTATCAAAGTTTAATAATTTCATAAAGATGCTCTAGCTTAAACAGCTGAAACTAAGAATTAGAGGCAATTTACACAACAATTTGTTTCAAATAAACATAAAGCTGCTGCTACAAAGACTATTGTCTATAAAATATTTATGCAGATAGAAAATATAAATCTTATAGAAAGAAATCATTTCAGGACAAACATCATATTTTATTCTTTAAAAATGCTTTATTAAGTCTATCTGCCATTTTTCTTTCTAGGCCTGAGGTATTCAATTTTTTCATAAGAGGAAGAGTGTTTTTATCTTTTCCCCTAGGATGTGTAACTCATTTAACTCATGTCCTATGATGGAAGGATTAAGAAATGCAATGTCTGCGAAGCCTTTCATTAAAACTGAAGATTTTTAAACTCAGGAGGCAATCTGAAGTAACAGATAATGGTTTGGCCTTGGAGTCAGGGCTTAAGTCCTGCCTCTGATACTTGCTGTACATGCGTGTACACATGTACATTATTTAATGTCTTAGGGCCCCAGACAACTCTACATGATAATAAATTTTAGATGAGATACAGATGAGTTATTAATCTGAATCAGTGGAGAGGGTTTCCATGCTGGGAGGCCCTCTACACTCATGAAATCACTCTTGTGGACCAAGAAAAGAAAATAGTTTTCTAGAAAAGGTTTCTTCTAAAATTATATTAAACTGTGCCTTTGGAACTAAATTTAATATATTATATTCTTTTACTTTTAACAGGAAGAGGGAAGTGTTTGATTTGCATTATTGGCCCTTCTGAAACCCCAAATCAATAACATCTTTCTTAAAATTCCCAAAGGGCACTCCCTCATGAATAAACAAACCTGCAGATATCCAAGTGTTGTGAGGGGTATCCCCCTCATATAGCATGGTTGTCTTTCTGTGGCTTGATGGGAAGCAGAACACTCAGCTCTAGCCTCTTCTTCCTTATGTCCTTTGCCAAGGGAGACTTTAATTCCTGCCAGAATGGGAAGCAAGAGGTTGGAGCCAGAGGCCATTCTACTCTCCTCAGAAGAAGGTGGGCTAGAATTATATCTATGTGCTCCCTTAAATTTTGTTCGTTCCTGGGATGTGTTTTTCAAGTTCGAGCCAAACTTCTGATTGCAATTAATTACTTGAGGAAAAGAAAGATCTCTATCCAAGGCGGCACTCCTTCCCCACAAAATACAATGAATCTACTTATATAATACTTAGCCAAGATACCTATTTATCCAAATTGGCAGCAAAATAGAATTCAGGAAAAGTATACATAGGAGAATATATACCAGACAATATAGAATGAAGTAGCTCTCCCATTGGGAACAAGAAAACTCAGCTCAACCAAGAAAGAGAGTGTTCTAGATCTCACCTAAAAAGAATGTCACCAGTCTCTAGTGTAGAAAACTAAGTAGAGGGACATGTTGGAGACTAACAGCTCTTCTCACATCAGCTTCTTCCCAGAGTCTTTTCCTTCAGCCACCTGAAGTAGAGTTGACATAGTCCATCTCTCTTGAAGCTAGAAGCAAGAAGCAGCAAAGTCCAAAAAGACTCAGTGCTCAAAGAAAACTCAAAGAGGGAAGAGCCAAGATGGTAGAGTAGAGGAAACAACCAAACTCTCCTAATTTTCCCCTCCAAATAACTTTAAAATAACAAGTCAAAATATGGAAATTTTACAAGATTGCACACATACAGCCTATTTACAATTCTTGAGGGGCTAGAGGAGGAAATGAGAAAGAAAATTCAGAACTCAAAATAATTTTAAATGAATGTTTAAATTGTTTTTACGTGTAATTGGAAAAAAATAAAATTGGATTAAAAATAAGTTTTAAGAATAAGTCAAGGGGGCAACTAAGTGGCACAGTGGATAAAGCACCGGCCCTGGATTCAGGAAGACCTGAGTTTAGATCCGGCCTAAAACACTTGACACTTGCTAGCTGTGTGACCCTGGGCAAGTCACTTAACCTTCATTGCCCTGCCCTCCCCCCCCCAAAAAAACAGAATAAGTCAAATCAAATTCTGGAGCAATAGAGCCAACAAAGATCAGAGTAAGATGTTTTTCCAGTCCAAGACAACTTAGGAGGTCTGAAAAAAATGTCTGTGACACTGGGATGGAAGCTGACCCAGAGCCCACGTGATGACAACAACAGTTTTGGACCTTGGAAGTGGCTATAGCAGTAGGAGTAACTTTGGGATTTCTCAAACCAGAGACAGTAAGGGGATCTGAAAAACTGAAGATTACAGGGGATACCTGTGCTATCAGTGGGCAAAGAATAGCGAACTATTTGGCAATTCCATTGCCCAAACCTACTTCTGGGTCACAGTTCCTAATGAGCAAATGATAAAACTGCCCTAATTTCCTAGAACCAGGAGACAAAATAAACATTTAATGAATCCACTGATCACCACTTGAAAAAAATCCCAAAATGAAAACTCCCAGGAATATTAGAGCCAAATTCCACAGTTCCCAGGTCAAAGAGAAAATACTTCAATCAGGAAAAAAAATTCAAATATAATGGAGCCACACTCAGGATCACATGAGATTTAACAGGTACCATTTAAAGGAGCCGAGGGCTTGGAATATGATATTTGAGAAGGCAAAGGAGCTAGGATTGCAACCAAGAATATTCTTTGCAGAAAAGTTGAGTATAATTCTTCAGGGTAAAAAATATATGGTTAATGAAATAGATGACTTTCAAGCATTCCTGATGAAAAAACAAGAGATAAGTAGAAATTTTGACTCGAGTCAAGAAAAAGAAAAAAATCAAAAATCCCCAATTAAATAACAAAATGGAAATCCTGAAAATCAAGAAGAGATTTATAAAAGTGAAAGTTTAAAAATCCATTGAACTGATAAATAAAAATAAATAAAATAGATAAACCATTGGCTAATTTGATTTTTAAAAAATGAAAGAAGACAATTACAATATCAAAAATGAAGAGAATAAATATACCATCAATGAAGATGAAATTAAAGCAATCATTGAGGGTTATTTTGCCCGATTATATGCCAGCAAAATTGACAATTTTAGTGAAATGGTAAATTTATTTACCTATTCAGAGCCATACCAATCAAACTAGCAAAGAATCATTTTATAGAGCTAGAAAAAAAAAATAATCATTCATCTGGAAGAACAAAAGATCAAGAATATCAAGAGAATCAACTGAAAAAATGTGAAGGGAGGCAACCTAACAGTACCAGTTTTCAAACTATATTACAAAGCATTAGTCATCAGAACAACCTGGTGCTGGCTAAGAAATTGAGTGGTGAATCAGTGCAATAGATTAGTTACACAATACATGGTAGTGAATGACCATAGAAAGCTAGTATTTACTAAACTCCAAAATCCAAGCTTTGGAGGCAAGAACTCACCATTTGACAAAAATAGTGGGATAACTGCAATATTTTAATGATGATCAACTATGAAACACTTAACTCTCTGATCAAGACAATGATCCAAGACAATTTCAAAGGACCAATAATGAAAAGTGCTATTCACCTCCGCAGAGAAAACTGATGAATTCTGAGTGCTGATTAAAGCATTTTTTTCATTTTTAAAATTATATTTCTGCTACATAGCGCATATGGAAATGTTTGCATGACTTCACATGTATAATTGATATTAGATTGATTGCTTTCTCATAGGATGAGGGTAGTGCAAGAGGGAGGGAGAGAATTTGAAACCCCTTAAGGCAACTGACAACTGGAAGAGTGAGAGAGCATGGACATAGAGAGGGGATTTCTAAGCAAATGTAGAAAGGGGGAAAAAAAGTTCAACAAGAAAAAGTATAGATGGGCTGTGTAATCAGAGATATGATAGGAGAGGGGCCCTAACATGAAGAATATCCTCTTTGACAGCTTCAATAATTTGCACTGTTCTAGAAATGAGGCACATTAGAAAAGGGGAATCCATGTGGCAAGCCCTATAAAGACAATAGCAGACAGTGCCAGAGAGGAGAAACTAGAAAGGATACCTTGGAAACTTTGATTGCATGAAGAATACAAAGAAAAGAAAGACCAGATAATTAGAGGGGTCATGAATTAAGAGATTGAGAGTCTGGAGTAAACAGAAGGAGAAGGTGAATTATAAACAGAGTAAGATCCTTTTGGGAAAGACACCAAAAAATGAAATCTGAAACATATGTTCTAACTGAAAGGGAAAAAAAGAGGGGAAATATCAAATGAGAAGACAGTATCAGGGGCAAGGGTCAGAGAAGCAGTGGGAACAGGTCCACCTAAAAAAGATTAAAGTAGAGTCAGTGAAGGAACATAAAACTGTATCTACAAAAAAAAGAGAGAACTTGAAACTGAAAAGCTTCCGCACAAGCAACATTAATACAGCTGAGATAAGAAGGAAAGTGATCAAATGGTAGGAAATCTTTCTCTGATAAGGGTTTAGTATGCAAGATATATATGATATATATGTAGTATATGTATGTGTGTACATATATGTATATATATATATATGATTTATAGCAATTCTCCAGTAGATAAATGGTAAAATTATATGAAAAGTTCTCAAAAGAACTGCAAGCTATGAATATAAGAATGCTGCCCAAAAACTAATTCTAAGATAAATGCAAATCAAGACAACTCGAAGGTTTTACCTCACATGTTGCAAATCAACAAAAACAACAAAAAGGGCAACAGTGGTAAAGCTGGGACACTAATGCACTGTTAGTGAAGTTGTAAACTGATCTAACCATTCTAGGGAGCTATTTGGAGCTATTCCCAAAGGGCTATAAAACTGTGCATACCCTTTGACCCAGCAATACTATTGCTAGGTCTGTATCCCAAAGAGATCAAAAAAAATTTTTAAACAAGTTCATGGACCCCAATTTAAGAACCCCTGCCCTAGACTAGAGATGGCATCCATGGTTACTCCCAAATCTACAAGGTTTTCTGATTCTGTAGTATGAAGAGTTGATGATATCCATTACATAATACAAGTTGTGGTATATAAATGTAATGGAATACTTTTGTGCTGTACAAAACGATGAGCAGGTGGATTTCAGGGAAACCTGGAAGGACTTACATAAACTGATGCTGAGTGAGATGAACAGAAGGAGGAGAACATTATACACAGTATCAACAACATTGTGTTTTGATCAACTGTGATAGACTTGACTCTTCTCAGCAATACAGTGGTCCAAGATAGTTCCAAAGGATTCATGATGGAAAATGCTCTCCAAAACCAGAGAAAAGAAACTGTGGAATCCAGATGCAAATTGAACCATGCTATTTCTATTTTTGTTGTTGTTTTTCTTTTTTGAGGTTTTTCCTTTTTGCTTTGATTCTTCTTTCACAGCATGACTGATGCAGAAATATGTTTAATGTGATTGTACATATATAACCTATATTGGATTGCTTGCTGTCTTGGGGAGGGGGTTGGGAGGGATAGGAGGGGAAAAAAATTGAAACTAGAAATCTTATTTTTAAAATGTTGAAAACTATCGCCACATGTAACTAGAAAATAATAAAATACTTTTATGAAAAAAAAAAGAGAAAAAGAGCATTGAGATGATCAAGGCCCAGCATCTTCCATGTGCTTCTATTTAGATGGCATGGTATTTAATTTTTTTGAATTTAATTTAGCTTTAATTTTTGGCAATTAACTCTGCCTTCCATGGTTTGCTGCTTTCTTTTTTATATATTTAGAATTTTATTTTACAAATTACATGTAAAATACAAATTTTGACATCAATTTTTTTTAAACTTTGTGTTTCAAATTATCTTCTTCCCTCCCTCCCTACCCACCCCCCCACCAAGAAGTCAAGCAATTCAATATAAGCAATACATGAGCAGTCATGCAAAATATTTACATGTTATCCAGGTTGTGGAAGAAAAGAGACAAAACAAAACTTCAGATAAAGGAATTAACAAAAAATTATTTTCAATATGTATTAAAATACCATAATTTCTCTCTCTGTAGATGAATTGCATTTTTCAGAAGACCTTCAGAGTTGTCTTGGATCATTGTATTGCAGAAAATAAAGGAGTCATTCACAGCAGATCTCCCAATATTACTGTCATTTTTTTTATAGTACATTTCACTTTGCATCCGCTCATGTGGGTCCTTCCAGGTCTTTCTGATAGCATCCTGCTCATCTTTTTTTTTATAGTAAACTACGTTTATAAAGTACTTCAAAGAGATATTTCCTTAAAATAAACCCATGAGGTTGATTATTGGAACAACAGTAATAAATAACATTTATATAGTCCCTTATACTTGACAAAGAATTTTCTTCACAATAGCCCAGCAAAGTACCATACATTTTGCCATCATCATCATCCATAAATCATCAATCATCATCATCCTCATCATTGTCAATCATTCTCATCTTCTTCATTCAATCCTAATCATCAGTCTTCAGCATCAATCAATCCTCATCTTCCTCCAATCATCATCAATCAGTTCATCATCATCTTATTACTTCTGCCTCTGCTTCAAAAATTTTTCACAATCATTATTGTTAACTGTTTCCCTCCATCCCATTCCCTTCCCACAATACTAGAGAGATCCAAACAAAGGGAAAAGGACCTATTTGTACAAAAATATTTATAGCAGCTCTTTTTCTGATGGCTAAGAATTGAAAATGAAGGGGATTCCAATCAATTGGAAAATGGCTGAACAAGTTGTGGTGTATGATTGTGGTGGGATATTATTATGCTATAAGAAATGACAAGGCTAATTGCAGAAAAATATGAAAAGACTTACATGAAATGATGCAAAGGGAAGTGAGTAGAACTAGGAGAACATTGTACACAGTAATAGCAATCAACAGTATGATAATCAACTGTGAATGACTTAGCTATTCTCAGCAATACAATGATCCAAGACAATCCAAATAGACTCATGATGAAGCATGCTGTGTGCCTCCAGAGAAAGAACTGGTATTGTCTGAATACAGACTGAAACATGCTATTTTTTTCACTCCTTTCTTTTTCTTTCTTTCTTTCTTTCACTCCTTTCTTTCTTTTTGTTTGAGTCTTCTTGTACAAAAATGACTAATATGGAAATGTTTTACATGATTGCACATGTATAACCTATATCAAATTGCTTACCATCTCAGGAAAGGAGGAGAGAAGAGAGGAAGGGAAAGATAGAATTCAGAATTCAAAACTTTTTTTAAAAAATTTTTAATTGGTTTAACATGTAATTAGGGAAAAATAAACTATAAAAATAAAATAGGGGCAGCTAGATGGCACAGTGGATAGAGCACCGGTCCTGGAGTTAGGAGTACCTGAGTTCAAATCTGGCCTCAGACACTTAACACTTACTAGCTGTGTGACCCTGGGCAAGTCACTTAACCCCAATTGCCTCACTAAAATAAAAAAATAAATAAATTAAAATAAAATAAAATATACTTCCCCCCCCAAAAAAAAAATTGTTTTCCATGTGCTCTTCCAGAATACCATACTCCTAGCTAGGCTTCTGTCATCTCTTGCAACAGTACATTCTCAGTTCTCTTGTCTCTGACTTCCAGTCAGAAAAATAGAGAAAAAATAGAAAAAAATAAAAAATAAATAATAAATAAATAATAAAAAAATTAAATAAATAAATAAAGAAAGAAAAAAGAAAAAAGAAAAATAGAAAAAAAGAAAAAAATAGGCATCAAGAGGCTGGGAAATTTAGGCCCAGGAACTCTCCTCTTGGGCAAGCGCATGAAGCTCACCATGTGCTTCTTTCAAAAGGCAGGTGTGGGAAGCTTGAATTTTGAAACCTTCCCCTGACTACACTTATCATCTATCAAAAATAAAGGTACAAAAGGTACAAAAATAACAACAGCAAATCCCTGGATCCTCTATGAAGACTTCTTTTACAGACCAAATTCATTTTGGGGAAAGCCCAGGAGTGAGACTTAATATGGAGATGTCATCTCAACATGCCAATGAGCATATCCACCCTCCAGAGCAGGGGTTGATTCTTACCTTTTTTGTGTGTCAAGGACTCCTTTTGCAGTGTGGTAAAACCTCTAGACTCTGTCTTAGAATTAGGTTTTTAAATGCAAAAAAATAAACTATAGGGTTACAAAGAAAACTAATTGTATTGAAATGAAGTTATAAAATATCATCTGAGGATAAAAAATTAGGGACACCAGATTAATAATCCCTGGTCTATGAGGAGAGGGTCTCAAAAACTCTGAGTTCCTCAAGTTAATTGGGCAATTCCTATGATCATTTCTTACTTCAAGTCCTACACAAAACCTCTGTAAGCTCATCAAATTGATTAGTAACATTCTTTCTTCAAATCCCTATATGCAAATATGTCTCTGACAAGAGTTTTAGAATGTGGGGTAGTTGCCTTGGTTCATTTACAAAACAGAAGGGGAAAAATTAGTAAAAACCATTAGTGAAACCAGTTGTTTAAGGGACAGATACTTTTATCCTGATTTAATCTTTTCATTGTTGTTGTTTAAAAAATAATTATGGATATCCATTATGCTTCTCCAACCATTATATTTGCTTCCTCCAAAAGAAAACTTTGCTGTTACTTGGCAAACAGAAAATGTTACTGCACTTTAATCTCCCTTTACAAAACCTTTGACTTTTTAAAGCATCTAAATCTCAATGCAGCAGACAAGAAATGATTTTCGTACTTAGGTGAAATTGCCTTGGATATGTATCAGTGGATTTTGTAACACAAAAGTAAGATTTGCTGCCATGTATTAGTAATGAATTTTTGCCAATTTTAGTCCTAAAATTAACTGTCTGCTTCTTCCTATTCATTTCTTAAGCAAACTTCCTCTCCGTTTCAACTTCCATAAAATGAGGATTCTGGGTCACTGCAAACTGTGCAGGTTTAGAACACATCTGTGGAGGAAGATGCACTTACTCTTTCCAAAGGGGAGTGAGAAGGGAGGATGAGATCAGCCATTAATCAGAATCCCTATGGAGAAGAAACAGGCTATTTCTGCTTTTATAAAGATCCTCTGAGTCTATGTACTGCAAGCAATGTAGGTTGGCACAGATAAAGGTAGCAGAATGTATATGGCTCATGCATGGTTGCTGGATACCCCTCAAAAAATAAAGATCATAGAAATAATCAGGACCATCTGTAAACCATACCTAATCCCTGAGATTTTTCCATCTAAATCTAAACAAGAATTATACCTTGGCAATTGCAATAGCAATACATGCAAAAACTCAGTATTGTCTAGGTAGCTATTAAAAAAGAACAAAACATCTTTTCTATATGGACTTGGGTTAACAGCCATCATTGTGCTAAGCTATCCCATAACAAACTCTTGCCAGCAAACTTTAGGCAAAGTGGGTAAAAGAAAGATTGTCTCTAGATCAGCCACTCCTTATTACCTGAAAATAATAATTGAAGCAAATAAAGTAATAGGACAACATGTAAAAGAAAGAAAAAGCAAAAAACCCTCTTGAGGAAATCCCCAACAAAAAACTGGCAGAGAGAAAGAAAAATGAGCAAGTGAAGAAAAGATCCTAGTACAATGAGGAAATAATATGAGATGAAAGAATTCCAAGAAAGCTTTACAGAAATATAGAATAATTTTGTAACAAATCTATAACTTTGAAAATTTAATCAAGTAGCCAAAGAAAGCACAGACTGGTTAGAAAGTCTAATCATAGAATAGAAGTGTTTATCACAGTGCATAGTTCATAGTAAGTGCTTAACTAGCTCTGGTTAGTGACTGACTAAAGGAAGAGGTGATGAGTGAGATTAGAACTTAATTTTTTAAAATACCACAGCAGAAGTTACTACCCAGAATAGCAGTAGAATAACCTTTAAAAACTATGAAGACCTAGCTGTGTGACCCTGGGCAAGTCACTTAACCCAATTGCCTCACTAATAAAATAAAATTTAAAAAACTATGAAGACTTTGGAAAAGAAAATGTGGAATATAGAACTGAGATAAAAGAACTATTAGACTGAAGTCTAAAGACAGCAAAGTTGGTGGGGAAAGGGAATGGGACTATAAAGTCACAATAATGAGAAAATAATTGACTTGAAAGGTAGAGTTACATGAAATACTCCCCAGAAATTTGACATAGCAAAAAGCCTGACTGTTATATTCCAAGAAACAATGACACATTTCCCAGAAATATTAGCCAATGTACAAAGTGCAGATTGACACAACTCACAAAATATCATAAGAGAACACAGAGTTTACCTCAACAAGAAATGTGATTGACAAGCTAAAAAGTTTTCAGGTTAAAGAAAAACTTTTGCAATTGTACAGGATGCTACACAACTCACACACAGGCATAGATGCTAAATCAATGAGAAAGGAAAAGATATGATATACTATACTGAAAAACAAATGGAAATTTCTTGCACTTGAGGATAAATTACTCTGGAATTTGTGAACATCTCTCTAAGAAAGAGTGGACTTTTTGCAGAATTGGTGACTTCTAAGCAGTCCTTTTGAGCAAACTAGAGATGTCTAGAATCTTTGAAATGTAAACAAAGGGTCCAAAATAAATTTTAAAAGGGTAAACCTAAAGAGCCAGGTGAAAATCCACTTTATAGATAATGAAAAAAGAAAGACAAGGCTATGATCTCATGATAGTTCCCTCTTCTCTAAGAGATTTTCAAGAAACAAAAGGAGATAAATTCTACATTTAAGTGTTCAAAAGTTAGTATTTCTTGAAATTGGGGCATCACAAATGGATATAACTCAGAATGGTGGCATAGGGACAAAGAGAATCTCATGAAACATGATGTTATATAATCTGGGCAAAAAAAAAGGTAAGAAATATCAAAGAAGTAGAATAAGGTAAGCACAGGGCTAGGGTTAGAAAGAGAAAGGAAGATGAGGTTCTTGAGTATAAAATCTTAGGGCCAGAGAGGGGATTACCTCAAACAAAACAAACTACAGATAGGTTTCAATTAATGTTAATAATGAATTTCCTGAACTGGCTACCTGTATTAGAATTCACACTGCTCTAAATTATAATTATGTAAAATATGGCCATTGGTTCTAGTCCAGCAGAAATATGCAATGCAAATTTGAATGTGATGACTTGAGGAAATTCATTATTCAGACTAATTGGGATCTAGCCATGAAAGATGACTACAAAAAGGAGGAAAGAATATAAGCAGGAATGAAAGAGTTAAGAGAGGATGTGATGATTATTTTTCTCATAACACAAAATGAAAGTATTAAATGTCAATTTCTTCTTTTATAAAAGCATCATTGTAATCAGAGCCTCCTTACCCACCTTTCTTCCTTCCTTCTTTCCTTCCTTCCTCCTATCCCTCTGTTCACATGGAAAATCATACCTTTATAAAGGTACTCTGCCCATAGGAATATAAATTTTGATCACTTAAACCTCAGAATATATCTTACGGTTTGAGGGCTAGATTTTTTTTTCTCTTCCCTACTTATTTATTCTATCACTTAAAAAAAACTGCGTCAATTAATCCTTTTTCCCCAAGTAGTTTCGTTTATGATTTCTTGAAATATAGCTCTGGAAAATCAGGCTTTGATAAAGCCCATTGGGATTCAAATGGAGCTACTAAACTACAACCCAAATTACTTGGGCACTCACTGATTGACTAATAATGGGTCCCAGCCCAATCTGGGTTTTGATGGCTCAAAGTGAGTGTAAATAGCAATTGTTTCTGTTCTGACCAGAAACCCTAAGGGTCTTCCCCTCCCAGATTAACTTTTTTTTTTTTTTGAATAGGCATACTAGGCCATCTTTTGCTTAAATTACTGAATCACTGAATGGGGTTGCCTCAGATAAACTGAGACATAAGAAAGGCCTAGGCCTCTCCACTTTATCTGGGGCCATCTCCAGTCATTCTGACCTATGTCTTTGCACTGTACTCAGATAACTCTGGAATAGAGAATGAAGCTGACGACTTTGCACAGCTAGGTGATGTAGTGGATAGAACCCTGGCCCTGAAGTTGGGAGGACCTGAGTTCAAATCTCACCTCAGACACTTAGTAGCTGTGTGACCCTGGGCAAATCACTTAACCCCAATTGCCTTAAACATCTGGGGCCATCTCCAGTCATCCTGATATATATCTTGCTACTTGTACCAGATGGCTCTGGAGGTGAGCGTAAAGTTGATTATCTTGAACAGCCTTCCCTCACTTAAATCCAATTCACTTGCAAGTCACTTCCTGATGGTCTTCTTCAAGAATGAAGAATGAATAACAATTATAAACAGATTAAGACACTTAAAATATAAAGACATAAACAAAGTCTGTGAGATTAGGGTCTAATTTATTATAACCTGTCTGAATCAAGAAAAGAAAAAGCAGCCATAATTTCTGATGAGAAAAAAAAGAATAGCTATATTCAAGAGAGAAAAGCTATGAATTACATCTAATTTAAAAGCACCAGTGGATAAACAAATTGATCAAGCAATTAACAAACTAGAAAAATTAGATAATTAATGTGAGAAAAATATGCCCCCCCCCAAAAAAAAGCTGATTGAAGTTGTCTGGGGAATGTCTGGAAGGTGAATTTCAGCTGGGAGAGAAGGGTGCTTACTGATGGCGCCTTTCCTCCCCCTCCCCAGCAATTAGGATCACATGATGAGAGAGACCCAGGGCTGGTCACCCAGGGGAGGAGTTTAGAGCGCTGCCCCTATGGCTATATTGTATTTTGATTGGCTAGCATTTGGCAACAGTATCTTGGTGTGAAGATTGTAACTGAGGAAGAAGGGTGGGGCCAACCTGTTAAGAGATAAAAGAGTCCCAGGATGGAGGCCATTTCAATTAGGGAGTTGGCCCATTCTTGAGGGAATGTATAAATAAAGGCCTTTGATACTTCTTCAACACTGAGTCCCAGAAATTTTTAAATGGGGTTTCTCACAATTTGTTTCTCAAAATTAATAACCCAGAGGGGCAGCTAGGTGGCTCAGGGGATAGAGCACCGGCCCTGGAGTCAGGAGTACCTGAGTTCAGGTCCAGCCTCAGACACTTGACACTTACTAGCTGTGTGACCCTGGGCAAGTCACTTGGCCCCAATTGCCTCACTAATATATATATATATATATATATATATATATATGTGTGTGTGTGTGTGTGTGTGTGTGTGTGTGTATATAAAATTAATAACCCAAAAATAAGAACAAAAGTAGAAATTTTGAAATCCAAAGAAATTGAAAGTTAAAACACTATTGAGCTGACAAAAAAAAAGTTGATGTTTGGAAATGACCAATAAAATAAATAATTAACTGCTTTTAGAAAGAAAAACAAAATTACCAATATTAAAAGTAGGAAGCTGAATTAGTAACTTGAGAAGAAATAAAACAAATTATCAGCAAGTAGCATACCAAATAATAAGCCAACAAAACTGAAAAATTAAATAAATGTGTGTATGTATAATATGAATATTCACATTAACAGAACAGAAAATAGAAAATCTAAACAAATTTTTCAAAAAGAAAAACCAAATAAACAAAGATACTCCAAATGAAAGAAACATTTGGAAGAGATGAATTGCAAGTGAATTATATTAATTATTTAAAGAACAAATAAGCTGACAAAAAGAAAAGAAGTAAACTCCCCAAATTCCTTCTTTGAGGCAAAAATTATCCTAATTTCCAAAAGAGTGAGAGATAAGCAGATTAGAGGATCTAGGTTGTAAGGGAAGAGGAAGAAAAACAACAACAACAACAAAAGAGGAGAAGGAGGAGGAGATGATGGTGGTGATGGTGGATGTGGTGATGATGATGATGAGTGCCAGGCATTGTGCTAAGAAATTTACAATTATTATTTCATTTGATCTTCACATCAACCCTGGGAGGTAGGTGCTATTATTATCCCCATTTTACAGATGAGGAAACTGAGGCAAACAGAGACTAAGTGACTTGTTCAGAGTTATACAGCTAGTAAAGTGTCCAAGGTCATATTTGGTTTTTTCGTTTTTTGCGGGGCAATGGAGGTTAAGTGATTTGCCCAGGGTCACACAGCTAGTAAGTGTCAAGTGTCTGAGGCCAGATTTGAACTCAGGTACTCCTGAATCCAAGGCCGGTGCTTTATCCACTGCGCCACCTAGCCTCCCCCACCAAGGTCATATTTGAACTCATTCCTGATTCCTAGCCCAGCACTCTATGCCCTGTGCCTCTTAGGTTCATAGAAGCTGTACAGAAGCTAGAAGAAAGACCAAATAATAAAAGATGAATATTCAGATGTGGCACAGGAGGGAGGAAGGGAGAGAAGGGAAAAAATTGGGGGCTCAAATTTCTTTAAAATAATATTTTTAATTGTTTTTACATATGATTGGAAAAAATATTCAAATATCATTAGAAACATTATTCAAAAAAACATCAATTGTGGAATGGCTGAACAGGTTGTGTTATTTGATCATAATGGAATACTATTGTGCTATAAGAAATGACAAGCAGGATGGTTTCAGAAAAACCTGGAAAGGCTTACATGAACTAATATAGAGTGAAGTGAGCAAAACCAGGAGAACATTGTACACAGTAACAACAATACTGTACAACGATCAACTGTGAATGACTTAACTATACTCAGCAATACAATGATCCAAGACAATTTCAAAGGACTCATGAAGAAAAATGCTGTCCACCTCCAGAGAAAGAACTGATGGAGTTGGAGTACAAATCAAAGCATGTTCTTTTTCACTTTATTTAATGTGGGGGGGTTTTTTAGTCTGTGTTTTCTTTCACAACATGACCAATATGGAGATATGTTTTGCAAGATTGAACATGTATAATCTATATCAAATTACTTGCCATCTCAGGGAGGGGGATGGATAGGGAGGGAAGGAGAGAATTTTGAACTCAAAATTTTTAAGAAAAAAATTTTAATGTTAAAATTTGTTTTACATGTAACTGAAAAAAAAAATTTCAAGTATGTGGTACAGTCTATAATGCTAAAAGCTCAGGAGGACCTGAGGCTGGTGAGGGAAGCTAAGGACAAGGGAAAAAAGGACTGTTCCTCCATTTTTATTTTCAGCTATATTGGAGAGGAGTTCAAAACAAGGAATATTACTTTTACTTGGCATGGAAAAGAGAAGGATAACTGATCACAGAGAGAAGGTGGCAGCCCTCCAGTTTTATTTAATCTCTATTTCTTCTGTCAAATGGAATACCCTTTACACTGGGAATGACTAAATGAAAATTGCTAACAGAAAGTTGACATCTGAAAAGATGGTAAAAGAGCACTGACCTGCCCTTAATGATTTCAAATCACTTGACCCAAGTGAATTACAACCTTGAATCCTAAAAGAACTAGCCAGTATGGCTATTCAGCTATTGTTAGTGATATTTAAAAGACTGCAAAATATGACAGAGGTAAATTTCAAGCAGATAATAGACTGAATAGGAAGGAGGCAGACTGCACAATTCCTATACTCCTACTCCAGCAAAACTCTGAAGTTCACACCAAAATAATAATAAAGAAAATGAGTAATTGATTTTCTATTTTTGCATATGTCATTGCCCACTTATAGCCCCAAATAGAAATCATCCCTTTTTAAATCTATGTATGTAAGTGTGTGAGCATAGTCCTATGCATGTGTGTGTGTATATATATATATGTGTGTGTGTGTGTGTGTGTGTGTGTCAAGCAAAATAGATCAACACATTGGCCATGTTTGAGAATGTATATCTCATTTTGCATGTCTAGTCCATTCTCTCTTTAACAAAAGATGTGTGTCCTCAATTTCATCATTAATCTTCTGAAGTCACTGTTGGTCACTACTTTGATCAGAATTCAGAAGTCTTTCAAAGTTGTTTTTCTTCACATTATTATTGTGGTCATCACATAAATTGCTCTCTTGATTCTCTTCATTTCATGAATGAGCTCATTTGTCTCTTTCTCTAAATTTGTAATTTTTATTAATTCTAATGTCACAATAATGTCCCAATATCTAAGTTAAATTACATCTTTCTAATTTCCCCCCAACATGTACATGTTTTGTTTTCTTGACTACTTGCATAAGAGGAGGGTTCCTTTCTAAGCATGAACAAATTTCTTTTGTTGTCAGGGAAATCTCCAGGATGAAGGGAAATTAGAAAAGATTATCATGTTCTGGGGGGAAAATCCTGGATGAAGTTGGAAAACTCCTTTGCCACCTCTAAGCTTTCCCTCTCTCCTCATCACTCACTTACTCCTCTTTTGAAATCCATTCAATCCAATCTCTTGGTTCTCCTGCTACCTGTCTCTTGGCTACTTATCACTCTTCTTTGATGCATCATTGTTCAAGGCCATCTCTATTAACCATGGATATCCCCAAAGGGGTTTGGCCCTCCTCTCTTCTCCCTCTATACTATTTCATTTGATGATATCAACAACTACCATGGATTCAGTTACCATTTCTATACAGATGATTCTCAGATTTTTTTTTTAATCTAGTCCTAATTTTTCTCTTGACCTTTAGTCTAATAGCTCCAACTTCCTATTGGATACCTTGAAGGTGAATGTTCCATAAACACCTTAAACACATCCAAAACTAAAATCATTATCTGTACCCAAAATATGCTCTCCACTTCTGAATGTCTCTGCTACTCAACTCTTATTTGTGGTTCCAAGAAGTTTTAGCATGCAGGGCAGCCACACCCCAGTAAATCTGCCCCAGCAGATGGGCTAAACCAGGTTGAAGGTAACAAACAGGCCTCAAAGCTGTCAGTAAATTAGGAAGATATCCAGCCAAAGCATGTGAAGACTTCCCTAGTGAAATAGGTGGATGAGAACAATTTGTTTCAATGGCTATGACAGCAGCTAAAGCAGGAGCTATGGAGCACTTAAAGCTTTGTCAAAGATTCAAGTATCATCTGCTGCATCCCAGGCCATTGCTGGTCTTGATTTTTGTCTTTCCTCTGGACTTTGATGACTCTGGAAGAGAGATTAAGGCTGATGACTTTGTGCTGCTCTGACTGAATCTAATTCATATACAAGTCAAGACATCATCTGTGATGTCATTGGTCTTCTTCAAAAACAAAGGACAAACAGCAACAACAGAGAGCAATACCATCCTCTACAACCTACATCTCTTCCTCTACTCCTTACTCACCACCACCACCAACCCGCCCCCATCAAATCTTTTTTTTTTTTTTTTTGGTTGAGGCAGTTGTGGTTAAGTGACTTGCTCAGGGTCACACAGCTAGTAATTGTCAAGTGTCGGAGGTCAGATTTGAACTCAGGTCCTCCTGACTCCAGGGCCGGTGCTCTATCCACTGCGCCACCTAGCTGCCCCTTCCCCATCAAATCTATTGTCAAATCCTGTCCATCTTACCTCCATGACATCTGTTTCTTTCTCTCCTCTGACACTGCCACCATCCTGGAATAGGCCCTCATCACGTCATGACTGGACCCCACTGGAATCTATTTTCCTCTAAGCTGTCAAAGTAAACTTCCTAAAGTGACCATGTTATCTGCTCTTCAATAACTTCCCGTGGCTTCCTACCCCCCCCCGAGGTGAACTTCAGGCCAGGGCCAGGTACCTGAAGAGGAGCTCTAGAGAGTGAAGCTCATGGTCTAATGGAAGAAACAGCATGCAAACAATTATACACAAAAGATACACACACACACACACACATTATTGGATATAAACTTAGAGGAAAGGCATTTGCATTAAGAAGGAATTGGGAAAGGTAGGATTTTAGCTGGAACTTGAAGGGAAGCCAGGAAATGAAGATAAATAGGGGTCAGTTCCTAGCATGGGAAATAGCCAGTGAAAATTCACCTCGGGGAGTGTCCCCTTCCTGAAGCTCTCCTTGCTGGCCCAGTTTGGGAACTACCTTGAAACTACTAGAGAGGAAGAGAAGAGCCAAGCAGTCCTCCTTAAACTTAAAAGAGGAGAAAGAGGAGACTCAAGCTTCTGTTTTTGTTTTGGTTCATTTGGAAGGAAGATCCTAGCTGAGAAGCCCTGGAGAAAACTCTAGGTCAGCCTTGGGGAACCTCTGCTCTTTCCATGTTCTCCAGGCCTGTTGCCTCAGAGAAGATCTTAGGAGAACTTGAGTTCAAGTTCCTCTTCTAATATATAGTTTGAAGATCTATAGGGAAAGAGGTGGAGAGGGGCAGAGCCAAGATGGCAGAGGAAAGGCTGTGACTCTCCCATACTCCTGACAAATCCATCCACGTACCTCTAAAAATAATGCTATAAGACCATGAGCTTCTTGTAATCAGGGACGACTTTTGCTTTTCTTTGTATCCCTGCACTTAGCGCAGTGCCTGGCACATAGTGGGTGCTTAATAAATACTTGTTGACTCAACTTGACTAGGGATAGGGACAAAAACTAGATTAGTAATTTCATTAATATGAACTCCCACATAAGATAACTTCCACTATCAATTGGCCTTCTCTGCAATTTATAGTTGGTGAATTCCCTAGAGCACTGAGTATAAGTAACTTGCCAAAGAGCAAACAGCAAATAAGTAGGACTTGAACCCAGGTCTTCTTGGCTTCAAGACTTCCCCTTCTCTCTCCCTCTCTCTCCCTCTCTCTCTCTCTCTCTCTCTCTCTCTCTCTCTCTCTCTCTCTGTGTCTCTCTCTGTCTCTCTCTGTCTCTCCCCACAATGCCACTCTGGCTGTCTTTCAAGCCCCCTGAAAATAATTTTACTTGTTATTTAGAGTCTACAACATCCTGATTCATAGGTTAATCCCATGACATTACTGGCTTTGGGTTAAAGGACAAAGAGCAAAATGTCACATTCCCCTATTATATTCCCAATTCATCCTACTTTCTCCATGATGGACTTTAATATCTTCCAGCCAGAAAAGGAAGGATTATTAATAATTTACAAGGCTCCCCTCTTCCAGATTTCTTTGGGTTCTGGGAAAATTCCCAGTTTTCAGGCAGCATGTGTAAGGCAGTTACATTTTTCTTCCTCCCAGAACCCTCTCCCAGTATCTTACATTGCCAAAGAATCTACAATAATTTGGGAAATCTTTCTGATGGTGGCCTTACCACCCTGAAATCCTGATTTTCTGGTGAAGGTCCATATAATACTATTTGAATCAATTGTGACTTCTCCCCATAATGCATAGTGATTCTAAGGACAATGTGTTTACTCTAACAATTATACAATGAATTTAGGCTTGCTTTTGACCTAATTACCAGTAAAATTTGTACTGAATAGAACACTGATAATTCTGGCAATCCAACCCAGACTTCTCTAAACCTCAATACAGGTCCTGGATGATTTCCCATAAATGTAATCTAGGCATCTGGCCCTAGCTTCGCAATCAGACCAGACTCCTATCACAGAAACATTTAATTATTAAAGCTTTATTTCTCTAATTTTGGTCTCACCAAGATTTGAAAGCTCTGGGAAACTTCTCTAGTTAGCTGGCTTATGGTGTATTGTGTTGATTCATGTGATAGCAAAATGAAGCTCCCAATGGCATCGAAACAGAAACATTTACTCATAACAGAACTGAACAGGAAGCCAAATAAAAATAATCACAGCCTGTGTCCACAATGAATACAAACTCACTCCCCTTCCTCATCCCCTTAATTGGGGATAGTCCCTTTTTTAAGGAAAATCTCCTATTCTTCTCCATTTCTTACAATCTACCTCTATCTGAACTTGATCTTCACTGTCATCAATATTCACATTGTGAGTCATGGCCAATATATTGACTTCTTCTGCTTAACTATACTTTGTCACAAGAGGTGAAGATAGTAGTTTGTAATCAGTCAATCAATAAATATTGTGGCAGGCACCTTACTAGGGATACAATTTTTTTTTTTTTAGTGAGTCAATTGTAGTTAAGTGACTTGCCCAGGGTCACACAGCTAGTAAGTGTTAAGTGTCTGAGGCCGCATTTGAACTCAGGTACTCCTGACTCCAGGGCCTGTGCTCTATCCACTGCACCACCAAGCTGCACCCAAGGACTGTCTTTTTTAAAAAAAATTTGGGGCAGCTGGGTGGCACAGTGGATAAAGCACTGGCCCTGGAGTCAGGAGTACTTGAGTTCAAATGCGGCCTCAGACACTTAACACTTACTAGCTGTGTGACACTGGGCAAGTCACTTAACCCCCATAGACCTGCAAAACAAACAAACAAACAAAAAACAAACAAAAGACAGTCCTTGCTCTCAAGGACCTTACAATATAATGGGGGAAGCCAAAAGGCAGGAGGGATATTGAGGGTAGATAGTGCAAGTTCGTAATGTTCATGGAATAAAAACCAAGCAGAGTTGCTGATGGAAAATGAAGAGTTATTTGGAAAATTCTGAGTCTTCTCTCAAGGAAGGTTTTGGGAGGAGTTTACTGCTCCATCTTCCAGGCCTGTAGTCAGAGGGAAGAGGCAAAGGAGAGTGCAGAGAAGGTGTTGCATATCAAAGTTGAATCAATCTACATCAGGTGATGAGCATATCCTGAAACAAGCATGATGTTTGTGTAGGCCAAACCAAGCAGAGAGGCTGATAGAAAATAAAGGGTATTTGTATTCAGGATGGGGTAGTCAGTGGGGAATATCAATTATGCTTTTAAAAAAAAACACCAATAAAACATTTAAAAACTTTTTAAAAATACAATTAGCCTACCCAGATGACTCTAAAGTAGTAGTATCAATAGCTAACATAAAGAAGCTTAAGGTTTTCTCTTTGCATATTTTATGTAATTTGATGTTGAATTTGGAAGATGGTATATTCCATGGTTTGGTTTTGGGGGGGTTGTTTTTAGTTTTTGGTTTTGTTTTTTGAAAAGGAAGGCAGGATGCTAGACATGAAATAAAATGTTGTTGAAAGAAGTCATTTTCTGGGGAAGAAAGGAAAGGATATAATTTTCTTGTACTTTCTATCAGTAATGTCAGAGCTCAGTGAGAAGTGAGGAATTAAGCCAGCTGGCAATATCCACAGATATAGGATGGATGAAAAAGATTGATAGCAACCCATGGATTCAAGTCAGCTGGGGTTAGTACAGAAACCACTGAGGCAGGGCAAGATGGCCTATCCAGAGTTCATACAAAGAACCAGCAATCACCAGGTATATAGAAGTTGAACAATCAGAGAACAATGTCAAACGGCCAGATAGAAATCAAAAGGCCCACAAGGCCTGTGAGAGCAGCAGCAAAAGAAGCTGACTAGAAACACAGCAGCAAAGGAAGAACCTTGTTGAATCTACCTCAGATGCCTTTATAATCTTCTTATGCTGGTCAGAACAAGAGCCAGAACTAGAGCAGAGTAACCAAACTTTTACCATGATAGAAAATTTGCCCCAGAAATCAAAATGAGGAGGAGGGGGAGAGGGGAATGGAGGATTATTGGAAGAAATTAGAGATAGTACCCAGGATGGTGAAAACAGGGCACGAGCTGACTCCTGAGGGTTAGCTTGACCAGCTTCATCTTCAGGAGTTCTGGACTTAAAAGGACTTGAACCGTAGTCTAGATTAGAGGTTGTGACAAATGCTCAGCTCAGGAATGCACCCCAGGAAGCCAGTCCCTTTAGAAATGTTAGGTAATCTCAACTCTCAACCCACTATATAATGAAGACAAATACTTGTGGCTATAGACAATCCATCCTTAGCCCATTCTCACTTTAGACATAGGGTAGAACAACACCAGGCCCCTGGTATTCCTGGAGGAGGCTACTGAGTCACCAATCTTAGATCAGATAAATTTGGAGGCAGAGTACACCCTAAGCAGACCCAAAAGCCCCTCTTGCCATTCAGCTGCTCATCATGAGCCATGGGAGCAGGGGTCAGTGCTAAGAAAGGGCCATAAGATATCTCATAAGACCAAATTTCAATGACCTGACTGAAAGAGCATTGGATTTAAGCATCAGGAGACTGGCTTTTAGTACGTGTTCAAACAGGAGCACTGGGCCTCAGTTTCCTCATCAGTAAGATTATTGAGTTAGACAAGGTGATCTCTAAAATCTGTTTAACCTCCAAGACTCTGTGAGTCTATGAGATTTGGACTCCATTTCACTCCACTTCCACTCATCCTTTTTCTATGACCTTGTCCAAGTTAGTTCCCCTCTTTGAGGCCTCAGTTTCTTCCTTTGCAATATAAATAGATTGGACTATATGACCCTAAGGTCCCTTCTAATATTTTGAGGATTGAATTTATGTTCTTGTTTTTGGTTGTTTTTTTAAAGGAAAGTGGCAGTGGGGAGAATCTATTTCAAGTACTCTTTCAATCCCTTCCCCAAAAGCATCTATTATTAGTTTGATGAAAGTCACCACCATTCCCCATCACCATTCTCAGTAATCAGGTTCCTTGGATGCCAATTATGACCTTAACACCTGCCTGTCAAGAATAATTAATTAAAATTGGAAGCTACCAGATAATATGCTTCCTCTGCCCAGGGATAGCCTCCTCAGAAACAAGTAACTTCTTCCTCTTCTGATTTCTTGCTTAGTGTATTTCTTTTCTCTCTCTCTCTCCCTTTTCTTTATTCTCATAAAGCAAAGAAAACAACATAAAACCACAACCATTCTCTGAGTTTTCCTTTCTTTAGTCCCTCTTTACTAATTGAAGATATTGGAATGGTGGGGGGAGGGGAGTGGGTGGAACAATTTTCTTCTCTCTCCCGGTTTAGTATTGTGAACATTTTATCATTATTTTGCCACTTCAAATTAGTCAAGTGAATTGTGAATTCACCTTTCTAAGTTTTTTCTTATGTCTTGTATTTCTTTTTCAAAGGATCTACCCAGCTCAGGTTTTTTCAGCAGGATTGTTTTAAAATCTTCTATTTCATTTTCCTCTCCTGTAGAGAATCATGCTGAGTTTTACGGAATAAGTTATTCTGGCTATAGATTTTTTCTTTTCCTTTTTTGTGTATTGTATTCCAAGTTTTTCTCTTCTTCCTTATAATTTCCACATAATCTTGTGCAATCCTGACTGACAGTATTATCTTGGTACTTGATTTCTATTTTCTAGGCCACTGCTACAAATTTTTTTTTTGACATAAGACTATTTTTTAAAAATATGTTTTGCTTTAACTTCTCACTTTAGAACTTTCCTCAACACCTGGGGCTTTCTCACTGTAGAACACACACTAACTTTATTTTTTCATTGTTAAATTCCATCCAGGAACACCCATTTTGGGCACAAGACCAAGCCATGCTTCATTGTTCTCCAGGCTGAGTTTCTGTCTTTGTGTACCCTATTATCATTCCCAGACACAGTTATCTTCTCCCCATGCCTCACTTTTCAGCTCCTTTTTATAAGTTCTCTTATAGGATGTAAACTCCTCAAGGGCAAAGACTGTCATTCTTTTAGCTTATATTTGTATCTGCAGCACGTAGCACAGTGACTGGCACATAGTACATGCTTAACAAATACTTGTTCTTTGTTCAACCTAGAAGCATTGGATTTTGGCTCTGGCATTTCTTGGCATGCTCAATCAGGGGTTTCTTTTAGAGGGGTGACCTGTGGATCTTTTCTATTTTTATTGTGACCTCTGGTTCTAAGATTACTGGTAAATTTTCCTTTATGATTTTTTGGAAATATAGTTTTTTTCATTTGGTCATGGTTTTCAAAAAAACCAATGAATCTTAAATCTATTTCACTTATATTGCTTTCCAGGTCAGTTGATTTGTTAGCACCACTTAGCTGCCTACTGCCTATAGTTCTGGATAGAAAGAAATAATTCAGGAATATTTGTCTTTGTTTAGGCAATCAGTCAATAAGCATTTATTAACCTACTATATGCCAGACACTTTGTTAAGAACTGGAGATACAATTACACAAAAAAAGAAGAAGAAGAAAAAAGAAAATCAGTTCCTGCTATCAAGGAGTTTATAATATAATGGAAAAAGACAATACCCGAAAGAAAGCTCAAAGTATAGTCAGAAGAAGGTGCCTGGATGGAAGCATGTAGAAAACTCAGAGAAGTCCAAAAGTAGAGCAGCTAGGTGGGAAAAGAGACAACTTGTGACTAGAAAACTGGACCTGGAGTCAAGGAAATATGAATTCTAAACCTGCCTCAGACACTTGATCTCAACCTCAGTTTCCTCACCTATAAAATGGCCATAATAATAGTACCTGTCTCAGGGTTGTGATGCAGATCAAATGAAATGACTTATGTAAAAGTGATTTCCAACTTAGTAGGTAGCTGGGAGACTCTCATCACTGAGTCATGCATGGTTAGAAGCCAGACCCCAAAGTTTCAGATGGTGGATTGAAGCCATACAGGAAATATCTGTGAATGTTTCAGGTGATACCCTAGAGGCCAGTCCACCTATATCAAACTTGAATTATTTCATGTCGACTATGTCTCCCAGGCTTACCTTTTGTATTGTTTTCAAGAAAAAAAGCCCAAATGGTGTTATTCCCAGCTAAAACTTAAACAGAAAGTTAAGGTATTCCCCAAAAGAACACCATCGGCCCTCTTTCCATCCTCCTTTTGACATGTTATTAAAGTCTTCTCCTTACTCAGATCCCTAGATACAAACCTCAGCTCTTCCTCGGATACTATGGTATCTCAAAGCTCAGGTATGACATCTTAGCAGCTCATCCTCTCCCAGCCCTACTTAGTCATGTTACTAACTCAGTTCTATGAAGATACTTTAAGCTTTCACGGTATGAAATTTGGCCTTTTGTAGTAGCAATGTTGGCTTCTCAGAAACATATTTATACTATAACATTTATTTGTTAATATGCAACAAAATAGTCACTAAAATGTTTTATCTAAAATCATAACTTCAAAAAAATTGCCATCTTAGAGGGTTTATGCTCAGATAGACCACTGCTAGTAGCAATTTTCATTACCACAAAGTTCCCTTCAAGATGTGAGAGAGAGCCAAAAAAGTTCAATTCAATCAAACAAGTATTTACCACTGCTCATTGTATTAAAAACTGGGAGAAAATGAATGAAGTTTGGTTTTTGGTTTCTGGTTGTTGATTTTGGTTTTACCTTGTTTTGGAATGAGGGAAGAGGCAGAATCAACAATAAGAATTAAATGTAACAATTACAAATATAGAACATTTTCCCAAATAGTATTAAACTATAATGGATTCCTAAAAATATATATATATCTTTTTTCATTTTTAATGTTTTAAGTAACAAGTATTTTTATTAATCTATACCTTCTCCCCACTAAGCAAATTTTTAAAGAAAAATCCAAAAAACAAATATCTCAATATATATCTACATAGTCAAGCAAAATAAATTCCTACATTAGACATGTGCAAAAAGGTATGCCTCATTCTGCATTTTATGTTTATCATCTCTTTGTATAAGGAGGTGAATGTCATATTTCATCCTTATATTTTGGGGCTTAGGATTTATCATTGCACTAATCAGAGTTCTAAAGTCTTTCAAAGTTGTTTTTCTCTATAATTATGTTATCATTGTATAAATTGTTTTAGTTCTGCTCACCTTGCATCAGGAAAGCAAGGAAGGGAGGAAGGAAGGAATAAGCATTTATTAAATGTCTTCTATGTGCTGGATACTGTGCTATGTGCTTTACAAATATTGTCTCATTTATAGTAGCTCTTTTAGTGGTAGCAAAGAATAGGAAATTGAGGGGATGCTCATCAACTAGGTGAATGGCTTAAACAAATTGTAGAATATGATTGTGATGGAATGCTATTGCACTATAACAAAGGAAACCAGGATTATCTCAGAAAAAAAAAACTGAAAAGATTTACATGAACTAATGCAAAGTGAAATGAGCAGAACCAGAATATTGTATACAGTGACAGCAATATAGTAGGATGATTAACTGTGAATGACTTAGCTATTCTCAACAATACAATGATCTGAGAAATATCCAAAGGACTTATGATAAATTAGATCTCCAGAGAAAGAACTAGTGGATCCTGAATGCATATTGAAGCATACTTTTTTAACGCTTTATTTTTCTTGGGATTTTTTTTGGGGGGTGGTATGTGTTTTCTCAAACAGCATGACTATTATGGAAATATGTTTTATGTGAATGTACAATTATAACCTATATCAAATTCTTCTAAATGAGTCAAGAGAGGAAGAGAAATAATTTGGAATAAAAAAATTTAATGTTTAAAAAGGTGTTTTTACATGTAATTGGGGGGAAATAGAATATTAATTTTTTTAATTACCTCTTTTTGATCTTTGTGGCAACCCTGGGATATAGTTACTATTCTTATCCCCATTTTACAGATAAGGAAACTGAGGCAAACACAGGTTAAGTGACTTGCCCAGGGTCACACAGCTAGAAATTATCTGAGGCTATATTTTAATTGAGTTCTTCCTCACTCCAGACCCAAATGTGCCACCTCTGTGCAAACTCTGAAGTTGCCCATTTTATCATTTCCAAAAAGTATTTTTAAGAGTCTATTATATGCTATACATTGACAAAAAAAGAATAATTCCTACCCTCAAGAAATGTATTGTGATCAGAGAAGATAAAATGTACACATATAAGAAGATACAAAATATATGCAAAATTTATACAGCCTAATTTATCCAGAAAGGCCTTATGAAGGAAGTAACACTTGAGCTGACCTTTGAAGGAAGTAAGAGAATCTCAATGGAGGAGGTAAGGAGGGAGTATGTTCCAGATGTGGGGAACAACCTGTGCAAGGACTTGGAGACAGAATATTGAATATTATGTGTGGGGGGAAAAAGAGGAAATAGATCAGTTTGGTAAATACAAAGTGTGTGGAGGGGAGTGATGTATAATAATTCTGGAAAGGTAGAACAGATCCAGATTGTGGAAGGCTTTAAATGCCAGGGCAGTTTACATTTTATCCTAGAGACAAAAGGGAATGGCTGGAGCTTTTTGAATAGAAGAGAGACATGTAGATCTATGGTTTGGGTTTAGGTTATGGTTTAGGTCGCCACTTTGACAACCATGTAAATGATGGCTTTGTGAGGGGAGGGACTTGAAACAGAGAACAGCACAAGAGAGAGATGCCCCAGGAATGAACTGGTGTAGTGGCTCTGTTGGTGGAGAAAGGAGGAAGGATGTAAGACATACTGTAAAAACTAAACCTGGAAACTAATTGGATATAGGAGAGGAGTAGGAATAAAGAATGGAAGTTGACTGAGGTTGAAAGCCTGTCTGACTGACTAGTGCCCTCTACAGAAAGAAGATAGGAAGAAGAGTAGCTTTGGAAAGAAAGTCATGTTTTGGAAATACTGAGTTTGAAATGCACGTGGAACACCTAGTTGGAAGTGCTCAATAGGTTGTTAGTGATACAGGATGAGAACATAGGAGACAGATTAGAGCCTTACAGATCTGGAAGGTATGTTAGATATGAGTAGATATGTTAACTGAACCAATGGAAGATAATGAAATCAATGAGAGAAAGATACATAGTCATAAGAGAACCTAGGACACAGTTTGGAGGTTCAGCATCTTCTATACTATAAAGGTATTTAAATGAAGGAAACGTTGACTTGGAGGGAAACACTGCATTTTCAAACCATCAGTTCCTCCTTTGAGCTGATCAGATATACAGATAAAAGAAAGTTATAACCAGAAACTAACTTAAAACTAGGAAATTATCTGTGCTATGTATTCAGCTCCAATCTTTAAAATTCAAAACCTGAATTGAAGTGGAAGTGATGATACATATAATTTCTTATAGCATGTAAGAAATATTTTGCTCATGTTATTAAATTGTAGATTATTGTTTCACTGCATATTTATTTACCAAGGAACCAAAGGATAATTCTTTCTGTCTGCAAATTAAATGGATTTGTAATTGGGTTTTTTGTTTAATTTCCTTTAAAGATCACTCCTGTTTATGTGTGTGCTGTGATTCCATTTTAGACATAATTGCTTCTAAATCCCAAGAGATGTTAATGTAGACCCAGACCAGTACATTTCAATAGCAGGAGCAGTTATTTAGAATTAATAAAGTGAAACTTATCAAAGGAAACTGGATAGAACTTTGTTGGTGGGTTTATTCCAGAAGTTGCTGACACTTATCCTTTAAAGGCCCTAATGAGCACAATATACCTGAATCAGCTTTTCTGAATAGGATTACTGAGATGGCTAGGTGTTACAGCAGTGGATACTGCTACTGACTGGAAAATAAAGAGGCACATCTTCAACAAAACCAGAGTCTAAATTAGTGCTATTTTCTAGTTCCATAAGATTTTTTTAAAAACAAAAAGAATTAATCAAGTTCTCTCCATTTTGCTTCCTGTATTTAATGAAATATGCCTCTCTAACTGAATCTGTAGCCAACAGGCAGTACTGTGTGGCAAGGCTTAATTGTTTGAAGACTTTCCCTCCCATTGTGGAAATGCACATGGGGCAGGTTCTTTCCATACTACACCTTTCTCATGCTAGTAGGACATTCTCTTGGTCCATATTTCTACCCAATCCCTTATTTGGAGACTCAAAATTTATTTAGGTAGATTCCTGTGTTCTCATTATCTGATTCCAGTTAAACAACTGCATTATTCTGAGGATGAAATAGTCCTGCTTCATGTGAATTATCATTTTCTCCTATTTAAGAGCTTATAAAATTATTAATAAAATCATTGATTTTCTTTTTACTTTGATTAGAGCCCCTAGTTAGTAAATACTCTAACATTCTGAGCAGAAACTTAAACCCTTGACATATTCAGTTTTGTCTATTCCAAGCTACTCACTGGCATTCACCATTATACTCCCTTTTGCAATTAACAGACTTGTATCACAGAGCATTTATGAACACTCATAGATATTGATGAAAATGTTAAATTATAAAAGAAACACTATAAAAATCATAAAACAGAAGCAACTTTTTAAAAAAGTCTCAGAGAGAATGCCTAAATCTGTAAGACAAAGGGGGAGGGGAGAAATGACAAATCTTCCACTTCTGTCTTGAGAGTCCTGCCAGGAGCAAGATGGTGGTCCAAGGTGGACAGTCATCTCCAGTAGCAGCCTCCCTCATCAGTGTCCTGGCAGATGAAATCCAGACAGTATCTATATAAATCACACCCAGTCTTTCTCACTGTCTATCAGCAATAAGCCCATGGTGTTCCTGTTTTTCATCATGCTGCCTTGCACCTGTGTTCTTCATTGCTTCTTACAAACTAATCTCCAGCCACTGTTAGCACAACTGACAAAACAAACTCCCTGTGCTGCAACATTCCAATTCTCACCTCAGGATAAAATCCCCTACAGGCGAAAGGAAACTTCTTCTCTGTCTGGACAATGATGCCCAGAAAGGCATTTTCCCAATATTGGTTTATAAATGACTCTGTGATAATTCAGCATCTCTGTCAGGAAAGGAAAAAAATGACTGATGCCTAGATCTAAATGAGAATTATTGAAAGGTGTTGTTTACAGCTGACTGCAGCTTCAAAAAAGTTGGACTTAGAGGAGCAAGAAGAAGAGAGCAGTATTGTATGGAGGAAAAGAGGGTCACCATTACAAGAAAAGCAAGGATGTAGGAGATTTAAAAACTTGGAATGCTGAGCATGCCAAAAGCCATAATTTCCTCTTGGCCGAGATTGGGGGCCAACTTATATGGCAGATTCTCAACATGTAGGTCTCAAAACAGCTCAAAGACTGCTATTATAGATCTGACCTAAGAATAGCCAATGTCTATTGATTTGACTTGCATCAAAGAAGTTTCTCTGATTCTTTGTAGCAAAAGGCACCCCTTCCTTCACTTATACACCCTAACCTCTCTCTGCCTTTATCCATCCTCATAAAACTGGCTGAAGGGGGATGGCTAGCCATAGCCCCCTCTTCTATTATAACCTAAAATGCTATTAAAAACTCCACAAAACTGATTCCACCTTTTAAAAATACCTTTAAAAAATACTTTTAAAAAAAGAATAGAAAGGTAGAAAGGGCCAGACTGTGAAAGAATATAAAAGTCAAACAGAAAAATTTATATTTGATCTTAAAGTTACCCTCAAGAGTTACTTATTTGGAGGACTGGGATAGTTTGGAGTGAAGAGATAACTGAGACAGGGATACCAACAAAGAGGCCATTGTCCAGGTTTGAGATGATGAGGCCTGAACCAGGACAGAGGCTGTGTGAGTGAAGAGAAGGGGTTATATACAAGAGATATTGTACTTGGAAATTGTACTTGTGGAGTCAGCATGAATAAGAATTTGAGGATGACACATCCCGGAAGGATGGTTGTGCTTTCAATAGCAATAAGAAAATTGAATACAGGAGGGTTTGAGAAGAAGATGAGTTCTGTTTAGACTGATTGAGTTTGAGAAGTCTATAGGCCATCTAGTTCAAGTAGTTAGTGGGTGATGCTATTTAATCCACATCAGTTATATCTTTTAGGAATGCATGTGGGAGTTGGAATATGAGAAGTATATGAATGGAGGAGATCTGGAAATACCGGGGTTTATTTCTATACAATCTAAGTACTACCAGAGTGAGATTTCTGGTTGGAGGTTCAAGGAGCCAAGTATAAAGAGAAATGATAATTTATTGAAGGGAGAAAGAGAATAATCTTGGGACTAGATATTTACTTTTAGTATATATGAGAGCAATAGCCACGGGGTGGGGGGGGAGTAAGAAGTGAAGTAGTGGCCATCCTTTTGCTCTGAAGGATCAGCCTGATCTTGAAAGGGGAGATCATATTTCTTTTCTTTTCTTTCTTTCTTTCTTTTTTTTTTTTTGGTTTTTTGCAGGCAATGGGGGTTAAATGACTTGCCCAGGGTCACACAGCTAGTAAGTGTCAAGTGTCTGAGGCCGGATTTGAACTCAGGTACTCCTGAATCCAGGGCCGGTGCTTTATCCACTGTGCCACCCAGCTGCCCCCGGGAGATCATATTTCTAAAGGGGAGTAGCTGCTAGGGAAGCCCTGACCACCAAAAAGAGGTTGGGGGAAGGGACAGAACTCAGGTTATATATTCTATTGGTCCCTGGCTTGGTAGATGACTGACAGCTCATTCAGCTGTTTGCCAGCACCAACAGGTGGGTTATACAAGAATAATCCCTTCTTTAATGTTTGTCATTGATATTCCACTATCTTTCCAGTTCTAGGAGAGTGAAAGGTGAAAGAATAAAGTCTTATCTATCACCTCTGTTCCCAGATGTAATCTTTGTAATCTATGAAAATTGTAATTGGTTGAAGGAGAAGAGAGAAAAGAGAAAGAGTAGAAGAAGGGAGGAGTCTGACTTTTTCATGGTTAATCCTGTATATTTATTGGGCCTGTTCTCATCAAGATAATGGCTCAGCTTGGCTAGACTTGGCAAAATATTTATCCATAAAGTTCCCTGAGAACATGGGCTTATTCCTCTACACAGGTGGCCATTAATTCATAGGGCAAAACAAAACAAAACAAAGAAACCAGTAAGCTTGTTTATGGCCAGAATTTCTCATTTAACTCTTAACTCTTCTGAGCCAGTCCCCAGACTCTACAGAATGCTAGTTTCAGTAAACAGGTTAATATCCTCTCAGACTTTTTGTTTAGTAATTTATATGTTCTGCTCAATACCTATAAATTAGGCTAAAAGGCAATTATCGGTGGCTAAGAATAGGCTCCAAAAGGACCTGGCAATAGTCATGGTCATAAAGAGAATAACTTTAATGAAAAGTACCAAGAAGCTTGGGCAGTTAGATAGCGCAGTGGAGAGAGTGCTTGGACCTGAAGTGAGGAAGACTCTTCCTGAGTTCAAATCTGGCCTCAAACACTCAGAGCTGTGTGACCCTGGACAAATCACTTAACCCTGTTTGCCTCACTTTCCTCATCTATAAAATGAACTGGAGAAGGAAATGGCAAACTATTCCAATATATTTGCCAAGAAATCCCAAATGGGGTTCCAAAGAGTCAGACATGACTGAAACACCTGAACAAACCAAAGAGAAAACAAAGTAACAATATTCACCAAATCCAAGAGGTCTTTCACACGGTAGGATAAGGAATGTGAGTATGAAGTGCCAAGAAGTTCAGACGTCAATTTGCAAGTTAAGGTCAAGGAACCTTGAAAAGATACACCAGGATTAAAGGGGAAACTGTGGGAGCATACAACATTGATGAAAGAAGCTCATTTGCTCAAAGAATTCTGAGAGTAATCCACTTTTCATTCTCACTTTCTATACAA
Organism: Dromiciops gliroides; assembly: GCF_019393635.1. Classification (NCBI taxonomy): domain Eukaryota; kingdom Metazoa; phylum Chordata; class Mammalia; order Microbiotheria; family Microbiotheriidae; genus Dromiciops; species Dromiciops gliroides. The sequence goes on along the minus strand of NC_057865.1, from coordinate 183,158,209 downwards.
AGGACTGTTGAGCTTGAGCTCACACTGACACTATAGTATTGATTCTTCAGTTAGTCTCTTCTGAGAGAGGGTTCAGACTTTTGCAGAACTTTAAATTCACTAACATAGATAGAAATGCAACCCATGCAGTCTCTACATTATGTGATAACCAATGAAAAATGAATGTATTGAGTCCCTGCAGTGGTGACCTATTTATTTTTCAATTAAGGCAAAATGATTCCTTCTTGAAACCTCCACACAACAGCTCAGAATTTGAAATTATACCAGTAATGCTATTCATACTACCCCTAAAGAAAAAATGATTATCCAAACTTCCCCTCATTGCAGTGCCCCTGCTTCACTATCCTACTAAAGTAGGCATTTTGTACTATGTTTACTACAACATTTTTAGTTAACTTTTTTCTATTAAGAAAAATCCACCCTCTCTCCCTCCCATCTTTCCTCATCCCCCTATTGAAAGAAACAAAAACAAAAGAGAAAACCCATATAAAAAATATGTGTAAGCCAAGTAAAACAAGTTCCACCGCTGGCCATTTCCAAAAAATTATGTTTTCATTTCTTCCTTGAATCTGATCATGTCACTTCCCTACTCATTCTATTCCAGTGACTCCCTCTTGCCTTAGGATCAAACATAAAGACCTCTGTTTGGAACCTATTTGTTCATTCTTATTCTATATTACTACTCCTCTCCTCCACTGACATCCTCCATGTTTGGAATACACTCTTGCCTCACGGAATCCCTCTCTTCCTTCAAGATTCAGCTCAGACCCTTTCTATATAAAACTTTTCTTGATTCTCCCTAATGGTTAATGCTCTCCTTTACCAACTTGTTTTTATTTTGCATTTGTTGTTCTTTATTTTCTTTCATTTATTTTGGGTACATTTACATTATTTATACCATTTATTTTCGATATACTTCTATAGGTACTTCTTGTCTACACCCAATAGAATGAAAAGTTTTGGGGAGTAAGCTATTTCACTCTTTGTATTTGTAGTTCCAGTGCCTGCTATATAATAATCACTTAATAAATGATTGTGCTGAGTATATAGAGGCCTATATAACAAGTCTTTTCTCAAAGATTTTTATGTGGCTAATCTGGAACTTCTTTTGAATTCCTAAATATTTAAAGTCTTTTTTCAGCCTCTAGTCCCTTTAGTTCATCTTTGCTATAGAGATCAACTAGATAATGTGCTACTTACATGGGAAAATTATTTAAAGTATTTGTAGAGTTTGAGTTTTGGGCAAATTTCCTGTGAGTTGACTGGTTAATTTATGAGTGGAAATTTAAATCATTTTTTCCTTTAGCAATTTTAAAAGGAAGAGGGGGAAACACTTAATTGAATATGGGATTTCTTTTTCTTGTACAAAGGAAATTTATATGTAGCAATGATAGATGAGGTATTCAGTCCAGCTTCCTGCCAGTGCAGTATTGCTTCCTGTAATAAACACTCAGAGGCTGAGTTCAGGCTATTTTTAAATATGATGCAGTTTCCATCAAAAGCTAAGGGAAAAGTCCATTTTTATCCTACAAAATACATTTCAATATAGCCCAGTTGTTCTTTTCTATAAATTATCTGCATTAACCCACTTCTTCCTTGTTTTTGTTTTTGTTTTTTAAGTTTTATTGATGCTTTTTGTTTCTGAAACCTCAGTTATTTTAAAATATTTGGTTTGTGCTCATCTTTTTTTCCACTGCCATCATTTTCCAGTGATCCTCCTCCCATTTCCACGCCTGCTAGAATCTTTCTTGTGACAAATAAATACAGTCAAGCAAAACAAATCAACACATGGCAAGGTCTGAAAATATAGGCTTCCGGTTTTTCGCCAATCTACTTCCAAGCAGATTTTCTGATTGTAATTGTCCTTTAGTTAGGAAAAGTGTGAAAATGTAAATGAGTCCACATTGTCTTCTGGCTTCCTGATTTTTTAAAAAATATATCAGCTAAAGAAGGGGGGGTTTTATCCATACCTCAGCTGCTAAAGTCATAAAATTAATCAACCAATCAAGAGGATCAGAATGTAATTACAAGGTATAAAGTAGGTTTTAAACTGATTTCCTATAATCCCACAACAAATGTCTGAATAGGTCCTTTATCAACTCAAGAAGATTATACAGCTTTGGCCACTGGATGAAAGCAAATAGCCCTATGCTTGAAGCATCTTACTATTGGATAAAATAATCAATCATGTTCCTTGGGCCCAAACATCAAGTCAGTTTGGAAGGTAACTGTTCCAGTGAAAGAGGGGAAACCTCTACACACACACACACACACACACACACACACACACACACACACACACACACACACACACCATTGATCATATCACAGGAGAAACTAGGCAAATCAGACATAAAACATCCAGCTGGGATTAGAAAGATGCCAAAGAACAGACATATGTGGAAAGACAGTCACCTGAAGAAGGAGGTAGCTTCAGGAAGTTTGACCCTTCACTGGAGAGAGAATTTTGGTTATGGACTTCAGAAAGGGCCAGATTTTAGAAACCCAGCTAAGTGGCCCATTCAGCAGAAAGCTGAACCCAAGGAGAGCTGCATGGGAATTCTATTAAGGGGGGGTAAAAAACTTCCAGGTCCTGAAATAGTAGGAATTATGAGTTACTCCTTTACCACATGCATTCATTTGTACTCAAAGTTTGAGTCCACTTTTCCCATAGACCTGTATGTATATCATTTTAGTAAGTACCTTTACTAAGAGCTAATTGTGTCCACTGGCTCACTGTTAATAGAAAGCAGGAACTCATGACCTATGCCAGGGATATGCTGTTCAAAGGAGCTGGTTCAAACCAGCTCAAGAGAATCAATTATTAAATTTTCAATGTGAGCATTCATACCTCAGAATTCAGCAAGTACTACAAAGTAAAGCAGGACTTAATTTATTTTGTCATTGTCTATACTTTAAAAAGTAATGGAGAAATGTCAAAATTCAGATTAAACTTAAAAGTGTTGTTGTTAGTACATAGAGAGGGAGGGAGTTGGTTTTTAAACATTTACCAAGACACTCCAACAACAACAGGAATAATCATCCCCTAGAGTTCACCATAAAACCTGACCTTAGGTAGCATGACTGCAAGGGCAGGTTGAGAAGTAGCCCAGAAGGGTGGAGTTGAGAAGACAAGTAGCATGTGACCTAACTTAAGAAGACTTCTGGAGTTTTGACATTGACTTTGCTTCCTGCCAATCTTCCATCTGGCCACTTTCAAGACAATAGCAGTTTCTGGGGCAGCTAGGTGGCGCAGTGGATAAAGCACCGGCCCTGGATTCAGGAGTACCTGAGTTCAAATCCGGCCTCAGACACTTGACACTTACTAGCTGTGTGACCATGGGCAAGTCACTTAACCCCAATTGCCCAGCAAACAAACAAAAACAAAACAAAAACAAGACAATAGCAGTTTCTTACTTCTCTTTTCTGGGCATGGATGAGATCGGTAATCCGAGGAATATACTCACAATCTTTTCTTTTTGCAGGCAGCCATCAGAGAGAAATAAAGGACTGGTTTTGTAGCCTACCCTTCTGTATCTCTATTTCCATCTCTAACACTCTTATTGGTCAGGTGCGTATGTGTTGCTTAAATCTTCCTATTTGCTTAGAGACGGGAAACCTTTGGGGACCTGTAATTTAGCCAGAGAAGAAAACTCTCCTCAAACAAGTTAGCATCTTCTTTGCAACTTACAATCTTTTATTTTTTCCCCAATTACAAGTAAAAATAATTTGAACATTTATTTTTAAAATGTTGAGTTCCAAATTCTCTCCCTTCCTCCCTCCCTCCCTGCTTTGAGAAGGCAAGCAATTCGATATAGGTTATACATGTGTAGTCATATAAAACATTTCCATATTAGTCATGTTGTAAAAGAAAACAGACCAAAAAAATTCTAGAAAAATAAAGTTTTTAAAATATGCTTCAATCTGTATTCAGACACCATTAGTTCTTTCTCTGGGGATGGATAGTATTTTTCATCATAAGTCCTTCAGAATTATCTTGCATTATTGTATTACTGAGAATAGCTAAGTCATTCACAGATGACCATCTTACAATATTGCTGTGCAACTTAGAGTCTTGTCTTGTTCACATGAGAACTGCCTCAACACAGAGGTTAAGTCATTTGCCTAAGGTCACACAGCCAATAAGTATCAGAAGCGGTACTTGTACCCTGGTCTTCCTCATTCCAGGGATTCCTTCAAGCATTATGCCATGCAGCCTCTGTTTGGAGCTCATTGGAGTTATAAATAGAAGTATGTATAGAATGGTTTTACATATATATATATATACATATATATATATATACACACACACACACACACACACACACACACACACACACATATTTGTGTCCAGTGGTAGCTATCTTGGTGGGAAAGAAAAAAATAAATTTACATGATAATTTTATAATATATTTAAAAGAATAGCAAGTTGTACATTTGCAGTTTCAAGTATAATCTTTTTTATTATACTATTTTATAAAAATCCTTATTTTATTCCATAAATAAATAAATTTTTGAAAAATAAATCGGCTTCTTCAGGATTGCTCTTTCATACTTTGGAGCCTCTTATTTTCCTTTCTAAGTTTTAAGGAAACTTTCTTGCTTTTACTGTAGATTGCCACCTCTATTTCACTGCTCTCTCAGGCACGCTAGAGTTTAGATCAATCATGATCATTGAGGAAAGATATAGGTAAAAAAGTAAAGTATCTAAATTATTCTGAGATGCCCTCTAGTTTGTAGAGTAAATCTAATGTAATGCCTACTATTAGATGAGGCATGCGGACATCAGCTCTTATGTTAGTAGTGGTAAGTACTAACAAAGTCACTAAGATATGGTTATCAAAGAGTCTATGTTTGAAAGGAAGATGAACTTAATAGAAGTTTGTACAATCATAGCTGAAGGGGTTAGCAGTCTATAATACATAGTATGAGTTTAGAAAGGGCTGTGAGTTCATTACTCTGACTTCTTCATCTATAAGCCGAAAGTAAAATGAGCAGTTTAAATAGCTTCTTCTACATTAATATAACTGGAGTCCTGGAAGCTATTATTTATTCAAAATACAGAATATCTCCAGGATGTTAAGGATACCTATACTGCATGGGTAGATGCTACATCACAACATCTCCATCACACCAAGAGAACTGTTTTCCTTTAAACATTGCCAGCTAAGAAAGTGCACAATAGTCCTTTCATAGGAAGCTGGAATTTCCTTAAATTTCACCAGCATGGTAGAAATAGACACAAATAAGCATTTGTATGATATTAAGTTAAGATGACTTCACCTTGGTTTCTAATACTGGAAACCATGACTACACTGGAGCCATGACTATAATAAAAATGTAGAGGTAATAACCTATATAATTTGAATTATTTAAAGAGCCGATCTAGTCAACATTTTGATCAATATTTCAATGAAAACCTAGAGAGCAGCCATCAAATTTGCAGATGACAGAAAACTAGGAGGAGTAATTAATACAAGAGGTGACAGAATCAAGATTTAAAATTGTTTCAGTAGGCTCACTAAGCTTTAACAAACAAAAAATTTAACAAAAATTAATGTAAATGTTGCTATGAAATTTAAAAATTAAAATGCACAGACACAGGAGAGGGGAGACCTGGTTTGAGAGTAGTTCATGTGAATAAGACCAGGGAAGAGGTAGAAGAGGTGTTAGGAAGGTGATCAGCCTCCTTCCTGCCATTCATATGTCAGGAACAAAGGAATTACTATATCTTAGAGTCCTGGGCAGCTAGGTGGTACAGTGGATAAAGCACTGGCCCCAGATTCAGGAGTAGCTGAGTTCAAATCCGGCCTCAGACATTTGACACTTACTAGCTGTGTGACACTGGGCAAGTCACTTAACCCTCATTGCCCCGCAAAAAAAAGAAATCAAGGTGCCTCCCAACAGTTAAAACTCTTTAGTCCCCAAGTCTTCCCTCATTGACCATGAGGTACTCTGCCAGTACCACTGTGGAGGAGACAAATCAGTTTTAGATAATAATAAGAAAAGGGTTATGTGGGAACTTTCCATGCTTCTACCTCTGCCAGTGTTAGTGCCAGTGTCACTATCCTGTCAGGGTGTCAATAGTGCCTCTGGCCATACAGAAGGCCCAGTGTGCTGTCATGGATACTTCTACTGTCTCATCTACCAGTCTCTGCTGCTATGCCTACTGCTAGTTCCTGACAAGAGTGTCACTACCCTAACTGGTCCACCTCATTGATAGGGTCAAGAATATTCACATTGAATGGTTTGGCCAACAAGGAATTCCAGTCAATCGTGCCAAGATTTGTGCTCCTCCTTTTTTTTGGTGGTCATCTCTCCAATACAGAAATAGCTGCTAAAGCAAGTCAGTTCAATCTCAAACTCACAGGGATGCCTCCAAAGGCAGGAATGTCCATCTCAGGACTAATGTTCACTTGCCTTTGTGCTCAGGAAGAGACACAACATAGAAGAGACAGTCATCAGTCTCAGGTTCACCTAGGATAGTATATGTACTCTACCTGCCACTTATATGCAATAATCATTTCTGGCAAGAAGGGGAGAACAATGACAAATTACTTCACTGGAGCCCACTCTTTGGAGGCCCCTCACTCATTGCAGAGAGAGACAGTTATGTACTCTCTCTCTTTTTAAACTGTTGAAGCCTTCCCATTCTCAGCAAGTCAAATGAAATGTGCTTGGCTCATCTATACATATCCCCTGTTCTGGAAAGTTGTGATGGAAATAACATCCTATAGCTGCATCCAGCAGTAGTTTCATTTGGTTTTCCCATAAAAAGCATCTAAAATGTCCTCATGATTTAATTAACTCAGGTGATATGATTTAATTAACTCAGCCCATTGGACTATTGGGGCTGTTTCTTGGTTACATGAAAACAAAAGGCCACAAAGGGCCCAACTCCTTTTCAAAGGTTTGTGACAGTACAAACAGCATGACTAACACCAGGAAATGCTGCTCAGCTGAATCAATATGATATCTTCACTGTATATCCTTTTTGAATAGCCTTCCTCTACTATGGCTATGTAAAATGCCTTTTGTTAACTGTTAGACAAACTATGAGTGACTCACTCATTCTAATATCAAATCTAAACAAGTAGGGGACAGAACTTATTCATACCTGCCCTACAATAAAAGCTCCCTGGTATCCTGGTGAGATTCAAGCATCATCTTTTCGAGTGCTTTTTCCATTGCTTTATGCTAAAGCATTTCAACAAAGTTCACATGACAGAGTCCTTAAAGACCTCCCAAATGCCACATAAAGAGTTCCAAGTAATACATTTAGCACTGTTCTTACTTAATTCCCAAATTAACAATCTTCTGGGAAGTCCAGGACTACCCCAGCTGGATGACCTGGAGATCACTATCACCCCAAAATATAAATTTGTGCAAATTCAACGAATTCTAAAAACAAAGAACATATTCGCATGTTTCTTTCTAGTTGCTGAATGCCCATAGGTAGTTTACTTCCCAATCCCATCATGTCAATGAGGCCCCTATTTTTCCTATTGAGAGTATGTAGGCAGAAATATGGTGGCCATAAGGTGAAAGCTTCCCATAACAGGTCATCCAGTCACCTAAGGTTTCCCTCCTTCTACATTGCCTTTCCTCTATTTGAATCACCAAGTCAGCCAATCCTTTCAGTTATTCCAAATGTTCTTGGCCAGACCTAACTCAAATTGGGCCAATGGTTCAAGCTAAGGATTAGAACAAAATGAAGTACTTATAAACCACTTTACATTTAACAAAAGGTTTATTTAATACTATGGAAGGGATATTCCACAAGGGTATGACATTGCTTCAGTTGGGTTCAAGCCAAATCAAGTGGCATTTATTAAGAACTTACTATGTGGGGGCAACTAGGTGGCACAGTAGATAGAGCACCAGCCCTGGATTCAGGAGGATCTGAGTTCAAATCTGGATTCAGATACTTGACACTAGCTGTGTGACCCTGGGCAAGTCGCTTAACCCTCATTGCCGCGCCAAAAAAACAAAACAAAAAAAAAACCTTACTATGTGACAGTTCTAAGTGCTAGGGAGACAAAGAAATGCATAGATAGATAGATGATGGATGGATGGACTGTCAGATGGACAGGCAGACAGATGGATAGATAAATGAATGAATGAATGAATGAAAATAAATGTCATTGCTCTCACAGTCCAATGGGGAAATAACATGTAAACAATTAGGTATAAGTTAAAGATAATCATCAGAGGAAAGGCACCTAGCAAAAGGGGGATCAAGAAGGGCTTCTTATAGAAGAAGGGGTTTGGGGGCAGCTAGGTGGTGCAGTGGATAGAGCACCGGCCCTGGAGTCAGGAGGACCTAAGTTCAAATCTGACCTCACTCACTTGATACTTACTAGCTGTGTGACCCTGGGCAAGTCACTTAACCCCAATTACTTCACACACAAAAAGGTGGGGTTTTAACTGAGACTTGAAGGAAGAAAGGAGAGAGATAGGTGAAAGGAGAGAGAATTCTATGCATAAGAGACAGACATGAAAATGCCAGGAGTTGGGGAGATGGAGAGTGTTGTGTGAGAAACAACAAGCAAGCCAGTGTCACTGGATTGCAGAGTACTTTAAGAGGAATAAAGTATAAGACTGGAAAGGTAGGAAGGTAGAGGTTACGAAGGGTTTTAAATGCCAAACAAAGGATTTTATATTTATGCTGGAGATAATAGGGAATCACTGAAGTTTATCAAATATGAAGGTAACATGGTCAGACCTGGACTTTAAGAATATCGATTTGACAGCTGAGTGGGAAGAGACTTGAGACAAGTCAAGCATTTATCAAGTGCCTACTATGGAACAGGCACTGGGATAATCCCTGGGGATACAAAGAAAGGCAAAAAACAGTCCCTGCTCTCAAGGAGCTCACGGTCTAATGGCAGCCAATAAAAAAGGAGTGAAATGGAAGAAGGCTAGAAAGATAGGAAGGGGGCAATTTGGATTTTGAAGCCAAAAAGAATATTTTATACTTCATACTGGAGACTGGGGACTTATGAGGTTGCACTTTGGGAAGATCACTTTGGCAACTGCATGAGGGATAGACTAAAGTCAGGAAAGACTTGAGGTACGAGACCAACCAAATAGACTACTGCAATAGTCCAAATATGAGAAAGTAAGGACCTGTCCCAGAATGCCAGCTGAGTATTAGAGAGCAGGAGACATTTGCAAAATGTTTTGAAAGTAGCAACAACAAACCTTGGCAAGAGATGAGATATATAGAGTGAGTGCCAGTGAAAAGTCTAGGATGGCACTAAGGTTGCAAGCCTGTATGACTGGGAGAATGGGAATGCCTTTTGACAGGAAGATGAAATTTGGGAAGAGAAAGAAGGGAATGTAATGAGTATTCTTTTAGATATAATGAGTTTGAGAAATCTTAAATATATCCAGTTTGACCTGTCTCACAGGCACTTGATGATGTGAAACTAGAGGTCAAGGCTAGATAAATACATCTGATATCATCTACATAGAAATGATCATTTAATCCATAGAAGCTGAGATTTTACAAAGGCAACTTTTGAGAACCACAGTAAAAGGACTTCCAAGAATTGGGAGTTACAGCTTTTTACATATACTCTCTAAATTTGAGCCCATTTTCCTCTGGACTCTATTTACTGGAAGGAGAGTGTGTCACAGATTTAAATTAACTAGCATGTAATTTCAGAAAGTATTATGGAATCAATTTGCAGATAATGTCAATTCCTGGAGGGCAGAGAACATAATTTTTGAATCTGCAACCAACAAGAATATAGTAGGCAATCTGCAAGGGGCTGGGAATGCAAACCTCTGAATTATCCTTGCCTCCTTCATCCCCATAGCCAAACAACTGCCTAATCCTGGACAGCACCACCCTAATTCAGGTCCTTATCACTCCTCACCTGGACTATTGTAATAGCCTTCTAATTGTTCCAGGTTACAGTCTCTCCCCTCTCCAATCCATCCTCCACACAAACTTCAAAATAATTTTCCTAAGGTACAAGTGTGACAATGTCACTCTCATACAAAAAAAAAAAAAATTCAAAAACTCATCATTGTCCATAGGATCTAATTCAAATTCCTATTCTTGTATTTAAGGCCCTCCATCCACATTCTAGCTCCAGGCCACTTTGCAAATCTTGGTTGATTTGGGGATTCGTTTCGTTTTCTTTCCTTCTTACACTCTACATTTCATCTGAACTGGCCTATTAGGTGTCCCCTTTTGTAACTATAAATCTTCCCATGCTGGGAATATAATCTCTCCTAATCTCAACCCCTGAGAATTCTTATCGTATTCTAAGGTTCAGCTCATGCTTCATGATGCCTAATTCCCCAAGTTATTAGTGCTTTATTGGTCTTTACATTTGCTTGTACTTGCTTATCTGGGTATATGTTGTATCCTTCAGTAAATGCTAACAACAACAATAACAACAACAACATTTATATAGTACCCTAAGGTTTACAAAGTGCTTTACATGTGTTGATTCATTTGATTGAAAATATAAACTTCTTGAGGGCTTATTAACTTTTGTCTTTGTAACCCCAGCATCTAGCAAAGTACCTTGCATAAAGTAGTCACCCAATAAATGTCTACTGAATTTAATGAAACTGAACAAATAAATATTATGACCCTTGTTTCTAATAACAGAGAGAGCTTTGGTCATGGAAACACAAAGGACACTCACACTGTAAATAGTGTTTATTGGAAGCTCCATGGATTATTAGCAGCATCTGTGAAAAAGAATCACTTGAACAGGAGGATCATGAAAAATCACTTGAACTTATTGAGCTTGTTTCTAAAAGAGGTTTAAATGTTTACAAGTTCACATGAGCTAATCACCTTAAGACATCAACATAGCACCACTGTAAACTGGGTGGAGGAGGTAAGTATTATGTAATATTCACATTTTTCAAATTAAGAAAATTAAGCATAGAGTAATACATTCAGTTTGGGGGGGGTTGTTTTGTTTTTAGTGAGGCAATTGGGGTTAAGTGACTTGCCCAGGGTCACACAGCTAGTAAGTGTTAAATGTCTGAGGCTGGATTTGAACTCAGATCCTCCTGAATCCAGGACCGGTGCTCTATCCACTGCACCACCTAGCTGCCCCTATACATTCAGTTTTAATATCCACTTTAAAGTCTGAAAAAGGGGAAGACCAAGGTCCCAAACTGGGCTGTCTTATCTTCTTTACAAGTCTTTGGAGAAGCATGAAGGTCCAATCAGATTTTGCTGACTCTGGTAGAAGTAATTTCCTTCTGGTAAAGGTACTTCGGGAAGCTAGGTGGTGCAATGGATAGAGTGCTGGGCCTGGAGTCAGGAAGAGTCATCTCCTTGAGTTCAAATCTGTCCTCAGACACTTACTAGCTGTGTGACCCTGGCCAAGTCACTTAATCCTGTTTGCCTCTGTTTACTCATCTACAAAATGAACTGGAAAAAGAAATGGCAAACCACTCATGTATCATTGCCAAGAAAACCACAAATGGGGCCATGAAGCATCAGACGTTACTGACATGAGTAAATAATAACAAAGAAGTATTTTTCCCATGCCCCATCCACCCCAAGTGGTCAATCTGTTATGAGGCACTCAAAAAAGAACAACAAAGTTGAAGCAAGATTAAGATTTAGAAAATAAAATGAATTCCACAGTAGGGAAGGCTCTGATAGAAAAAAAACAATAGAAATGAGTAACCCATTCACCTACATCTCTCAAGTTATCCTTTTAGCTAGGTTCACCTTCTGTTACTAGTAGGAACTTTTCATCTTCATAGCTCCATAACTGTTGTTTTGGAACTCTTTATAAACTTTGTAGCTTTTATATAAAAATATACAAATATACATATACTGGACAGCATATTGGTCCTCAATAAATGCAAATGACTTGCATGTTGACATCAAAAGATTTTTATTTCTGTGAGTTTATTTTATATATCTGCACATTTTAAAGTTGGGTTTTTTATACAATACATAACAGCTGTCCTCAAACCCACACAGTATATATTGTTCATGCACTGCTTTGTAACTCTTTCCCTTCATTTGACACTACACCTCCAACAGTATAGTTGTTAAGGAGTTAGAAAGAGCATTAGTATTAAAATTGTTTACAGCTTGTTATTTGGAGAAGAGAGATCAAAAGATAAAGGGAAATTCTTAAAGAAAGAGCTTCCAGAATTGGCTTTTCAAATGACACATGTGCATCCTCAGCCCTTTTGAGAAGACTACAGAAACAAGAGCTTAGAAGTAGTTGTTGTTTTATCTTTTCCCATATCTTTATTCCTGGCTTTTATGGAAACAGATCTTTCTTTCTTTTAGTACCTAATTACCCACCTCTTGGATGTTGGAGCTAGAATGTTCTGTATTCCAGTTTGTAGAAATCATTGTAACAGAAACAATTCCTTCATAAACTCTGCAAGATGTAGTAAAAAAAAGAAAAAGAAAAAATCAAATCAGAGAGAAGGGTTGTCAAAATGCCTGCAGATTTTGGCCCCTGGGAAATTCTACTTTCAGCAGCAGTTTTCCACAAAGAGGTGATTCAGGTCTACTGAGATGAGGTTGAACATTTGATGAATCATAAAAAACATTAAATCTTAATCGTGAATTTGGCCCTGACAAAAAGAATTAGTGTATACCTTGTTACTCAGCTCACAGGTCAGGCATGATAACTAAACTGGGTTCTTAGACACCATTCTTCACTGACTAGAACCATAACTCCTATGACCATATAGTACAGTGACTGGCTCATAGTGGGCACTTAATACATGTTTGATGAATGAATGAACAACCTTAAATTAGATTATCCAGGCTAAAGCAACATCTCCCAACCCATAATAAGGACAATCTGGTATCTAACTACTTTTAAATAGTCCATATTTTTATTTTTATTCTATATTTTGTTGTCAAGAAAAAAACTAAATACCTAGCTCTTGTGGATCTATTAATTACTTTATCAGAAAATTTTTCTGGAATTTAATAATGCCATCAAAAATTAATATAAACCAAGCATGGTAGTGGACAGCTAGGTTGCAAAGTGGACAGAGCATTGGGCTTAGAGTCAGGAAGACCTAAGTTGAAATTCAGCCTCATACACTTACTAACTATATAACCCTGAGCAAGTCACTTAACCCCATTTGCCTCAGTTTCCTCATATGTAAAATTAACTGGAGAAAGAAATGGCAAACCATTCCAGTGGGGTTTTTTTTGTAAGAAAACTCTAAATGGGGTCATGAAGAGTCAGACACAACTGAAACAACTGAACAACAAAAAGCATGGTAGTGCATACCTGTAATCTCTGCTACTGAGTTGGCCAAAGCTAGTAGATCCCATGATTTTGGAGTTTTGAACTGCAGCAGGGATAAAGTTGATTAAGTATCCAAATTAAGTACATCAGTATATAATGAGCACCCAGGCGCAGAAGACCAGCAGGCTTCACCAGATTGTCAAGTGGTCTGTGGCCCAAGAAAAGGCTAAGAATTCCTATGAGATAGAAGTATATGGTGAATAGAGAGATAACCTTGAATTCAGAATATCTGGGATCAAATTCTGCCTTTGACATACTATTGTATGTCTTGGGGAAAATCTCTTGACTATTCAGTCTACCTAGGCAACTCTCTATGACTATAAATTCAAAAGGACTCATTGATCAGCATTGATGGAGGGAGTTATTATATTGGGAGTTCCCTACACCACTTACCTCACAGGTCAACAAGTATTTATTATGGCTCTCAGCTGCCAGGCACTGTGCTAAGAGCTGGTGTAGGAAGCAAGAGAGAGACAGAGATAGAGAGGGAGAAAGGGAGGGAGGAAGGGAGGAAGGAAGGAAGGAAGGAAGGAAGGAAGGAAGGAAGGAAGGAAGGAAGGAAGGAAGGACAAAAAATTGTTCCCCTTCTCAAGTAGCTTCCAGTCTAGTGGTAGAGAAAATATTCAAACACTTAAGTACAAATACAATATACACTGGATGCATTGGAAATGTTCAAGAGAGGGAAGATGCTAGCATTAAGGTAGATCAAGAAAGGTTTCTTGTAGAAAGTGAGATGTTAACTAAAATTTGAAGGAAGCCAGGACAGAGAGATGAGGAAAGAAAGAACTTCAGGCATGGGAGACAACCAGTAAAAATGCATAGTCAGGAGATGGAATGTCACATGCAAGAAACAGCAAGGAGGCCAATAAAAACCCCAAACTTACTGTGTGGATGCAAAGAAATCAATCTAAGTAGAAAGCCAGAAAATTTCAAAACAGCCAATTTAAGAGAATTGCAAAAAGGTTTTTGTAATTAAAAAGCACAGGACTAGGAGTCGGTAGACCTAGGCTGGAATCCAAGATTTGCAACTAAGTAATCTGTATAACCTTGGCAAAGTCATTTTGGGAACTCAGGGTCTTCATCTATAAAATGAGGGTTCTAGGCACCACTTTTGAGGAAGGACATTGAGAAGCTATATTGTGGACAGAAGAGGATGGTCAGTCCAGTGAGGAGACTAAATACCCATGGCATTGGAAGATCAAGTGAAGTGTGACCCATGGTCTCAGGGGCCCCCTCCTATAAGGGGCTTGGTTCCAAACTCATGCAAGCTAGGATTCATCTTAGGGAAACCTGACTCTAAAGAGAATAGGTCAGTCTTTTCTCTCTTACTCTGGTTCATTATGCTTAGTCCCCATAGTAACTCTGGAGAAATCTCTAAAACAATGTTAAGAAATGACTCATGTCTAGAGTTTCTCCAAAATGTGAGCAACAGTGTCCCTCCAAGAAAAGGTTTTCAATGCATGATATGGATACCAGGTCTGAGATAGCATTTTATTTTTTTGACAACAGGAAATTTACTGTCCCTATCCTTCTCTCTCTTTTTCAACCTTCACTGCTTAACTACAATTCTTAATATACCACAGAAATAAAAATATGAAGGATTTCAAAATGTGTACAAAGAAATGTAGAAAATATAAAACATCAATTAGCTCATTACACATTATTGTTTGTTGTTGTTGTTCAGTTGTGTCCAACACATCATGACCTCATTTGGAATTTTCTTGGCAAAGATACTAGAGTGATTTGCCATTTCATTCTCCAGTTTATTTTACAGATGAGGAAACTAAGACAAATTGGGGTAAAATGACTTGCCTAAGGTCACACAGCTAGTAAGTGTCTGAGTTGAGATCTGAACTCAGGAAGATGAGTCTTCCTGACTCCAAGCCCAGTGCTCTAAAAATTGTACCACCTCACTGCCCTTACACATTATGCTCCCCTAAAAGGAAAAGACACATAGTGAGACTGTTGAACAGATATTTCACATTCAACTCAACTTGTCAGGTCCATACCACATAAGATGGCAGGACAGCATGGCTTGGGCTTTGTTTACTGTCTTGAGTGGCAATCTTCCTTAGTGGTAATGATCTTTTCCTCCAAGAAGCATGTTCTCATAGAAATCATCTCCAGATGAGCACCCAATTCAAGACATTTTCAACTCTAGAACTTATTAGGTTCACTTGCACCAAAACATATAAGTCCGTTTCTCAAATTTGCTAGTTGCTGTGCTATTCTCAAGGAAGAAAACAGAAAGAAGAAGTAAGGCAGGGGCACAGACTCACCTAGGCAAGCATATGTCCTGGCAGTCACATGCCTATATCCACTACATCAGAGGAGGCTGGGGAGTGAATCCTCCTCCTTCCCCCTTGTTGAACATTCCTCAAGAAAAGCATGAACACTGAGCAAAGAGACCAAAAAGGAGTGAGTGGGATGAAAAATGGAGAGTCACTCTTTTAGACTGCCAGAAAGGGAGCTTCCTGGATAATAGTTGGTCCCCACCAACATTCAATAGTCAATCATCTTCAATACGACACCAGTCAGCACACCCCCAGTCACTGGGGACCAATGCAAGAGTTGCAGTGTCAGCTTAGCAAGGCAAATATTCTTCAAAAGAGGCCAGAGAACATGTCCCCCAGAAAAGAGTTGAAGAATAAACACAGCTCCAAGGAAATGGCCCCAGAAAAACAGACCAGGAGTTCACCTCATTATGCCCCTTCAAAAGGAACCAGAGGGTGTGTAATCTAGAGATGTTTTGACTTGGGGAAGTCTGGAATACACCTTGATAGCAGTGTTCAGGTATTTGAAAGGAATTGTGGAAGAGTTGGATTTTATCTGCTTGTCTTCTAAGGACAGAATCAGGAGCAATGGGTGGAAGATTATTCTCCCTAGAGAAAACAAATTCCTAACAACTAAAACTATCCAGAAGCAGAATGAGTAGTGGGTTTCCCATCACTAGAGGCCAGTCAGTCAGTCAACAAGCATTTATTAAGTGCTTACTATGTTCCAGAGACTAAGTGTTGGGAGTACAAATACAAGGAAAAAGAGAGGCAGTCTCTGTCCTCAAGAAACTTACATTCTAATGGGGAAGACAAGACATAAAAGGAAACTGAAAAGGTCGTGGAGGGTAGAGAGGAGGGAATGTGCCTGACACCAGCGGAGTCAAACCTGGTGGGAAATTAAGAGATGGCTGGCCTGGACACCATTCTGGGAGGAGGTCTTTACTCTCCAACTAGGGGGAGGCACCCCAGGGGCAGAAGGTATTTCTGAGGTGTGAGATCCATGGCTGAGGTGATCTTCCAGGATAAAGAACTTTCTGGGTCATGATGGAGAAGTTAGAATACAACTTGGTGAGGAATAAAGAGAAGCCTGATTGAGGAGCATTCCTTAGATACATGTCAAATAAAGGTGGTTATTTTGTAGAGGGAATTCCCATTCAGGTACTTGTTAGACTAAATAATCTAAGGTATCCATTGTCTCTAGTGACCTGAGTCAATAGAGTTATAAGAATGTTTGCAAAGCCACATGACTATACCAGAACTGAAAAATAAATAGCAAACAGTAGCATTTCCCTGACAGCACCATAGGTATAATATATTGTACACAATAACTACCACAAGACAAATAAAGAAAACAGAACTGGTCAAATATAATGGTAAGTGTTAATGCTATACTATCAAAATTAGAAGACACGTTCTTCCTTTCTTTTAACAGTTGGTAAATTAAACATATTGTAGGGGAATGTATTTTGTAAGGGGAATTGTTTAGGTGTTTGTTGGGAAAGTGTTGTGCGTTAAGGCTAAAATTCTAGGTAGTCTGTCTAAAATATCTAATGAGTGGTTGCCAATAAATTATAAGCTTTAGCCACAGTTAGGTTTTTAAGCATTTATTAAGGAGAATAAGAATTTGGTAAAGAGAGAGAGAAAGGCCTAGATTCATCTATCTATTAAAGGGAGAGCACATTTCTAGCTCCCTTCTCCGCCAGAGTCCTCAGGAAAAAGCAAGAGTCAGAGTGCCAGGCTCCCCCTTCTTCCTCCCACAAGCAAACGTCACTTCCTGACGCCAAAGAAAAGACACATGGTCTTGCCCTCAAAGACCTTCACCTCATGGGCGGAGCTCTTCTACAGTAAGTCTCTAGCAGGTGGCGTCATTCCAATCGTTACATGTGTAAAAACAAAATGTATAAATATATACACACATATATAGAAATACAGACACACATGTATATGTGTGTATATATGTATGTATGTATGTATGTATGTATGTATGTATGTATGTATGTATGTATCCCTGCTATGGAAAAATAGTGGATAGCAATGATATCTATATTACCTATTGTAGTTAAGAAAGAATGTGGAACTAAAAAGCCAAGAAGGGGCAGTTGTCTTGGAGGGTACTTGGAAAGGATTCAGAGGAATCTTGCTGTCCTTGTTCTTTCTTTCTTCTCCCTGCCCCCCACCTCTAAACCATGAACTTCAAAATGGCCCCCCCCAACAAAAAAAACTTCAGTGGGATCCCAGGAAAGATATATTTACTGATTTGTATTATCATTATAGAAATAATCTCTACCCTATCTAAATTATGGTGGCTCAACCCCTTGTCCTATCTCTGCTCATCCCTTACCAAACCCCAACCCTGGTTTATCCCTACCATCTACCTCCTCCAGTTCTACACGCATGTCATTGAATGGAGCTGAAAGAAGTTGCACAAGTGTGTAAGCTCTGGAAACTATAATATTGCATTATCTAATTTCAATTGTATCCCTATTGCAGCTAGGCATTTTTTCCTTTTATTCCTTCTTGATTCCCTATGTCATTCTCTTCACAAAACATTGATTTTCTCCTAAAGTCTCCCACCCCTCTCCTTGCCATGGACATTGCTGAGAAAAATTAAGTCCATTTGATGTGAGTTCCCTCTTCTCTCTCCTTCATTCTTCTCTCATTCTCAAAGTCCTTGAAAAAGTTTCCTACTCTTGTTACCTGCACATTTTCTCCTCTCCTCAATTTTTTTTTGCAATCTGGATTCTAATTTCATGACTCAACTGAAACGGATTTCTTTAAAGTGACCTATCTCATCTTTCTAGATCTATCTGTGACATTTAACATTGTTGACAACCCTCTCCTCCTAGATGCTCTCTCCTTTCCAAGATTTTATGACATTTCTCTCTCCTGGTTCTCTTCCTACATAACTGATGCTATTCAGTTTCCTTTGCTGGCTCAACATCCATACCAATTCTCCTATGTGGGGTGCCCAAGGCTCTTCTCTTCTCTCTCTCTTTACTCTCTCTAGGAAAATGTGCCAATTCCTCTCATTAGATTCTTTGAACTTAATTATCATCTTTATGCATATGACTCATAGAGTTCTACATCCAACCGAAGTCTCTCCACTAAACTTCAGTTTAGTTTCACCAACTGCCTAGTGCAAAGTTTCATAACTGACTGTGGGGGGTCATGAAAAATTTGGCAAAAGTGAAAGGTTATGTATTCCTATTTTACGTATCTATATACCTGGGGTTGCATAAACATTTCTCAGGCAAAAAAGAGGTTGCTAGAGGAAAAAGCTTAAGAAGCTCTGGCCTGGTGGACATTTCAAACTGGGGTCCTAGAGACATCTCAACCAACATGACCCAGAGTTTATTATCTCCCCTCTCAATCCACTTCTCTTCCAAACTTTTCTACTTCTGTCAAAGGTACTTCACAAACACTGTCATTCTCTACCCCTGATTCTTACCCCACATCTCCAATCTTGTCATTTCTACTTCCACAAAGATTCTCACATCTAATCCCTTCTTTCTACTCACACAAACACCACTTTAATTAGGCCTTTCATCACCTCTCCCCTAGATTATTGCAAGAGCCTCCTAATTGGACTTCTTGCCTCAGCAGTCTCTCCACTTCAATCTGTCCTCCAAACAGCTGCCAAAATTATTTTCCTTAAATGCAGATCTGACTATGTCACTCTCCCTACTTAGTAAAATTCAGTAGATCCCTATTGCTTCTAGGATAAGACATGAACTCCTTTTTTTAGCTTGTAATGCCCTTCACAACCTGAATGTTAATTCTTTCCCTGCACTTTGCAAACCAGACAAACTGGCTTTCTCTCTGTTCCTCACACACAATTCTGTCTCTGTGCCTTTGCACTGACTACTTCATACCTGGAGGGACATCCTCATCCTCATCTCCACTCACAGCGCTATTCTCTTTCCTCAGGACGGAGTTTGAGCACTAACTTCTACATGAAACCTGCTGAGCCTCCCAACCACTAGTACACTTCCTCACTCTATTTAACTTCTTTTTATTTATTAACTTTGTATTAATTTTGTATGTATTTACATATACTTGTTCATCCATCAGAAAACCAACTGGGCTCTGATTAGTGGCCAGTGACCTCAAGTCACTATTCTCAGACCCATAACACTGCTTCTCTTTCTTTTTTGTTTGTATTTGTATCCCCAATACAGTGTCTGGGACATGTTAAGCACTTAAAATATTTTTTCATTCATTCATTCATTCATTCATTCATTCCTTGTGTCATTAGCAGTACTAAACAATGATGGCCCAGTTCTCAGATCATGTACCATTATTCTCTGCCTACTTCTAGAAAGCGATATTTTATTCTATTTAATTTTATTTAATTTTTTGCAGGGCAATTGGGGTTGTGACTTGCCCAAGGTCACACAGCTAGCGTCAAGTGTCTGAGGCTGGATTTGAACTCAGGTCCTCCTGACTCCAGGGCCGGTGCTCTATCCACTGTGCCACCTAGCTGCCCATCTCTGCCTACTTCTAATCCAACTATATGAAAATTTTGGAGATCTGGTTTCCAGTCACTAAAGACTCAAGGGTCAGTACTATGTGTTGAAGAAAAAGCATCTAATTGTACATGGAAATAGTAGAGCAAAATAATAAAAATAATATATAAAAGGTACAACCCATTTCCCATTCTCTTTCCTTGGTTTCTTCAAGTGAGGGCTACTTTGAGCTGCCAGGTCAGAAATAAGCAAGTAGACACATTCTCCCCTCTGGCTCCATAAGTTTGTTTTCTTTTGTGTGTGTTTTTTCTTTTCTGAATGCATGTAAGTATTCCAAGATAAAAGTGCGCAAATACCCTGGTCAGTTTGGGAGATCCAGAGATCACATTATAGATTGACTGCAGGCAATAGCAAAATCTTCCTGAGATAGTAGTAGTGGCCAAAGGATTTGGGAAATTGCCAAGAAGCAACATTGAAATATATCCCTAGCAGTGACCTTGCTGGCACTAGAAGGTCTGGAGAGAAGGGGGGTGGGGGGAGGGAGTTGAGAAACCTAGCCCGGGGCAGCTAGATGGTGAAGTGGATGGAGCACTGGGCCCTGGATTCAGGGGAACCTGAGTTCAGATCTGGCCTAAGACACTTAGCACTTGCTGGCTCTGTGGCCCTGGGCAAGTCACTTAGCCCCAGTTGCTTCACTAAAAAAAAAAAAAAGAAAGAAAGAAAAGGGACTGAGAAACCTAGCCCAGCAGCATTCAAGCCTGGTAAGGAATAAGTATAGTAACCAAGTGATCTGCTTGACCAGCCCAATAGCAGATTGACCAACCCAGTATAAAGAGATCCCATGTCCTTTAATAATTAGCCTGGCTGAGCAGTGGATCAAGAACCTCATAAAGACTTCACAGAGAAAGAAAAAGGCTTCCTGGGCCAGATGTCAGGAAGTCCCACTTTGCCAGACATAATGTCTACATAATGCCAGACATGTGTGCCTCACTACATTTGTACTCTAATTTTGAGGCCACTCTCTCAAAGATCTTGGGTAGGAGAGTGTATTCTCCCTTCCCATTTTGGTGAAAATGTTTTATACCCATTATTCTTGCTATACTTTCTCAGTAAGGATGAAGTCCAAGTGGCTGGTTCATGATGGAGAGCATCGAGATGAAGGCTCATAAACTACAATAAAAGAAGATCATGCAATAGAATACTGAGAGTGAGTTGCAGCCACCCTCTTGGGGACGCTATTCTTCTGTATGAGTGCATTCAAGTGGGGGAGGGGGAGAATCAAGGGTGTGCTGAAGCCACCACCCACTGACTCCCAAGAGTAGAACTAAGTTTTTAGTGTGAGCAGAAATCAGTGAATGCTACAAATGAGGGCTTGATTTATGGTTTTATTGATTGCCTAGACTTTAGAAAATGATGGCGAAAATGTTAATTATGGCGATTAAGATTAAAAGTGACACCATCTTGTATAAATTTTTTTTTATTAAGAGAGCCAGGTCATTAAACATTTACCAACATGATCCTGGAAAGAATCTTACTATTTGTATATATTTGTGTATTTGTGTATCCAGGCCCAGCTCTCTATCCATAGTACCACCTAGCTGCCCTCTCTTTTAGTACCTAACTCCAGACTACCTTTTAGGCATTATCCACCTAAAATCTCCCCCACTGGACTTCATTAATACTTGAAATTCAGTCTTTAGATAAACTTAAGTGAGAAAACCTGGATTCTAATCTCAGATTTGTCAGGCTAAATTATGTAATTTTAGGAAGTCATTGGGACTCAGTTTTCATATATGTAAAATGAGGGGATTGAACTAGAAGGCCTACAAGGTCCATTTCATCTAAAAGATTCTATTATTTTGAATGATGGCATGATTGGCAAAAGTAAAGGGCTTGTGTGCTTCTAAGACTGGTGTTTAAACCTAGTAAGTCACATATTCTGAGTCAATTGCCTTTTCTGAACACATGATATGGGCATAGGATCTGGCACCCAGAAAATGTAAATAAATATTAAAAATCCATAGAGCTATTTCTTCCCCCTTCCACTCTCCTTCCCTCTTCCCTTTCCTTTCTTCCTCCTTTCTATTCTTCTCCTATCCTCCTTCTCTTCTTTCATTCCTACCTTCTTTCCTTCCCTCCTTTCATCCTTCCTTTCCTTTTCTCCTTCCTTTTCATTCTTCCCTTCTTCCTTCCTTTCTTCCTTTCCTTCCTTCTTTCCTTTGATTTTTATCTTTCATGCTTTTGTATTAGTTTCTTTTCCTTAGTTTCTTTTTTTGTCCTTTTCTATAGATTAACTAGCCACTTAAAGATTGAACTCTTACAATTCACACACACACACACACACACACACATACGACTAAGGAGCTATTGAGCATATTGATTATATATCATTGCTGAATAACTAAGGGAAAACTCTCTAAACCTTGAGTGGAGGATAAGAGTGAAAAAGTGGACCAATAAAAATGCCATTTTAAAAAAGAAGTGCATATTTTTTTTAGCCAGTTAACTGATTGGTTTAATATTCATGCATGCTACCTAAATGCTACTATGATTAACTGCTGCCTAAGTCCTACCTCTAAATTTCTGTTATCTATGAAGAAAGAAGAAAAAATGAGATCCTCAGGTCAATCTGTATCTCTTACTCAGAAGAAGATTCTCCCCTCCCTTTTCCTATAACAGCATGGGGTAACTCTGCATAGAACATGAAGAACAAGCTATGAAAACAAAATGAATAATGACTAGCTTATTTTCATAATAGGATGTCCATGCTCCAAACTTATACAAACAATTCTCTTTAATAGAAAAATGATAGATAAATGCTTCTAACTTTAAAAAAATTAAAACATTATTTGGAAGGGAAAAAAACTATGAAACTGAGGCAAAAGGGTCTGCAATAATTTTGTTAAATCAGAATTTACATGTGCATTAAAAGAAATGGGAGTTGCTCACAGATCTCTGGGTACCACAATGTCTTGCATTTGTTTTTAATTTGGAAGTTTACTGGAGCTTGTAGCTGTAGTCACTTTGGTCTGAGGTAAGTGTCAGTTCCCATAAACAAAAAACAAGGAAGAATTGGTTAGCAGGTTAGTTAGAATTTCCAGAAAAACACCCTGGGGAAATGGTAATTCAGGACTCTGAGTGTCCTTCATTTCTGCTGGCCAGCACTCAATCAGTGTCCCTACGTGAAGCAGTACAGTACAGCCTCTTAGATTTCTTTTTCCATCAGGTCATAACACTTATTTACAAGCTCTTTTCTCCAGCTTACTCTCCACAGAGTTCTAGACACTAATTAGGAAAATAGTAAATTATAGCTGCTTTATCCAACTTTTCTGCAGGTAGGGACTTACCTGGCACCTTGCCACTTCCCCAAGTGGTACACTTGGACCCTTTCAAATCCTCATTTTCTGCCATCTTGGATGGAGTCTTCTTCCCTGCATCATAGAATATAAAACTAGAAGTTAGGTGATCCATCTACTGCCAATAGTACAAAACTTAATTAGAAACAGAGCCCTATAGGCAACATATTGACTTAGAAAACCACAAATTAACATTATTTGCATTGTATTATATTTTTATTTATTTTGTTAAACATTTTCCAATTACATTTCAATCTGGAGGAATTTTGTTGGCAGTTTAGGGCATACTGTCCCCATCTGACACCTTAATTAGTACAATTCCATCCTTTTACAGAGGAGAAAACTGAGAGAGGCAAAACTTGCTTAGGTCCCACAACTATTAAACAGAATTCAAATCTAGAAATTCTGACTCCAAATGTAGTGTTCTTTTCATTAGAATATATTGAATTTTTAAAATAAAAATAATTTTTTAAATTAAAAAAAAAGAAGAATATATTGAGTCCAAGTGGGAATCATTGATTAGGGAAAAGAAAAGGCAGATCCTCCACCTTCAAACAATAGTAGGTAGTTCCCACAGACATTTAACAAAAAAAGATCTGGTAAAATTGAAGATAGTATATAACTGATTTCTACTTCATATCCACCTCTATGACTAGGAGAACAGAATACATCTCAGTTTTTTAAAATTATTCTATAGAGAGTCAGAGAACCTAAGTTACAAGTGTAGTTTTTTAACTTGCTATCTATGTGACCTTCCTTGGGTAGCAATAAAGCAAAAAGTGATAAATACTTGAATTTGCAAATTGCTTTTAATAAATCCATATCATCAGTGTTTTGGTGTTTTTTTTTTAAATGCCATGACAACTAATTGTTCTGTGGCTCCCATCCCTGTGAGTTCCAAAATCAAAACTCCCTTCCCAGGCCACTACCCCCATAAATATGTGTTTCCTCTGTTAGAATATAAGCACCTTGAGGGTAGAGACTGCCTCATTGTTTATATTTGCATCCTTAGCACCTACTACAGTGCCTGGCATATAGTAAGGGATAGGTAGAGTTAGTCAATAAACAAGCATTTAACAAGCACTTACTGCATGCCGGGCAGAAGCCATGCTAAGCTGTGAGGATACAATGAAAGGCAAAAGACATAATACCTGCCCTAAAGGAGCTGACATTCTAATAGGAGAGCGAATATGCAAATACATATGCATGCATACATACATACATATACACACACATACATATATGTTGTTGTTCAGTCATTCAGTCGTGTCTGACTCTTTGTGACCCTAGAGACCACAGCATGCCAATACTGGCCATGGGGTTTTCTTGGCAAAGATACTGAAGTAGTTTGCCATTTTCTTCTCCAGTGGATTGAGGCAAGCAAAGGTTGAGTGACTTGCCCAAGGTCACACAGCTAGTCAGTATCTGAAACTAGATTTGAATTCAGGTTTTCCTGACTTGAAGCCTAGGACTCTATCCCTTTAGCCACCTAGCTGCCTCATGTATTTACATAACTATATACATTAAATAATATAACCTAATATAAAAATATATGGGTCCCTACCTGTAGGGGGTTCCCACTCCACTTTTAGAGAATTAATGCAAGTTTTCCTTTAACTCAAACTTAAATGTGATTCTACTTAATTTTGATACATTGCTTCTGGCTCTACCCTCTTGGCTAAGTAGAAGTCTTTCCATTTGACATTCTCTCTGAAGACAGCTATTACCTTTCCAACTCATCAGATTTCCAGGTTGTTTTTGTTGCTTTTGCTGCTAGGTTGCACAGTGGATAGAGTATAGGACCTGGATTCAGGAAGATTTATCTTGCTGAGTTGAGATCTGGCCTCAGACACATTACCTGGGTGACCCTGGGAAAATCATTTAACCCTGTTTGCCTCACTTTCCTCATCTGTAAAATGAGCTGGAGAAGGACATGGCAAACCACTCTAGTATCTTTGCCAAGAAAACCCCAAATGGGTTCACAAAGAGTCAGACATCACTGAATAATGACTAAACAACAAATACCTGAAGACAGCTATCACCTTTCCAAGTCATCTGATCTCTAGGTTAAATCCCCAATCCTTTCAATCAAAATCCAAGTGGCATAGATTCAGGACTTTTTTTTTTACCAACTTAGTCACCCTTCCCTGGATATTTTCCAACTTTGCTTAACAACAACAACAAAAAAAGTTAACATCCAATAGAATTAAAGAAGCCCCCAGATGTGGTATTACAAGAATATAGTAAACTTCTGTCTCTCTTAATACTGCTTAAGCTTGTGTTTTGTTTGCCTCAATATTCCATTACTGACTCATATTCAGCTTACAATTCACCAAAACCCCAAGATCTTTTTCAGATTAATGGCCACCTAACCAATCCTTCCTCATCTTGTACTTGTGAAGTTTATAATTCAAGTTCAAGCTTTTTTTTGCCTATTAAATATTTCATTGTTTGATTCAGCTACATTTTCTAGCCTTTCTAGCCTGTCAAGACCTTTTTTAGGTACTATGGCATACATGTTCACTAACTCTACTAGTTCTATGCCATATGCAAATTGTATCCTATACCTTTGTCCAGCTCACTGATAAAAATGTTAAATAGACAAAGAACCAAATACCAATCATTGGAGCATACTATTCAAAGCCCACTTACAAGTTAACATTAAACCATTAATAACTACCCAGTGGGTATAGCCATTAACTCTATACATCTATTCCACTGTCTCCAACATGATCACAAGAATAACATGATTGGCTTTGCCAAATGCTTGATTAAGATCTGAGCAAATGATCCACAGTATTCCCTTATCTATCACTGTAGTTACCATGTTCAAAAAAGGAAGTGAATTTAGTCAGGCACAACTAGTTCTTAATGAGGTCATGTTGATTCTTACTGATCACCATTTCACTTTCAAAAAGAAATTAGACTCAAACTACAGTTTGCAGACTCTACTCTCCCCCTTTTTTTAATAAATGGGATATTTAATTTTCTACAGTCTTACAGCATGTGTTCAGTTCTCTATAATCTTTCAAAAGTCACCAAAGGGGTTCAATAATTTTGTCCTGACTTCTTTCAAAATCCTGAAATGTAGTTCATCTGGGCCTGATAGCTTAAGTTCATCAAAGGAAGCTCAGTGTACTCTTAGTATTTCTCTCTTTATCTTGAGTGTTAATTTCTTACTATCCATTTTTTGCATTTGAGTTTTTTTATTTTTTTAACTTTCTATAATTTTTTTTAGTTGCATGCCTTTGAGAACAATGAGTACTTCTTGACTTGTTAAGAATATTGCCTTCCTGGGGGCAGCTAGGTGGCGCAGTGGATAAAGCACCGGCCCTGGATTCAGGAGTACCTGAGTTCAAATCCGGCCTCAGACACTTGACACTTACTAGCTGTGTGACCCTGGGCAAGTCACTTAACCCCCATTGCCCCGCAAAAAAAAAAAAAAAAAAAGAATATTGCCTTGACCCAAGGGAGCTGATTAGCTCTATGAATCACCTTTCTCCTTTCAGAAACGATTGTGATACTGATCTGAAGGAGGAAGTCCCTTTGATTACTCCAAGACAACAGCTGAGGTCCAGAAAGGAGCTGAGTAGTGACTATTGTTTGGGAATGCTGACATAAAAGTGTTTTTTAACGCATCATGATCTTTTCCTTGTTCAGGATTCCTATAAATGATACCCCAAATTGTCTCGGGCAGAGACATGTTAGAGGGCATCAACACACTATTGCAATTTAGACATCTCTCTCTTGGCTAGAAATGCTTGGATATAGAATTGTTGTTGTGGTTTGTCTTTCATTCTCAAAGAGGACCATGATATCAGGGTGATGTCATGACTTGAAGTAAATTGGATTTAATGAGGGAGGTTTGTGTAAGATCACCCACCTCACTCTCTCTTCCAGAGCCATCTGGGGGCCAGTGGCAAGACATATATCAGGATGACTGCAGATGGCCCCAGATGTTTAAGGCAATTGGGGTTAAATGACTTTCCCAGGGTCACACAACTACTAAATGTCTGAAGTGAGATTTGAAGTCAGGTCCTCTCAACTTCAGGGCCAATGCTCTATCCACTGTTCCACCTAACTACACCCTGGATATAGAATAATATTAAAGTAAATGAAATTATATATGGCAAACTTATACCCGAACTGCAGAATATAGTATTACTATTTTTCTTTGACAAGGGAACAAACTACTAAGGTAAGATTTTCCACCTTCTGTTCTATGCTATATTCTCATTTTATTTCTTTCCCTCCTGAATTCATTTCATTTTTTTAAATCTCTTACTTTATTTCCACCAATCACTCTTGTTGTTCTTGTGACAAAGTCTTTTTGTCCCTGTTAGCCTCTGCTTAGAGTTGTAGGGTTATCCAATTCTTTGTTTTTACTTCTTGTGAGACAACTAGGTGATGCAGTAAGTGAATAGAGTGCTAGACACGGAGTCAGGAAGATTTGAGTTCAAACCCTGCCTTAGCCATTTACTAGCTGCATGACCTTGGGCAAGTCACTTAACCTCTGTTTGCCTCAGTTTCCTCCACTGTAAAATTGTGGGAAATAACAGTAGCTCTACCTCAGAGGGTTGTTGTGAGAATAAAGTAAGATAATATTTATAAAGAACTTAGCATGGTGCCTAGCTCATGCTAGGTGCGTATTCTCTTCCCTCTTGTGCTTTTCTTATTCCCATAATCTTTCTCCATTGTATTTTGTGTCTTCTGCTGTTTATTCATATTTTATCTTGGGTCTTAGAACAGAATTTTAGGTTTGGGTCAGTCCCCTCCAGTACTTTTGAATGGGTTGGGTAAGCCTTATTTTATTCTATACTCTCTACAACACAATTCCTAGCATACGGTAGGCACTTAATAAACGTTTATTGACTACACAGTAGTATGGAAACTGCTGCCAATGCTGATCTGGATGGCACAGCTAGTACTAGGTCCTGTCCTCTGCTCAGTCTCTGTCTTCTATCTCAGTTTCGTAGAGGTCTACTGTGTCTTCCAGCCCCAGACGGTTTGTTTTTCCTTGTCTTCTGACCGTCCTGGAGAAGAGAGTGGTTCTATCCTGTGCTGCAGTTCCAACAAACCCCAGGCCTCCTGGAAGTTCCCCTTCTCATCTCCATGATGGGATAGCGTGGATTCCCTCTAAGTCTTTTCAGATTTCTTTATCATTGTTCTTCACGGGTCTATTTTCAGAGATTCTATGCGAGAAGACTTCTTTGACCTTTTATGTCATCATCTTAACCACAAGTTGTCATAGCCATTTTTGTCCTGTCGATTGCAATCCAAAAATGCATTTTTTTTTTCCTGGCGGAAAAGAAAAAGAAAAGCATAAAGTGAGCAGTTTTATTTTCTCTGTGGGGGTCATAGATTTAAAGTTAGTGGACCTTAAAGGTCATCTAGCCAGCCCCCTTGTTTCACAGGTGAAGAAATTGAGACCTAGAAAGTTTAAGCAACTTGCATAAGATCACACAGGTAGTAAATAGTAAAGTCAGAATTTTGAACTCTATTTCCAAATTCAGTGTTCTTTCCACTTCACCCATGGTGTTTCTTCCTTTTTATACTAATTTATATCTATAAATTAATATGTTAATATTAATTTTACATATAAATATAACGTAAATTAATAGCTATAAAGGCTAATTTATATCTAAAATATTCAGGTGGTCAACTACACCTTAAAATAACTTCTGTGTGGATAGTCTTGAGAGAGCTCAACTATATTCATTATTTTAGAATGTACACACTGATTCCACTCTGAGATATTTCATAAGACCTTGTCAGTCTTTCTATACTTCACCTGCCCTCACACCCCTCTCTCTTCACCCCACCCACCTATCACACACACACACACACACACACCACTTACTCTTATATTCACTGACATTGACCTCCTTGTTGTTCCTTGAAAAAGACATTCCATCTCCTGACCTCCTGACTCCAGGCATTTTCACTGACTGTCCCCACATGTCTTGCCTATTCTCCCTCATCATCTCTCCCTCTGCCTCTTGACTTCTCTGGCTTTCTCAAAACCCCAGGTAAAATCCCATCTTCTACAGGAAGCTTTTCCTGATCTATCTTAAATCTATTGCCCTCCTTTTGTTGCTTATTTCCAGTTTATCCCTCATATCACCTGTTTGTACATGGTTGTTCGCATACTGTCTCCCCTGTTAGATTGATGTCCTTCAGAACAGATACTATCTTTTACCTTTCTTTGCACAGTACATAATAGGCACCTACTAGAATGACTCACTGACTGAATACAAGGGAAAGGACTCAAGAAAGTATAAACTTTCACTGGCTCTAATTTCCCAATGATAGTCATTTACATCTAGAATATAAGCATGTATGAAAAAGGAACAGATTTAGAAATCATTACTTACTGGTAGAAAAAGTATTCAAACACTGGGAATTGGGATACCAACAATTTAGTTACACTGCTAATGGAGACTCTAGAGACTTTCTTTCAAGAAGATATATTGATTTCTACTGAACATGGAATCTAATCACTATAAAAAAAAAAAACACCAAATGTCTTGGCTAATCTTGCAACAACAAAGCAATTCCAGTTTTGGCTGAGTTTTCAAAGAAATCAAATGATGTGAGTTGCTGCAAAGGGAATGAAAGAAAAGCTTCAGAGTAAAACTATTAACTGTGGAGATTTATTCCTTAAGAAATCCTTCATAAAATGGGTGAAAATCTACTGATCTGTGCATAGCGTTAATGGTAAAAGGATAGGTACTCTTTGCCTATCTTTACATACCTAAAGAAAATACTACAAAATGAAGTTAATACCTGTTATGAGGTTGTGTGAAATCCAGCTGAATTACATCCTAAGTATAAGCAAAAAGGCTCAATAGTTTAAGCTTTGAAACATCTATGATTTCCTCATTGAGGCAGCTAAGTAGTACATAGCTAGAATCCTACAACTGGAGCCAGGAAGATCTGAGTTCAAATATGGGCTCACATACCTACTACTTGTTTGACCCTGGGCAAGTCCTATAACCTCTGTCAACCTCAGTTTCTTCATCTGTAAATTGAGGGTCATAATAGCACCTACTTCCCAGGGTTATTATGAGGATAAAATGAGATAATATTTTTAATATCTGCAAACTTTAAGGTACTTTGTGAATGCTAATTATGACAATGATGGTGATGGTGACTATTTCTTCCACCAAGAAAATTTTTTAGTTCTCACATGCCTTCTACTCATATTATTCCAATATGGATTTTCCCAAAAATCCTCTGTAGAAACTCTGCCCAACTTGCTAGGGGCCTTCTTGTTCTTTTATTATTTCAGGGGTACCAAAATACCATTTGGGATAGCCATCCATTGCCTTTCATTCTCACGTCATAACTAACACCTCTCCTTTTCCAGTCACACATATCCCTTAGTTCAGCTGCAGAAAAGAACAAACAAGCACTTTTT
This sequence comes from Dromiciops gliroides, assembly GCF_019393635.1. Taxonomy (NCBI): domain Eukaryota; kingdom Metazoa; phylum Chordata; class Mammalia; order Microbiotheria; family Microbiotheriidae; genus Dromiciops; species Dromiciops gliroides. Next base: position 183,127,414 of record NC_057865.1, on the reverse strand, counting down.
GTCTGCACCCAGGATATTAGAATAGCAGGAATGGCTGAACAGGGGACAAAAAGATGGGAAAATAAAGATAGAACTGGGCACTAGAGATTGTTTCCACCTGATTCAGGCCTGAAATGAACAGAAAGTAACTTAGTAGAGCAATGTGGGTTAACAGCCCTGGTGCACGGCCACACAATTATTTCCAGAGAGAGATGTCTAGGGAGAATGCCTGGAACAGGAGCCAGCTAGAACTCAAAGCCTCAGTGCCCTTGCTTAGCTAGGGTGATCTGAGCCACATAGCTTTCCCTCTTTTTGTCTCTATGTGTAACTGGTTGTATATTCTCTGGGGAGAAGGAAATCATATGATGTATGCGGGCTTCAGGCTATCTGTTTGAGTCTGAGAGGCCAGATAAAGCTTTTAGCATTGGAGCAGTTGGGCAATGATTATTTTTGTCCCTGGTTCAGCCTAAACCCCCACAGGAGACTGTGCCAACTGAGTTAGCTCCTCCATTCCCAAGAAGAATGCTCTGCCAAGTATATGGGGACATAGTACTAGATAAGGAAATTCAGAGCAGCAGGATCTATTTCAGACGGGGAAAAGTAGGTTACTAGTGACTACAGCATCAAGATATTAGGTATAATTTTGAAACTTACAAATTTGAATTGATTTGGGGAAATTGCTTTCCTGTCACTCAGTGTACCTAACAAATAAATGACTAAAGATATTTAGGCGAAGAGAACATGAACTCATTCATGGAATGAAATGTCAGTCACATATTTCTCTTTTCTTTTCTGTTGGCTACAATGCCGAACACTTAGAAACATGCTCCTTGACCATAAGGTAGTATATTCAAGATGTAGATATGTAATGTATTAAGTTCCCCAAGTCACATGTGAGAGTTAGCCTAATAACTGTAGTAAGAGCCTTACTAGCCCCCCTAATGTGCTTGCTTGGTTTGCAACCAGAAGTGGATGATGAAGGGTATCAGTGGATTTGTATAAGTGAATAAAGGGGAGGAAGAATATGGCTGTCAGGTTGGAATCAAACTTGGCTATCCTCTATAACTATGTATATGGGCTAAGACAGGCAGTACCCCTTTGGGCCTCAACAAGGCTTAGGCAGCAAAGGCTTCAAAGCAAGTTGAGAGGGTATCAATGCAGCAAGAGAAGCTGAAGGCTATTTGACTAAATGAAGGAGTTTGGGTTGAGAGATTAAAGCTTGTTTATTGTCAGGTAAATGAGAGTTAGCACTAATTCTTATTCATACTTTCATTTTTCTATGCTTTATTAACTTGATTAATTTTTAAACTATGCTTATAAAACTTGAATAATTAGTATAGCAGACTAAGAAGGAAAGAAAACATGAGAGACTAAGTAAGTGGGACAAAAGTTGAGGTTGATTGACAAATATATCACTAAATGGAAGAGCCTAAGGGACTTAATATAAAGTGCATGAGTAATTAACAGTCAAGACACCTAGGTCCTACTGATGGCTTTTGAGACTAGGCAGTTGTTCGTGCAGCCCCATAGTGTCAACTAATGTCACACTTTCATGCTGTTCAGGTACAATCTCTATATGTTTTAGGATGGGGGAGGAGGAGATGATTATAGATGAGTACCAGTTCTCAGCTTTTGTACAGAAGTACACAACAAAATATGTGGCAAATTCAGACAGCCTTAAAAGCCAATCAAATTCACATGGACCCAAAACTTACTTTTTAACTGCTTAATCTATGGGACTTTATACCACCTAAGTTGAGTATTTTAAATCAGGCAAATTCTATGGCTATTTACTCAACTACATAAATACACACACACACACACACACACACACACACACACACATATATATATTTCATATATGTATGTGATATGTATGTGTGCATGTATATATATATGTGCATGTGTGTATATATATATATATGGTTTACTTTGGCTATATACTTCCATCTCATACATCTGAGAGCTTCCATGTGATAGGGGCTTCTCAAAAAGCTACCTTCAATCAGCTTCAGAAAGTTAAGTAGACTCTTTTTTTCTTGCTTTCATATTTGGAAATTTTTTTATGTATAAGTATATTAGGCTCCCCAACGATAAAAAATAAGGTTTCAAAGTGGAAAAGATCATGAATCTCTGCTTTGGAAGGAAAGCTGGTCTCCATATGGCAGTGGAGGAAATGCTAAAAATCAAGACATATATGAAGAAATGAAGTAGATACATTAAGTACATATTAGATTTGAAAGCAAGGCAAAATTTGTAGGATTTTTAAAAAGTTTTTCTGTGTTTTTAATATTCTGAAAACATTAAAAAAGGATATTGTAATCACTTAAAAGTACAATATTAGAACACAAACACCTGATCTCTCTGAGGAAAAGGAGCATTTTAAAACAGACCAAAGTGTTACATTTGCAATTGCTTTTTTCTTTTCTCATCCTGTACCAAAATTAAATAAATAAAGCACATATTCCCAGTGCTCAACAGCAGGAGACAAGAGATTGGTAAGGTAAAATATTTTTTATACGAGCTCTTCCTTCATGTGAAGTAAAGGGTCAGTCTGGCAAATTCAAGGTATCTCACTAAAAAGTAATAATCACACAATGTGGGAAATGAAAAGGAGGGCATCTGTTTCATTCTGGATTTATGCTTAATGCTTGATGGTCAGCTTTTTCTGTTATATTGTGGATCTACTGATCATAAAAGAAAAGAATTCTGTTACTAGTGGTGTTTGTAGGGAGAAATGATGGAGAGATAACCTGTGAATCATGGGTAAAAATGGAAACAAGGCTACTTCAAGTCTCATTTATTGCAACTAACTATCCAATTCAATAAGGATTTATTGAATACCTATTACATACCTGGAAATCCAATGTAAACTAATATGTTCATGAGAAGTCTAAGCTCCTGTTCAGTAAAAACCTTGAGATACAAAAGGTCCAGTATGACATGTCTTAAATAAGAATTTATTTATGGGGCTGCTAGGTGGTGCAGTGGATAGAGCACTAGCCCTGAATTCAGGAGGACCTGAGTTCAAATCTGACCTCAGACACTTGACATTTACTAGTTGTGTGACCCTGGGCAAGTCACTTAATCCCAATTGCCTCACCCCCCCAAAAAAAGAATAAGAATTTATTTATTATTATACAAATGATATTCTAATCACTTCCTAAATTTTCTTATTGTTTAAATATACTATGGCATTTAATTTGTCATTAGAAATAAACATTATTCTAGCTGTGTGACCCTGGGTAAGTCACTTAACCCTCACTGCCATGCAAAAAAAAAACAAAAAAGAAATGAACATTATAAACACACAAAAAATATTAGAAAACTTCAGATATGTTTGTACCAAAACATTATCATGAAGTGTTATTTCCATTTCTGTTTACAAATTAATCCAAGTCCCCAAAACCTGTCAATCATAGCAGACCCACTCAATTTGGGGATCCTGGTGTTTCTCACACTGTCTCTCATTTATTCCTCAAACAATTAGAGAATCACAGAATTTTAGCATTCATAGGCACATGAGAGGCTATGTAGTGCAAATCATACCTGTACAGGAATCCCGTCTACAAAATTACCAGCAAGTAATCATCTAGATTCTTCAAGAAGACTTCTGGTGATCTGGAAGTTTGTTTGTTTGTTTGTTAACTGGATCTCCCTTTCTCACCTAGGTTAGAAATGCAGGGACAACTCAAGTCCTAATCCCATTCAAATCCATAGAGGTGCTTTGACCTGCTCCATTTTCAACATGGACCAGTTTGCCCTTCAGGAAACCTAGGCCACACCTCCCCCCACTTCCCAGGGGCTCATAATATTAATGCCAAACTTAGTTTGCATAGCTCATTGGCATAGCCCACTAAAACTCAAAACTTCTGTGGTCCTCCAGCCTCAACCTTAGTGGAAAAGTAAGATTACAGTTGTGTACCACCACATGCAGCTAGAAGCCACAACCTTCTGATGCATCATATCATGTGACTCTATGATAAAGTTTTTCCCTACGTCAAGGATTCGCACATTTCTATATTTCTAGTTGTTTGTAATTCTACCTTATATTCTATCTCTGTTGCCTAAAATATAAGCATTACCCAGGCATGAGACCAATCACATACCAACCTATTTACCACCACAGGGAAGGGGTTCAGGATAGCACCCTTTTGTGGAATTAATTGTCTTTATAGACTGTGACGCAGCCCATCTGTTCTCGGCCCTTAAAATGAATTTAAAAACCAGCACATATTGCATGACCCAGATTTTATGGACTCAGGCATCTCCACAAAATCTATGAACTCGGTCATCACTCAGTAAGATCAAGTGTTGTTGCAACAACCCAGCACCTCATCAGTAATAGATGAAACAACTGATGGAGGGCCATCTTGGTCTAAATCTGTGACCCAAGAGAACATTTCTTAGTGAGTCTAAGTGGAGAGATATTGATTGCAAAACACTCAGTCTAAATATAACCCAGTCCTCTACTATCCTCATAGTAATGGGAATCCAATGGCTGACATCACCTAATCCAGCTATTTTGCAGGACTCAAGGAAGATCCTATTTCTTTCCCAGCACCACTTGGAGCATTGCCTAGAACAGAAAACACCATATCCAGTAAAAATACCCTATCAGACTTTCCTGTTCAAGAAGCTTCTCTGGCTCCCTATTGTCTCTAAGATAAAATACAAACACCTCTGTTTGGTATTTAAAAACCCTTCACCACTCGGCCCTAAACTACCTTTGTAGACAATCAAACATAACTTCCCTTCATACGCTCTATATTCCAACTAACCTGGCCTACTTGTATCCTGTACAAAATAATCTATGCACAACCCCCATGTCTTTGTTTAAGTTCCCTCATATCTGGAGTTCTCTCCCTACTTACCACTTCCTCAAAGAATCCCTGACTTCCTACAAAGCCCATCTCAGGTACCACCTCCTACAGGAAGCTTAACCTCATTTCCCTAGTTATAAGATTGTATGCCCCACTCCAAAATAACTTTACCTTTACTTTTTATATAATTTGTATATATGTGTCCATTTATATAGTTTTTCCCAAATATAATGTACTTTTTTTTGAGAACAAAAACTTTTTAATATAATTTTATCCCCAGAGCCAAGCACAGTGCCTGATTCCTAGTAGGTACTCAGTAAATGCTTATTGAATTGAATTATGGAGAGCTCTTTCCTCATTAGAAGGACTATCACAAATTGTTTAGCACTGGGCAAGCCAAGAAAGTATCCCCACATAAGCTATGCAATTGTGTGATTAAGCTCTTGCTGAAAGCATTAATTCTACCTGACTCAATGTACTCAGAGGCAAATCAAGAGTAAAAACAAAAATACTGAAAAAATCTATTTCTGAAAAAAAATTAAGAAGAAAGCACTCATTGCATTCTCCACTTTCATTCCTCCTTTTTGCAGCCACTGGCACTATTCTGTCAAGAAGAGCAGGGAGTTAGTGCTCTTTCAGGACAAAAGAGTTCTGTCATCTGGGTCTGTTGTTCACTGACTTTGACATCAATCCTACTTAAAGCATCTAGGTAGCATATTGGATTGAACATTGGACTTGCAAGTCAAAAAGATCTGAGTTCAAATACTGTCTCGGACACTTACTGGCTATGTAACTCTGGACAAGTTATTTAACCTCTCTTTGCCTCAGTTACCTCAAGTATAATAGGAATAACAACAGCAAAATTGCCGTGAGGAGCAAATCAAATGAGATAATATTTGTGAAGTGCTTAGACACAGTACCTGGCACATAGTAGGTGCTAAATAGCTGCTTGTTTCCTTCTTTCCTTTGTCTAGCTGGCAAAGGTCAATCCATACCAAGTTGGACTCTTAGAGAGTATACAGTCTGATCCCAAAACAAGAAGGTGACAAATGTGTAATGATTGGAATGACACCACCTGCTGGAGACTTACTGTAGGGAAGCTCCAACACGAGGAGAGGGCCTCTGAGGGCAGGACCCTGCGTCTTTTCTTTGGCGTCAGGAAGTGATGTTGGCTTGTGGGAGGAAGAAGGGGGAGGCTGGCACGCTGGCTCACTCTCTTTCCCAAGGACTCCGGAGGAGAAGGGAGCTAGAAATGCACTCTCCCTTTAATAGATAGACGAATCTAGGCCTTTCTCTTTCTCTTCACCAAATTCTTATTCTCCTTAATAAATGCTTAAAAGTCTAACCCTTGCTAAAGCTTCTAATTTATTGGCAACCACTCATTAGATATTTTAGACAGTATAGCTAGAATTTTAGCCCTTACAAATGGAAAATGACCTCCTAGACTCAGTGTGACCTGAATAACAAGGATAACTAATACGCTAGACTGGAGTCAAGGTAGAAAAAGATTTTGATAGGTTAGAACAATAGACTGAATTGCATAATATGAAAGTGAATTTTAAAAAAAAGAAAGTGAATATGGATAATAAATGCAAAGTTTGTCATTTTGGTTTTAAAAATCACTTTCATATGAACAGGATGATAAAGAAATAACGAGATAACAATTTGCTTGAAAAACACCTGAGTTTTTATATACTTCAAGTTCAGTAATAAGCACAGAATTTCAGAGTTGGAAGGGGTCTTAGAGACCACAGAGTCTAACCCATACATAAAAAGAGTCCCTATAGCAAGACAGTCAAGGGATGATCCAGCCTTTGCTTAAAGACTTCCAGGGAGAGAAAAAAAAAAGACTACTTCCCTTGGCAGTCCATTTAATTTTGGATAACTCTAGCACTTAGAAAATTTTCCCTTACATGGTACCAGTTTGTCCCTTTGCAGCTTCTCTTCCTTTCTCCTAGTTCTGGCCTCTGAGGCAGAACACAAGTCTAATCTTTCTTCCAAAGCCTTTCAAGTACTTGAAAATAGCTCTCAGATTACCCTCCCCCCATTCTTCTCTTATCAAGCTTAAACATCCCCAATTCCTTCAAATGATTCCCATATGGCATGAATTCAAAGCTCATTATCATTCTGCTTGCCCATGCCCTTCCTAAGATGTAGTACCTGGAAGTGAACACATTCATACAAATAGGGAACACATTATTCCAAATGTTGGACCAGCTCAGACAATAGCAGGACTCTTATTCCCTTATTCTTTTTTTTTTTTCAGGGCAATGGGGGTTAAGTGACTTGCCCAGGGTCACACAGCCAGCAAGTGTCAAGTGCCTGAGGCTGGATTTGAACTCAGGAACTCCTCCAGGCCCAGTGCTTCATCCACTGCACCACCTAGCTGCCCCCCCTTATTCCCTTATTCTTAATATCATAGGATAGATTTAGGGTTGGAAGAGACCTTTGAGGTCATCTCTAACCTCCTACAAATGAGGAACCAAGGTTCAGAGAGTCTATGTCTTTCCCCAAGTCATATAGAGAGTCAGTGACAGGCTGTGGGATTTAAACCCAGGACTTTTGACTAAATTCAATACTTTTCCACAAACTCAGTAATGCTTCCAAGAAACACTGTTTTAAGAAATCCCAAGACCACATTAGCTTTTTTGGCTGCCACACCACATTGTTGATTCATATTGATCTACATATATGAATGCATGAATGAAGCATTCATTAAGTACTTACTATATGTAAAACACTGTGCTAAGTACTGGGGATACAAATAGAAAACTATAACAGTCATAAATCATAGATAAGTAGATAGGTAGATAGATAGATTGATTGATAGAGGATAGAAAGAGATAGAGATAGGTGATAGATAAATGATAGATATTAGATAGATAGATAGATAGATAGATAGATAGATAGATAGATGATAGAGATAGCTATAGCTATAGATAGGTAGAGATAGAGACAGAAACAGAGACAGATATTGAACCGTAGTCCACTCAAACTCTAAAACCTTTTAGTACAAAAAATTGCTGTATAACCTTCCATTTTTTATGCCCGTGAAGTCTTTTTTTTAAATTAACCCAAATGTAAAGTCTTACCTGTATCCCTATTGAATTTCATCTTGTTATATTTGGCCCAATGTTCTAGCCTGTCAAGACCTTTAGCAGAGCCTGACTCTGCTATTCGGTGCATTAACCAGCCTTCCTAACTTTGTATTAACTACAAATTTGATAAACATGCCATTTTTTACTTTATCCAATTATTGATTAAAAATGTTAAGCAGCAATATGACATGAAGGTCAAAAAAAGCTAACATTATACACTAAAAGTTACATGGTTTTTAAAAGGAAAAGGAATGGTAGTTCTTATGCACCCTTTACTCATCACAGGACACTATGTTTCTGGTTGTGAAATTTCAAGAAGGGTGCTGATAGGTTAGAAAATATACACACACATGCTCTACCTCAGCCGCTGGGCTGATGGGGCCCGGGTTGGCGCCAAGGCAGCAGCGGCCAGGCTCGCTTCTGCTTTGGGGATGCCCAAGAAGGGGAAAGGCCAGAGTAAAGAGCTGATGAAACCACTTCCTCCCGCTGGACCTGTGGCAGTTGAACAGAGTGGTTCCATTACAATAGCCATTCATGCCAAACCTGGCCCCAAACAAAATGCCATAACAGATGTGACAACAGAAAACATAAGTGTAGCTATTGCTGCACCTCCATCAGAAGGGGAAGCTAATGCAGAACTATGTTGGTATCTTTCCAAGGTCCTGGAACTTAGGAAGAGTGATGTTATCTTAGATAAGGGTGGTAAGTCTCGTGAAAAAATGGTAAAGATTTTGGCATCTACGACTCCGGAAGAGATTTTGGAGAAATTAAAAAAGGAATCAGAAGCTCCCTAAAACAAACAAAAATGGGCAGAAATAAACATTATGTTTTGTGGAACTTTTTTTAAAATACTAAAGAAGTAAATTCATAAAGAGAAGAATCTAGACAATACTTGGAAGAAAAACAGGTCTCTGAAAATATTCTCCATGGAATGCTGGAAAAGTTAAAATATCATACAACTCATAAGGCAAAGTATGCTGCAGCCAAACTTCAGTTACTACTGGAAATACTCAAACCAAACCATTATGGTGCAGTTCTTAAAATTTAGAACTGGTTTGTTAATATTACGTGACTCCCCTAATGCTTATTTTATAGACTGTTACTTAAGTTTTATGGAGCCATACACTTAAAGAGTTGAAAGGGACCTTAGAAATGACCTACTTTACCTATCTCATTTTACAGATGAACAGTCTCAGAGAGACCAAGAGACTTGCCCAAGGTCACACAGGTCATAAGCATCACTGAGATTAGAGCTCACGTCTCTTTACTCCAATGACAGTGTCCTGTATATGCCACACTATTGCCTTGCTTGTTATTTACAAGTTTTAAGAGACATAAAAACATATAGAAGCACCTTGGCAGAATGAGTAGAGCCCTAGACTTGAAGTCAAGGACTATCACTTCTCTGAGCTTCAGAAAAGTCTTCAAGACTGTAGATTATAGATGGGTTGAGATGTGGGCTGGTTGACAAAATCATACATCCTTGACTTATTCTGTGAAGAAAACATGGTGGATTTGTTGATTTATAATTGGGGAATAACATTTTAAATGTATTTTAAAAAAAGAAAAGATAATATACATACAAGGTGACCACCACAATGACAAGACTGGAAATTTTGCCATAAGAAGATTGGTTGAAGGAACCAAGAATGTTTAATGTAGAGAAGAGAAATTTGCAGAGAACACAAAGCAGTATCTTCACATTTGAAGGGTTGTCACATGAAAGAAGGATTATAGTTATTCTAGACTCTTGGTTGAAAGAGTCAGAAAACAAAGATTTTAAACAATAGACAATCTAAAAAGATTAAACTTATGGGGATAAATGCAAATTTCTATATTTAGGGTTCAAAAAATCAACTTCACAAATACAGGATAATAAAAATGTGGCTAGTCAACACTTCATGTGAAAAATGTATGGAGACAAGTAGACTGGAAACCCCAAAATGTGATATGGCAGCCAAAAAAGGATAGTATTAAGCTAAGTGTCATAATGTTCATAAAAAAAACATAGATAAAAATCTCACTGTATTCTGACATGGTCAGGTCACTTCAAGAGTATTGTGTTCAGTTCCAGATATAATATTTTAGGAGACATGAATAAATGAGATCAAGTTCAAAAGAGGGAGACTAGAATTAATGAGAGGATTAGAGGCCATGCTATATGAAAATCAGTTGAAACAATTGAAATCAAGAGAGAGAGAGAGAGAGAAGCTACAAGGGACAAGGAAGCACAGCAACAAGAAGACCCAAGACACCAGTGAGAAGCAAAGAATTTTAACAACACTGAGAGAATCCATGCCATCTGAGAAGAGTATGTGTGGCAGCAAAGCTATGTAACAGCCATGGGGGATGCAACTGGAGGTGAACCACCAATGAACAAGCAATGGACCCTTGTATGGAAGTTCCAACATGAACTTAGTCCCATTTTTGGAATACAATTTAGAGAAGCATTGTAAATTGTGGAGATTGAAAAGGTATATGGAAGAAGATGCCACTGGGTGAGTGGAGAGGAAAGGGAATAGGAGAGATCTTGAATCTCTATAGACTCAGATGCAAGTCCTTTCTGGGTGTTGAGTAAGTAGTTGTTTTGGAGACTTGTGAGCCTGAATACTTCTAAAAAGAGTTTCTAGCTTCCCTTGAGGGAGTATTGAAGTTTCCAAGATCCACTTGGATGGGGAAAACAAGGTAAAGAATTGAACTTTCCAAAAAGTGTCCTAAGGCCCATTATTTGAATAGGGAACCTGTGACATGGTGTTATATTTATATTTCAGGAAGCCATAATCTGCTGACACAGATGCTATCACACACGTATACACAAGTATACACACACATAGAGAATTTTAATTCCCAACAGACTATTAAAGGTCCTTATAAAGACAACAAATTGTAGGTATACAATCTTGATAAAAACATATTAGATGTCATTTAGCATCAATTAAAATATACCTATTATCAACATCTAAATCCCCCTAATTGGCACCCAATGTTACTCTTGATAGGCTCCAGAAATTTTTCTTTTCTGAATATTTCCCCCCAATTACTCCCATTCTTGCATATTATGATCCAGTCAAAATGTCCTCCTTGCTGTTAATCACATATGACATCCTATCTCCCTGGCTTAGAGGGCTCTAAGTGATACAATAGATAAAACACTATAAGAAGATCTAAATTCAAATCTGGTCTCAGACACTTAATAGCTGTGACACCCTGAGCAAGTAAGTCTCTGTCTGCCTCAGTTTTCTCAACTGTAAAATGGGGGTGATAATAGAACCTATGTCCTAGGTTCAAATGAGATGTTTGTAATGGGCTTAGCCACAGTGCCTGGCACATAATAGGTGCTTAATAAATGCTCATTTTTTTTCTCCTTCATCCCTTACTTCCTTCTGTGCCATTTCTAAATTGATCCACATGTACAGAATGCATTACCTCCTGATTTTTAGAATCCCTAGTTTCCTTCAAAGTTCAGCCCAAACACCAAACCAAAGATAAGGAGTTTCTTGATCCTCACAGCTTCAGCATCCCCCTCCTAAAATCATCTTGCATTTATTTTGTATATATCTATGTGTCCATTTTGTCTCCCCCATCAGAATGTAAGCCTTTTGAGTACAGGGATTATTTCATTCTTGTTTTTGTATCCCCAGTAACTAGCATAGTATTTGCTATATAATAGATACTTAATAAATGTTTACTGAATAGTTAATGTAATTTACACTAATCCTCTGGAATAGCCCAATTCTGACTGTTAATTTGTCAAATAACCTCTCAGGGGCCCCAGCCTTAAAATTTAAGATAGCTTTCTTTATAAGAGACATACTATTTAGTGGATTTAAAACATTTGCATAAGCCTACTGACTGTACAGTCTTAAGTAATTTATGTTGTTTAGAAAGTTTTTCATTTAGAGGTTTGCAACATGCTTTAGCCCCTGTAAAATAAGTAGCTTGGCAAACTTTTGAAGTTACTTTCTTTTTACTAAAATCAACTTTTTTTCTAATTGTAGATTATTTTATCTTGTGTTCCAAGGCTACACAAGCTATTATACTCTTCTTAACCTATTCTTAATTTTTAAAAAGTGAACACTTCTGCACAACTACATATCTGGTAGAAAAACATGTTCTCATGACCCCAAGCCAAGAACTCATTCACAAGCCCTGAGTTAGTCTTGTGTTCACCCTAAGCAGAACCAAAAAAAAAAAAGAAGTGTTAGGGCCAATTCATGAGAGAATTGTAAGGCATAAATGATAAGCAAATTATCTTTCCAAAATGCTAATCAAAATAATGTAAGCATGCATTATATAAAAGGATCTAATATTCATGGAAATTGAAGCATTTATTTGAGATGTTAACTGATTATATCAGGAAGCAAAAAAAAGTACAGAGTTAATGAAATCTGAAGCACTGTGCATGAAGGAGGAGGTTGGGGGTTTGTTTAGTTTGTATGTATGTATTATTCAAGAGAAGACCAATTTTAATAAGAGTTTGAAGTTTGTTTTAAATTGATTGACACTGTATTACCACTCAAAAAAGGCCTTTTGGAGTAGAAATAAAGTGTACATTTTAACCTTTGTAGCTATTATAGAGCCTTAAGCATAGAACATTTGTTTGAAATCGCTTTTTATTGTTGTCAATATTATAGCTATGGCAGGAACTAAAATATTGACTTTTAATGGATAAGAAACTTTGTTTATTCTATTATATAAGGTTTTAGAAGAATAAGAGTTTATAGAGAGAGGGCCAAGACCCTGAAGGATAAAATGTACCCAACCTACAGGTTAATGGGCCAGCTTTAAAGGGAATATAAACAATTCCTTGGGTGTGCATCATTTATTTATGAAGGGAGTCCATTCTAGAGCACCAATTCTCTAGGGTCACTAGGATGCCCTGTGGCAATAATTTACTAAATGTTCCCAGTGGCTTGAAAGCATTTCCTTAAAGGAATAGCCCTAATTTATGCCTAGCCTACCAGTAAAACTGTCTCTACTCTGAACTAATTTTTTATTCATTATTTATTTAGCTTTAATATAAAAACCAGAGAATAGGAAAATCAGTGAGAACTGGAATAAATCCTCATTCCACAGATGAGGAAATGGGCATTCAGGGTAAGCAATTTGTCTTGCCCACAATCTCACAGTTAGGAAATGACAGGGACAGTATTCAATTTCAAGTTTGTTTTGTTTTGTTTTTTAACCTCCAAATCTGGGGCCCTTTAGAAATATGCTAATTTCACTGCTCCTACCCAAGGGAGATAAATAGCTGCCACTTCTCAAGCCAAGTCATCATCTGATTCTCAATCTAGGTCCTGCTCTAAACATCTTTGTTTCTGTCATCCACAGCATCTTTATCCCAGTCACTCAGACTCAAAATAAGAATAATCCCTTACTTTCCCTGACCTGCCTCCCCACCCCTAATCCCTGCCATACATCAGGCACCAAATGCTTTCCAATATTTTTTACAACACTTCCCTTCCATTCCCTGTAAATGTGTCCATTTAGATGCTTCTATAATCCACTTTGTCTTGGTTTTATCTATGTAAATAGACTAAACTGTAATCTCTTTGAGGTTAGGGCTATCCTGTTTTTCATCTTTGTAACATGATCTTTCTGGAGAATAGCTTCTAATTAGCTTGGGGGAAAAATGCTCAACCTGTAAGAACCACATAGAAATTTTCTGAGCTTCATATATAGACTTTAAAATAAGAATCAAGAAAAAAATAATACTTTGAATTATATTGATGCTGCTACATAAATATTAGAATATAATTTTGAAACAAGTTGTACATGCAAATAGATAAATAATTCAAACATTATCATCTCTAGGTAGCATAAAGTAGATATTAAACTCTGAGGAAAAAACATTGTTGCCCTTCATGATAATCATGCAATACATGAATTCTGGCACCTTTGCTTCATCACATGGACTACCCTTAAATTAAAAGATGGTTGTTTCTAAATAACTAGGTGGTTGTTTCTAAAATGGGAAGCATTGACAATAAAATGGTAGTATAAAGGAAGAATCTATGGGTTTTGACACCTCATTAGATATAAGGGTCAAGTAACAGGAAATAGAAAGTGAACTATTGGCCCTTTCTCAGAATACAAGTCTTCTTTGATGTGGCCCAAAATTGTATTAATTTTTGGGACTGCCATATCACACCACTGTCTCATATTGAATTTTTTGTCAGTGAAGACTACCAGATCTTTTTTTTTTTTTCAAACAACTATCTAACTATGTCTTTGCCATTTTGTTTTGGTGAAGTTTTTATTTTAACTCAAGTGAAAGACTTTACATTTATTCCTATTAAATTTTACCTTATTAGATTAAGTCCAAGGTTATACAGCCTGTCATGCTCTTTTGTGTGTATATTTTAGTTTGTTTTGTTTTGTTGATGCCTTTTCTTTGTATATCAGTCATTTACAGATATATCTTCACATACACACACACACTCACACACTCACACACACACACACACACACACACACACACACACACACACAGCCTAGTGCACCTGAACTTGGAAGAAAGCAAACAGCAGTTAAGCAAAAACTAGCCAACCTATCAATCATGCCTGACAATGCGTGTAACATTCCTTAACAAAAAGGGCCCCAGATCTCTAACAAAAGGAGGGCAATGCTTTCTTTACGTCACTTTTCTCCAGGGCTAAGTGTGGCATTACAATTATTCAGTGTTGAACTTTGTTTTATTGTTCTTTTCATTTTCAGTGTTCTAACCATTATATGCATTGTTTTTTCCAACTCTGCTTATCACTCTGCATCAAAGTGATCTTCCTATATTTCTCATGGATTCTTCATATTCCTCATCTCTTACAGCACTATCACGTCATTACATTCATATACTGCAATTTGCTTAGCCACTCCTCCATTGATAAATATCCACTTTGTTTCTAATTTCTTGCTATCGCAAAGAAAAAAAATCACCAATAAAAAGGTTGAAAAAGAATGACTCTGTGTGTGAGGAAAAGATAAAAAGTGTGGTACCACATCACTGCTCATAATTACCAGAGAAATCTACAGTACCTTCAGATCTCCCAGAAGCTCAATCAACATCATGTTTACTTGTTTTGCAGCAGGTTAAACATCACTGTTCTGGACATTGTAAAATTCAGGAAGGTGTACTATCATGAAAACTCAGGTTTAATTAGCCAATCACTCAATCACCCCAAAGGGCCTTTCTATATATTGTAAACTTTATAACCATTAAGCCTCAACCAAATTTATTAGAGCTCACCTGCCAACAGCAGGAATGCAATGCCTAAACCAAGGCCTAGTTATTTACTATCTAAACAAAAATTTAATACCCCTGTGATAGACCCACTAACACCTGTTTACTGTTCCCAAATACAATAAAGACTCCAAATCTGTTTATGCATACACTTGTACACATGTGTACATGCAAGAATATAAAGCTGTACTCTTTTTCTATGAAGAAATGCCTGGGAGATCATTAAATATGTCATTCAGATATAACATCTGTTGGGACTCATTCATCACTGTGACCGGGATATTCAGATCACTCTATGGACGGAGAAGCCATTAAGTCCCAGCACATCCAGTCTTGCAAGCTAGATGCAGGGGGCTGGGAAGTACTAGCCTTTATGTAGCATCTTAATCCTTCTTTTCCCTATGCTCAGGGGGAGTCAAGTTTCACCTCAGGAGCAAACTCAACCTTCTAAGAATGGTTAACCTGGACACAAATTTGCACTGATTCACACTCAGCTTCCACACAGTCACATCACTCTAATCAAACTCTCTGTCTTATGACACAATCATGCTACTGTCCACTCTTCACAACCATGTTACTGATGTCTGTACTCTCAATAGTTCTTAACATGCCCTATTACAAACACCTGGGGACCAGCTGCCTACCTGCTTCTAATCTAGCAGTTTTTAGTATCAAGAAAATATGGCATTTGGTGGGGGAGGAAGAGAAAAAGGAGAGAGCAAGGGGGAGAAAATTGCATTGATTGGGCAACTACACACCTTCTTTTTCTTGGGCACATAGCATATACTTATTCAGAGCCTATTATTCATGCTTCAGGGAAGGTCTGTATCAGATGAACTATGGTACTTCTACTCACACACTTGTGCATCCCTCCTGGTATGATTCAATCAATGGTTCTTTGTCTCTGCCATAATAACCCAGAAACAAGCCATAGAGACCTATTCAAGACTTTCATGCAATCATCCAAGTCTCATCTCGGTCATGACTGTGTTAAAATATTGACTAGCATTCTTTCCTAAGTATACAAAATATGTCTTTGGCAAATCTCAATGCAGAAGCTAAAATGCTTGTGCTAACCCCTACCAATTCCTTTCTGCTGACAGGTGCTGGTTACTCTAGAATTTGTCACAGACATGCTCCTATTGCAGGTCTTTGATGCCATCTTGGTAGCAGTAAATGCCCTAACCAAGATGGTTTACTTCCTCCCAGGGAAGGGACTTTCTAACATAATTCACTCCTCTTCCTAAAGAACTTTTTTCAGCCCCATAGCTTTCTCTTTCACATAAACTACAGGTATTCTCAGTTTTTCTCACATTTCTACATAGTACTATTCACAATTCTTCAACTTGCCCACAGTGTGTCACCTCAGGCTAATGGAAACACAGAATAATCTAAATTCTATGAACTTCTAAATTCTGGAAACTTCTTCAGGAATTATGCCTCCTAACCATCAAAATGACCAGGCCACCCTATTTCCCACTTCATAATTTTGTTATGAAAATATGGTTCCCTCATCTACACACAGCTTAGCCTCCTATATAAAATGCAACTTCCACCTTCAGTTCACTTACCATATGTACCCAAAGCTCCTAAAGTTAATGAGAAATTGACTTGTATCAGGTTCTATAAGAAGCCATTTCTAAGATGTTCTTGAGCATAGTGAAGCAGATCTAGTTATCATCCTCGTTATTTCTGCAGTTTAACAGACAGCCCAAAGGATTGATTAAAAAAGCAGTTGTGGGGACCAATTTTTAATTGGGGAGTGTTAGCTAAGCGGCTCGCGCAATATTGGGGCAAGGAAGGAGACTGACAGCCTCCCTCAAAACAGAACAGGATTTATTTTAACAAGAACAAACTTAAAACACACACACACACACACACACACACACAAACAGGATCAGTAGGATCAAGGGAAAGGAAATAAAATGGGGAAAGGGAAATTATACAACCTGAAGAAATACCACCGCCCAGGAATCAGCTGAGAATGTGCAGCCGAACTCCTGTCGCCTTCCACTGTCCCTCTAGAATGCCCAATTCTCCACCCCCAATCCCAGAAAAACCCCCACACAGCCCCAGCCAATGGGATGGCCATTCTGACAGTCATGTGACTGCCCTCACTAGGCTTCCAATCACTAGAATTTTGCCAGGCCCATGTAGGCGTCGGCCAGTGGTGATGATGTGAGGTGCCAGCACCATGGCAATGGCTACAGCCAGTGAGTGGAGCACCATGTGGTTTGTGGAGCCCCAGGCCAGTGTTCACCAAGGCATAAAAACCTCAAATAACAATTAATTCTTTACACAGTCATTCCCTTCTCCATCACTTTCTAAGTCCTGTGGCTTCCTAGTGTATTTATCTTCTTCAACCCAAGTTCCATGCTCTTTCTTGAGATGGGCTCAGTTCACTCCCTAGCAAAACCCTGTAAGTCCTCACTCACCACTAGTAATTGTGGATGGACAATAAAGATATTTTCCCTTTTTTGCGGGGCAATGAGGGTTAAATGATTTGTCCAGGGTCACACAGCTAGTGTCAAGTGTCTGAGGCCAGATTTGAACTCAGGTCCTCCTGAATCCAGGACTGGTGCTTTATCCACTGTACCACCTAGCTGCTCTAATAAAGATATTTTCATGTCAAGCTATCCCTGACTCAGGAAGGTGACTAAGCTGCCACAGTGTCCATCTGAACTAACCTGAGAAGAGGATATCAGCTATAGTCATGACAGATGGGCTCAAATATATTAGGTAGCCTAGCACCACATTTGGGAAAGTTAAGAGCAAAATACCAGCCACCAGAGCCACAATTAGGAATTCTGTCACCTTTGATTGAGAAGAAGTGGAGGGTGGAAACAGATATCTAAAATATGAGCACTCCTATACCTAGTCAAGAAAGACTAGAGACACAAATTATAGGAGTTAAGGATGTTGAAGAACTGTGCACTAGGGTGTTAGAAGTGGTCAGGGATTGGAGGTGAGAAGACTATAAGTACTAGCTATAAAGGGGAAGAGAGAATGTGAACTAGAGGTTCATAGATGACAGAAATAAAGATCTGGGCAAATTAAACTAGACTATTACTCAGCAAACTCCTTCCCTCTGCTCTATACTTCCCTTCTACTTTCAGTTTTATACTTCCGTTTGCTAACATAGAAACAGAATAACCCTCCTTTCTTTCCAGCATTCTTATATTGATGGTACATAATTGCCTATAATTACAGTTGATTCTGTAGTGATGGGAATGAGTTCCTAAGGGAAGTTCAGCAGTGTTTTGCTGGAGATTTTTAAAGCTAAAAGAGAGATACAGAAACAGAGGCAGAGAGACAGAGACAGAGACAGAGAGAACATATTTGTGTTTATATACATATATATGTAATATATTTCTGAGTGAGGTAGTTTAAATTGGCTCCTGCTTTAAGGCGAGAAACTAGACTTCATACATTATAGAGGTCCTCTCTTTCCTCAAGGATTCTATAATTTTTTAATCAAGTATTCATTCTAATCATCATCAAATCCATACTTAAAGTATTTCCAGTTTGGTAGAACCTGCCAGAGTGAGCCCAAAGTTGGCAAAGACTTCAAAGAACCCAGGGTCAGTTCTATACTGTGATGATACATCAGAGTAGGACTTCACTGGAGCCCACTGTGCTGCTGTCTAAGGACCAACTCTATTAAGTTCAGAAAGGTACATTGCAGTTTGTCCTCAGAATGACAACATTTTTTGCCATAAGCATTATTGCAAAGGGGTTGCAGTGTGAGAGTTGGAAGAGGGAGTACCCTCATCCGCAAAATCACAGATCTTTGAAGAACTGAAGAAAACATTCCTGATAAACTCACTATCATTTCCTATTATTCATTGACATAGATGTATTTTTTTTGTTCCTTTGTCCCAAACAAAGTAACAAATACAATTTTAAGCATGTTGAAATAATGAAGAGGAAGGAAACATGGAGTAATATTAAAGGCAGTGCTGATCAGCCATAAACATAGAGGCAAATATGTTCACTGTTAATAAGAGTGTTCTCTGATTTGCACAAGAGTTACCATTGGACCACCAGGTTTCATTCTACAGTCTATCACAATTGATAAACAGGACTAGTAACTTTTCTGTAAACTTCAATTTCTCTCCTTAGAGTTGTAGAATGAAATTCTTTATTTCATATATTTCACAAACATTGTTTAAAAATAAAAACTGAATTCCTGCCTAGTATTTGATGATTCCTTCATCTTCATTCATCTTACAAATATGTTCTGAGTATTGATGAGCAATTACTCTATTTAATTTCAATAGGGGAGTTGATGGGCAGGAAAACAACCAAAGGATTAGGTAGCTTATAATAGGTGCCTTACGTATTTGTAGGGAGTGGAAGGCCAGGAGTAGATCCAGGTGTGCTGAGGTAAAGTCTAATGCCCTTCCTACAATAGTTATGTAACATTGTTGTTTACTAGCTTAGTCATGTCTGACTCTTTGTGACCCCATGGACCATAACACTCCAGGCTCTTCTATCCTCCACTATCTCTCAAAGTCTGTCCAAATTCATGTTCATTGTTTCCATGATACTATCTATCCATCTCATCCTCTGCCATTCCCTTTCCTTTTGCCTTCAATCTTTCCCAATATCAGGATCTTTTCCAATGAATCCCATCTTCTCATTATGTGTCCAAAGTATTTAAATATCAACTTCTGTATTTGACCTTCCAGTGAACAGCCTGCATTAATTTCTTTAAGTACTGACTGATTTGATCTCCTTGCTGTCCAAGGGACTCTCAAAAGTTTTCTCTAGCACCACACTTCAAAAGTGTTGATTCTATAGCACTCAGCTTTCCTTATAGTCCAAATCTGACAGCCATGCATTGCTGCTGGAAAAACCATAGCTTCGACTATATGGACCTTTGTAAACAAAGTGATGTCTCTGCTTTCCAAATTTGTCATAAATTTAATTCCAAGGAGCAAGTATCTTTTAATTTCAGGACTGCAGTTGCCTTCTGCAGTGATCTTGGAGCCCAAGAATATAAAATCTCACACTGCTTCCATTTCTCATCCCTCTGATTGCCAGGAAGTGATGGAACCAGTTGCCAAGATCTTAGGCTTTTTTATGTTCAGCTCTAAGCCAGCTTTTGCACTCTCCTCTGTCACCCTCATTAAGAGGCTTCTTACTTCCTCTTCACTTATTACCACCAAAGCAGTATCATCTGCATATCTGAGATTGCTGATATCTCTCCCAGCAACCTTAATTCCAGCTTTTGATGTCCAGCATGGCATTTAGCATGATGAATTACACGTATAAATTAAATAGATAAGGTGACGATATATAGCCTTGTTGAACTTCTTTTCCAGTCTTAAATCTATCAGTTGTTCCATGTTCAGTTCTAACTGTTGCTTCTTGGCCAATATACTGGTTCCTCAAGAGACAAGTAAGATTATCTGGTGCCCACATCTCTTTAATAATGTAACATTAGGCAAGTCAAGCTGCCAGTCTGTCTGTGTCCTTACCTCTCAAATGAAGGGTTAGACTAGACAATCTCTGATGATTCACCCATAACCTACAGAGAACATTTACTGACATGCTGCTGAGAAGTCCCTTTCTTATTATCAATATATTGTACAGGGTGGACCAAAAGTAATGAATACTTAATTTTTGTTTTCAATTTACAATACCATAGCATCATGTACAGTATATATAGTAAATGAATTTATATTATGTGTGAAAAAGCAAATCTCATAAATGGTGAAAAATAAAGAAAAATAATTTCAAAAAAGTTATTAAAACATCAGACCCCTTCATGACTTTTGGCCCACCCTGTATATCCTTCCAATCTCGGTGCTATCACCTAGAACTGCAGAGGGAATGGGGATCAGCTGATGGTTTGAAGCACTAAGCTCATATTTATATTGCTATCTACTAACTTTTCTGAGGTAGGGAGTACAACTACTATTACCTTCATTTCACCATAAAGTGGGGGACTCCTAACCATATGAGCACTTTCCTTACATTAATCATGAATGGTTTGCCAGAATGATTCTGGGGTATTTCTCTGGCATCTCTGCTGTCTCCTGATATCACCTTGAAGCTGGAGAGAAGAGAGCAATTAAGCCAAAAGACGGGGCTAATCCAGGAACTCACACTGCAAACTAATCCCTGCCCCCTAGAATTCACAATCTTAAATTTCTAGTATTTTTCAGGTATTATCCCTCCCTCCTCTCTGGACCAAAACCCCCCTCAGACCAAAGCAGAATCAGCAAACTTCCCAGTAAGTCATGGTACATGGTCATCTTGATCCCAAGATTCTATAAAATTATAACTAAAGCTAGCATTTGCATATCATTTTAAGGTTTGAAAACATTTATATATATATATATATATATATATATATACATATAAAATCTCATTTGTTCCTCACAACAACCCTGTGAAGTAGAGGCAATTATTATTATCCTCATTTTACTGAGACCAGGAGGTCAAATGACTTGCTCAGGGTCGCTGAAAGTGTCAGAGGTCCCCTTGAAACTCAGATCCTACTGACTCCAAGTCCAGTGCTCCATCTAGTATGCCAACTACCAGTCTTGTTAACAAGTTCATCCTTTCTGTAACTGGTGAGCAGCTCTTCTTTTCAGAGTCCACTTGGCTGAGTGCCTATCACTTTTTTACTCATTCTCCTCATAGAATCTGAATAACCTCACTGGGCAAGAGGCAATTGTGATAAATGTTCTTTGTTGGGCCCCCACCATTCTCTGGCACTATTTTTATTTGTTTGTTTGGTTGGTTGGTTGGGTTTTTTTTGGGGGCAATGAGGGTTAAGTGACTTGCCCAGGGTCACACAGCTAATAAGTGTTAAGTGTCTGAGGCCACATTTGAACTCAGGTCCTCCTGAATCCAGGGCCAGTACTTTATCCATTGTGCTACCTAGCTGCCCCCTCTGGTACTATTTTTAAACAGACAGGTTGTCTAATATCTCAACCACCCTTGGTTTGTGATCTTATTTGTTCTTTGCCCACCAAGATTTCTGAGAATTCTATCACCCTGTTAAAGTTTTTGACAACGAACTAACAGCATCACATCATTTGTTTCTCAGGCGTCTATTAACCTAAACTTAAGGCTAATCAGCAGGATTCTTTTAGCTGGTCTCTCAGCCAAGAGATGTATTAGTTGTGTTTCTTTATAGCCTTTCCATCTTCCAAGACTCCAAAACTAAAGTAGGATTAGACTAGACTCTTGCCCACACATCAGCAAGTATGAGGTACATCACCCTGACAACACTGAAGGCATCACATTAGCAATGCCACTTGTTGAATCTGTTAGGTGTTTTCCTCAGACTTCAAAGTTCCTAGTATGTTCAGTAATGTGTGATTAAACTCTCAGGTGGTGGGTCTCCTTGGAGACAGCAAGGAATAATTATACACTTTTTGATTCCTTCCAATGGCAATAATTCCTTTACTAATATGTTCTCAAAGCTTCTATCGGGTTGAGAATAGATTTTGAAAGGAAATAAAGGAAAAACTTCTCCCACAATACTCATGATGATGTAGAAGTTATCAGTCACTAGTGTGCTGGATGAAACTGATTTGTACTGGCTCATGAGCTGATTATTAAATTTTCAGTAAAAACCAGAAAATGCTACAAATCAGAGCTTGGTTTGTTGCTTTGTTGGTTTCTAAACTTAAAGTCATGAAGATATTAATAATTAATATTAAACTTAAGTGTGTCATATGTACTTTTTTTGAGCACTGGTTGTTAGACATTTACCAACACACCCCTGATTTCAGTTTCTTTGTTGAAAATGCCTTTTTAGACCAAATGAAATAGTTTAGTACAACTAAAATCTTGTTTATATTCATCCTATCTCCTCTCAGAAATAAAAAGTCAATCCAGACCAGCTCCAAAGGTTTTCTAGTATTTATATTCTCCAAGCAAATAGTGAGCATTGGTAGTATTTTCCTTGACCACATCTCACACTTTTTAGAAATATCTGCCAACATATTATATCAAGATAATTTGTTTCTTACCAACCCTAGATTGAATCCATTGACCCAAATAGCCAATGTGATTACAGAATTAAATGGTTTGGGTAATATCAACATCTTCCTGGTATCCTATCTAGGACCAATTAAATTATGGTACCACTCTCCATTGCACAACTCTAACTCTTGCCACCATCTCAACAGCAAGGTATCAGTAGAGAATGAAGTCTGAGTACCCAAGGGTCACTTAGTTTATTCTTAGCTTGTATTAGTATTAACCATTTGCTTTTACCAGCAGTCATCCAGGTATAAGTGAAACAACTAAATTTGATAACTGAAGCAAAAAAAAAAATGTTTACTTACACTGATGATACAGTCTTTGGTGGGAGTCCTATACCCTCATTTGAGCTTCCACTTGACTACAGCCTAGCTCCCTGGGAATCATAACTAGCATTTATCCTTTCTATGGGTGTCATCAAAGTTTCAGTATCATATAATCCATGGGACAAAGTAATGGCACTTTTTCATCCATCATCTATGGATTTTCATTAACTTGAGACATTAACTTGAACTTCTTTGTGGCCATTATATTAGATTCAAGAACTCTAGTTTGTGTATAGGATGTAACCTCCATTGTCAAATCCTTTACTGACACATGCAATAAGTGTCTTGTGGTTACCATTCTACTGGTATAAGACTACCAGGATTGTATCTGTATCAATCAATCAATCAACAAGTATTTAGTCAGCATTTACTACCTACCAGATACCATGTTAAGAGCTGGTGATACAAAGACAAAAATGAAACCGTGCTTGTCCTTCCTCACGCTGGTTAATAAGGGTTCTGAGGTCAACCATCATCTCCAGCATGTTTTCCCACAGATCTCCAAAGTGTATATTGCGTATTTGATATCTCTGACACCTTTCAGTGTTGCCTCTGAATGCAGAGAGTGTGGAAGGACGGGAATCAAACAAAAAAGACTAACCACCGGCCTCATTTCTCAATTATATAGAGAAGTGAGTCAAATTTACAAAAATAGTCATTCCCCAATTGATAAATGGTCAAAGGATATGGACAAGCAGTTTTCAGACAAAGAAATCAAAGCTATCTATAATCATATGAAAATGCTCTAGATTACTATTGATTAGAGAAATGCAAATTAAAACAACTCTGAGATATCACCTCACATTTATTAGAGTGGCAACTATAACAAAAAAAGGAAAATATTGGATGTTGGAGGGGATGTGGGAAAATTAGGATGCTAATCCACTGTTGGTGGAGTTGTGAAAAGATCCAAGCATACTGGAGAGTAATTTGGAACTATGCCCAAAGGCCTATAGAACTGTGCAGATCCTTTGATCCAGCAATGCCACTGCTAGGTTTATATCCCAAAGGCATCTCAAAAAAAGAGAAAAAGACCTATGTGTAGAAAAATATTTATAGCAACTCTTTTTGTGGTAGCTAAGGGTTGGAAATCAAAGAAATGCCCATCATATGGGAAATGGCTAAATAAGCTATGGTATATGGTGGTGATGGAATATTATTGTGCTACAAGAAATAACAAGCAGGCCTGGAATTTCAGAAAGGCCTGGAAAGACTTATATGGACTGATGTATAATGAAGTGAGCAGAACCAAGAGGACATTGTGCACAGAGACAGAAATATTGTGTGATGAAGAATTGTAATGACAACTATTCACAACAATACAACGATCCAAGATAATCCTAAAGGACCACTGATGAAACATACTATCCACCTCCAAAGAAAGAACTGTTATTGATGGAACAAAGACTGAAGCATGCTATTTTTCACTTTCATTTTTTTTCTTCAAGTTTTCTTGTACAAAATGCCTAATTTGGTACTGTTTTATATAATCATACATGTGTAACCCATATCTGATTGTCTACTGCCTCAAGGAGGGGGAAAGGAAGCAAGGGAAAGAGGGATAAAAATTGGAACTCAAAACTATAAATAAAAATGTTTATTATTTTAAAAAAAGAGACTGACCAAGATTACTATATAAACTTAATTCTCTCTGTCCGCTCTCTTCAAACTCTCTTCAAAGTTTAGCTTTAGAAAGATCACCATTTATGCTAATCCTTTTAGGCTACAAAGGCCCACCCACACTGCCCATCCCTCAGATGCCTTTAGAATTTTGACATCACAGGGATACACAATGGGCACCTGCAGCTTTGAAGAGGCTGCCAAAACCAAAGGCTACATTACAAATAATTAAGAATTTACTATGGATTCTGGGGAGGCAACCAGCGTAGGCTGTCTATGCTGTTTATCCCTTCCTTCTCTTGCTCTTGTGCTGGTCCCATATATACCATTGTGAAACAGGCCTCCAAGTTAGATGGGCTTTAGGGGTCTCCAAGTTAGTCCTTAAGGACTTTTAAGGGTGGTATCACAGGGCCAGAAGAGGAAATAAGGCCTGTCTTGTGACAGGCATTCTGCAGGAGGGTGGAAAAGCACCCCACCGTGTTACACCCTGTGTTATAGTCCTGGTCGCCCTGTGCTGATTCTGTCTCTACCAGAAACTTTCATTTCCTCCACCTCTCTTTCTTTACAAGCATGTAGTCATGGAGAGAGTAAAGGTGATGGCACTGACAGTGGCTTGGAATGTGTGACTTTCAGGGATAGTAACAGAGCCCTCCACTAGGTACCTTTGTTTGTGACCTCTCAAAGTCAATGTTTTTACTCCCCTTGGCTTGATTGTGTTTAACAGTGACCAGCTAGGTGTCAGTCACTCACAGAAAAGCAAGATATTATAAAGGAATACCAGGTTTTTTCCTTTTAGCACAGAATCAGAAATTAGGAATGAAATCATTTTATTTGGATTCTCCCAATTACCTACAGTGAAAGCTATGGAATTTCAAGTGTATTTTACTTCCCCCCCCCTTCATCATTTTAGATCCCTATCATTCAACTTAGGTTTTTTGTTTGTTTGTTTTTTCCCCTAGAGAAAAAATAGAGAACTAAATAATAGATGAATGAAAGTACAGCTTACTGTCTCAGGAGGTTGCAGATATGCTATGCTGGAAGAAGGTCCATAATTTACTGAAGCTATAAATAACGATGTCAATTGTACTGGCCATAATACATTCTTATGCAGCATCCTTCAGATCTCAAGGACTACTATTGTAATATTTGTAACAGCTCCTTTCAGGAGGTTGACAGACTGCAGCTTGTCAGTATGGTAGGCCTAAGGGACCTCATGAATGAAAGCTAATTATTAAGAAAGAAGACTCACTTGTACACAAGGGTTGAAGGAAAAAGGTAGTGAAGATTCATGTGCATTGAAATTTTAATCCTATATTTGACTCTAAACAATGAATATCAAATATCCATCTTGTATAGTTTTATAGGTTTAAATTAGTTTTACATTGTTATATTTATGAAATTTAATTGTAAGCCTTTCAGATTTTGAAATTTTATTTCACTTTTTTGGTCAGCATGGCATCATTTCTGGGAAGCCTGAGTGTTTAAGGGAACATCAATATGTATGTTGAAATCCCCTTATGTAAGAACAAGGATTGGGGCAGAGAGGAAGACTGTGAGCCAAATACTAAGCTTCTTTAAAAAGTAAGGAGAATGATATGGGGGCTAGGAGATAAGAGCCACCAGGATCTTGATTGGGTAATATATTTGGATAGAGTGAATTTCAGAGAAGTTTGTGAGTGATATTGGAAGACAGAGGGTCTGGAAGTGTCAATACGGAATTAAAACTATTCCCACCCACTCCCTCTTTGCAGTGCTTGGGAGAGGGGAAAAGAAGATGAGAGAACTTTCAACCAGTACTGGAAAGGAAAGAGTTGGGTCTCAAAAACTGCCAGAAAGTGGAAGAAGAACAAGAATTCTAAGAAAAGAAGTGTATTAATGATAAAATATGAGTTGCATAGGGCACAATGGAAGGCATGGTGTATTGGGATATTAAAGCAGTAGGGCTAAAGTTGATGTAGATAAGAGAAAGTGATAGCAGCAGGAAGAGATATTTTTACTTGGGCAGATAGAATTCTATATCTATGAGACTGAAAAATCAAGAAGTTGTAGGAGTTTACTAGACAACCGATTAATATCAGTCTCCACACTAGTCAATTATCAATCAATGGATTTTCATCCAACCATACCCAACTCAACAGTGCTGTCAATGGTAGGAGGTGCATCCATTCTCTTTTATGTGTTAGGAAAGAAGGGACATTGGATGTGGTGCTAGTGTCTCTTCCAATAGATAAAGTCTTGGCAGCAAGAGGAATAACTTTTTTGTTGAAGGTCCATACCTTTACATTTGTGATTAGAATCAGCTTTGTAAGCTGTTATTTTGCACTGCCACTTGATCTCCTTTTCCTTTTATAACATTCTATTACTTCTTTTTCCCTAATTCTTTTTGTTTGTAGAGATCTTGAATTATTCAAACTGACATTCCTTCGTAGTCCAGGGCCTTTCTCCTGGCTACTTGCAAGATTTGTTATTTGATACTAAAATTCTAAAATTGAATTATTGTGTACTTTGGAGTTTCAAGCATTGATATAGAATTCCTTTAACATTAGATCAACCAGGGGGCAGCTAGGTGGTGCAGTGGATTAAGCACTGGCCCTGGAGTCAGGAGTACCTGAGTTCAAATCCTGCCTCAGACATTTGAAATTTACTAGCTGTGTGACCCTGGGCAAGTCACTTAACCACCATTGCCCCACAAAAACCAAAACCAAAAACAACATTAGATCAACCAATACTTTGGCTGCCTGTATTCAAAAGTTCTTGCCTGTTTTACTGAACTTCCTAAATTATGGCATTCAAGGTTTTTTGTTTGTTTTAATTCAACTTATTTTCCCAGGAGAACTATAATCCTTAAACTATCTTGTCTACAAGGTAAGTTGCTTTGCTTTTTACAGAATTCATGTAGATAACTTTCACTTTTCTGCTACCAAATTTTCTTCCACTTTGGTATTTTTGTGCATGTGTTTTAAATCTGTCATTCTATTTTTCAGAGCATTTACTACATTAAAGAGATTTTCCAGAAATATATTCCCAAAGAAGGTGACAATTGACAAAAGCCTTGAAGGAAAATAGGAATTCCAAGAGGCAGAAGAGAGAAAGAAGTATAATCAAGGCATGATGGATAATCAGTGCAAAAGCATAAAGATAAGACATGGAATGCCATATGTGAGAAATAGTAAGAAGACAAGTTTGGCTAGAGTGGAGAAAATATGAAGAGGAGCAATATGCAGTCAAGCTGAAAAGATGGAATGGAGAGGGGTTGTGAAGAGCTTTACATGCCAGAGGAGTTTATCCTGAGGTAATAGGAACCACTGGAACTTATTAAGTAGGGAATTTACATGACACTTTAGGAAAATCATTGTGGCAGCTATAGTGGAGAATAGATTGGAGAGGAGAGACTTGAAACAAGGAATCCAAATAGATGGCAATTGGTATTTGCAAGAGATAATGAGGGCCTAGACTTGGGTAGTGGCTGTGTGAGTAGAAGGAAGGAGATATATGTGAGAAATATTTTGAAGGTAGAAGTGAAATTATTTGGAAACTGATTTGGAATGGTAAAGTCAGAAAGATTAAGAAGTTGAGAATGATACTGAGATTATAAGCCTAGGCAAGCATCCACAAAAGAAATACAAAAGTTCAGAAGAAGGGTTGGTTTGGGGGAAACAATGATTTCTTTTTTGCACATGTTGAGTTTAAAGTTCCTACAGGACGTCTGGCTTCCAAAATCCAATAATTAATTGCTGATGTGGTACTAAGAGCTCAAGAGATACTGGGCAGACTCTGAGAGTCATCTACATAGAGATGATAATTAAACACATGAGGGTTGTTGAGGTCACCAAGTGAGAGTGCAGAGAGAAAAGAGAAAAGAATCCAGGAAAGAGCTTTAGGGTACATACATAATTAGGGGTCATAATATGGATGATGATCCAGCAAATGTAATTAAGAAGAAGTGGTCAAACAGGTAGAAGGAAAACCAAAAGATAGCAGTAGAATGATTACTCAGAGAGGGAAAAGTATTCAGGAGAGAATGGCCAAAGCTTCATAAAACTCTGGAAAGGTGAGGACTGGAGAAGAGCCATTTGATTAAGCAATTAAGAGATCATCAGCAACTTTCAAAGAAAGTCTTTTCAATTTCGTGATGAGATGGAAAATTATATTGTAAAGGATTGAGAAAAGTAAGAGGAAAGGAAATAAAGTCAAAGACTAATAGACAGGAAGTAGAAGCAATGAAAGTATGAATCTACTATTTTGGTAATATTCTCCATCATGACATCTATGGTGTCTACCATTAAGGAAGTGTGGAACAGTAGAAAAAACACTGGCTCTGGAGAAAGAAGTGTTGGGTTCACATCCTACTCCTATTGCTCACTACTTTTGTGACTTTAGACAAGCCATTGAACTTCCATGGATCTCAGTTTCATCATCCATAAATGACAGTTACACTAGATGACTCCTGGGATCTCTTACAGCTCAAAATCTACTTTTGTCCCATTGTGTATTCTATATTTTCTATCCTTTTGTTAGTATTATGTATCATTCGTTTTTGAGAGCTTTGATTTCTGATCCAATTTCTAACCTAACATCCTCTAAGAGATGTATTTCTCTTTTGAA
The DNA here is from genome assembly GCF_019393635.1 of Dromiciops gliroides. Lineage (NCBI taxonomy): Eukaryota > Metazoa > Chordata > Mammalia > Microbiotheria > Microbiotheriidae > Dromiciops > Dromiciops gliroides. The sequence continues at coordinate 183,097,719 of NC_057865.1, read as the reverse complement.
ATCTTCTGAAGTTACTTATTCTTCTTCCGTAATCTCTTGGAAATCCATAGAATATTTTTTTGGTTTGGATTTTTGGCTCATTTTCCTTCATAGTATAATGTTTGTTTAATATTTTGTGGTCTCTTTTATATTTTTTTACTCATTTTTCATCTATCTTTATAAATTTCACTGTTGATTTATATGTTTGAGCCTTAAATCCATATTCAGCTCTTCATTCTTGTTTTTTACCCTTTTCTTTTATTCCCAATAGTTTGTATGTGATTTCCTTCACTGTTGGCCTATACCCTACTTTTACTGATGTGATAGCCTTCTTCCCATAGAACCTGGGCATCCTTAGCCCACTTGAGATCTAAGGTGTGGGAACCAGAGTAAACCCCAATGGGAGAGGATTGAATCCAGTTAGATTTCCAGTGCTTGTTCCCAGAGACATTTCCTACCAGCTATGTTGCTTTTGAACTTCTTTGGATCTCTCCACCATGCCTTCCTTCCCCAAGAAACTCATCATTGAGAAATCTCATTATTCTTCTTTTCATGTGTTATATTCCTCCATTAAATTGTAAACTTCTTGAGGGAAGGGACTGTCTTTGTTTTCACTTACTGTGTTATTTATGTTTGTGTTTATGTTATGTTGTTTTCACAGAGCTTAGCACAGTGCCTGGCATATAGCAGGTATTTAATAAATGTTTATTAACTGACACTGACAAGGAAGGTGTCTCCCTTTTAGCCAGTTCTTTACTGCTGCTCCAACCAACAGTACGTTTCCTTTTCCTTCATGTGGTTTGCAAGCAATGTTTTCATTCTCTTTCATATTTAGAGGGAGATGAACTACTTCAGTGAATGGGAAACCATGCAGGAGCCCCAACAACTGAACCCTGAAACACAAGCCTATAAGGTTGCTGGCAATGGTTTTACTTGGTCCAGGGTCCACCTAAGGTGGGGATGCTGAGTTGAATCTTTAAGGATTTGAAATTCTCTGATGTTATTTCATAGGATATTTACCATGTGCAAATATTCTGTCTTATTATCTTGTGAATTCAATTTTAATTATTATAGATGTTATGTATATTTTGTTCTTTTAAGATTTTTAGGTTGGCAAGCACATGGAAAACATCATTTTGCAAATTACATCAGTCAACAGTGTATTGAGGATCTTGAAAAAAGTTCTACCAGAATTTTTTTTTAATTTTTTTTATCCAATTCTCTTTTCCCTATCTCAGAGACCTCAATATTTTATGATATCTATAATGAGCTACTTGGAACAGGCTTCTAGCAGTGGGTGGGCAGACGAAGAAGGTATATATGCAGAGACCTGATAAAATGTGAGAGCCCTGGGTGGGAATAGAAGGAACGAGATTCAATTTTATCCTTTTCTCTTCATTACCTCCTCACCCTCTATACATGGCAAGGGTAACCTAATGGTACCTCTTGGGGTTACTGAGAAAGACAACTTCCTCCTTACTTCGCTGCCCCCACCTCAGCTTTCCAGTCATTGTGTGGGGATGGGGGAGGGGAGCACTACCTTTCATACACATTCCAATTTCTTGGTTACTAGTCTCACAGATACAACAGACGAAGCTGTCATGGTGTCTAGCTGTCCCTTTCCCCTTTTACAAGCCCTCAATACCCACCAGAGATCCAGTATCTCCTCTCCCCAGGGAGCAACTAAATCAAGTGGAGACCAAGCAGGGAATTCACAGATTCAAGGGAGCTAGACTGTGGACTCCCCACTCCTCAACTCCCTTCTCCCTGGCCCTGGTCCTGCCCCATCCTACACTCATGCTGGATTCCCTATGTTTCTTATAGTTAGTTGGAGCAGGAGCCTGAGAATGTCCTGAAAGAGCACTTTTACACACTATATTGAGGGAACCTAAAAATTGCAAGACACTCATTCTATTGCTTCCTTCCTGATGCTACATATACTCTTAGGTATCACATGTAACTCACCCTATTTTCTAAACCATTGGAGAATATATATATATATATATATATATATATATATATATATATATATATATATATATATATATATATATATATATGTTGAATTCATAAAACAAAAGAGAAATTTATTCATTTCCTCATATACACAAACCTTGTTACCAATTTTTCTTTCTCTTCTCCCTGGTGAAAAGGTTCCTTACTTTATTTTTGTCATGTACCCTTTAGCATTCTGATGAATGAAGCCCATGGACTCCTCATAGTAATGTTTTCAAATGCATCGAACTAAATACATAACATTACCAAGTGAACCAATTATATTGAAATACAATTATCAAAATATTTTTTAAACAAGTTCTCACTTAGAAGAGGTCCATATGTAGAATATTGGATTTGCTGATTTTTTCTCTTCTTCCTTTTTTTCTTTAAAAATATTCGTATTAGGGGCAGCTAGGTGGCACAGTGGATAGAGCTGGAATCAGGAGTACCTGAGTTCAAATCCGGCCTCAGACACTTAACACTTACTAGCTGTGTGACCCTGGGAAGTCACTTAACCCCAATTGCCTCACTAAAAAACAAACAAAAAAAAATATTTGTATTATATGAGATAACTCTCTGGGAGGGGGAGAGGGATACTGGGGAAAGTGTAAGCAGGAGAGGGGAGAGAAACTAGGAGAAATTTTGACAATATAAAAACAAAAAAATCAATTAAAAATATTTTTTTAAGTTGTCCCTATTCAAGAATAACCTACACATTAGTGAGATAGAAAAGAAGGATTTGGGGCTGTTTTAGTATCATGGCAGTTTCCTGAGCATACTTCATGAAGTATTTCAGTCCTACTTCCCTCCTTTTTCTCCAATCAGAAGAAAGCATGGCTTGGAAAGTAACCAGAGAAGGGGTGGGGAGGGGAAGTGTTAATAAAATTGTAGTTGTTGCTCATGCAGGGGCTGTGACTGAGGGGACAGGTGCCTACAGGAGTTTAAAAAAAGACCTTTAACAGAACTAATAACTGATCAGCATTCCTGCCAAGAGAACCAGAGCCAAGTAGAATCTTTGAAAGGAACGCAAAACAGAAAAGAGAAACTTAGAAGTCCAAACAAGTTTGAATAAATTAAAAGGGCTATCTAGCTCTAGGGGCAGCTAGGTGGCACAGCGAATAGAGCACCAGGCCTGGAGTCAGGAAGACCTGAATTCAAATCCAGCCTTGGAAATTTACTACCTGTGTGACCCTGGGCAAGTCACTCAAATCCATTTGCCCCAGTTTCTTCAACTGTAAAATAAGCTAGAGAAGGAAATGGCAAACCATGCCAGTATTTTTGCCAAGAAAATGCCAAATGGGGTCACAAAGAGTCTTACACAACTGAAAATGTTTAAGCAACAACAAACTAGCTCTAAGATTCTCTTTCTTCCTCCTTTCTACATACTGAAAACCACATATAGCTTCCTCCATAGCACTGTTGAGCGCCTTTCACAAGCAAAAATGTTCTGTTTGATGTAAATGTAACCTGAGCCCCAGAGCCCATTTATAGGGGACTCTCTCATCATTGGTGGAGATTGATGCCCTGCACCTGCATGAGGGGAAAAGAGGAACTAGCAAGAGCAGGAAAGAGAAGAGATATACCATATTTTATTTCAACTTCTTCAGGCTCATCAAGTACTTTGGGATCTTGAGTCTCTGAGTTATGCCTTTCATCTTCAAGAGGGAAAATTGATGATGCTAATCCACTCCAGAAGCTGGCATGTAGAGGTGCTGACAATTTCCAATGTGCTTCTATCCCCGATTCTACTAGAGATTTTAGGGAATTTCCCCTGTGGTACATTACATACTGGTATATGCTGTCTTGGTTGAGCTGAGTTATCTTACTCCCACTGGGAAAGCTCCTTCAATCTGTGTTGTCTAGTATATATACTCAGTTGTATGCTTTCTCTGATTTTTGTTTTGCTACTGACTGGTAAATGGATCTCTTTGCTATTTACTATGTGTGTTAATTGTAGAACTTATATCTGGTGGGAAGGGGGTCAAACTCTGGACATAAATTTTGGAGTCCTCCTTCCCCACTGAAGGCTACATTCCCTAAACTAATAGTATCTCAGGTAATAAATAGATATAATTCTAGCCTGATGCTCTCTCTCTGAGAAGAGCAGAGGGGTCAGCCTCTACCTTTGACCTCCTGCTTCCCCTCCTGGAAAGGCACCTCTCTTGAAGAAGAGTGGGGGGAGGAAACGCTAGAGCTATATAAATTTGGGCCTCTCTGCTAGCCAGATTGGAACAGCTCAAGTTACATCAATAATAAAAAATCACTGAACAAGTTATCTTTGTTGTAGGAATAATGGTTTGAGCTGTGTTAAGCCAATTCAGGTAACAAGTCATAATTTTCCTATCTGAATACAGTTTGTTCTTCATTATCTTCATAGGCTATGAGAAAGAGTTTTATACACAAATAGATGCATAAATGAATAGAGAGATAGATAAACAAACAAGTAGATAATGAGCGAATAGATAAAAATAGATTGATAATACATAAATCAAAAGATAAATAGAAGGATGGCTTATGTTCTTTTGGGAGGGAAAAATAAAGGAGATGGTACTATGGAGCAGTAAGACATATTACTTGTGAATGGCAATGAGTAATATTAATTCCTTGTACATTTATTTATTCATCTTGCTTTGCATTATTCATGATAAGTATTCACAAAAAGATCACCTTGAAAATAATTATAGTATATGCACTGACATATGTTGCAAAGGATGAGGAAATCTAGAAATCTATGAAGAACCTGACAAAATCTTCAAGATTAAATTAATGGGGGCAGCTAGGTGATGCGGTGGATAAAGCACTGGCCCTGGATTCAGGAAGACCTGAGTTCAAATCAGCCTCAGACACTTGACACTTAGCTGTGTGACCCTGGGCAAGTCACTTAACCCCAATTGCCTCACAAAAAAAATATTAAATTAACATATAGTTTTATCCTCAGTGACTGAAATGAAAAGGTGGGCAGAGATGAGGACAGCGAAAATATATGCTTAACATTATTATTGAGGAATAAGGATTAAGAGATGGATATGGTTCAAAGACAGGAACTATTATTGATATTATTAGGAAAGTATCAGGAGATGTTGACTCTGGAAAGTACCAAACAACATCAAAAGATTCTTTTAAATATTTGTATTCTATACCAGTTTTGTTCTTGTCTATAACATTTCTACATGGCAAGAACAAGGGATTGCCAACTAAGGCAGTTTCTCTCTCTCTCTCTCTCTCTCTCTCTCTCTCTCTCTCTCTCTCTCTCTCTCTCTCTCGTCTCCTTTTTTATAAATCATTGATTTATATTGATTAAATTTCTTTTAAAAATCGTTTTAGTCTGTGTTGAAGTCTATTTCTCTGTCCATTTTCCATTTTTTTCATCATCAACAGATTGCTTAAATATGTCAGTTTGTAGTTGTTTTAACTCCACATTCATGCTTTTTCCCATTTTTGTTTGTAATTCTACAAGTCCTATTCTAATGCCTCATTGTGGCATGAAGATGACCCTGGATTCTCAAAGACTATGTGAGTAGAGCACAAGTTCTATTAGGGTCCACCATGGAAAATTTCAAGTATAGTCTCAACAACATATTATTTTGCTTTCCAAAGTTAAGCCTAGTGAAGCATGAAAGAGCTTATCATCAGTAGTCTGGTCCTTTGGTGGCCATGGCAAACCATGAAACCAATCAAAATATATAATAGTCCTGAGTTCTAAGTAGCTTCCCTTTGCTTCTTTAGTAACTGTGGAAGAAAAGAGCAAAGTTTGTGAAAAATAACACAGATCTGAGAACATCTATAAAGACTAATTTCACTATTTGCTCTCTAAATGTTATCTAAATTCTCTTCCCTTAATTACACCAAAGTGGCACTACTATTAGAGGGTCTAAATTATCCTCATAATCTCACTATGAATAAAACCAAAAGCCAGAAAGGAAATTGCAACTAAATGAATGGATGATTCACAATCTCACCTTGAGGAGACAAATAAAGGAGCAGTAAAATTATAGGATGTAATCAGCAAGTAACAGGTAAAAAAAATGTTCAAGTTTTAAATGAAATATAAACAAGTATTTATCATCCCTTTAAGAGGCATAAAGAAGTTCTATCAAATTTGATGGAATTAAAGGACTACTGATCCCAAGCAGTCAGTTGTGGAAGAAAATACCTCAAAAGAGTGTGAGCTCCAGAAGTCAAGGGAAAAAACCCACGAAGAGAGAACTTAGCTCCTAAGATAGAATCACTATGTGCCTCTTGGCCAAGGGGGATAGGGGAGGGAGTGAAGGAAGGAATTTCTTTCTCCTCTATCTTCCCATCAGCTATAGTCTCCTGCATCAAAGCTACCCACCCATTAGGACACACAGCAACCAAAAACAGGTCCAAGAGCAACATGACCAACAGAGATCCCACACCCAAGATGAGTAGCATGAAGATAAAGAACATAGGAATCTTACAACACAAAGTTGTGAGTTGCATTGGCCATATGTTGTTCTTAACTATGTGCCTCTCTAATACTTTATGTGTGCCTACTTTTCCTACTTATATTATGTATATTTTTGAGACGGTGTGCCCCAGATTTATGAAGACAATGTTTTATAGCTATCTTAATGAGGTCATCTCTGTAAATTTCTTTGTTTTAAGCCAGTTATGTCCCCTGGCTCATTGTTAAAAGTAACTGCACCAGCTGGAGTTCAGGAACTTTAGTTTAAGCAATATAGGCTTTGCACAGTGCCTTGAACCCGTGAGAGTCATGCCCTTGGAGACTGAATCTATGAATGCAGGTTGGGATAGGTAGCCCCAAGATGGAATAATATATACGCATCAAGGTCATCCTAGATCTGTGTATTAGAAGGGTATTAGAATGAAGCCTTTCACAAAAAAAGTAATAGAAAGAAGCCTTTTGAAATCCTTCCTATCATACAATTGACCACGAGATATAGAGAGCATAAGATCTCACTGGAATTATTGTTTCTTGAGGATAAAAAAAAGGCATTTAATTCAATAGAGCAAAATGTCATTTAAAAACTCCCCTCCAAGACAATTTGAGTCCCCAGGAACTATAAATGTCACCAGGGTAACTAGTCTGAGCAGCTCTACCTCTCCCCTGCTAGCAATTTCAATGCATGTTCATAAAACATTTCCTAGCCCTCACCTCTCTGCAGTTAGCAATTGTTGATGGAAAGGTATGCTATACCCAAAGGTAGCCAAGCAACTTTGGGAAGGACAAGTAGAAGTCTGCACTGCCCGCAGATTCTGGGCTTCTCACAATCCTTCTGCCAGTGTTTAGTTATTTTTGTTTTGTTTTGTTTTTTAATTAGTCTACACTTTAAATTTCACCATTGCAGGGAGTTGCTCCATAGGAATTTCCTTTCCAATGCAAATCAGTGCCTTCTCTGCAACTTCTAGCTCTAGAGACTTGACTGGAGCACTAAGAGATTAAATGACTTGCCCAGAGTCACACATAGACATTGTAAGAATATTTTAACTAGTTTGCCTAATTTGGGGGGACCAATCTGACTGGGGGGCCTAATCTGGGGACTATTCTTACTGGAGGACTAATCTGGACTTTTGACTAATCTGTGGATGAATAATCTGCGGACTTTTGACTGGCTGGCTATCTGACTGCTATTAACTTAGTATGGGCCACTTAAAAATTTCTCCATACTGCTGCACTCACAAATTGATAAGCAAAAGATTAAGAAGCCTCTTAATTAAATAATCAAAGCAGAATTTATTTATAAAAATCAATGTAAGAGATAAGGGTTAAGAAATGCAAATTATACAACCTGTCTGCTTTTAATATAATGAGGGCCATTGCCGCTGCTTGTCTTAGGGTATGCTCCAGCTTTCTCCAACTTTCACTCTTTTTCTCCTTCACTCTGGCTTCACTTTTACTGCTCTCTCATTACCTTAGCAATGAACCCCTGTAAAGCCTCTTACTCCATACCATTCCTTCCTCTGTCTCTCCCCTCTCTTACTGTCTTCTCCAACCTCCTTGTACCGTCTCCCCCCCTTCTTAATCTTCCAACCTCTCCCAACCTCTGTACATCTGCCTCCCTCAGCATCTCTCCTTTCTCTATCCTCCGGAGTCCCTCCTCTTCTCTTAATCTTCTAGCCTCTTTGCATCCTCCTAGTCCTCCAGTGTCCCCCCTCCTGTTCTCTCTATCTCCCCTGTATATATGTTCCTTCTCTCCCCTCAAACCTTGGGCTCTCTATGCCCCTGCACATGCCAAGCTAACCCGCTGGCCGCACTAGGGCTGTGCCCAGCAGGGCTCGAGGGGCCCATGCCCCCTGCTGCGTGCCTGGGACCTCCACACAGGCCTGTCCACTGGCAGGACAAGCCTGGGATCTCCAGGGCAGCTCCCCTCAGGGTGTAGGGAGCTGGCCCAGCTGTCTGACCTGGCATCCTGAAAAGCCCATGGGGCTTTTTTGGCTCAGCTAAAGTGGAGGGGGAGGGGCACCAGCCCTTCACACAGAAAAAACCCCTGAGAGCCTAAGGCTTTTTAATCTCAGCCCAAAGGCAAGGTCCACAAATCAAAATAAATTCCCACAACATTATGTATCAGAAGCAGGATTTGAATCCTAGTCTTTCTGACTTCATGACCAGCTCTCAATCTTCTAGACAACATTGCCTCTCTTTTGCCAGATGCCAGATGGAAAAATGTCACGAAGAATAAAAACTGGTATAAAGCATCATACCATGTCAGAATCAGAGAAAGGTCCCTGCCAGCTCCAAATGCTATGATGCTACAATCCTAAATAATCAGTAGAAATGTGTTTTTCAGGCTCCCTGGCCTACTATTCTGAGGGAGGGCCTCCTGCTGAATGTTATTGGCTAGGCAAACTCCATCAGAATATCAGCAGCACATTTTAATAGCAAGCTGAGCTTTTGTTCCATGTTAATCATGCAACTAGATGTTAGTCAATCAATGGCAGGCCAAGCTACTGTCAAATGATGGGGAAAGAGGTAGAGAGAAGATGCCCCGAATAAAAACTTTGTCTCCATTGATTCCAGAAAACTAGAGCCTTTCATACCAATCTTGGCAGCATGTCCTCAGATAGGCATACAAATCTATTGTATGCTGCTAAATGTATTTTGCAATCAGGTAGTATAGAATGTAGTGACAAGTAGAAAATTCATGGAAATATAATAGCTAAAATTTACATAGGACTTATTATGTGCCAGGCCCTGTGCTAAGTGCTTTACAATTATCATCTCATTTGATCCTCACAACTGCCCTGGGAGATAGGTGCTATTATTATCCCCTTTTTACATATATAGAAACTGAGGCAAACTAGAAGTCAAATGGTTTGCCTAGGGTCACACTTAGGTAAGTGTCTAAGGCCATATTTGAACTCAGGTCTTCCAGACTCTGGGCTTAGCACTCTATCTACTGTACCACCTATCATAGAAACTTAGAATTGAAAGGAGCCTCAGAGGTTTTCTAGCCTCTCCAAGAAGTTATCAGAGAAGAAAACCAAAATAAATGGTTTAGTCGACATCCTCTTTGAATGATACCTTTTACTTTGACTTTACTTTTTTTTTTTTACTTTTACTTTTACTTTACCAGTAGATATACTTAGAATGGAGAAAATTATGCATTAAACTGTGAGTCCAGTAAGGCTAAAGGTAAATTAAGTAAAACAACCCCCTACTGGGATTGGACCTAATATTAACTCTCATCTCGTATATGACTCTAACTATACATCAATCAATAGCAAGGGACTAGATGGAATTCAACATTACCAGAATGATGAAGAAACAGTGTCTAAGAAGACCAATTTATTTCAGCTACATCTTAAATTACAAGTAATCAAAATTAAGTTGTTTAAACAGAAAGAGAAAGCTTGGTGTACATAGGCTCATATGTACAGAGCTAGAAAGGACCCCACATGCTGTCGAATCCAATCTCTTCATTTTACAAATGAAGAACTCAGAACTGAGGCTAGCTAAGGTTAAGGACTTCCCCAAAATCACACCGGTGGTAAAGAGCAGAGCCAAAATTTGAACTGAGGTTCTCTGATTCCAGAGTCAGTGTTCCTTTCACTGTACCAACCTTCCTCACCAATAATGCTATTCTATTACACTGTCGTGTTAAAGAGCTTTATTGGTTTTTAACAGTAGAAATAAAAAATAACTTTTATATATCCCTTTAAAGATTACAAAGTATTTTGCCCAAAGTATTTTTGGCAGTATCTGTATGTCAGCAAATAGAATTGTTGGCAAAAGAGTTGGCTCATAGTAGATGCTTTATAAATGTTTATTGATTAATTGGCTGGTTGATTGCCTCACTTTTCTTATCTGTAAAATGAGGGTAATAGTAGCACTTACCTCTCAGGACTGTAGTGAGGATCAAAAGAAATAATATTTGTTAACCACTTAGCAAACCTTAAAATACTATACAAATGCTAGCTATTATTATTATTATTAACTATTATTATTCCTTGATATTGAACTGCTCATGGCTATTTCAAGTACTAACATCATTTTGGGCCAGTATGTAGTTATTCAAATTAAGGTGATTCCCTAGTCTAATGCCAACATCATTGAAAGGAACATGTATGAGATGATAAATATATCTAGATAGGTATGTGTACATTATATAACATGTATGTATCATATATACATTCAACTTTTCATGTGTTTGTTCAAAGGACAAGAATTTCAGAAAAGATGAGAATTCACCATAGCAAACAAGAAAGAAATATTAAGATAGAAGAAAAAAACTTGCACTTTTACTTCCAAGTGTTTGGGTATGAAACTTTGTCAAAGTGATTGTGAACTCTTTCAGCATCAAACACTGCCTTCTGATGTTATTAGAAAATACTGGATGACCTTTTGGGTTATTTATGATGTAAAATGAACTATCTTTAAAATTGTAATCTTTCAACTGTCAGGAAATCCTTGCAAAGTTCAACAGATTCATAAATAATGGAAGTTAATATTCTGGTACAATGTTATGTAAATTTTAGAGGCTGAAGTATATAGGTTGAAAATAAAAACAGTATTTTTTTTCAAAAGTACTTTAGGTCATGACGACATTCATACAATGAACTTTTTTATCATTTTCAATTCACATTCTTATATTCCTAGGGCAAAGATTTGTTTGATCATGTTACAAGCCTACATTCATGTTCAATTTTTCAAAATAGGATATATAAATCCATTAGTTATATCTGTTAAAGGTAGAATAATAAGTGTACTCTGCTCCCTAACCTCCTATGTTCAATATCCTTTAACAGTAATAAATGTTTAGAAATCAAACAGAAAAATCTTACAGCTTTAGTATTATCATCAGCAGAATATTAATAAGTAGAGTCATCATTTACATGGTACCCAGTATACATGTCATGCCCCTGGCCCTCCTAGAGGCCACCAAGGATCAGAGGTCTATGAACTAGACAGAGCACAGCTGTTTTCATCTATAGCATCTGACTGTTTTCACTGATTTTCAAAAGAATGATACAGTTCCCCTTCATTACTGGAGTTTGGGGAAGAGAGAAGTAAGGTTTTGGCCTTTAAGAGAGTAGAGAATAGGGGGGTGGCTAGGTGGCTCAGTGGATAAAGCACCGGCCCTGGAGTCAGGAGGACCTGAGTTCAAATCCAGCCTCAGACACTTGACACTTATTAGCTGTGTGACCCTGGGCAAGTCACTTAACCCCCATTGCCCCACAAAAAAAAAAAAGAGAGAGAGTAGAGAATAGTGATGACACAAGACCAACTGCAGACCATAGGACCAAACATTTTTGGTCACACATGCCATTTAGCAAGAGAGTAGGGCATATGTGGCACCATAAGCTGTCCCAGACCATATTCAGCCCAAGCATACTTCACAGAAAATGCTTTACTCCAGAAAATGAGGGATCCATAATTATCCTCATTACATATATTATATCATTTCAACTTTACAACAACCCTATGAGGCAGGTACTGCCTAGGTTGGCCATGTTATCTCCATTTTGTAAAGTAAATTGAAATTCACAGAAGATGGATGATTGGCCCATTGTCAAAGAACTAGTAAGTGTTAGAGCTGAAATTTGAACTTAGGTCATCCTTACTTGAGGTCTGAGACTCCATCTATTCTTCTACAATGCCTCTCACAAGGTCAAAAAGAAGGCTAAATGGTATCAGTACTTTTTAAAGCTAGATGGGACCTTAAGAGGATATCGATTACATAGGGTATTAATATTCTCATTTTACAGTGTAAGGGGCTAAAATTCTAGCTATACTATCTAAAATCTAATGAGTGGTCGCCAACAAATTATAAGCTTTAGAAAGAGTATTTAAGTGTTTAAGTATTTATGAAAGAGCATTAGGATCAGAGAGAAAGGTAAAAATCTAACTATTTCTAAGAGACCCCATCATCCGACCCACCATGGTGAGGTCAGGAACCAAAAAGAGACAGAACCCCTCCGCCAGCAGCTTCCTACTTCATGTCCCCCTCCCAGAAATGGGAGGCTCCTCAAGTTGATTGGCTGGTAGCCTTGATAGACAGTCCCCACGAGCAAACGTCACTTCCTGACGCTAAGGACCTTGACCACATGGCTTGCCCTCAGAGGCTTTCACCTCATGGCGGAGCTTTTCTACAGTAAGTCTCCAGCAAGTGGCATCATTCCAATCATTACAACAGATTTGATAACTGAGGTTCAGATAAGTAAATTGATTTTTTCCATGATGACATAGCTTAGCAAGTAACAGATCAGGAATTCAAACCAAAGTCCTTAGCTTCCTAGTGTTCACTCCACCACACTATGCTATCTTTTGTTTAGTCTAAGCTAAATGCCCTAGAGTCTTTAGCATTTTAGGAGAAGAATATTTAAGTATGGAGTTCATTCCAGAGAAAACAAAGGGCACAAAGGGACACAGAAAACTTCTTCCACACCTGACCTCCCAAGAAATCTGCCACACATATTCAAAGAATTGGAAATTCACTAGGATTAGCAAACTCCTCTTTAAAATACAAATACCATCTGGGAGAGTAGTTTTAGTGTGAATTACTTTAATCAACCAAATAGTTTGTTATTTTCTATATTTGGGAAGTGAACAGCTGGTACAGAAGATGGTGTCTGAGAACAGAATTTGTATTTCCTGACCATAACTTAAAATATAGGAGTAATGTACTCTTGTCCCAGGATTGGGAGTGCCTACCAAGGACTAGTTAAAATGTATTTGCCAAAGGTCTTACAAATCTATTCAAAATGGCTTTAAACCGAAAAACTGTCTACATAAATGCACCAAGCTATCTGCCATAAAGAATAGCTACAATATAAGAATTGTCAGATGCCAAAAAATTCAGAGGAAACAAAAATCAAAAAAACAGGTTTCCAATAAAAAAAAGGAATTCATGTCCTCAAAAGCCTGTACATAAATTCTCAAAGACTGAGTTACAAACAAGATGAACAAGATATCCCTATCCAACTCTACCCACTCTTTCCATTGTTCCCATAAGGGTGTCTGGTCAATCTTCACCATGCCAATGGCTAGTTCCCCTTCTGATTCAATTACAGGTCTTTTTAATACTTCATAAAGGGATGGTAGAGCATATATAGCATTTTGTTAAAGTGTTAATACCTCTGCTATCTACCTCCCTTACCTATCCCCCACCTCCAAACTAAGTACTCTAAATTAATACGATCAATCTGGCAGAGAAAAGAAGAGTCTATAAGCAGGAAGAACATGCTAAAGCAACAGAAAACAACTACATGGGGTCCCAAGACATCTTCTCAGGTATGGACCACTAAAGCCAAGCAAGAATCATTTAGTCTTCATTGTGTGAGATTGATGTAAATCTGATGTGAGATGACCTAATGAACAGAACCACCTTCCCTAGAAGGAGAAAAGGACTCGGGAACACAGATAAACTCCATCATTCAAAAAAAAAATAGACCGCAGATGGTGAAGCCAAGTTATCTTCTGTTAAAATCATGGCCAGGATGGACACCAGTGATGTATGAACCTGAGAGGGGAATGCAGAGGTGGTATGTAAGAGGGTTATTTCCAAGGAATCAACTATGAAAAACAGAAATGAGGTAGGAATGGAGGTTACCCCAGGCCTCCAACTGTAAATCTGGCCTTGAGTAGTTTATTGGCCCATCCCATCCAGACTCATGGGCTCCTAAGTAGAAGTGATGATGAAAACAGAGAATTTGAAATGCCCTGTTGTATTGGACAGTGTATCCCAGGTAATCATTTAGAATCAAGGTCACAGGAATCACTATCAGAACACTCATTTCTCCAACTCAGGTACAGATACAGAGAAATTTGACTTTGGTTATTTTAGAATGACTGAAGAATGGAAGGACTAGTTGAGAAGTTCAGTAAATAAACAAAAGTGTTTTTGCAAGAGGATTATGTGATGACAAATATGGAAATATGTTTGACATGATTGCACATATTTGGAACTCAAAATTTTTAAATGAATATTAAAAATGATCTTTACATGTAATTGGTCTTGGGGGGGGGAGGACAGGGCAATGAGGGTTATGTGACTTGCCCAGGGTCACACAACTAGTGTCAAGTGTCTGATGCTGAATTTGAACTCAGGTCCTCCTGAATCCAGGGCCAGTGCTTTATCTACTGTGCTATCTAAGTGCCCCCTCTTTACATGTAATTGGAAAAAATAAAATACTATTTTTAAAAAATAGAGTGCTACATGCGATGTACCTAAAGAGCAACTCAAAAAATCCACCTTACTGACTCTTAGCCTTTTTAAGAATAGTCATGGAGAATACCCTTATTTTTTTTTTTATGGAAAATCTCAGGAACCATAAGAAAAAGATACTGAGCAACAGCATCATTACAAAGTCTGGTAGTCTATCTGCACAACCATACTCTTACAATACAATCATCAAGTATTTTATGGTGTGAAGGCACTGTACTAAGTGCTATAATTGCCTGCAATGGTGGTATAGATTTGGAAGGTCCAGATATAGGTAGACTACCAGACTCTGGACAAAAGAACAAAAATGGACCAGAACACCAAGAGTTCAAAGCCCTGAACTATGGTGCTAGGCAGCCAATGATTTTTTCCAGTGCCAAGTGTATTGAAGTGTATACTACCAGATTCTATTGATAGAGAAAGATAAAGAAGACAGTTTTCCTCTTCCAATCTGGACTTGATCCATTTGAATTCATGCCCCTAGGTATCTCAGAGGCCCTTGCCACATTTCTATGACTTATGGATAAGGTAGTTAAAGACTGGGGGCAGCTAGATGGCGCAGTGGATAGAGCACCAGCCCTGGAGTCAGGAGGACCTGAGTTTGGGTCTGGCCTCAGACACTTAACACTTACTAGCTGTGTGACGCTAGGCAAGTCATTTAACCTCAATTGCCTCACCAAAAAAAAAAAAAAAAAAGACTGGAACTAAAAATATACATATATTGATGTACCTAGCTAATGTAATTGTTTTTGGAAAGATAATGAAAGAACATGAGAAAAAACTAATACACATTTTTATGTCAATTGACTGAAGCTGTGAATTGACAAGTTCCAATTTTGCAGAGGCTGTTTTAAAGTCTCTCGGTATATAGCATCTCAACAAAAACTAAGCACTGTCCCAGAGAACATAGAAATACTCCACAGCTGGAAAACATTCAAAGAAACTTT
The DNA here is from genome assembly GCF_019393635.1 of Dromiciops gliroides. Classification (NCBI taxonomy): domain Eukaryota; kingdom Metazoa; phylum Chordata; class Mammalia; order Microbiotheria; family Microbiotheriidae; genus Dromiciops; species Dromiciops gliroides. Next base: position 183,082,151 of record NC_057865.1, on the reverse strand, counting down.
AGGAATCGAGGACTTTTCTAGAATTGTGACCATTATCATGTTTGTGAAGAAATAGCTGTTATTGCTAAGTCATTCAGTGATCTCACAGGGTTATAAGACCAAGAAGAATCAAATGCAGAGAGACAAGAAAAACTGGCTGTTGTTTAAAGCTTTGGAGATCATTGGATAACTGTTTCAATATATGCACCATTATTGGCCTGTGAAGATCCAAACCCTTTGTGCTACACACAGGTGATAGTTTGGAAGGCCTGGGAGCAGTCTGGTACTGAGTGGTGGTCACCAGAAGTCTGCTACATCTGCCAGCAGAGCATGTAAAGACAAGACTCCTTATTCCACATTCTGTAAAATAGTCTATAAGTGAGAAGATCAGAGGATACATGCATAGAGATAAAACAACAATCAATAGACATCTTAGCCAACACCAAGATGGATGCTGCTTGCAGCTTGTGAGGGCATTAGATCTTTAAGTATCCCATAGTAGTTGTTGACTTAATGGGAATTCTGCTTAGTTATCTAATGAAAGGGAATCAGGCTCAGTTCCCAGAATCTGGAATGGTGAAAACTGGCACCACCTGTGATAGGACTAATATTTACTAGTGTTTCTCCAATGCAGCTTCTTTTTTCTCACCACAACATCCTTCCTTACTCATCAGGGATTGTCTTTACCTAAAAAGGGCAAAAAGTTGTCTATGTAATCTAATTATCCCTGGTTTCCCAAAAGAGGCTTCGTTGTCATATAAAGGGATAAATAAGCTCCAGGCATGGACATTCAAGGCCCCTCAGATTTCATGGATTTCTGAAGATCACCCAAGGCACCTTATCCTTCACCATATTCTGCCCAAATGACCAGACACTTTTCCAAATGGAAAGAATGTAGGGAATGGGTGATCGCACATTCAAAGAAGCTCAGTGTCAATGTATCTTTCTTGTTGTGTTAAGGTACAGTAAACTTCCATTTTTTTAATTCTTCAGTTACTGGTCCCAACATCTAACCTGAACTAAGAGAGTTCTGTAGTTAGAGCTGCCTCTGACACCAAGGTCATATACACACACACTCACACAATCACACACTCACACATGCATATATCTATATACTTATATGTATATGTGTCTATATATGTATATAGATGTATGTGTGTTTGTGTATATATGTGTGTGTATCTATCATATATAATGTGTATACATCTATACATAAATACACATATACCATTCAGTCACTCAACAAGCATTTACTAAGTGCGAACTGTGTGACAGGCACAATACTAAGCAATGAGAATACAAAGAAAGGCAAAAAACCATGGTCCATGCTTTTAAATAGTTCACATTCTGATAAAGGAGACAACATGAAAATAACTACATACATGCAGTACATCAAGAACACACTGACCCAGAGCCCGGCTGCTGCTACCTTGCCCCTTCAGAAGGGATTCCTGAAAGGGAGGGCTTGTCTCTTCTTTAATACCATGAGACTGAAGCTCTACCAATTGTATTCCCCTCATCCACTAGTAACTAGTGCCCACACCCCACACCCCACACCTCACTTTTATTTAACTTTTTAATATCCAGTATATTTTATAGAGGGTTATTTTCTTCAGATATCACAAGAATTCCTCTAATATCTAAGGAATATACTGTCCCCATCCCACCTGTGTCTCTTAAAGTCCCTCTGAAGAACTTTGGTATTGATTATGATATGTGACAGATGGTGGCACAGAACCACCCAGCATGGTGTGCCTATATCAAAGTAGTTGTCATGCTCTATCAGCAAAGCAGAATTTCAATAGCTCAAAAGAAAAGAAAGATATGCAAATTTAGAGACATCTCCATCCTAAATGTTCCCCTTACCCAGAATATTTGTGCCCACCTGTGTAGAGCCTCAATCTCATATTGGTCTCATCAGCCACAGTCAGACACACTATACATTGACCACAACATTGTGATGTCATTTTGGTCCTCTTCAAGTAGAAGGGACAACAATGAACTGAGAAGAGTAAGTTCATTCTTAGCACAGTGTCTACATAACACTGCCTCCACTAAGTTCACATCTAAATTAGGCACCACTGTTCTCAACTTCCACTGGACTGAATCCTGAAAGGCACTCTTTGTTCCCTGGGGCATTGATGCTGAGCTGCCTACAAAACCCAGGTGCCTAAAGGCTATTTCTCCTGACCTTTCCAAATTTACAAGCTCAGAGTCTCCAGTCCCATCATCTAAAAGGGAAAAGAACAAAGGACAAGGCAAAACAACCAAGGTTCATTCTCATGGAATCACATGTTGGCCTCAAGTGGGCAAAAGGCCTGAGCCATCTCCCCTTACAGTGTGGTCCTGCAGCAGACATCAAAAGGGAAAAATTCAAAGCAAGAGTAAGCAGCCAAACAGAATGGCCAAGTCTCTGCTTGTTATATTTTTTAAGGCACCCCCAAGTTCTAGCTACCTAGCCAATAGAAAAGCCTCCTTACCATGTCATTAGCAGACCAGAACCAATTACAGAATTGCTCTGTGTACTCGATCTCTCCAAGTCACTTCCATTGCACATGATCAGTATGCCTCAAACAGACTCCCTAGGATCCTCCACATTCAGAAATTCTGGCAGAGATACTCTGTGTATGTTCTAGTCTATGTTAAACAAGGTACATACAATGTAAATGGAGGGAGTAATAGTAAGGAATGGGAAGAAGAACTTCAGAAGGCCTCTTGCTGAAAAGAGATTTGAGCTAGCTCTTGTAGGAAGCCAGGGAAGGTAGGAGGCTGAGTGGAGATGGGAGAGAACTTGAAACATGAAGGATGGCCAGTAAAAAGGCATAGTGTGGAGAAAGTATCATTTGGGTTGGGGGGGGAAGCAAGTAGGACAAGGTATCTGGATTGTGGAGAAGAGTAAAATGTAAGACTGGAAAGGTAGGAAGGGGACGGGTTGTAAAACGCTTCAAATGCCAAAACAGGATTTTGTGTTTAATGTTAGAGGTAATAGGAAGCCACTGAATTTTATTGAGAGGGGGAAGAAGAAGGGGAGAGTAAACATGCTTTAGGAAAATCACTTTGGCAGTTGAACAAAAGATTAATTGGAGTGGGGAGAGACTTGAGGCAGAGAGATTAATTAGAAGTTTATTGTAAAAGTCTGGGGGAGAGTTGATGAGTTAGTAGAATAGTGGTAACTATGTGAGTGAGGAGAAGGGGCCATATATAAGAGAAGTTGTAGAAGTAAAATAGCAAGATATGACAATGAAATAGTTTATGTGGGGCAAGTGAGCAGCTGAGGAATGTCACTAATGTCATGTGAGGACAGTGGTTCCCTCAACAGTAATAAGAAGAAAGTTGCAAAGTGGGAAAATTTGGGAGTGAAAGAGAAGATAATAAATTGTATCTTGGAGATGTTGTGTTTGAAATATCTATGGAAATCCAATTTGAGATATCAAAAAAAAAAATAATTTGTGGTCAGGTAAAAGATCAGGGCTACATATAAAGATCTGAAAATTATTGGCATGGAGACCATAGGTGAACCCAATGAGAACTGATGAGATTACCAAGAAAGACAGAATAGAAGGAAAAGAGAAGAGGACCCAAAATAGAGCCTTAAGGGACATGGTGGGAGTGACCTGGGTGAAGATCTAGCACAGGAGAATGATCAGGAACAACAGATAGATAGGAGCAGTTTCAGTTGAACAATGAGGTTAGAAGCCAGATCACAATAGGTTTAAAAGCAAGTTAAAGGATAAGAAGAAGTAAGTAGTCAGTGTAGGCGACTCTCAAAGAGTTTAACTGAGAAAGGGAGGAGAGATACATGATGATAGTTAGCAGTGATGGGAGATTTTGTGAGGGTTTTTTGATGATAAGCGTGTATTTGTGGCTGCAGAGAAGGAAATAACAGATAGGAATAGAGTGAAGATTGAAGAGAGAGTGGGGAAGATAGTAGGGACAATCTGCTAGAAAAGATAGGAGATGGGATCAAGTACCCATGTAAAGGAGTTTCCCTTGTCAAGGAAGAAAACAATCTCTTCATGTAAGATAGAAGTGAAGAAGACAGGCAAGGGAGATGTTTACCTGATGTGAGAAAAGGAAAAGGGGAGAAAAGGGAACTACTGGCAAATGGCCTCAATTTTTTCTATGAAGCAGGATCCTTATCTGAGAGGGTGTGAGAGAAGAGAACTATGGGAAACATAAAGAGGGATGAAAAATTTTGGAATAGTGTCTATGGAATAGTAAATCAATGAGTAAGACATAAGAGGATTGCCTTGCTATGGTAAGAGCCCAGTTAAGATTATGTACCATACATCTGTAGTGGACCTAATCCAGATGGTTCTGATATTTGTCCAACTATGTTCAGCAGCTCAAGAATAGGAGTGATGGAGACAGAAAGTGGGAGCTATCCAAAGTTGAGGTTTGGAAAAGTGTGGTCATCAACCAGACAAGGGGACAAGGAATTCAAGTGTAGAACATAGTATAGAGTTGAACTTATTCACCAAGAGATGGAAATAAGGGTAGCCTGGGAAAGAAGTGAGGACAATCCAAAGTATACCTTCTTCATTTATAATCTGCACCCTCTCTTCTTTTTACCTATTCTTTTTCTTTTGAATGAGGTATATCCATCCGTAGCCATAGTCCAGTGATGGGTTTCCTCCCATCAAGTCCTAGTGATACTTATGAGATAAAATTTGTCTCCTTAAATCAGAACCTTTGGCTCTTTTTGTTTGTTGCCCTAAACTTCGGACATTTCTGTGCACACATTGAAACCATGGTTTTTATTACTAGGTTCTTTTTCAAATTTTATCTCCTATAAACTTCAGGTTGTGCTGTTTTATTTATATTACTTTGTTTTGTCTCCTGTGTACTTCCAGTGATCTTCTATTTTGCCTTTAAAGACTATCTTGATAATGCCTAAAATATTGTTGACCTTTTGGGTCAATAGTACATTGGACTAATATCCTAAGAGAACAATCTACAGAGTCTCAGATACTTAGTTCAGTAGCTCAGAGCCATTCTATACTGACTGCATTGGCTTTATTGGTCTGTCTGATATTCACCTCAGGAGTCAGAACCAAGACAATTTATAGAATTACCTTTTTATCCTTGGTAACAGATGCAGATACATAAGCTGTAATTATTTTCATGGTGATCTTTTTATAAATATTAATCATTAATATTTCAATATGAGATGGTCAAAAATCCCATAAAATGATTGTTCTTGTTGCCTTTAGGTGTAAAAAAAAACAAACCCAGCTCCTTTATTTGCCTTTACAAGAACCTGTTCGCCATCCTTCCAAAAAGAAAAAGTAACTTCTTAGTACCCTCTGCCATCTTTTCTGATGCTCCATGTCTGTCACTCAAAAGCAGAAGGGGACACCCAGAATTGAAGGAAATTTGGGGGTTTTTTCTTTTGTTTCATAGATTGCCATGACCAAAGAAGTCATCATTAAGAAACCGGCATACAGCTCATTAGCTGTATTAGCCTCTCCATACTTCACTGGGCTGGTACTTGGAATATAGACAGTCTGCTGTCAAGATTGTATTCAAAGCCTTTCCAGCATAGTAGAAGCTGCCAGAGTGTGAACTCTACTGTCAGAACCTTTAAGAACTCAGAGCCTGAAAAGATCACTAAAAAAGTTGAATATAGTTATAGAAAAACCAAGAAAACCAAAGAATTGTTCAGGAAGTACTCCTCCTCTCAAGAGGGAAGGGGTGACAAGGAAGGAAGGAAGGGAGGGAGGGAGGAAAAGAGGGAGAGAGGGAGGGAGGGAGGGAGGAAGAAAACATTTATTAAGTGCCTACTTTGTGCCAGTCACTGCTCTAAGTTATTTACCCATATTATCTCATTTGATGCTCACAACCACCCTGGGAGACAGGTACTATTTCTATCCTCATTCTAAAGTTGAGAAAATTAACTAGACAGTAATTAAGTCACTTGCCCAGAGTCACACAGCTAGTGAGTGTCCAAGGAGGGATTTAAACTCATCTTCTTGACTATTGCTCTTAGTGCAACCTCAGTTGCAATGACAATATCATATATATTGTAAGATGTGGACTCTGTAATGAATGTTTTTACTTAGTTGATTTTCTTTGTCACAAGGGAAGAGTTAATCTGAAGAGGAGGGGAATGACTATGATGTGGACAAAGGGAATTTGTTTTGTTAGACTATATACATTTGTAATGGGCTTTGGGTTTTTGCTTTCTGAATTGGGCAGAGGGGTGGGAGGAAGAGATTATGGACCTGAAAATAAAATGGTTTTTTTTGTTTAGGCATTGAAGTAGAATTATGAAGATTTTTTTATAATCTGCTAATGAAGACATTTTGGAATCTTCCACGTTACGTCTGTCTTTCTAAAAGCATTTTTTGTTTTTTGTTTTTTAGTGAGGCAATTGGGGTTAAGTGACTTGCCCAGGGTCCCACAGCTAGTAAGTGTTAAGTGTCTGAGGCCGAATTTGAACTCAGGTACTCCTGACTCCAGGGCCGGTGATCTATCCACTGTGCCCACCTAGCTGCCTCTCTAAAAGCATTTTTGAAATGACTGTTCTTTCTTAATCTGTTCTGTGTTTTCTGCTTTGTTTTAAGGAGTCTGTAATAGGCATTAAGGAGTAGAGTATTGGGAGTGATACTGCACACTTCAACTCACCCTTAGAGGCCGCTCACCTCTGGAGGGGGGTGGAGCATTAAACTCTTCCCAAAAGCCTTTCTTTAGAGAGAGCTCAAAACCTTCCAAAGAATGCAATAAGGGTGTGTGTGTGTGTGTGTGTGTGTGTGTGTGTGTGTGTGTGTGAGAGAGAGAGGGGGGGGGGGATTCAAAGAGAGACAAAGAGAGGAGATTGACTTAATTTAATTTCCCAGAGCACAAAAAAAGAGAGAAATTCATTGGGGCTTCTTTAGACATCAAAACAGCTCAGGAACATGTGGGAAGCTATGGGGCTGGCAATGAATTAGGCATTCACCATTACCCATGGCCTAATTTGAAAAGAAATCATTCCCCAGAGGGAGGAGGTCAAAAAGTGATACCACAAGGAAGGAGTAGCCTGGCCCACAAAAAGGTGGGAGTAAAGTGATGGGCATCTCTGCCAGCTTCCTCACCAACCTCCCAGCAAGAACCCAAATGTTGCATTATTTTTGTTATTAATTGTTATTCATTTCTGATGTCAAGGAATAACTGAGTTACTAAAAATCCCATATGTAGACTTTGGCCCTTGGCTTTCTAGCTCACCAACTTTCCAGCTAACTCCCATTAAAAAAGCTCAATGCCCAACACAGTGCTAAATAGCACAAGTGGTATTTTTGAAAAAGTGTTTGTTTATCTTTACAGTCAAATTGGTTTGATGGCAAAGAAAGTCTGGTTGATTGTGCAGATATCAGCTGATAAGGGAACTGGAAAAATGATTTCATTAAAAATAGTTGCTTTAATCCCTGAACCACCAGAGTTGACTCTTTTTGTTACTTGGTACTGTCTCTTTTTCTAAAAGAATCTATATTTTAGCCCAAACTTAAGGAATGATTTAACATGTGTTATAATTTTCACCAGGGAGCTCAATGTATAGAACTTTTCAGAATGGTATCCTATTCCATTGCTCTGTGGCTTATTAAATTCAAGTTCACTACCATTCTGTTTTATAGGTACTTATTTCTTTTCATCTTTCTTCTTTGGGGAGCCTGTTCAGTTTTATCAGTTTGAATCTACCTCTAGTTCTCCGATAAAAACAGTATTGTTTTTCCCTTCTGTCTTTGTACATGTTTAATATAACAGGTTTTTTCATGGAAATATTATGAAGATTTTTTTGCTATGACTGATCATGACACTATATTGAATCTTAATTTATATCTGTAAGTTGACCATACACTTAGGTCTCATCCAAGTGATCAAAGTAGTGATTTTTTAAATCACTTTTAGAAGTTTCTGTGTTAACCCAGTAGTCATTCAGGAAGAAGATAAACCATCACCTTCATCTCTTATATAGCCCCTTACAAGTTTATTTCAAAGAAAGTTTAATAACGTTTACATCATAAGTAGAATCTAAATGCAATTCAGCCTAAGAGATTGAAACTCAGAAGAACCTCTTACAAAGACTATGACTTCAGAGTAAATATTTTAATAGAGTAAAATATTTCTACTGTCACAACATTGTTTTATTCTCAATGGCAAACATTTTCAAAACCACATTCAAAAAACTAGAAAACATTCAAAAGCTTCTATCGTTGGGGGAAAGGGGAGGACAGCACAGGAGAAGCCCTGTCCTGCCTCCACATTCTTGTTTCATTTTGCAGCTTAAACAAAGAAGCCATAGTTCAGCTGTATGAAAGATATTCAAAGGAGAATTATGCTTAAAGTCACAGAAATAATATGCTGCTAGGCCTTTATTCTACAAAATTCAATAGTCAAGGGGGCAGCTAGGAGGTACAGTGGATAAAGCACTGGCCCTGGATTTAGGAGGACCTGAGTTCAAATCTGGCCTCAGATACTTGACACTTACTAGCTGTGTGACCCTGGGCAAGTCACTCAACCCTCATTGCCCTGCCAAAAATAAAACCAATAGTCAAATAATTCACTTTACTGCTTATCTTCAGAACCACAATTAGGGGCATATAAAAAACAGGCAAGAATTCACAACAATTATTTAAATTTTCATTTGGGGTTAATTAATAAACTAGACAATTATGATGAAATAAAAATTCATGTTAATGATGCCAATATGGTAAAAAACAAAAAGAAAAAAGGTATGGAAACACATCTTTTTAAAGTCCATCTGCCACTGGATTCAGTTGTCTATGTTCCTAATACAATCAAATTTTCCTTTTCTGTACGTTCTTCTGTCCCTCTTCTTCCAAACATACACACAGGTCTTCCCCAGTCTTCCTACCTCAGAGCTTTACTTGTGTAAAGTCATCACATGATAGGAGAAAGAGCATTTGATTTACAATCAGAACACCTGGGTTCAAATCCTGACCCTGTCAGTTAAAGCTTATGTAACCTTGAGCAGGTCAATTAATTTCTTGGGTCTATTTACTCAAATAAAATGAAAGTGTTGCACTAGATGACATTCTAAGTCACTTCTATTTCTCAGCATCCTGTAATAGTCTGGGGTTCAAGTATAATTTGGTTTCTTAAGCAGAGGCCTTACAATTCTCTTGCATTTGTAAGGAACCATGCCTGCCTCACCACTCCTTTTTTGCTTCCTAATCCAATGCATGAATGTTTCAACTCTGAACTTTGAGAGGGATCTTATTTAGCAAAGTGGTCCCTGTAAAGCCACTAATCAATAGTTGGTTGTTAGGGCTATGGTATGCTTACTATGAGCATACTACAGTTAATTCAAAGTTGACAACAGCAAATAGCTTTGAAGAAATTCCCTCACTGTGCTAGATCACGTCTTACTGCTGGGACATATTTCTTCAGTGTTTACAAGTCCCACCACTGTGGAGTTCAAAGAGGTCTTCAAATGCAACTTCCTTAACATACAAATTACAGAGTAGCACCAGGCCAGGGAAATAAACCTTCTTCAGTTAGTTGTTTTTTTTTTCATGAGATTCCTCTGCAAATAATTGCAATTTATGTATTAAAATCCACTAGTCTATCCCCATGAGATCTAATTCATTCTGACTACCTAAAAGTTGTTTTAAGCAGCTGCCCAAGCTCAAGGAGTGACTAATTTCCATGTCTTCTATACAGTCCATAAAAAAGTACTGACTTGAGTCAAAATATTTTTATACCTTCTTTTATACATATTTTATGGTGGCATCTGGACAAGTAAACTCAGGTAATTACAACATGGTACCAATGAGACCAAAGCTGTGCCTTTTTTCTCTCCATGAACCATTAGCTTCAGATGGAAAAAAATCATCTCTTCATAATCTGCACTTCTAACATTAGCCAGACATCAGAAATATGTATACAAATGGTCTCAGAAGAGGACTGAGTAAGAGAGTATGGGTGGTTCAAATAAAGTTATTTGCAGATTACAAAGAATTTTAAAGTTCACAACCTATTGATGATAGGTCATTAATTTAGCAAATATTTATTGAGAATTACTATGCTTAAGGCATTGTGCTAGACTCTGTAAAGGATGCCAAAAAAAAAAGAAAAGATAGTCCTTGCCTCAATAAGATTACAATCTAGTAGAGGAAATAAGGAATATACAGAAATACTGCAACACAAAATAGCATGTAATAAATGCCATAAAAATGTCATATATAAGCACTGTAAGATTTAAAAGAAAGATCCATTTTTCATGGTAAGGGAAGCCTAAAGAAAGTTTTTTAGAGGAGGTGGCATTCATTCTAGTCTTTGGAAACTGAATAGGATTTCAAAGAAAGAAGAAATGAGGGAAGGGAATTCTAAGTAAATGGAATGGCATAAGCAAAAGCACAGAGGGCAAAGGTAGAGGGTACATTTAAGGAATGGTCAGTAACTCAAGTTGGTTAGAAGATAGTGAGTATACATGAGAAAAAAGGCTAGACAGATGAGTCCAATCGGCCCAGATTCCCAAACTTCATTTTATAAGTAATGGGAATTATTGAAGATTTTAAAGCAGAGAAATAATATAATCCTAACTTCCCTTTAGAAAGTTTAGTTTGGTAGCAAGCAAGAGTGACTATGATAGAGGTTGGGGGCAATGACCAGTGAGGTCTCTTCCACTTTTAACAATCTATCACTTTATAAAACTAGTTAGAAGACTATCAACATGGTACAAAGTAATGGAAAATTGAAGGAGGCTAGTGGTAGTGAGAATGCAAATGATAAGAAATGTGAGGAAAAGTGTCTAATTTAATGTGGGAGGAGAGGAAGAAGGAAGTGTTAGAGATATCACCAAAGTTTTGAGCCTTTATGACCTGGGAGAAGGATAGTGCCACTTAAAAAAAAAAAAAAAAAAGGTAAGGAAATTGGAATGGAATCTATTTCAGGGTAAGTAGATCCGATGTGAACATATAAAGCTAATGATACTGTGGTAAAAAGTGAAAGCTTTTAACAGTTGGTTAGCGATAACTGAAGGATGCCAGTTTTTGAAGGACCACCCTTTCGGGGAAGAGACCGTGACAAACTGCCCGTGTGTCTGCTAAGCACTCCACTTCCGGGGTGCGAGCTTAAAGGCAAGGAGAGAATGGAAGTGGTGCCTTTTTCTCTCCTCACTCGCTCGCTTGCTCTGCACACACACACACACACACACACACAGGCGTGCGCTGACTCAAATTCGACAGTGTGGTCCTTGGTGATCAGCCTGGTTCTCCTTAATAGCATGTGCTTGACACAGTTCTCAGCCTCAGAGGTGGCCTTGGGTTTTTGGTGAGTTCTATACAGAATATATTCTAAGCTTAGATCTAAGACTATTTATTTGTATTTCTACTTTCCTATTTCTCTAATCAGCTTCACCTTGTTTGTTGGCTAATTAATTCCCAAACAATAAAAGCTAAGTAATCCATTTCTAACTAAAGCTCAGAGGTTTCTTTCTCTTACTGGTCTGGGAGATATATAAGGGAAAGGTTAAAGGGGAGTTTAATGCTCTTATATCTAATTTTAAATCTCACAATACCAAATAAGACTTTGTGTTGTAAATGTCTACTATGCAGTTGGAAATATTGGACTGGAACTCAAACTGGATATATAGCTTTGGGGAATTATTCTCACAAAAGTGATTATAGCTGAATCCATAGAAGTGAATGAGACTGTCAAATAAGAAAATGTGAAGACAATTCCATTATTTCAACATGAATTTACTAAATGTCTACTGTGTGCAAGAAAAAAAAAAATCCTACCATCAAGTATCTTACATTTTACTGAAAAAAGAGGGCAAGGGGCAGCTAGGTGGCACAGTGGATAAAGCACCAGCCCTAGATTCAGGAGTACCTGAGTTCAAATCTGGCCTCAGATGCTTGACACTTACTAGCTGTGTGACCCTGGGCAAGTCACTTAACCCTCATTGCCCTGCCAAAAAAAAGAAAAGAAAAGAAAAGAAAGGGCCAAGGACAGAAACTTGGAAAATACAATAGCTGGGGGGAGCAGGAAAGGGAGGATTAAACTGGGCAGAGAATTATTCTGTGCCATGGGATCCAACAAAGTAAATAATTTCAAGGATATGGTAATCAGCAGTGAAAAATGCTAAAAAAAAATTGATGAGGATAAGGAATGTGGGGGCTGGGGAGAGGAAAAGTCACTGTATATGGTAATTAGTTCTCTGGAGAACTTAGAACAGGTTAAATTCATAATGGACCAGTAGCCAGACAGCAATAGATTATCAAATTCATAGTAAGGGAATGAAAGTGTTACATGTAGACTGCTCTTTTAAGAAGTTAGAATGGAAGGAGAAAAGGGAGCTACAATGGTAACCGCAGGGAATAACAGAATAGTGAAATTTTCTTTAATATAAAGGAAATCTGAGTATGCATCTATACAAAAGGGAAGGAGATAGTGGAAAGGAAGACATTGTAAATGTAACAGAAAGATGATGGAAGGTCCAGGAGCAGGCAGAAAGGAATAAGATCAAGAGTATAGGTGGCTTTTATGGTTTTAGAAAAGAGTGTTTCCTCTGAGTGAGGAGGTTAGCAAAGGATGGATGGAAATAGAGATTTTGAAGCGAGCAGTAGGGAACTGAAGAAGGACCTGCTAAATTACTTAGTCAGTAATATCTTATTTGTACACATGAGGCAGCTCATCATTTTAATAAGAATAGACCATAGTGAAGAGGAATTAAAGCTGAAAAGTTTCATCTGGGCAAACCCCCTCAGTAACATCAACTCATATTTTCATAAAACATGTTCATCACAACAATCCTTTGAGGGAGGTAGAGAAAGTATTATTATCACCATTTTAATAATGAGAATTTTGATGGTCAGAAAGGTTGTCACTTGCCCATATTAATACAACTAGTAAGTATTCATTGAAGAAGCTAATAAAATATCAGTAATAACTTTCATAAGATAAATCAAAATATAGGTATTTATGAAGCACATATAAAAGGGAGAGCCTTTCAAGAGGAAATTCAGGCAGGATATATAGGCTGTAGAGTCATCCATAGAGATTTCAAGAAGAAACGACAGAAGACTTCAAACATTTAAATGGCTATCACATAACGGAGGAGTTACATTTGTTCTGCTAAGTCCTAAAGGGCAGAAGCAGGAGCAAAGGATAGAAGTTTCAGAGAGGCAGACTTAAGCTTAAAGAAGTTTCAGAGAGGCAGACTTAAAGAAAAAAAATCTAATAATTAAAGCTGTCCAAAAGGGAAATATGCTGCCTCAGAAGATTATGAATTCTCCCTCACTAGATGTTCTCAAGCAAAAACTAGAGGGTCTCTGGTGATATATGTGGTAGAGGGGATTCTTGTTCAGTTACAGCTTGAAATAAGTTTGCATTTCTTATATAGTTCTGAAATTCTATGATTCTGTTACTGAGAGGGAGAAATAAAATTAATTCTATTTTGAACACCTTGAATTTTGAAGATAATATGATAAACAAATGAAAATGTCTTGAAGCAGCCTGTACTGAAGATAACTCATTCAATCTCTTAGTCTCCACTCATATAGACTCACCGAAGTTCAGCCCCTCATTATATCTACCCTATAATAATCAACCAATAATTGATTTCCCTGATACCAGTTTCTACTCCACTTAAATCCATCCTTCACATTATCAAAAGAATATTCATAAAACACAGGTAAGACTACATTACTTGCCTACTGAAAAATGTTTAGTAACTCATTTTTATTTGATTTTTTTATTTTTCCCAATTACATGTAAAAACAATTTAAACATTTTTTCAGATTTTGAGTTCCAAATTATCTCTTTCCCTGTGACTCTCTCATTGAGAAGGCAAGCAATTTGAGATAGATTTTATATGTGTAATCATGCAAAACACATTTCCACGTAAGTCATACTGTAAAGGAAAACACAAACAAAAAAAAACCAGAAAAATAAAGAAAGTAAAGAAAAAGTATAACCAATCTGCATTCAGGTTCCACCAGTTTTTTCCTTGGAGATGGACAGCACCTTTCATCGTAAGGCCTTCAGAACTGTCTTAGATCATTGTATTGCCGAAAATAGCTGTTATTCACAGTAAACCATCATACAATATTGCTGCAGTAACTCCTTATTGCCAAAAAGATCATCTAGAAGTTCCTTAGCCTAGTATTTCAAGTCATTCACAGTCTGACTCCCACGTATCTGTAATTTTCCTCATTCCATTAGGACATCCAGTTCCTTTCTCTCTTTGTTCCCTAAATTTTGGGCATTTGCTTCTAGACATTTAAGTCCATAGATTTTATTACTGGCTCCTTTCTCATATTTTGTCTCCTATGAACTTCTAGTTGTTTAAAATAGTATTCTTCTTTCTTTGTAGCTATTTTTGTTAGGATTCTTGAACTCTGCGCGCGCGCGCGCGCGCGTGTGTGTGTGTGTGTGTGTGTGTGTGTGTGTGTGTGTGTGTGTGTGTTTAATGGACCTCTTTGGCAGTCTGAACAAAAGTAGGATGGGCTTCTATGAGAAGTGATGGGTTCGGGGCAGCTAGATGGCGCAGTGGATAGAGCACTGGCCCTGGAGTCAGGAGTACCTGAATTCAAATCCAGCCTCAGACACTTAACACTTACTAGCTGTGTGACCCTGGGCAAGTCACTTAACCCCAATTGCCTCACACACAAAAAAGAAAGAAAGAAAGAAAGAAAGAAAGAAAGAAAGAAAGAAAGAAAGAAAGAAAGAAAGAAAGAAAGAAAGAAAGAAAGAAAGAAAGAAAGAAAGAAAGAAAGAAAGAATGAGAAGTGATGGGTTCTCCTTCCTTATGTCTTCCAGCAGAGGCTGGATGACTCCTTTTTGAGTATGTTATAGTGGATGTTCCTTTCATGTATGGATTGGACTACATGGCCACCAAGATCTCTTCCAACTCTCAGATTCAGTGATTTTATGTTTTACGTGTCATAATATAAACAGCTGAAATTAAAATTGCTATCATAAATGAGATAGATTTTTCTCATGTCACATGTAATAAACTGATTCTTTTTATAGCAGCAATTTTTGAATTACAAGCAAAAGAACTTATTCTTTCTTTTTATTTTACTTCTTTGAATCAGTGGAGCTTTTCTAATGAATCCAGGCTGCTAATGAATTGGGTCAGCTCTACCAAAATCAATGAAACATTTCTCTCAAATCAGTATTCACTGGAAATGCTCCGTCGATTTCAGCACGATACTTAATATTCTTAATACAACAAAGAAAGAATTATTTAATATCCACAGTCAAATGAGAATTCACCTAAACAAAAAAAGTAATAAAATGGTAAAATCTCAGGTTCACAAAATATGGAAATTAAATCTCCACAATATGATCTGGTAGGGGTTGGAATAGATAATGATTTCTGCAGTCCCTTCTCACTCTAGATTTCTATGATTCTCTCATAGTCAGTACCATTCCTTGTTATACTTGCCAGAAACTTTGGCAATCACAGTTCTTTGGTGTTATTCATAAAACAAATGGTTACACAAGACAATCAAAATCAAATCAAATCAGTAACATTGTTTAAATGCCTACTCTGTGCCAGGCACTATGCTAAGGGAAAATCACATAGCATAGGAAATAGATTAAAGACATAAAGAAACTTGACAGCCACAAAATGGTCTTGCAGAGAATTATCCATAGAGAGGTTAGGGCTTAGCCATGGGGTTTTTAGAGAGCTTCAGAGGTTGCTGGTGACTTGATTGACCAACTCTGCCAATAGAGGATATATCAGTTAGTAGGCAAATGTGAGAGGGAAACTGTCACTGGCCATGAGAGCCAACTCAATTCACCAGGACATCAAGGAAATCTGTGTTTAACTATTTTGTATGTTTGTGTTACTCTAAGGGGTATGTCCTGAATCCTGAATATGTGCCCTGGAGGAATGAGCTCCAGAATTCCACTAGTCCTGGCAACATGAGGCTTCAGAAGTAATGGAGCAGATGTGAAGGCAGGGTGGATTGTTATGAAAGTCAAGTCAACTAGTCAATCATTTATTGAGTGCCTACTATGTGTCAGACACTCTGCTAAGTGATAAGGATAAAAAGAAAAACAGGGGCAGCTAGGTGGTGCAGTGGATAGAGCACCGGCCCCGGAGTCAGGAGGACCTGAGTTCAGGTCTGGCCTCAGACACTTGACACTTACTAGCTGTGTGACCCTGGGCAAGTTACTTAACCCCAACTGCTTCATGAAAAAAAAGAAAGAAAGAAAAACAGAAAACAGTGTCTGCTCTCAAAGACCTCAGAGTTTAATGAGGGAAATAACAAGTAAACAATTATTTACAAACAAGATATGAGTAAAATAAATTGGAAATAATCAACAGGGAAGACGCTAAAATTAAAGAGGAATGCAAAAGGTTTCTTATAGGAGGTGCCCAAAGGGAGGCATCAGTAATGAGAAATGATTGATGTCAGGCATCTTGAACTCTATGTCCAAAACTGAATTTCCCCTTCTTTCTCACTTCCCTGTTACTGTTGAGGGCATCCTCCTAGTCACCCAAGGCTTACAACATAGGTGTCAATCTCAACTCCTCACTCTCTCTTACCTCCCAAATCCAATCTGTTGCCACATCATGTCATTTCTATCTTCCCAACACCTTCTTTCCTCTGACACTGTCACCTACCTAGTACAGGCCCTTATCACCTCACATGTGGGCTATTGCAATAACCTGTTGATTGGTCTCCCTGCCTCAAGTCTCTTTGCACACAAACCCATTTTCCACACAGCTATTAAAATGATCTTCCTACAGTACAAGTCTAACCATGTCTCATACACACACACACACACACACACACACACACACACACACACACACACACTCACACACACGTACATTCAAAAAACTTCAGTGGCTCCTTATTACCTCCAAGATCAAATATAAAACCCTCTGCTTAGCTTTTTTTAAAATAGAATTTAATTTTTTAATTTAATTTTTTTTAAGTGAGGCAATTGGGGTTAAGTGACTTGCCCAGGGTCACACAACTAGTAAGTGTTATGTGTCTGAGGCCAGACAGGTACTCCTGACTCCAGGGCCAGTGTTCTATCCACTGCGCCACCTAGCCACCCCACCTCTGCTTAGCTTTTAAAGACCTTAATAACCTGTCCTTTCTCCACCTTTCTAATCCTCTTACTCTTTATTCCCTTCCATGTACTCTTGGATGCAGTGACACTGGCCTCATTGCTGTTCCTTGAACAATACATTCCCTAACCAGACAATGTGCATTTTCATTAGCTGTCCCCCATGCCTGAAATGTTCTCCTTCCTCATCTTTGCCTCCTGCATTCCCTGTCTTCCTTAAAGTCTTGGTTAAAATTCCACCTTCTAGATGGTCTTTCCCATTCCCCCAGGCTAGTGCTTTCCCTCTTAGATTACCTCTAATTTATCTTAAATATATATCTCATTTATACATAGCTGTTTCCATGTTTTCTACCTCCTTTCCTCCATTAGATAAACCCCTTGAAGAGCTGTTTTTGTATCTTTTTTGTATCAATAGGCCTTAGCACAAGGCATGACAAATCATAATAAGTTTGGTACAAACTTAATAAATGCTTATTGATGACTTGACTTGCTTGTAGCATGGATGAAGTATCTTTACTGAGGTGGTTGATCTCCCTTTTCTAAGGTCACTTGTCTTGATCTATATCTTGCCACTGGACTCTGATGACTCTGGAGGGGAGAGTGAGTCTGATGACTCTGCATAGCTCTGCCTTGCTTAAATCCAATGCACTTGCAAGTCAAGACATCACCCTCCTGATGTCATGGGTCCTCTTTAAAAATGAAGGGCAGGGGCGGCTAGGTGGCACAGTGGATAGAGCACCGGCCCTGGAGTCAGGAGTACCTGAGTTCAAATCCGGCCTCAGACACTTAACACTTACTAGCTGTGTGACCCTGGGCAAGTCACTTAACCCCAATTGCCTCACAAAAAAAAAAAAATGAAGGGCAAAGGGGCAGCTAGATGGTGCAGTGAATAGAGCACCAGCCCTGGAGTCAGGAGGACCTGAGTTCAAATCTGGCCCCAGACACTTGACACTTACTAGCTGTGTGACCTTGGGCAAGTCACTTAACCCCAATTGCCTCACCAAAAAAAATAAAATAAAATAAAAAGGACGAACCACAACAAAGGTAGCAGGAGCACTGGCCTCTAACAATACCAAACAAATAAATTTCCATAAATGTTTGTTAAATAATAGCTCTTCCTATTCGCAATTGACATAACTGGTTTTATTTGTATTTGCACACTTACAAACTTTGTAAAGATCGAAGTAGGTAGGAGAGGAAAGAGAGCATAAAGACAAACATATATAGTATGTATATATCTATATGTGTGTATGTACATATATACCTATATGATTTTAACATTTGCAAAGAACCATACATTTCATTTGATCCTTCCTCACAATACTATGAGGCAAGGACTATGGGTATTATGTCAGTTTTACATATAAAGTAATAATTTTGGAGGAATTAAGCGATTTGTCCATGATTATACAACCACTAAGGCTCAGAGGCAGGGTTCAACCTTAGTTCTGTCCTAAACTCCAGGTCCAGTGTTCTTTACTTTAAAAAGTAATTGAAGAGTGGATAGAGCACCGGCCCTGGAGTCAGGAGGACCTGAGTTCGAATCCAGCCTCAGACACTTAACACTTAACTAGCTGTGTGACCCTGGGCCAGTCACTTAACCCCAATTGCCTCACCAAAAAAAAAAAAAAGTAATTGAAGAGTTCAAAGAGATTCATATGGAATCACATGAAAGTGGTATTTCCACTACCCCATACTTTCTTTCTTTCTTTCTTTCTTTCTTTCTTTCTTTCTTTCTTTCTTTCTTTCTTTCTTTCTTTCTTTCTTTCTTTCTTTTTTGGTGAGGCAACTGGAGTTAAGTGACTTGCCCAGGGTCACACAGTCAGTAAGTGTTCAGAGTCTGAGGTCAGATTTGAACTCAGGTCCTCCTGACTCCAGGCCTGGTGCTCTATCCACTGCACCACCTAGCTGCCCCACTACCCCATACTTTCACTTGTGTGATAAGCACATTTGTTTAGCTGAAACAGAAGGAATATATACATATATGTGTGTGTACACATATATACATACATTTACATACATACACACATACATATATGTTGGAAATGAGAAAGAAGTATTTTAGAGACATGGAAGTGAATATTAAGTGAAAGGTATTGAAGTCTAGTCTTGAAATTGATAGAATAATATTTCAATGTCACCACAGACATTTGAAATAATGTGGGGGGAAATGGCCTCTGAGAATGAAATTTCAGCAGTTGTATATAGGATGAATTGAAACAGGGAGAAAGCATTAAAAAAAAGAAACTATGTAGAAGAGACAACAGTGGTGATCAGGCCTGGATTAAGAAGGAAGGAGTGAATCCAGAAGACATTATGAAAGAAAATTCTTCAATATTTGCCAATGGTTTAAATGTGAGGAGCAAACAAGAAAAAAGGAAGCAAAAATAATTTATGAGTTATGAGAGTATGGATATGTATCATAGTTATTCCTTAGTGAGCAACTGAAAAAAGTGATAGCAACTAATAGAGAGAGACAGAGAGAAATAGAGAGATATAGCATTTAGTAACTGCTTACTATGTGCCAGGCACTGTGCTAAATGCCAGAGAGAAATACAAGCAAACAAGAAAGTCCTCTCTCAAGGAACTTACATTCTAAAAGGAAAAGATAAAATACAAAAGGGATATGGAAAGTAGAAGGAGGGAAGTGAGCTGACTGAGGCCCCTCATGAAATCATAGTCCAGGCTAAAAACTCACCAATCAGGAGAGCTGATCTCAGAGCAGAAATAGCTCCAGGGTTGGAAGGTACCAATGGAGGAGATGGAGAAGTCCAGAAAATGAATCAAGCTGGGAGTGAAACAAGCATGTCTGGCACCTCCCATGAACTGGTTCAGGTTAAAGATTCACTAATCAGGAGACTGGGTCCACCTCAAAAGGAAATACAGCATCAAGGAGAAAATCCAATAGAGAAAAGATATTTTTAAAGGAAAATAAAAGAGATACCTGAAATGATCATGTTGCTCCTTGAAACTGATGACTAAGGTAATGGCTAGTTTTGAGTCAGACAGTACCTCATATTGCTAGAAAAGAGTTAAAAACATGTGATAAGGAAGTATTTTATATTACTCTACTCTGGTGATTAATAAACATTTTGAACTTGTAAATTATTTTGGAAAAAGCATTCCTAAAGGTCTCTTAATCAGCAAGATAGCAAAATAGTTGTTTTCCACATACTCCCAAAACCCTGAGCAACCTCAAAACAAGAATATGCCAAATCCATAGTAATTAAATCTGTATCAAGAAGAAACAAAGGGGCAGCTAGATGGCGCAGTGGATAGAACACCGGCCCTGGAGTCAGGAGTACCTGAGTTCAAATCCAGCCTCAGACACTTAACACTTACTAGCTGTGTGATCCTAGGCAAGTCACTTAACCCCAATTGCCTCACTAAAAAAACAAAAAAACAAGAAGAAACAGAAACCCCTCTATTCAAAGTAAAGCTTTCTGAAACAATAGCAAACTAAACAACAACTAAAATACCTAAAAATTCTACTCACTCTAGCCACCCACTAGGCAAAGGCAATGCAAGGCTTGTGTATCAAATTCTAACTATGACGGTCTCTATTTTTGTTCCTTCATAGCAATGATTTAATTACAATTCTCCACAAACCATAAAAGGCTAGAAGTGTTGATCTCATGCAGCAGTATGAGGGAAAGTGGGTACGAAGCCTGTAGAGGTGACACATGCCTATAATCTCAGCTACAAGGGAGACTGATGCTGGTGGATCCAAGGAGCACTGCACTATGCCAATCAGATGTCTTCACTAAGTTCTACAGTAGGGGTAGGGAGACATTAGGTTCCCTAAAGAAGGGTGAATCAGCCCAGGTCTAAAATGAAGCAAGTCAAAACTCCTTTGCGGGGGCGGAGCCAAGATGGCGGAGAGGAAGCAGCAAGATGCCTGAGCTCTCCTTCTGTTCCCTCAAAAAGAACATTAAATCAAGCCTCTGGATGGATTCTGAAACTACAGAACCTGCAAAGAGACAGAGAGACACAGTCCTCCAACCAGAGATAATTTAGAAGACTTCAGGAAAAGGTTGGTCTGACTCGGGCAAAAGGGAGGCCCAGCGCAGGGCAGCAACCCAGCGCCAAGGGGGTCAGGGCAAGTCAGCAGGAGCTGCGGGCCACAGCCGAACAACTGAGGCCCCTGGAACCTGGTTCAAAAATCTGGTGGCCAAGAAGGACAGTGGAAACACCTACCTGCACCGGCCGAGAGGGCCACGAACAGGTCAGGCGGGATCAGACGCTGGGGTCCGGCGCCTGGCTGGCCGAGCACAATCAGACAGGAAGTGCAAGGTGGAGGATCTCCACACACCATAAAGGCCTCAGAGTAAAAACCCGGTCACACAGCACCTATACCCCTGCACAAGAAGCCCAAAACAGGGACCCTAGTGCCCCCAGAGCAGACCTCAACTTAAAGAATAAATAAATAAGCTGCAATAATGAGTAAGAAGCAAAAAAGAGCCCTCTCCATTGAGAGCTTCTGTATCAATAGGGAAGAAGCCAACACAAACTCAGATGAGGACAATAGCCTCAAATTGTCTACATCTGAAGCCTCATGAGGGAAGGTGAATTGGTCCCAAGAACAAAAAGCCTTCCTGGAAGAGCTCAAAAAGGACTTTAAAAATCAATTGCAAGAGGTAGAAGAAAAAATGGGGAGAGAAATGAAAGCAAAACAAGAAAACTATGAAAAAAGAATCAGCAGCTTGGAAAAGGAAACACATAATTTCACTGAAGAAAACAAAGCCTTAAAAAATTCACTTGGCCAAATGGAAAAAAAAGTGCATAATCTCACTGAAGAAAACAATACCTTAAAAAAATTCACTTGGCCAAATGGAAAAAAAGGTGCATAATCTCACTGAAGAAAACAATGCCTTAAAAATTAAAGTGGTACAGTTGGAAGATAAGGAATCCATGAGACACCAGGAATCAGTCAAGCAGAATAAAAAAAATGAAAAAATAGAAGAAAATGTGAAATACCTGATTGGAAAGACAACTGATCTGGAAAACAGATCGAGGAGAGACAATTTGAGAATCATTGGACTGCCTGAAAGCCATGACCAGAAAAAAATCTAGACACCATATTCCAGGAAATTATTAAGGAGAACTGCCCTGATATCATAGAATCAGAGGATAAAATCATCATTGAAAGAATCCACCGATCACCTCCAAAACTCCTTTGCTGATCAGTAGTGGGACTGGGCATGACTAGCTCCTGAACTTCTAGCCTGGGTAAGATAGGAAGGCAGTCTTTTTTTTTTTTTTTTTTTTTTAGTGAGGCAATTGGGGTTAAGTGACTTGCCCAGGGTCACACAGCTAGTAAGTGTTAAGTGTCTGAAGCCAGATTTGAACTCAGGTACTCCTGACTCCAGGGCTGGTACTCCATCCACTGCGCCACTTAGCTGCCCCGGCAGTCTATTTTTTAAAATGGGTTTAATTGGGGGTATCTAGGTGGTGCAGTGGATAAAGCACCAGCCCTGGATTCAGGATGACTTGAATTCAAATCCAGCCTCAGACACTTAATACATACCAGCTGTGTGACCCTGGGCAAGTCACTTAACCCTCATTGCCCCACCCCACCCCCCAAAAAATAGTTTAATCAAAAGGGAAGTGAACAATGTGGCAATACAGAGCGACCAAGAGAGAAAGAGATTCCCATCATTAAGGAATATGGACTGGGGGCAGCTAGGTGGCACAGTGGGTAAAGCACCAGCCCTGGATTCAGGAGTACCTGAGTTCAAATCTGGCCTCAGACATTTGACACTTACTAGCTGTGTGACCCTGGGCAAGTCACTTAACCCCAATTGCCCCGCAAAAAAAAAAAAAGAATATGGACCTAGAAACCTAGTTTCAACCAGTTTTCTCCTGGTGGAGTTTACACAGGGCAAGGACCAGGGGCAGCTAGGTGGCACAGTGGATAAAGCACCAGCCCTGGATTCAGAAAGACCTGAGTTCAAATCTGGCCTCAGACACTTGACACTTACTAGATGTGTGACCCTGGGCAAGTCACTTAAACCTCATTGCCCAAAAAAAACCAACAACAAAAAACCCTCTCACTTAAAGGGAGCAGCTAGGTGGCACAGTGGATAAAGTACCAGCCCTGGAGTCAGAAGGACCTGAGTTCAAATCTGATCTCAGACACTTGACACTTACTTAGCTGTGTGACCCTGGGCAAGTCACTTAACCCCCATTCTTCCCTCCCCCCCCCAAAAAAAACAGGGCAAGGACCTAAGTGTATTCCTATACCCCTAAGATGGAGAAAAATGAATCTGTTTAGCTTCTTGGATCTATATAGGAGAAAACATGCATAACAACAATTGAAGAAAGAGAGAAAGAAAAGAAAAAGGTGAAAAGACAAGAAAGTCAAGAGAAAAGGTCTTGATGAGTACTGTAATGATTGGAATGATGCCACCTACTGGAGACTTACTGTAGGAAAGCTCCACCATGAGAAGAAGGCCTCTGAGGGTAAGGCCATGTAGCTTTTCTTTGGCGTCAGGAAGTGACATTTGCTTGTGGGAGGAAGAGGGGGCGAGGCGGGCTATCTCACTTTTCTTTTCCTTAGCACACTAGTGGAGAGTAGAGCTAGAAATGTGCTCTCCCTTTAATAGATAGATGAATCTAGGCCTTTCTCTTTCTCTTCACCAAATTCTTATTCTCCTTAATAAATGCTTAAAAGTCTAAACTCTTGATAAAGCTTATAATTTATTGGTGACCACTCATTAGATATTTTAGATAGACTAGCTAGAATTTTAGCCCCTTACAGTTCATACCCGAGCAGTGAGACTAAGAAAGATTGGAAGGAAGGAAAGAAAAATGAGCAAGAATTCCAAATAAGACCACAACACAATGCCTAATATTATACTTTTTCAAAAGTGAACCAAGAGGGGCAGCTAGGTGGCACAGTGGATAGAGCATCAGCCCTGGATTCAGAAGGACCTGAGTTCAAATACGGCCTCAGACACTTAACACTTACTAGCTGTGTGACCCTGGGCAAGTCACTTAACCCCAATTGCCTCAAAAAATTAATCAATTAATTTTTTTAAAAAAGTGAACCAAGAAACCCCAACAAAAAAGAAAGAAAGCAGTAAGTTCTTCAGATTCCCTGGGAATCTTGGAACAATAGCAATTTCCAGTGTATTTCAAACAGAATAAAACTACTAAAAAAGATATTAGAATGATAAATATATCAGATAGAGCTCTCAAATTTAAAAAATGAGACAACAAAAAAATAACTTTTAGCACACATGATTGAGAAGAGGCTCAAAAAAAAAAAAGAAAATGACATTTGGACATCAGAAATAGAAAAATGGAAGAAAACCAAAAAAAAAAAAAAGACAAATTTAAAAGAATGCATAGAATGTGTTTTCTGGGACAAAGAATTTTATATAAAACAACTGAACTTGAGAAAAATGTGGTACACTAGGTTTATAGAGAGAATGTCTGAGTTTAAATCCTGCCCAGGAAGATGACTTAACATCTCTGGGTCTCAGTTTCCTCATCTGTAAAATGAGAGGGTTTAACTAGATCAGAGCTTCTTAAACTTTTTCCACTTGCAATCCCCTTTTCACCCAAGACATTTTTATATAACCCCAGGGATATAGACATATAAAGTAGGCATACATTCACATTTTACTATTGCCCAATTTTATGCAACCTCCACATTCAGTTATGCGACCCCCTAAGGGGTCACAACCCACAGTTTAAGAAGCTTTTGACTAGATGACCACTACTGCGGGCCAAGACTGACCAAGTGAACCCAGGTCTGACTGGGCTGGACAGATATATCAGCTTCAAGGTTGGAATAAACGAGATACTCAAAGCTCATCCAGCAGTTAACAGAAACAGGCTTGGTTAATTATAGCAGGGGAAGGATATTCATAGAAGGGAAAAAAATATTCATCAAGGATACAATCTTGATTCATCTGAGAACACCTTTCCTGAGCCATGTGTTAGCCATGCTGTTGGTGCACAGACACCTTAGGGAAGAAGTAAAACTTACTCCATTTGGAATACAAACTCCAAGGAAACTCAATCAATAGCCAGAGTATTCATCTCCTGAGCCACTTAAATACTGAGGCAATTTCCATACCTTTAAAAAGAAACAGAAAAAAAAACAACTTAGCTTACATGGGATAAGTCCTTTTCAAGTAAAGATTTCTTGTTTGGGGCCTTTTGCTATAAGATGCATCACTTTAACTGTATAACAGAAAATTCTGCCCCTAATTGTCCAGAGTATGAAGTATCCACTCATTTTTTTCCACACATTCTAATTCCAAGTTCCTCCATTTCTGCAACAATCAATAAATTAGGACTATCAGATAGGTTGCAAATATCAAGATCCAAGTTTTGTTTTCACATCTCAAATCTTGTTTGGCAGATACTCAACTACATCACCATAACAACACAGAACTATAAAAAACTTTTAAGATAGCTTGAAAAAATTCTATTTCCAGAAGAGCAACAAACATTTATAGAATGAAGAGTGTTACTTTCCACAACAGCAGTGGATGAACTGTGGGTTTTGAAATCTGCTGGTAACATACCAAAAGCAAACATATGGCCAGTTGTTCAAGGATCATCTAATGACATAAGCCCTGTACTAGATTTCCACCAATAACCAGTCCATTACTTTCTTCATGACTCAAGTTCAGGGTCCACCTTCTCTGAAACACCCTCTTCATTAACCATACCATACTCTAATCACTCCTTTACTCCATATTCCTTCAACATTTGCATATTGTGTTTCAACAACACTGTCATGCTGTTTGCCAGAGCTGTGGGAGATCACCATGTATTTGGAAGGTCTAGAGTTCACTGCTAAATCTGACACTTTTTACCTATTTGGCCCTGGACAGGTCACTTAATCTCTAGTTAGTTTCTAATTAGTTTCCTTCTCTGTATACTAAGGAATGTGGGCTAAATCAGTGGTGTCAAATTCAGATAAGATGAGGGCACTAAACAATACATAAGGATCCCTGCTGGTGCATATTAACTTTAAAAACCATATCTTAACATTATTTATGTTTTATTGCACTTTTATTTATTTTGTTAAATTTTTCCCAATTACATTTTAATCTGGTGTCAGCCATATTCAGAATATTATAGATCCAAAGAAGAAAAAAATAGTCAAATAAAAAAATCTGAGCTAAGTCAATCAGATCCTTAATGAGAGGGTGCAGTGTAGTAACTTCATCATTTCCCACTCAGCTGCAGGTCTTCATCATGACCCCCCTCACCCCTTTAGAATACCTTTTCTCCTACCTTCTTACTTTATTGCCCTTCACACACACACACACACACACACACACACACACACACCCCTCTCCATCCCTAGTTTCTTTTTATGTGTTGTCTTCCCCGTTGGATTGTGAGTTCCTTGAGGACAGAGATTGTTTCTTGCCTTTCTTCATATCCACAGCACTTGACACACTCAGTCAGAGCAAGCTCAGTGTTTGGGAGGTTCCAAAGGAATGTGTAGCAGAGTAGTAATATTAGGCTGCCCACCAAATTGAAGGTCTACAGAAACATTGTGCTGAGCCCATTTTTGTATGCCCATGAAACCTGGACAGTCTACCAGAGCCATGCCAGGAAACTGAATTGCATCCATTTGAATTATTTTAGGAAGATTCTGAAGATCACCTGACAAGATAAAGTACCAGACACTAAGGTCTTTTCTTTTTTTTCTAATAATAAATATTTTTATTTATAGCTTTGGGTTCCAATTTTTATCACTCTTTCCCTCCCTCCCCTCCCCTCTCCCCAAGGCAGCCAACAATCATATAGGAGTTATGAAGTGAGCAGAACCAAGAGAGTATTGTACACAGAGACAGCAATATTGTTTGATGAAGAATTGTAAATGACTAAGGTCCTTTCTTGAATTAAGCTACCAAACATTCAAACTCTACTACAGAGACTGCAGCTCAAATGGGCTTGGCTGCATTGTTGGAATGCCAAATATATGTTTGTCTAAATGACTAATTTATGGAGAACTCACACAAGGCAAATGCCTAGATGGAGGTCAGAAGAAGCAATACCAAGTACACTCTCAAGATTTCTCTGAAGAACTTTGGTATCATTGGCATGACTTAGGAAATACTGGCAAAGGACTGCCTAACATGGCATGCCTGCTTCAAAGAAGGCACTGTGCTCTATGAACACAGCAGAATTTCAGTAGTTCACACATTTATAGACATCTCCACTCCAAATGTTCATATGGACTATTTGTGCCTAACTTGTGGTGAAGCCTTCTGAGCTCAAATAGGTCTGATCAGCCACAGTTGGACACACTGTACTTTGACTCCAACACAGTGATGTCATTTTGGTCCTCCAAGAATGAAGGACAACAACCAACTTAGCACAGCGCCAGGCACAAAGTAGGTGCTGAATAAATGTTTATGGATTGACTGAATGCAAAAGAATTTCTAATTTACAGAATCTTAAAGCACTAGCAGCTGTGGGGATCAGAAAAGGCTTCCTGCAGAAGGTGTCCTTTGAGCAAAATCTTAAAGGAAGCCAGAGGTTCTAAGAGGCAGCAGTGATGAGGGAGAGAGCATTCCAGGCATGGAGGCCAGTGTGAAAAATAGCAAGTAGACCAGAAGAGGTATGCTGGAGTATGAAGAGAGAAGTTATATGTAAAAAGACTGGAAAAGTAGGGACCAAGTGGTAAAGAATTTAAATTTGTTCTTATAAGTAATAGATATCCATTGGAAATTGTTGAATAAAAAGAGTATTGAGTAGGACATGGTCAGACCTTCATTTTAGGGAAATCACTTTGGCAGCTGTATAGAGGAAGTATTTGAGTGGTGGAGACAAAAGAGGCAGGGAGACCAATTAGGAGGTTATTATGCCATTTGTGATTGGCCCCATAAAACAAGGTAATAGGGGGCAGCTAGGTGGCAAAGTGGATAAAGCACCAGCCCTGGATTCAGGAGGACCTGAATTCATATCTGGCCTCAGACACTTGACACTTAGTAGCTGTGTGACCCTGGACAAGTCACTTAACCCTCATTGCCTCACCAAAATAAAATAAAATAAAACAAGCTAATATACAATTAAATTTATCAAGATTATTTGTATTTGAAGACCACCTGTCCAAAAAAGCTATTTTTTTGTGGAATCCCAAACATCTCCTTCAACAAGTTTAACATACTACAAATACTTTGTTATTTTTTTAGAGGAAAACTTAGAGAAACTTGATTATCAGCACTGCTGTTCCTTCCTGATTTCCTAACCTTGGTTTTTTGGTAAGCACTGAAATTTACAGCCCTGGGTTGATTATCTCAGACCCCCTACCTGAGTCTTTGCAGATTCCATTCCGCATTTGACTAGCATTGCCCTCTTACTACCCTTGTCAAGATCTTTCCTCTTTCTTGTTTTATGTATTCCATTCTCAGTAAGGAGTCATTAGCTATAGCACTCAACCAATCCTTTAGAGAGAAAGAAATTATTTTATTAAAAATGAAAGAATTTCAAAGTATAAGGAACAAGTAGCCTAATGTATAGCTATAAAGTGCCATCTTATTAAGGGATATACAACATTACCGGACTACAGAGTGGGTAAAGTATGTCGGGGAATGAGAAAAGTAGAAAGATAGAAAGGGACCAAATTGTGATGAGCCTTAAATACAAAAAAGTGAGCCAGTGAGGTTTATCAGTCAGAGAAGATCAATGGTCAGACTTACATTTTAGTAAAATCATTTCAGCAGTTTGATGGAGCATATATATCATAGAATAAGGAAAGACTTGAAGGAGGGGGACCAATGGCAATATTTCAGTAATCCAGATAGAAATAATGAGTACCTGAACTATGGGGGAGCTGAGTGTGAGAGATGTTGTGAAGGTGCTGTTATATGTAAATAAATTCAGTAAATACTTAATAATGATATAATGGTAAACAATAAATATAAAATATATAAAAGAAAAAATAAAAATAAGTAAATAAATGAAAGAAATTCCATAAACAGATGGCCAGATTGTTGTTGTTCAGTTACTCAGTCATCATTCAACTCTTTGTGACCCCTTGGACTATGGCACACCAATATTGTCCATGGAGTTTTCTTGGCAAAGATACTGGAGTGGTTTGCCATTTCTTTTTCCATTGGATCACCTTTTGTCAGTATTCTTCACTATGAATCTATTCATCTTGGGTAACCCTGCATCACATAGCCCATGGTTTCATTAAGTTACATGAGCCCCTTGGCCACAGAAGGCTGTGATCCAGGGAGGGGGAATGACCACATAGATCATCTCAAATAGGTATTACAAAAAGTATCTATTGGGAAATAACAAGTTTTTCACTATCCAAAATATAGCACCAAAGCAATGTGCCTTGCTGCTGAACAATACATATAATAAGGACAAGAATGTGGGTTAGGTAAGTGGAGAGAAATGGTTTTACTTCATTAGCTTACCTTTTATTATGTTTCAAATTCACTGGCATACTAAGTCAGAAAGGATCCTGGGAATGCCTAATCTTAAATTAGATACTTATCTGTAAAAGAGGACCATGGATTCTAGCTAGACCATAGAGACAGAGAAATGTAAAGCTGTCAAAACAAAATATTAATTTTAGTCTTGGTGCACTCTACCTGGCTTTCATTATAAGGCAAGTAGGTGGTAATGAGATGAATAGAATGCTGGGCCTGGAATCAAAAAGACCTAAATTCAAATACAGCCATGAACACTTATTAGCTTTGTGACCCTAGGTAAGTCACTCAATCTCTATCTCCTTCAGTTTCCTCATCTGTAAAATGGTATCCCCAAAATAGCACCTACCCCCCAGGATGGTTGTAAGGACAAAAAAGAGATGATGTTTGCACAATACTTTACAAACCTTGAAGCCTTTAGCTATTATTAATCAGGTCAGAAAGGTAGGTTGGGCTTTTAAATGCTAAATAGAGAAACATATATTTGATTCTAAAGACAATACAGAGCCAAAGTCATTGGAGTTTACTAAGGAGAGGAATGGCACGAACAGACATAAACTTTAGGAAAATCACTTAGGCAGATGAATGGAAAATGGATTGGAGAAGGGAGAGATTTGAGGCAGGAAAAACATTTAGTAGATTATAGCAATGGTCCAGTTAGTCATCATAATCTTCTTCTTCTTCTTCTTCTTCTTCTTCTTCTTCTTCTTCTTCTTCTTCTTCTTCTTCTTCTTCTTCTTCTTCTTCTTCTTCTTCTTCTGGCAATTGGGGTTAAGTGACTTGCCCAGGGTCACACAGCTAGTAAGTGTTAAGTGTCTGAGGCTGGATTTGAACTCAGGTCCTCCTGAATCCAGGGCCGGTGCTCTATCCACTGTGCCACCAAGCTGCCCCCCAGTTAGTCATCATCTTAATCTAAATGACCTTTCTTCTCCCCCACAAACATGTGTTTGGGCGGAATTTTTTTTTTTATTCTTCATCAGGAAAAAGTTGATGAACCTTGCCTTAGACAAGGAATTAATAAATTACTAATTACTTCTTTGAAAACTGATTCTGCCCAGCAGCTAGCACAAGTCAAATAGTACTGCCAATTTTTAATTCATTCAATTCAGTCATCAGTCACTGACTATCTACTGCCTGATTTTTAATTTTTAACTCTATGAATAATTCAGATGCCAGGATGCTACACAGTCTCCACCAGCACTACTGCACACCCTCACACATATACCTTTTACTATCTTTTCTGATGAGCAATTTATTATTTTCAAAACTTGAAAGTGCTTATCCTCTTTCCCATGTGAACAGATCGGAGTAGGTGGCATGATATAACTGGTATTCAGTTTCTAAGGACTCAATTGGAGACAACAATTAAGGAGAGGTCAAAGAGCTACTGGAACTAAAGTAAGTAATTCATTATCAAGCTCTAAATGACTAAAAGCACAGAATCAAGCACAGGATATAGAGTATCAGGGGACCCCAGAGGCCATCTAATCTATGCCATATGGAAAAAAAGAATCTCCACTAATAATATGTGCAACAAGTGATTGATTATCCAGCCTCTGTATGAAAATGACCAAGGAGAGGGAAGCACTTCCCTATCTAGGTGGTCCATTCCAGTTGGGAAGAGCTCCAATTATTGGAATGCTTTTCCCAATTTCAGGCCTGAATTGTCTCTTTGCAACTTCCAACTATGGTTCCTAGTTTTCCCCTATGGGGACAAAAAGAACAAAACTAATCTTTCTTCCCCATGACAGCCTTTGATATTCTTGGACACAGAAATCATTCATACCCAAGTCTCTTCTTCAGATAAGGGTCCCCAGTTCCTTCAGCTAGTTTTCATATGACATGGACTCTAGACACTTTGTAATTCTGGTTGTCCTCTTCTGGGAACAGTCCAACTTATCACTATGCTTCCTAAACTCTGAAGGCCAGAAGTAAATATAATATTCATGATATGGTCTGACAAAGTCTCAATCTCCTATTTCCTAGAAGTTTAGCATTTCAGGGAGGTCCAAAATTGCATTAGGTTTATTGGTTGTCTCATTGCGCTACTGGTTCATCTTGAGCTTTCAGTCCACTAAAACCCCCAGATTTTTTTCAGATGTGGATGTAGATTAATCACACGTACACACACACACACACACACACACACACACACACACACTTCCTCTTTTAGAAATATTAAGAAAACATTTTAAAATTATCTTAGTCTGAAGCCTGAACAGTTTGTCTGAAAGAATTTTACTAATCTTTCTCTTCAGTATTAATTCTGAAACAATATCCTTCTCTCCCCCCTCTCCTGATCAGCCTAGAAGTAATCATGGCAGCAGTCTAATAAGGGCAAGATTGATCCATCTAGCACTGGTAGACTCCTTGGTCATGCTCTAAAGTAATCAGACAGGGGTGCCCTGGTAAATGTTTAACAACTAACTCTCTGAAAAGCCATGGTACCCTTTTAAGATTCAGCTGCATTAACATTTTGTCCATCATTTTCTTAAGTCCAGACCAACAACAAGACAATAAATCAAGCCCTGGTTTGTAGTTTGCTCATTTCCAAAGTATAAATGCTCACGCTGAAAATTTGACAATTGTCTTCTCTGAGGCTCAAGCTGGCACCAGCACACCACTCTTGAGTGCCCCTTGGCACTCAAGGGAAAAGGAGAGATAACAATTCACCTACAAGAAGCAAGAGGCTGCTTTGGTTACTTCAGTTAATGAACCTATCTCTTTTTTTCACCTTTGACCAGCTAAAAAGGAGAACTCTTAAAGGGCATGGTCAAAGAAGAACTGAATAGTTTTAAGAAAATGATTCTCTAAGTGTGTACCAAAGGTTGTGA
This sequence comes from Dromiciops gliroides, assembly GCF_019393635.1. NCBI lineage: Eukaryota > Metazoa > Chordata > Mammalia > Microbiotheria > Microbiotheriidae > Dromiciops > Dromiciops gliroides. The sequence goes on along the minus strand of NC_057865.1, from coordinate 183,049,873 downwards.
TTAATCTTCTATTTGATGATTAACTGAAATGTTAGGTAACCTCTAGACCATTGCTCCATCTTACATGTTATAGCTTATTCAAGAATCTTACGAATTGTGGTTTCTAAATGACTTTTGTTAGAGAGATGTCTGAGAACATGAGAAGACTCTTCTAAGTGTGGAAATTTCTCTCTAAAGCAAAAATATTTAGATTAGAACAATGTTCAAAATTAATGCAAAACTATTTCCATCAGGCCTAAAACAGAGTTCAGAATTTTCTTTCACTAACTGTTATCTAACCATGTTCCCCTATCCTGTATTTACACACCCAAATATCACAGAGCTAAGCACAGATATCTGGGCGAAGTCACCTCAAGATTTCCTGCCCATTTGACATTGAAACACTGATGAATGCTTAACACTTAAATCCAGGTGACTGGGTTTCTAGATTATTTCATCATCTGTGGTAAACTTCTGGTCTTTATGAGGATTGTGAGGAGAACCCATGCTTTATTCTTGAGCACTAAATATTCTTAAACCTGTCTAAGGCAATACTATAGAAATTATTTACCTAGATTTCAGCAAAACATTTAATGAAGTATCTTATACTTCTCTCATGGAAGAAAATAGAGCAACATAGACTAGGTAGCAACCCAGTTAGAGGGATTTGGAATTGACTGAATGGTCAAATCCAAAGAGTAGGCATCAATTGTTCAATGTCAACTGGGGAGGAGATTTCCAGGTGACTTGCCTCAATTATCTATTCACAGTCCTGTGCTGTTCGGGAGTTTTTTAATCAATAATTTAAATAAAGATGTAGATGGCATCGTATAATCTTTGAAGATATGAAAATTTGGGAAGAATAGCTAATACATTACATAGCAGAGGGCAAAGATATAATGGAAAGTTAAATAATTAGACTGAATCTGAGAAAATGAAATTCAATAGGGTTATATAAGGTCTTACATTTGGGTTAAAAAAACCAACTTCATATGTACAGCACAGGAAAACATAGATAGCAGTCTGTGTGGAAGAAAATTCTGCAGGACTATCAATCAATCAATAAATTAACATGCCTTTATTAAATATATACCATGTGCTAAGCATTGGGGATACAAGTAAAAATAAGTCAATCATCCCTACTTATAAGAAGCTTACTTTAGATGTTACTAGACATGAGTTGTGTTCTGGGAAATACTTTTTTCCAAAATCATTTACAGCAGTGTTTAAACTTTGTGCATATTGTCATGACTTTTCTTTAAAAAAAAAAAACGGGGGGGGCAGCTAGGTGGCACAGTGGATAGAGCACCAGCCCTGGAATCAGGAGGACCTGAGTTCAAAATCCGGCCTCAGACACTTACTAGCTGTGTGACCTTGGGCAAGTCACTTAACCCCAATTGCCTCACCAAAAAAAAAAAAAAAGAAAGAAAGAAAAGAAAAAGAAAAACAAAGCTGTCTTGATACCTTTAATTTTATATCATGCTCATTTGCAAATATATACCTTCACCCAGATAACTTTTTCTTGTGAAGGAAGAAGTTATATTTCCTCATCTTAAAGTAATGCTATTCAGGGTCCATTAGGATGACTAACTAGAAAAGGGAAATGATCAATCTATCAACTCTCCTGTTAATATTTCTTTATTATTAGCAATGAATGCTTTTCTTTGTGAGTCATTGGGGGCAGGGTAATCTAGCCACTCCAGAAAATAGCCCATATACAGGACACATAAATCTTGATGAATTCCCATAGAAAGCTACCCTTTTAGATTCAACAGAAGGCTAAAGAGGGCTCAAAATTGAGGTGCCATGGTTTCTCAGGTATGTCTCAATTTGTGTCTCCTCCAGCTATATTGGAAAGGTCAGGACCCTGCAGTTTCAAATCAACTCTTGGGGAGAGGGAAAAGAGACAGCTCATCAGATGGTTCATAGTGTTTGTGATACCACCAATGGTTCACCAAATTTCACTTTTTATTCAGAAGAGGTCCCATCTCCAGCATACCAATGAAATTCATCAGTTTTCTAGTTCTCTGGAATTCTAGAGCAGTGATGGCTTAAATGGATGGTCAGTGTAAAATTGAAATGTTCATCTTTTTAATACTGTTGAAAACTCCTGATTCAGAAATATGTTATCTATAGTCTCAGGACATAGAGTGATACAAAAGATTTCTCCCTTTTGGCAGAGATGAAAATTATCTATGAAATTATAATTTTTCAAAATTTAGGAATGTAAAGCAAAATAGTGGAAAGGAATAAATTTCAGAGATATGCAGGAAAATAATCAGTATGAACTCAAATTTCCAAACAAAGCCCTTTTTATCTATAAATTATTTGACCACTGCCAAGAGAACAGCCTTGTGTCCTATTCTTTTGTGAGAACATAATAGGACCTTTGATTATAGTTTATAGTTTTCCTTTGACACATTGCCTAACAGGCAATATTAAATCATTCACAAAAAAGTATGTATGTTTCATATCAAATCATAAATAACAATCATGTCCTTATATACATTATAAAAAGTGTTTTATGAACTGCAAAACTACACATTATGTAATGTATTGACAGGAATGATTTAGCTGACTCTAATTCATATCCGTCCTTTGGGGCTAAGATTGGTGATCATAATTACTTCTAGGTCCTGATTAGTGAAAATAATGAATCCTCTGAAGTGGTCACATGTATTCAAATTTGTGCCATTTGAACTTGTAATAATATTAAATATGGTCATTGATTCTAACCCTACAGAAATATGCAATATATTCAACTTAGAATTTTTTTGTCTCTGTTTATTTCTTTGTTGTTGTTCAGTTATTTCAATCATATCCAAGTCTTTGTGACCAGACCTGGGGTTTTCTTGGCAAAGATAATGGATTGGTTGGTCAATTCCTTCACCAGATCATTTTACAAATGAGGAAACTGAGGAAAACAGGGTTAAGTGACTTGCCCAGGATCACATATCTAGTAAGTCTCTGAGTCTGGATTTGAACTCAGGCAGATGAGTCTTCCCATATTCAGGTCCAACACTGTAACACTGCCCCACATAGCTATCCCTTATCAATTCATGCCATCACATGCTTCTCTGAATTCCTTACGTCATAATATTACATAATCCATTATATTCTTTTTGTTCAGTCATTCCTCAATTGATGAGCATCCATTGTTCTCAGTTTTATGCTGCCACTCCCCCAAAAATTGCTACCATTAATATCTGGGTATATAAGGGACATCTTTCTGTAGTTGAAATCCTTCAGGGATATGTTCAACAATGAAATCTTTGGGTCAAAGGATATGAAGAGTTTAGGCTCTTTTGTCACATAAAATTTAAATTGTTTTCCAAAACAGCTGGACCAATTCATACTTACACCAAATATAACACTGACTAGTTGCAACTGTAATCTTTGCTAGTTTTCTGGCTGTGAGGAAAAATCTCAGAATTGTTTTAATCTGTATTTCTCTTATTTCTGATTTGGAGTAATCTTGCATATAGTTGCTAATGGTTTTGATAACTTCATATCCCTTTATCATTTGTCCATCTGAAAATTGTTCTTGGGTTTATATATTTCCTCTAAATCTTGGATATTAGACCTTTATCAGAAAGATATAATGCTGGGGGCAGCTAGGTGGCACAGTGGATAAAGCACTGGCCCTGGATTCAGGAGGACTGGAGTTCAAATCCGGCCTCAGACACTTGACACTTACTAGCTGTGTGACCCTGGGCAAGTCACTTAGCTGTCATTGCCCCACTAAAAAAAAAAAGAAAGAAAAAAGAAAAGCTTAGTCTAATGGGGGAAACAACATGCAAAAAACTGTGTGTATACAAGATACAATCACCTTGCCCACATTGAGACTGTTAGTATAAAAGCTTTACAATTTCATGTAATTGAAAAATCTTATAATCTCTATTCCTTGTTTGGCTAAGAATTCTGTACCTCGCCACAGCTACAATAAATATCTCCTTCATTTTCCTCCAATGTTTTTTATGATATGATCTTTTATGGTTAGGTAACATATTCATTTAGAACTTGTTATGGTTTATGGTACAAACTACTAGTATAAGGGCAGCTAAGTGGTGCAGTAGATAAAACGCTGGGACTGGAGTCAAAAAGAAGTAAATTCAAATCCAGCCTCAGATACTTAGTAGTTGTGTGACCCTGGGCAAGCCATTTAGCCCTGTTTGCCTCAGTTTCCCCATCCATAAAATGAACTAGAAACAGAAATGGCAAACTGTTCTAGTAGCTTCACAAAAAACAAAAACAAAAAACAGAGTCACAAAGGATGCACACAACTGAAAAATGACCAAACAACACACTACCTATAACATACTGCCCAGGTTAATGGAATATACTATATATACTTTAGAGTAGCTAGGTGATGCTGTGGATAGAGAACTGGTTTTGGAATCAGGAAGACTCATCTTCATAGGTTTTCATCTAGACTCAGATACTTTCTAGCTGTGTGACCCTGGGCAAATCCCTTAACCCTCTTTGCCTCAGTTCTTCATCTGTAAAATGAGCTAGAGAAAGAAATGGCAAACTATTCCAGTATCTTTGCCAAGAAAACCCCAAATGAGGTCACAAAGAGTCAGATACAACTGAAAATGACTGAACAACACTGATATAAACCTATTTTTTTTTCCCAAAATACTTTCCAATTTTCCCAATAGTTCTTGTCAAATTATTGCTCTGACTTGTCCATCATGGTGGTAGAAGACTAGAAAGATTCAAAATCTCATCTTTCTCGATATTAGGATAAGAGTTACCAGCACCCAGGAAGAATATTAATATCATTATTCCCCTCATTATCCTTTTAGCAATTATCCCAAACAAAATTTAAATGGTATCAACCAAAATGGCCTATCCTCTGAGGCCAAAAGGGATGATTCTTATGGCCCAACTTCTATTTTTAAAAAAATTAGGTTTGCCAGAAATTCTTTGTCAGAAGTGACAGCACCAGTGTTTGTTTCTTCAGACAACATTCACCACTGCTATATTAGAAAAAAAAAAAAAAGGTGAGAATATGGTGACTCAGTAACTGTAAATAAATGACTATGGGGGAGGCGAGAAGACCATCAACAATGTACTGAGTTTGGCTACAATGCAAATACCATAAGTCCATTTCCCTAAACATAAGCTAGGAAGAAACAACTATTATTGAACTTTTTCGACATTGAAACAAGTATACTTTCAGTACCTTTTTTTAAATAGGTACAGAGGTCCTACATTCACATGCAGTGTTTTGGGTCAGAGGTTTGAAAGAAATATTTTAAGGATCTAAAGACTAAAGAGCCTTCAACTTGGGGGAAAATATTTTAAAGGATATCTCACAGAGGAGAGAGATTGACAGCAGGAGGATCAGTTGGGAGGCTATTAAAATAACCTGAGCAATAGGTAATGAGACACTGAATTAGGTGGTTGTGGTAAAAGTGTAAAAGATTAAACAGAAGCAAGAGCTAAAATTAAGGAAGAGTCAAGAGGATATTAGGGGATAGCTGGGGGGGGGGGGGGAAAGGAGTCAAAGATAACTCAGTTACAAAGCACCATCATCAAAACTGAAGCCTAATGGTATATATCAAAGACTGTTTTTTTCCTCTCTTCCTTCCACTCTCCTGGCACTGTGAGTGTGTTCCAGGAGAATAGAGGGCTTCCCACATTCATCCTCTGTACCTAAGAAGAAGTGGGAAGTAATGGTTATTCATACACCTTACCCTAGAATGGGGGATGGCTCCTAGGGATTTAAGAGACAATTAGGGAGAAATTGGAGAGTTTTGTCAAGCTTATAGACCTCAGAGGAGTGCTTAGCAAAGTGGAAAACATTTCACCTGAGTGTCTGAGGAAAAGAGTATTATAGGTTTAGAGCTGGATTGGGCCTCAGAAATCATTAGTCCAACCCCCTCATTTTACTGATGAGGCAACTTGGGGTTCAAAGACATTAAGTGATTTGTCTAAAGTCATATTGGTAGTCGAGATATTGGGCTTTGGAGTAACACTGTAACAGTTTAGTCATTGCGACAAATATCTAACAGAGTAGAGAAGGGCAGAGTATATTTTGTGAGGCAAGAAATAGAGGCTCTCCTGTCTGGTACTGTGTTTTTACTATGTGAAGGGAGAATTGATTCTTCTGCCAGAATAGAAAAACTCTAAAGTATTTCCTCTACCACACCTCAACAGACACCATAACAGAGGAGGCAAAGGCCCAGGAGCATCTGTGTCAACTGTTAGGAGAACTGCTGTTCTACATCCAAATACGGAGGAGCTGGAAGAGGTAATGCCCACTGGGAGTCCTTCCTAGTGGCTGAAATTCTAAGGTCCGGGGCAAGAGCTGTCCATTGTTATTCGTCCTTTTTTTTTTTTTTTTTAGTGAGGCAATTGGGGTTAAGCGACTTGCCCAGGGTCGCACAGCTAGTAAGTGTTAAGTGTCTGAGGCCGGATTTGAACTCAGGTACTCCTGACTTCAGGGCTGGTGCTCTATCCACTGTGCCACCTAGCTGCCCCCGTCCTTTATTTTTGAAGAGGACTAATGACATCAGGGGTAATATCTTGACTTGTGCATGAGTTGGAGTTAAGTGAGGCAGAGTTGCACAAAGTCATCAGCCTTACTCTCTCTTAAGTCACTGAAGTCCAGTGAAAGGAAGAAAGTCAAGATGACTGGCAATGTGCCAAAATTCAGTGGCTAATCTTGACATTTTCAATGTCTGAGCAAGTTCTAAGTGCTCCACACTGCCTACTTCAGCTGCCTTCATGACGGTTGGAATAAATTGTTCTCACCCACCCATTCCACTGGGGAAAGTCTTCACATGTATGGAATAGACAATCCCCTTAACTCACTGACAGTTTTGATGCTTGCTGGTTACCCTCAACCTCATTTAGCCCATCTACTGAGACATTTTACCAGGATGTGGCTGCTGTACATGTTACAACTTCTTGGAGCTACAGGTGAGAGTTGGATGTCAGGTGGATTAGGTGAATGAGCCATCCTCAAAAGGGCTTGCAAGTAGGGGAGCTAGGTGGTGCAGTGGATAAGGCACCGGCCCTGGATTCAGGAGGACCTGAGTTCAAATCCAGCCTCAGACACTAGCTGTGACCCTGGGCAAGTCACTTAACCCCCATTGCCCCACAAAAAAAAAAAAAGGGCTTGCAAGCCCTCATGCCAGAAATGCTAGTCCTCCTGACCACCCCATACACCCCATTATAAGGTGTTGTACTCTCTACCAGCTCTGTTAGGAGTCTACTTGTTTTATTCAACCTATCAATCTATTTTTCTTCTTGGAATTTTGTGATCTGTGTGCTTACAAGGAAAGCTGGAGACAATACATGTAATAAAGTTACCAGATTTATTGAAAGAGGGCAATGAGCCATAGAGATGAGAACTTCCCAAAATTGTACCTGGGACTTTCATAGTCTGGGAGTGCTTCCAACACAGAGATAATAGATATAGATACAGCTTTGGTTAGCATAAAAGGTTATAATGATACAGTTGTATTTTTTACTTGAAAACCTTAACTTTCCTCTCTCTATTACTCAAACAAAATATTTAACTTCTTATGATTAGAAAACTAAAAAAAAAAATCCATTCATCTATCAGTGAGACTTAAACACTGTATAGTCATTTAGTTTAGTTGTGTGAATTTTTTAAAACCAAATAATGCTGCTTAATTTATGCATTGGTTTGGGGCAACCAGTGGTATGTGGAAGTTAGTTCCTACTTGCTTTTGAGAACCTTTTGTCAAATTTTCAGTGTGAGCATTTATACCTTAGAAATCAGCAACTGTAAACCAAGGCTTGATTTATTGTGTTGTCTTCAAGTTCTATTCTGGGCCTCCTTTTTTCTCTATATATTCTCTCTCTTGTTGCCCTCATCAGTTCCCAATTTCGGTTTCAACACAGATTCCCTCATCTATATGTCCAGCCCTTGTCTCTCTTCAACTTCTAGTCCCTCATCACCACTGCCTACTAAACATTGCACAACCTGGGTATAGTAGAGGCATTTCAAATAATATCCAAAACAGAACTAATTATCTTTTCCTCAAGAACCTATCCCTCTTCCAAACTTCCCTATTTCTGTTAATCACCACCATCCTTCCAAGTCACCCAGGTTGACAGCCTTCATGACACGCTCCCACTCCTCACTCAAACTCACCCCATATACCAAACCAGTTGCCAAATTTTGTTATTTATATCCCCATATCTCTCATAGACACCCCCTTCTCTCTACTCACATAGCCACCTTTCTCCTGGACCTCCTAGTTGGTATATTGCCTTGATCTTCCCACTGTTACACTCAGACTTCCTGCCTCAAGTCTTAAGCACAAGTCTGACCATGTCACTCTCCTTAAACTCCAATGACTCCCTATTACCTCTAGAATAAAATACAAGCTCTTTTATTTCACAGCTTGACCATATCCTACCTTTTCAATACATACTCCTCTCGAGACACCCTACAGACTAGTCAAACTGGCCTTCTTGCTGTTTCCTACATGCAACAAAACATCTCCCACCTTCATACTTTCATCTCTCATGCCTGTTAAAAGGCTCCCTCCTTTCATCAACTTCTTAGAATTCCTGTTTTCCATCAAGATCTATCTCAAGTACCATCTTTTTCATGAGGCCTTTTCTAGTCTCTCCAGAAGTTAATACATCTCACTCCCACATGTTATACTGTATCTGTTTTGTACACACACACACACACACACACACACACACACACACACACACAAAACCCCATATATATTTATATTGTGTACATGCTGTCTTCCCCATTAGAAGACAAATTCATTGAGGTTCCTTCCCTGTTTCACTTTTGTCTTTGTAATCCTAAACCTAGCAGACTGCCTAATAAATGGATTGTCAATCTTTTTGTTTCAAGTTCTTATTACTAATTATCTAAAGATTTCATGAAATTCCAACAAGTCAAATAGAAAATATTAATGACTGTTTTTTCTAATAGAAAGTGGTGGTGTTCAGTCCTTTTCAGTCGTGTCTGACTGTTTGTGACCCCATTTGCAGTTTTCTTGGCAGAGGTACTAGAGTGATTTGACATTTCCTTCTCCAGCTCATTCTACAGATAAGGAAACTGAGACAAACAGCTAAGAGACTGAGGCAAACAGACTCACACAGCTACTAAGTATCTGAGGCTACATTTGAACTTAGAAAGATGAATCTTCCTGACTCCAGGACCAGCACTTTATCCACTGTGCTACCTAGTCACCCCAAAGTAGAACATAACAAAATTGTCTAGCAAAGTTATTTGTTCAATTTAAACTAAATAAAGAATTGGTTACAAGTAATCACTGCAGCTTCTCTGATTCACTGGATCATTGAATTCATTGTCTTAGTTGTTTCTTAACTTGTTTTCAAATTCTCCTAATTTTCAAATTTATTTTTAAAAGGTTATCTAGCATTATCAAAGAATAAGTATTTGGTGCTATAAATTTATTTAGCTAATGATATTTTCTCTCATCCAAATAGCTATGCCTTTAATGTGTTCCAAAATAGATAAAAACATTAACTGTGAATTGCAAAATCCTTTTTTCATAAAATTTAAGTGTCAGAAACATCAGATTCTTTTTTAAGGTTTGCCGGAGTTATGAAGCATTCAGCAAAATATTCTCCATCATTCTGAAGCATTTCTAAATTCAGTTTTTCAAAAGGAAAGCTTTCCTCCCCTCCCCAACCCCTACTCATCTGTCTAACTTATAGTGGATGAGGGTAGTTTCCCAATGATAATGTTATAAATTAAAATCTGTCTTACTCTACCAGAGGTCTTTCAGATTACAACATCAAACTAATGAATTTGTATTTTTTTCCCTAGAGGCAATAGAAAGACACATTAGCTTTTTGTGTAGTGGAATGACATGGACAAATCTATAAGTTAGGAAGAGCATTTTGTAAAGGATAAATTAGATAAGAGAAAGACAGGTAGCAGGAAGATTAACGAGTAAATTATCATAATACTCCAGATTAGAGGTGATGTTGTTGTTGTTGTTGTTGTTTGTCCTTCATTCTTGAAGAGGACCAGGACATCGGGAAGTGATGTCATGACTTGCAGTGAATTGGATTTAAGTGAGGCAGGGATATGAAAAGTCAATAGCCTCTCTCTCCACCAAAGCCATCTAGGTCCTGCAGCAAGATATACATCAGGACAACTGAAGATGGCCCTGGATGTTTGAGACAATCCAGATTAAGTGACTTGCCCAGGGTCATGCAGCTGGTAGTGTCAAATGTCTGAGGACAGATTTGAATTTAAGTCCTCCTGACTCTATGGCCAGTGCTCTATCCACTGTGCCACCTGGCTGCCTTTAAGAGGTGAGGAGAGCTTCAATTAAGGTGGTGATGGTGTTTGAGTAGAGAAAAGAACATGGTGAGAGATGCAGTGGTGGTAGAATGGACTGGACTGAGCAATGTATTGAATGGTTGGGATAAGAGAGAAGGAAAAGCTTTGTCAGTGATATTTTAGAAAGGATTTGTTTGATTCTGTGTTTCTAAGTCAAAGGTGATTCTAAGTTTGAACTAGATTTCAGTAAAGAAATTACGGAGTGGACATATAGAACTATTGCTTAAAGATGGCAGGATCAAGGGAAGGTTTGGTAAGGATATGTAGAGTTAAGCATTGGTGTGTGAATGTGTGTACATGTGTGTATATATATTTGTATATGTATGAGTATATGTATATATACGTATGGAAAGCAGGGGGAAGAGAGAAAGATGGAGAAAGAGAAAGAGAGAAAGAGCCAGTAGATGGGGGGAATTATTGATAGATGGGAGGGAGATAAATGAGGCAGGAGGGAGCAGCGCCAAGAAAATAAGAAACAAGTATGGGGGTGGGGGAGGGCAAACCTTGATAGGAAGATGAACCAGTTATCCTCTAAGATTAAAGCAAAGAATGAGGGGTTGAGTGAAGATCCAGAGGAGTTCTGAGATATGAAGGAGAAGAAAATATAGAGCTTGTAGCTTATAAGATCAATCCTCCCTGTTAATTAGAAAATAGTGTTATCAGTGGTAGGAGAGAAGAGGTTAGTCAAGAATGAATTTTAAAATTTGAGAATAGTAGACAAGGATTATTAAAACAGCTGGTAAGGAAAGTGTAATAAAGAGTCTCCTAGAGATAAATAGAATTTCTATGTAATGGTGTATACCATGATGAAGTTTTAAAACATGAAATTAGAGTAGCTAGGTAGCTATAAGTAGATAAGAGTGCTAGGCCTGGAATCAATATAGAGCTGGGTTCCGATCCAGCCTCAGACACTTACAAGCTGTCTGATCCTGAGCACATCACTTAACTTCTGTTTACTTTAAACATTCCAGTATCTTTATCAAGAAAATCCTATGGACTCTATGGTCCACAGGGTCATGAATAGTTGGATAGAACTGAACAACAATCTGCATAGTTTTGCTACTTTCTCCAGTTCCATTTACAAGCTTAGGAGTAGATGTAGAGATGTCAGATGGTGAGAATGACTATTAGCATGGCATACACATACAACAGAAAGATAAGAGGACTAGGGATTCAAGAAGTAAACAAGAGTTTCTTGTTGAACTCATTAACTATCAGGTCAAAACTGAGAAGGATGAAAAGTATAGACAGATCGAGGAGGAACTGAAGGAAAAAGAGGTTTAGGAATGAGGATATGGAAAGGTTGAAGGATCAGAGATTGTGATCAGAAAGGGAAATTTCAAAATTCAAGATGATAACCATGGAAGAGTCTGGGGTGATAGTGAAGTCTGAAATTCAGCCACCCTGGTGGGTTGATAAGATAAAGATAGGGATTATAAAAGCTGTGGAATTTCATGAACTGGAAGACCAGCTTATTTGAATAGTCATGAACAGGAATATGGAAGTCACCAAGGATAAGAGTAGGTTGAAGAAGAAAACTATGAACCAAGTATTGGATTCATTGAGGGGGAATTGGGATAGTAAGCTGGAGGCTGGTAGATGACAGAAGCAAGGGCTTGGTGATATAATTGCATTGGTACAAACTTCAAAAAAAGATTTGGTTGCAGAGGGAACCCCTGGTAGCAGCAGTGTCTGTCAGGAAGTGTGGCAGACAAGATGGCCAGTGTGGAAAGGGTGGCAAGAAATATGGCACTGTTAGGAGAAAGCCAGGCTTCAAAACCCAGGAAAATAAAAGATTTATGGTGAAGGGCTATTTGTTAATAATAGAGGAAAGAAGTCCTCATTTCTCAAATATATAGAGAAGTGAGTCAAATTTATAAAAATACAAGTCATTATCCAGTTGAAAAATGGTCAAAGGATATGAACAGGAAATTTTCAGACAAAGAAATCAAAGCTATCTATAGTCATGTAAAAAAATGCTCTAGAACATTATTGATCAGAGAAATGCAAAATAAAACAACTCTGAGGTAACACCTCATACCTATCAGAGTAGCAAATATAACAAAAAAGGAAAATGTTGAATGTTGGAGGGAATATTGGAAAACTGGGACACTAATCCATTGTTGGTAGAGTTGCAAAAAGATCCAACCATTCTGGAGAGCAATTTGGAACTATGCCCAAAGGGCTATCAAACTGTGCATACCCAAAAATACCACTTCTAGGTTTATATCCCAAAGACATCCCCAAAATAAGAAAAAGACATGTTTGTACAAAAATATTTATAGTGGGGAAGCTAGGTGGTGCAGTGGATAGAGCACCGGCCCTGGGTTCAGGAGGACCCGAGTTCAAATCTTACCTCAAACCCTTGACACTTACTAGTTGTGTGACCCTGGGCAAGTCACTTAACCCCAATTGCCTCACCAAAAAATAAATTAAAATAAAAATATTTATAGCAGCTCTTTTTGTGGTGACTAGAAATTGAAAATCAAAGGAATGCCCATCAACAAAACAAGCTGTGGTATATGATTGTAATGGAATATTATTTTGCTATAAGGTATGACAAGCAGGATGACTTCAGAAAGGCCTGGAAAGACTTAAATGAACTGATTGTGGTGAAGTGAGCAGAGCCAGGAGAACACTGTACACAGTGATAGCAATATTGTTTGATGATGAACTGTGAATGTCTTAATTATTCTCAGCAATACAATGATCCAAGACAATCCCAAAGGACTAATGATGAAGCATACTATCTAGCTCCAAAGAAAGAACTGGTATTACTTGAACACAGACAGAAGCATGCTGTTTTTCACTTTATTTCTTCCATTTTTTCTTTTATTCAAGTTTTGTTGTACAAAATGACTACTATAGTAATGGTTCACATAATTGCACATGTATAACCTGTATGTGATTGCTTACTGCCTCAGGGAGGGAGGAAGAGAAGGAGAGAAGGAAAGATAGAATTTAGAACTCAAAACTTTAAATAAAAATGTTTATTATAAAAAAATAGAGGAAAGTATGCAGATAGCAGCATGATACAGAAAGGCAAAGAAAGACAGATAATGGAGAAAGTTAAGGCTTACCTTTATAAGGGTGAAAGTGTGAAGAAATAGCAGATTTTCACCTAGGCAGGCATGAATTACAGGGACTATGGAAGCAGAAATAGGCATTTACTAGAAGAGAGTGTGCAGAGTAGGGAGAAACTTACACACTAAATCAAGACTGAGATTCTAATTAGAATGTTGGAATGAAGAGGCTTCTGCTGACAGTATTTCCCAGGTGTTGGTCCCTCAGTTGATTGCAGCAAAAGAGGGCAAAGGCTTATGGTGGCTGAAAGGGTCTTAAAACTAAATAACCCTCTGTAGTTTTCATCCCCAGAAGTCTCCTCAGGTCATTATAGAAGGGTAGAAATTTTCAAACATCTTCATGTTTTTGTCAATTTAATGCCTCTTTCTGTCTTCAGGCCTACAAGCCAGGACAAAGATGGTTTTAGAAAACATTTTCTCCTAATTTCCATCATTACAAGAATTACTACTTCTCTCCTATAGGAAAACATTGATGAGAGGACGATGGGTTATAGCATTGGACTTTTATTTGTTTGTTTTTTTGTTGGGGTTTTTGTTTGTTTGTTTTCGCAGAGCAATGAGGGTTAAGTGACTTGCCTAGGGCCACACAGCTAGTAAGTATCAAGTGTCCAAGGCCGGGTTTGAACTCAGATCCTCCTGAATCCAGGGCTGGTGCTTTATCCACTTTGCCACCTAGCTACCCCAGCATTGGACTTTTAAATCAAAAAATAAGATCAAATCAAGTCAATTATACTTGGCCAAGAATAAAGGCTTTTGGCCCTGATTTACCTGAAGAATTCAATAATACCTTCCCTCTCACCCAACCACACCCCCAATCATTATATCTAGAAATAGAAATGAGATCCTACAACAACTTAGATGCCTAAGAAAGGGACTTCCCCTTATATATCATTTGATGTAGTCATAGAAGGTCTATAATGTAATTACAAGTTATTAATGAGGTATTTAACTGATTCTTTTATGAGGTACAGACTCTCCTCTGACTGAGTTAAGAAAAGAACAACAATATTGGCTGAACAAATAAATTAAGCCACACACACTCTGGCTTTAAATAGCTAAGCCTCTTAGAAAAGTTGTGAAGTAATAGCCTTGCAAGGGGTAGGAGGGTGATTTCTCTCTCTTCTTCCCCTCTTCTCACATCCATCTCTCGTTTACCTCCCCTCACCCCCGCCCAACCCTCAGAATTGGCTATATAGTTTTGAAATTGATCTTCTGGACCAATAGGAGATATCAATCATATCCAGTGGGGAACAAAGACACATACTCTAGACCAAAGCTTCTTAAACTGTGGGTCATGACCCCACGGGGGGTCCAGTTACTGAATGTGGGGGTTGTGAAAGATTTGGCAGTAAATGTTTGATTTGTATACATATTTTATATACCTATATACCCAGGGTAAGTAGAATCAAGGAAATGATCCCTGGCATCAGGGAAGAGAGTTATACTATAAGGAAGAGCAGAGGCTGGGAACTCAACTGAGCAACCCAACAAGCAGAGAGTTATGGGAAGATCCAGCAAAGAAAAGAAAGGTCTTAAAAGGCCCTGGCTGTGGGAGGTCTTTTTTACATGTGCATACTATACATATGCCTCACAATTATTGCACTAAGTTTGAGCCCAATCTTCCCACAGTTTCTGTTTGTTACTGTAGGAGACTGTACCCCAGATGCATAGAGAGAATGTTTTGTGCAATTTTATTTACTATATCCACTTAATAAATGCCTTTTCTAACAGAGAATTGTGTCTACTGACTGATTGTTAATGAAAAATATACCAGTGAGGGATTTTGAGTTATAGTGTTAAGATTGTAAACCCCCTGGTTATCCCTGGAAACTAGGTGCCCCTCTGGGGACCCAAGTCAAGAACAGTTTATAGGGAGTATCCAGAGGGGTACTACAAATACATCAACAACAAAAAGGTAAGGAAGAAGAGAGGTAAATGGGTTATCTTCCTTCATGAACCAACTTAATCTTTAAGCTTATGGGACTAGTAAACCATGAACTCTGTACAATACCTTAAGCATTTACTGGTAAGATTTTTGAAATTCCCCTCTTCTTTTAAGGGCTCCCTTATATAAGGATACAGATATAAAGAACTTTCAAGATATATTGTCAATTTAATATTAGTAATAATAATAACTGAGATTTATATAGAACTTTAAATTTTTCAAAGCATTTTACATATGTTATTTCACCCCAATCCTATCATGTAGATACTATAGGTTTTATTAACACTGTGATAAAATAATGTGATTTAGTAGATACTCAAAGGCCCACCTGGAGATTAATCTAAACTGATTGAATTAAGTGAGAGTGATTGACTGCTGATTAGCCTACTTCAAGTTAATTATATTATAACCACACCTGGGTAGCCTTTAAGAAGGTATTGTTTAGTGGATAAAGCACCGGCCCTGGATTCAGGAGTTCCTGAGTTCAAATCCGACCTCAGACACTTAACACTTACTAGCTGTGTGACCTTGGGCAAGTCACTTAACCCCAATTGCCTCACTAAAAAAAAAAAGAAAAAGAAGGTATTGTTCTCAGAAGTTAAGGACTTTGAACTCAACTGGAGACCACCTTCAATTCCAGTGAACCAATGAATTTGGATGATACTAACCAATCAGCTTGAAGCAGTGTGTAAGGACTGCCTCTGCTCTGGACCTATAAAAAGCTTCCACACTTAGTTTGAGAGAGAGTTCGTGGTTGAAGCAGGCTCGTGGCGGAGGACTTAAGGAAGAACCCAACGAGGCTGGAACTCTTGACTAGATAGGCCTTTTCTTAGCTTTCTGAACTCCATGTGAATACTTGGTATGCTTTAATAAATGCTTAATACCCAAAGACTGGTGCTAAAGCTTCTAATTTAAGGTGACCACACATTTAAATTTTAAACATCACAACACCAATTTACAAAGAAGGAAACTGAGGCTCAAAGACATTAGGTATCTTGCTCATGTCACACAGCTAAAAGTATTAGAGATGAGACATGAATACATATCTTGCTGACTCCAGGTCCAGCTAATGCCTTGTGACTTCCCATTTAATTTTTTAAAAAAAAAATTTTCTGTATTGTAATGATTAACTACAACATAATTAGAACTAAGGAGTAGTAACTGGATCTCAAAAACAAAATAGCCTTGAGACAACTGAAATACTTTTCTCTGAGGACATGTGAATAACCATGTTGAAGGAGAAAGAGATTAAGTCCTAAGACTCTATAGGCCTTTCAACATTATGTGGCCTGTCCATTTGTTATTTCTATGTCACTAGCCCACCTCCTTTTCCAGTCATACATCATTCTGATGATATCTTTTTATTCTACCTTTTGTTCTCAATCCATCAGAGGTCATATGCTGCAACCTATTTACATTCACCATTAATTTCAACATTGTTCTTCATGATGATACCTTTGAGATTTTAATATTCCATGATCTGTAGCTGTATAGTATCACTAGAAGATTATAATTCCTTTAAAAAAAAGATTTTTTTTTCAGGGACAAATCTTTAATTATTGAAAATACTGCACAATTTCCCAAATGCAACCTACCCTGCTATCTTATTCTTTTTCAACTCTGGGTCTTGCTCATAATCTATCTGCAGTATTTGTCCAAGAAACATGTACCATTGGGCCTATTCTGTGGGCTGTCCATTCCTCTGCATGTCATATTCTGGGCAATAGGTGTTTCACATCTGCTTGATTTTTCCTGTGTGAATATTGAGTCTGAACTCTTTCAAATGATCGTCATCGTCATTTATGAGCCCTGCAAAGTTCCAGGTCTTGGTGAAATCAGCATGGTGCAGTCTGTCCACAAGAGCATATGGAGGACTTCCCCACCTCTGAGGAATCTTTTTTAGCTTCCACTTTGTTCTGCACATCCTCCGTGAAAATGGTACACATTTTTGACAACCATAAATACCCTTGTTTTATGCTTCAGTTGATATTAATCATCAGAGTATCATTAGACAATCTCTGCTATTGCTTCTTTCAAAGATTCTTTTATGATTTTAATGCATGTATGATAGAGACCTACTGGAGGAGAGCCTTTAAAGCTATATCATACTCTACCACATCAATAAGCATGTTGTCTTGGAATTTCTGCATCTTTTAGTCAATTGTATAACTGTAACTGTGTAGTCTTCTATAAAATATCTGTTGTAAAAGCAACAGCAATTCCACTAGCCATTATGTCAAGGCTCTCTTCCAAATGGTAAACTCTGTCTAGAAAGTTACAAACTGTTTGTTGCCATTGCTTTTTTACACAGTTTTGCTGGACTTTTATGGGAAAATACTGTGTGGTTATCTTCTCAGTCCAAAAATCATAAATCTAAAGTGGGAAGGGACCTCAGAGGTCATGTAGTTCAATCCTCTTATTTTACAGATGAGAAAACTTAATAGGAAATGACTAATATATCAAAAATTAAATGTACCTATACCAAATTTTTAATTTAATAAGATATTTTTTCAAGAATTTCCTCCATGTATATTATTCCCACATTTTATAGTTAAAAAGCAAAACTCAATTGCAATTTCAGTTACATATTAAAAAGCCTTTGAATGAATAAAAACAATATAACCAAAAGAAGAAGCATATGGAGAATATGGGGGGAATCATTGCATTAAAAATCTCTAGTAAAGTCTGACATCCAAAATATTTAAGAATTAATACCAATCTATAAAAATAAGAGCCATTTCTAAAAAAAAAATACCAAAATGGTATGATAAACAGTTTTCTAAAGAAGAAATGCAAATTGCCAATAACCATAAGGGGAAAAGAAGAGAAATGCACATTAAAACAACTCTGAGCTATTCACTCATACCCATCCAGATAGCAAAAAGTAAAAATATATTGAAAGGACTATGTATGAAAAGTGGGGTATGCTTTTATATATCTGGGGAAGCTGTGGATTGATTAAACAATTCTGGAAAATCATTTGGAATTATATGAAAAAAATTACTAAAATATTCAGATTTTTTGGCCTATTACTAGATTTGTACCCCCAAGGAGGTTATAAATATTCATAACAACACTATTCAAGGATAGGGGCTAGACTTGTGGTTTCTTTTTTTTTTTTTTTTTTGGTGAGGCAATTGGTGTTAAGTGACTTACCCAGGGTCACACAGCTAGTAAGTGTCAATTGTCTGAGGCCAGATTTGAACTCAGGTCCTCCTGAATCCAAGGCCAGTGCTTTTTCCACTGCTCCACCCAACTGCCCCATGTGGTTTCATTTTTAAAGTCAGTTACCAAGTAAAGAAACTCATATCAATGCTAGTCAGCATGTTGTTACCAACTTACAGTCTTTCTTAGACATTGGCCTAAAACATTGAGAGGTTATGTTATTTTTCTAGGGTCACACAACCAACATGTATGAGGCAGGATTTGAACTCATGTTCCTAGCTCTGAAGCTGACTCTCCACCTTCTATTCCGTGCTTCCTCATATTCTATTTGTAATTGCAAAAAGATGAAAAGAAATTATGTACACAATAATTAGAGAATACCTGAAAAAACTGTGGCATTTGATGTTTTGAATGTAAGGGAATATTAATGCACTGTAAAGGATGATGATTATGAATGGTTCAAAGAAATATAGGAAAATTTGCATGAATTGAGACAGAGTGAAGAAAGCAGAATCAAAAGAAAATAAAGACAATTACTACAATAATGTAAATGAAGACAATACTAAAAGGAAATAAAATTAAGGTCAAATACAGTGCATGGTATCAGTTCCAATTTTAGGGAGGTAGTAGCTGAAAATGTTCAGTGGGCAACTCCTTATAGAATCCTCTAACTCCAATGGATAACTCCAGTTGGAATCTTCTTCCATAGATATGTCTTGACTATAGCTTATAACCTAAAAAAGTTACCTAGGGCACTAAGAGGTTAAGTAATTCATTAATAGTAAAAAAAAAACAAACAAACTAGTATATATGAGAGGGAATACTTTAACCCAGGTCGTCCTGACTCCAAAGCAAGCCCACTAACCACTATGCCAAGGCTCCCTTCCAAATTACTAAAGCAATAATAGTTATCCTTCCTTTCTGTTAACAAATCTTAAACTCTGTCTAGAAAGTTACAAACTGTTTGTTGCCATTGCTCTTTTAGACAGTTTTGCTGGACTTTTTTTTTCCTTTTTGTTTTTGTTTTTGTGGGACAATGAGGGTTAAGTGACTTGTCCAGGGTCACACAGCTAGTAAGTATCAAGTGTCTGAAGCTGGATTTGAACTCAGGTCCTCCTGAATCCAGGGCCAATGCTTTATCCACTGCACCACCTAGCTGCCCCCAGTTTTGCTGGACTTTTATGGAAAGGCACTGTGGGTGGTTGTCTTCTCAGTCTCATAATCATAAATCTAAAGTGGGAAGGGACCTCGGAGGTCATATAGTCCAATCTGGTTTGTTTTACAGATAAGAAAACTTAATAGGAAGTGACTAATGCATCAAAAATTAAATGTACCTATGTGAAATTTTTAATTAAAAAATATATGTATTGCAGCAGCTAGGTGGCACAGTGGATAGTGCACCAGCCAGGGAATCAAGAGGAGCTGAGTTCAAATACAATCTCAGAGGCTTACTATCTGTGTGATTTTGTGCAAGTCACTTATCCCCAGTTGCCAAGAGAGAGACAGAGAGACAGACAGACAGAGACAGAGATAGACAGACAGATACAGGCAGACACAGACAGACAGACAGACAGATAGAGACAGTGAGAGAGACAGAGAGAGAAAAGTTAAAAGTTATTAATGTATTCTTGATCACTATTTTCAGTAGTTACAACATAGATTTTTTTTTCTAATTATTAGATAACCTTCCTTCCTTTCAGACATCTTGATATTGAGTCCAAATGTGATGACTCCACAAGCATTGAAGGAAAAGATAGTTACAGTTTGTTCCAAAAATCTTGTTAAATCTTTTCCATTTTTCACTGGTTCAGTGTCATTCTTCTAGCTTCATCATTAAATGCTCTCAAGATGATCTGGTTTAATTGAGTCTTGCACAAACCTTTCTTTAAAGTCATTTTTGCTTCTATGACTTTGTACTGTTTTATGAGGCAATGCTGCTCATTATTTCCCCCAATCCTCCTTTTGCAAATGAGTTTATATTCAAAGTCTGTGCTGTCCTAGACTGCCATATCACTCTGCTTAGAGAAAAGAAATTGTGTTTGCTCCCTGAGGCATTTTGTAGGCTCCTTTGGCCCTCATTGTGGTGATTGTTTTACATCAATTAAACTTCCATTGGAAATGATGATAGGCTTGTGTCAGTATGGTTCTTTGTGCATTTCTCATTTCCCTCAATCATTTTTTTCATTAAACAGATTTGGGTCAGGTTAATAAAATTGTCATCTTTACTATCTTGACCTTAGGTTTAAACCTTTTCATTCTCCTTTATCTAATCCCTTAATTATTTCATATATTCTTAAGGGGAAAAATATTTTCATTTGTCAGAAAATTCTCTGTAAACCTCCTGATAATTACTTTTAAGAGGGTAGACTTCATTGATCTCAGAAGAAACAAAGTTCTTTTAGAATTCTACCACAAGAGAAGCAGTACAATGGGAATCCTTCAATGGATTTTTTAAAACATTTGTCATCCTTGCCATTTTTTCTATTTTAGTAGCTCCCTAAGAATGGTTCTCTAGTCCCAAAGATGGTCCAGGAGGAACAAAATCTAACCAAAAAATAAAAGTAGTAAAGTAAAGGTAGGATATGCTTATGTCACTAAGGTTACCAACCAGCAGAGGGAGAAAAGAGAAGTAGTATATAATATTTGCACAGTAGCATTCAATTAAAGGCATTTAATCTGTAGCAGGTGCATGGTTAGATTTAATCAAGTCTTTGGGTGGGGACAGAGGCTTTTATTGAGTTGCTTTTTTCCTTTATAAAAAGTGGCTGTTATCGATAGACTTATAGATTTTTTAAAATAATAAATGTAAAAATAAAAATAATAATAATAAATGTAATCAATAGAAAATTGGAGAAACTTTTCCTGTTCCTAGAGGAAAGAGTTTGACAAGAAAACTTTCTTAAGAGTCACTAGATACTAAGTGAGTACTAGGTGATGTAGGTAAGAGGGTTTGTTTGTTTGTTTTTATCATTTGGAAAATCAACAAAGCAGGATTTGCTCTCCACAGAAACTAACCACGCCCTCATTTCCTAAAACTGAAGCTGGAAGACCAATAATAGATTTCCAGCTGATTTAATTTTAACCTTCTTTAAAATAAAGACATCTTTTGCCAAAAATAGAAACTTAGCTCAGCCTTCCCAAAGCACATGTAGCCTGGTTGAAAAATGTTTCTGCCATGTCAGAAAATTTATGTGAATAAAAGCAGCTGAAATATTAGCCTAGGTTAATGTGATCCGTGTCCTTTTTTCTGAAAACTACAGAAGAGTTTCAAAACAAGTGTCTTGTGACACCAACAAGTTTAGGCTGTGTTATTACAGCTTTCCAAAAGAAGTAAATAAGGTACAGTGTTTGCCTTGCTGTGATAAAGTCCTGTATTCTGGAACCCTAGATTGAGGGTGTTTCATCCTATTTTGCTATCCTACTTATTATCACTAAACCTAAAGGTCCTTGGGCTTGGTTTCTCCTGCTGAGTTATCTAGGTAATATAAAGAGTTACAGGGGATGATGTCATTTTATGTTTTATTTGTTTAATTGCCTATTGTGCGGCCAAATGTACCAGCAGCCTGTGTACTCATTTGAACTCCTCTAACTCCAGGGCTCAGGTTTTGGATTTCTCTTCCTCTTTCTTTCCATTTGGTAAGGCCATTCCCATATGCTCATGGGATGTCTTTCTAAATCTCCCCATGCATAATATGTACATTAGGCTAATTGTCCTGTGGAGATGGAAGCTTCCAGCCATTAGAGCTACCAGTAATCAATTTCAACTCAAGAATCAATCTAAGTAGAAATCAATATCTCCAGGAAGGAAGGGAAGACAGAAGTCAGTATTGCTCTCAAAGAAGTCTAGTGGCAAAGGCTAAGTGGGAATTAGGAAATAACTGCGTTATTTCAGCTGTCTCTACATGAAATAGAATGAAAGTGAGAACAGAACAGATGCCATAAATAATAAATGCCAGAAAAATCTGTACAGTAACAACAGCATTGTAAAGAAAAACAACCTTGAAAGACAAGAATCCTGATCAATACAATAACCAACCATCAATTCCATAAGGAGGATAATGAAGCATGCTACCCACCCACTGAGAGAGGGTTGATGACCTAAGGTGAAGAATGAGACATACATTTTTTTTTTTTTTTAGTGAGGCAATTGGGGTTAAGTGACTTGCCCAGGGTCACACAGCTAGTAAGTGTTAAGTGTCTGAGGCCGGATTTGAACTCAGGTACTCCTGACTCCAGAGCCAGTGCTCTATCCACTGTGCCACCTAGCTGCCCCCGAGACATACATTTTTAGATATGGAAAATGTATGAATTTGTTTTGATTTACTATCCTTTTTGGCAACAATGATTTTTTTTTTATTGGAAGGAAGGGGCAACTAGCAATACTGTTGCCAAAATAAGAAAAAAAGTAAATAAAAAAGATTTTGATGCACTTTTTAAATACACAGAAAAGAATAGATGGATATGAAGGAAAAACAGACAAGCAGGACAGCTTAGAAAGTAACATGTTGAAATTATTATATATTGACTTTTAAAAGCAAACTGTGTTATCTGAGATTTACAGTTTCACAAACTTCTGTTAACATTTTTTTAAGTTCACATTTTATCTATTGATATTGTATATGGAAAATCCTCTGTTTTTATATTTAGGTTCGGAATTTTTTAAGTAATCTTAAAAAATAATTATAATAAATTCCAGAAGACTGTATTCCTTATTTCTTCTTCTTTTTTTTGTGAGGCAATTGGGGTTAAGTGACTTGCCTACGGTCACACAGCTAGTAAGTGTGTAAGGTGTCTGAGGTCGGATTTGAACTCAGGTCCTCCTGAATCCAGAGCCAGTGCTCTATCCACTGCGCCACCTAGCTGCCCCTATTCCTTATTTCTTAAATCAAAGTTATAAGGGAATTTTTTTATTGACAGAATTTTATGCAAGTTCCCAAAGCAACTTAATCCCTTCATCTCCTCTCTACTCATTAGAGTTTCCAGAGCAATGGAATGACCTGAGCTTTAGGTATGTCAATTTGGCAGCTGTGTGTATGAGTGATGGATGGGAGAGGAGGGAAATTGAAATCAGAGAAACTAATTAAAAGGCTATCGTAATAATCCAGAAAAGAAGTGTCAGAGCCTGAAGATAGCTAATAAATATGTGAATGGAAAGAAAGGAATGCATACAAAAGATATTGTGAGATAGGATGTCCAAGGGTCGTTGATTGATTGGCTATTAGAGGGTGTGGGTGAGGGAGAGTGAAGAATTGAGGAAGACTACAAGATTGCAAACTTTGGAGACAAGAAGAACAATGGTGCCACTGACCAAAAAAAAAAAGGAAGTATAGGGGGGGAGGGAGAGATAACAAGGGCAGTTATAGAAATGTTGAGTTTGAAATATCTATGGGACATCCATCCAGGTTGACTGATTCAGCAGGCAGTTGGTAATACAGGTGTGGCACTTAGAAGCATGATGAGGTCTGGATATGTAGATTCACATATGTATATTTTCCTGATAAATAGTTTCACCCATGTATGAAACTCCTAGAAACTTGTTCCTCTGCCAATGAGGATGGGCACCTTCTCTGCAATTTAAAGTGATACTGAGAGGTTGAGATTTGCCTGGGATTACAAGCCAGTATTTGTCAGAAGCATGACTTTACCCAGGTCTTCCTGACACTGAGGCCAGCTCCTCATCTATTGCCACTCTAGCCCTCAGTCATCTACAGAGAAATGATAACAACTCTTGAGGGCTGATAAGATCATCAAAAGTAAGAGTATAGAGATATAAGGGAAGAGTGCCCAGAACAGAGCCCTGGGATACACTGATGCAGGACATAAATTGTTATAGGGTTGAGAATTTGGGACTATTAAAGTTTAAACTGCCCAGCTAAAATAAAGGACACGGATCTGGGGTAACTCTCCTTAAGAAGCTAAACTGAAGGACAAATACACCTTGAGAAGCAAGAGAGATAAGCCTATTAGGCATGGCTACTGCCTGAGTGGCGCCAAGGGGACAGAGATAGCTCCAGAAATCAGAACCACCACCCTTCACCTGACTTCTCCCAACCCACTCCCAATAAGGTACATTCCACCCTCAGGTGATCATCCCCCTCTACCATTTATAAAAGCTTTTGCCTTTCTCCTGTTTCAGGGGATAGGTATCTTAGAGAACCATGTCTCTGAAACTATCTCCCCTCGAGTGAAGTCCAAGACTCCTCTCTTGGTCTCCTTTCTCTAGTGCCTAAATAAAAGATTATTTTATTTTAATTGGATTTGTGTGCAGAAGGGTGTAATTCTTTAAAGAAGAATACCTAAGGAACTTCCCACAACCAGTTTCCCCTATGACATAAATGATGGTTCAGAAAGGATACTGAAAAGGAGAAGCCAAACAGGTAAAAGGAAAAACAACAGAGAAAAATATCATAAAATTTAGAGAGAAGAGACTTTCCAGGAAGAAGAAGTAGTCAGCAGTGTTAAATGCTGCAGAGAGGCCAAGAAGGATGAAGTCTGAGAAGAGTCCATTAGATTTGCTAACTAAGAGATTGTCTATAATCCCCCCAAAAAAGTCCAGTGTAAGATAGTTGAAAGTGAGAAAATAGAGGAAAGAATTATGAATGACTTTTTCTACCAGTTTTTCTATAAATGGGGGGGGAAAGATACTGTAGCTTTAGGGTATAGTAGAGTGAAGAAGAAAATTTTTTAAGCCTGAACGTGTTTGTAAACAGTGTAAAAAGTACAATTTGGTTAGGAGAAATTAAAAACAAAAAGAGAAAAAGATTGAAAGGTCAAATTCCTAGAATATTAGGGGCATAAGTCAAATGAGTGACCTTGTCAAGGAGAAGAGCCAGTTCTTCCTTACACACAGGCTGTGGAGAGAAAAGGAAATAGTGTATACACATGGATCTTGAGATATGGAATAGGAAAGACAAGGGAAGTAACAATATATAGCTTGGGTAAAGTGAGAAGCAAGATCTTCTGCTAAGTAGGAGAAGAAAGAAGGGTACAGGAGACTGGAGAAGAAGATCAAGTCAATCAGTAAAGAATTAAAAGGATGGCAAGCATCAAGAGCCCATTAGAGAGTAAATAATGTAAATATGGAGTAAAACCAATCAGCACAGAAGTATAAATTTCTTTGTTAGTATCCAACAGTACATTGATAGAAACAGAGAAAGTAGTCATGGGAGTAATACAAACTTTGGGTCTGGCAAAGTAATAAGTGGGGCAGGGGATTGAAGGGAGAATGTTATGTATTTAAACGGTTAACTATAGAGTCAAAACTAGATGTTAGGGAGGAAAGTGAGGATTGAACATGAATTATGGACTGGAAAAATAAGGAGTGGTGTGTCCATAAGTAAAAAATGAGAATGAAGAATTGATTTTGAAGGCCCAAAGTAAGAAAAGAAGCAATGACAGGAGGTTTTGATGAGAGAGAGGAATTTCAAAATCCTGAATTATGGAGGTAGCACAAGGATTAATGATTGTGAGATAAAGGGTATGGCCATGGGTAGTAGAATTTGAGTATAAGTATAAAACATGGTATGGGAGGAAACTAATAAATGATGAGTCAAAAACATTTGAGGACATACTAGCATGTCATATAAGGAAAGGAAAGTCCCCGAATATGAGGGAAGAAAAACAATGAGCCAGGTACTGATCTCTTTAAGAAAAGAATGGCCTGGAAGCTGGTCCTTAGGTCTGATAAGGATCTAGATATGTATATAGGATAAGTTCTACTTGATTCTAGAATCTTTCATTCCTTGGGTTCAGAGGTGGTGTTTAAGGTAATAATCTTATTTATGCAAAAACAGCCTGAGTTCTCATTATACTGCTACACCATTCCAGAAAAGACTGGAATTTCAAATTAAATAGTCAATATGTTTAATTTAGACAATATGTTTAATTTAGAGTAGAAAGGTAAATAAAATAAGAAAGAAAAATGAAGCAGTAGCATCATTTATGGCACCATCCCTATTAACAGATAGATAGGTGTCATCTCTACTGGCAATCTCATTCAGGGGGAAAAAAGTTATCTTTCTGTGGCCATCAGATGAGATGGAGAACAGATTCATTCTGTGAATCCTCTTAGTTTCAGTTGTTGCTATGGAGACCTATTGAAGGTCCTTGTTTGCAGATATTCGCCTCACTGGCTCCAGAGGCCATCAGTCTTCTACTGGGAGTCTTAGATTCAAGGTCACCATGGAAGACTCACCCAAATGAGTCTTTTTATTTTCCTTCTCCTCACTCTACCTGCAATTTAGCTTCTGCCTCTTCTAACCTTTTTGTTCTGGCTACCTTCTTTTTAAGTTTTCTGCCTTCATCTCAAAAAAACTCCCCACCAAGTTGGACTCTTGCCCCATGACACCATGGCTCTACACCCAAACATATATTCTCCTAGGAAATGAAGTCTATAGAAAACTATGCTTTCTAGTCCCAGCATATGAAGAGAGTTCTGTTTTCTGGTCCCAAAGCATCAAGAGAAATTATATCTTAAGGAATTCTTCTCATTGACCATACAAGCTATATTTGATATAGATGAACTGAGTGAACCTCAAACAAGAGTGGTGATGGAAATGTTGGAAAGGGCTGGAATGGTGAGGAAAAATATAAAGTGTGCTGACTCTTTTTCCTGGCCCCATGATGTGAGAAGAGAGGGATTGGAGTAGAATAAGGGAGCAGTCACTGAACCCAGTCCTTCTGAGCATGTGCATAGTGGCAATGATGCATTTCCCAAGTGGAAAAGGCTAGGGAGCCTCTTGATTGGCCATGGCTGAACAACCAGAAGGGGGAGGGGCCAGAAATCATTCAAAAGATATCAATTGTTTGAGTTTTTCTTCTTTTGGTTTGGCTTCTTTTTGTCAGCTGACTTCTTTCTGGATTAAAAAAAAAATCTATAGGGTGAGAGGCCTTTGGCCCTCTCCCTCTCAGGCTGAAATGTGACCTTTTGAGCAAAGTCTCAGTTCTTTGCCTCAGCATTTGTTCTTTCATTTTAAGTGATGGAAATGAATATAAAGTCTGTGATCTTGTGGGCTTCCAAAGGTCAGGAGAAGGAGCCAACCAACACCCAGGAGTCAGGGAGTCAGGTTCATACCAGTTTTGTAGCTATTCCAACAGTGATGCCTGGATTAGCACCTTTCAGGAACCCAGTCCACTTGGAAACTGAGGATTCTTTTGACATCAATGCTTCATTTGGAGGTGAACTTGGTAGGAGCAATGCTTTGTAGAAACTACATTGACTGATCCCATTCTCCCCAGAGGCTGAGATTGTATGGAAGAACATGTGCCCCAAGGTGTTGAAGGTGAAATATTTATATTTCTGTTCTTGTTGTATCTTCAATGTAAATATTACTGTGTAAAAACCAATTTATGCTAAGTAGTTAAATGGAACTCGGGGACTAATCACTAATGGCTGACAGCAGGAAATCAATCTGGAATAGGGGCTCGAGTAGATAGCATTAGAGAAGATACCTCAACTTCTCAGAAGTGCCCCATCAATCTTAAGGAGGAGATAAAGCCAGCCTTGTTCTGGTAAAGTTAAGACAAAGAAATATTCACTAAAGATAAATGAGAGAAAGTATAACAAATATTGAAGAGGAACTATGGGATGCATCATCTTCTGGGGGAAACCAGAATTCTATAGGTGCAAGAAAATGAAGTGTTAAGGAGAGATCTAAAATGAAAAGAAGTTTTTAAACCACAGAATATGAAGTTTCCAATGATCATATCAGAAAGAAAGAAAAAGGCAGTATGTGGACTCAAGATATGTACAATTGATGTGGGTAGTAGACTTGTGCCATGGTCTTTTTCATTTAGACAATTGATAACTCAGAATCACAGGGAGAGAAAGAGTTAGAATTTCCTAGAAATAAGAAACACAATCCAAGTTTACACACTCAAGAGTCCTGTGATGATGGTAGGTAGTATGAGTTTGTTCTCTCTCAAACTACAGGGCAGAAGGAAAATTAGTTCATTCTGGGTCCCTCAGTACCTGACCAAGTTGCCAGAGATCTGACTGAACTCACAATCAGCACCAATTCTTTCATCTCATCCCAAGTTGGCTGAAACAATGGACAGTCAGAAAAAACCCTGCATGAAGTGTATGAACTTGGCTTCTGGTCAGACTGATGTCGAAGGGTCTGCTCCCAAAATCTGGGCCATAAAAAGTCTCATGTCTGAGGTCTTGGAGTTGAGAGGCCGGGAGTCAAAATGTCTAATATCATAGAGAGCTAAGGAAGTGTTCATTTTCTCAGATGTTTTGGTAAGACAGGGCATAGCAAGTAGTGCCTTCACATTACTGCACACTTCCCAATACCTTCTGGAATAAAGAGGTTTCCAAACCTAGTCTATGAATGGTAACAAAGTACTATAGCTGCATTGTGCTAACAAAGGGCCAAGTAAGTTTGTTGTTGTTTTTTTTTTTTTTTTTAGTGAGGCAATTGGGGTTAAGTGATTTGCCCAGGGTCACACAGCTAGTAAGTGTTATGTGTCTGAGGTCGGATTTGAACTCAGGTACTCCTGACTCCAGAGCCAGTGCTCCATCCACTGCGCCACCTAGCTGCCCCTTAGGGCCAAGTAAGTTTGGAGCCACAAATTTCAGAAGAAAGAGGCTTCCACACTCAGTCTCTGAAAGGAGATTGGGAAAAGACACTGGTAGAGGGAAGCAAAAAGAAAGCAAACCAAGTAATGAGTTTTTCCAGAGGAAAAAAGATCAGGAAAGTTAAAGGTAGTGTGAACTATTGATTAACAAAACTTCTCCCCGAAAAGTGTAGAAGGTGACAGGATGACAAACAGGGATCCAGCCTTTATCTAGAAAGATGATTATTTTGGTTTGGTTTGGTTTTTCAGACATTCTACAAGACGGGTGAGTGAATGAGACAGAGGAGGGGTCAATAATACATATGTTCACAGGGCAAAATGTGTCAGAGATAATTCATAATGCCTATTAGTGAACAAAAACTATTTTGTTGATTTTACTACAAGAAATATGGATTCACACTTAAGTCATTCAAGGCATGTTCTCAAAATGGGCTAATGAAAGAGATATAAGTAGAAATAGGTCATTCAGCTACATTAAATAGCAGTACATTAGTGAAATCCCCTCAAAATTATAAATCTCTTTTCTAACTTAATTTCATAGCATTCCAACAAAAGTATTGATTCTATTAACAAAAGCAGCAAAGAAGACAGAAGGAGGCTTTTAAAAACTCTAAGTTCTGCTGCTAGAGAGAGGGCAGATCAAAAGAAAAAGGTGCAAAGAGGCTGGAAATTGCCTTCTGTTTTGAATCTCCCTCATACACCACAGCTGTGCTCAGCTGCCATTTACATTGAGAGTTTGACAAGAAGCTAATTGCCAATCAAAGGCAGTTTAGCAAGCTAGGCTCATCTCCAGAGGAAAAGGCCAGATGCCTGCTATACATAATAAAGCCTACCTCAGGAGGCCCCAGAAACTGAGTTCCCAGAAAGACCAACAGGCTTCACCTCCACGTATTTTGCCACAGTAATGTTGCACTGGAGTTGGTCACGAGACCTGCCTAAGGACTTGACTTTTGGCAAATATAGTAGACAAAAACAATGTTATAGTCACCAACATAGACTGTGAGGTATTTGTCTTTTATATCATGGTCAAATGCCTGTGTAGACCAACTCACTACAGATGGTACTCCTACTCCAAGATCACTGACACCCCACCCCCACCCCCCACCCCAGTCACCATACACATAACCAGACCTACAGGCCTGCTACAGCAGACCTTGAGAGCAGGAAACCAGGAGACAAGATCAGACAAAAAAACATTCTGCTCACCTGCCTTTGTCAGCAGAGCTCTTCCCTCCCACTGATACTTATCCTGGATTCATTTCCTAGTGGTTAACAAACTGCTAGTTCCTTTGAGCTACAAGGATACTCCCCATCCCTGTGACCCTGAATCGCAGACTACCAAAGAGCAAACTCCTGGCTCCCTTTCCTGGATGACTACTGTCTCATCCCCATCCATTCAACCCAACCCCAACAGATACCATGTTCCACTCCAAATTTACCCAACCTTTTTTCAATATGG
The DNA here is from genome assembly GCF_019393635.1 of Dromiciops gliroides. Taxonomy (NCBI): domain Eukaryota; kingdom Metazoa; phylum Chordata; class Mammalia; order Microbiotheria; family Microbiotheriidae; genus Dromiciops; species Dromiciops gliroides. The sequence continues at coordinate 183,019,337 of NC_057865.1, read as the reverse complement.
CCTCTAGCACTTCCACTCTGACTTTCCTTTATTTTCCTTCCTTCTTCTCCCTTTCATGTTCCTTCTACCTTTTGACTCTTTTTTGAGACAGGGGTCTTAATAATAATGATAGTAGCTATCAATTATATAGGTTTGCAAAGTACTGTATACAGGTTATCTCATTTGATCCTCATAATAATCCTATAAGGTAGGTGCTATTATTTATTATTCGGAAACTGAGACTGAAAGAAATTAAGTGACTTGCCTAAGGTTACACAACTACTAAGTGTCTGGGATAGAATTTGAACTTAGGCCTTCCAGATTCCAAATCCAACATTCTTACCCATTGTGCCATCAAGCTGGACTCTATCCAGATAACACTGCTTCCAAGGCCTTCCTTTCTAGTACCTTTTCTCCTGTCTCCTATACACTAGTCCCTTATCCCTTCCACTTCTAGTCTCTCCTATCCCTGTCATTCAGAAGCCTTTCTTCCATAGAGGTTTACTCTCTAAATTTATTACCCAATCAGGATCCTAGTGACTATTATCTACCAATCCCTGGAATATTTGCTCCCTTTAAACTATAAATTTAATTCCTCACTTATAATCTTTCCACCAAAACTTCTGGCCTCAGATTGAGGGATTTCAACATGCATATTAATGTTACTTCAAATGCCCTGTCATCCAAATTTCTCAATTTGTTCAACTTCTATGATCTGCTCCTTTACTCCACCTCACCTATTCACTGGGATGGTTTCACATTTTATCTTGCCATAACCCATAAATGCTCTACTTTCATGGTCAAGAACTCTGAAATCCCATTATCTGATCACAATCTCCATTCACTCATTTTTCCCCATGTCTTACTCAGACCAAACCTATTCTTCATCTTCAGTGCAATGAATAATCTTTCCTCCCCTCAGTACTTTTCCAAATTGTCACCCTCACCCTGGATACATTCTCCTCCCTTCCCAGTCTTGAACCCTTAGGAAACCAGTTCAACTCTGTGCTATCATCTACTCTCATGTGCCTTCCTCCTTCATTCTATCACCTTTTTTTACTCACCTTTACTCACTTGACAAAAAACAACCCTGGATTATTCCTACCATCCACCTTCTCTGTTCCTATTAACACTCTGCTAAACAAAACTGAAGGAAGGAAAGAAATCATGTTGGCTGAGTCCTCTATAAATTCATTCTATCTAATCCACGCTGTGCTTTCACTTTAGCAAGGCGACTTTTTACTCCTCCCAAAATAATTTTCAATTCTACTCCAAAATGGTTGTTTCCAATCTCTTCTCTCCTCAAGTTTCTCACAGAACTCCCTTTACCCATGACTTCAGTTGAGTTCCTTGTCTCATATTTTATGTAACAAATTGAGGCTATTCCCCCAAAAGCTCCATCTTTGCCTCTTCTCATCTCACAATCTCATTTCCTCCTCTCTAGTATCTGATGAAGAGGCCCTTCTCTTTGCGAAGACCAATCCCTCTACATCTCTTGCATCTCGTTGTCCCATCTCCTCCCACCTTCTTTAGCAGACTGCACCAATATCATCTCCTCTATATCTAAAATCATCAATCTCTCCCAATTTACTGGTTCCTTCTTGATGCCTACAAATACAATGTTTTTCCACCCTTAAAAAAATACTCATTAGAGCCCATCATTCCTGCTAACTATCAACCTATTTATCACTCTTCCCTTTCTTGGGCAACTCCTTGAAAAGAAAAATCTAAACTCAATGCCAATATTCCCTCTCCTCAAACTGTCTTTTTAGGCCCCTTCAATATGCCTTCTAATCTCAACACTCAACTAAAAATACTCTCTCTAAAATTATGGCCTCAGTGATCTTTTAATTAACAAATTAACATTATTTCCTTTTCCTAAAATTCATCATTGTCCATTCATTTGCTGCCTTTAACACTGTTGACCACTTATCTAGTGGATATTCTTTCCTATCTGCATTTTCATGAAAATAATCTTGATTAGTTTTCCTACCAATTTGACCACTCCTCATCCTCCTTTTCTGGCTCATCATCTATGTCATACACCTTAACTGGGGGGGTATACTACAAAGAATCTGTTCTAGGGCTTCTCTTTTCCCTCTACACTCTCTTACCTGCTACCCTCTTCAACTTCCATGAGTTAATTATTATTTCTGTGCAGATGACTCTCATATCTACATTCCCAATGCTAGTTTCTTTCCTGTACTCCAGGGCCACATCACCAAGGGTCTATTGGACATTTCAAACTAGATGTCTTCCCAAATTCAGTATGTCCAAAAAAGAATTCATTATGATTCTCCCAAAACCTTGCCCTCTTCCTTAATTTTCCTATGTGTATTAAGTAAGGTCACCAATATCCTTCCAGTTTCATAGCCTCAGAGTCATCCTTGACTCTTCATTGTATTGCTTCTTCTGACCTCTATGTGAGTGCTTGCCTTTGTGTGAGTTCTCTATAAATAAATCTTTTAAGCAAATGTGGGTTTGGCAATCTACAACATGGCCAGCCCATCAGATTCGCACTCTCTACGGTAGAGTTTGAATGTATGGCAGTTCAGCTAAAGAAAAGACCTCAGTGTCTAGTACATTATCTTGCCAGGTGATCTTCAGAATCCTCCTAAGACAATTCAAATGGAAGCAATTTTGTTTCTTGGTATGGTGCTGGTCTACTGTCCAGGTTTCACAGGCATACAACAATGAGGTCAGCACAACAGCTCTATAGACCTTCAGCTTTGTAGGTAGCCTAACACCTCTTCTCTCCCACACTTTCTTCAAAGCCTCCCAAACACTGAGCTAGCTCTGGAAATGCATGCATCAACCTCGTAATCTATGTGTACATCCCTGGAAAGTATACTGCCAAGGTAAGTGAACTTATCAACAGCATTCAAGATTTCTCCATTTGCTGTAATGGATAGTTCTGGGTATGTATGGTGTGCTGACTGATGGAGAACCTCTGTTCTCTTCGTATCAATTGTTAAACCAAAATTAGTACAAGAAATAGAGAATCAATCCATATTTTGTTGCATCTCAGCCTCAGTGGCTACATTGAGTGCACATTCATCTGCAAACAAAAAGTCACACACCATCTCTCTCCACGTTAGTCTTGGCTTGTACCCTTTTGGAGTTAAATAATTTACCATCATTATGGTAACTGATCTTGATCCCATTTTCATCCTATTTGAAGGCATCCAACAACATTGTTGAAAACATCATCCTAAAAAACATGTGAGTGGGGCAGCTAGATGGCGCAGTGGATAGAGCACCGGCCCTGGAGTCAGGAGTACTTGAGTTCAAATCCGGCCTCAGACACTTAATACTTAACTAGCTGTGTGACCCTGGGCAAGTCACTTAACCCCAATTGCCTCACTAAAAAAAAAAAAATAATGTAATAAAAAACATGTGAGCAAGCGCACAGCCCTGATTCACTCTTCACTCCATTGGCGACTGGCAAAGCACAAGCACATCATCTGTTATCCAGAACCCAGGAAAGAATGCTGTCCTGAAACTGATTTACAATGCTAATAAACTTCCCGGGACAACCAAATTTTGTGATGATTTCCCACAAGCCCTCATGACTGACATTATCAAAGACCTTGGTCAGATCAACAAATGTTGTATGTAGATCTCTGTTCTGCTCATGGAATTTCTTCTGTAGTTATTAGGCAGCAACCATTCCCCAGCCCTTTCTGAAGCCATACCTTCTCTCAGGTAGATGGCCATTTTCCAAGTGAAAAATCAGCCAATTAAGGACTCTGGCAAGAATCTTGCCAGTCATGACTAAGAGACACCACTATGACTGTAACAAGACAACCTATTTCCTTTTCTAAAAGTGATACTCCTAAAGTACAGGTCTGATCGTGTCTCTCTGCTGCTCACTAAACTGCAATGGCTCCCTATGGGTCATATCTAGTATAAATAATACCTGTATTGGGCATTTAAAGGCATTTGCAACTTGATTCTGGCTTACCTTTCTAGCCTTATCATACATTATTCTCTTTCCTGTACTCTATGATTTCTTGTTTCTTATGAACAACACTGCGTCTCATCTCCATGCCTTTGCACAGGTGTCCTCATGCCTAGAATGTATTCCATCCTCTGGCTATTGTAATGCTTGGTAACCTTCAAAGCTCAGCTCAAGTACCATCTTCTACATAAGATCTTTTCTGATCTCCTTAGTTGCTACTACTTATCCCCAAGGAAAAAATTACCTTGTATTTATTCTTTATATGATTATATGTTACATGTATATGTTGTCTCTCCTGATGGAATTTAAGCCACCTGAAGGCAAGGACTATTTCATTTTTGTCTTTGTATCCCCAGCACCTACTGTGGCTCCTGGCACAGAGTAGATGTTTAATAAATGCTTTCTGAGAGAGTGAGCATAAAAAATAAACTATCAATCAATAATGTTAAAAGAAATACTTCAAAGTTTAGATCAAGAAAAATGTGAATTTGAAGATGCAGAACCACACTGCTCCCATCTCCTTTTATTCCCTTATGTCAGACCATTGAAGGGTAGGAGAATGGTACACAGAGAAAAAAGAAAAGTTAAAGGGAAGTTAAGGAAATGGTTAAGAAGATGGTATCTGAATTGGATTTGGATTTCTGGACCATGGCTTAAATTATAGAAACAATATGCTCTTGGGTAGGGAAAAAGTACATCTAACAATGGCTAGTAAAAATGTATTTGCCTAGAGAGTCTTGCAAATTTAATCAAAAGGGTTATAAACTGAAATGGGAAAAGGAAGGAAAAATTCCATGTGTTCACATGCATGCACGTGCACAAGCACTACCACAGAGACCAGCTGCAACAAAAGAATAGTAGTGGTGATACCCTATAATTCACAAAAGAAAAAATTCAGGAAAGAAGTTAACAAAACCCATGTATTCAAATGTCTATAGACAAATTCATAAAGTATGAGTAAAAAGCAATAAGGGCTGGAGAACCTAACACAAGGAAGCAAATTTTATTTATTGGGTATCAATGAGCAATATAGGATGAAATTATCATTAAAGCAAAGAAAGAACTCATTAGCTAATGAAAAATCTAGAAAGCAATTTGGAATTATACAAACAAAATGACCACAATATTCCTAACCTTTGATCCAGAGATTCTACTGCTAGGAATATACACCAAATATATGATTGATAAAAAGCAAGGCTCCAAAATATTTTAGCAATACTTTTTGTTGAATCAGGGAAATGGAAACAAAAGAGCTGCCCATAAATTGGGAAACTGATAAACAAACTATGGTAAGAAGTGACGAATATGTCAAAAATAGAAGCATGGAAAGATTCACATGAACTGATGAAAAGTAACATAAGCAAAGCCAAGAAAACAATTTGCATAGTGAGTGCAACAATGTCAATGAAAAGAACAAAAAACATGAAATAATTAAAAATGAATGTTGCAAAACAAAGCCTCAAAGAACACATATGAGTGCTTCTTTTACACAAATTGGGGCTGGGGGTGGAGTCCATGGGTAAGGAATATCACCTATCACGTTAAGGGGTTTTATGCATTGATTGGTTTTGTTGAATATTTTTTCTTCTTACTCTTTTCTTTTTTAAAAAATATTTATAAAGATGTCTCTTTATGAGAGGGAGAGAGACTGATGGAAATCTAGACAATGATAAAACAAAAATATCAATTGCAAATCTCTTTTTTAAGAGCCCAAAGGGACCTTAGAGACCATCTGGTCAAACCAATTTATTAGCTAATAATGTTTTAGTTTATTTTAATGATAAGTCCATTCCTTAAAAATAGAGAAAGTAACAAGCAGAACTGCTATTCTTCACCTGATTCTGACTTAAAAAGGAAGAACAGTTTATGAATGTAAAAATGATGAGGAACTTGGAGATAATTGACCCCTTTATCTCGAAATTCTTGATAGAGAAGAAAGCTGGGCATAATCTGGCATGGACCCTAGAGTGGGAATGCAAATTTCAAAGAGTTCAGAGAACAGATAGGTAATATCTCATTCATGATCCATACAAAGAGAAATCACAAGTCTAGTATGGAAATATAATTTAGTAGTAATAGGGTTATCCAGACATCTGGCATAATGCTCTCTGGCAAAAGTGCAGTATCCTCAGCATAATGCCTGGAAAATAGTATGTTTTTTAACAAGGTTTGTCAATTGATATTCCCCTAATGCAAAGTCCATTCTGTCCAGATTTTCTGTGGAATATTCCCAAGATATTATCACTTTTATTTCTCTCTCCACTTGCATCCAACTAGTTGATTCTAAGCTTACTTCCCTATCTGGTTATTGCATTTTCTCATATGATGATAGATGGATAGATAGATAGATAGATAGACAGACAGACAGACAGACAGACAGACAGACAGACAGACAGACAGACAGACAGACAGATAGATAGATAGATAGATAGATAGATAGATAGATAGATAGATAGATAGATAGATAGATATTGGTGAGGCAATTGGGGTTAAGTGACTTGCCCAGGGTCACACAGCTAGTAAGTGTCAAGTGTCTGAAGCCAGATTTAAACTCAGGTCCTCCTGAATCCAAGGCTGGTGCTTTATCCACTGCACCGCCTAGCTGCCCCATGATTATATCTTTTTAATGTAGAATGCTCCTATATCCCTCCCTATTTTAAGTATACTGTTCCTTTAAAAAGAAAGAAAGGAAGGAAGGAAGAAAGAAAGAAAGAAAGAAAGAAAGAAAGAAAGAAAGAAAGAAAGAAAGAAAGAAAGAAAGAAAGAAAGAAAGAAAGAAAGAAAGAAAGAAAGAAAGAAAGAAAGAAAGAAAGAAAGAAAGAAAGAAAGAAAGAAAGAAAGAAAGAAAGAAAGAAAGAAAACCTATTATTTCATTGTTGAAAAAAGTTCCCTGTTGCCCATATGTGGGGCCCTTCCTCTACCAATACAGGTCTTCACTTACTTTGCAACTGGCTATTTTAGTAAAGTTGTCTGGGACACTGAGAGGTTTTGACTTGCTAATCGTTTCAAGTTAAGACTTGAACTCAGGTCTTCCTGACTCTAAACCCAGCTATCTATCTATTACACCATGCTATGTCTTTCTGTTTCCTTATGTTCCACTTATGGCTTCAATCCTACCAGTGCTCCTAGATACCTAAGAAATCCTTGTGTTAGAATTTGGATTCCTTCTAGCTGTGTCTTCAGAATTTCTTTCCTGGGAATATGCCTTCTGGTCTGCTTTTCCCCATAGAATTTTAGACCATTAGGAATAAAAGAAGATTTGGCAAAGTTGAAAAATATTAATGTACAGTGAACTCATTAGCCAACTTGGATTTTTTAAAGACATGTAGGAAGATAGAAGCAAAGACAGATAATTAGAGGCAAATATAAAAGTATGGCACAGTCCTTTAAGAATAGTGTCAGGGGCAGCTAGGCGGTACAGTGAATAAATCACTGGCCTTGGATTCAGGAGGACCTGAGTTCAAATCTAGCCTCAGACACTTGACACTTACTAGCTGTGTAACCCTGGACAAGTCACTTAACCCTCATTGCCCTGCCCCCCAAAAATTACTTCAAGATACATTTAAAAAAAAAAAAAGAATAGTGTCAGAAGCACTAGAGATCAGAATTGCTAAAACTTGTTTAGGTTTTTCAACTATAAACTAGAGGAGATGGGGAAGAGTATCAAAAAGGGATGACTGCTCTTCAGGAAAGAATACGCTTATCTTATCTACAGTCTCTTTCCCTATGTCTACAGATCTCATCCATTGATAAAAACTTTCACTTGAGCCATCACAACCTGACTCTACAACTATACCAAGACTCCTCTCTCCAAAGTTATCAATAATCTCTTAATTGCTACATCCAATGGTCTTTTCTCCATCCTTAAACTTTTTTACCTCTCTGCATCATCTGACACTGGTGACCACCTCCCTACTCCTGAATTGTCTCTCTCTGCCCCCCCCCCCCGGGTTTCACAACCCTGCTCTCTCCTGGTTCTTCTCCCCATCTGCTGCTCCTTCTGAGTGTTCTTTGCTGGGTCATCAACCATGTCTGTCCCTTAACCATAACTATCACCCAAGGCTTGTCCTGGACTTTCTCGTACTTTTCTAATGCATCTTTCTTGATGATCTTATCAGCTCCCAAAGGTTCAATAATTGGTTCTACACAGCTGATTTCCAAATCTATATATTAAGACAATCTCTCTGGTGCTCCAGTTTTATATCACCAACTGCCTGATGGTTATTTCTACCTGCATGTCACATCATCCTCTCAAACTCAACATGTCAAAAATAGATCTCATTATCTTCTCCCACCAAACCCATTCTTCCTCCAAACTTCATTGTTTTCTGTCCCTTGTAATCATCCAGATTCACAACCTTGGAGTCATCCTTGAATCAATCTATCACTCCACCTCCAAAAAAGTTGCCAAGTCTGATCAATTGCATTCCAAGCAACCATTGTTTACGCTAAGAAAACAGGCTAGTCTTCCTTTCGGAAGAGAAAGTGAAGGAGCTTAATGAATGTCTGTTACACTGGAGGTTATGTGTGAGACTTCTGGGTGTTCCTTTAAAAAAAAAAGACTCTAAGAAATATTTTGGTGTGAAAGCCAAGAAGAAAAATAATCTGAAGAGAAAGAGGAAGAGGTGACTAGAAGGAAGCAGCATGGGACAGTGAAAGAACATTGGCTCTGGAGTCAAAAGGCCTGATTTCAAATCTAATGTTTTGTTCTGTGAACTTGAGCAAGTCTCATCTACAAAAGGAGGGAGTTGGAATGGATCATCTCAGAAGTGTCTTCTAGTTCTAAATCTATGGCCCTATGAATCCTGTTATCCAAATCCAAGTCAAAAGATTGGAAGTTAGGGGGCAGCTAGGCGGCGCAGTGGATAGAGCACAGGCCATGGAGTCAGGAGTACCTGGGTTCAAATATGGCCTCAGACACTTAATACTTACTAGCTGTGTGACCCTGGGCAAGTCACTTAACCCCAATTGCCTCACTAAAAAAAAATTAAAAATTAAAAAATTAAAATAAAATTAAAAAAGATTGGAAGTTAGAAAATTGTCTGGACCACTTATCATTTAGAGATAAGAAACAAATTTAAGGATCCTCCCCAGAAGAAGAAAGTCAAATACCCTGAGGAGGAAGGAGCAATTTGTCCTCCTAGGAATGTTAAGGTAAATCCACATGTTCTTTCAGGTGAAAAAGATCATCATCCAGTAAGCGTAAGATGTATAAAAGATAAGTTCTGGTAGTAATTCCTTGGGGTAACAAGGCAGCCATTCAACAATATGATAGCAACAATAATGAAGTCTGCTGTCTTCCTAGTACATCTCACCTGTGACATAAAAAGAAAATCCTAAAACAGATTCTATGGACAACTCTAACCCAATTCTGTTGATCCATATGGAAATAAATGACATTGCCAGAAGGAACCTAGAACGCATTGCAAAAAGATTACAAAGTCTTAGGCAAGAAACTAAAAACCTGAGGGCATCAGGTGGTACTTTAATCACTGCTACACCTCAGAGACAAGGGATTCTGAAAAGAGAGACAGATTTCGGAAGTGAATAACTGAGTAAGAAGATGATGTGTGGGATTTGAATTTATGGACCATAGCATATTATAGGAATGACAGGCTCCTGGCCAAGAATGACATATGCCTAATAAGGGCTGGTAAGACTGTATGCCAGTCTTGCAAATCTAATCAAAAGGATTAGAAACTGAAACACCTGAGAGATATAGGTGGTATTTTCATTACTGTTTCCAACTGAAGGAAAGGCCTTGGTGAAAGAATATCAGAAAAGGTTGGAGGAGAAAATGGCCTAGCTCTGTCATCCTGGGCAAGTCAATTAAACTCTCTGAACTTCCATTTCTTCAACTGTAAAATGGAGATAATAATACCCATAGTATCTATTTGATGATGTTGTAGTGAGATTCTAGTGGGTTAACATTTGAAAAGTGCTTGGAAAACTTTAAAGTGATATGAATAGGGACTGTGGATCTATGATTTCATTTTGTATAACAAACTTCCAGGAAAACTTTAAAGTGCTATAAACATGTCAGTTATTTTTTTGTTTGTTTGTTTATATTCTGGAATCAGGGATCTCATTTAAACCTCATATTTTATTCAGCCCCACCTTTAATTCAATTCTACATTAAATGTGACATATCTGCTATAGTTCAGTGGCCAAATCCCTACAAATGAAAATCTCTTTAGCATTTTCTAAAATTAATAGGGTTGTTTTATACATCAGAGTTGCAGTATTGCTTAAGTAGGAGCAGCTAAAAGTATGGCATAGTGAAAACAGCACTGGATATGAAGGCAAAGGACTGAACAGACCTGAGTTTGAAGTCTGGTATTACCACTTACTCCATTTCCTAATTTGTAAAAGAAGGGGATTGGCATATTAAACGTTAGTCCAAATCAACTAATAAGAAAAATACAAATCAAAATAACTCTGATATTTTGCCTTACACACACAGCAAATTGGCAAAGATGACCCAAAAAATGGATATAATAAATATTGTAGGGCTTGTAGAAGACAGGTAATTGTTGCTTCACTGTTGGTGAAGTGGCAAATTGGTCCAGCCATTTAGGAAAGCAATTTAAAATTATGCTAAGAAACAACTCTTAGGCATATCCCAAAGAAAGAAAGGAAAAGAAGGGAATAAATATTTATATTATGCCTACTATGTGCCAGGCACTGTGTTAAGTGTAGGCCTCCATCAGTCACAGACAACCATGGATCAGTGCCTTGAAAAGCCACAGGCCACAGTGTGGCTGTGCAGTCCAATACAGGAGCCGCAGCTCCTGAGTGACTTATAATCGGTAACTGTTGCATCCTGTGTTATATCTACCCAATAAAGAATAGCTGGAGTGTCTTCTGCAGGGCGCTGGCCTGGGCGGATCAATATGGAAAACAAGCTGTTGCCCATGCAGTAGGTTTTCCCTCTCTGCGACATTGGTGGATCCAAAGGAGAGGCAGAGCCAATACAGTTTGGCACCAGTGCCGCTGCAGGAGTTGCCAGAGGGATGTGATGTCCAACATCCAACTGCCTAAGAGACTCTGACTCCTGATTTTTCCTCAGGGTTAACTCCCGAAGCCTTTCCCATATATGGGTATAGCCGAAAGACAGCGGAGGTTTAAAATCAGGGTTTCCTTCCCCTAGGCGGGTTGCCTGCCAAGGCTAAAGAGCCCCACCTGCCTGAACGACTGGTTTTAAGGCACCAGTGACTCGCCTTCACCCCTTCTCCTGTTAGTAGAAACAGTTCCACCACGAGAAGGCCAGGAGTTGGGCTTCGGTTGTCAGAGGCTATTTGAGACACACACTACTGGAGCATTTTATAGAGTGAGAGCTTATCCCTACTCCCACATACTCTACAAATATTATCTCATTGACTAAGGAGGTCAAAGATAGAAAGATCTAATATACACTAAAATATTTATAGCAACATTTTACATTGAACTAAAAACATGTTTATTTATTGGGAACTGGCTAAACAAGTTGAGGTATATGAATGTGATAAAATATTATGGTGTTCTAAGAAATGCATGATGAATGCAGATAAGCATAGAAAATATATGAACTGTGAACCAATTCAAAATTAAATAGGCAGAACAAAGAAAATTATAAAAAAAACAATAATTACAACAATGTAAATGGAAAGAACAACAAAGTGATCAAAACTGAACGCTGCAGGGCAGCTAGGTGGCACAGTGGATAGAGCACTGGCCCTGGATTCAGGAGGACCTGAGTTCAAATCCAGTACTCAGACCCTTGACACTAGCTGTGTGACCCTGGGCAAGTCACTTAACCCCAATTGCCTCACCAAAAAAAAAAAGAAAGAAAGAAAGAAAGAAAGAAAGAAAGAAAGAAAGAAAGAAAGAAAGAAAGAAAGAAAGAAAGAAAGAAAGAAAGAAAGAAAGAAAGAAAGAAAGAAACCAATAAGGAAAAAAAACTGAATGCTGAGAAATTAATAATTAATCCTAGTCCCAAAGCAGAGATATAAAACAACTCCCCTCTTGGGAAAAGGGAATGTGGAAGGGAAAAGGAATTATATTGCATATAACATCAAACTTTTTTATGTGTTGATTAGTTATGCTAACCTTGTTTCTTTTTTTATTCTTTATTCAAAGGAACAAGGTGATATAAAAACAAATGATATCAATACATTTTTCTTTATTCGTCAGCCTTTTTCATTTGTACATTTGGAAATATCGTTCTTGGTTATATATTAAATAAGTGACATTATGTCACTAGGTTAAAATAAGAGCTATCCTTTCCTTTAAATCAAAACTTTAGTTACCACTCTTAATAAGACAGGGATCATGGTAACTTTCAATCAGAAACACATGGGCTCCTCTTTAGGTCAGAAATTTGCTTCTTTGAGAAGATGCTTCTAAAGGAGAACACAAAGGTGATATGACATTGTCCTTACCAAGACAATAACATGTCCTCACCAGGACACAATTAAGGGACTAGGCTGGTTGCTCAATAAACTCAGTCTTTCTCCCTGATCACTACAGAAAAGTCCTTATGATCATGGGTGCAAAAACTATATAAGCTAGCGATGTTGGGTAGCAGTTAATAATTGCTGGTGGTGGCTACCAATCCTTTCCATGTCACGTCTCTAGATCTGCTGATGTTATTCTGTCTCTTTGTGATCTGAGGGTTGGTCATTTCAGTTTGAGAAAGTCAAAACATTTTTCAAAGTAAATAATCGAATTAAACAATACTTAAAGTCCATTTCAACTTCTAACATTATGGTATTTCTTCATCTGTATTTTTCAAACCTAAAAATTGTATTGCACAAGTAATCTGAGTCTTAAAGCCCACTGTTACAGTACTTTCTCCTTAAGAAGATCAGTGCTTTGTGCCAATGCCCTATATTTGCATAAGAGTGAGTGGGGTGTAGTTGGTGAGAGTAAGAGAGAACTCCCATCTCCTCTAGTCTTCAGACCTTCTTTGAGCATCTTCAGTCTTTTCATGTCTCTTCAAATTACATCAGGGTCTTCTGGCATTCAGCTTCAAGAGACAAAATGGAGAATGCTACCCCCACTTCAGGTTGCTGAAAGAGAATAATGTTCTGGGAAGAAATCAAAATGAAAGGAATTGGCAGTCTTCATCATGTCCTCATTCCCAGCTTTCTACAATAAAGACTCTAGGGAATTTCCTTTGGAGTGAGATCTGGGAGTCTCTCTCTCTTGGTTGAGCTGAGTTACCTCATTTCCAAAGGGAGAGCTCCTTCACCCTGTATTATCTTGTTTATGTTATCCTATGTATACTTTCTCTAATTTCTGTTTTGCTATCAACTTAGATTGGATTTCTTTACTACCTGCCATGTGTGTTCATTGTGGAACTGGTGTTTGGTGAAAAAGACTATGCTAAGCCTTGGAAATACAAAAAAAGGGGGAAAAAAAAAAGCAGTCCCTGCCCTCAAGGAGCATACTTCTAATACAGCCAATGTACAAATAACTAGGTTCGAGACATATACAGAGTAAATTGAAAGTAAGCTGAAAATGGAAAGCATTAATAGCCAAGAGGACTGGGAAAGGCCTTATGTAAAAGGTGAGATTTGAACTGAGTCATGAAGGAAGTCAAGACAAATAAGAGGGAGAGGTGAAAGAGACAATCAGTGCAAAGGCACAGAGATGACAAATGGAATGTTGTTTAAGGAACCAGAAGTAGACCTGTATAAATAGATTTAGAGTGTGTAGAGGGGAGTTGTTCATTCTTCATTTTCAATGAGGACCAATGACCACACAGTGATATCTTGACTAGTGCATGAATTGGATTTAAGGGAGGCAGAATTACAAGCCTCACTTTCTCTTCCAGAGTCACCGAAGTCCAGCACCAAGACAAAATTCAAAATGACTGGGAATGGCCTAGGATGCAGCAGATGACTCTGGTGTCTTCAATGTCTGACCAAGCTCTAAGCCCTCCACAGTTCTTGCTTCAGCCTTGAAGGCCATTAGAACAAATTGTTCTCATCTACCCATTCTACTGGGAAAGTCTTCACATGCTTGGGGTAAACATCCTTCTAACTTACCAATGGGTTTGAGGCCTATCACTTACCCTCAACCTGATTTAGCCCATCTGCCAAGATAGTTTTACCAAGATATGTCTGCTGCACATGCTACAGCTTCTAAGAGCCACAGATGAGAATTGGGCGCCATGTGGACACCAAAGGTGGATGAGAAGCCATGAAAAGGGCTTCACAAGCCCTCACACCAGAGGTGCTAGTCATCCCTGAACACCCCCATAAACCAGAAAGAAGTGAAGAGGTATAAGAAGACTAGAAAGTTAGGAAGGGGCTGAGATATGGAAAACTTTAAATGTCAGGCAGAAGAAATTATATTTGATCATTTAGGTAATCATGCACCACTGGGACTCACTGAGCAATGGGATGAAATTATTAGATCTAGACTTTATATGAGCCAGTGAAAATTGGTTTGATTGGTATATTCCCAGCCCCCAGGATGCATGTATGTGAAGGTTTCACCCAGAGCCCAGGCATTTCTTCTGTTCTTAACCATTTGCTTACTGTGGCACAATTACAGGTAAGTTTCTTGGATCCCTGCCCTTAATTCCTCATTCCTTATCAAGCAAATTGAAAAATACATTAATTTTAGTAGTCTAGACTACTCACACTACCTTCTGCCATAGATGTTGGGGCCATCTCCTATCAGTGCCACATCAGCTCTTTGACTAAAATTCAGTATAAATTTGAGCTCTTAGTGGCTCAGCCTGCTGATCAGAGTTCGCAGTTTGTTGCATGTCCAAAACATTGGTTTGCCTATGAGAGCTGAGAATAGCAAGGAATGAGGAACAAAGGAGGAAGAATTCCCTATGCTGTTGCCTGTTGACATCTGTTCTCCTCTAGTACCTATCATCCCTTTGTGATAGTATTATCTTTTGAGAACAGTTCCTTCCCCCTTTGCCCTGAACTTTAGAGAGAGAAAAATCACTTTGGAAGCTGAGTATACAATATACGAATGTGGGGATAGATGAGTTAATAAGACCTGTTAGAAAACTCTCAATAGCCTGAGTGAGGTAATGGGGGCTTGTACTAGGTTTATATCTATGTAAGTAGAAAGAAGGAAATAAATTCAAGGGATGTGAAAGTAGAAACAAGATTTGGCAATGGATTCACAATCTCAGTTGTGAGAGAGTGAGAAGTCAAAGACGACACACACAGAGATTGTTAACTTGGGTAACTAGAAAGATGGTGTTGACCTTAACAATAGTAGAAAAATTTGGAGGGGCAAAACTGGAGAGAAAGACAGTGAGTTCTATTTGGGGCAACTCCAAATGTCCAAGAGGCTGTTGGAAATGCTTGACAAATCTCATGACAGACACTAGGGTTAGATAAATAGATCTGGAAATATCTGCCTAGAAATGATAACTGCATCCATGGAAGTTGACAAGATAGCCCCATAAGATAGTATAGAGAAAGAGGACCCAGGTCAGAGTCTTGGGGGATGCCCTGAGATGAGGCATGACATGGAAAAGAATTAGCAAAGGGGACTGATAAGGATAAGGCAACAATTTTAGAGGAGTATTAAGGTGAGAGTATTGAGAAGAAGAAAGTGATCCACAAGCATGTCAACTTCTGCAGAGACAAGGACTAAGGAAGGGTGATTAAATTTGGCAACTAAGAGATCATTTATAACTTTGGAGAGGCAGTTTCATATCAACAAGATCAAAAGTCAGATTTCAGTGTGCCTAAAAGAGAGTGGGAGGAGAGGAAGTATAGGTACTAAGTGTAGATGATTTCCTCAAGGTGTTTAGCCATGAAAGGGGGAAAAAATATGAGATGTTAACTAGCAGGGATCAAGTGAAGATTGTTCAAGGAAATGAGAGAGATTGGTTGTTTTGTTGTTAGGTCATTTCAGTAGTATCTAACTCTTTGTGACCCCCATTTGGGCTTTTCTTGGCAAATGGTTTGTAATTTTCTTTTTCCAACTCATTTAACAGATAAGTAACTGAAGCAAACAGGGTTAAGTGACTTGCCCAGAGTCACATAAGTGTCTAAGGCCAGACTTAAACTCAGAAAGATGTCTTCCTGACTCCAGGCCCAGCATTCTATGCACTGCACCACCTAGCTGCTCCAAGAGAGATTGACAATATGCTGGAGAACACTGGAGAGGAGGGAATCGAGGACCCTTATAGAAGAGTTGTCCTTGTAAAGGAGAATTACTCCTCCTTCCTGTGAATCCAAAAAGATGGAAAAAATAGTGAGCATAGATGTCTGAGTGATATGAAATGAGAAGGAAAGGGGGGGAAAAACTCAAAGTGAATGGTCTCAATTTTTTGGTGAAGTATAAGGCAAAAGAGGTCCTATGGGGAGGGGGTGAAGGATAGAGGTGCTGTGGGACACTTGAGTAGAAACTAAAAGGTTGAGAAGAGCTACAGGGGAAAGCAGGAGAGTAAATTGATTAGAAAGGACTAGAATGTATGTTTTGGAAGACCCATTGAGATAAGATAACATACATTTGTATTGGTCCCAATCAGCACAGTTCTGTGATTTCCTCTGGCTCCATTCAGCATGAATAACAGTTAAAGTGGTTGATGATGAAAGTAATACTACAGGGTTGGAATTTGGCAAGGGGGTGATCAATAAGACAAAGATACAAGGGATTCAAGTGTAGAAGGTGGTGCAGACTTGAATTGGTTCACTAAAGCATTGAGATAGGAAAGAAAGGAGAGTATAGTGAATGCAGGGATGATTGAGGAAAAACTGCAGAGTGGAAGGAATAGAGGTCATGTTGAAGATGAAGAACATGGTTAGGCATAAGGCATAAGGAAAGGCAAAGTGATTAGGTAAAGGTAAAAGATTATTATCAGATAAAGGAACTTTAGAGTTAATGAACAAGGAAGTGAAATATATGGGTCATGTGCAGATCAAAGGTGTAACCATTTCTCTGTAACTGAAGTGGAGTGGTCATAAAAATTAATTGAAAAACTAGGAAGTTGGGGGCAGCTAGGTGTTACAGTGGATAAAGCACCAGCTCTGGATTCAGGAGGATCTGAGTCTAAATTCAGTCTCAGACACTTGACACTAGCTGTGTGACCCTGGGCAAATCATTTAACCCTCATTGCCCTGCGCCCCCACCCCCAACAAGAGCCACCAGCATCTGGATTGGGTGTCAAATTCTGACCTAGAGACTCTCAAAGGAGGAGAGGTGTGTTGTTTTTTTTTAATTACTATAATATGCCAGTAAAGAATTGGCCATGTGTCTCTCTAATTTTTCATGGTCTCAGGCCACATGGTAGAGAAAGCAGGGAGAGAGCTTCAGCATAGTAGTTAACAGGAGCAGGAGAAAAGCCCCGAAAGACCCATTCTGTCTTCCAGAGGAGACAGCATGTGGTCTCAAGGAGACCTAAGAGAGTTCAGAAGATCTACAAGCCAGAGAGCCAAGAGCCCATGCCAACAGACATTCCTGGCCTCTTTAGATAGAGGAGGGTCATTATACATTGATCAAAACGAATTGGTTGGGGCAGCTAGGTGGCGCAGTGGATAAAGCACCAGCGCTGGATTCAGGAGGACCTGAGTTCAAATCCAGCCTCAGACACTTGACGCTTACTAGCTGTGTGACCCTGGGCAAGTCACTCATTGTCCTGCAAAAAAAGGTAGTCCACATTAAAATGAACTCTACAGATAAAATAAGGGAAAAGACCTTTGCTCAAGTTGCTTAAGGCAAAGTTCATTATCTTGTTGTGGTTTGATCCCATCAATCCTTCACAGAGCTAGACAAAAGAGTCTATCTCCATTTCTTTTGTTCCCTTGGGCTTATCCCAGACCATATCTGAAGTTTCTTAAGAACTGGATTTTTCTGGAGTCTCGGGGAGGAAGGGGGAAGAAGAGGAGAGAGAAAGCACTGAGAAACTGATCCCTGGGTCTCCCAAGAAAACTGGAAGTAACAATGAGGATCAAAGAGTATTTTGACTCCCCCACCTCAACCAGTGAGTGAGGGATATGAGGAACAGTGTACTAATTGTGGGGGTGCCGAGGCATAAAAACCTCAAATAACAATTTACATAATACTGGAAAGGGTATCTAAGGAATATGTCTCTTCTGGAGGGAGCCAGGTCTCAATGCGAGCCAGAATATCCAAAAGATAAGAAAGGAAGAGGTTTTAGATGAAAAGAAATTTGTTAATTATAAAGTAGTCAACTGAATATCTACCCTCTCCTCCATCCCTTTTTTAAAATTTATTTTATCCTCAATTCTCAGAACAAAGCAAGCATTTCCATAATACAGTACAATTTTAAAAGATGATTATACATGGAACTGCAAATCTACCATGCACAACTTGCTATTCCCTCCAAATATACAACAAAGTTATCATATAAATTCCTTTTCTTTTCCGTTTTTTCTTTTTCTTTTTTTTCTTTCCTTCTCTGCCTCCCCACCCTAGAGATAGCTACCATTAGACACAAATTTTAAATTATCCTATACATACTTCTATTTATCAGTTCTTTCTCTGTATGCAGATAGCACTTTCTTCATATGTCCTTTATTTTTAATTTGAGTATTGATAATAGTCAAAATGACTTACTTGCTCTAATTCATTCTTTTTTTTTTTTTTTAGTGAGGCAATTGGGGTTAAGTGACTTGCCCAGGGTCACACAGCTAGTAAGTGTTAAGTGTCTGAGGCCGGATTTGAACTCAGGTACTCCTGACTCCAAGGCTGGTGCTCTACCCACTGCGCCACCTAGCTGCCCCTCTAATTCATTCTTAAAACAATATTGCTGTTACTATATACAGTGTCCTCTTGGTTCTGCTTACTTCACTCTTCATCATTTCATGAAAGTCTCTCCATGCCTTTCCAGTTCTGAAAAACATAAATCAACACTGCTATTACTCCTAGAAAAGATGTATCAATCTACTCTTCTGTGGCTCTAATTCACCCTTTCTGTAACTTCCCAAACAAAATATTCCTCCTTGACCACCCCTCCCCTTTATGTGTTATTCTCCTCCACTGTTAGAATGTAAGGTCATGGAGGTCTTCAATTTTATATGTGTATCTCAATTACTTAGTACAGTGTTTGCAATGCAATAAGCAATTCAATGCTTTTTTACTTATCATTCATTTCAGAGATGCCAAAAGAAAGGTAATTCAGGAAAAGATGTCACCAAAGCTTGATCTAAAATGGATATAGGGACTGGATCTGTGATTTCATTAAAAACTTCAATCAATGCAAATCTACATCATCTCTGAGCAGCTAGGTAGCACAGTGGATAGAGTGATCTTTCTGAGTTCAAATCCAACCTCAGAAACTTATGAGCTATGTGACCCTGGGCAAGTCATTTAACCCTGTTTGCCTCAGTTTCCTCATCTGTAAAATGGGCTTGGAGAAGAAAATGGCAAACCACTCCAGTATCTACATCTTCTCCACAATTGGTAGTCTTAGAGAGTTGTCTAAAGCATTTAGAGGTTAAGTGACTTCCCAAAAGTCACAGAGCCAGTTTGTGTCAGGTCTTCCTAAATTCAAGGCCACTACACCCTTTTATCTACTTCAGCCCAAGATATTCCAGAGAAAACAAAAGGGAACAGTTTCTTTTTTTCCCTTTTTTCTCTTTCTTTCTTTCTTTCTTTTTTTGTGAAGCAATTGGGGTTAAGTGACTTGCCCAAGGTCACACAGCTAGTAAGTGTCAAGTGTCTTAGGTCGGATTTGAACTCTAGTACTCCTGACTCAAGGGACAGTGCTCTATCCACTGTGCCACTTAACTGCCCCCAGGTTCTTTTTAAGATGCTCAAATTTTGTTCTGAGTTTCTACTGACAACGAGACTTGCAGATGCTACATGTATAGAATGCTGACACACCACTGTATCTGTTCCCAACAAACCTTGTTACTCTTTATGTTTGCCCTTCATTCTAATCCACTGCCTCTCCTCCTCTCCTTTTCTAGAAGATTTGAATAGTATCACTATATATAACTCTAAAAGGCAGAGAAAAGATGATTAAAATGTCTTTTTTTTCTTCTTAACACTGAGTGATTTCTATTTTGTCTTTGGATTTGATTGCTGTCATTTGGGATTCTTTGTCTTCTTATCCAAAACTTAATAGCTATTACTTGACTTACATGAAAAGATTTTCAGGATCATTCTAATCTAAAAGTTCACAGTCTATGTTTCCCCTAATACATAAGAGCTGGTGGCCAACTCAGTCCAGTACATTTCTGTACAAGAATAGAAGGCAAATTTCTTCACCAAATGAAATATAATAACCAAATTAGAAGAGACTTTAGGGGTCATCAAGTCCAAACTATACATAAACAGGAACCAGAGACAAGATTTCAATGTGTGATGCATAGTGCATAATGCATACATGAATTTCCTAGTATAGGAATCTTATCCTTTTGGGAAATAAGATCTAAAGTTGACCTTAAAAGTCTCTCCTTCTTTAAAAGAGTAAGGGACTTGAGCTAGTTTATTATTTTAACTTGTGAAGTAGCCCAAGAAACACAATACAGACAAAAGTTTAAAGAATAATTCCCTTCCCCAATTGAGAAATGGTCAAAGGATATGAACAGGCAGTTTTCTGATGAAGAAATCAAAGCTATCTATTGCCATATGAAAAAATGCTCTCAATCACTATTGATTAGAGAGATGCAAATTAAAACGACTCTGAGGTACCACCTGACACCTATCAGATTGGCTAATATGACAAAAAAGAAAAGAATAAATGTTGGAGAACCTGTGGAAAAATTGGAACACTAATACATTGTTGGTGGAGCTGTGAACGGATCCAACCATTCTGGAGAGCAATTTGGAATTATACCGAAAGGGCTATAAAGCTGTGCATCCCCTTTGGCCCAGCAATACCACTCTTGGGTCTTTTCCCCAAAGAGATCATAAAAAAGGGAAAGGGACCCACATGTACAAAAATATTTATAGCAGCTCTTTTTGTGGTAGCAAGGAATTGGAAACTAAGGGGTTGCCCATCAATTGGGGAATGACTGAAAAAGTTGTGGTATATGAACGTAATGGAATTCTATTGTGCTGTAAGAAATGATGAGCAGGCAGATTTCAGAGAAACCTGGAAGGACTTGCATGAACTGATGATGAGTGAGATGAGCAGAACCAGAAGAACATTATACACAGTATCATCAACATTATGTGTTGATCAACTGTGATAGACTAGATTCTTCTCACCAATCCAACGGAACAAGAAAGTTCCAAAGGACTCATGATTGAAAAGGCTCTCCAAATCCAGGAAAAAAAAGGAACTGTGGAATATGGATGCTGATTGGACCATGCTATTTCTTGTGTTTTTGGTGCTGTGGGTTTTCTGATTTGAGGTTTTTCATTTGTGCCCTGATTTTTCTCATATAACATGACTAATGCATAAATATGTTTAATGTTATGATGTATAATATCAGATTGCCTGCTGTCTAGGGGAGGGGGGGGAGGGGGGAGAAAAATTTGAAATTGGAAATTAAACAAATGTTGAAAACTAAAAAAAAAAAGAAGAGGAAAAAGAATTCCCAATGAAGTAATAAGTAGGTCTTAAATTGGACTGGAGGATCACTTGGCCTGTGTTTTTATTCTAGGTAGAGATTGAAAACATGCCAAGGTCAACTGAAGATCCTGTGTAATTCTAATACCCCAGTGGGGAAAAAATAGCAACATTACTTTTATAACACTTCAAGCATGACATCTGTGCCTTTATCCAAGTCATTGATAAAAATTTTAAATAGCACAAAGCCAGGCATACACCCCTGGGGCACTCCACTATAGAGGTCCCTCCAAGTTGGCATTGGTACATTAATAAGTATTCATTGGTCCCTTTTGCTCTGATTCTTCTTTCACAATATGACTAATGCAGAAATATGTTTAATGTGATTGTACATATATAACATATCAGATTGCTTTCTGTCTTGGGGAGGAAGGAGGGAAGGTAGGGTGGGAAGAAAATTTGGAACTAAAAATCCTATGAAAACAAATGTTGAAAACTATCCTTAAATGTAACTGGAAAATAATAAAATACTTTTTTTTAAAGTATTCATTGGGTTTAGCCATTCAATCAATTTCAAATCCATTTAACTACACTGTCATCTATGTCTGATTTCTTAACCTTTATTTAAATTTCTAATCGAAAGTTAAAAGCACAGGAAAGCTCAAGGAATGGTCTTTAATTCACCAGGAAAAAAAGAGAAGACCAAAAGTATCCCTGGCCTACTACAAGAAAAGAAAGGAGACTGGACAGAAAGAGCAGATCCCAAAAGTTCTTGATCCCTTCACTACTAGATAGCGAAGAAGATGGGAGCAGAACCATATACTGCTGCTCTCCTGACAAACCAATAGGGAAAAGAGAACAAAACAATAGAAAGATCCACTTACTTCTTCCTGTCAAGTAACATGCTAAGATCTACACAAGACATCTCAGATGCTCACCTAAGGGTGAAGCAATATCTGATCTTGTGTATTACAAGTTTTAAAGGTCGTTAGAAGTAGTATCCTTTTTCCAAGAAAATAGTTAATTTTGTTGTTTTTTTTTCTTTTTTTTTTTTTGCAGGGCAATTGGGGTTAAGTGACTTGCCTAGGGTCACACAACTAGTAAGTGTCAAGTGTCTGAGGCTGGATTTGAACTCAGGTACTCCTGAATCCAGGGCCGGTGCTTTATCCACTGCGCCACCTAGCCGCCCCCTGTTAATTTTGAATCAAGGAATTCTGCACCATTAATAAATAGAAAGTTGCCTCCTGGATTCCAATCCATATAACCACCAGGAACCATAGTTTTCCATCAAGAAAGGACCCTCCTTAATCATAATAGATAGCTACCCCCTCTCAATCCATTCTCCATTGGAAGTCACTCTTTTCCTAAGTATTATTGCACTAGAACATTCCTTGATGTGAGTTCTTAATTGCCCAAGATAGCAGAGTAGGCACCCTTATAACATTGAGGAGTTGATGACACATGAGTCATCATACCCCAATATCAAAATGCATGCCTACTATCTGTTCAGTTGTTTATAAATCTACAACTCTTTTGAAGATTTTTTTCCCCAAAAAATCTGTGATTTCATCAAGGGTACTCCTTAGTGTGGAAACTTCTTCCACCAATGTAGATGAGGAACTTATCTATAACTCATGCCCTTAGAGAGTTACCTGAATCACTATGAGATTAAATGACTTGCTGGTAGTCACATAGCTATATGTAAGAGGTTAGACTTGAATTCAAGTCTTTTTGCGGGGACAGGAGGAGGAAGGGGGTCAAATTACTTGTCCAGGGTCACACAGCTAATAAGTGTCTGAGGGTAGATTTGAACTCAAGTCCTCCTGACTCCAAGGCCAGTGCTCTATCCACTGTATCACCTAGCTGCCCTGAATTCATGTCTTCCTAACTCCAGAGCCAACTTTCTATCCACTGTCCCATGCTACCTCTCTACTGGAAGATAAGGAAAGGAAAGTAATTACCTGCTATTGCAAAGACTAGCATCAAGACAGGAAAAAAATAGTTACTAATGCACCAACACAGACACACCTAGTTCTATAGATACAAATCAAAATATATTTCAAGTGACTAAAATACTATGGGTAGAAGCAGGTAGCAGGCTTCCCACAACTGAAGTAATTATTTTATTATCCAAGTCTTTGTGTTTATTAAAATCCTTCATTAAATGTAACATTCAAGGGGAGGCTAGGTGGCGCAGTGGATAAAGCACCAGCCCTGGATTCAGGAATACCTGAGTTCAAATCCAATCTCAGACACTTACTAGCTGTGTGACCCTGGGCAATTCACTTAACCCCCATTGCCCCACAAAAAATAAAATAAAATAAAATGTAACATTCAATATAGTATCTACAATGTAGAATATTATCACAATTAATAAATGAATCTTGAACTAAAAAATGATGCTAAGAATTCCTTTTCAACCATTAATGTCATGATATACATACATATATATTTATACATATTATATATACATATACATACATATCTGGCTTTTGTAGTTCAAGGTATTGTGTAGGTCTGCAGTCTTAACCATAGCTCATGAGTTTGGACTTCATTTGAACCTCTTTTGGGCACGTTGATCTGCTGACGGGCAGATTATTCTTCCATAATCTAGTTAAAATTAAGTACTTGGTTAGAGAATTTCTAAGCTCTCTCAAAAAGAACCAAAACTTTTACCCCAGGACCAGGAGAAAACTTCCTCAATTCTACTCTCTCTCAAAATTTTGACTGTGAGGCCTGCCATCTTCCCACTTGAGACACCAAGCAATTTATCTTTGAACCTCTATCTATCTTTGAACTTCTCTATCTATCTTTGAACCTCCCTCCAGAGAAAGTTGGAGTTCAGAAATCATGTCCTTCTATTCCCCTCCTAGGTTGCATGTAAATACACATATCCTACAGTAATGTACTTTTGTTGCAAGAAACCTAGCAGGGGAGGGTGTCCACAGGAAAGAGACCTATTTCAGGAAGAAAGAAAAATGAGAGACACAGATGTGCTTCTTTCAATCACTGAGTGGCTGAATTTTCAGTTTGTTAGGTTTGGGGTCACAAGGGCCTTTTAGACTTGAGTGGCAATGTTTGGTTATGAAAAGATCAGAAGCCTTGCCTGGAGATTGGCAGAGACAGTCATTTTGCTACACACTTCAAGAGGCATAAAGGTGAGTCCTCAAGAGCTAAGTGTCATAAGATCATAGGATCATGAATTTAGAACTAGAAGGGGACTTGGAGTTCACCTAGTCTAACTTCTTTATTTTACAGATGAAGAACTGAGCCCCAGAAAAGCTAAGTGGCTTTACCAATAAAGGATTTAAACCCAGGTACTCTTAACCCAAAAGGCAGCTAGGTGGTGCAATGAATGAATAGAGTTCCAGGCCTGGAGACCCTGTGCAAGTCACTTCACCCTGTTTGCCTCAGTTTCCTCATCTATAAAATGAGCTGGAGAGGGAAATGGCAAATCACTTCAGTATCTCTTCCAAGAAAACTCCAAATGGAATCATGAAGAGTCACACATGACTTAACAACAACAACAATAACACAGCATTATTTTCACTGTACTACATTGTATATTCTTCCCCTCCCCCATTTTAAAATCTCTCTCTTTCCCATGTCAATGAATGAAAAAAGACAAAAACATTGTGGCAACCCACATTCAGAGGCAAATCCAATGTCTCTAGCAATCCTCAGCCAAGGCTTCTGATCTTTTCATTAGCAAACAGTGCCACTCAAAGCCTGAAAGGCCTCTGTGACCCACAATCTTACAAATGGAAAATTCAGCCACTCAGTGTCTGAAAGAAGCACATTTGTACATCTCATTTTCCCTGTTTCCTGCCCCTTAAATTCTGAAAATGGGCCACTCAAAGTCTAACACTCTATAATTTCATGACCAAGAGGTAGACAGGCATAAGGTACAAAAAGAGACATACATATATTTGTTCATGGCCACCATAGGGATTCATTTTCCTTGAATCTGCTTATTTGTTACACCATGCTAAATAATGATTTAAAAATCGAATGAGAAACTCTAATAAGTGACTTCTACTTCATCTTTGCTGAGTTCAGCCAAAAGCCCTTCGGCAGTAAAGACACCTCTCCTCTTTCTTTCTTCCCTCCCTCCCACCCTGCCCCGCCCC
This sequence comes from Dromiciops gliroides, assembly GCF_019393635.1. Lineage (NCBI taxonomy): Eukaryota > Metazoa > Chordata > Mammalia > Microbiotheria > Microbiotheriidae > Dromiciops > Dromiciops gliroides. The sequence goes on along the minus strand of NC_057865.1, from coordinate 182,993,818 downwards.
CATTGAGGGATAAGTTCCCAGAGTGACCCCAGGCTGCCAGAGACAAACATGAAAGTATATAAAAGAGAACAGAAGAAAATTTGGGAGGAACCATAAAGAGGGAGGAGAGTTTTGAAAATAACATAGAACTTGTTCAATGCTTTTGGTAGTTTATTTTGGTGGTGTTTTTTGTTTTTTTTTTTAAAGCAAATGGAGATTCACAGCGTCTGTGTTTTAAATTCATGCCCTAGGGCAGCTAGATGACAGTGGATAAAGCATTGACTCTGGATTCAGGAGGACCTAAATTCAAATCCGACCTCAGACCCTTGATACTTACTAGCTGTGTGACCCTGGGCAAGTCACTTAACCCCAACTGCCTCACCCCAAAAAATTAAATTAAATTAAATTAAATTAAATTAAATTAAATTAAATTAAATTAAATTAAATTAAATTCATGCCCCCCAATTTGAATTAAAAATAATTTTTCTGTTTCTGCTTTATATTTATTATATGTCTCTTCTAGTGCCTAACACATTTCCACATATTCCCTATTAGTGTAACTTGAGCTTCAAGTCTACACTATGCTGAATCAATTTCCCATTTAACCTAATCTAATTTGATTTTTCTAAATCTCCAATGATTTGCTAATTTCATGTCACTTAAATTGATTCTGTTGCACTTTAGTATACTTCCTTCTGTGTTGATTTAATAATTCTCTTTTTGATATACTGCTAAAATTTCTTAGGTGTAAACCTTTTTAGGATTCCAAATCATGCTTCATAAATTCTAACTATGTTATTGTTCCTAGTGTTTAATATGCTTATTCCTATGATGTATTCAAACACCAATGAGTACAGTGCCTAGCAAATAGTAAGTGCTTAATAATGTTTGTTGAGTGACTTGACTGATAAGAGGAAAAAATATCTGAGTCTGAATTGCACCTGAGACACTATGTGAACCTGGGCAAGTCACTCTGTCAGGTTCAGTTTCTTCATTTGTGAAGTGGGGACAATAACTTAGCACTTACCTCTCCTAGGAAGTAAGGATCAACTGAGATAATGAATGTAAAAACCTTTGCAAAATTTGAAACACTCTATGTCAGGATGTCCTCCTCAACCTATGATTTCATTGGTATGAGGAACACCCAGCATAGGTGAAATCATCAACTAATTATAATTTATAGATTTGCAGAGTTCTCTAAATCACTGAGAGGTTAAGTGACTTGAGTCTGATCACAGAACTAGTATGTATCAGAGGCAAAACTTAAGTCTAGGTATTGCCAACCATGAGGTCAGACCTTTATCCACTACATTACAGCACCTCTTATAAATGTCACTTATTATGATTATTATCCCATATTTTCATTAACTGGCCCCCATCTCCATATGTTCAAACTCAAGTGACATAGGTGAGTGGCTAGTAACAGTGGTTCAGCTATTAATTAGACTAAGGAATCAGTGGAATCATGTGTCATCTGGTTGCTCAAAGTTCTTCCAAATGTCTCCATTCTGCATCTCAGAGTCAAGATCCCTCCCAATTAGGAACTAAACTTTCAGTATCCATATTCGAATTAACTTTTCTTGCTGCACCATTGTTCTCATAAGCATATGAGCCAGTTTTTCTACTTCCGCAGCCAACTTTGGCACCCCTCCAAGGAATCTTGTAAAGTTAAATTAGGTTCCTCTGATTCCAAACACTTTGCATGGTCCTGCTCCTGCTCTTTCTAAAATCTTCCAAGAGCAGCAAATAAATATCAATCCACTACACAGACCCTAGGTTTGTTCACTTTTTCCAGTGCTAGAGCAACCTTCCATACCAGCTCTTTCTATCTGTTGAAACATCTTCAAAGGATAGGTGGAACAGATGACATTTTTCTATCCCAGAACTGATAGAATAGATGCCTTACCAACTAAATTAGTTATATAGATATAGATTGTTGTTGTTGTTTGTCCTTCAGTCTCAAAGAGGACATCAGGGTGATGTCATGACTTGCAGTGAACTGGATTTAAGTGAGGGAGGGCTGTGCAAAGTCTCCAGCCTCACTCTCTCCTCCAGGGCCATCTGGGTCCAAGTGGCAAGATATACATCAGGATGACTGGAGATAGCCCTGGACATTTAAGGCAACTGGGGTTAAGTGACTTGCCCAGGGTGACATAGCTAGTAAGTATCTGAGGTAAGATTTGAAGTCAGATTCTCCCAGCTTCAGGGCCAGTGCTCCATCCACTACACCACCTAGACACACCACATAACTGATTTACAGGAATAACAAATGAGCTATTTCTTAAAGCTCTGCATTTATTTCAGGAATAACGGAGCAAAAGATGGTAGCAAAGGCCTTCACCAAATATCAAAGCAACTTCACCTCAACCTCTGAGCAGGATTTCCTCCCTATCTAAGATGATAAAACTTAGATCTCTGTTTTCATAAAATTTCATTTCAGGAGAAGGCAGCAAGATATTCATTAACTGTTGTTTAGGTTTTTGTTTTAGAAAATAAGGATTTATTAAACAAATTAAAGATATATTTGTATAATGTAGACTTGATATTAGTATGAAACAGATTACAGTGAAATAAGTAAATAGCCTTCACAATCCTATGTGGATTGTGGAAGGATACCACTTTATAGATATGGAACATTGCATATGTTGTCCGATATGATGACTGTGTCAGCTGATTTTACTTATCTCTTTGTCGTAATTACAAGAGAAGGGGGCGGCTAGGTGGCACAGTGGATAGAGCACTGGCCCTGGAGTCAGGAGTACCTGAGTTCAAATCTGGCCTCAGACACTTAACACTTACTAGCTGTGTGACCCTGGGCAAGTCACTTAACCCCAATTGCCTCACTAAAAAAAAAAAAATTAAAAAAAAATAATTACAAGAGAAGGCTCATTGGGAAGGGACAGAAGAGGAGAACATCCAGAAATGACTCATTTGAGAATAAAAGACATCAATACTTTTTTTTATATTATTATTATTTTTTTTTTTAGTGAGGCGATTGGGGTTAAGTGACTTGCCCAGGGTCACAGCTAGTAAGTGTTAAGTGTCTGAGGTCAGATTTGAACTCAGGTACTCCTGACTCCAGGGCTGGTGCTCTATCCACTGCGCCACCTAGCTGCCCCCAATACTTTTTTTTAAATAAAGAAAAACCAAAAGAAGACATCACTAATGACGCTCTAGCATCTACAGTGACATACTCCCTCTCGCCATCTCTACCTGTCTATCTCTGTCCTCTCTGTTTCTTCTGTCTATACCTCTCTTCTCTTTCTCTCCTCTTTTCTTTTCCCTCTTTTCTCTTTCTCTCCTGTACAATGGATTGGAAAGATAGGTTGGGGAAATTTTGGGAAAGACTTTAAAACTAAACAGAGGGGGGCAGCTAGATGGCACAGTGGTTAAAGCACTGGCCCTGGATTCAGGAGTACCTGAGTTCAGGTCTGGCCTCAGACACTTGACACTTACTAGCTGTGTGACCATGGGCAAGTCACTTAACCCCCATTGCCTAAAAAAAAAAAAAAAAAACCTAAACAGAGGAGTTTAGATTTTATCCTGGAGACAATAGGTAACCACTAGAGTTTCTTGAGTAAAAGTGAAATGTTCAGATATGTGCTTAGGGGAAAATGACTTAAGTTGCTGTGTGTAAAATAGACTGGAGTGAAGAACTACTTGGAGTAAGAAGACCAGTTAGGAGACTGTTGCAATAATCTAAGTGAGAGATGATAAGGGCCTGAACTAAGGTGGTGCCTCTGTGAGTAGAAAGGAGGAGCAAGATGTAAGAGATGTTGCAGAGATAGAAATGGTGAGATTTAGCAACTAATTGGCTATGTGGGATGAGTGAGAGTGAGAAGTAAAAGATAACATTGAAGTTACAAACTTGAGAGACTGGAAGAATGGTACTTCCTTTGACAAGAGAGGTGGGGTAGGGAAGGGGTGCAGTTAATGAGTTCTGAACATGTTGTATTTGAAGCATTTACTGTACAGGAGGCAGTGATATGACACTGAAACTCAAGGGAGAGATTGAGGCTGGATATATAGATCTGTGAGTCATATCCATAGAAATGATAAGTAAATCCATGGGAGGCTGATGAGGTCACTGAAAGAGACTATGTTAATGTATGTGATAAATGTTGAGTATATTTGCAGAACTAGTTAGTTTACCTGTTCCACACAGTCTTGCACATAACTTTCCATCTTGTCCACATGGATAGCATGAAAGTCTTTAATGAGTGCTTTGCTGAAATCCAGGCAAACTACTGCATGTCTATGGCATATCTTTTTCATAGTTCCTCAGGAAAAGGGATTAATTTGACATGACTTCTTGATGAAGCCATGCAGGCTTTTACCAATCACTGTTCCCTTCTCTAAGTGCTCATAAATCATTTCTTAAATCAGAGAGTTTAATTTGGGGCCCACAGGGTCTGCAGGTAAATTTAAACTTGTCCATGAACTAGCACAATGATACAACAATGTAAATATAAAGAACAAAAATGAAACTGAATACTCTAACTATAATAATCAAGCTTGGCCCTGAAGAAGTGATAAAAAAAATATAATGAAACATTCTACACCTCCAGATAAAGAAGTGACAGACTCAGAGCGCAAATTGAAACATTTTTAAAATATAACTAATGCAGGAATTTGTGTTGCTTGACTACATACTTGTCACTAGTTTTCTTGGGGTGGTTTTTTTTGGTGGTTTTTTTGTTGTTTGCTTGTTTTGCTTTCTCAATAGGTAGTACAAGGAGAGAGAGTGTAGAAAAAAATCAAACCAAAAATAAAATAAAATTGAATTAAAAATGCAAAAATCATGAGAAAATGTACCTCCCTCCCTCTTATGGCAAAAGCAATGTGACTTTAACTTTTGTAATGCTTTCCATAATATTTGGTCTCTAGAGGTCTATATGCCTATTAATAATGGCTAGAAATAGGTATTAGACCTATAATTTCATTGTTATAGGGAGATTCCAGTTCAGGAAACTCCTACCAAAGCAAAATTTATATCATTTGATAGAGAACATATACATGCATCTTAACTATAGTGTTGAATATTAATGCTTTTCTCTCCCTTTAAGATTAGAATTTGGCATTAGAATCCTTATAAAAAAAACATCTCCCCTCATTCCTTTCTATATCAGTACATAGAATTCAAGGAGAAAGTTATAACTCCTTAAAGCAAGGACTTCATGGTTTTCCCTTGAAACAAGGCCTTCAAGGCCTTTCCTATTGGCATTGTACAATATACTTAGAAAAAAAAAAAGGAAAATTAAAACTCCTTAACACACTATAATTGTTTGTTTTCTGCTTACTTATGCAATTTTCCTATTTTGCTTTGCTCTCTTAAGTTGTTGGGAAAATTTCTCCTTGTTTCCAAAATTATGATTATGCTTAATTCAGGCCCAGTGAAGTAAAATTTTGTAACATTCATGTTCTGATAACAGATTTTGCATCCTAAGCCAAGATAGGAAAAATGAGCCTCTGATCTCACTCTTACCCTCCTATTCTCCCAATTACTGCTCTAGTTTCCCTAAAACTAGAAAAACTGAAATATCTCTAATGTTTGTGGGAGAGATGGGACCTTTGTTATATAAAAGGGAAAGCCTGGGAGCCTTCTTTGGAGGGGTTTTGAGGTGCTCCTCACATCCCTAATATCTAATATCTTCTTTAATTCTGAAGTAGTCTATTGAAAATTCTCTCGGGCCCTTTAACCTTCCCTAAGACCTTAGAGAGTTACAACCCCTTATCCATCAGCTACTTGGGGAGCTACTGTCTTTTCTCTTCATCAATCACCTTCCTAACACTTACCCAGATGAGGCCACAAATCCCTGTGGTCTTAAATTGTTGGTGGAGGTATAGCTCAAGACCCAGACATGAGGAGAATTTCATCTTATCTCCACCTTACCCAAGACCTTTCCTGTCAATAAAAAATATCCTCAAAAACAAAAAAAAAAAAGAAAGAAAGAAAAGAAAAGAAAAGAAAAGGAAAGAAAAGAAAAGAAAAGAAAAGAAAAGAAAAGAAAAGAAAAGAAAAGAAAAGAAAAGAAAAGAAAAGAAAAGAAAAGAAAAGAAAAGAAAGGAAAAGAAAAGAAAAGAAAAGAAAAGAAAAGAAAAGAAAAGAAAAGAAAAGAAAAGAAAAGAAAAGAAAAGAAAAGAAAAGGACACCTCTTATATCTGTGGGTTTCATCCCTATGGCCTTTTTCTTTCTTCCCTATGTGTAGTGCTTTATTTATCACACATCATTCATTTGGAGGGCAAGTGCTGATAAATATAGGAAGTATGTAGACAGGAGCACCTAATTGATTCTCCTTGTCACTTATTTTTTTTTGCTTACAATCCCAAAAAGTAACCTGACTCTTTTTAAAAAAGGAACAGGACCTCTTGTTTATTCTTTCTTGCTTTTTTCCCCCTTTGGTTCTGTTTAATGTGGAAATATGTTTAACATGATAGTAATGTATAACCTATATCAAATTGTTTGCTGGCCTCAGGAGGGGGGAAGAAAAATTTGGAACTCAAAATTATCTTTACATGTAATTGAGAAAAATTAAAAAATAAAATAAAGGAATGGGAGCTTTTTTATAGAAACAGGGAACAACAGGTATAGAACATTAAATATTCTACCATTCTCAGTTAACATGTTTGTTTTGCTGAACTGCTTTTTTCTCATCTTTTGTTAAGAGGGGGAGGGGCTTTCATGGTAGAGAAGAGGAAAAGAATATATTCTTTTCTTTCTTTTTTTTTTTTATTGAGGCAGTTGGGGTTAAGTGACTTGCCCAAGGTCACACAGCTAGTAAGTGTTAAGAGTCTGAGGCCGGATTTGAACTCAGGTCCTGACTCCAGGGCGGGTGCTCCATCCACTGCGCCATCTAGCTGCCCAAAAGGATATATTCTTAAATGAATGTGATACTCAAATACTCAAAGAGATCTGTGATGTCTTTGTTCCCATAGTTCCCTCTAATGATATAGACCAAAAACAATCCATGCCTGCCTGTCCATGTCCTCTCAAAAGTTTGCCACAGGGAATCCATTCAACATTCTAGAAGTCTTCCTTGCTTTCTCCCCAGGGAAGCACTCTGGCTATCCACTTGTCACTCCTCATTCTTGGCATGTGAACAGCTTCTCCTTCCTTCCTGTCATAGAATCCCTTGGTAACATATTTTGCTCTGGTTTTTCAGCACTCCTCATTGATTAGAAGTTGCAGCCTTGGGGGCAGCTAGGTGGCACAGTGGATAAAGCACCGGCCCTGGATTAAGGAGCACCTGAGTTCAAATCTGGCCTCAAACACTTGACACTTTGTAGCTGTGTGACTCTGGGCAAGTCACTTACCCCCCATTGCCCAGCAAAAAAAAAAAAAAAGAAGTTGCAGCCTTTTCACATTCTCCATGCACCTTTGTGTTGCCTTCTGTGTGATACTGATTTTTAGTTCTTTGTGAGCAGTTATTTTCCATATCTTATTGCCATAGAGCAACACTGGTCACATGTTAGTATTGAACAAATGGACCTTTGCTTTTGTGAAAAGGATAGGGTGGATAAAAACAAACAAAAAATTCCTGAAAGCAATCCACCTCCCTTTCCCCTTCCTATTGAACTCTGGGCCCAAGTTGGTATCCATCTCTACTATCTCTTCCGGATATACATACTGATTTCAAGGGTATTCAAGGATGAAAATGGAAGGACTACAAACAGAAGAAATAGGGAAAATATTTTCAAAGACGATTTTAACAAATTTATCCTTCAAGGATAGTGGAACCATCATACTTGGACCCTAACAACACAATATCAGAGGTATTTACAGAGGAGGTAAAAATGGCATTATGGGAAAAGTGGCTTGATCGGGCCAAGTGTGTGTATATTTGTAAAAAGTGTACAGAAGTATATTTGTGCTGGAGATTCACATTATTGTGAAGGCATTGAGAGATTATTGTGAAAGCATATGAAGGAATACAAGGTATTTAAGCAGAAACAATAAAATGAAAAAAAAAACCTCTTGGGCCTTATTAATACTGGGAAAAAAAAGATGTTCTAGAGAATCTTAATAACTACCAACCCATATATCTTATATTTATATAAAATATTTGTAATAGTTATCCATATGTGCACTAAGGGCATCCTTAACATGGGTATTAGTAGAGAACAAGCAAGATTTTATAAGTGATATACAACAGTATACCACATCTTTACCATTCTTAACTTATTAAAATTAACTGAAATATGTAGAAAACATGAGATCTATTGTGTTTACATTTGTTGAATATGAAAAAGCCTTTGATTGTATAGAACAAAATAACTCCTTATATATGAAATGCATCCCAGGTTATGAAGCATACCAAATACCTCTTGGCAGAGGGACGATGGACTACAGCTGCAAAATGAACCATGCATTGTTTTTTTGTTTTTTTGGGTTTGTTTGGGTTTTTTTTCCAGAAATGGTCAGTGTTGATTTGTTTTACATGACTGTGCTTTCATGTTACAAAAGAGGGCTTCTAATGGAGGTGGCAGTGGGGAGGGGAGAGTGGGGCAACCTACCGAAGGATGAGAGCTATTCTATTAGAGGATTAGGGAGTTAGTGGATAGTGAGATTTTTTTTAAAAGAAAATAAAGAACATTAATAAAGCTTTTTTAAGTACACAGAAAAAATAATGAGTTCAGAAGGAAACACTAACAAATAATGATTTTGTAAGTTATGTGAAATTTAATCTAACCTTTCAAAAAGAAAAACTCTATGTAACAGAATTACACAATTTCATATACAACCTTCATTTTGTTCTTTGTATACTGAAATGTTCATTTGCTGATGATTTTCAAGTTCATAATGAAAAAAGAATTTTTGTTCTTAAATACATCCCAGGGTAGTGAAAAAATGGCAAGAAATAGTTGTTGAGCCAGTGTCCAACACCTTTGAAAGCTTTTAGAAAATAAGAGAGGTTTGGGGCAGCTAGATGGCACAGTGGTCAAAGCACTGGCCCTGGATTCAGGAGTACCTGAGTTCAAATCTGGCCTCAGACACTTGACACTTACTAGCTGTGTGAACCTGGGCAAGTCACTTAACCCCCATTGCCTGCAATCAATCAATCAATCAATCAATAAATGAATAAATGAATAAATAAATAAATAAATAAGAGAGGTTCTATAAAACTACAGAAGGTCAAAAACTATCATAATTTTTTTAAGAGTCACTGGTATTAAATTCTAGACCATAAATTTTGATTTTTCTTCCTGGGAAAGTTTTAAATATATTATTATTGAGGTTTTTTTAAAAATATCTAGAAAAAGAAGTGATCACAAAAAGATAGTATCACTTCATCAAAGAATAGATTTGCCCAACTAATCTATGTCCTTATATTTTTTTTTTTTGGACAGGTTTATTAAACTAGTAGATCATGGAAATGTTGTTCCTGATCTTACCTGTATTTCCACAAAATGATTTAACAAAATGAATCATAGTATCTCTGTGGACAAAAAGCAAAGATAGGATCTAACTGATAATAACATTAAAGGGATTTAGAATTAATTGAATGACTAGTCCTAAATCTCAGGTCTTGATGACTCAATTCAACTTGGAGGAAGGTCTGCCATACCCAAAGATCTATGCCTGGAGCTCTACTTTTTAATGTTTTTGTCAATGACATAGATAAAGGGGAAATGTCATTCTTATTAGTTTTAAGTTCAAAGCTGGAATAGGATAACTAACATGTTGGATGATAAAGTCAGGATCCTAAAAAATCTTAAAAGATAAGAATGATTAATGAATATAAGAAGAAATATAATATAAAATAAGCATTAAGAGTTTTACACTTAAGTTCCAAAAATCACCTTCACAAGTACAAGAAGGAAAAGGTGTAGCTAGGTCAAAAGATTTGAAGGGGCATCTAGGTGGTGCAGTGAATAAAGCGTGGGCCCTGGAGCCAGGAGGACCTGAGTTCAAATCCAGCCTCAGATGCTTATAAACTGTATGACTCTGGGCAAGTTATTTAACCCTGATTGCCTCTCCCCCCACACACATACAAAAAAAAAAAAATTTGGCTGTTTTTTTAGACCATAAGCTTAATATGGGTCAACAGTGAGGCATGATAGAGAAAAAAGGGAAAATAAACTTAAGTAGCATTAAGGGAAGCATATTATACAAGACTAGGGATGTAATAAATAGTATTACTATTTTCTGCCATGATCAGTCCACATCCAGACCATGTTCATTTTGGGGAGAATATTTTTCCATTCACAATGTCTTTTTTAGAGATTTTTCTTAAATACATTGGTGGGTTTTGTTTTCTTACCCATTCTGCCACTCTCATTTCATTCAATTGTTTAACACATCTCCATTTAAAATTCTGATTGTTAGACATGTGTGTTTATTTGTTTCTGAATTGAACTATTAAATTTAACTACTATGTGTCCTAAAAAAAAAAACCAACAAGCCATGGGCTTTTTTTCTGGAGGCAATCAGTGAATTCTTTCAATTGTTATTTCACTTTCTATGTTCAGAAGTTCTGTAAATTTTCCTTCTATTATTTCCTTCATTATGGTTTTAAAGGGTTTTTTGTCCCAGTATCCTGTCCCACTCCCTTATTTGGCCCAGGACCAGCAGTTCAGAGCTTTGCAATGCTGGTGCTAGAGGGTTGTGGTCCTCAGCGGGCTTTTTCTCTTTGAGAGCTGGGGCAGAGCAGACAGTCTGTCACAGGCAGAGAAAATTTCTGCAGCCTAAAGCAGGGATATCTATAGCACTGGAAAGTTTGAGAGAGATCTGGGGTATGGGGGTGGGTTTAGTTGTAAGTCTGTGACATGTCCTTGGGTCTGCTATTTCAACCTCCCTTCAGCTAGCATGGGAGGTGGAGGAAGGGTACTAAAATGAGTTCAGGCTCAATAATTGTTAGTTCATGAGGTTTTATTGAGGGAGGGTGGATTCTGGGTGTCCTAGACCATGGAGACAGCTAAAGTTGCTTTATTTTTGGCACATAATTTCTGTTTTGGAGAGATTTGAGGCATCATGGGGATCAGAGAAAATGTCCAGTCTTCCATCTTGTTGCTCAGTGATCTAAAAGTCCCATTTATTTGTTTTGGACCGTATTTGTGCCTTCCTTCTGTTAAGACAGTTCTTTTTTCCCCTACAATTAGCTTTATTTAGACTACTTTGATACTACTTCCTCAGGCTCTCCTCTGCTCCTATTTACTTTACTTGTCCCAAGTTGCTTGTATTTAGAATGTTAGTTTATTTTTGTCTTTCATCTCTTTACATGTAGACACTCTCTGTGTATCTCTGTCTCTCTCTCTGTCTGTGTGTGTGTGTGTATCTCTCTGTCTCTCTGTTGCTGTCTGTCCCTCTGTTTCTATCTGAGTATGTGTGTCTCTTCTTTCTCCCTTTATCCTTGCCCAGCTCTTGCCCCTCTTCTTACTTCAAAGTTTTCCTTTGCTTTGTCTTACCTTCAAATCTGTCTGAATTCTATCCTATTCTATTCTATTGAGGGGATAAATAACTTCCCAGGAAGAGAAAAACTACAACTCCTGCAGATAGAGGATTACAATACATTTTAAATGTATCAGAATGAGGAAGAACAGGATAAAAGTTCCATTTCTGACTCATACTGGCTATATAATCTTGGAATGAACTTTCCTATAAAGTTGTATGCCATGAAGTCCTACTTACCTTTTCTGTGCATCCTTTGAAATCTTTATTCTCAATATGTTGAATGAAAGTGAGTCTATATCTGGTTTTTCTCTATTTCTCCATCACAAATTCTAAAAATTAATGGTTACTACCCCAAAAAAGTTCTAATTGTTTGTTCTTCAGTAACCACTTCCTCCACCTTATTGGTTATATTCAGGACCACAATAACAGTTCCCTTTATCTCTTCATGAAGTTTTTGAAGCATGAAAATATCATCAAAGAAAGCTGAGGCGACATCAGTTACTCTGGTTATGAGAGCTCTTCAAAAGATTAATGGAAGATTAAAATACCCATCAGTTCTTTATAATGCCCTATTGCCAGGCTTGTGATCTGTTTTCTGAACTCCTCACTTATTTCCTCTTTTTTTAAGTTGTCTATAGCACACTTCCTTTACATTATCACCTCTGTTTCTCCTTCAATTAATCTTCACCAAAATTCTACTATACTTTCCCCACCCCTCCACACCTTCCCAGGTCCTAGATTTCCTCATATGAGCTTATTATTTTATCAAGAAATTATAATACTCAACTCATTCACTCCTTTGTCTATTCAATTCATTTTAAATAAGGTGTAACCTTGAAGAGCCATATTCCAGTCATAGGGTCAGAGATACCTATGAGATCACACATCTTCTTTTATTAACGTCTCTAGTTTACTTTGCATATTATTCATACTTTGCGCATTTGGGACATAAATTCTATTACTAGGTACTTTTTTGGATTCCAGGTCTAATAACTCTTAGGTGTACTGTTTTGTGCTCTAGAATGTGATACTGCAAAGGTTTGTGGGCAGAATAGGTATTGTTAGTGGTATTGCTAGGTATTGTTAATCATCACATCAATAGGAGAAATTTCCCATGGGAAAATATGGTGTCTTCAGAACAATGAAAATTTCTTGGACTACTTCATATAATCAGTGATCTCTTGATATTTTACCTCTTTCTCAGAACATTCCAAGAATCTGTCCCTAAACAACTTTTGAGCTTCAATGGTTACACTTAGTCTTATATACTTAAGTACTCAATTGATTATTCAACTTATAACTCCATTATCTTGTCCTTGTTTGATTTTTTTTCCTTCAGAGAGTATAAAAATATTAAGCCTTGTACAGTTAGATGAGAAATTTCTTTATAGTATTTCTGTACTGAAAAACTTTTTTCCTTGTGACTATAATTAATAAATATTAATTAATTAGCTTTTGGAGCAGCTAGGTAGTACAGTGGATAGAGCGCCAGCCCTGGATTCAGGAAGACCTGAGTTCAAATCCAGCCTCAGACACTTTACACACTTACTAGCTGTGTGACCCTGGGCAAGTCACTTAACCCCAATTGCCTCACCAAAAAAAATTAAATAAAATAAACTTAGCTTTTGATAATTCCTTAATTTTATTTTTTTCTTTTTTGCATTATTATATTATTTTGAATTTTGAATTTTGGGAATATTACTTCATTCTATATTTCCCATGTTTAGGAAAATGCATTTTATGCACTGTCCATAATAGTCATTGAACATTTCTTAAATTTGTCTGAGGAAGTGGAGAAATTTCCTCTAAACATCCTTGTCTTCATTCAAGCCTGTCCCACTCTGATTTCTCATTGTGGTATGGAGTCTATATTCTCTAAAGTCTCAAAGACTACGCTAATAGAGTAACAAGCTTTGGGAGATTCTAACAAGTTAGAAAACCTCTAAATACAGTAAAAAATAGAGATAGTAATTACATTGTACAACAAACAACCAAATTAAATTCAGAAAGAGTTCTCACCAGAAAGAGCAACAAATGAATTCTTTTGCCACAACTATTCATGAAGATCATCTGCTGAAGCGTGGAGAGACTGCCATGTGTGGACATGTAAAATAAATTCACATGGATGAAGTTACTTTTTTTAAAAGCATTGGGGGGCAGCTAGGTGGCGCAGTGGATAAAGCACTGGCCCTGGATTCAGGAGGACCTGAGTTCAAATCTGGCCTCAGACACTTGACACTTACTAGCTGTGTGACCCTGGGCAAGTCATTTAACCCTCATTGCCCCGCCCCCCCCCAAAATTAAAAGCATTAAATAAAAATTTCTTAGCAAAAATCTTGCCAAGTAAGTGTTTATAGTCAAAGATAAAATCAATGGCTTCAGCATACCTACTATAAGTCAAATGCAACTGAGCTTAGAGAAACTAAATTGAAGCTCTTCACTTTTTAATTGAGTAAAAAACTATTCTTTCTCATACCAGGATGTCTGTTCCTTGAAAAAAAAAAAACCAGGGTCAGAGACTGATGAAGAAGAACTATATTTCTGACACCAAATAAAGTAGACCAAAATGAAATTTAAGGTAACTATTTGGGGGTAGGAGGAGAGGCAGAAAGAAAATCTCCTAATGAAGAGAGAGTTATCAAACCAGAGAAACCTCCCAAAGGGCAAGGTTTAAAGTGCCATAGCTTGAGGCATTTATAGTGGATGTCATTTAAATATATTGTAGAGAACAACTCTTTGTGGAACTCATGGAGAGATTATTGGGAATTATGTCTTTTCTACTATGTTGTAAACCTACTAAGCATATTTAACCTTGAATAAATATTATTTTGAATGGGAAATTTAGTTCCTTCTTTTAAAAAAAACATGAATAGTTATGCTAGAATAGCCACAAATTCATATTTGTAACCAGTAACTTTCTTTGCAAAGCCCATGTAATTTTTGAGGGTTTTTTCCCCCTTTAAGAACTGCATATGTCAGATCTCATTTTTCTTTCAATTTTTTAAATGTTACCTTCTCCAAGGATTTCCTACCTCCTTTCTCTAACAAATTAGCATGTAATAGAGAAGGAAAACTCTATACTAATACAGCTTTGAATTTCAAATGCCTGAAACCAATTCTACCTTCTCTGGATGAAATAAATTTTATATTGGCTCCCATTGCTGAGGATTTCCCACTGAGAGATTAACCAACCATAGAGCTAGTAAGCAAAAATAAACAACTCTAAGAATGGATAAATTCCCTGTTTGAAATAGTCCTTCCTCCCCCCACAAAAAAAATTATGAAACATCCCTTTTATAAATTACTGTTAAGCCTTCTTCAGAGACCATTACCTGGAGGAATTAAGAAACTCATCTTTGGAACTCTAACCCTGGAGCTATGCTGTCCTGATTGGTCAAAGCCAACATAGCCTCCTGTATCCAGGCAGGTCCAGATCCCCAACCATGCCTCACTCAAACATCTTCCTATCCTTGTTTTACAATTCTAGGAAAAATAAACACTATCATTGATTCTGGAAAGGCTGCCTATGACTCCACACACCATCCCTGTGACTTCTCATACTAAAATACCCTTCCCTGGCCACCATTCCCCTATACTGTTCTCTCCCATTATTAAAGTATAAACTTCAGGAAGGCAGAAACTTTCTCTTTTGTATTTGTATCTTAGCACTTATTACAGTGCCCAACCATCAAACCAACATTTATTAAGTTCCTAATGGTGCCAGGTATAAAACTAAGCTGATTTAGGTGCTTGAGATACAAAGAGACAGAGAGAGCATTACATGCAAGGAGCTTGCTTCCTACTAGGTGAGATATCATGAAGCATATACATGTGTCATTTAAAATGAGCAAACGTCATTTCCTGATGCCAAGGATCTTGACCACATGGCTTGCCCTCAGATGTCTTCTCCTCATGGCGGAACTTTCCTACAGTAGCTCTCCAGCAGGTGGCGTCATTCTAATCGTTACAGTGAGAAGGGAATACATTCTAAGATTGAGGATGGATAGCAGAAAGCATAAAGATAGGAGGAATGCTGTGTGTGAAGTACAAAGAGAAAGCCAGTTCGACTGGACCGAAAATTGTAAGAAGGGATGTAATATATAATGAGACTGGGCAAAGTAGGATGGAGCCATATTGCTGAGGGCTTTAAAAGCCAAACAGAGGTGCTGATATTTTACCCTAAAAGCAATAAGAAGCCACTGGAGTGTACTGAGTAGGGTAAAAACATGATCTGTGAATAAGAAAAATTGCTTAGTCAACCACATAGAAGACAGATTGGAGCAGGGAGACACTTGAAGCAGGGAGATTAATTGGGAGGCCATTACTTTAGTCCGGAAGAGAAGGGATGAGATCATATAGTAGAGTTTATTAAATGACTTTCATTCATTCATTCACTTTCTTAGCCAAAATGATTATTTTATTCATAGTTTATTTGAAGGGTGTGAATACTATGATATAATTATTAATTTTATTTTCATTATATCTTTCCTTCGAGAGTTTAAGTATATGCAATCCTGTTAATTTCCATAAGTTTGCCCATAGATATAACTGATTAGACAGCTAGATAAAATTCTGATTAATGCCTTAAGATAATTGGCATGCTACTTTATTAAAGAATGTCTTCAAAATTTAGGGTTCCTCCCCATAGTTAGTGTTTGTATGATTATATTTTGAAAGTTGGCAGTAACTGTATCTGTTGCCTATAGCTAAGTGAACCATTCAAGGGGGGAAATGACCAGGTTCCTTATTATGAAGCACTTAATCAGCAAGGAAATAAAATGATTCAGCAATTATAAAAGGATATGGTTGCAAAAAAAATGGACTACCACAGATCATCCAAAGGACAACGGAGAAATTCATGGAGAGTATGAATAAATTGCGGCATATTAATAATGAACATACTGAAAGCAGCATTAAGGATATCACTGAAGATACATACAGTTAAAAGAGGAAATGAGATATTCATATAGCAAACACAAGGAATACAGATGTGCTCTATTAATATGCATGAATTATCAAGAGATCTAGAGGAAAATTCTTCACATATTATGTGGACTCCCCTTTAGGACAATTGACAGGAAGACATGGACTTGAGCCACACAAGATGAAAGACAGTAGCTAGGTTACAGTCTGTTCATTTAGAGGGAGTATCCATTTAGCTGAGATCTATAGAAGTATCAGAATATAGAAGGATAATTTCTGATAATGTATTACCATGCCTTGCATATAGGTGGTGTTCAATCAGTACTCTTAATTGGTTTGAATAAAACTTACCTATAGCTTGCTTTATCTTTCTACCACTAGCAGAAGACAGATAAAGGAACTTGGTAGATATTGAGCTTCAAGTGTATGGTTTTAGGAAGTTTGGGTATTACAGAGCTGTTACCTAGCCTGAATGGTACAAACAAAACAAAATGTATAGTGAAATCTATTTGGAGTTCTATTAGGTTCAAACACTGTTGGGGGGGGGTGTTTCTTTGTCAATCTTTCTCATACTTCCCAAGCATAAATCATTATTTTTAAAAATTTGCCTACTATATCTATCATAATAGTAAAATTTCAGTCATTTTTCAGTCATGTCTGATGCTTCATGACCCTATTCAGGATTTTTCTTAGCAGATACTAGAGTCGTTTGCCATTTCCTTCTTCAGTTCATTTAACAGATGAGCAACTGAGCCCAAAAAGGATAAATGACTTGCCCAGGGTCACAAAGCTAAGTGTCTGAGGCCAGACTTGAACTCAGGAAGATGAGTCTTTCTGACTTCAGGCCTAACACTCTATCCACTGCACCACCTAGCTGTCCCATAATAGTAAAACAGCTGTTTTTAATTGTTTCCCCAAGAAATTTGTAAATAGCACTGAGTGCTGCTGACCTTGGTTTCAGAATGTTCATTACTGCATCCCATTGTATACTTCATAGATTATTGTTTCTGGGAATGATACTCCTTAGAAAAAGATCCTTTAAAAAAGGAAAGATATAAGTTAAAGTGAAGTGAAAACTTTAATAGACTAACAGGGAGGCTGTTTAAAAGACAGAGTAGGGCAGCTAGGTGGCACAGTGGATAGAGCACTGGCCCTGGATTCAGGAGTACCTGAGTTCAAATCCGGCCTCAGACACTTGACACTTACTAGCTGTGTGACCCTGGGCAAGTCACTTAACCCCCATTGCCCCACAAAAACAAAAACAAAAACAAAAACAAAAAAAAAGACAGAGTAAATTCTTTATAATTCTAAAGCAACATCCATTTTGAGGGGCACAAAAAGAAGAAAGAAGAAATATGTCTATGAATAGGAGCTGAAATGTACTGTATCTTGTTAGCAAGCTACCAAAAGATATATGAAAAAATACTCAAAATCACAAATAAAAAATAAATGCAAATTTAAACAACTGAGGTTTCACCTCTCAGATATCAAATTGAAAAAGATGATGAAAGATGTAAATAATCAATGTTAGAGGGATTGTGATAAAATAGGAATACTAAGACACTGTTGATAGAGCTATGAATTGATAGAGTCAATCATTCTGGATTCCAAAAAATATTAGACCAGCATAAAAATTCACAAATTTTATCCTTATCCTTTGATTCAACAATCTCATGATTGGGATATTTTCTCAGGAAGGTCAAAAGCAGAAAGAGATGCATATTTACCAAAATATGCATAGCATTATTTTTTACCATAACCCCCAAAAAGGAAATATATTGGCTACCTGTCAGTTAAGAGATAGCTGAACAAATGGAATTTTATTGATGCAATGGAATATTCTTATCCCATAACATGAGGAATTCAGAGAAATTTGACTAGACTTATGTGAACTAACATAGAGTGGTCAGGAAAACTAGGGGAAGATACATACATACATACATATGCACATATGATATATATATTTATGTATAGTAATTACAATAATGTAAATGAAAAGAATACTAAGAGGCAACCAACCTGTGAGTGATTGTAGCAACTAATCTTGGTCCTGGAGAACAGATAATGAAACAACATATTTCCTTCTTCTCAATAGAAGGGGCAAGACTTCAGGTTTAGAATGTCCTATGCACTGTCAAATAGTCATTGCATCAGTTGGTTTCACTTAAATGATTCCCTTTGTTACAAGTAAAAATTCAATTGGATATTCCTGGAAATGATTGTGATATAACAAAAGGGGTCAATAAAATTTATATTTTTAAATTATATAATACAAACCTGTATGTAAAGTTATTTGTCCATCTTAAAACATTATGCAAATGTTAGTTGTTATTAATGAGGTGCCTCTGAGTAATCTGATCATCTACTAATTAGAACAAAGGCCATAATGAACACCAAATTAGAACTCACTGAACAATGACTTTGCCTTTGTAATCTATAATACACAAAAAAGACCAAATGTCCCATAAATGCCAGGTAGTTGAATGGGCAGCCCATTTAGTTAGTGCAACATTACATCTATTTGATGAAGCATTACAAATATTCAACGAGCTAGGCCTAGAATTAACTAAGAGTAAAAGCACACGATGAATTCTAATTGGGAAACTGCACATCAATTTCAACAATATAAAGTGTCTCCTAAACAGAAAAATCTATCACTTTTCACACTACTATGTTCTTAGTGATGCTAAATGAACATAAATCATGGAACCAGAGTCCAGAATCAAAATTGCAGGTTATCCAAAAGGTAATGAAAAGACACATGATAGATGTTAGCATGTTGCAGCATACTGCCAAAGTTGACATTAAGATAAAAGATATTATTAAGGAAATGTAGGACTGGAAAAAAAGGTAAGATAGTCCTATAGAGAGAGAGCTCCAAATAACAGATAGTCAGCCTGATCACTATGCCAGTACTGTGTCAAAAAAAAAAAATTACAAAGGAGTAAGAAAGCCTCTAGCCTATTATATTGAGTCTCTATTGAAGATTTATGGAAGGTCATGATAAGGATTACTTAGAATGGAATACATAGATGAGTTGTCTGCATTAGCAAAGGAAAAAAAAACACAATGATAAGATCAAGGAGTCATCAAAGTTTTAATCTTTTGAGGAAATATGGTTCTGTAATACCAGCAAAAAAAATCAAGTTAAATACTATTTGTATGGCTCTACTACCTTGAAAGATTTCAAGATCATCCCAATTTTCACTCAACATTAGCTCTTCTATCCTACCTTCAGTAATACATGCTGGAGTTATTAAATTCAGAGAATAGTAAGTCTTTACATAGGTCATGTGAATAATATTGTTCTCACATATCACAGGTAGTAAAATATATTTTTTCTATTGTGAAAATTTGCATCTGTACATACACATGTATGTGGAATTTAAGATCCTCATTGCCTCTCTTGTTCACATAGAGACACTGTCATTACTGGGGTAATCATCCAGCTGGAAGTTTAAATTAGATTGGAGTACAATATCTGAGTTGGTTGCCAAGTGGTATTCTAGTTGAGCTACCAGCCTAGATCTCTTCATGCCCTTTCTGGTATACATACACATTACAATCTGCTATGTATTCTCATTGGCTACTACAAGATGATTAAGCCTTCAAATGCACAGGCTATTCCATCCTCACCCCCCCTCAAACAAACACAGTGGTGCTGGTTTTCTACATTTGGACGAGAAGTGGCTATTTTTTTACCCCTACTTTGCCTGAGTTCCGGTTTAGTCTAAGAGATTAAGTGAAATGTCTATTAAATAATATTAAATAATAAAATGTAAAATCTACTGTTTAGAACTGACTGAGACTCCTTAACTCATTAGGAATGTTCCATTATGTCACATCATTTCCCATTACCATTATAGAATCAAAGATTTAGTATGTCATGATCTCATAATAATATGGAATAAATAAGATAGAAAAGACACATGGGGGCAGTTGGTGGCACAGCAGATAGAGCACCAGCCCTGGATTCAGGAGGACCTGAGTTCAAATGCAGCCTCAGACACTTGACACTTACTAGCTCTGTGACCCTGGGCAAGTCACTTAACCTTCATTGCCCTGCAAAAAGAAAAAAAATAAAATAAAGACACATATACTCTCTTCCATGATGTTACCCTGCTTCCATATCTTCAGAGAAAATTGGAAAGCTCTCTTACTAGTAAAAATATCTTTTTAAAAAGGAATGAGGGGATAGAGAATCACTCCCTTACCTCTGTCTCAGACTCAAAGATTAAAAGAAAATGTAAAAGGAAGAAAAGAAGCACTTAGTATGTTTCAGATACTATGCTAAGCTCTTTAAAAATATTATCTTATTTAATCTTTACAACAACCTTGGGAAGTCAGCGCTACAATTACTTTCATTTTACAGTTGAAGAAACTGAGGCCGATAGAAGTTAAGTGACTTTCCCAGGATCACACAGCTAGTACCTGTGTAAGCTTACATGTGATTTCAGGTCTTCCTATCTCTAAGCCCAGCACTATCAATAACTATACTACTTATTGCTTCTAAAGTGAGGAAGAACAGTTTTTCCATTTCAACAGCCTGAAAGTGAATAAGATTCATTGGGGTTGCCACATATCGGTTGATACTGGGCAATTTTGATTGTTATTACCATCCTCATTGACCAGGTTAACCTAAGTGCTACAATATCCCACTTGTACTCATTGCTCATCCTGCTATTGCCTTGGTGTTGCCTTCTGGCATTGATTGCCATTGAAATTGCCCTTGAAAAAAGAGAAGAGTAGGGGGAAAAAAAGGATGATCATTATGATTCCAGAGTAGGAATGAGTAATCTACTTCCCCCTACTGAAATTATCAGAAATCAGTCCTCTGGTCTAATTTGTTTACTTATACGATGTACAAAACACACTTTTATGTGTGATCTCTAGCACAGCAGCTACCCAAACATTCTTAGGCTGAGCCAATGAGGAATCAATAGCAAGCTCTGCAGATCTCTGCCCTCAAGCTTTGCCCTGGGTTCATTTGTACTAGAGTTTCCTGCCTCTTTGATAGGGGAACCGGGCTCCTCAGTGCTCTAAATCCACCCCACACACACACACACACACACACACCCTCAGATATTTGAGGAACAAGTCTATTCAGGGTTATAGACTAAGGTGTCCTCTCAAACAGTTGGAGGGAGGAAATAAAAAAGCTACAGGAAGTAAAACCATGAATCAGATACAGAACAGGCGATTGTAATCCCAGGCAGAGAATGAATCCTAAGCAAAGAAAAATCATAAAATGACTATAATCGTTTGGGAGACTAGTACATAAAACTCACTGAGATATTTGCAACAAGGCTACCCATCAGCTATTTTTCATATCACCTCCACTGAATCCATCCTGCTCAATACCAAATGAGCTCTTTTCTTACTTGTGATCTGTTTCTCTGTAGAGGACTCTTTTCCCTCTTGGCTGGTCAGTCATTTGCTCTGCCATCACTGCTGTTGCCACTGAAACTGTGCTAGTAGTTAGTACCCAACTGCTTGAATGTCCAGGAAGAGGGAACCTTGGAGTGAAGGAAAGAAAACAGAAACAGGAGAAAGCTCCATCACAGACACTGATTTGCCTAGAAGATTATGTTCTTATCTCATAGCCAGACTGGCAGGGAGAAAGTTACTCCCCATTGACCTTCAGGAACTCAGACAGTCATCCTTACTTTTTTTTTTTCAGGGCAATGGGGGTTAAGTGACTTGCCCAGGGTCACACAGCTAGTAAGTGTCAAGTGTCTGAGGCCAGATTTGAACTCAGGTACTCCTGAATCCAGAGCTGGTGCTTTATCCCCTGCGCCACCTAGCTGCCCCCTCATCCTTACTCAATGCCAGAAAGAAGTGGAGTCTTGAGGGGGCAGGGCTAACTTGTTAGTATACTCCCAGACTTCCACCTCCTCATTGCCAACAGGAAGGGCTTTTCATCTTGCTTCCCAAGGGGTACTATATACATACCGAAAGAGGGAATCAGAGGCAGAGGAAAAAAGAGAGAGAGAGAGAGAGTCCCAAAAATGAAGTTTTAAGCTTTAAACCATACTGAGACTTTTTGGGATGTTGTGTATATGTGTTTATGTGCATTTCTGTGTATACATACATACATGCATGCATCATATATGTATACATGCATGAGTATCTATACATGTATGTGTATGGTTGTATTGTTTTTATTCAGTCATTTTTCATTTGTATCTGACTCTTTGAGATTTCATTGTTGGGGGAGGGGGAGGAAAGGAGTGGCAAAGATACTGGAGTGGTTTGCCATTTTCTTCTTCAGGTCTTTTTACAGAAGAGGCAAACAGGGTTAAGTGATTTACCCAGGGTCACATAGCTGGTAAGTATCTGAGGCCATATTTAAACTGAGAAAGATGAGTCTTCCTGACTCTAGGCCTGGTACTTTATCCACTGTGCCAGTTAGCTGCCCTGATTGTAGATGTAGATGTTTGTGTATATGTATATGTGTATGTTTATATGTGTATGCATATGCATTTGTGTATACGTATATGTATTGTATATGTGTGTATTCAGTTAAATATACATACATAATTTAATATATAACATATAAATATGTACATATAATGGAATATATGTACACATAACTGAATGTATGTATACCAAAAACTGTATGTATAACTAAGTATACATGTATGTATTAACTGAATATATGTATACACATAGATGTATGTATATAACTGAGTATATATTATATAACTAAATATATATGTATGTGTATTAACTGAATATATAGTCTATGTAGCTAACAGTATATATTGTATATAACTGAATATATATGTATATAACTATAAAATTGAATCTATATGTAGTAACTATAACTGTGTACATATAAATATGAATATATTAATAGATTCATTGATTCAGTTCAATTCAACAGATATTTATTCAGCATTGATGAGGTCTGAACAGGAAATGGCATGGCTAATCAAAAGGATTTAGTTATAAAGACCTGGGATCAAGTCCTACCTCTGACACTTAGGAGATAAGTGACCTTGATCAAGTAACTTACATTTACACCACAGTACTTTAGACAACTGTAAAACTAAAAGTTACTGACAACTTCCAATCTATGCAGCTAAAAGTCATTCATTTCTATGCTGGCACTTTAATAGACAGATTAAGTCACAGGTATAGATCCCCTTTCCCACCAAAAAAAAACAACACAGGTAGTCAAGGTACTGTCCTAGGCACAAGGAATGCAAAGATGAAAAAGCATAAAGACTCCTTCAAGGAGCTTATATCTTCTAGAGTATAGTGTGAATCCAATATGTGAACAGATAAATGTAACATACGGTAAGATGAGGATTTTATATTTAATTCTTCAGGAGGAAAAAAAAGGTACTCTTTCCAGTACTCTACCTATACACATAGTACAAGTTTAAATACTTCGTGTTTATGAGCAAAGGGGGAAATGTGGAGTGAACAGTGGTTTTCTGGACTCAACCTCCCTCTTGGTGGCCCTAAGGGTCCTGATTCCTCTCAAGAAAAACTCTGCCCCTGACTGCCATTTGGCCTTGTTTTAAGTAGTTTGTGTTAGGGGGAAGCTAAACCACTTCTTTACTATTTATGGTATTGCTATTAGTATTCTGTGGTATATACTATTTATGGTAGTTCAAGTATAGTAGTTACCTATCTCTAGGTAATGAAACTGTATGTAGCTTTGGGCTTGCTCTCAGCAAGGTTTAAATGACTTCTTTGGCTGCCCTGAGTCTACTTTCCCTGTTAGCAGGACTGTCATCTATTTCCCTTCATATGCCCTTCCTGATGGTTCTGTTTCTTCGTGTCATGACCTAGATTCCTAAGGAGTAGCTGTGCTTTAGCACCTCAGAATTAGAGATGAAATTCGAGTGGAGGGGAGGATGGTTAGGTGATGCTAATGGTTTCTGTGAATGACTGAATTGACAATGGCAGTAGGGTAGAAGTCTCGTAGTTGTAAAGGATAATCGATGAAAGCATAATTCTGGTCTTATTCATTTGTATATTGATGGTAGGTATATTGCTTTGGGATTATATTGAAAAAGTTACGGTAAGTGCTTCAAAATTGCAGTTGCCAGAGATAAGCAAAAACAATATAGACTATGACTAACTTACTTTTCTAGAGCAACTACAAATGGTAAGTCAACCCCAACCTTCTTCAGAGTACTATTTAAAATGGAAACTGAAAACAAACAAGATGCCTGTTGTTTGGATAATTATCAAACAAATTTTGATATTTTTATGGGAAGGAAAATAATTGATTTAAAAAAACACAGAAACAATGAATATAAAGAATTCAGAGAAGTTTGGAAAGATTTATGAACTGGCAGAATGAAACAAGAAGAACCTGGAGACAATGTAGACCATAGCTACAACAATGTAAAGGAAAAGAACAATAAAACAAAACCAAGGGCCAATTATAATGACCAAGCCTGGCTCCCAGTGAAGAGCAGGAAAAGTTTATTTCCTTCTCTTTTACTATGAGTGTGAAATATTATACCATACTGTCAGAAAGTTTTGCTGAACTGATTTTTTTTTTTTATTCTTAATTACAAGCAATGGTTCACTGGGTAGGGAAGAGGGGAAGGACATACATGCATATATGTGTGTATGTGTATATGTATATATAGAATGGAGGTAATATAAAAAGATATTAATAAAGATGAGATTTTTTTCAAATTTTAGGGGCAGCCATATAAAACAAAGGAACAGAGATAAGATGTCTCAGTAGGGAAGTAAAAAACAGAGAAAGCAGGAAATGAATATAGATTCTGTACACACTGACTTCCCTTGCTAATTATCTCTTCTTCCCTAACATGTCACCTTAACTTTCCCAGACATGCCATAGTTCATGGAATAACTAGAAGCTTTAGGAAAATAATAAATGGTTAGATAGAATATAGCTCCAAATAAATCAAACTCATATTTTGAACTAGAGTACAGTCATGAGCCAATATTATTGGAGAAACCAGATCATATCACCTGAGACTACAATGACCATATTTCCAAACCAAAATTCAGTACACATGATCTGATAAAGGATATTTTTTCATCATTTATAAAACTATTTTATGAAAAGCCTTATATAGAGAAACAAGATTCACACAAACACACCCCAAATCAGTTCATATAGTATTTGCTTTTGGAACAGATCCATTGGTCTCTCCCAAGAAGAGCTTTAATTCTGAGCTCATATGGACTAGGTTCAGTCCTACCATGGCCTGGTCCCCAAAAGAGGCATCAAACTCCTTCCATAATCTCTGGCTAATTATTCCCCTATTACTACTATGGAGGCAATCACTTAAACAAAGCTTAGAGTTGGCTCACCTCTAGGGTCTCCTCAAAAGGGATTAAAAGAGTCCCTTCTAGAAAAGTACTCAATAAACAAGGTAGGTTTGATATAGGATAGATATAGATATAGTAGGTTTATATATATATATATATTTCCTCCACCACAAAAGAAATGTTAAAATACAAAATGTATAAAAATGCATTGACAAAGACTTAAAACATGAAACAGCAACCCATAACCTCCTATTAATTCTCTCAGGAAGTTAATTAGTCAAAAAACATTTTGTTAAGCACTTACTATGTGCCAGCCACTGTGCTAAGCATGGGGGGATATAGAAAGAGATAAAAGACAGTTCCTACCCTCAGAGTTCACAATCTATTATGGTAGACAACAAACAATGTCCAAATATGCTATATATGAGATAAATAGGAAATAATTAACAGAGGGAAGACACTAAAATTAAGAGGGGTTGGGAAAAATTCTCTGTAGAAGCTGACATTTTAAACAACAAAACATGAAATTCTTTGTGGGGAATGCTAAATTAGCCATTTCACTTTGACCTCAGGTCTTCACTGTCCAAGCAATTTCCTCAAAGTCTACATCTTCTGGAAAGCCAGGGCTTGGCTTGGGCTCATCCATTTTGGGAATGGTTATGTTTTCTTTTAAGATGTGTTATAATAGCTACAAAGGGTACTTTCTGTTGTTGGTTAACCAGAACTCTCAATGATTCCAGACATCTCAAATCCACAGTGTTACTCCCAAGACTGAAAACAACCATTTTAGGCAAGGCAAGAAGCATTCATTAAGTGCTTACTATGTACAAGGATACAAATACAAGCTTTTGGTTTCTTTTTTTGTTTGTTTTTTGGGGTTTTTTTTTCAGGCAATTGGGGTTAAGTGACTTGCCCAGGGTCACACAGCTAGTAAGTGTCAAGTGTCTGAGGCCGCATTTGAACTCAGGTACTCCTGACTACAGGGCCGGTGCTCTATCCACTACGCCACCTAGCTGCCCCTAAACCTTTGGTTTCTAATGTCCTTTAGCAAACTAACTACCTATCAGATGTGGCCAGGGTCCATACTTAGAATTCCAGAGGATGCACTACAATCTAGCAGGGACAGCAGGAAGGCTCCCCAGATAACTGTCATTATACTATATTTCCATCATTCCACTTTTTTTATATTAATGGCATATTATTTTGTTTGTACTTGCTTAAAAAACTAGAATTGCCCAATATTCATTTATTCTTAATTTTTCAAACATTCTTGGCAAGGCTGTAAGTCACTAATTTGGACTATTGAATTAGAATTTACAGTTTCAATGATTGTTGATTGCTTGCCTCAGGTTTGATAATAAGAAATATACTAGGCAATCAGCACCATTGCCATACCACCCACATTATTCAATCTATGCCAAATACACAACATGAGTCTTTGCTATATTTGTGAGAATAAACATACAAGATACAAGACAGTAAATATGCATTTCTGTAAGTCATAGTTGTCCATCTTTGGTGGCTCTTTTGTGCTTTGTTTATGTATTGTGATGCTTGTTGTTTGTCAAAGTATTAGAATTTCTGGGATATTTCAATGTTTTATAGGAACAATTTTGGATGAGATGAGGGAAACAGTGGAAAAGTATTAAAATCAAAATACAGGGGCAGCTAGGTGGTGCAGTGGATAGAGCACCAGCCCTGAATTCAGGAAGACCTGAGTTCAAATTTGACCTCAGACCCTTGACACTTACCAGCTGTGTAACCCTGGGCAAGTCACTTAACCCCAATTGCCTCACCAAAAAATAAATAAATAAATAGAAATACATTTAATATGTAGCCTGGACTAGGTATAGGGAGCTCCTGCCCAGACAAAGCAGGTAGGCCAAACCCTTTTTTATCTGCAGGTAAACCAAAACCCAAAAGGTCAAGAAACACAGTTCTAGAGTTCAGAGGAGTTCAGCTGATGAATTCATCAGCATGGGGTATTTCTGATGTGGAAATTCTCTCCATCAAAGCCAATTGGCAACTGGTCCATAATTTACTATCCTAAATCTTACCTCAGATACAAAGATAGGCAACTAGTCTATGATTTACTATCTTAAAGACTTGCCTCAGGCACTAAGAGGTTAAGTAGCTTTCCCTTAATCATAGAGCCTGGTATATGTAAAGAAATTGGACTTGAACCTGAGTATTCCTGACTCCAATTCTGGCTCTTTATCCACTAAGCAATGTTCCCTGTCTTTATAAAGATAATGAAAGAGAATATTTGAAACCATACTCTTCAGAAAAACTAGGACATATGATCACTATACCTATGAATACATTGTATTTCCTATTACAAAGATAGGATGAACAATTTTCTAAAATTTATATCCAAGTACTATTCTTTTCTTCTTCCAGACACTAAAAAATCACTAGCTCTCTCTCCATTAAATTGTAAAGCTTTTATTTTGTAGTTTTGAAAGTATAACCTACTTGTGCGTGTTTGGGCCGATTATTTGATTTGGGAATTTCATAGATAGCCTGTTTATCTCTCCAACTGGCTACCTTTTAGCCATTTCACTCCTAGAAAGAAGGCAAAGGAAGGGACAGGAGTTGAAATTCAATTTTGCTGTTGGTTGATAGATCTCATAAAAATTTGGGTATGGAAAGAAATTGAAACCATCGACTAAAATATTTTTAGTACTTGTGGGTCTCAATTGCATATGTCTTTCATTACACACATAAAAATCAAAATTGACTATAATAATATCTGTAATAACTGTATAACCCTCAAATTTTAATCTAAATGAATAAATCTCCACAAAATTAAGTAATATTTTCCAGTGCCAAAGATTCCCATTGCATTTTGCCCTTTTTTTTTTTTTACAATTTAAGATGATAAGTTTCCTCCAGCTTCAGTTTCCACTGCAAAGTTTACTTCTGCTTTGTTTATTCCTAGTACAAATCTATTTTACTTTTAAAACTAATTAACATTCTGGAGGAACATGCTAATAAACAGAACATATGGCTTTTCTATTATTAAATATAGTGATTGATCTTTATTTCAGTTGTCTTCACTTAAGACAAAGGCTTTCCCCCGTAGAGCAGATAGCTTCATTCACCAAAAATAAAAATAATAATAAGGTTTAAAATGCATACAATACCAGCCTTCACACATATACAAAAGAACTGTCTTTTAAAATTATACAGTAGTACAAATTTCTTGAGTTTTTGTTTTCTATTGGGTTGTTTTGGGTTTGGGGGTTTTGGGGGGGAGGGGGATATAAGGAACTGACTAATTCAGGATGCATGTAAAATGAACACACAGCTTTTATTACACCATTGTTTGCTGCCTTTTTCCCTAAACATGAAACCATATTCCTAAATCTCCAATCTTACTAAATTTCTTTTCTCCCTACCTAGGAAAGGAATCATTCTTTGTTTTTCCAAAACTACTTTCCTATTTCATTATCCCTGCCTTCCTCCATCATATTTCAGTACGTTTTTCTCCACTAACCTTTAGTCAAAGATTTAATGATATCACACCTCCTTGTGGAGTTTTCTGTTTGTCTTAGGGCATGACAGAAACACTCACTAATTGCCAATTAAAGGCACCTGAGAAGATAGTGTCCTATCACTAGAAAAGGTGGGAAGCCTACAATAAATAAATTAAGCCTCACTCAAAAGTTTCATGCAGTTTTCCTCAACAGTTAACCACAAGGATTAACCAAAAGAACTACCAAAAAGAAGACAAAGGATAGATCTCCATTTAAACATGTAAGAGGAAGGAAAATGTTTCTATGACCTGTTGAGTTTGCTCAATAGTATTGTATTTCCTCCTCAACCAAGTAACACTAATGAATGGACAAAGTGCAAGCTGGTCTCCATCCTAGAAAAAAAGGTCAAAGGTCTGGAGAACTGCTTCTCTACTCTATTGGTAATCTGGGAGAATGAAATATCCCTTTAAAGAATGGAAGGGGCACCTAGGTGGTGAAGTTGATAAAGCATTGGCCCTGGATTCAGGAGGACCTGAGTTCAAATCTAACCTCAAACACTTGATACTTACTAGCTGTGTGACCCTGGGCAAGTCATTTAACCCCTACTGCCCCACAAAAAAAATAAATAAACAAAAATTTTTAAAAGAATAGAAAAAAAACCACTTCACAGAAATGGGAGAGGGGAATACTAACCTGGGCCAGAAAGTGGAAGAGTAGAAAAATATGACACAGATAAGGAAAGGAAAACCATTAAATATCTGGAGTTGTGCTACATATAATATTTGTATGGAAATATATACCTTTTATGGGTGTACCTGGAACCTCTAAGGAAAAAGTTTTGTAACATTTTTCAAGGAATAGTGATGTGAATCTGCAGCTACTATTAGGTGGAAGTCATCCAAAGATGATCAGAAAATGAATAAATGAATTGAATAATAGAAGAGATGAGTTAGAGAGGAGATTTTTGTTCAGGACTAGACAGGACTAGATCAGAGCTATCAAACACTGGATGCAATGTGGCCTGCAACACTCCCCCAGGTGAAGCAGATTAAAATGCAATTGTGGGGGCAGCTAGGTGGTGCAGTGAATAGAGCACCGGCCCTGGATTCGGGAGGACCTGAGTTCAAATCCGGCCTCAGACACTTGACACTTACTAGCTGTGTGACCCTGGGCAAGTCACAACCCTCATTGCCCCACAAAAGAAAAGAAAATAAATACAAGAGAACATGGTAATGTTAATACGTCGTTTCCCAAATCAATATGTGGCCCATAGGGAATTTTATGTATGGGTTAATGGTCCCCATTTCTATTTGATTTTGATTGACATCACTGGACTACATAACCTCCCAAATCTCTTTTAACTCGGATATACTACACTTCACCATCCTATGATTCCCTCTCCCCATCTGTAATTTCCTTGCTCCCATCCCTCTTAGCACTTCTCCCTGTTTCCAAAGTGTCTCACTCCACATCTGTTTACTGTACTGTCTGAAATGCCTTCTCCATAATTAACAAACTTCTTTTCACCTTAAATTTCTCCCTCTTTCATTCCTCCCTTGCTCTGTCATTCATGGAGATCTGGATCCCTCCAGATTCCACAGTATTCCCAGTCGCCCTTTCAGGTATTTATTGGTTGCACTTTCACGCACCAACTCCACTACCACCACCACCAATTTACTGGTCATTGTGGGAGGGTTGGAATACTTATGTTCAATTGCCACTTCCAGATTACCCCCCTCTATCCCCATCATTCAATAACCTCTCTTTTGAGTGTTACAAAATCCAAATTTATACAACCAGATTCTGGTGATTGTTTATCTTTCAATCCTCAGGACATTCTTCCTCAATGAGTTCTGTGCCTGGTTCACAGAAATCTCTCCACTCCGATTCCTCCTTTATACTAAGGAACCTCAACATATGTATTAATGCTTCCTCAAATATCCTAACTTCCAAGTCCTTCAGTCTACTCAATTCCTATGACCTGACTTCTCCACCTCGTCATTGCACAGAGAAGGTCATTTCATTGATCTTGCTATCACCCAAAATATTCCATTTCATTAGTCATTGACTCTGAAATTTCTTGACCTCATCTTTTATCATTTCACCTTTCTCTATACCTTATAAAGGACTGGGATAGTCCTTTTCTTCATCCTCATCCTGACCTCTAATGCTTCAACCCTTCGGTTCTTTCCCAGATTTTCATCCTTGCACTGACTACACTATTCTCCCTTTTCTCCATCCCTTGTTGAACCAGTTCAGCTCTGCACTGTCCTCTGCATCAAAACCATTGGCCCCTTGTCCTTTGATCAATCAGGCTTTGCCAAACTCCTCTCCTAGATCACTCTCACTGTCTGTTTCTTTTGTTTCTATTCGTGTGCTGCTGAATAGAGCTGGAGAAAAACTACAAAAGTATGCTGATTGGGTCCATTACAAATTTGTTTCTTAATCTCAACTAGGCCCACACTCTAGCAAGGCAATCCTTTTCTACCTTCCTAATTGATCCCTATCCCACTCCTTACAACAGCTGTTCCAAACCTTTTTATCCCTCCTCAACCCTCTGAAGGTACTCCCTACCCCACCTTTTCAACCTGACAAACTATAGAGAGTTATATATAACAGAAAGCTTCCCAAGAATTGCCAAATTGCATAACCACTACCCACTCCTAGTGATTCACACAGGGACAAATGATGCTGCCAGAAGGAACCTAGAAAGCACTGTTAAAGGGGATATAAGCAAGGGGTAAATGCCTTGGGAGTATAGATGCTGAATTAATACTCCAGACAGTACTGTTGATTGAAAATAGGGGTTTTGGAAGGGAAAAGTAGGTTGGAAAACAAACAGCTAGCTAAGAAGCTGGTGTCTACAAACAGAATTTGGATTTCTGGAGCCTTGCTTAAAATACAGGAATGATGAACTCTTGGCCAGGGAAAGATTATACCTTAAAAAGCACCAGGCAAACAGCGTTTGCCTGAATTCTTTGGAATCTGATCAAGAGAGATATAAACTAAAAATGGAAGGGGTGTGAGAAAATGTCAGTATGAGTTTGATAATCCTTATACCATACAGAGTGACAGGAACTAGGGAAGAATAGGAATAGAAATGTTATTCATGAGAGGCAAAAACAAAACAAAACCAAGAGTCTGCAATAAAAACCCTGGCATCTGATGTTTATATACAAATGCAAAGAATATGAGTAATAAAGAGGGTGAGCTAGAGAGATTCCTAGCATAAGTATATAAATTTGAACTTATGCACATGAGAACTCAAATCCTTAACCATTTGGATTCAATCAGTGGCTGACCCCTCCCTTTAGCTGTACCTGGGGATTATGAGAAGGGAAGAAGGGAAGGAAGAGGAAACACCAGAACTGTTACTTGAATTTCTGGGTTCTGGTTTGCCTACAGACCAAAAGGGGTGTGGTCTACCTGGACTGAGAAGGAAATGTGAAGACCTGGTCCATGCATGCTAAACATTCAATGTATTTGGTTTTACTCCTTTCTTCCTATAGTTATATGTAAAGAGACATAGTTATTAGATACTCATGTTTTGAAATGATATAGGGAAGATAGATGATGGATAAAAGACTGATAGAGAGATGATTGATAGAATGAACATTTATTAATGCATGTGCACTAAACATATTCTGTACATTTGTCTATAAATATCTAAGGTTATGGGTTTTATTGTTGACTCTCTTCTTGGATGTTTTTAACCCATGAATTACCTCTCTACTCCCATTCTCCCCTAGTCAGGCACTGTGCTAAGTGGTAGGGATACAAATACAAGAAAGCCAAACTGCCCCTGTCCTGTAGGTGTTTACATTTCAATATGTGAAAACAATATGTAAAGGGGAGTTGGAATGTGAGAAAGGGTGTTTTGTGGGTATACTAGGAAGCATCGTGGAAGCCTAGATCCCAGCAAGATAAGGTAAAAGCTCTTCTATCAAAGTAGAGGGACCCCAGGGTGTAGTTCAGGTTAGGAGGAAGTGATGGTCCAAATTGAATAGGCATGGAGAGACTAGAAAGAGGACAATTTTCTAGTGCATGGTCACTATGGAAATAAGTATTGGCAACCACAAAAGGCGGGATCACACAATTACAAAACACTTTTCACACAAGGAAAATAAATAAATGGAAAAATAGAAATTGCTCATGGGTACACCATGCTAATATAAAAAAAAGACAACTCTACCTAAATTAATTTACTTCTTCAGTGCCTTACCAATCAAACTATCAAAAAATTATTTCACAGAGCTGGAAAAAATAATAACAAAATTCATATGGAAGAACAAAAGGTCAAGAATATCAAGGGAATTAATAGAAAAAATGCAAAGGAAGGTAGCCTAGCTATACCAGATCTAAAACTGTATTATAAAGGAACAATCATCAAAGCTATTTGGTATTGGGGAGCAGCTAGGTGGCACAGTGGATAAAACACTGGCCCTGGATTCAAGAGGACCTGAGTTCAAATCCGGTTGCAGACATTTGACAATTACAAGCTGTGTGACCTTGGGCAAGTCACTTAACCCCCACTGCCCCACAAAAAAAAAAAAAGGTACTGGCTAAAAAATAGAGATGGGGGCAGCTAGGTGGAGCAGTGGATAAAGCACCGGCCCTGTATTCAGGAGTACCTGAGTTCAAATCCGGCCTCAGACACTTGACACTTACTAGCTGTGTGACCCTGGGCAAGTCACTTAACACTCATTGTCCTGCAAAAATTAAAATTAAAAATAGAGAGGAGGATTAGTGGAACAGGTTAGGTGCACAAAACACAGCAATAAATTAATATAGCGAACTCCTTTTTGATAAACCCAAAGACTCTAGCCTCCAGGATAAGAACTCACTATTTGACAAAAACTGCTGGGAAAACTGGAAAGTAGTGTGGCAGAAACCATACACCAAAGTAAAGTCAAAGCGGGCACAACATCTAGACATAAAGGGTGACACCATAGGCAAATTAGAAAAGGAAGGAATAGTTTACTTGTCAGAACTGTGGAGAAAGAAGAATTTATAACCAAAAATGAGATACAGAACATTATGAAATACAGAGTGGATCATTTTGACTACATTAAATTAAAAAGGTTTTGCACAAACAAAACCAATGCAAACAAGATTAGAAGGAAAGCAAAAATCTGGGAAACAATTTTAACAGACAGTGTTTGTGATAAAGGCCTCATATCTAAAATATATAGAGAACTGAAACAAATATACAAGAATACAAGTCATTCCCCAATTGAGAAATGGTCAAAGGATATGAACAGGCAGTTTTCAGATGATGAAACTAAAACTATCTCCAGCCATATGAAAAAATGTTCTTAATAACTACTGATTAGAGAAGTGCAAATTAAAACTACTCTGAGGTACCACCTCATACCTAACCAGTTGCCTAATGAGACAAAAAAGGAAAATTATAAATGTTGGAGATGTGGGAAAATTGGAACACTAATGCGCTGTTGGTGGAGCTGTGAACTGATCCAACCATTCTGGAGAGCAATTTGGAACCATGCTCAAAAGTCTTTGAAACTGTGCATACCCTTTGACCCAGCAATACCACTAATAGGTCTATATCCTAAAGAGATCATAAAAAAGAAGAAAGGACCCACATATACAAAAATATTCATAGCTGCTCTTTTTGTGGTAGCAAAGAATTGGAAATTACAGGGATGCCCATCAATTGGGGAATGGCTAAACAAGTTGTAGTATATGAATGTAATGGAATATTATTGTACTGTAAGAAATGATAAGCAGATAGATTTCAGAAAAATCTGGAAAGATTTACATGAATTGATGCTGAGTGAAATGAGCAAAACCAAGAGAACATTGTACATAGTATCAACAACATTGTGGGATGATCAACTGTGATAGACTTAACTCTTCTCAGAAATACAATGCTCCAAGATAATGCCAAAAGACTTATGGTGGAAAATGCTGTCCACATTTAGAAAAAAGAACTATGGAATCTGAATGCAGACTGGAGCATACTATTTTCACTTATCAGGATCAGGCAATTGGCTACCTCCTGACATTTGTTTCATTTCACCTTATTAGATTCAGTTCATTATTCAAGCCAATCAAAACTAATTGGATCATGACTCTGACATCTAGCAGATTAGCTATCTTCCCCAATTTTGTTTTATCTGAAAATGTGATAGACATATCATCCATGCCTTCATCTAATCTACCTATTCATAATTCTTCCAATTCCTGCTTGTTTCTATACCCCCAACAATACTAATTATATTTCTTCATCTATTTATTTTTACCCAAAAAATTTCCACTATTCTTACCATTCTCAGGTTCCTAAAATTTCTAATGTGAATATATCTTCATAATATGCCACATTTTATGCATTTTATTCCTTTTGAGTAAGATATATTTTTGTTGAGCCATACTCCAGTTATGGGTCCCATTTGACCAAATTTGAATGATATCTATAAAGTCAAATTTGCCTCCTTGTACTTGGTTCTTTTGTTTATTACAAATACAAAAAAAAAAAAAAACCATAGAATTGCAGAATGTTGTAGTTGTAAGGGACCTCAGTAGACATGTAGTCAAACCCATGCCTGGAACAGAATTCACACTACAACATATCAACCTCTACTTGAAGACCTCCAATAACAGAGAACCCACCACCTCCTAAAGTAGCACATTCTACTTACGGATAACTCTAATTGTTAAAAGTTTTCCCCATATCAAGTCTAAATTTGCCTCTAGGCAACTTCCACCCACTGTTTGTGTTTCTGCCCTTTAGGACCAATTAGAATAAGTCTAGTCCCTCTGGCACCTGCTATCTTGCCCCTTTAGTCATCCCTTTCCTAAGTTAAAATTTTCTAGCTCTTTCAATTAATCTACATATGAAATGAATGTCCTTTACCATCCTGGGCACTTGTATTAATCACGACTGAGTTTCATCTTATTACTTTCAGCCCCACTGCCTGTTCTTTTTTGGATATCTTTTTTGGATCCTGATACTATAACTCGGCTACTATCACATCTTTATGTGATCTGCTAATTTGATAAATATATCATCCATGCCTTTATCCAAGTCATTGATAAAAAGTTAAATAGCATAAGGCCAAGCATACATCTTTGGGATACTCCAAAAGAAACTTCCTGCAAAGTTAACAAGAAACTATTAATGATTAATCTTTGTATCTAATTATTTCTCTGGTTCCACATCCATCTAATTGTACTATCATCTCCATTTTTCCCACAAGAATAGTATGAGATACTAAAAATCTCTCAACAGAAATCATCAGCTAGTACACAACAGTACCTAAACTCTAGCCTTTCAATATCACATGGGTGGCACAGTTTCACTGTAGTCCTCTTTGTAATGGTAGTTTCCTTTTCTTTGTATGTTGAATTTTTTTTTTAAACAAGAAAAATCCTCCTTCTGTCTTTCCCACTCACCCCCATGAAAAGCAATAAAAATAAAACCTTTGTTATAAATATGTATAGTCAAGCAAAACCAATTCCCACCTTAGCTATGGCCATGTCTCCAAGTTCATCAATTCTCTATCAAGAGATGGGTAGCCTCTTTTGTTATGAGTCATCTGGAATTATGGTTGGTTATTGTGTTAATCAGAGCTCCTAAGTCTTTTGAAGTTGTTTCTCTTTACACTATTGTTTAAAAAAAAAAAAAAGAGTCGCGGCAGCTAGATGGCGCAGTGGATAGAGCACCAGCCCTGGATTCAGGAGGACCTGAGTTCAAATTTGACCTCAGACACTTAGCACTTACTAGCTGTGTGACACTGGGCAAGTCACTTAACCCCAATTGCCTCACACCCAAAAAAAAAAAAGAGTGAGGATGACATCTAGTCTTTGAGACTGGATGACTAGTACAATGGTGGTCCCCTTGACAGTAATAAAAAAGTTTAGAAAAGGGGATGAATGGGAAAGGGAATTAGTTCAATTTAGGATATATTGAGTTTGGACATCTCAGAAATCACAGAAGATGAGAACTGAGAAAAAAACATGACATTTGGCAATTAAGAGATTATTCATGACCTTTGAAAAAGCAGCTTTAGTAGAGTGAGAGGGTCAAAAGGCAAATTGCAAGAGGTAGATGGCAAGGAACTGGGGCACTAAGTTCATATTACTCTTTCCAGGAATTTCAAAGTAAAAGGAAAGACAAATATAGGATGATAGCTTGAGAGGCTAGTATGGTCAAGTGAAGAATTTTTAAAGGTAGATGAGACCAGAGTCTGTTTATTGGCTGCAGGGAAGGAACCATTAAATAAGGAGCAATTGATTAGAGATGAAAAAGGGAATAATTGGTGGGGCGTACACCTAGAAGATAAGAGAACAGACAGGACAAAGGGTGTAAGATAAAGGATATAAGTACAGGAATTGACTTAAGAAACCGAATCAAAAGAGAACACCAATGAAGACCTAATGATATTCTTTTTCCATTGATGTACTTATAATTCTCTATGTATATTTTATGTTATGTGGATTGACAATTATATAAGCAATTTTCTTCTCACTTCATTTTCATTTTCAAAGTCTTTGGATCAGTCACAAGACTAAAAAGAAATCGTGTGACTTGTCTCACATCTTCTCTTCATCCCTGGACAAAAAACATGGTTCAGAGATGCAAATCTCATTCTCGGATACCAGTTAGTTAAGCAATTTACTTGCCAAAATTTCCCTTTTTCTTTTAAAGTCCTTTCTTTTAGCAATTTTGAAAATACTACTATTTTTGCCCATAAGGTCCTCAGTTTCTTGTTATGGATCTAATGTACCCTAACAGTACTCTGCCAGTTTCTTTTGGTGATATTATTTAAACCCTCACAAATCACTAGGAAGAGTTGTCAGGTATTAAATCTTCTGAGACACTCTGTCATGTCCCAGATGTATGCCCTAGAAAGACATCAGTCCTCTCTATTGATCATATGGCTGCCTTGGTACTCCTCAGCAGGGAGTCATTAATCAATGGTACTCATCTCTCCTTCCTCTGACACATATTGACCAATGCCTCTACCCTGGTGGCATCTAAGGATCTGCTATTTCATTCTAAAAATCTGCTTCTCCTTCATAAGGTTCAGGTTCAGGTTTCAACTCTAGAACAAGATACCTCTCCCATTGCTAATCTCATCATTATTCTTCTGACTCAGGCCTTAAATGACACCACATCCCTCAGCCTCCCTTCCCCTTGGATTGGAGGACTGGGGGGGGGGGGCAGTACCAAACTCCTTCCAAAGCCTTCCCTTTTTTTTTTTTTTTTGTGAGGCAATTGGGGTTAAGAGACTTGCCTAGGGTCACACAGCTAGTAAGTGTCAAATGCCTGAGTCAGATTTGAACTCAGGTCCTCCTGACTCCAGGGCTGGTGCTCTATCCACTGGACCACCTAGCTGCCCCAGCCTTCCCTTTTTGAGGGCAGAAATGAGACTTTTTGGATAACTCCACTCTGCATCTGTTGCTCTGCTTGGTTTCAACTCCACAGAACAAGATACCCCACCATGGTCTCCTGCCCCTGGCTTTCCTGACTCCTTTTGTGTGCTGTCTCTCCTCCTTCCCCTTAGATTGTAAGCTCCTTGATGGCAAGGACTTTTATTAATTATAGCTTATTAATTGTATCCCCAGCACTTAGCATAGTACCTGGCACATAGTAAGTACTGATTAAATATTTATTGGTATTGATTAAATATTTATAGGTAGCATAGTAGATAGAGACTCTTCTTCCTGACTTCAAATACTAGCTGTGACAATTCACCTAACCCTGTTTGCCTTAATTTCTTCACCTGTAAAATAAGCAGGAGAAGGAAATGGAAAACTGTTCCAGTGTCTTTGCCAAGAAAACCCCAAAAGCAGTCACAAAGAGTTGGGACACAATTAAAAAATGACTAACCAACAGCAAGAAGGATTGGATTGGATATATTGCTAACTGGGTCTGTAGTTCTTTATCTTTCTTTTACTCTGTCACATTATTCCATGGACAAACCTCTGTCTCTTCACATTCTTTTTCTTCTTTTTCTGTTTGAATCCCTTCTTCCATCCTTTTCCCCTCATAACTTAGCAAATAGGTATTCCTTCAGCCTTTCACCTTCTATGATACAAAGACTAACCTGTATTTTGCATATACATTGCTATTCGTAACTTATCACTGACAAATATAAACAGCACACTAGAAACGGCTGATGTGTTCGTACTTGCTTGAAACTAGGTCTTCAGTCTTCTGTCATTCCTGGTATATTATGGCTAACTATTGTGGTAAACTACCTATTTGCCTCACCTGTTGGTGGCAGGACTCTATCTCAGATCTAGAATCTGTGAGCAAGGTTTTCTTTACTGTAATCTTCCTTGCTTTTTCTATTCTAGCCTGCTTAACTGATTTTGATAAAAAATTAGCCGATTCCTGAGATACTCCTAATGCAAATAAAAGTTGACCTCAGCTGATGTTTAGATGATTTCAAGCAGAAATCTAATTACTAGTACTCTGTAACTCTCACTTTCTCTCTCTCTCTCTCTCTCTCTCTCTCTCTCTCTCTCTCTCTCTCTCTCTCTCTCTCTCTCTCTCTCTCTTTCTCTCTTCAAACACAGCTCCTTAATCTTTCCCTTTAACGGTAAATCTCTCTTGTGAAGTGCTCATTAATAAATAAGGGCTTATTGAGTACCTACTACATGCCAGATACTGTGCTAGGAATAGTCCTTATATTACCAACAAAAGGGTCATGAAGGATATCATGAGAGAGATCTATAACCAGAAAAAGATGTGGGCCAGGAATATCAGAAAGATAGGTAGGCCATAGAGCCAATATTCTCTAGAGGAAGGCACCAGAACAGTGAGTAGAAGCCACTCTGGAGGATTTCTGGAAAGATAAGAATAATAGTTATATAGGTTGATGTTCATTTTAATCTGCACCAATGGAGGAAGTACCCACTTTAATGAGATCACAGATCCATAAAATACTTAAATGAAGTACTCAAGTGGGTATGTGATCTCACTGCTCACAGAGATGCTCCAGATTATGGCTGCTATTACACTCTGAAACCTTGCCATTCTTTTTTTCTCAAAGAATATAGCATATGGCTCACTGGCTTCCTCTCTCTACTGCTGAGGGAATTAAAGAAGAATAAATAGTGAATGATGGTAGAAGCCACAGTTCTAAAGATAAAGGATTCCAAACAGATTTCCAGGACTGGGAGGAATTGGATAAGATGGAGTTCAACCAAGTGCTACAGAAATCATAGCTAAATGAGAAGGTACCGAGACAAGCACAAAAAACTTTGCAAAACTTTTGAGTGTATCCTACAACTCTATGAAAAAAAGAGAATCCAGATTTCTACAAAGAATTTCAAGAGCTAGAAATGGAGCATGAGCAGAAGAGGACCCAGCTCAGCCAATATTTTGTTGCAATCAAATATATATATGTAAAAAATAACTATTCTTCTGCAGCCTCATTTATGGGAATATTCACTCCAAAAATACAACTCATCTAAGCATGCCTCTAATGTCTGATTCTCATCCATGTCCTCCTATAAGTTTGCCATGGGGGAAGGGGGGGGGGGGTCTATGCATGGATCCTTCCTTAGCTTCTCTTGACATTGAAAGGATGACAACAGAGAATACTAGCTATCAGTTACTCCCCCTCCTCTCTGCCTCATAGAATCCTTTTCTTTATTCAAGACCCTTCATCTGTGAGCTTTGGAATTTGGATATTATCTTCCTGGGAGTTTTCATTTTAGGATCTCTGTCAGAGAGTGATTGCTGAATTCTGCTCATTTCTATTTTGTCCTCTGGTTCTAATATATCAGAGCAGTTTTCTTTAATAATTTCTTGAAAGATGTTGTCTGGACATTTTTTTTAATTTTGGCTTTCTGGTAATCCATTAATTCTTAAATTATCTTTCCTGGATCTATTTTCTAGGTCCAGTAGTTTTTCCAAAGAGAAATTTCATATTTTCTTCTATTTTTTTTAACTTTTTAAATTTTGTTTTATTATATCTTGATGTCTTATAGAGTCATTAATTTCCACTTGTTCAATTCTAATTTTTAAGGAATCATTTTCTTCAGTGAACTTTTCTTTTATTCTTTTTCTTTTTCTTTTTTTTTTGGTGGAGCAATGAGGGTTAAGTGACTTGCCCAGGGTCACACAACTAGTAAGTGTCAAGTATCTGAGGCCTGATTTGAACTTGGGTCCTCCTGACTCCAGAGCCAGTGCTTTATCCACTGTGCCACCTAGCTGCCCCCTTCAGTGAACTTTTATACTTCCTTTTCCATTTGACTAATTCTTTTTTTTAGGTATTTTCCTCAGTAAATTATTGTGTTTCATTCCCAATACTATTGACTCTTTTTTCATGATTCTCTTACATTACCCTCATTTCTTTTCCCAATTTTTCTTCTACTTCACGATTTTGCTTTTTTAAAATCCTTTTTAAGCTCTTCCAGGAATTCTTTTTGAATCTGAGACCAAATTACATTTTTCTTTGAGGTTTCACATGTAGCCATTGTAACGATTGGAATAACGCCACCTGCTGGATACTTACTGTAGAAGAGTTCTGCCCATGAAGCGAAGGTCTTTGAGGGCAAGACCAGGAGTCTTTTCTTTGGCATCAGGAAGTGACGCAGACTAGTGGGAGGAGGAAGGAAGAGACTGGCGCTCACTCTCGCTCTCTTTCCTTTGGACTCTGGTGGAGAGCGGAGCTAGAAATGTGCTCTCCCTTTAACAGATAGGAATCTAGGCCTTTCTCTCTCTCTTTACCAAATTCTTATTCTCCTTAATAAATGCTTAAAAGTCTAACTCTTGCTAAAGTTTATAATTTATTGGCGACCACTTATTACATATTTTAGACAGTTTAGCTAGAATTTTAGCCCTTAACAGATGGCTGACCACGAAGAGGAAAGCTAAACCTCAGTCTTCTTCTGATCTTCTGGTTGGGTAAGAAATTTTCTCTACCCTCTCCCTTTATCTGCTAAGTACTGGCGTACTGGCTGTGTTTTCCTTTAAATTTTTTCAAATGGACCTTTTAAACTCCCTAATTACCCTATTTTTTATTTTAGTCTGTTTAACCAGACAAATGGGAGATAAGATCATGTTAATGCTTTGTTTTTGTGGATTTTCTATTTTTCTTTTTATTTTTGTTAAAAGAGCCAGCAACTTACTCACACAAGGAAATATCTCCCCCTCTCCCAACCATGCTTTTTCAGAGAAACCTGAAGAGATTCCTACAGTTTTTCCCAGTTCTAACACTAATTGTTGCTCTAATTTTGCATGCCTGGAGGCAATGACCCACCCTCTAGAAGCTTTTAATCCCCTAACTCCTGGAGGCAAAGTGGGGGAAGAGGAATCCAGGCCTGAGTTCAAAATCAAGTCTGATTCAAATTGCGCTGGTCCCTCCCCTCCTCTCCAGACCCCACCCTCTACTCCTCCTATGGCCAAGCCCATAGCTTCCCCTGCCTGGGAAGTCCAGAGATCTGGTGCGCATGCTCCAAACCCCACCCTCTACTCCTCCCATGGCCATGCCCTTTAAATTCCAGATATGCTTGTTTTGTTCATAATTTTGCTAACCTGCTTTTGTCTTTAATTAGTAATCTTATAAAGCATTTGTATGGTGAAAAGACTGACAGACAATATAGAGGGGTTAAAGAAGAAAAATTTAAGCTAAATAAGAATGACAATCATCAACATAGTTCAAGACTCCACTTCTTTTGCCATGGAAGGGTATATATTTTACAGAAATGTAGAAGTCAGCAGCAAGGTATTGATATGAGTATTGGGGATTTTAGATATCGGAATCAAAAGTGTTCTGAATTCACTCAGAGTAATAATGTCAGTTCAGAGGTTACATAGGATTTCTATGCTATTATATATACATTTTGAAATTAATGGTATAGGTTTATTTTCATAGAGATTTTAATGCTTTTGAGATTGTGTCTTATACTTAGTTTCTAAAACAAGGAGAATATTTGTAAAAGCTTTTTATAGTCATATGATCAAGTTTATATTTTATAATACTCTTATTAATATTAAGTTCATATTCATTTAGATTTCCCTAGTTTGAATTTCATTGTCTTTTATTGTTCCATGTGTATTTTTTTCTATTTATTCATCTCTAATTTTGAAACATTGCAAGATGGTTTTGATTTCATAATACAATGTTAATTCTAGGAGTATTGTGCTCCCATATTCTGAGTTGTTTGTTTTTGTTATTTTTTCTCAACTGATTATTTGATCAAACTCTTTAAAGCATTTCCTTGGCAAATTGGTTGCCATGGCAAGTGTAAATTGATTCTAGAAATATTATTTTTGATAAGCATATTTAAAAAAAAAAGAGGGGAATGTTTGTAAAAGTTTTCTTTTTTCAAAAAAAGTTTTCTTTAGGATTGTGTTGTGCTTTAACTTGTATTTAAATATGTTCAGATTTTTCACAAAAGTAATTGTATACTAAGTAAAATAAAGGTATTATTTGAAATTGTTGCATAATTATATATTATATTCTGAGTCAAGATGTATTCACATTTTTTGCAATCATTTATTATCCTCAATTTTTAAATCCATATGAGACTTGGATTATGGGAACTTATCATTTAAGACATTAATTGCCGTTATTCTGAGTTATCAGATGCCAGTTGGCCAAGATGCCATCCAATCACAAGAGGAATACATGCAAGAGCAGACACTGAATTGTCACATGAGGGGAGACATGCATGAAGTCAAGGTATGGCCGAGGGAACGGCTTTTGACAAATGTTGAGGTTGGATTCTCTTGGTTTGATATTTTATTTTATTTTTCCCCACAATATTGTACGGATGGCTGGAAGTTTTGATCCCAACCATCTCACTTCTACACCTGGCTTCTATGCTCCCTCCTATATGCCTGATGCCATGGACATCTCAATCCCATGCATCTGATTAAGTCTGACTCAGTTTCCTCCAATATGTTCGGTGGCATAGACATATATTCCATCCACCTATTTTAAGCCTGGCATACTGTATGGGCAGTACATATTGCTCAAGTGTGGGAATGCTCATATCCCATCATTTCTCTGTTCTTTTATGGTAACCCCCATAATTATCTCAGGTGTCATGATAAATAACAGTGTTGAATTTGGCCTTGACATCTGTTACTAATTATATTAGATTTTAAATTTCTCATAATGGCATGAGGATAATTAGGCAGATGATGCAAAAAGTGATAAAACAAAGATAAAAATTATTTTTATTAATTAATATTGCAGCAATTGTCTTCTCAATTACCCTCCATAAGGGGGGACTATAGTAATATTATAATTTTAAAGAATATTTCAATTTTTGTTTTATTATATGTTTCATGTGTAACAACTAAGATTTTGTATTCCCTTAGACATGTTTTTGAGAACTTTCATGGTTTGATTTGATTATTGACAAAGCTATTTTAAAGTTGTGTTAAGCTCAATTTTGTAGGAAGTTTTCCTGGCTGATTACCAGCATCCACACCTCAACCCCTGAAAAGACTTCCATTCCACGATTACACCTAGAGGACATCTGAGAAAAGATTTTCAGAGACTTTAAATGAACAGTTTTGTTTTGGTTTTTTTTTCTCTTTTCTTTTTCGGTTATAATATACACCATCTGTAACATGTATTCTCTGCAGAGGCCCTCCCTTTGCAAGACCAATGTCAAAGCGTCGGTTCATGAGGACAAAAAATCGCCCCTCTGGACAAAACTTTCCTCTCTTCCTTTTCTATATTGTTGTTCACATATTATTAGTTAGCAATAGTTATTATATTGTTTTTACTGTTCCGTCAAGGAAACATTTTGTTTCTTGAGGAACAACAGGGGGGACTGTAACGATTGGAATAACGCCACCTGCTGGATACTTACTGTAGAAGAGTTCTGCCCATGAAGCGAAGGTCTTTGA
Source organism: Dromiciops gliroides (assembly GCF_019393635.1). NCBI lineage: Eukaryota > Metazoa > Chordata > Mammalia > Microbiotheria > Microbiotheriidae > Dromiciops > Dromiciops gliroides. The sequence continues at coordinate 182,948,931 of NC_057865.1, read as the reverse complement.
GGGCAAGACCAGGAGTCTTTTCTTTGGCATCAGGAAGTGACGCAGACTAGTGGGAGGAGGAAGGAAGAGACTGGCGCTCACTCTCGCTCTCTTTCCTTTGGACTCTGGTGGAGAGCGGAGCTAGAAATGTGCTCTCCCTTTAATAGATAGGAATCTAGGCCTTTCTCTCTCTCTTTACCAAATTCTTATTCTCCTTAATAAACTCTTAAAAGTCTAACTCTTGCTAAAGCTTATAATTTATTGGCGACCACTCATTACATATTTTAGACAGTTTAGCTAGAATTTTAGCCCTTAACACCATTTTAGCACTATTGTCTGCTTCTAAGTTTATGCCTGGATCCTCCCTATCACCACAGTAACTTTCTAGAGTCGAACTTTTTTTAATTTTTTGCTCATTTTTCTGTTGTTTTGTGTGTGTGTGTGTGTGTGACTTTGTGTTTTTATGTAAGAGTTGGGATCTAATTCTGTGCTATGCCAAGTTTTTGTGCTGGTGCTCTGGGTCTTACTGCTGGTTTTTACTAGGTTTTAGGATTTAGCTGCTTCCTTTCCCTATAGTGTAGGCTTCCCTTCTGGCTTATTCTGGGTGGGGTGGATCCTCCCTGATGCCCTCCCCTGGGTGTGGGGCTTACCTGCTCCCTGCTGCAGGAGTGGGGCTTTGCTGCTGGGTTGCTATAGTAACAGAGTCTTTCTGGTGGAAGGCCCTGGAGGAATTTTGTTGCAGATCTGCTTCCTACCCACCCCCTCCCCTGCTGGCTGCTATGGAAATAGGGTCTTCTCACTGTTGGACAACCTCAGGGTAGGGCTTCACTACTAGTCAACAGTGGGAGTCAAGACCTCCCTGGTGGCTTGTGCTAGGAGTGGGATCCCTGAGGTGAGGCTTTACTGTGCTGTTCAGACTGCTCGCTTGCCTAGGGAGCTGCTTCTTTGTAAGAGGACAGGGTCTCACTAGTGGATTACCTAGGCTTAGAGCCTTACTGAAGGCCCCCTCCTGTGAGGTTGGTTGACTGCTGCTGTTGCTGCTCTTGGAGCTAGGTCCCCACCCACCCCAGTAAGACAGATCTTTTCTGTGAGGCTGGTAAGATGCTTCCCTGCTCCTGAACCAATTCTGAGGTAGTTTTCTAGTTGTTTGGAGGGGAACTTAGGAGGCCTTCGGATGATTCCTTCCTCACTCCACTATCTTAGCACCAGGAGCTTCCACATGAGCAATTAAACCAAACTCTTTTAAGTGACTATGTATCTTATTTAGGGGACTCTGCAATGCTCTAGGCCTTGATGCAATCAGGAAAATTGTGAGAAACAGGTGCAGACCACCTCAAAATAAGTTCTTTCAGAGGCAGCTTTAGTATAACAAAAAACCTTTATTGCATTCTCATGAGAATGGGCACTCACAGAAAGACAATCAGTGAGTGCAAATGCTGAAAGCAAGTTCCTTGTATTTATCCTACACCCTGCCATAATCAGTCCCTCCCCTGAGCCACCATAGGTTGCTAGGCACAGTTTCAGAATCTTCCCAGAAGAGTTCTAGCTAAATCCTCCTTGATATGTTATCCCTCCCATACACATACACCTTCATGAAACCCATGAACTAAAATGGGGTGGAGATTTTAGACAGAGGAGGAGAAGTTAATATTAATAAATCTATTAAGCAAGTGCAGTAAAGACTAGGGTTAACCTTTTACCCACTTTTTCTAGGACACCATCGAGAGCTAAACTGGTTTCTTATCTCTAGCCCTGAAAAACTTACTTTTCTCTTTCTTTAGTTGTAATTCACTAGATAATATTGCCCTGCCATTCCCTATATGGACATGCTTTCCTTGAGAAGATCTCCTTATGTATCAAGCTATTTCTGAGAAGATTTCACCATGTATCAAACTATTACCATTTCTCACAACAATGATACCTCAACAATAGGAAACTTCTCTTCTGTTTAGACTCTGTATTGAAAAATCACCAACAGCAACAAACACCATTGTTCACCATGGATCTATTTCCCTATTTTATTCTTTTCCTTATGTCAATACCTGGTGGACCTTTGAAAATAATTATCTCTGTTGTTTTATCTTTTCAAAACAAATGGTCAGGGGCAGCTAGGTGGTGCAGTGGATAGAGCACCGGCCCTGGATTCAGGAGGATCTGAGTTCAAATCCAGCCTCAGACACTTAATACTTACTAGCTGTGTGACCCTGGGCCAGTCACTTAACCCTAATTGCCTCACCAAAAAAACAAACAAACAAACAAAACAAATGGTCCATGGACCTTTGCATGGCAGATTCCTTGTGGGAGTAAAGCCCTTAAGGAAACATTGTTCTCTACCAAATAAAATTCCTGTTGTAGACCCACAACTAGACTGAGGTCTCTATGCTCTCATCATGTGTTGAGATGGTGGGCTGTACAACAAACTGCTTTTATAATATGGAGATATATTTTATTTTTATTCTACTTATCATTTCCAAAAGGTTGGGAAATAGGTTTAGTGCCACTCTCACAGAAGACAGAAATTGGATTTAATTGTTTTTCCCCATTTAGGAGCTAATTCAGGAATGATCAATGACTCAGAGTTTAAAATATGGGAAAATACTTCCAGACACAAACCTCACCACTTATGTGAAGAAATCATTCCAGATCTGGAAAATATCATCCTTTGCACACATTAGAGTTCTTTTTGTGATGATCATATATACAAATTTGTATATAAATAATATGTATGTGTATGTGTATGTGAATATGTGTATATGCATATATTTGATCAGTATTTTATGTGTTGAGAACCCAGAATTGCATGTTTAAAGCTTGTCCAAAAGAAACATAGATGTCTTTTGTACTAGAAAAACTTGGGAGGAAAACACTTAATTTAGATGCAGCACTTAATAATGATAAAACTATATTACATATACACATATGTGCATATATATCTATACAAACACAAATATATATCTATATGCACATATATATGCTCTACTGAAAAATTCAACATCAGTAGAGTTTAAATGAGGAAGAGATCCTCAAAGTCAATTCACCTATATTCTATATTTGAAAGGTTGCTGCTAAACATACATTTTAATCAAAAATATTTTGTTATGTGAGTTTATATCACCAAAAGCAACTTTACTCTGTATTTAAAGAAAATGGATAAAAAAAAATGTTAATGTAACCTTTTTCCAAGTTGGAAGTTGGAAAAGAGAAAAAGATAAGATTATAATTCAGCTTGTAAACTTAATTTTATATTTACTGAGACAAATCACTAATATTTAGAAATCCCTTATGTCAAAACAAAAACATTATTTTAAATTACATTTTGCTTGTTGTCTGATAGTAGTGATTAACAAGAGGTATTCATTTGACCTGTTGTAGAATAATATATTTATTCTTCCTAGATTTCTGAACATTGGGTCTGATTACCATAAAGCCTAGAACAAGAATGGCTTTCCATCATTTAGTTCATAGAGAAGATGTTTGTATTTTTAAAATACTAAGAGTTTTATCTCTTCATTGTAATATCATAGTGTTCTACAAAGCTAATGATGGTTAAAATAAATAATGAATAATTAAAATTTGGAGACTCCAGAAGTCTTTGTTGAGTTCTCTGAAGAAAGAACAATAGAAATGTTGCAATTGTTCATGATTGGTAATTTAAATATTTTTGTACTTGATTTGATCTGTGATTTTTTTCAAACAATTAAAATCTTATATGTTATACCCATTGCTTAAAATTCATTAAGTTTATATTTTGGTGTGAGACTACAAACTTTTAAATTTATTGTTTAGTTAACGGATGCTCTATATCTATATAATTGCTTTGACTACACAATGTACATAACATGTATCCTTCTTATCAAACAAGAAATATAAATATCACTCTGATAATCTCAATATTTAAAAATGTCTACTGTAGACTACTCAATCATTCAACAAGTATTTATTAAGTAGCAAGAGTGCTAGACATGGAGTCAGGAAGATGAATTCAAATCCTGTATCAGACATTTATTATCTATGTGATCCTGAGCAAGCCACTTCACCTCTCCCAGCCTATTTTCCTGTTTATAAAATGGGGATAACAGTAGCACCTACACCACAGAGTTGTTGTAAGGATTAAAGAAGACGACATATATAAAATATTCTGCACAGTACAAATGTTAATTTTTTAAAATAATTTTTATTTACCTACTAAAACTGTTCTCAATGCTGAAGATAGAAAGTCAAAAATAAAATAGTCCTTAACTTCAGGAAACTTAGGTTCTAACAAGTTGCTATGATGCACCCAGTCCCCCACAAAAAAAGGTAGGGGATTACCTTGATTTTTTTTTACATCTATTTATATGTGTACATGTTGTTTCCCCAATAGAGCATAAGCTCCCTGAAGTAAGCGAGTATATAAAAGATACCTTTTTAGAGGACTTTTAATAAGGCCTTTTGGTATACCAAATCAAATGCTATTTTATTGTTGTTGTTACTGTTATTTTTGTTAAGTCACTGCAGCTGTGTCTAACTCTTTATGACACCCATTTGGGCTTTTCTTGGCAAAGATACTGGAGTGGTTTGCCACTTCCTTCTCTAGCTCATTTTACAGATGAGGAAACTAAGGCAAATAGGATTAAGTGACTTGCCCAGGGTCACACAGCTAATAAGTGTCTGAAGCCAGATTTGAGCTTATGGAGATGAGTCTTCCTAATTCCAGGCCTGGCACTGTGCCATATAGCTGCCCCTATTTTATAATCAAATAATAATAAGAACAGTGGTTTCTTATATTCTGTATACTTTTCAAATGTATAATTCTAAAGACATGGTCAGCTATAGAATAGCAAGCATTTGTGATAGCTTCCCTTCTCATACCTTCACTGACTATGCCAATAAAATATGTGCATACTGTTCTTATAAAACTTTTATACAATTATGAAAGAATGCAAATAATACAGTAATTATTGATATCCTCTGAGATATATTTGTGGAGAGGGGTAAGGCTTAAAGTTTTCCCATATTTTTTAATCTTCCTTACTTTCACAGAGCTTGAGAATTAGGCCATCATTACCCTCAAATATGTGTCACCACCAGTCCAAATGACCTTTGTTTATACAGATACTCTTCCCATCTTTATTTTCTTTAATGCTATTTATGCTTCCTTATACAATAAGTCAGGAAGTATGACATTTGGTCCAAATGTGGTTCTTCCACTAAAAACAATAGTCAAAAAAGTTTTTATTAAAAATATTTAAAGGGAGGAGCCAAAAGAGCAGAATACCAGGGGGAAGTACAGTGAGCAACCCCTGCCAAAAAGATTTAGAAAATATACCAGACAGGGGGCAGCTAGGTGGCACAGTGGATAGAGCACCAGCCCTGGAGTCAGGAGTACCTGAGTTCAAATCCGGCCTCTGACACTTAACACTTACTAGCTGTGTGACCCTGGGCAAGTCACTTAACCCCAATTGCCTCACTAAAAAAAAAAAAAAAACAATTAAAAATAAAAAAGAAAATATACCAGACTGATTCTTGATGGGGAAATCCAAGAAAAAGACATAGTGAGAATTTTCTCTAGCCCAGATCAGAACAGGGGCCAGGAAGCATACTCCATATCAGAGAGAAGTTGGGCAATAAAAGCAATAAGAAATTCCATACCCATACTGGAGTATCACAACTTCATGCAGGCTGTGAGAACAGGTACCAACTGGCAGCTTTGTCACCCGTTACCTAGTTCTATGTCACCAGTTTTGTGTCAGCCTGAGGAGAGGACCTAAATCCAATGTTGGTATTCTGGAACATGGAGCAGTTGCAGTTCAGAAGCAAGTAGTAACTGTGTTACTTGGATACCAGGAGAAAAACAGGTCTCAGTTCTAGGTTCTAACCAAGTTTGAAGCCTGAATTAAAAATAACTAGGATAAGAGCCTTCCAAAGGGGAGGCAAACAGTTCTGCCTCTCTCCCATCAGGCTGAAAGTGGCTGAGCCTAGCAGGAGATTGCAATTGCTAATACCAAAACCCAGGTTAGGAACTTATAAAGCTCAGACTAAAGGACAAAATCAGATTTTGCATTGTATTAGACTATTTTGGGAGCACTTGGGACTTGCAAGACCACCTCTTGAGATGCTGGAGCAACACAACACTCAAATACCTCTAAGAAAGCAGAAACAGGTTCAGGCAAGACCCTCCCTCAAGAAGTTCAGAGCCCAACCCTAATACCAAGTCCAAAGTCAAGAAACCAGCTGCAAGAATGAGCAAACAAAAAAGAATCTCAAAATAAAAGGTTATTATGGTGACAGGGTCACTAAAAACACAAACCCAGAAGAGAATAACTCCACAATGTTTACAAGCAAAGCCTCAAAGAAAAACATCTATCTTGGTCACAAATGAAACTAGAATTCCAGAAAGAGAGGAAGCAAGAGGTTTAAAAAAAGGAGTTTAAAATTTTTAATAAAGGAAATGAGAGCACTAGAGGAAAAAAATGGAAAAGAAATTAAAGCTATGGATGAAATAATTGGAAAGGCAATTAATAGTTTAGCACAAAAGATACAAAACCTTGCCCAAGCAACAAACTCCCTGAAAATTAAAATGTACCAAATAGAAGCCAATGACTTCATGAGATGATAAGAAATCTTAAAACAAAGCCAAAAGACTGAAAAATAGAAGTAAATTCAAGGCATCTCATAGCAAAAATTAACTGGGGAATAAAAAATTGAGAAGAAAAAAATTTTAAAGAAGCAAGACATATTTCAAAAAATCTTTAAAAAAAAAATACCCAGATGTCTTATAATAAAGTAGAAATAAAAAAACTCTTCTGGCCACCTCCTGAAAAGAAACTCCAAAATGAAAACTCTAAGGAACATTATAGCCAAAATCCCAAACTTCAAAGTTAAAAAACAAACAAACAAAACAAAACAAAACTTCAAGCCATGATAGAGAAAGAATTTAAATATCAAGAACCCACAGTCAGGATCACTATGATTTAGTAGCCACCACAACAAAGGAGCAGAAAGCTTGAAATACAATATTTCAGAAAGCAAAGAATATAGGTGTATAGCAAAGAATAACTGAGGCAAAACTGAGTGTATTCCCATATGATACTAAAAGAGGAAAATGGATATTTAATGAAATACAGAACTTCCATGCATTCTTGATGAAAAGAGCAGAGCGCTATAGGAACTTTGAAGTTCAAGCACAAAAGTTAAGAGGAACATAAATTGGTAAACATGTATAAACAGTCATAAGGAACTAAGCAAATATAACCTTCTAACCTTCAAATATGAAGAGATGACACATTTGTGGGGCAGCTAGGTAGCCCAAAGTACTGGGTTTGCAGTCATGAAGATTCATCTCCCTATGTTCAAAGCTTCTCTCAGACATTTATCAGCTGTGTGACCCTGGGCAAGTCACTTAACCATATTTCTCTCCATTTCCTCATCTGTAAAAGGAGCTGGAGAAGGAAATGGCAAACCATTCTGGTATCTTTGCCCAGAAAACCCATAATGAATCATGATCATGATCATGAAGAGTCAGGCATAACTGAAAAACAACTGACCAGCAAAAACAACAAAATTAGAAGGCCTAGGAATAGTTCCATTATGTCTTTATGATCTTGAAAAAGAGGCAGAAAGGAATGCAATTAGTGGGAAGGGAAAGGAATTAGGGAAATTATTTTACATAATTGAATGGGGAAACAGCTAACACTTGAATCTCACTATCATCTGAACTGGTCCAAGGAGGAAAGAATATACACACAGAAATACATTCAACAGGGACATTGGACAAAAAGGGGAGAAGAGAGAAGAGGAATAAAGGGTAGATTACATAAGGGATTAATTCTAAGCAAAACAAACTCTAACTAAGGATTTATAAAAGTATCCCTATCTCTTTTTGAGGGGGCAAAGAAAGGGAATCTGAGAGGATACCCAATAATTGGGGAATGGCTAAACAAGTTATGGTATATAACTGTGATCCAATACTGGTACAAGAAATGATGAAGGGGAAATGTGTGCATGTGTATGTGTGTATTTCTTTTTGGACATGGCCAGTATGGAAATGTGTTTTATTTGACTATAAATGTTTGTAACAGTGGTTTTGTGTTTCTCCCATTCTCAATTGGGACATAAAATGAGAAGAAAAGAAGGTGGATTTTTGCTGATTAAAAAAAAATTAATTCTAAAAAATGTTTTTCATTTATCATTTATTACTTTCATTGATAATGCTTTGGAGATGGTCTGGACTAATTGGGTCTCTGGACATCCTTTCTGGAGACTTATTTTTCTCTCCATGTTTTATGACTCACTACTGTTCATCATCAATTGTATTTACTTTGGACATATTTTATATTTACTTATTTCTATACATGTTGTATCCCTCCAGTATCATGTAAATTTCTTAAGGGCACAGACAGTTTCATTTTTTCTTTGTATCTCCTGTGTCTAGTACATTGCCTTGAACATAATAAAAACTTTTAATAGAAGCTTTTGAATTGACTTTTATTCCAAATGGCTATCACCCTTTGCTGCCATATCGCTGCTTGTCCAAGAGGCGACATGTTTGCTGGCTAGGTGAACACTTTGTTGTGGTCATTAATTAACATTACTGCCATTAAATCAGTTAAAGTTCCTTTTTAAAAGGACAATTGTCTGTTTTCTTATCCTTTCCCCATTTTTCAGCATCAACAGCATATTTAAATAGGTGCTAGTTTCTAGAGCAAGGATAAAGGGGTTTAGCAGAAGAAAAAGTTGAGTTACTCATTTCTGAAAGCAACAGAGCCAGTGTTTGGTAAATAATAGTCACTTACTTAATTAATGTTTATTCATTAACTGATTATAGGACATGCTTAAGGAAAGGTCCAAAAGAGAAAGCCATGTGGCTTAAATGGAGTCACACAAGGGAGAATGAAACAAAGATAACAAGGGAAGAGAACTGGTCAGTCAGTCAATAAACATTTATTAAGTGTCAATTATGTGTCAAACACCATGAGCCCTGAGGATACAAAGAGAGTAAGATCATCCTTGCTCTCAAGGAGTTCACACACTAATGGAGAAGACAACATACAAATAACTGTACAAACGGGATATACACAGGCTAAACTGGAAGTGACCAACAGAAAGAAGGTAATAGAATTAAAGGGGGGGGGGTGGCTAGGTGGCACAGTGGATAGAGCACTGGCCCTGGATTCAGGAGTTCCTGAGTTCAAATCTGGCCTCAGACATTTGACACTTACTGGCTGCGTGACCTTGGGCAAGTCACTTAACCCCCTGCAAAAAAAAAAAAAAAGAATTAAAAGGGATCTGGAGGGGCAGTTAGGTGGCATAGTGGATAGAGCACCAGCCCTGGAGTCAGGAGGACCTGAGTTCAAATACGGCCTCAGACATTTAACATATACTAGCTGTGTGACCCTGGGCAAGTCACTTAACCCCAATTGCCTCACCAAAATTTTTTTTTTAAAAGGGGGGATCTGGAAAGCCTTCCTTTAGAAGGTGGAATTTTGACTGGGACTTAAAGGAAACCAGGAGGTAGAGATGAGGAGGGAGATTATTCCAGGCATGGGAAACAGCCAGTGAAAATTCCTGGAATGAGGAAACAACTAGGAGACCAGGATCAGATAGAGGATAGATTACATGGTACGATATAGCATGTAAAAAGGTGTGACAGAGGAGTGAGCAGATTATGAAGAATTTTGAACACCAAACAAAAGATTTTATATTTGATACTGGAGGTAATAGGAAGATAGAGTTTATTGAGTCTGGGGAGGGAGAGTGACATGGTCATCATTACACTTTAGGAAGATCACTTTGACATTGGAGTAGAGGATGGACTGAAATGGAGAGAGATTTGTGTCATGGAGACCAACCAGACTGGTGGCACAGTGGATAGAGCACTCACCTTGGAATCAAGAAGACATACTCATAGCATCATACACTTCCTAGCTGTATGACCCTGGGCAAGTCATTTAACCCTATTTGCCCCAGTTTCTTTATCTGTAAAATGAGCTAGAGAAGAAAATGGCAAACCATTCCAGTAGCTTTGCCAAGAAAACCCCAAATGGAGTCATAAAGAGTTGAATATGACTGAAACAACCAAACAACAACCAACCAATAGACTATGGCGATAGTCCAGATGCTAGGTAATGCTAGGGCCTACATCAAGGTAGTGGCAATACAGAGGAGAAAAATAGGTATTTATGTGAGATGTTATAAGGTAAAATTGGCAGAACTTGGCAACAGATTGTATATGGGAAATGAGAGAGTGTAAATCTGGAAGTGGCAAAGAGAACAAGGAGTATTTCAACTCTACCACCTTGACCAGTGAGTTGGGAAAATGGACAAAAGCGCATCCAGTGCAGGAAAGGGTGGCCAGGTAGGCTGTCATCAGGAGGAAGATAGGTCTCAGTGGAAACCAGAAAATAGGTGTTGAAAAGTAAAAGATTTAAGATGAAAACAAGTTTATTGCTTATAAAGCAGGCATTCCTAAAAGCTCAGTGTAAAGAGTGAGCAGCTTTAAGATGGGACATGGATGGGGGAGTTGTTAGGTCAAATGGGAAATAAGGGATGGAGTAATAGAAGACAGAGTGATGGCGTTTGAATGATGACCATGGGGGCTCAAGATTACTGACTAGGGAGTATATTACCAAGGGGGAGGGGGTATTAATCTGTTAATCCCCAAAGGAGTGAGTTTGGGCAAATTTTCATAGTCTATAAAGGTTTGGCCTCAGGGTAGAATTTTCTCAGGGAGTGCTCTTAAACAGTTCGGTAAGAAACAATGTTTGGAGTTGAAGTAATATTATTACTCTTCCTTCCCTGAAGACAGATTAGCCTGAAGACTTGTTAGAATGGCCTTCTTCCCTGAAAGGGTAAAATCTGGTGATCAGTGGAATGCTATTCCTCTTCTTCTAGTGGGACAATGAAGGCCAGGCCAGAGACAGCCACCAAATTCCTCACCTTGAGATCAGGGCTGAAATACCCCGCAAAGCAAAACCTGGAAAGGGCTGGAAAGGAATACAACCAAGGATCTTGCCCAGGAGCCTTAGGTACATTGTCTTCAGGCTGTGGCCTGGAAAAAAGAATCTGCTAAAATCTGGATGAAATCTGAAGTTGTGTTTTTTTCCTGGAATTTTACAAATTTAATTAAGGGGCTTTAAACTCAAAAGAATGAAAGAAGAAAACTGCCTATGTATATCCTCAACCCATACTGAGAATCTTCGAGGAAGGAAGAATAACAGTTGACCCACCCAGAAGTTCACAGGAAACAAAACACAAAAAAGAGCCAATAAAACTCATGAGCTCAAATGTCTACACATAAATACACAAGTTTAGGCAATAAGCAACCATCACCTAATCTCCCTCAACCTTAATTTCCTTTGTTCTCTAAAAGGGAGATGGCAGTGTTCTATTGCATGACCTCTCTTTGAGCTCTATGATATTATGAACTAGAGGTCCTTATGCAAGGAAGAAAAGTTGGCTTTAAAGGTATCCCTAAGATTAGGTGGGATGAAACCCATGACTAGAATGAGTTTGAAAGGGTATACCCTATCCAAAAGAAAAAGGATAAATAAAAAAGGAAGAAGGTATATACTCATATGAGCAAATCTAGGAACCTGAGTATAAAGAATCTAAGTAAAGGTCAGTGGATGAAAAAACAGACCGGGTTTTTATCACTAGATTATACTAGAAACTACCTGGACAGAAAGGAAATAGATCACAAGCCTAACTGTTGTCAGAAGAGCATTAATTTTATAAATATTGGGATAATGTCCCCTTAAGGAAGGAAGGTGGCTCTACTCATGATTAGGTTGGTTCAGGGGACTAGGGGGTAGAAAAAGTCCAGCCTGTGAGAAGTTAGGGTTCTTGAGCTGACAAGATTCCCATTTTCCTCAGGGATATCTTTCCTTTTTTTTCCCCCTTTTTTTTTCTTTTTTTTGGGGGGGGCTGGGCAATGATGGTTAAGTGACTTGCCCAGGGTCACACAGCTAGTAAGTGTCAAGTGCCTAAGGCCATATTTGAACTCAGATCCTCCTGAATCCAGGTCTGGTGCTTTATCTACTGCGCCACCTAGCTGCCCTCAGGGATATTTTTCTGACCAAGCTTTACTGCCCTAGTAATTTGGAAACAGAGAGGAACAGAATCTTGTTATAGTGAATTGTATTCTTTTAAGTCTATCATAAGTAAGGTTATTTTTATTGAATTTTATGGTCTATGAGCATATTTTATTGTGTTCCAGTCTTAAGCCTGAATCACTAGATTGGTCTGAGCGGGATGCGGCAAAAAATATTGGGGTTAGTTGGCACATTTGAAAAGCAATGACTTTCATGGTTCCACTGAAAAGTGGAAGAAGGGCAATGAAGGGGAGGAAAGTGCCAAAGGTATGGATGACCAAATAGGAGAGCAACACCTGTGGCTAAAGTAATTTTAGCTGCATATGGGAAGCTCTCTCAATGAGAAAATGAAAAGCCCCACTGATACTGGAGGATTAGTCAAATTTCAGGAACTTCATGGGAAGAGATGGGGGGACGGGGGGGGGGGGGGGGGGGGGGGGGGGGGGGCGCGGTATGTGAGTATTCACTGGCTCTTGCTAATGACTTCTAATGACTTTAGAAAAGCTAGATTGCCAGTATAAGAAACATAAATTGGTTTGCATATTATTCAATTAGAGATAGAAATGAATGGACTTTTGGTTTTTAAGGATCATGTCTTGAAGGAAGAGGGCAAGCTTACCAAGTTAATAACAGCACAAGTGAAAAGGGAATTGGCAGAAAACATGGCAGAGAGCAATAAACTGCAAGTGGGAAGCTTAGCCTCTGACTCGGAAGTTTTGCCAGAAAATGTTTTGATTCCCATTGAGACTAGGACTATAAAAAGAAGACAAAGAGAAGGAAGAAAAGATGAAAATTAAGAACCATCTCTTGTAGTAAGAGAAGCTCAGGCTTACCCTATTGCAACTTCCTGAGCCTCAGAGTATGAGCAACTTTTACCACCAAGAAAGTTGGAAGGTTGGAAGAGAAAGTAAAACAGCAACCCAATAAGCCATTAGAACAATGGTTAGTGAGGGTGTGTTCTCATTGAGGTAACAGGGAGCTTCTCTAGGTTGTAAAGCTTTATCAGCATGGGAGACTAAACTTTGCAAAGCCAGTTAAATCAAGTAGGGGCCATCAACCTTAGCCTAGAGTTGCTGTTTTAGACTAGATATGACTCAGTCCAGTCTCTTAGCCATAGCAGCAGAAGGATATTCAACAAAGATAGGTACTGAGGATAATTCAAGTTGATTTCGCTAAGCAAAGCCTTACCCTTCATGATTCACCCCTGGATAGCAAGATTCAAAGAACAGCCATGATATCATTAGTTTAATATCAACATGAAGCAGGAGGTCTTAAGTAGAGTACCCTCAGGGATCTGTGCTAGGCCCTGCTTAACATTTTTATCAATGACTTTGCTAAAGGCAGAAATGGCACATTCATCAAATTGGCAGATATCTCTAAGGTAGGAGGCAAAGCTCATGCACTGTATGTTGTTAAGAGGCAAAATCCAAAAAAAATCTTTACAGCCCCAGAGGACAGGGCTGAATTTAGTAACATGAAACTTAATAGGGAAAAAATGTAAAAGCCTTATGCTTAGTTACAAAAAAAAAATTACAAATACAAGATGAGAGCTGCATGGTTAAACTGCTTTTTGTCTGAAAAAACAAAACTAAGGGTTTTAGTTGTTAACTCAATATGAGTCATCAGTGTGATATGGTGATGTGGAAGCCAAAAAAAGCTAATGTAATCTTGAACTTCATTAAGAAAGCTGTAGCTTCCAGGAATAAGGATGTGATAGTCACTCTGTACCCTGCCTTCATCGTACCTCATCTGGAGTGTATTCAGTTCTGGGCACCACAGTTTAAGAAGAGACTCAGATAATTTGAAAAGTATTCAGAGAAGGGCAACCAGGATGATGGGGGACCTTGAGTCCACATCATATCAGAATAGGTTAAAGGAACTAGGGACATTTAATTTAAAGAAGAGAAGACTCCAAAAGTACATGATTACACTGTTTAAGTACTCGAGTGTTATCATGTGAAAGAAAGATCCAACTTGTGTTTAGACCAGGATAGAACCAAGAACAATTAGGTGAAAGCTGAAAAGAGACCAATTTACACTTGATGTTAGGAAAAGTTATCTCATAACTGGAGCTATACCAAAGTGGAATAAGCTGCCTTAAGAGGTAGAAGGTTTGTTCCTGATTGGAGGTCTTAAAGAAGAGGCTGGATGGCCCCTAGGTGTGTTAAATTGAGGATTCTTTTTCATTTATGAGTTGGACTGACTAACTGTCTACTGAGGTCCCTTCCAACTACAATTCTGGGATTCTATGATTCTATGGTTTTGGTCTTCTGAGAACAGCTTCACTCCATGCCTCAGGGCAACTTGGGACAACTCCAAATTTAGAACAGCTCCAAGATCAGAACTGTACGAGCAGGTTTGATTGGTTTCATGATAATAAAGTCACAGGCAGGGAGACACTATCAGCTGCAATTGGATGGTTCTAGCCTGGAACAGAAGGTTCCAAATATAAAGGGAATGGAGGGATATTCCAGAAGATGGACAAGGAAGAAAGGAGGGATTATCAAAGAACAGGAGAAGGCATGGTGATACAGTCTGTTAGTTGCCATAAAAGACCATAAAAAAAATAAAATGTTTTTTCTAAACTATAAGTCTATCCCATGTAGGTTGTCTATGCCTATATACAACTATAAAACAATTAGGGAACTCCCTAACAATGAGAACTCCCTCTTCATCAATATGGTAGAGTTAAGATGTACAGAATAGAGTATATAGGATCTGCACACTTAAAAATGTATAAAACCTCAAGATTAATATTGTAAGCCGATGAGTCCAAGTACAAGAGTACGCGGAACAGAATATGGGTAGCTACAAAATATCTAGGACTATTCTTCCAGTGATCAGGATAACATATAATTTTCCAAGGATATTTGCAAATGATAAGATAATATCTATTGGCACAGTATCTGTAATGCATATGTCTATTTGTAGCCATAGCAAGTGATTTTATCTATTGCCTATAACCTTCGTATTTGGCCTACTGACTTCAATAATGATACATGATGCTGTACGTTAAGTATTGAATTACCTATATATTTGTTGTACAGTATGCAAGTTTACCACATCTCCTATTTATGATGCTTCTATAGGTGGTCTATGTTTCTGGTGTTCTGCATGCCACTCTAACATGGACTCTATTAGTACCTGCATTAGGGATAATTACTTGTGCCTATGCCACATGCCAATTAATGAATGTTTATGATGCATGCCTACAGATGTGACTGTACACCTCATGAGATTTGCTGAGATTGCAAATTGATTTTTTTAAAGAGACACTTGAATAGGATTCAATTTCCCATAGGGCTTAAGCTATGCATGAACCTACATTGTGGTCATGTCGCAAGGTCAGGACTCTGATTGGTGAGGAGGCTACAGATGGCAAGAGAGTTAAAATGGTAACTGAAAGAGCCAGGGAGTAGGAATGGAGAGGAAAAGCATACTGATGTGGCAAGATACAAAACCGTGGTCAGAAATAAAAGGGGAGAAGATGACAACAACATAGGGCATCAGTCTTGAAACCTGGAGTCTCAACAAGACCAAATGATGAGCCTAGAAAGTTGAGGCAAAAGGTGTTAGTATTCTTCATCTTATCCTGAGGGACTCTTATAAAAGAGAACATGAGGCTAAGGATTAGCCCTCTGAAGAGTAAATTCAAAGAGACTTTGCTATCCAGCTATGTTGGGAAATTAGGGGAATTGACAATTATGACTCAGTGGATAGAACACTGGCCTGGAGTCAGATAGACCTAAGTTCAAATCTGGAGTCAGCTACTGACTATCTGTGTGACCCTAAGTAAGTCACTTCATCTCTAGCTGCTTCAGTTTCCTTATCTGGAAAATGTGGATATTAATAGCATCTACGTAGGATAAAAAGATAAGATTAAGATAATAATCGAAGGAGATAATATTTATAAAAAGCACTTAGCATGGTCCCTAGCACATAGTAGGTGCTATATAAATACTTATTCCCTTCCCTCTTGAAGAGTAAATGCAAAGAAAATAGGCTATTCAGCTATGCTAGGAAGTTAAAGGAACCGAAGGAGAATTGGATATAAGTCCCCTGGCAGTATAGATTGGTACCCCTTTATTATAGGTGCACAAAATATTTTTCTACTTGGTTTTTCTATTTGGTTTCATTTCACATCTCAATTAAATTATTTTGCTATTGGATTTATATCTTTGGTATGCCTAGCAATAGCATATTAATAGTTACCACCTCAAAAAGCCATGATGACTTGGGAGTAACTGAATAATTACAATATTCATGGAACAGTAGCTACCCTGGTCCCTAATACCTGAAGACCAAACATGTTACATTTCACCCATCCCCCAAGGTTCCCTGATACCCTTAAGGGGAAATTAGAGAGCATCTAGCCTCTCTGCCACTGACTCCAGCACTCACCAATGGTGTTCCCCCATTGTTTAGGGACCCCCTGTACTCCAGTTCCATTTAGTCACTTAGCTTAGCTTTTACAAAGAAATATTTACTTCAAAGGTATAATAAGAACAAATGTACAAACATACTCCCAGTATATGGAGCAAAATCCCTTTCTCCCTGTACCACCTCATATTCTAGGGAGGAGAAGGGGATTAGATTCATGGCTTAGAATAATTCACATATAGCACATTCCAAGTTCCAAGTCCAAAGCCCCTCTTAGACTTGAATCTCAGGCACCTGGTTTCTTGGGGCTTTTCTGCTGGTCTAGCTGCTGTGACATCCAAGGCCTCCATGACTCAAACTCCTAGGTCTAGCAGGGATTCCACTACCTGCACTTAGAACCAAAAAGGACAAAGGAAACAAACCAAAACACAACCTCTAGCCTGATTCTCCAAGCCATAGGATAAAAGGTAGAAGGAGAGGAAGGTAGCCCTTCCCCCTACCCATATCATGGGTAGATGTGACCTTCATCCTCTCTGAACACCACTGTGGGAAAGAGTGCTCAGAAAAGAGAGAATGAGATTGTCCCCATCTACAGTTTTTTAAAGATTCAGCCTCTTCCAACTATGCAGCCAATTGAGGGAGGTTACTCCCTACCATGTGGTATCTTCTCCTAGAAAAGGGGGGAAGGGGTGCCTCTATTTAAGGTAACCTTGGCATGTGCAGAAAACCCCCCATTACATTCAAAATTACAGTCTTATTCTGATATCTCATTTTAGCATGGAAGTAGTTGGGGATTTCAAGGTGACTCAGTGTTAAACCTGGAGTCTGAAAGATCTATATTCAAGTTCAGCCTCAAACACAGGGTAGCTGTGTGGCCCTGGGTAACTCAGCCTCTCTGTGTCAGTTTCTTAATCTGCAATATGAGGATAATAATACTTTACACAGTTGTTATGAGGATTAAAAGAGATGATATTTGTAAAGTGCTTTGCAAATCTTAAAGTACCATATAAATTCTATCATCCTCATCATCATTACTCAAAGGCTATGCCAATAGAACACAAGTTCTGTCTGACAGGTTCTTTCATGCTGGAAAGACTTTCTATACAGTCCTGGCAACAGACTATAATTGCTTTCTGAGGACTAGTCTAGCTAAGTACATAGAAGAGCAGCAGCAGCAGCAGGCTGGTTTGGTTTTTTTTAAACCATGTCTGTGACATCAAAAGAGTTGCTTACATCATATAAGGTTGCTCACAAAAATATTAAGTGAAAAAGGCTTCCTATGATAGAAAAGTTGATGCTACCCACAGCTATGGCTATGGTTGAAAGAATACTTGGTGAATCACATGCAAAGCAGTTCTGAGTATTTTCACTTGCAGATAATATGGTGGGAAGGAAATTTTTCCATATGCTAAAGATCTTTGCAATCAATTAATTGAGAAATAAACTTTCCTATTTTGCATTGTAAGTGGATGAAGGAACAGATGTTGTTAATGATGCTCATTTGATTACACATGTACAATATGTTGTTGAAACTGATGTTAAGAAACATTTGTTACCGTGAAAACCTATGAATGGCAATGAACACATCAGAAGAAAGTTCCAATAAGAAAATGATATAATGTGGGACAAAAGCATTAGACTATGCACTGATGGAACTAAGGAGTTTTGTAACTGACAGATATACATAATAAAGGCATAAAATCTGGGTAGAGGTCAACAATCTGTCCTCCTTCACTCACTTTATTCTGGCTTAAATTCACATGCATTTCAATTCACAGCAGAGTTTGGGAATTTCTAACCTTCCCTCACAGTTGTTGAAGATAAAGGCCTGTGATCTTAGCTCCAAAAATAAGAATTAAGAAGAAAGACAATCTTGGGCTGAGGGCAGTCTTCCTGATCCATTTAGCTAACTGTGATCTGGTTTTAAGATTAAAGAGCTCTCTACCTGCCTTTATCAAGAGAGGTTTTTTTTTATTTTTATTTTTTATCCACCACATGCTGACAAACAAAATAAGGTGATTAGTGGGTAGCTCTGAAGAAGTGAAGCCCAGAGGCTCATGTCAAAAGCATCGTCCAGCAGAGACCAAAAGATCAGCAGTAACATACCCTGGAAAACAGAGAAGCCCAGGGAAAAACACAAGGCAAAAAACAGCAGAAATAGAACAAAATAACCACATCTAGGGCCAATAAAAAGGAACATCTAAAAAGCAGCAGACCCAGAGAAGTACAATGATGTAACTAAAAAATAGGCATATCATCAGAGGCATGAGTTGACTCTCTAATCTCTAGCCATATATACTCCTTATATGATTCTTATGTTTGTCTACCTTATATATTTTCTCTTTAATGACATGTATATCTGTGGAAGAGATTACTCAGAGAATGTTGCATTGCCACTTTCATTACTATGTTATCACATTAAATACCTTTGCTTTGAACTAACTCTGTCCTCTAGTTGACTAATAAAAGCAAACACATCAGTGGAACTAGGGTTTTGAGCAAATACTGACCAATACAGCA
Source organism: Dromiciops gliroides (assembly GCF_019393635.1). NCBI lineage: Eukaryota > Metazoa > Chordata > Mammalia > Microbiotheria > Microbiotheriidae > Dromiciops > Dromiciops gliroides. The sequence goes on along the minus strand of NC_057865.1, from coordinate 182,929,981 downwards.
TCTTGAACCTATGGTAACTTTTTGAGGACCCTAAACGTGAAGGGGTATTCTAGGTGCTACATGATAAATATTTTTTTTTCCTTGAAAGAATCCAAATAAGTCAAAACAATCTGGATGCTGTCCCAATATAATTATCACCTATATTCTACTCAACAATATAGATGTAGCCTCCAAAGTGATTTGGTCAAATAGCTATGGATAGGATTTGATCACCAATATATTTCAATTTCACTACAGAAATTAGAAGTTTAAAGAGATTATTTGAACAAATGATATTAAATATCATTTGTTCTTAAGCACCAGGATCTCAAATAAAACTTATTCAATTTACTACAAGTTAATTGTTCAAATGTTATATAGGTGTGTTGCTAAGTAATTAAAATCTTAATTGTAATTGTACCTGAAATTCTGATGAATCTACAGGGACACCCAAAACACGTCTGAACATGCAGTTCAGCCTATAATTAAGTGGCATTCATATTTATGGATACTGAAATATTTCAAAATACTTACTCTGCCTCCTTCTTCTTACACAATATTTTTGGATGAGATTTTTTTTTCCTGTCACTCAAATTTGATAAGGCTATTAAGAACTTTTTTCCTCTGAGTATAAACTTTCATAAGAATTTAATGAATTCTGTGCCTCTCCAAGATGTCTCTCTCTGAGAGAAGGCACAAGAAAGAACAAATTTTTTAAATTTTGTGTTTGTAGCACCTGTTATTGTTCAAACCCAAATTCATTAGGAATTTGCCTGGATAGCAATGTCTATATTGACATCTTTTTTAACAGAATATAAGGAGTTTTTGAAATGTTCAGATTTGCTCTAACTTCCTGGTTCCATTTCATTTAGATGACCAGAAGCTCCCTTTCTATAAAATTGCTTTCTATGGTCACAACAAGAATTTTGTAGGCAGATACAGAGGGAACATGAGTGCCCAGAGTATGTGAGTAGGGGGACACACATGTAGGGAACATGGGGCCTGGGTGTAGATCTGGCCCAATACACTACAAGACCACCGATATCTTCTGGTGATATATCATTGTGCTTCCCCTGAGCTAGCTCCCTATTAGTCTCAAATGTTGCGCCATCTTTGCCATGGAAAGAAAGGTGGCATGTAGTCTCTGTTGGAATTTGCTATCTTCTGGTCTCTGGATGGTCCTCTGCTGGTCCCATGGTCATGTCTAGGCATAGCTCCATTGGGTGTATAGTTACGGATTTCTTCTCTGCTTACAATTGCTGGCTTCAACTGGAGTTGTCAGTTGAGGTGCTGAATCTCCTCCATAAAAGGAACAGTGCATCCTCCCATCTCTATTTCAGATTAAACCCTATGCTTAAGCTTCAAGTCTTTTTGGAAGGCAATCCTTCATATACCCAATGTGGGATGAGGAAAAAATTCTTATCCACAGCAGCAAGCTGCTTTTTCTCTCCATAAATTGTATCTCAGTTCTCAGAAACTTCTTTGTAATAAGTCTCCCATTCCAAGAGAGTCTTTGCCTCCCTTGATCAACCTCTTTTGGAACATAAAACATCCAGCCATTAGTTGCACCTGTAGACAGAAAGCCTATATCTTTTTAAACTTTCTTCTTCCTACTCACCATAGGCAAGATCTCTGTCCCAAGTCACAATCTAACTTGAATAATCATTATGACTTCCATTTAGTGTCTATTTGCCAGGCTCTCTCTGGAACTGAGACCACCTGACTATGAATTTTATGAAGTTTCTTTTTGGCTTCTCATAAAGAAATATGGGAAGGGGAAGAAAAAGGAGCACCCTTAAGAGAAGCTGCTTTAAATGTCACCCCTCCACCTCAATCCTTTGTTTCTACTCCTGCCTTTATCAGGTGGACAGTACTAATCTTTTTTGATCTTCAAACCCCCTTGTCTTTTTTTTTTTTGGGGGGGGGGGGAGGAGAAAGCAATCAGGGTTAAGTGAATTGCCCCAGGTCAAACAGCCAGTAAGTGTCGGAAGTCAAATCTGAGCTCAGGTCCTCCTGACTCCAGGGCTAGTGCTCTATCCATGGCACCATCCTTTGCATTACTGTAGATGTATAACCTATATCAAGTTGTTTGCCTTCTAAATGAGGGGGGAAAAAGAAGAAAGGAAAGGACTTGGAACTCAGAAAATATTTAAAGAATATTTAAAATTATTTTTACATGTAATGGGGAAAATCAAATATTAAATTTTTGAAAAAAATTGTAACAATAATTTTCTATCCACAAAAGACATCTTGGGAGAAGAAAAAAACATTTCCTTAAAATGTAACATCAAAAATGGTCCCATCATCATCCCCAAAAAGAGAAAAAGCAGTGCTTTTTGTGGTGGCTAATAATTGGAAATCAAAGGAATGCCCATCAACTGGGGAATGGCTAAACAAACTATGGTATATGATGGTGATGGGATATTATTGTGCTATAAGAAATGACAAGTAGGATGACTTCAGAAAGGCCTGGAAAGACACGTATGAAATGATGTATCGTGAAGTGAGCAGAACCAAGAGAACATTGTACACAGAGACAGCAATATTGTTTGATGAAGAACTGAATGACTTGACTGTTCTCAACAATACAATGATCCAAGACAATCCCAAAGGACTACTGATGAAACATACTATCCACCTCCAAAGAAAGAACTGATATTGATGGAACAGACTGAAGCATGTTAATTTTTCACTTTCATTTTTTTTCTTTCATTCAAGTTCGTTTATACAAAATGACAAATATGGTAATGTCTTACATAATCATACATGTATAAACTATATCTGATTGCTTACTGCCTCATGGAGGAGGGAGGAGAGAGAAGGAAAGGGGGATAAAAATTGGAACCCAAAACTATAAATAAAAATGGTTATTATAAAAAAAATTTATGGAAAAAATGGTCCCATCAGATATGACAAAATTAGCAAATTTTCAAGCACATTCTGGCAAGTACTCTGTTATCCAAGTATCAGGCTAAATTCAAAGAGGTTTATCCCTAGAAAACTGGCTAGCAAGTATTATTTTTTGCTGGTTTGCATTTGTTTATTCCAAATTATGGTAGGGATGGATTATAGTTATTATCAGTGGAAGTAATGCTTCTGCTGATGAAATCATAGATCTTTTGAAGTATCGAATATATTTTATAAATTATTAAGTTAGAACCTGAATATTTAGTACCCAGGAAAAGAGTTATCTGAACATTGGTTCTTGAAAGGAAATGTTTAAATGATACATGAATCTGAGTCACTCAGGAAGTAACAAACAGAATAAATCATTTCCAATTAGGGAAAGATAATTGAGTTGGTATGGATAACATAGTTTGGCAGCTGAAAAAGTGTTTGTGGTTAACATTAAGGCTTGTGGTTTAGATGTAAGGCTGAAAATACTTTCATTTGTGCTGGCATGTTCTTCTTGCTCTAGTTTTTCCTCCCTTCATTCTTTCAGTTGAATTCAATTTAATAATTTATTATTAATGATAATAGCTAGCACTTACATAGTGCTTTAAGACTTGCTAAGCACTTTACAAATATCATCTCATTTGATCCTCACAACAACCCTGGGAAGGAGGTGCTATTGTTACTCTCATTTTACAAACGAGGAAACTGAGGCAGGTAGAGGTTAAATGAGTTGCCCAGAGTCACATAGCTAGTAAGTGTGCAAGGACAAATTTGAATTCAAGTCTTTCTGACTTGCAAGTCAGGGATTCCAAGAGGCAGAGCTGAGGAAAAGCATTCTGGTAATGGAACAGTCTACACAAAGGTACAGAGGTGGAAGATGATGGCTCAAGTACATTTAATCCAGTTTTGCAGCAAAGTAGGGTACATGAGGAAGAATAAAATGAGATCATTTTGGAAAAATAGGCTGGAGTCTAACTGTGAACAGCTTTAAATGACAAAAGAAATAGTTCAGATTTTTTTCCCAACTCTGTTTGTTTGTTTGTTTTTTGTGCGAGGGCAATGAGGGTTAAGTGACTTGGCTGGAGTCACACAGCTTGTGTCAAGTGTCTGAGGCCGGATTTGAACTCAGGTCCTGCTATATCCAAGGCCAGTGTTTTATCCACTGCACCAACTAGCTGCCCCCCAGATTTTTTCCTAGAGGCAATAGGTAAACACTGTAGCTGTTTGAGCAAGAGAGTTGCATGGCTAGACCAGTGCTTTAGGAATATCAATTTGGCAGCTGTGTGGAGGGCAGATGGAAGATGGAAGAGATTGAGCACAATTTGAATGCTATTGCTATAGTCCACACTGGAGGTTATGCAGATCTGAACAAAGGTGGGAGCCATGTGAGTAGAGACGAAGGGACTAATGGTAAAGATGGCAATGGGGAGTGAGGAAGAAGGAAGAATTGATGACTCTGAGGTTGCAAACCTGGGTGACTAGAAAGTTGGTGGTACCCTCAACACAAAAAACTTAAGAAGAGAAGTAGAATTGTAGGGAAAGATAATTAGTTCTGCCTTGGATGTTTTATTTTTGAAATGGCTATGGGTCATGCAAGTGGCAAAGTCTAGTAGATGCAAACAAAAATAGGTTTCATGATCTCAAAAGGATCATAAGGGGTGGATATATAGATTGAATCCATATAAAGTTATCTTCATATTGAGGATAATTGAACCCTTGAGAAATGATGTGATTACCAGGAAAGAAAGTATCAAGAGAAAAGAGAATGAAAGGATAAAATGAAAAGAAAAAGATTCCATAATAAATCCTAGATTTTCTTCCAATACAATTTCACCTAGTTACTTCTTCCCTTCCCTAAAACAGGATGCTATGGTTCCCATAATGCTAAGAATTCCCTGAGGAAGGCAGGACAAAATTGAGGGTAAATCATTACTTAAATGTGTTCTATTTCTAAGCCTGGATCTGATGAGAAACCCTGTAACACCAAGCCCAGTAGCATTACTCCAACCAGTTAGACCAGTTAGATTCAGGGCCTTAGCTAAGAGCCAAATCTTAGACAAAGTAATAAATGAACAGTTGTTGTTGAGTTGTTGGTTTTTTCTAATCCCTCCCTGACCCCTCTCTCAGCAGTAAGGTTGTAAAAATGGTTATGGAATGGAGAACTTGGGTTCAAACTCTGGCTCTTCTGTTTGTTTATAGGACCTTAAGTAAATTACTTTCTAAGCCTAAATTTCCTCATATATAAAATGAGGGAGATAGGGGCAGCTAGGTGATGCAGTGGATAAAGCAGTGGTCCTGGATTCAGGAGGACCTGAGTTCAAATCCAGCCTCAGACACTAGCTGTGTGAACCCGGGCAAGTCACTTAACCCACACACACAAAAATGAAGGGGATAAACTAAATTACTTCTAAGGTGCCTTCTAACTCTTGATTTATTATCCCATGATCCCTCTGAATTTTAAATCTATAATAATAATGACTAACTTTTATATGACATTTTAAGATCTGAAAATCAATTTAGCTATATTATTTCATTTGATCCTCACAACAATCCTGTGAGGTAGGTGCTATTATCATCATTATTTCCATTTTACAGACAAATAAACTGAGGCTGAGGAAAAGTAAATGATTTTCTCAACATGACACCACTAATAAGTGTCCAAGGCAAGATTCAAACTCAGATCTTCCTAACATCTAGATCTCTATCCATTCTTCCAACTTGCTGCTTTTTCCATGAACCCAAAAGAGCTTGATTTAACTCATGAAATTCTAACTTGTGAGATTTTCATATTAAAGTAAGCCTAAAGATAATTCTTTAAGTGCTACTTGTAATGGTTTGAAAAACCAGTTATTTATGACCAAAGAAGGGATAGAAAGAAAACTGAAGATAAAATGAGCAAGTTTGATTACATTAAATTTAAAAGCCTTTGTATAAACAAAACCAATATGGTTAAATTCTAAGGGAAACTGTTGATGCGAGGTGGAGGGAATCTTACCAGTAAATTTCTCTAATGAGTTCTGATATCTAAGATATATAAGGAACTAATTCAAATAGATAAGAACAAGAGCCATTTCCCAGTAGATAAATAGTCAAAAGATTATGAACAGTTCTCAAAAGAATTCCAAGCTATCAACACCCATGTTATTTGTCCTTCATTTTCAAAGAGGACCATGACATTGGGGTGATGTCATGACTTGCACTGAATTGGATTTGAATGAGGGAGAGCTGTGCAAGTTCACCAACCTCACTCTCTCCTCCAAAGCCATCAGGGTCCAGTGGCAAGATATACATCAGGACGACTGGAGATGGCCCCAGATGGCAATTCAGGTTAAGTGACTTGCCTAGGTTTACACAGCTAGTAAGTGTCTGAGGTGATATTTTAACTCAGGTCCTCCCAACTTCAAGGCCAGTGCTCTAGCCACTGGGCAACCTAACTGCTCCTTTATCAACACCCATATGAAACAAATACTCCACATCACTCATAATATGGGAAATTCAAATTAAAACAACTTTAATTTCTTCCTCACACCCATCAGATTGACAAAAATGCCAAAAAGGGAAAAAGACAATTGTAGGAGAGGCTGTGAGAGGAATGGTCCAACCATTCCAGAAAGCAATTTGGAACTATAACCCAAAGGTTACTAAACTGCATACCCTTTGATACAATGATACCACTACTAGGCATATACTCCAATGAGATAAGAGAGGAAAGACCCAAAAGCACTTTTTATTGTAACAAAGAATTAGAAACTAATGGGCTGTCCATCGATTGAGGAGTGTCTAAATAAATTATGGCATATAATAGAATATCATTGCAACCTAAAATGGTGAGAAGAATCGATTCATGGAAACCTCAGAAGTCATATGAATTGATTCAGAGTTGGGTGAACAGAACCAGATGAACAATTTATACAATAGCTGTGTTTTTTAAAATTAATTGCTATTGGTATTGACACCAGTTTGGGGTATGCATATATTTATTAATATACCTGTAAAGGATTGATCATGAGTCTCCCTAACTTCTCATGGTCTCAGACTGCAAGATAGAGAAAGCAGGGAGAGAGCTTCAGCATGCGAGTTAGTTTGAGCAGGAGAAAAGCACCAAAAGACCTATGTTGTCTCCCAAAGACATAGCACATGGTCTCAAGGAGACCCAAGAGCAGCCCCAGAATACCCGAAAGACTCTAGAACACCTAAAAGGCCAACCAACCCCTCCGGGTGTCTGCCAAAGGTTTTTATCTTCTTTTGATAGATACATTGATCAAAGGTAATTGGTTAACATAACTCAATTCCATTGGTTGACATGACTTGAAGGTGCTCTACATTAAAATGAACTCCAGAGATAACATCAGGAAAAAGAATGCAAAAGACCCTCACTGAAGTTGCTCAAGGCAAAATCCATTATCTAGGTGTGGTTTAATCCCATCAATCCTTCCCTGATCTAGACAAAAACAATCTATCCCCTTTCCATTTGTTGCCTTGAGTTGGTCCCACATGAGATTTGAAGTTTCTCAAGAACTCTTTCTGGAGTAGGGGGGTGAAAAGGATTGAGAAAGTGATTTCTGGGTCCACCCAGTAAATCCATTATTTATAATTATTTTCTCACATAGCTATAATACTGAAAAGAAAAACAACTTTGACAGACTTAAGAATTATGATCAAGAAGGACTACCAAGAGAACATTGTGCACAGATAGCAATAATTGTTTGATGAAGAACTGTGAAAGACAACTGTTCTCAACAATACAATGATCCAAGACAATCCCATACTATCCACCTCCAAAGAAAGAACTGATATTGATTGAACACAGACTGAAGCTTGCTATTTTTCACTTTCTTTCACTTTTTCTTTTATTCAAGTCTTCTTATACAAAATGACTAATATGGGTATGTTTTACATAATCATTTATGTATAACCTATATATGATTGCTTACCACCTCAGGGAGGGGGGAGGGGAGGAAGAAAAGGAGGGATAAAAATTGGAACCTAAAACTATAAATAAAAATGTTTATTACTTTAAAAAAAGAAAGAAAGAAAAAGAACTGACAAGAAGCTTGCTACCATCTGCCTTACAGAGGTGGGAGATTCAAAGGGCAGATTGAGACATTTTCAGACATTGCAAATATGTGGATTTGTCTTGTTTCACCATGTGTATTTGTTATAAGGGAAGGGGGGGGTGTTTGTTTTGTTGTCATCATCTTCATAGTCATGTGTGCAGGGGAGAAGATTTGAGAGGGAAAGGTTAACTTGTTTGAGGTGACCCCCCAAAAAGGAAAAAGGATCATTTTAGCATATTTACTAATGATGGAAGGGAGTAAAAGGAGGTTCAGAAAGAGACATAAACATGCAAGATAACTTTGAAACCAACATTTAATTTATTATGCATTTTTTAAAATGCAAACTATACATAATTATTTGTGGTTTGACATACAATCCTCTTTTTGCTTTTTTCTGTGTATTGTAAAATGTTCATGTTGGATAATGTTTGTCAAATGAAGAACAAGAAAAACAGGAATATAAAAAAAAGTAAATTTTTCAAACCCAATATGAGAGCTCTCAAATAAACTGATAAACATAAATAAACTGATAAAACACATAAACTCATATAGATTTAACAGATTATGTATCTTATAGTCCTACATATTAATTAGTTAAAATATCCTATCTACTTACAAAGTCCTATATTTGGGGCTGATGGAAAAAGTGGAATGCAAATCTATGAACATATTTCATACTAACTGCTATATACTACCATGTTTTGTTCTCATAATCCATTTTTAGTGTCTATGGGTCATTTGTACCATAGTTCTTTCTGTTTCAAAAATTCACCAGTTCCAAAATCAATCTCACTGCTTAAAATAAGCAATCTCTACCAAACTCATAAATAGATAACATGCTTGAGTAGATCCTTCTTACTATGATTAATTGATTGATCATTTATCAAAGTGCAAAAATTCAAAACAGTGCAGTTTATGCAAATGCTTGTGTATGTGTGAACTCTGCCAGTTTTACCTAATAATCCCAGAAATATTCCAAAATAGGAGAGAGTGAGTGAGTGAGTGTGTGTGTGTGTGTGTGTGTGTGTGTGTATGTGTGTCTACTGGGCCACCAGCTGCCAAAGGCTACCTCTGACAGGTGTGCTCTTCCAATTCTAAGAATTGTAGCAAAACAAGGAGATAGGTGGTTATGGTGATTTAAAGATATACCTGGTGGGGGCAGCTAGGTGGCGCAGTGGATAAAACACGGGCCCTGGATTCAGGAGTACCTGAGTTCAAATCCAGCCTCAGACACTTGACACTTACTAGCTGTGTGACCCTGGGCAAGTCACTTAACCCCCATTGCCCTGCAAAAAAATCAAAACAAAACAACAACAACAACAAAAATAAATAAATAAAGATATAGCTGGTAATGCTTCAAGATCTTCTCAATGTACTGGCTGGCATCCCTGAATCATGTGATCACTTTGACCATATTTTTACCAAGGTGGGCTTTCTGAACATTTCAAATTATTCAGAAACCACTTGAGCATTTGTATGATATCTTTTCTGAAAGATAACATAAATTTAGGGAGACAGCAAGGCTTTCTTTCCGCCAAAGTACAGCACCAAAGCTGGTGGGAAAGTGTGTTTGGGGGGAGGGGGAGAGAAGAGGGATACTGGTGACAGATTATAGCATATATAAAAGCAGGAATGCTACTCAAGTTCATTTACATGCCAAGCCAGAAAGGAATTTGGACATTTCTAGCTTTAAATCTGATAATTTGTCTGGGACAAAGCCCCAGATTGGGGTGAGGGTTCGGAGGGAAAGGTGTGCTTCAACGACTTCAATTCAGGCTCAACTGGTTGGTTGGTGGTTGGTGGCTCTTAACCTCTGGCTATGACTAAATAGCTTATGAAGGAAATTATTTCCTGTCCTAGATGAATGGAGCTGAGAAGACCAATTGGTGGTCCTAAAGAGATGAAGTTCAGAAGCTAGTAAGGAGGAAACAACAGCAGAAACCAAGAGAAGGAGAGGAGCAATGGACATAGTGGGGAGTGTGGGAGTTCCAGAGAACAAGACAGAGAAGGAACAGCAGAGATGTCATACTCACTGTGGGAGCAGCAGATGCAAAATAACTCCCAAGACTAGGCCCAACAAAGTACAGGCCCAGAGAGCAGTGCAGTGACATTACCAGAAGATAATGATTATCGTAGAGCATCAAGGGTGAACTGCTTCCCAAAGTGTGTGTTCCAGCTACACTGTGTTCCCTAAGTATGACATACTCATGAATGTCCATTCTTTGTTGATGTCCTTTGTTTTATTAAAAAGGATCTTCTCCTACCCCTTTAAGTCTATCAACTGGGCCACCTAGCTACCCTTAATGGAAGGGGCTTAGGGAGAGACAATCCAGGTTAGGTGACTTGCCCAAGGTCACACAGCTAGTAAATATCTGAGGCTGGATTTTAACTCAGGCCCTCTTGACTCCAGGGTCTGTGCTCCCTTAATTCTAATCCCTCTTAATTCTAGTACCTTCCCTTTGTTGAATATCTCCTTGCTTACATGTTGTATCTCCCATTAGATTAGCTCATTGAGAACAAGGACAGTCTTTTGCCCTTCTTTGTATCCCCAGAAAATAGCACACTGCCTGGCACAGAAAAAGTACTTAATTTTTTTTTTTTTACTAGCTGATTATATCACACTTATTTCCAAATAAACTCTCCTGGACTCCCAGTGAGCCTTCCCATATAATAGATTTTAAAGAAACACAAAAAAGTTCAGCAAAACCAACACATCAATCACATATAACTGAATATGCAGCATTCTATGGTGTGTATATTTGTGGAAGAATGTACCCCAAGTTTATGAGGGGAATTTTCCATTGCTACTTTTCTTACTATGCTATTTAATTAAATGCATTCACTTTGAACTAAAAGTGTCTTCTGTTTGGCTAATAAAAGGAAACTTCAACAGGGTCTCATGAGCTATTTTGAGTGGATACAGGCTCAAAGCATAGAATGCATTCGATTTGGGGCAGTCTTTCTGGGGGACCCCCCCCCCATGTAAGAGAGGACTGCTCTGAGTTCCATATTACATATTATTTTTAAAAGTTTACTATGCTTCCACCATCTCTCATATTTGGCCCCTTCTCTCAATTCATAAAGCCACCACTTTAGTTCCAGCTATCATCACCTCTTGCAATAGTCTCCTAATTGTTCTTGCTTTAAGTCTCTCCTCATTCCAATCCATTCTCCACACTGCCATCATCATGATTTTTATAAGCACGGATCTGACTGTATGACTCCCCTACTCAATCAATTCCAGTAGCTTCCTATCACCTTTAGTACCAAATATCAAAACCTTTGTTTGGATTTTAAATCCCTTCATACCTGGGCCCTAACCTACCTTTCCAAAATTATTATAACTAACTCCCCACCCTACAAAAGTCAACCTGGAGAGCAGCTAGGTGGAACAGTGGACAAAGCACCAGCCCTGGATTCAGGAGTACCTGAGTTTAAATCCGGCCTCAGACACTTAACACTTACTAGCTGTGTGACCCTGGGCAAGTCACTTAACCCTCATTGCCTTACAAAAAAAAAAAGTCAACCTGGCCCTTTCTTTATTCTGCAAATATAACAACACTTCATCTTCCATCTCCCAACTTTGCAAAGGCCATGCCCCTATTCCTGGAATACACTCCCTCCTCATCTCCATTTGATAGAATCACTTTTTTTCCTTCAATATACACCTCAATCACCACTTTCTACATGAAGCCATTCCTTATCCCCCAAGTGCTAGTTCCCTTGCTCCCTAAACTACATTGGATTTCTTTTGTATTTATCCTATATATACTTATATGTCTACATGTTGCGTCCCTTGAAAGAGTGTCCCTTAGTCAAAAAGTAAGGATTATCTCATGCTTTGCATTTGTAGCTTTAGTCCCTACACCTGTGTCTGGCATACAGTAGACACTTAATAAATGCCTACTATTCCTTGATTGATTTATTCATTGATTAATCTGCAACGACTTGAGGTTCAATCTTACAACATTCCCTTAAAATAATTACTGTGATCATGAAGATTATTTTATTTCAAAATGCCCCATTATCTTCCTTTAATATTCAACATCTATATTTTTGTGATATTCAATAGGACAATGATATCATGACTTATTCTAAAACTGTCATAGGTGTTGACAATGTAGGATGAATTATTTCTTCCTGTATTTAGTGATGCATAAGTAATAGGCATTTTACAAAGTAAGAATTTGAATAACAATTTACTCACTAACTACCACCATAAATTTAAAAAAAAATTAAAAGTAGTTAATCATTAATGGCAGAAAGTATTATGAAAGGCCAGGAAAAGATAAGGACCAAAGTCCATTTTCTATTTTCACTGAGGAGAGTAAACCTGACTCTGAAATGCAGAGGCTGTCTGCTCTCAGCACTCGGGCTGCCTGGCTCACGGCAAAACTGTGAAGTCAGCAAACTTTGTCTTTAGTCTCCACCCCACCCCCAGCTTCTGATTTCTGTGACATTCCCCTCACCCCTTTCAAAATCTTCACTTTCAGTTACCTAATGTTCTGATGCTGTTTAGAATTCAAACTAAGTGCTTAATGGAAGAGAAAGAATGGTAAAATTTTAGGGCCTGTCATGGGAGCCAGGGAGTGGTTGGAGAAATTTTTAAGCACTTGAGCTTCCTCTTGTACTTAAAATGACTTCACAGAAGCAACTGCCGGTTCTGCCTCTACATAAAGTTGGCTCTGTCTACACTATTTTAAGTCACTAAGCTCTTTCTTGACCTCTCGGGTTCCTTCTAGTTCTAAATCTATGCTCCTAAGCATAGTCAAATCCTTTATCACATCCCCAATTAAAACTCAATTAGAGGTAAGTCTAGCCCATCACAGAATCTGAGTTAGAAGGGATTTTAGAGGTCAGCTAGTTAAATCTCCCATCCAGCACAAGAATCTTTCTAAGGCATCACTTACAGATAGTCATATGGTCTCAGATTAAACACTTTGAATGATGGGAAGTTCATTACTTAACAACCTTTGTTATCATTCATTTTTTTTTCTGTCATGTCTGACTCTTTGTGAACCTATTTGGGGTTTTCTTGACAAGGATACTAGAGTGGTTTGCCATTTCCTTCTCCAGCTCATTTTACAAATAAGAAACTGAGATGAATAGGGTTAAGTGATTTGCCCAGGGTCATATACCTAGTAAATGTCTGAAGCTAGATTTGAACTCATGAAAATGAATCTCCCTGATTCCAAGTCCAGTGCTCTATCCACTGTGACACCTACCTGCTCATACTTAAAAACCTAGCCCATTCACTTTATATGTAGTTCAATTTGTTTGAAATGTCCTTTCTAAAGACTGGGCCAAAATCCACCTCTGTATAATATCCACCCATTGGAGCTACATGTAACAAAATTTACATGTATCTCCACATTTATGTAATATTATCAAGATGCATTAGTGTAGAAGCCCTAGTAGGTATTAGGGGGAAAAAGCAACTAATCTGATCTTATTTAAGGAATTCAGTGTGAATGACTTGTAGAATAAAGCCTCCCAAGAGTAATTGTATCTTAAAATTAGAATTTGTTCATGCTGATGAGAAGCAGATCCAGTCCATATCGTCTAACTATGGAATCCGAGGACCTGGCTTAAACTCTACCTCTGACACTACCTATGTGACCTCAGGCAAGTCATTTGTCCTTCCTGGGCCTCAGTTTTCTCATCTATGAAATGAAGAAGCTAGACTAGATAGCCTTGGAGATCCTTTCTAGCTCCAGATCTATGGACCTAGAATCAAGAACATCTGTTCCTAGGGCCTTATCCTTCCTGAGGATGCATGGTCAAGTTTCCGCATTTGGGGATGATTAGTCTGGTTCTATTGAATAAGGAGCCACCACTTTGTATTGGGTCTATAAAAAGGAACGGGAGTTTTTATTTTGGTTGAACTGATTCTGAGAGTTGGAGAGAACAGCTATAGAATGAAAAATAGAGCTGGGTCCCAGGAGAAGGGAAGTTTGTAAAGCCATACTGTCTCTACCCCCGGAAGCTGCTAATGGTAGCCTGGGAGAGGCCAGGACAGAAGCCTGTTGCAGATTCTTAGATGCCTGAGGCATGGCAACCAGAGCCTCCAAGGGGGTCTCTTTTGATGTCCTCAGGCTGTGTTGTCATGGCTTCCCAGTCACCTAAGGGCATAAAGAGGCCCACTCCTATGAGTAGAAACTCTTCAGAATTATCTGACATCTCAAGGTCATCACCCCCTGCTCTGCTGACCAGATGTGTTTGCATATATATGAGAAAAGGGACACATCTCCAAGCTAAGTTCAGCCTCTTGGTTGAGTACCCTTTCAATACTATGGCTAAGTAAACCTCTTCTTGTCAACTATTGAATGATCTATTAGTATCTCATTTCATTTCATTACCAGACCTAAATTACCAGGGAACTGGCTTAGTCAGAATTAGCTTATATATTTGGCAATTTTAGAATGGCATGACCTCCTTGGACAGGGTTGGGGTTGTAGAAGGTGAGGCCAAAGTGGTTTCTATTCCTCTGGTGATACTTCTGGCAAAGAGGGGAAAGGAATAAGCATTTATACAGTGCCTACTATGTAGGAGCCAGGTGCAGTGCTAATACAAATATTATCTGGATGCTTACCAGGAGGTATATCCTATGGGGGATTAGAGTGAGCCATCTATAGTCATTCAGCAACTAGAGATAGATCTGAGGATGTTCTGTGTGTTTAAGAACTGTACCCTGGGAGCAGTGAGGTGGCCCTGTAGTTAGAGCATGAGCCCTAGAATCAGGAGGACCTGAGTTCAAATGTGGCCTCAGACACTCACTGGCTGTGTGACTTCGGTCAAGTCACTTAACCCCCATTGCCTCTGCCCCCCACCAAAGAAGAATTGTACATTCAATTGAATTAACATTTTTGTGCTTACCAGGAAAGTGAGAATGGAAGGAACATACTACTATATGCCAGGTATTGTGCCAAGTGTTGGGGTTACAAATAAGAAAAAGATACTCATTGCCCTCAAGGAGGTTATAAGCTAATTGAAGAAAACAAAACAGAAAAAGAAGACGATTCATAATATCAAACCCAGCAGAACTGTTGATAGAAAATGAAAAGTTACCTGGAAAGTTCAGAAAGTTCTGAGGCCCCTATAAAGGAAGACTTTGGGATCAGTTTATTACTCTACTCTTTAGCGTTTTACCCTCCTATGGAACAGCTAGGTGGTTAAAAAAAAAAAAAAAAGGATTAACAAAAAAACATAAGACCCAAGCTCTAATTTAGATAGGCACTCTAAAGGGGATTCAGACCCCAGTTAATGGATAACTTAAGACTTGAGTCTTCATTAATACAAGTCAGGGCCTAGGTTCTCCTTACCCACATTAATCAGCACCCAAAACAAGAACATACAGAAGAAAGTCATAGAAACCTTAACTATAACAATGATACACTGACAGGGTATAGAAATTCAAACTGATAAATGAAAATATTTTGAAACTAGACATGGGAATCAAAAGGTGACATGTTCAGAAAAGGCCAAATGTGTCCCTATATTCACCTTATGACCTGTAAACCCCAAAAATATACCTCCACAGAAAAAGGTACCCACCTCGGGGGTTGGCTTGGGACCCCAGGAAGTCCAAATTAGGATATGCCCTCCCCATACCTCCCTAAGGTGGAGATTATTATAATGAGACTGATAATCAATTCATCCTTACTATAAATATAACTGTCTTTTCTTTCCTTGTTTGAGATATGCCTTTCCACTTTTCTCGATCTCTCCCTGTGTTCACTCACAGTATTGCAATAAAACTTGGGAAACTGAGTCACTGAGTCATATAATTCTTTTGGGACGACTCACAATCAATTTGACCCTAAATTCCATCCCACATCAGCTAGAGTACTGGGCCTGAAGTCAGGAAGACTCATCTTCCTGAGCTCAAATCTGACCTCAGACACTTACCAGCTGTGTGACCCTGGGTAAGTCATCTAACCCTGTTTGCCTCAGTTTTCTCATCTGTAAAATTATCTGGAGAAGGAAATAGCAAACCACTCCAGTATCTTTGCCAAAAACAAAACCCAAGAAAAGGTCATGAAGAGTCAGATAAGGCTGAAACATCTACACAACTAACCTTCCTATCAGAGGAGTTGAATCAATCTGCATGGTGCTGAGATTTTTCTGGTGATCAACTTATCCAGGCAGTTGAAACCAAGCAGAGCTGCTGATGGAGAAAATGAAGAATTACCCCAAAGATAAGGGCAGTAAACTGTTTGTTGAATTTACATAATTTTTGTATTTGGGAGTGATCATTATCTCCAAAGCCACCTGTACTATTAGGCCTGGAACTTCCACTCTGGTAATCTGAGCTTCTTCTAAGTTATTTATATATTTATTCAAAGTTCTTCTGAGGTATTTTCTCAGAGCTCAATTTTCCTTCAAATTGGCAGGAAGTTATTATGAAAGGCTTTTGTTTGTCTGTTTTGCAGGGAGGAGGGGTTGGGGGAGGATAGAGGAGAGGACTGGTTCTCTGTAGAAAAAGACAATGCTAACGAATTCGATTTGCTCAGTTCCAGATGGGACCAGAGGAATTTGTCCAGCAAATAATAATTGCAGGCAAATGACTTAACTGTCTCAGGGAAGCCTATTGAATGAGACCTGTGTTCCTAGGTAGACAAGTTATCTATAATATAAAGTTGACACTATTGTGTTTTGGTAGTTTAAAAGGAATGTTTTGTTTCATTTTGTTTTTGTCTTTTGGACCTTACTGTAAGATGTGTGCCTGAATGGTGAGTGAAAGAACTTTTTGGTATTTTGTCTTATTTTGTTTTGAAGAAACTGTGCTGAGTCATTCCCCAATAGATAAGTGGTCAAAGGATATGAACAAACAGTTCTCAAAAAGAATTGCGAAATATTCACGACTATATGAAAGAATGCTCCAAATCACTGGTAATAAGAGAAATGCAAATGAAAATAACCCTGAGATTTCGCCTCCCGCCTGGAAAATTATTGGGTTTATACCCCCCAAGGAAACCATTGATAAGAAGAAAGACTCCATATCCACCAAAATTTTTATTTTATCACTTTTTGTGATAGCAAAGAACTGAAAACGAATTAGATGCCCATCAATTTGGGAATGGCTAAACAAATTGTGGTCCATGAATGTAATGGAATATTACTGTGCTGTAAGAAATGATGTATGTAGCGGGACAGCTAGGTGGCACAAGTGGATAAAGCACTGACCCTGGATTCAGGAAGACCTGAGTTCAAATCCAACCTCAGACATTTGACACTTACTAGCTGTATGACCCTGGGCAAGTCACTCAATCCTCATTGCCCCCCCCCCAAAAAAAAATGACGTCTGTAATGAATATAGAGAATCACAGGAAGATCTGTATGAACTAATGCAGACTAAAGTCCACAGAGCCAAGAAAAGTAAGAGATATGAGGGCATACCCTCAAGCTACCCCTTCATGTACATGGGAGGTCCATAGGAGTTACATGTTACATGTATTTTCTGACTCTTTCAATGTATCAGTTGTGCTGATTTTTTCCCTCTTGGAATTTTTTTTTTGTCTTTGAAAATGACTATTAGGGGCGGCTAGGTGGCGCAGTGGATAAAGCACCGGCCCTGGATTCAGGAGTTCCTGAGTTCAAATCCGGCCTCAGACACTTGACACTTACTAGCTGTGTGACCCTGGGCAAGTCACTTAACCCTCACTGCCCCTCAAAAAAAAAAAAAAAAACAAAAACTAGGAACAGCTATACCAATGTAAAACCCTGGACATTTTTAAAAGAAACTGCTGGCAAATCCCTTTTGAAGAAGGATAGAGTGAAAGAAGATAGATAATAAAGTAAATATCATGGGGAAGGGAATAGGATGGAGGGAAATAGTTAACAATAGTAAAAGTGAAAAAGAGAAAAAGGGGAAAAAATGTACAAAAAATATTTATAGCAACTGTTTGTGGTGGCTAAGAATTGGGAATCAAGTTAAAGTCCATCAATGGAGGAATGACTGAAAAAGCTGTGGTACATGATTGTAGTGGAATGGTATTGGGCTATAGGAAATGACAAACAGGATGATTCCAGAAAAACCTGGAAAGACTCATTTGAACTGATGTATAGTGAAGTGAGCAGAACTGGGAGGACATTGTGCATAGTGACAGCAGTACTGTGAATGACTTAACTACTCTGAGCAATACAATGATCCAAGACAATCCCAAGGAACTAATGATGAAGCTTACTATCCACTTTCATAGAAAGAACTGATAAAAAAGAGCACTTGTGGATTGTACATATTTAACCTATACCAAATTGGTTGCTGTCCTGTGGAATTGGGAGGAAAGAGAGGGAGAAAAATTTGGAACTCTAAATCTTCTAAATGAAAATGAATGTTGAAAACTACCCTTACATGTAACTGGAAAAAAAATAAAATAAATGTTTGTTGCGTCAAAAAAAAAAAAAGAAAAGAAACTTCTGGCAACAAAAGAAGAAAAGAAAAGAAAAAAGAAAACTGCTGAAAGAATTTTTTAGACCTTTTTTTCTATAGCATTTGGGAAGCCCTTGGGGGTTATGCCATAGGGACTTCATTGGGACTCTGGTCTGAGTCACTAGGGATACACTTGAGAAGACTGTGTTTGATCTTCCCCAGGAGCCCTGAGGCCTTTCCAGAATTGGGATATGGACAAATGTACCCCACAACGGGGCGCACCGCATCAGTTTTTAAAGGTTTAAAAAGAGAGAGAGCTTCTGCTTTCTGCTTTGGGATTGTAAACTAACTCTCTCTCCCTTTCTCCAAGACTTCCAGTGAGGTGCCAGTGAAGCCCCCAGGTACCCTCCCCCACAAAAAAAATTAAAACCCCTTGCACATGATACTGTATACAAATACACTACCCCAGCAGAGGAGTCTTAGGCTACCTCTTTTGCTTTGTGTCTTTCATCTGAACATGAGGAATCCTGAGCTGTACATTGCTAGGCTTGTGCATTCAGGAGCTCCTGGGTCCCTCATTTGAGACTGACTACCAACAGTAGAAATTGATTGCATTAAAGAGAATAATCAGTGTCTGGAGGAGGAACCCAAGTGCTGACCTCACCGGCCAGGATCCCTGTAATTGCTGGAGCCATCCTGTGGGGCCTTCCTGACTTCATCAGTGTAGCCGACTAGCCAGTCAGTGACTCCCCAGACTGTGGCACCAGCCTTAATTAGGTAGCACGGCCCTTGTACAAGAGGGAACAGAAGGTTTCTGCTTCCCTTACTCCTAACTCTCTCTCTTCTGGAGTGGAGGAAAACCTGAAGACCCCTGGAACATAATTACATTTGCTCCTGAAGGTTTTAGTCGAGGACAGAGATTCTTAACCTGGGGCCTGTAAACTGAAATAAAAAATAAGATGTTTTTTGATAACTATTTCAATATAATTGGTTTCCTTTGTAATCTTGTGGTTTTAATTTTATTCATATAAAGCCATTATTCTGAGAAGGGGTCCCCCATCTGTTGCTGCTGGCTACCACAGCTCTTTCACTTTTTTTTTTTTTTGCAAGGCAATGAGGTTTAAGTGACTTGCCCAAGATCACACAGCTAGTAAGTGTCAAGTGTCTGAGGCTAGATTTGAACTCAGGTCCTCCTGACTCCAGGACCGGTGCTCTATCCACTGCCCCAGGTAGCTGCCTCCAGCTCTTTCACTTTCTAGCTCTCATTCAAATCTCTCTAGAGAAATTTTTTAAACTGCCACCATAGAAGAAATATCTACCTTCTAATTCCAATCCCATAACAGAGTCCTCTTATCCTGAGTTGGGAAGAAATACAACTCCTAGGATCCTTAGCAACCTGGGCCCCTCACAAAGCAGCCAATCTAACTGTTGCAAGGATCATTTCATATGTTATAGGGCTTAGCATCCCAGAAGTTTTCTGGGGTACATCAAAGAACCTTCTCCTTGAAAAACTAAGCCAAAGGACAGACACACCTAAAGAGATAAGTGGAACTGGATCGGGACTGAGCTAGCTCCAGGACCACCACCCTTCATTCCAGTCTCCCTCACCTATGGGGAGATAAGATTAGGTATGGCTGCTGCCTTTGTGGAGGGAGGAGAGAGATCCACAGCCACCCCTCACCCAATTCCCCCAGCCACCACCAGTGGGAGATGGTCCTTCCTCACTAAGGGAACTTCCCACAGTCAGATGATCACCCCCATCAGTCCTCTATAAGAGTATCTGCCTGTCTCCTGCTCGAGGAGATTGGTATCTCAGAGCCATGCTCTGTGCCATGCCTTCTCCCCATGAGAAGAAGTCCAAGGATTTCTCTCTTGGTTTCCCTTCCCCAGCCCCTAAATAAACTATTATCTTATTCTACTGGATTTGTGTGTAAGAGGGTGTAATTCTTTAAAGAGGAATTCCTAAAGACCCCTACCCCAAACTCCTACCCCTATCCCCAAACCCCCCACCTATTTCCCCATAACACATACAAATAAGTAAATGCAAAATATATGGATAAATTTAAAGTAATTTGAGAAAAAGTAAAACACTAATGGGCAGCTAGGTGGTACAAGGGATACAGTGCCAGGCCTGGAGTCAGGAAGACCTGAGTTCAAATTTGACCTCAGACACTTATTAGCTATGTAACCCGAGGCAAGTCTGCCTCGGTTTTCTCATCTGTAAAATGATCTGGAGAAGGAAATAACAAAGCACTTCAATATCTCTGCCAAGAAAATCCCAAATGGTGTCACAAAGAGTTGGACTTGACTGAAAAAGCTGAACAAAGCACACAAATAACTAGGTGGATCAGTAACGGCCTCCTTCAGGAGGTGGCAGCTGGGCCCAGTAAACCCTGTTGGGAGCTAAGGATTCCAAAAGGCAGCAGTAAGGAAGGAAAGCATTCCAGGAGTGGGGAATCCTATGCAAAGTCATGGAGGATGAAAATGCTTGTCTTGTCAGGGTATCGCAAATAGGCCAGTCTGACTGCAGCAGCCTGCATAAGGAGTAATATAAAATCAGCCTAGCAGGATAGGGTGGAGTCAGATTGGCATCAGCTTTAAACAACAAATACAGGAGATTGCATTTGTATCCTGGAAGCCATGGGGAACCACTGAAACTATCTGAATACAACAGCTGTAGACTGAGACTTGTACTTTTTCAGCTTGGTAAATGCGTGGGAAATGATTTAGAGAAGAGATGGAAGACAAGATGAATTAGGTTTTTGCTAGAATCCGGGCTTGAGATCGGGAAGGCCTCAATTCGGGAGATAGCCGAGAGTGCTGAAAGGAGGGTGTTATAGGAGTGAGGTAGGAACGGGAGCAATGTGCTGCTGGTAGAATAGACAAGATTCGGAAATGTATTGAATATGGAGAAGACATAAAGAGTGGAGGACGACTCTGAGGTTGCAAACATGAGTGACTGAAAGGATGATGGTTTCTTCAACAAAAGGAAAAAGTTATGAAGAAGGGGCAGTTTGGAGAAAAAGATAATAGTATGAGATGCCTATGGTATCCAGGTGGAAATGTCTAGCAGGAAGTTGGTGATAGAGGATTGGAGCTCTAAAGAGAGATGAAGGCTGAATAGGTAGATTTCAGGGTTATCTGCATAGAAATGATAATTGAACCCATGGATGCCAATCACCAAGGAACAGAGTGATTAAAAAGGGCCTTCTCTCCTAGGTTCCTTGAGTATACCCAAGTCTAGGGGGTGAGAGATGGGTGATAATCCAGCAAAGCAAACAGGAGGAACAAACAGACAGGTACAATGAAAATCTGGAGAGAGGTATCATCAAAACATAGGGAGAGGAAAGTATTCAGGGGCATTAGGTGGCTGCTAATATCAAAGATAGACAGAGGCCAAAAAGATTGAGAGTAGTGAAAAGGGCATGGAGTTTAGCAATTAACAGATTGTTGGCAACCTTAGAACAATTTCAATCCAATGGTGTGGTCAGAAACCAGATTATAAGGGACTGAGAAGTAAAAGGAAGGTGAGGAAAAGCACAGGGTTATTGGGTTTGGGGTTTTTGTTTGGTTTTGGGTTTTGTTTGGTTTTTTGTGGGGCAATGAGGGTTAAGTGACTTGCCCAAGGTCACACAGCCAGTAAGAGTCAAGTGTCTGAGGCCAAATTTGAACTCAGGTCCTCCTAAATCTAGGGCCATTGCTTTATCAACTGTGCCACCTAGCTGCCCCATGGAAATGGGTTTTTATTATTGTTGTTGTTGTTTTATTCCTAGGAATCACAGAATTTTAGAGATAGAAGGGATCTTAAGGTTCTAGAACAGTCAACCATAGCCAACCCATCCTCCCCAAATCCCTACTCTGACACACCTGAAAAAGAAATTCAATCCCTGCTCAAAGACCTCCAATAAGAGAGAACTCACCACCTCCTGAGGTAGCCAGCCCATTCTATCCAAGGATTTAATTGTTAGATAGTTTTTCTTTTTTTTTTCTTTTTTTTTCAGTTTTTCTTCACAGTAAGGCTGAATTTCTGTCTTTGAAATGTTTACCTACAGTTCTTACTTACTTCCTGCCTCCACCAAATAGAACAAGCCTAATCCCTCTTTTACATGACAGCACTTCAAATATTTAAGACTTCTACCCCATCGGATACCCCCTTTTCTTCTTCAAACTAAATATCTCCTATTACTTCTACAGATCCTCCTGTGGCATGGATTCAAGATATTTCACCATCCTGGTTAACCCTCTGTGGACTCATTGCAGTTTAACAATGTCCTTTCTAAACAGCATCACACAAAATTGAATACCCCACCTAAAGCCTGATCAGGGAAGAGTACAGCAGGACTATTACTTCCTTATTCCTGGAAGCTATGCCTCTCTTCAGGCAACCTAAGACTGCATTAGATTTTTTGGCTGTTCTAACAATGTTTTAGAACTTACTGACTTGTTGAGCTTGCAATCCACTAAAACCCTCCATATCTTTTTTCAAATAAATTGCTGTCTGGTTATGTTTCTCCCATCTTGTTTATACTTAGGAAGTTGAATTTCCTGAACCAAGTGTAAGACTTTACATTTATCCCTATTGGACGTAAAAGTTAATATTGTTAGATTTAGGAGATGTCTGTCTGGTTCTTTTTGGGATCTAGACTTTCTAGTTTGTAGAGTATGTGAGCTGTCCCTCCCAGTTTTATGTCATCTACAGATTTAATAAGGAGTTTGACAATAGCATGAGGGCATGGTTGTAAGAGATGAAGGTTATTTTTGAAATTTAGGGAGCTCTATCAGGTTATGTTTTCAGTCTACAAGGAAAAGAGCCAAAAGATAATGGTTTCTTGAATCTTGCTTTGAAACAGTAATGATTTGATGCAGTATTCCATTGAATAGCTACAATTTTCTCCCATTTTCTCCACTCCTTGTTGGGAACAGAGTTTAAGTCCTGAAGATTATGTGCTCCTTTTTTTGTACCTATATCACTTATCTCGGACTTTTATCCTGTAGCTACTCTTGTTGCAAATTAGCCAAGTAAAAATGAAATAAGAGGAATTTATCTAATGCCAAAATAATAATAATTTTTAAAAATAAAATATATCTATTGCTAGCCTACTCCCCACAGGAAGAATAACCCCATTGTAAGGGCCTAAAATTCTAGCTATGATGTCTAAAATCTAATGAGTAGTCACCTTAAATTAGAAGCTTTAGCAAGAATTTAGACTTTTACATATTTATTAAAGTGCATTAGAAGTTAGTGAATAGAAAGGTCAAAAGCAAACTTCATCTAACTATCTCTAAGAGAGCCCAGTATCTGTCCTCCCACCAAGCCCAAGTCAGGAACCAAAAAGCCTTGCTTCTCCCTCCTTCTCCAAGAAGCCTCCTGTGAAACAGGAAACAGGGCCATCCACACACACACAGCTCCAAGCTAATTGGTTGGTAGCACTGATTGACACAACTAACAGGTGGTAACTTCCGGACGCTAAGTCACACATGGATGCCAAGTTACATACTTTCTTTTCATGGCCAGAGCTCACAATGTCCCTCCCAGCAGGGGGTGTCATTCCAATTCTCACACCATCAACTCCAATGCCTTGTGTTAGAAATTATGGGATTCAATCATATCACAGATTGCCCTGACACTTTCTATGGGAACTACTTTGGGTTTGGAAATATTGGCACCTATAGAATAGGATATTGGCACATTGATCTGCCCTACCAGGTAGTACATAGTAAACTTATATTTGGCCAGTACCACTAAACATCTCTGGCTGGTAACATACAACTTAGAGCATATCAAAACAAAACTCAGTGAATTATTGTTCATTCATACTTGAAATCGAGATCTATATTTGTAGTCTTAGAATTTGTCAGTAAAAGCTTACTTAAAAGAAAAGTTCCAGAAACTATGGCCTGTGGACCAAATTTATCCCACCTCATTTTTTTTTATACAACCCAGAGTTAGGAATCATCTTCACAATTTTATGTGGTCAAAAAAATTTTTTAAAGAATAATATTTTGTGCCACATATGAAATTCAAATTTCTGTGTCCATAAATAAAGTTTTGTTGGAACATGGCCACACTCACTTATTTACATAGGGCCTTCATGATACAATGGGAAGAGTTGAGTAGTTGCAACAGAGACCTTATGTGGCATTCTCCTAGTTTCACACTGCTGTTCGGTGCCCTACAAATCACAGTGATGCAGTTATAACTCAATAGCATTTGGAGTGCCACCTGGATCACAACATTTTATTTTATTTTTTATCACCAGCACATACCCATATTGTCAAAACAAGAAAAGAGTTGAAGAGAGGAGAGTTTTATTATGATTTTTTTGAGCTCAGGGCCAAACCAGAAATTTTTCTCAATAAGAACTGTCCTCAACCACTATCATGGAACACTGACTAGCTTCAGAAATTAGTTTTTGTTGCAAACTTAATAATGTTTCTTGAGAAATGCAACCTAAAGCTACAAGGCAAAATAGCACTTAGACATGAAACTTATACTGCAATAAAGTGAATTCCAGGACAACTAATGTAGTTTGAATCACAAGTAATGTCAAGCTACTTTATATACTTCCTCTGCTGCCAAAATAAAACCAAAAAAAAAAAAAAGATTTCTATTCAAATACATATTTGCAGGATACATAGTTTGCAAGTTCAAACTAGAGTCCAATAAGTGTTTTTTGGACTTCAATGTGAGTACCAAAGAAATGTCCATATTTCAAAATTTTTCTAACTGTGCAATGGAAGAGTTTCCACCTAACCTTCAGTTGGAAGTGACCAATCTGCAATATTGTTGTTGTTGCTTTTTGTCCTTCATTCTCAAAAAGGACCATGATATTGGAGTAATGTCATGACTTGTAGTAAATTGGATTTAAGAGAGGCAGGGCAGTGCAAAGTCACCAGCCTTACTCTCTCCTCCACAACTCTCTGGATCCAGTAGGATATATATATATAGGATGACTGAAGATGGCCCTGAATAGTTAAGGCAATTGGAGTTAAGTGATGGCCAGGGTCACACAGCTAGTAAGAATCTGAGGCCAGATTTGAACTCAGGTCCTCTTGACTCCAGGGCCAGCACTGTATTCACTGTGCCACCTAGCTGCCCCAATCTGCAATATAATGACACACTAAAAAACAAACATCCAGGAAAGAAATTTAATATAATTCTGTAAATGTCTTCCAAGGGATGAATCTACTCAATTAAAACTATGTATCCATGGATTGATATCCATATTCAACAGCACCTTTCTGTGTGAATAGACATTTTCAAAGGTGAAATGCATAAAATATCATTACAGATCAACATTAACTGATGAACATTTGCAATCCATTTTGATGCTAGTGACCACTAACTCTGAATCCCAATTAAGAGAAATGTTACCCCCAAAAAGAATTACATTCTTCTAGATTACTAGATCTGTATTACCAAAAAATTGTACTCAATTATTATTATATTTTGAATTTTGTAAAAAAAAAATCGTAGAAATTTTTATTTGTTTTTATTATATAAATATCTATATAATATTGTCAACTTAGCTTCTTGGTCCACAAAGCCTTAAATATTTGTTACCTGGCCCTTTCCAAAGAAACTACTGACTGCTATTTTTTTTTTTTGGCGGGGTAATGAGGGTTCAGTGACTTGCCCAGGGTCACGCAGCTTACTGACTGCTAATTTAAAGCCAAAAACCATAGTAGATGAAGAATAAGAGGAAGCTAGATGGCATAGATCTAGACCTGGAGTCAGGAAGATCTGAGTTCCGATCCTGCTTCAAACACTAATAATTGTGTGACATTAGGTAAGTCATTTAAGATCTGTCTAGCTTATTTTTCTCATGTGGAAAATGGGAATTAGAATAGCACGTACCTCCAGTGCTGTGATGAGGATCCAACAAGGTGATATGTGTAAAGCATTTTATAAACCTTAAAGTGCTATATAAATAGTACTAATCATCATCACGAATCTCACTATTAGAAATCACACTAATGGCACATGAAACTGGCTTCTTGTGGCCATCAGTTTCCTGGTATAAAAGTGCTCCTAAATCCTTAGGCTCGATTCAGTGTGCACCACAAAGGGCTGGTTTAAGTGTGAAAAGGTCAACATTGGGGCACAGATGATGGACCATTTCTTGATGGCTTGCTTACATTTCACAGAATTATAAAATGTCAGACTTAGAAGGAACCTTAGAGACCACTTGGTTGAACCAATAGCAGAGAAGGACTTTTCTAGCATTCCTGATGAATAAGCAGTAATCCAGCTTTTGCTAACAGACTTCAAGTAAAGGGGAACTCATTACTTCCCAAGATAGTGGTCTCAGATTGCTCTAATTGTCAGGAAGTTTTTCTTTGCATAAAGTCCCAAAGATCCTCCAATGGTGACAGGAAAGTTCAGGCCAGAATGCCCCTTTCTACCCCTACGGTTTTGTTTCTTCTTGACCGCATAATCTGAGAAGCTTACCAACAATGGCATAATTCTGCACAAACTTCTAAAAAAGACTTTAACTCTCAAAAATTCCTCAGCTATGGCCAAGTATGGAAATCAATGTAGTACATGGACTGCTCATCAGTTATTCCTGTCCAGTATTTATGGAAGGGCCTAGACAAGAGTTACAAAGCATGAGAGAGCAGAGATAGGTTGTGATCTTATCAACCACTACCCATTTATTAGGTAGACTATATACTATGTTAAGCATTAGGATTTTTTTTTGGGGGGGGGAGGCAGGGCAATGAGGGTTAAGTGACTTGCCCAGGGTCACACAGCTAGTAAGTGTCAAGTATCTGGGGTTGGATTTGAACTCAGGTCCTCCTGAATCCAGGGCCAGTGCTTTATTTACTGTGCCACCTAGCTGCCTCCTCATATAATTCTTTAGGTCATGTTCCAGTGGTACTAACCAAGAGATCCTCCTGAATATGTGATAATGCCTGATGATACTCTGAAGTTTTTCCATAGCTTGTGTTTTTGTTTTTGTTTTTCAATCTATGTTCTTTTAAATAAAAAACAGCCCAAACAGATATAGGTACAACAGGGGAAAAAAAAGATAAATGATTGAATAAACAAATACATAAGTAATATAAAGTAAATAGGGATAGGAGGGCACTATCATATGGGAATCAGGAAAGGCTTCACTCAGAAGGTGACACCAGAGTTGAGGTTTTAAGGAAACAAGGGATTGCATAGGTCAGAAGTGAAAAGAGAATGCTTTCCAGACATGGAGAGCAGCCAATACAAAGGCATGGAGGCAAAAGACTTCGTTGAATTCGAGGTGCAGCAAGAAGGCCAGTTTGCCTGAACCATATGTGAAAGGGAGTAATGTATAATAAAGCTGGAAAGGTAAGCTGAAACCAGGTTGTGAGGGGCTTTTAAATGACAGAGGAAAGAGGGAACCATTTGTTTATTGGAATCAGTGAGATCCCAGATCCATAGAAGTATCAAGGTATTTACATTAAACTGTATTAGATAATCCTCCTTATCAGGCCCATGTACTAATATAAAGAAACTCTCCATATTCTATTTTCTCTACACTTAAGGAAAGTTATTCCAGCACAGTGGGAGGAAGTGTAATCCATTTCATTTACACAGCATAATTAGAAGGGATGGGCTGAAGAAGAAGGCCTAGAAAAGAAAGGTTTCAGCAAGAAATTAAAAGAAATATGAACAAAATTTATTTACATTCCTAATCCATATGACTTTTTCTTTACCCAGGAGAAATGGACCCTAGTTTTCTAAATATGGACAATAGAATCAGGACTACTGCAAAAATCACAGGATGCTCCCAACCCCATGTTTTAGTCTTCCAGCAAGAATTGGGATATGAAACATAACCGCAAAGTGGTATATATCAGGGAGAGGGTGTCTATGGCTATATCTATGAGCATTGTGGGGGTCAAATTTAATATATGGAGAGTTAATTGGGTGACTTGCCAAAATATTGGGGTCCCAGAAATAATGAGGGACCTCTAGGTTCAAAGCTCCCTTTCCTCCAAACTGCCCTTTTAGATATTTCTCCCAGGCCGATAAGAAAGGAGCCTTACAGCTTCTTTTCCACAAAAGGATCAGATTTCATTACTTGGGAATTAATTAAACAACAAAGGTGAAATTAATAAAAATCAAAGATAAGGAAATAGGGAAAAAGAAATACAGATAAATTCTCCTAGTTCTAACCTAAGTCTATACAATCCCCAGCTCATTTCCAATTAAGCTAATTCAAAGGAATGCAGGGCTATTGTGTTCACTCACCACACCTGGGAAGTCTGCTAGTTGCTTGTGCCACTGGGAAGGCAGAGGAGAGAGAAGAGAAGCCCACATTCCGGAAGCAACTCAGCCTCCCCTCAGCAAGTATTCAATCTTCCTCCCCCAAAAGGGGAGTTCCCTCAAAAACTGCCTATGAAGAGGTTTCTCCTTCTGACCTCAGTAGTATAGGTAACTTTAGGGTGGGCCAGGTGTGGCCCCTCCCAAATGAGTCAGCTAAACTCCAATAATTTTTACCACATCCCCTTCTTTGTTTCTTTGAGAAGCACATGTGGTTTGCTCAATGAAACAGCATTAACCCCCTCCCCCAGTAATACAGATCGAAACCAATCAATACCTTTTTATACACCTCTCTGTGTCTTCCACAAGGAATTCATCCTGCTTGGTGGGCTTCCTCTTTAGATCTTGGCGCTCACTGTATGACTGACATACCTTATTTTCTGGTCATACATCTCTCTGGATTTGACCCGAATTGTGTGACCTATCTCCTCATTCTTACTCTTTCCTCCAGTGTGTTATAGCTCTTGAAGTTAGCTCTAAGAGGTTAATGGTCTTCTTCCTATACACAGGGTACTGGCTCTGGAATGGCTCCCACTTTGGTAACTAGTCCTTTCCATTAAAATATACTCAATTTCGTGACCCTGGGCAAGTCACTTATCCCTCATTGCCCTGAAACAAAAATCTATATATCTATATCTATATATTTATACTCAATTTCATTGTTCATGATGTCATTTGCTACATCCCATGACTTGGGTCTCCTGACTCTCTTCTTAAATAAAATATTCATGACATGTAAGCAGTGGAGTTTCTGTTTTGTCTATAAGCCTTTGATCTTTTTATTTCTTATTCTAAAATCCTGTTTTCCAACACATTGTTTTCTCCACATTCTCCTCTGCCCATTTTGCTGTGAAGTCACCAAATAGTAAAGTATATTTTGAATCATTTCAAATTGCTTATCAACATCTTAAACTTTCTTTGCCCTCTCTTCTTCTGTGCAACAGTTTTTGGTGAATAAGTTGCAATTATGTTCATGGTAGCATTTTTTTTTTAGTGAGGCAATTGGGGTTAAGTGACTTGCCCAGGGTCACACAGCTAGTAAGTGTTAAGTGTCTGAGGCCAGATTTGAACTCGGGTACTCCTGACTCCAGGGCCGGTGCTCTATCCACTGAGCCACCTAGCTTCCCCTTTTTGTTTTGTTTTTTTTAGCATGGTGGCATTTTGATAAATGCTTATCCTGAGTATTGCAATACGATATGACCATGTCCCATGAAACAATATATCTTGTTTCTTTTGGAAGCATGAACAAACCAATCCTGCCAACTTTTTTTTTTCTTATCAAGGAAAACCCTTCAACTATCCTTCATTTATCTGCAACTCCCTTTTGTACTCTGATTTTATAGCAAGAATATAAAGTTCGATATATCTTGCCCTTTCTGGGCTACTCCCCAACTTGCATTTGCTTTTGCCAAAGGATTGACCACCTCATGGTTTTAGCATACTCTGTAGGTGGATATTCCTAAATACTATAATTCATAAGCACCTAGCAGAATGTTTCCCATTAACAGTTAGCCAGTAGGGGGTGGCTAGGTGGTGCAGTGGATAGCGCACTGGCCCTGGAGTCAGGAGTACCTGAGTTCAAATCCGGCCTCAGACACTTGACACTTAACTAGCTGTGTGATCCTGGGCAAGTCACTTAACCCCCATTGCCCCACACACAAAAAAAGTAATAAACAGTTAGCCAGTAGGGGAAAAAATAGCTCTTAGTAAAGGCACTTACTAAAATGGAATAGGAATAATAGTAATTAGAAAACCATTCCTCCCCCTGTTCTCCCCACCCTCCTTCCTGCAAGACATGTGGCCAAGGGAAGACATATGACCAAGACAACTCACAACTCCAGATCTTTGGGGCCTTCAGGACCTTTCTCTCCTAATGAGGTCCTTACACAGTTTGTTTCTGGGCACAGTATCCTTGCTGCGCAAGTTGCTCAGCTGAGTTCCCAGGATCTATTCCTCTCCACTGCTGAACAAGGCTAGCTCTTTCTTGAGTCTCTAGCTCTCATTTCTACTGTCCAAAGTCCCATTCCTCAAAGCTACATGATCACTACCTGGAATGCCTCCCTCCCTGTATGTGTGCACATCTGGAATATGTGTCTGCTCCCTGTGGCTCCACTTTGAGGCAATATAGACATATATGGGGGTTGGGGGGGGGTGTATCTCCTTTTTAAACAAGAGCAACAGTAGCTTGACTTCAGAGCTAAGACACCAAGTCCTGAAAGCAGTGAGCCCTTCATCAGCTATGCTACACCCAGAAGTGTACTTGGTGGAGTAACTTCTGGTAGTCATCACTTTAAGGTATTTTAAGATCTTAAAGGTTTTTAAGGTCTAGTCAACTGTCCCCAAGAACTAAAATTTAGAGAGGAAAATGTACCCTGTTTGAGGAAGTGGTTGTACTTTGGTTCTTGCTATAGCTTTTCAGTAAACATCCCTCTATAATGTTAATTGGTAATTAGTGGAGAGAACATTGCACTTGGCATCAGGAAGACATGCATTCAATTCTCACCTCAGTGTCTTACTAGCTACTTGTGTGACCGTGGAGAAGTCACTTAACCTTTGCCTTAGTTCTCTCATCTGTAAAATGGGAATATTAGCACCTACTTCTCAGAGTTTTTGCAACAATCAAATGAGTTAATATTTGCAAATTGCTTTTCAAACCTTCAAGCTCTATATAAATGGCAACTATCGTTATTGATGAAATATTAACTAGTTAAATAACAGATGGGGGCTCAAGCTGATAGCATTAGTGAGACACACCTAACTAGTGGCTTTGCCATGGGAATCTGACCTAGTAGGGCAAATGGGAGTTGGGAAAAAAGACCCCTAGAGGTCAAACAGGTAGTTTCTCAGGGCTGGTTCCTTCCTAGGATCAGACGCAGTACTTATGATGTTTCTTTTTATCTTTTGAAGATCGTGTCATTTTATTTCTAATCTCCTTTACCTAAAATTAGAACAGGATAAATACAAGGACAGAAGAAACAGCAGGCCCATGTTTCACAGACAACATTGTAGCCTAGGAA
This sequence comes from Dromiciops gliroides, assembly GCF_019393635.1. Classification (NCBI taxonomy): domain Eukaryota; kingdom Metazoa; phylum Chordata; class Mammalia; order Microbiotheria; family Microbiotheriidae; genus Dromiciops; species Dromiciops gliroides. Next base: position 182,898,358 of record NC_057865.1, on the reverse strand, counting down.
GACAGATAAGGACCTAAGACTCTTCTTCATACCCAGAGTCTTACAGCATTTCTTCCCTTGGTTTCCACTAGGGAAAAGAGATTAAGTTTTCGTTAGAACAATTTGTATGCATTTTCAGTTCTGTCTCAGGAGCCAGCTAAAAGGCTTTTCTTCAGCACAGGGCATACATACAGGAAACATGCTTTGAATCTTAGAATGTACGGTCTTTATGATTAAGGAATGCTCTGCATCTTTTATTTGTATCCCCAATGTCTAGCACAGGGCTTGACACATAATGGCCTCTTAATAAATGCTTATTGACTGATTACTTGAAGCAGTCATTCCCCAATCACTGAACATATATTTTGTTTCCAGTATTTTTTCCCCATTACCAAAAGTGCTACTATGAATGTCTTAGAATCTATAAGGACCTTTCTGTCTTCATTGACCACTTGAGTTACTGACAGTAAACCTAATAGCAAGAAGACCTGGCAAAGGGTATGAACAATTGAGTAACTTTTCTTTGCCCAATTCCAAATTGTTTTCCAGAATGATAATACAAATTTACAGCACCCCTAGCAGTAAATTAGTAGGCTTATCTTTGGCCTAGGTACAACTACCCAGAAGAAAATGGATTGAAGGTCTCTCTATTGCCTATGGGATAAAACTCCTTAACCTATTACTTAAGGATCACTACAATCCGGGTCCAAACTACCATTCCAGCATTATTTCTCCTGACTTATTTCATTTTTTAGGAAATCGGTCCCACTACCTCTTCTCCAGTCACATTCTTCATTTTCTTGCTTCCAGGCATTCATGCAAGCTATCTCTCTTGCTTGGACCACATGTGCTCCCCATCTCTGCCTATTCTTTTTCTTCAAGGTCCAGTTCAATTGGACACATTGTAACCCTATGACAGAATATAAACTCTTTAGGGACAAGGAAGTATTTATTTCATTCTTGTCTTTGTGTCTCAACATCTAGCACAGTATCTGAAACATAGTAGGAACCTAAAAAAATGCTTACTGATTTGTTGCCATACATAAAACAATCATTTATTGAATTGAACTATATTGAATTTAGTTAAGGGAAAGAGGTAAGTGTAATTAATGTCCTTCAGAGTTCTGGCCAGAGTTTGCTAAGTTTTGTAAGGGAGTTTTGGCTCCTTCCCAGATCACCTAAGATGGAAGCACCCATGCAGGAGACTCCAGGGACATGCTTCTGGGAGAAAGACACACTGTATTGGCCTGCCACATGAGTGGGAGCAACCTCTTTTCATTGGCTATATAGTCAGAACTGATTGTGTCTTTAAAACTACCAAACTGGATCAATCTCTTTCTCTCTGTTTCCATTGGTATCAGTGGCAAAGGTCTCATTTACCTATAGCATGGATATCATGAATTAAGCTGCATGTAAAGGATCACTTTCCCCTATCCTTAGGCCTTGTGGCCCTGAGAAATGAAAAATAGGTGTGGGGTTTGAGTTTTGTTTCATTTGTCCTCAACTTCTAAATGGATCAAAAAGAGTCCCAGGGGCAGCTAGGTGGCGCAGTGGATAGAGTACCGGCCCTGGAATCAGGAGTACCTGAGTTCAAATCTGGCCTCAGACACTTAACACTTACTAGCTGTGTGACCTTGGGCAAGTCACTTAACCCCAATTGCCTCACTAAAAAATAAAAAAATTTTTTAAAAAGAGTCCCAGACCATAGAACTCGATGCCAAGCCAGATGTTGTGTCCAAGGACACAAGCTCAGGGGATTTTGGCCTTGGGATTTGGTGGAACTAATATTATTTAGAAACTAATACCCTTTCTCTATCCAGAGACTAAGGTGTTATAGGAAAGATTAAGTTCCCAAGATATTGAAGGAAGGACATTTGTATGTTTTTCTTTTCTTTCAGTCCCTTTGAAGTAAATATTCCTTTATAAAAGCTAATCTAACAGCTAAGTAGTTAAATAAAAACAGAGTATGTGGACCCCTAAAACTGAGGGAACATAATTAGTGGGGGTTTCAGCCAATGGCAGAGACAAAAGACCCCCTGACTCCATAAGGGTACAGGAGAACCCTGGAGGAGGGGTCAAATGTAACAATGGGGATCAGAGTAGTCACTATTACATTTTGTTCAATTTCATAATCTCCTAAAGACTCTAATATTTTAAACTATGTAATTGTGAAGTACTTGAAATGCTCATGTAAAGCATTCCAGATATATAGTTGTCTATCTGATCTTGTCCTTAGAGACATCTAGGTCAGAAAATTACATATTCTCCTTTCTTCCACTCCCCAGAAACTTATTCCAGTGTTTAGACAATAGAATGTTTACTTTTGTCTCTAATTTTCACTTTTGACAATTGAAGCCCATTTCCTCTTGTTCTATTCTCAGTGCCCAGTCACCATTTTCCCTATACTGATTAAAGCCCCTTACAACAAATTATCAGTAAAACAAAAGATTTGCACATCCCCAGATAATAGCACACATCCTATGCAACAAAATCACAATAAACAAATTCCAACAAAAAAAAATTTTGAAGTTCTTTTCAATAGGATACATTCATTGTGTACATGAATATACTTGGTACATCATCCTGTCTCATAACAGTCACTCATTCATTCAATACCAATTTTTAAGCACTCATTGTGTGTACAACAGAGAAATAAGATTGTTTGGTGGAAAGAGTGATAGACTTGGACTTGGGTTAGCATCTTGCCTCTGATATTTATGTGTAACTATAACCTATATAGCCACAGGCAAGTATTTTAAGTTCTATGAGTTTCAGGTACTTCTCTAAGATGATAAGTTATAGATAGGGTACAAGAGATCTATGATCTTTGTAGGTGGGAGGAGTGCCCATGCCTACACAATCACAGGCCCTTGACTATTGATATTCGTGCAAAGCTATGTGCTAGATGATTGCAGCATGTGGGCTGGTACAGCTTCCTTAGCTGATAAACTAAATACACATTCACACATAATGATAATGGGTGAGTATGGTACCCCTCTGGGTAAATATAGATCTCTGGAAGCAAGTCACCAGAGAGAGCAACTTTAAAATGATAATTTCAGGACTGTGGCAGGATCAGGAATGATATATTTCTGAGTCAGAGGGCCTTTTCATGCCCATCAAATCACACCAAATAGGTGGTAGCCCCTTCTTTTCCACACTTATAACTAGTTCTAACTACAGCAAAAGAGGCTAGTATAATCTGTACTGTATAGATATTAAGTCTAACTGCAGCATTACAGAGTACTATGAAATATGCCAGGGCATTTGCTCAGCAGGGTGAGCATATTATTAATAGAGAGACATAGAGAACCGAAGAAAAATGAAAGGGTTTTCACAGAACTAAGAAATAACCTTTGAGGAAGGATTAAATAAATAGAATAGATAAAGAGATAATTAACAAAGAGATGTAGTTTAGTACATAAATAGTGGATAGAAAATCTACTCTACTCCCTCTTCTCCTCCTCCTCACTTCCTTTGTATGGTTGGGTTAACCCAGAGACCATACTTTATATCCACTCCCTCAGGTCCTTCCCTTTTGGGTGTGGTTACCTTTCAAGCTAGGCACTTGGCCAAGAAGAAATGACCTTGCCTAGTCATTTAGCCACCACTCCTATAATGTTACTGACTCCTTTTCATGTATTCTCTCTGCTCTGGGAAGTTGTTAAAGTGATCAGTGTCTCTCTTGAGCTACTAGTCAAAAATTTCCCTCTTAGAAATGAACTTGGAGAAAAGGATTGTACTAACTCTAGGGAAGGGTGAAGTGGACAAAGGTATTTTCATTATCTCTAACATTTTTAATGATTATCATACTATTTCTTAACATTGCTTGAAATTCTTCAAAGAGAAGAAAAAGAAATCAAAGGAATCAATTGAAGGCAATGAGGAAATAAAACTATCATTTTTTGCAGCAATGATGTTATACTTGGAAAATCCTGGAGATTCAACTAAAAAATTAGTTGAAATGATAATTTTAACAAAGTAGCAGGATATAAAATAAACCCACATAAATTATCAGCATTTCTACATATCACCAACAAAGTCCTGTAACAAGTAAGGGACAAGAAGAAGTAAGAGATATTTATTTTAAAATAATCCTAGACAATATAAAATAAGTGGGAGTATACCTGCCAAGACAAACCCAGGAACTATATGAACATAATTATAAAACACGTTTTATACAATAAAGTCAGATTTAAATAATTGAAGAAATATTAATTGTTCGAGAGTGGGATAAGCCAATATAATAAAAATGACAATTCTACATAAAATCCTTTACTTATTCAGTGCCTTCCCAATTAAACTATCAAAAAATATTTTATTGAGCTAGAAAAGAATAATAACAAAATTCATTTAGAAGAACAAAAAGCTAAGAATATCAGAGGAATTAATGAAAAAAAAAATTAAGGAAGGCAGCCCAGTAGTACCAGATCTTAAACTTTATTATAAGTCAGTGATATCAAAACTGTCTGGTACTGACTGAGAAATAGAATGGTAGATAAGTTGGATGGAGTAGTTATTCAATACACAATAGTAAACAATTATAGTAACCTCATATTTGATAAGCACAAAGATCTAAGTTTTGGGGACAAAAACCTCACTATTTGATAAAAATTGCTGGGAAAACCAAAAAGCACTTTGGCAGAAACTAGGTTTAGACCAATATCTTATACCATTTACCAAGATAAAGTCAAAATGGATACATGATCTATACATACAGTGACATAGCATAAGTAAATTAGAAGATCATGGAACATAATATCTATCAGGTATATGGATAAGAGAAGAATTTATGAATAAAAATAGATAGCATTGTGGAATAAAGTGGATAATTTTGATTACATTAAATAAGTAGCCAAGATTAAAAGGAAAACAGAAAATTGGGGGAATATTATAGCCAGTTTCTTGGATAAAAACTTCATATCTCAAATATATAAAGAACTGATTCAAATATGTAAGAATATGAAGCATTCCCCAATTGACAAATGGGCAAAGGTTATAAATGGGTAGTTTTTAGATGAAGAAATCAAAGCTATATATAATCAGATGAAAAAAATTCTATAAATCACTATTGATTAGAGAAATGCAGATCAAAACGACTCTGAGGTACCATCTCACGCCTATCAGATTGGTTAAAATGATAAAAGGGGAAAATGACAAATGTTGTTAGGGATGTGGAAAAATTAGAATATTAATACATTGTTGGTGAGCATTTTGGAAAGTAATTTGGAATTATGTCCAAAGAGTTATAAGACTGTGTATACTTTTTGACCTAGGTCTATTTTCCAAGGTGATCAAGGAAAAAGGAAAAGAACCAAATGTTCTAAAAAAAAAAGCAGCTCTCTTTGTGGTGGCAAAGAACTGGAGAGTGAAGGGATATTCATCAGTTGGGGAATGACTAAATAAGTTGTGATGGAATACTATTATGCTGTATGAAATGACAAGCAGCTTGGTTTTAGAAAAACATGAAAAGACTTGCATGAAATAATGTAGAGCAAAACAAGCAGAACCAACAGGACATCACATCACAGTAACAGCAATATTATATGAAGACTAACTGAATAACTAAGTTATTCTGAGTAATATGGTCAAATAAACTACAAAGGACTTAGGAAGGAAAATGCTAAACACCTCCAGAGAAAAAAATTGATATATGGAAGTATGTATTGTATGGTTCTACATATAAGTCTATATCAAACATTGGCCTTCTCTAATGTTGGGAAAGAGGGGAGACAAAGAGAAGGACTGAACATCTTCAGAGCCAAATGTTTCAGTTCTATTCCTTCTTTTAAAATTCATTTAACCAAAATTTCATCTAAATTTCACATTTTTATGGAATTTTTTAACTAGTTAGTATCTCTACAGGGTTATTATTCAGACTCTACTAATTTAATGATAGAGGTAAGGATTAGACCTATTAAGTTTCGGATGGGGGTTGGAGGTTGCAAAAACCTAATAGGACTCATCAGGTAGACTCATGCAGGTAGGTAGAGGTCAACACAAGGAACCAAGGTGACACAGGCTCAGATCAGGCAGTGCTGATGACCCCACCCAAAAGTTTTGCATGGAGCAGAGCCTGTTCCTGGCACAGAGCCCCAACTCCTTCTACTTCATATAAGAAAAATGTCCATTTTTAAATGTTAGTTAAGATAAAAATTTCTTAAAATTAAAATAAATAAAATTAATGGAAACAACACTGTACCCATTAAAGGAATTTTGCAAAATGTTACCCAGTCTCATGTTATAAAAGGTTCATCAGTTATGTTTGAATATTCTATCAACAAATTAACAAGAATCTATAAACACTTATTTTGTGCCAGGCACTTGTGAGACAAAGACAAATCAAATAGTTATCTAAACTCTTGAGGAGCTTCAATTTTGTCAGGGAACACAACATACACATGTGTAAATATGTACAAAATATTTACAAAATGAATACATGATAATTTTTTAAGTAAAACACCGGCAGCTATGGGGATCATAAAAGACTTCATGTAGAAGGTGCTGCTTAAGCTCTGAAGAAAATTAGAGATTCTAAGAGACTGAGATAGGGAGGATATACAATCTAGACAAAGGAAATAGACATTTGCAAAGACACAGACATAGGAAAGAGGAAGAATGTCATTGCGAAAAGAGCAAAAATTCCAATTTGACTGGACCCAGAAGGTGAATAATATGAAATAAGGACAGGACAGAAGGTTGGAACTAGGTTGTAAAAGAACTTTAAATGTTAAACAGAGGAGTTTGTATTTTAACCTAGACTTAATAGGAAACCAACAGAAATTTTTAGTAGGGGAGTGACATGGTCAAATCTGTGCTTTAGGCAAATCACTTTGGCATCAGAGTAGAAAATCGATTTTAAAAGGGAGAGAGCAGAGACAGAAGAACAATCAGGAAACTATGGCAATAATCTAGTTGAGAAGTAATGGTTGGTTGGTTGTTCTCCTTTGTTCTCAAAGAGGACAAAAATGACACCACTATGTTTGAGTCAAGTTACAGTGTGTCTGATTGATCAGACCAATATGAACTCAGAATGCTCTACCACAGGTCAGACACAAATAGTCTGTGTGAACTTTTGGATGGATTTTCTAAATTTGCACATCTCTTTTTTCTTTCTTTCTTTCTTCCTTCCTTCCTTCCTTCCTTCCTTCCTTCCTTCCTTCCTTTCATCTCTACTTCAATTCTGCTTTGCTCATAAAGCACAGTACTTTTGATGCAGGTTTGCCATGCTGGGCAGTCTTTTGCCAGCATCTCCCATGTCATGTCCTTAGGAATGTCCTTGTATTGCTTCTTCTGACCACCACGTGAGTGCTTGAGAGGTGACAAGGCCTTAAACAAGAGTAGTAACTATGTGAGTAGAAAGTCTTTATGGAGGTAAAGTGAACATTACTTGGCAACTGATTGAATATGTGAGATGAGAGTGAGTGAGGAGAGGAGAGTGCTTGAGAAGCAAGATATCAAGTTTGCAAACCTTGGTGAATAGAAGTACAGTAGTAACCTCAACAGAAGTAAGGAAGGGAGAAGATAATAAATTCTATTTTAAACATGCTGAATTCAAGATGTCCCTGAAAATTTCCAGTTTGAGATGTTCAATTGGGGACTGAAACTCAGGAAAAAGATTAGAACTAGATATATAGATTTGAGAGTTATCTGCATAGAGATTATATTTAATCCAATAGAAGGTGTTGTGCTCACCAAAAGAGAGTACATACACTATGCCTAATTTAATTTTCACCTAAAAGTGTTTTTCAAACTTAGAGATTTTCAACACTTCCACTTCCTTTCAGATATGTAAGTATGACTGACTTACACATAGGCAGAACATTCAGGCACATATATGATGTGATATCAAGAGTAAATTAAAATTGTATTTTGTTCTTGTCCCCCTAACAACCTCCCCTCACCCCAATTCCATTTCTTCAAGTCAATATAATAAGTAAGATTGCAAAGGGGAACCTAGAAGTCATATACAAATGATCCCAAAGATCAAAGGAACATAATTTACAAATTATATCATACATTAACCAAAAACCACATGATAACATGTGTGGAGTCAGGGGAAAATATCTAAACTCTGCTGTTAAGGTTTTTGATCCTATGATATATAAATCTCAGACAAGTTCCAGACATCTGCAGGACACTAAAAGGTACTGATAATTTTGAAATTATGTGAACATGTTAACTTTGGGGGGGGGGCAGGGCAATGAGAGTTAAGTGACTTGCCCAGGGTCACACAGCTAGTAAGTGTCAAGTGCCTGAGGCCAAATTTGAACTCAGATCCTCCTGAATCCGGGCCGGTGCTTTGTCCATTGCACCACCTAGCTGCCCCCTGAACATGTTAACTTTAAAATTTTACCAACAATTTTTTTTTGGTAAGGCAATTGGGCTTAAGTGACTTGCCCAGGGTCACACAGCTAGTAAGTGTTAAGTGTCTGAGACCGGATTTGAACTCAGGTACTCCTGACTCCAGGGCCGGTGCTTTATCCACTGCACCACCTAGCCGCCCCCCAACCAACACATTTTTAAAGTAAATATTTCATTTTTTCCAATTACATGTAAAACCATTTTAACATTTATTTTTTTTAAATTTTGAGTTCCAAATTTTCTCCTTCTTTCCCCTTTCCTCCTTATTGAAAAAGCAGGCAATTTTATATAGCTTATACATGTACAGTCATGCAAAACATATTTCCATATTAGTACGGTTGTAAAAGAAAACACAGATTAAAAACATACACACACAAAAGTAAAAAATAGTATGCTTTGATCTGCACTCAGATTCCATCAGTTTTTTCTCTGGAGATGGTGAGCATTTTTCATCTTAAGTCCTTAAGAATTCTCTTGAATCTTTGCATTGCTGAGAAGAGCTAAGTCATTCACAGTTGATTACTTTACATTATTGGTATTACTGTATACAATGTTCTCTTGGTTCTGCTCACTTCATTTTGTAAGTCTTTCCAGGTTTTTCTGAGAGCATCTAGCTCATCATTTCCTAAAGTACAATGGTATTCAGTCATATACCGCAACTTGTTCGGCCATTCCCCAAATGATGGGCATCTTCTCAATTTCCAATTCTTTGCCACAACAAAAAAAAAGAGGTGTTATAAATATTTTTGTACATATAAATCCTTTTCCTTTTTTTTCAACCTCTTTGGGATATATAGACTTCATAGTGGTATTGCTGGGTCAAAAGGGATGTATGGATTCATAGCTCTTTCTCTGGGCATAGTTCGAAATTGTTCTCCAGAATAGTTGAATCAGTTCACAATTCCACCAACAATGCATTAGTGTTCCAGTTTACCTACATCCCTTCCAACATTTGTCATTTTCATTTTCTATTATATTAGCCAATCTGATGAGACAAATTCGACCTGGGAAAGACCTTAGCATAAAAAGGTCAAGGTCTCCCACTGCATCCAAGGCCATCTCCAGTAGTCCTGATCTTTCCACTAGACCCAGATGGCTCTGGAGGAGAGAGTTAGGCTGGTAAGTTTGCACAGCCCTGCCTCACTTAAATCCAATTCACTTGCAAGTTATGGCATCACTTTCTTTATGTCACTGGTCCTCTTCAAGAATGAAAGACAACAACATCCAATCTGATGGGTGTTAGGTGGTATTGATGTGGGATAGAATTTAGGGTCAAATTGATTGTGAGTCATCCCAAAAGAATTACAAGACTCAGTGACTCAGTTTCCCAAGTTTTATTGCAATACTGTGAGTGATCGCAGGGAGAGAACGAGAATAGTGGAAATGTATCTCTAGAATAGTGAAAGAAAAGACAGTTATATTTATAGTATGGGTAAATTGATTATCAGTCTCATTATAATAATCTCCACCTTAGTGAGGTACAGGGGAGGGCTGATCCTAATTTGGAGTTCCTGGGGTCCTAAACCAACGCCCAAGGTGGGTACCTTTTTCTGTGGAGGTGTGTTTTGGGGGTTTACATGTTATAAGGTGAATCTGGGGACAAATTTGGCCTTTTTTCTGCTCATTTATTGAACACTTATTGTGTGCCAGGCACTGTGCTAAGTGTTGGTGACACAAATAAAGAAAAATTTAATCCCTGTCTTCCAGGAATTTACATTCTGGTGAGGGAGTCAAAATGTAAATAGGAAAGGGATCTGATTGAGAGATGTGAGGGCAAAAACAATGAGACTCAGCAACAGAAGATACATAGGGTGAGTATGAATTGAGAATGACAAAAAAATTGTGAGCTTGGATCTTAGGTTTTTCTGTTAATCCCTTTTTGCCTCCTATATCAGTATCTTAGAGTTGTTTTAATTTGCATTGCTCTAATCAATAGTGATTTAGAGCATTTTTTCAAGGCAATGAGAGCTTTGATGTCTTCATCTGAAAACTACCTGTTCACATCCTTTGACCATTTATCAATTGGGGAATGAAGTACATTCTTATAAATTTGACTCAGTTCTCTATATATTTGAGAAATAAGGCCTTTGTCAGAGAAACTTGTTGTACAATAATTTTTCTACTTTCTTTTTAATCTTGGCCACATTGGTTTTGTTTGTTTAAAACCTTTTTAATTGAACATAATCGAAATTATCCATTTACATCCTACAGTGTTATCTCATTTGGTTATAAATTCTTCCTTTATCCACAGATTTGACAGTTAAACTATTCCAGGCTCTTTTAATTTGCTTAAAGTATCACCCTTTATGTCTAAATCATGTACCATTTTGATCTTATCTTGTATATGATATGAGATGTTGGTCTATACCTAGTTAATGGCAAACTGCTTTCTAGATTTCCCAGGGTTTTTTTTTTTTTTTTTTGTCAAATAGTGCATTCTTTTCCCCAAAACTGCTTTTATCAAACACTAGACTACTATAGTCATTACCTACTGCATATTGTGTACCTAATCTATTCCACTGATCCACTTCTCTGTCTAAACCAGTAGCAGATTGTTTTAATGATGAGAATTTTGTAATAGTTTGAGATCTGTTCACTAACTAATTTAAGATGATTTGGCTATGTTAATGAAATAACCCAATGCGGCACAGATAAGAATTAGTGTTTCCCCAAAATCTCTATAAAAATGAAACTTCAAACTCTGCTGCCCCACACCCACCCACCCCAGCACTCTTCCATTTCTATCAGATCTATGCTATCTAGTGTTCCCAACTCTAATCCATGATTATGTGAGTGACATTCTCTGCCTCTCTCCATCCCTATCTTTTCCTCACATTGTCTGCCTTTCTTCAACAACCAATCCCCTTGTCTCCATGCCATCTGCCTCTATACCCCTTTTACTTACTGCTTGTTTCTGTACTGTTTTCCCCCACACCCTCTGTGATTATTAAAGTGTAATTACAACCCCCTTTTTTTGCTGTCAAAAAGTTTCTTGTTGCCATTTGTGGTCTTTTCCAGTGAGTACCCAAACAACCCAGTATGCCTGCCCCCATTTCATAGCTTCATAATTTCTTTAATTAATTATTGTTTCAATACACTTCTCCAAAAATATCTTCCTTTTCAATCTCAAGTAGATTTTTGCTCATAGTCTATTTTGCCATACCTACATAAATATCTAATTCTAAATATATTGATGCAACAAACTTCCCCCCACCCCTTCAAAAAGATAAAAACAGAACAACCACAACATAAGAAAAAACCCTGTGTTGTCTACCACACAATGTAGAAAGTGATGCTAATCTTTAGCAACATTAGCCAGATAAGGTGGAAATATGAGTAGATAATGCAAATTGGGCCAGGTTGCATATCTGGTTGTGAAGAGAGCATTTGTCTCCGTTTCATTGATGGGCTCCTTTCTTCACAGGGGCAGATCATATCTCTCAGCAGAGGGAAACACCTCTCAGGACTGGAGAAAGTTGCTGATTCCCCACCTTCTTTATCCTGCCAATAGGCTCTTCAGGTCAGGACAGGTGGGAGATGGCAAGATCAGATCTTCAATTTAGGAAGATTACTTTAGAAATAGTCCAGTTGATGGGTGATGAGTGCAATCAAGGAGTCAAGGATCAGTCAGTCATCAAGTTTTATTAAGCATTTATATGCTAATTATTGTGCTAAGTGTTGGAGACACAAAGACCAAAAACAGTCTTTGTCCTCAAGTAGCTCATTCTAAGGGGGAAATCAACAAATGAAGTAGATAGATGATAGATAGATAGATAGATAGATAGATAGATAGATAGATAGATAGATAGATAGATAGATAGATAGATAGATATGCAGTAAGTTCCAAAAGTCTTAGTTTAATTTTAAGCTATTAAAGCTAATGTGTGTATAGATAGTAATACAGACACACACATACACATACACACACACAAGCATAGTTATGGTGTTCATTATAAGCATTCCAAAAAGTCCACCATTAAATTAACTGCAACTTATTTACCAACATCTCTTTCATGCTTCATCATTGGTCCTCTGGAATAGTGGTTGGGTCAGGTCATTGTTTTGATCAGTGTTCTTAAACCTTTCAAAATTATTTGTCTTCACAACATTACTGATTTTATACAATTTGTTCTCTTGGTTTTGCTTATTTTACTCTGCATCACTCATACAAGTCTTCCCAAGTTTCTCTGAAACTATTACTTCTGTCATTTCTTATAGCTTAATAATATTTCATTACATTCATATATCATCATTTGCTCAGCCATTCTCAATTGATAGATACCTCCTTAGTTTCCAGTTATTTACTACAACAAAAAGATTCTATAAATACTTTCATATAGATGGATTATTTTCTTCTTTTTTGGATCTCCTTGAAATATAAGCTTACTAGTGCTATTGTCAGCAATACCAAAGGGTATGTATAGTTTCATGACTTTGGGGCAAAGTTCCAAATTGTTTTTTTGTTTTGTTTTGTTTTTTGTTTTGTTTTGTTTTGCAGGGCAATTGGGGTTAAGTGACTTGCCCAGGGTCACACAGCTAGTAAGTGTTAAGTGTCTGAGGCCAGATTTGAACTCGGGTCCTCCTGAATCCAAGGCTGGTGCTCTATCCACTGAGCCACCTAGCTGCCCTCAAATTGTTTTTGAGAATGGCTCTCAACCCCTTCCCTCATCTGTAAAAGGGGATAATAATAACATCTACCCCCACAGGACTGTTGTGAGGATCAAATGAGTTAATACAAGCAAAGTACTTTGTAAACCTTAAATACTTTCTAAATGTTAGCTATTATCATTGATACTAGGATGAGAGAGAGAGAGAGCGAGAGAGCGAGAGCGAGCATTATCTAACCAAGTCCAATACTTAAAGTCTATGAATCCATGATCTCAGTAATGTGGCTATTCCCTCCAATGAAATAAGTACAATTTATCCATAGCTATCCATTCCTTGAAACTTTTGTCCAGGTTCTTCTGCAAATCTACCACAGGGGATCTATGCAAAGCACTGGGGACCATCCTCTAATATGAGGATACTAAATGAAGTCTTTGGGCTATTCATTGGTTATGTTTCACTCTTGCTATGTGACAACCTCCATTCCACCATGTCTCTGATGACTTCCTTTATGTTGCTTCTCCTACATGTACTTCCTCATTTTTTATGTTTGCAGCCAGTTCACCATTATGTTGAACCTCTCCAGGTCACTTCATATAATCTTTAACTTCAATTCTTCATAAACTATAGTATTCCATGACTCCAACCACAGAACATCACTGGATGAATATTGGTATTAGAAAGATGTATTACTCTTTTAGGGAGAAGTTCCATGTGTAGGACAGTTATGGTAAATATTGATTCCGACTCATATGCTAGACTGGCTTCTTCATACAACTTATACTTAGACTAGCAGATTTGGGGTTACCAGAGAGGAGTACACTATGTTGCTACAATTCAAAACTCTGTCAGGATCTTAGGGATAACCCTGTGTAGGAGGGACATTCTCCTGGATACTGATCCCTTATTGGTGTTCTTCACATTTACACATAACCCTCACAACCATTAACTCTAAAACATAAACTACTTACTAAATAAGACAAAAATAACCATAATCATGACATTTGCTCAAGAGATTACATGAGGAATAATAATCGAACAATCCACCTGGGTAACATTCTCTGCACATAACGATCATGAAGAAGAGTGAGCACACAAAGACCAACAGGGAGGTACATGAATGTACCCAGAGTACTTCACAACCTTGGACTGCAGGCCTTGTTTTCCTAAGTTCTTCAAGAGCATCACACAAAGTCCCCTTTTTACTAGCTGTTCTACTAATCCTTCCACTTTCCTATAGGACAAAACGATTCTTATTCTGCTCTCCAGCTGAAGAAGCAATGACAATCTCTATCCACTTACCCTTAAAAGGGCACTGAGGAAAAAGTGTTATGCCCTTTCATTGACAAGTAGTTCCCTAGTGCTGGAGAACTGCCAAACCCTCAAATCTGCAAATAGCAGTAGATTCTGCTTTGTAAAATCAACTCCAAGTCTTCTCACAACAAAGCACAGCTCAACAGTTTCTCTTTCCCCTCTCTGTTTCTCTCTTTCAAACTAGATATAACTGTAGAAAATAACACAGGTCCCTCCAGAGGTTTGAGCAATAAGCTTAAACAGCTTTGTACTCATCACCAGGATTCAGTTCTCTTCTAATAAGCTCCCAGCATTTACTAGAGCCTTTTCTCCAGCCAATCAACAAAGCAATGCTCTCTTCCAATCAGCAAATTTCCAGCAAAGCAGCTGGAGTCAGCTGGAGTTTAGCCTACTTTCTGGCTTCTATCTCTTCCCATATTTTTTTTCCCTCTGGCTTACCAATTTCTAATGCCTCATATCAGAGCCTCCTCTTGGTCAGTGATGCATCTTTACATTATGACATAAAACTTAAGAAATCTGCCTTTATGTCACATATGAATCCAAAATTCTCATAAAATCTTCCCATAGTCCCCAGTTGTTTGATTTATAATTCTGACATATAAGCTTCAAAATATTTTAAGTCACATGCTAAATGAGTTTCTGGACCACAAATGCCATGTAGTCACCATTGCCCCTGCCACTGTTCGACCTTCAAACAACTCCTCTAGGTGCATTCATGTGAGCAGCAGTTCTCTACATGGTCCTCAAAACTGTCTCTCTGCTCAACATTTTATCTGAAAAACTCTGTTTCTTTACAAGTTAATGTTTATCCATTTTCTTTAAGCAAACATTCCTTTTTCTGCCTCTTTCAGTCACCAAACTGTTCACATATGAAAGGTACAAAATCTTGAACTTGAAATGGTAGAGAAAAGAGATTTTGAAAGCTCAATACAAGGGCATTTTGAACATCTTGATATGATCATATTATGTTATTATTGATGTGGTTTATATTGTTTGGTAGGGTTATCTTTGCATTCCGGGTGTAAATGATACTTGATTAGAATGAATTGTTAGAGGCACTGCTGTATTATGTCTGCCAATATTTTGTGTAATATTCTACATCAATGTTCATTAATAATATTGTCCTTTAGTTTAAAAAAAAATCACTCCAGAACTTCCAGGCATTAACAGATGGAATCCAAATCTTGGGGTAGGATTGGATCTGTGATTCTATTGGTATAGGGAACTCCCCCTTCCAATCTAGTGGGTGGATCTAGACCTTTTCTGAAACTTATAGTCTTAGAAAATTGCCCAGGGTGATAGGATGTAGTTGAGAAGGCATTTGGACCCTGGACTCCCGGAGTCTAGGGTCAATACTCTATCCACTATGCCATGCTACCTTTCAATGAAATAAAATCTCAGTAAAGAATTATTTATAAATTTTTGTTCATTGTAGAGATCATTTGCTTTACATTGCCACTAAGAGGTGAAGGTAGCCATTCATGATACAACCTCTTATGCATCAGAAAGTCCTCTGTGCTAGAGCCATTCTACTTTCCTTCCTCTTTTTGAGTGCTGACAGGTCTCCCCAGATCTAGGTCTCTGGATCCCCTCATACTCAGAAGGACTTGGAGAAGGGAAGGGGGAGCCCTGCACCCTCTAAATTTTCCTGTTAATGTTCTAGCCCAGGTTTCTTTTAGTCTAGTCTGAGTGTTATAAATATTACTAGCAATGAGCCATAACTTATTCAGCTGTGTTCAATTTCATCTAATTGAGAGTTAAATCTCCTTCTCAGTTTCAAATATTTGAATAGGTTATCCATTTACGTGTCACTCAATCAATAAAAAAGCATTTTTTAAGCACTTACGCCCCTGTCAGGGATAGGGTTAGGGACAAGAACTTGTGATTTCATTAGAATTAGGAACTTTCAGGTGAGGAAACTCCTTACCAATGAAGGTTGATGCCTTCTTGGCGACTTAAAAAAAAAAAAGCTGCTTAGGGCATTGAGATGTTAAGTGACTTGATAGGTCATATAATCAGTATGTATGAGAGAAGGGAATTGAACCCAGGTGTTCCTAGTCGCTTCTTACCTTTACTTCCGGGGAAAAACCTGAAACTAACAAGTTAAAACTACTGAATGTCTGAAGCCCACCCCCCTCTAGACAATTCTGATATCTCAATCCCTCCCTCGGCCTTATCTTCTGGTCAGGTTCCAAAAGATTCTTCCCAGTGCCAAGGTTCTTTTGGATGCACCCAGAAACTTCTTTAGGGAAGTGTTTTCCAACATCCTGCTTTCAAAGTCTTAAAGGAAAAAGAAGACATCATCTCATGATCGTGATGCTGGTTGGCAAGCCAGACAAAAGCTCTCTGGTCCAATGATCCAGAAGGCTGATCATGGGACTTTCCAATGGCAGAGGCCAGCTCTGGAGTCTTCCCCCATGAGCCCATTTTGGGAGTAGAAGTGGGTCCTAACTCAAAGCTTTAAAAAAAAATGATCCTCTGCTAAGCTGGCACTGTAAGCACAAGTGATGCATCTTGTAGCTAACTGAATATCATTGTTTCTCTCTAGGATCCTTCCTAAGAAGCACAGAGACCCTCTTTGTTTCAAAATGTCCTGCAGCTGCTGCCTGACATTAGAATGACCTTAGACCACTGTTTTTACTTTAATGCTGTGAGCAAGTTATCTCCCCTCTGGCTTTTCTCAAAAGCAAAGAAAAAGAAGTTACCAAGTATAAGGGGGGAAAAAAATCTCAGAATTAACATAAGTTCATACCAGATAGCCCTCAAATATAGTAATCATTTTATTTTATTTTTTGTGGAGCAATGAGGGTTAAGTGACTTGCCCAGGGTCACACAACTAGTAAGTAAGTATCAAGTGTTTGAGGCCACATTTGAACTCAGGTCCTCCTGAATCCAGGGCCAGTGCTTTATTCACTATGCCACCTAGCTGCCCTCCATATTAGTTATTTCAATTATCTTTTCACTAAGTATATTATCTAGTTCAACATTCATATAAGATAAGCAAGGGGAGAATACTTAATGAGGCTTAAGTAACTTTTACTAAAACCACAGAGTTGTTGGCAAAGGTGGAAAAATTGTTGCTGTTTCTTGATTCCAGTGCTTTATGTTGCTTCTCAATGATTAATAAAAATTTACTGCTAAGATAGTGGAGTGGAACAAATCAGAAGAATTTTTTTTTATGTTTTCTAGGTCGAACAAGCTGGATGATATAATAAATCTTGATGACAAGTTTCTCTTGCCTAATAAGTGATGTGCTTTTCCCTTACCTTCACAAAGAATGTGATTGAAAAAATTTTGAACTGCTAGCATTGTAGGTGCCAGGAAGGAGTAAGGCTAATGAAGCCTAGTGGATAGAGAGCCTCTCTCAGTTAAGAAGATCCTGGTTCAAATTCTGTCTTAGGTACCTATTCCTGAGATAAGCCACCTAACCTCTCAGGCAATTCTAGACTCTAAGCTGTCAGTCTTCATTGAGAGAGGGAATTTCTCACCAAGATTTTCCCTCCAGACTTAAATGATAGTTTTAGATGACAACAAAAATTATTAGTGTAAACAGGCAAACAGCCTTAAGGAAAGGGCAATGATTTCCATAGGAAGTATCAGACAAGGAACAATGAGCTGTGCATTTGAGCATTCCTCTCTTTAATCACTGACCAATTAATACCCTTCTGAGCTGCTTGTCTCCACAGCCACAGAGATGGGAGACTGGACCTAGGAAAAATGCACAAGTTACTGACACTTCCTAAAGTGAAGTGATACCATAGTTAAGTCACAAATATAGGTACATCAGACAGTTTTTTAATCTCCTTTTCCATTTGGCTTTTCAAACTGTTGACTTTTTTCTCATGACTCTCCTGCATCACTCTCATTTCCCTTTCCATTCTTTCCTCCTTTTCTCTTCATCTTCTTTCTATTTCTCCTACTTTCTCTTCAAAGTCCCTTTTGAGAGCTTCCATGGCCTGAGACCAGTTCATATTTTTCTTGGAAGCTTTGGATGTTGGAGCTTTGACCCTGTTATTATCTTCTTCTTCTGAGGTTGTATTGTGGTCTACTTTACCCCCCAAAGAAGTTTTCGATGGTCTTCTGTTTTCTCTGCCTGCTCATCCTGGCTTACTGTTTCTTGTCTTTTAACTCCTTTAAGTATGGCACTGCTTCCAAGACACACTGTTCAAGCTACAGCCTTGCCTGGGGGATGATTGGGCTTCTTCTCAGCCTGCCTGGCCTAGCTTTCATTTGATTTTAAACTCTCCACTGGGGGGTGGGAGCTGCTTCTCGGCTCCACTCCTGTTCTCAGCTTCAGAGGGTCCCAGGTGTTTTGGGTTGGGGGTGGGGCAGACTTTAATCTCACCTGGCCTGTTCTCAGGTCTGGAGATAACCTCAGGCCTGTTTGCTAAGAAACCAACCAGCAACGCTCTCTGGTGTGGTTCTCAGCTTCTGATGACACTGCTCCCCTGCTCCCCTGCTCCCCTCCCCGACCCGGGTCTCCCGCTACTGAGGATTTCTTCCTGGTTGCCCGCTGGGGTGGGACAGTCGAATCCTTACCCCCAATCCACTGGTACCCCTGCACTTACCCCACCCCGCCCCGCCCAGGCCGGCCGTTCAGTCTGACCACGCGCTCGTTTCCAGAAGATGCCGGTGCTGTAGCCAATTCCAAGGCACTGGGGCAAATTCCTCTGGTGGGTGTCTGGTGTGTCGGCCAGATTGCAGGGATAGGCTTTATTCATGGCCCAGCACGGCCCCCTGAAATCTATCTATAGCTGGAGAAAACTCTCAGACCATATTTTTGTGTGTTTTTCTGCCCCAAGGGTTCTTTTATTGCTATTTTGGGGGTTATTGTATCAGGAGCCCTGTGAGCTTAATTTCTTTCCTCCGCCATCTTGGCTCTGCCCCCCCCCCCACAAATATAGGTACAGAAGGAAAAAATCAATCAGTAAGCATTTATTAAGTTTATCATGTACCTGGAGAAACCTAGACATCAGGACCATGATGGCTGTTGCCCCAGAAAGCACTTCCCACTCTCCTCTCCTGCTCCCATTTTGTCTTTCACCCTGTAGTTGCAGAATGGTGAGGACAGTTTGGAAAATAACTAAAACTCCACAGTTCTTTGGGGCTCCTTCCCTTAGAGGGCCTGCTGATTATAATCTTCTTTTTTGTTTGTTTGTTTTGTGAGGCAACTGGGGTTACGTGACTTGCCCAGGGTCACACAGTAAGTGTTAAATGTCTGAGAGGCCGGATTTGAACTCAGGCCTCCTGAATCCAGGGCCAGTGCTCTATCCACTGCGCCACCTAGCTGCCCTGATTATAATCTTAATGATACAACATGCCTAGATGAACTTTCTAGAACAGAGACTGTGCTGTCTACCCTCCAGTCCTGGTGATGTCTGTTCTGCTCTTTCTACTACAGCAGCCACTTAGTAATGTCTCTATGGGTTAGATAGGCATGAAACAAACACAATACAATACATGTTTACTACACAGTTTTCAAAATATTGTTTTTAGGTTCAAGCTATCTAGTGATTTGGGGTTTTGTCTACCACATTATGACAACTTATTTCTTACAACACAGTGCTCATGTTTAATTTGTTTGGGTGTAAGAGAAACAGGAACAATGAAAAGATGAGCTAGCTTTTACCAGAGTACCAGGTAGGCACCAACATCATAATTAACTTGATGGCACCCTAGTAGCCTGCAAAAGTTAAAACAATTTTCAGCAAGCCACTACCTTATTTCCAGGACATACTTTAAGCATTAGGCAAACTATTTCATCCATGAGTTTAACTAGGATCAGACTAGCACATTGGGCCATCTTAAAAATCACTGGGATGTAAACCTTTGCAGACATAGCAGATTGCTTGTAGAGACCACTAACTTTGCTACCTTTTTATCCAATGTGTCGAAGGCTTTCTTGAGGCTTCTCTGAGCATCAGGTTAATTTGGATAATTTGGTGTGAATAGGAAAAGGGAAAAAGTCTTTTCCTTTGCTTCATAAGGAGTCACTGGGAAATACTGACCAAGCATGGGGAAGGACACAAGGCTTGCAACCTGAGTAAACTAATGCATGAATGAAATTCAATCTTCCTAGCTAAGCTAAGAGTGAAGATTGGGAACCATACATAAGTTGGGACAGGTGAGTATGCATAGAAGCATGTGTGAGGGGTCATGTGTGTGTGTGTGTGTGTGTGTGTGTGTGTGTGTGTCTGTGTGTGTGTGACATCAAGGCAAGTTTGTGGGCCTGACTAACTAAAGGGCTAGAAATGTGTTGACTAGTCCTCCGGTAAGTTGGCCTGGCCAACTTACCTGGGTGGGGAGAGAAGAAGTAAGGCACAGAAACAGAGTTGTTGAAGGACCTGGAAACTATACAGTGAAATGACCCAATGTTGAGAGGACTGGCCAGAACCAAAGAGCAATGAAGCAAGTCTCTGGGCCTCAATTATCTCACCTGTAAAATGAGGGAATTGGAATGGATGACCTTTAAGGTCCTTTCCATCTCAAAACTCAGGATCCTATGATCCATGATGAAAAGAAATGAAAACAGATTTTGGGTACTGTGACCCATGTGGATTACACAGGTCTGGAGAAGAAAGGCAAATAAACTCCCCACTGATGCTTTTTCCCACCTTAGAGTGTCTCACCTCTAGGATGATGCTGTAGATCTAGAGAGATTTACCAGAAGCTCACCATAGGCCTGGGTTTCTTGACTCCCTCATAATCCCAAGTTATCTTTCTACGTAGGGGAGAAGGAAGTATGTTGTATGCTCAGAGTGATTATGGGGGAGCCTTCAATATTGAATCCAGTCTGTATGAAGTCAGAGCTTTGTTAACAGACTATTGGTCACATCATTTACTAATAATATTATTTCCATTTACTTGGTTTGGGACATAGAATAAGAAAGAAGGATAAAGAGAGTCACTTTGAATTGTGAGTATATGAGTATCCAAGATGAGAGATTCAACTCGTTCTGCTTATCCCAAGAGGGTAGAACTGGTGAGTAGTAGTTAGAAGTTGCAAAAAAGGTTTGGTGTACTGAAAAACTTCCTAACAATTAGAGCTATCTCAAAATGAAACGGCAGTGAGTTGCCACTTCTTAGAGGCCTCCTAGTAAGGTTGGATGACCACTTCGTAGGGATGTGGTCCTGGGAACTATTGTTCAAGTATGGGTTGGACTAGCCAGCTGCTAAGATCACTAATTCTGAGATTCTGTCATGTTGTAAAAAGAAACAAAGAAAATTATTACACTGTTATGATGGTCCCCAAAGCCTGAATTCTCAGACTCTGTTCTCAAGATTCCCATTCTAGTAGCATCAAATTATTTGCTATATATCATTTCCCAATATAAAAGATTCATTTCACCAGTTTTAAAAATACCTTTTGTATCCTTAAAGTATTTTAAAGCTTATAATTTACTGTATTTTTAAACCAATAATGAGTTTTATATCAAATGTAAAACAGAATTAAATCACCTCCTTTCAGGATTGCCAAGTAATCACTATCTTAATTACAATAATCTAGTAAAGTAGATAAGAGACAAATACTATGTCTATTTTTTTTTCTAGGTCAGACCTGTGGTTTCATTGGTACAGACAACTCCTTACAAGAAAACTCCCTGTACCAGTACAGATTTGCAACTGTTTTACAATTTGTAGGCTTAAAGTATTTCTTGGGGACATTGAGAGATAAAATAACTTGTCCAGGGTCACACAGCCAATAAACATTAGATTTAAAATCTAAGTCTTTCTGACCCTGGCTCTCTATTCACTAGGCAACACTGCTTCCTGTGTTAATTCTATACATTGTTAGTTCACAATAGTATAAAAATTTGTATTTGTGATACTTTTTCATTGCTTTAACCATATGAGGCCATGCCTATCAAAGGCCAATGGTCCTATCAACATACCTGAGTTGTTATTTTTAAAGATTGCTTATATGATTTGATGTTTTGCTGAATACAGAAAAATGCTACAAGATTGTTGGGAAATCCAACAATCCGTTTTGAAAATTTCAAGGAATTTCCCTGTGAAAACCTGTGGTTAGTCAGACAGGAATATATGGCATCTTGCTATGGGCAAGTCATTACCTGCCATGTTGGAGGAAAGTAAGCTATTTAAAATGTATCTGGGTAGTTGTGCAATGCTATAATGATGAGAAGGAAGAGATTCTTCTTTAATCATCAGGTCATCTTCAGGTTTTATGGAGCAAAGGATTTGATTTTTAAAAACAAAGCCCAATTATATAGCATTTGATAAACTAATAGGGTTTGGTATGAATTCCACTGGCTGACTGTTTAAGTAGAGATTGTTCAGCAAATCAAGAGAGTCAATATGGTACAATGGAGAAGAGCATTAGATTTGGAGTTGGAGGATCTGGTTCAACTCTCATCGCTGTCACCTGTACAAAAACTAATTGTTAATAAGCAATCTTGGGGCAGCTAGGTGGCGCAGTGGATAAAGCACTGGCCCTGAATTCAGGAGTTCCTGAGTTCAAATCCGGCCTTAGACACTTGACACTTACTAGCTGTGTGACCCTGGGCAAGTCACTTAACCCCCATTGCCCCGCAAAAAATAAAAAAATTAAAAAATAACCAATCTTGAAAAAATATATATAATTGGACTTATGAAAAATTATGATTATATGAAAATGATAAATTTAGAAAAATTATAATTGGGCCATAAGTCCTGCCGTGGTCGCCATTCAAATGTAAAAATATTTTTGATGACTAACCTAATTTGGGGGGCTAAAGCTGACTGGAGGACTAATCTGGGGACTTTTGACTATTTGGCTATCTGACTTCGTTAATTTAAAGTGGGCTGTTTATAAAGTTCCACCACACTGCTCCACTATTGATAATCTAAAGATTAAGAAGCCTCTTAACTAAATAATCAAAGCAGAGTTTATTTATGAGATACTATTTCAAATTAGGAATACAGATAAATAAAGTGTACAACCTTACTGCTTTCCTTCGGTCTCTTTGCACTGCATCTCTTTCCCACCTGCTGCAATTCAAACTTCTTGAATACAATAAGGGCCTTAGCCTTGAATACAATAAGGGCCTCAGGGCACATTACACTTTCCCTGGTTTGTATTAAGGCCTGTAACCTTGTCAGCCCTGTCTCTCCTTTTCCAAACTGAACTCTCCTTGTCCGTGCTCCCCTCTAGTCAGCCCCTCCTTGCTCCTCCTTTCAATCTTGTCTATCTAGTCCATCCTCTCCTCTAGTCAGCCCCTCTCCTCTAACTCCCAGGTCTATATATACCTTTTCTTTGCTCCACTCAAATCTCAGGGCTTCCTTTGCCCCCCACAGACCAAGCTAATCCTCCAGTCAGAGCTGCAGCTGGTGGGGGGAGGGTGCACTCCCATTTCACATGCCTCAGCACAGGCCATCTGGGATCCCTCCGATAGCTCCACTCAGGTCCCAGGGAGCTGGGGCCTCTTTTTTTTTTTTTTCAGCTGTCTGACCTGGTGTCTTGTATAGCCCACGGGGCTTTTTCACTCAGCTGAAGCTGAGGAGGACTGGGAGAGACCCCGAGGGCCCAAGGCTCTCCAATCTCAGACCAAAGGCAGGGTCCCCAAATCAAAATAAATTTCCACAGACCTACTACCCATGGGACCTTATACAAATCACTTAATCTCTTAAGCCTTAGTTTCCTCCTGTATAAAATGAGAAAACTGGACTCAATGGGCTCTAAGATCCCTTCCAACTCTAAAACAATGATCTCAGTTCTGAATCTATTATCTTCATTTTTACCATATTTCCTCATTTTATGAGACATGAATCAGTTAAAAGTTTAAAATCTCTACTGTTCTTCCTCACTTCAAGAACCTATAATTTCACTGATGTGGGTACTTCCTCCACACAGCCAGTTTGCAACCCCTCTTTAACTTAATAGATGGTCTTCAAGAGTTGCTGGGGCAAAAAAAAATTTCATCACCCTGCAGCCAAATTGGTTCAGAGCCCCTGTGCGTTTAGCTAGGGTGGTCCTCAAGCAACAGACAAGCAAACCAACTCCAGGTCCACATTCAAGATTTTACAGCTTAGTAAGATCTCACAGAAATTACATTTAGCTGGCATAGCCTCAACAACTGATACCATGAGAAGACATCAAGGTAGGTCTTTGGTATTATTTCATACTTCCCTCAAGCTACCTAAAAGTTCTTACCCACCTTAAAGGGGTAGATATCTCTAGAAAAAACAGCTGTGTCTGATTCATACTACTGTATATTTTTTTAACCAAAATCTTCACCCCCTTCAACATTTTAGCCTATAGGGTGTTAAAGAGAGTATTATTGTTAAAGATAATAAGGGAGTATTATTATTAAAGATAATAGAGTATTATTAAAGATAATGAGGGACCTAAACATGACTTACTAGATCTCATGCTAACAAAAATCTTCTTTCCATCTGCAAAGTTTATTACCAAAGACCTTATTTCCTAAGATTTTTACATTTAAGCTGACTATATTTTTTCTCTGCATCTTGTTCCTTCCATCCTCAGCTCTCTCCTCCCAGGTCCTGGTTTTACATTCGGAAACAATGAAAGCCATTGGTCTGAGGTTATAAAGGGCAGA
The DNA here is from genome assembly GCF_019393635.1 of Dromiciops gliroides. NCBI lineage: Eukaryota > Metazoa > Chordata > Mammalia > Microbiotheria > Microbiotheriidae > Dromiciops > Dromiciops gliroides. The sequence continues at coordinate 182,873,537 of NC_057865.1, read as the reverse complement.
AAAGTGCAAGGTAAAAAAATAAATTAAAAAAGAAATTTTTTAAAAAAGAAAGGTACGGGGGCAGCTAGGTGGCGCAGTGGATAGAGCACAGGCCCTGGAATCAGGAGGACCTGAGTTCAAATCCTGTCTCAGACACTTGACACTTACTAGCTGTGTGACCCTGGGCAAGTCACTTAACCCCCATTGCCTCACAAAAAACAAAAAACAAAGCAAAAAACAAAAAAAAAAAGAAAGGTACAAGGTAGAGAATGGAATATTTTGCCAGGAGAGTTAGGTTAGGAAACACTACTGCCTTCCTCTATTCTGTGCTATTTCTTCATGTTATGCTAAGATGGAGGTGGAGGAAGAAAAGAGGAGGTAGTTAGGTTAAGGAATACATTAGTGGGAGAGTAGTAGGGTCCTGGGCATAGTGGAGGAGAGGAGGAAATTTGGAAAAGGCAACCATATCAGCGTTTCAGATGTGATACTTTCTGAAGTTTTGCCATTTTTATTCTTTCCCTTAATTACTCTCTAACCTTAAGAAATTGTAGCTGGGCCCACCAGAGCTGGAGTACTACATCATTCCAAGCTCTATATCCAGGCATGCAGTTTGGACAGGTTTCAGTTCTGAGGGAGTTTTTCTTTAATTAGAGAATCAGTCTTCATCATTCAATAGAAACTGCTCTTTCCAAAGTTACCAATGATCTCTTAATTACCAAATCTAAAGGCCTTTTATCAATCCTCATTCTTCTTGACCTCTCTATATCATTTGAGACCTTGATCACCATCTTCTTGTGGATGCTCTCTCCTCTCTAGGTTTTCACGATAACTGTTGTCTCCTTATTCTCCCCCTACCTGTCTGTCCACTACTCAAACTCCTTTGCTGAATCTTCCTCCAATACATACCCACTAACTGGGGGTATCCCTCAAAGATCTGTCCTAGGCCAGGGTATTGTTAGGTTCCAATGAGATAATGGATATAAAGCACTGTGCAAACCCATATGAATGCCAGTTATCATCATCCCCATCCTCATCCAGCAAGTTACTAGACTTCCAGTCTAGATGATGACTTCATTCTCTGAGTCTTCTACTACACTCCTGCTGAGTTTAAGCAATGTTTATAAAGTAGTACAGGTTTGTGGTGGTAAATGTTTAACAACTCTAGCTCCCTGGGCAGGAAAAAGCACATGAACACAATTTTAAGTTTAATCCACATTACTAACACTTTCTTAAGTCTAGACAATCAAGAAAACAATAAATCAAGCCCTGATATGTAGTGATAGCTGATTTCTGAGGTGTAAATGTTCACACTGAAAGTTTAACAGAGAGCTGGCTGTAGTATCCTTTTCTCTTCTCTTTCCATGTTGTTTCAATTGGTGATCTCACCAGCTCCCATAATTCGAATTATCATCTCTATACAGAAGATTTTCAGGTCTACTTATCTAGCTGTGACCTATCTCCTGTCATCCAGTATCCCATCATTAATTACCCATTGGACATCTTGAATTGGATGTGTTGTCACTATCTCAAATTCAAAATGTCTGAAACAGAACTCATTATCTTTCTCCTCAAACCCTCCTCTGTTCCTAGCTTCCTTTATTACAGTCCAGGGTCCAGCATCCAGTCAATTGGGCTGGACAGCTTGGTGTGATCTCTACTCCTCACTCACACTCATCCCACGTACCCACTCAACTGCTTTGTTGCTTCTACCTTTATGACATCTCTCATGTGTGTCCCCTTCTCTTTATTTACACAGCCACCTCATCTTGGAGTAGGCCTTCTATCATCTCTCACTTGGACTACTGTAATAACATGCTGGTTGGTTTCTTTGCCTCGTCTCTTCCCACTCCAATATATCCTTTACTCTATTACCAAAGTAATCTGCCAAAAGCCAGGTCTGACTTGGTTCTCTATTACCTCTAGGATCAAATATCAAATCCTCTTTAGCTTTTAAAGCCCTTCACATTCTAACTCCTTCTTACTTTTCCGGTCCTTTTTGCACCTTACTCCCCTCCATATATTTTACAATTCAGTGACACTAACCTTCCTGCTGTTCCTTGCACTCAGCAGTCTCTCCCAAACCTGTGCTTTTTCACTGGTCATCCTCTGTGCACAGATTGATCTCCTTCCTCCTGGCTTACCTGGCTTCCTTCAAGACTCAGCTCAAAATCTACTTTCTACAAGAGGTCTTTCATAGTCCCCTTCACTGCTAGCGCCTTCTCTGAGATTACCTTCCATCTATACTGTATGTTCATAGTTATTTGCATGTTTCCCCCCATTAGAACAGGAGATCCTTAATGGCAGAGACTTTACCTTTCTTTGTATCCTAGCATTTAATACAGAGCCTGGCCCATATTAAGTGCTTATTAAATTCTTACTAAATGACCAAGTGACTCTATGGTGCCCAGAGGAAAATAGCTTTATAACAGTTGACAATATGGCAAATAGGGCCTTCTCAAAAAGCAGGAAAGGGAGGGGCAGCTAGGTGGTGCAGTGGATAGAGCACTGGCCCTGGATTCAGGAGGACCTGAGTTCAAATCCAGCCTCAGACACTTGACACTTACTAGCTGTGTGACCCTGGGCAAGTCACTTAACCCCAATTGCCTCATCAAAACACACACAAACACACACACAAAACCAACAACAACAACAACAAAAACCAAAAAGCAGGAAAGGGAAGAAGAGAAGGATAAAAAAGATATTCAATATATAATATGATACGATATAGGACAGGTAACTTACTCCTATATACAAAAAAAGATGCTAAACATTAAAAGAATCACGAGTTAATAGAAAAGGATTCACAACAACTTATAACTACTACTAAGAGCAAATACTCAAATTTCATCAAAACATGAATACTTTGTAGGGTTGCTGATTAGGCAGTTTACATTTCAACACAGCTCTCTGCACTACTGCTCTACTCCAAACCCAAACCTCCATTGAACTCCTAGTTCATCTTCCTCTGCAATCAACCACTTCTAATACTGTCATAATCTCATTTGACCTAGGAGTTCTAGACCTTTAGTATTCACAAAGCCACTTCCAATTACAGATACATCCCCTTCAGGGTACTCATCCAACTATTATCAGGAAAAAGCAAACATAAAAAAAGGTAAAAGCACTCAAGGACTCTAATGCAAGCTCACCTATATGTGGTCCTCTTCACAAGCTGCCACATGGGTAAGGTTGTTCTCATACTAGGGTGATTCTGGAGAATCAGAGACAAAAATATTGCATCAGGTGAAAGCTCTTTTCTTTTAACTGATACATCCTCTGTCCTTCTGCTGAAAGGTGTATAGAACATAGCCAAGAACCCACTTAGAGCTCTCCAAGGTACACTGAAGTACAAAATCCTTTCAGTGCTAGGCTACCAATAGTTAGAACCAGACCCGAAACCACCCTGGGGTCAACTGGGTCTAGAAAAAGTACTTTGCTTGGGTGTAAAATAGATGGTCTCCAATGTCTCTTACTTCCCATATTTACAGATAGATTCTCAAGCTTTAGTATGGAATCAAAGCCAGTTGAATTAATCTCTTTCTTTTGTCTAAACTAAAGACAATGTTAGTATCAACACCATGGTAACTCTACTCAGGCCAGTTCTCCTAATCAAAGTTCAAAGAATTTCCAGCAATAAAGAGCCAGTGCTGCCCTCTCTCCACCTATAAATATTTCTCTCATTGTAAAAAGATTATAAGGTAGAGGAAGGTACATTGAATTTGAACTCTGAAAAGCTATGTTCAAGTTCCAGCTCCACAATCCAACACTGACTGCTTGTGTGACCTTGAACAAGTACAGAGCCTGCCCCTTCCCAGACCCCCTCTTTCAACTTCAGTTTCACATCCATAAGATTAAGTTAATAATATTTGTACTATATACCTCAAAGGCAATGGTGTGCTGGTCAGTGTCTAACAATTGGTTCTCCAGGGGGGAAAATGTATGCACTACCCACTTTTAAGTTTAATCTGCATTAATAACATTTTTCTCCATCACCTTCTTAAGTCTTGACAACCAACAAAACAATTCAACCTCAGATTTTTATTATTTCCTGATTTCCAAGTTTCACAATGTAAATAAAACAATCTCCTCTTGTAAGCCTAAGTGAGCTTGCTCTATCTAGTACACCACTGTTTTGTGAACCTCAAAGCACTATACAAATGTAAGTTATTGATAATGGTTGGGAATCAGCCAGAAACCAGCAGTCTGTTTTTGCATTTGGACCCATTCTCAAAAAATATCTCTAGAATCTTACCTATCACATTTTGATCAAGCTTAAGGAGTGACTGTGAAATATTTATTGGTGTTTTAAAGGAAATATGTCCAAATGCATGATTGAACATACTTATACAGTTTAAGACAAAGGGTAGAACTAGTTCCCATGTTATCAAGACCCTAGAATTGTTTGTATCAGTCTATTTCTTGCCAGAATATTTGCATATAGAAAAATATCCCTAACAAAATATTTATTTCTAGTAAAATATAATTTTCTTGGCCATCTTATCTCCTTAATTTCTATTTTCTTGGCCTAGATGTTCATGCAGCTAACTTGATCTTCCATTTTGCATATTGCTATCTAGCATCTTCCATGTCCTTTATATTCCAGAGCTGGTCTACAACAAAATTACAATCATCATGTCTTCATAAAATTCTTTAGTTTACCATTTACATTGTGACAAATTCATTATGTATCTGAAGATTTTTGTACTGTCAATCTAAAGAAATGAGCATTTTTGTCATGCAAAAACTAACAATATACATGAGATAATTTATGTTTCTTAACGGTATATGCTATCCTCTACCCCAGTCTCCTCTGCTGCCCTTTTCCCTAGATAGTTTCTAAAGATAATATTTTATGTCATTCCTTTGAAAGGAAGAACTTTTTATTTGTTTTTAAGATGTCACCTTGTTCTCTTTCCTTTAAATTCATTTTAAGAAGCCTTCAAGTGAATTTTCCTCACCATTATTTTCCACTTTTTTTTTTGTAGTTGTATTGTAAACTCTTTGGAACAAGAATTGTCTTCTATCTAGCTATAGAGTGGCATTTATTTTTTCAGTGCTTCATACTTTCAAACTTCTTTTTGAAAGAAGTATCAGTTGTCACAGGATAAAGCAATTCAAAAAGGAAGATCATGTCATATGAACTGAAAAATCTACTAGAGTAAAATTATGTAAAAAACAGATTAGACATATTGTCTGGGTCTAAATGACTTAACAAATGTGTATGTGTTCTAAAAGGGGAACCTGAGCTACTAAAGTATAAGATGTTAAAAGGTAGTAGGGGAAAAAATTAGAAGAAACAATAATATGTTCAACATTAGTGGATGGCAAGGGGATTCAACAGATCCCAATTTATCAGGATGCCTTTCTTAATTGAAAATTAGAAACAATTTAAATTTGGGAGTTATGTTTTTCTCGGTCAGTTTTCCTAAAACTTAGAGCTAGTAACTATATTTTTACTAAAGTTATATGTGGAAACTATTTCATTCAGGTGATTTATTATTTTTAGTAGAAGTTTTTAAAATAGGCTATGGTTTTTGTGTTTTAAATCTTCCTTTAAGTGTTGGAAATATAGCACCTGGGCCCCTGAGGAGGCAGCATAATACAGTGAGAAGAAGAGTGCTGGATTTGGAATCAGAAAACAGTGGGCTCAAATCACAACAGAGCCACTGAATCACCCAGGACCAAACCAAGAAACATCACCTGGCCTCATAGTAAAGCAAAGGACATTTGCTTAAAAGAGACTGAAAGTTAAATAACAAAGACTTAAATCAAACAGCAAGCGTCCATTTCCTAAAGCTAAACACCTTGTAACTGTTTCCTGGGAGTGCTACCGGTTTGGGCTTTGGTTTATTTAAACATTTGTCCTTGAAACTCAGTGAGAGCAAAGTGCAAGTCATCATAGCTAGATGCTAGATTAGCATCCCCAGCAGCAGTACTGGGTTACTGGGGATTCTTAGCACTAGATCCATACAAACAGAAAATTCAGACTGTCTTGAGTATGCTATTTCTCTCCCAAGTAAGTAAATGAACATTGGGAATGTGGGTCACCATGAGAGTTTTGTTTCTCAGTACAGCACAGCTTGTTTCTTTTTTTTAAATGTTATTTCATTTTTTTTCAATGAACTAATATTCAATGTTTTCCTCCCAGCTGCCCCACCCATCCACCCACCCCAGATTGAAAATAACAAAACCCTTGTAACAAATCTGCATAAAAGGCAAATAAAACAAATTCCTGAATTGACCTTGTCCAAACTATATCTATCTATCATCTGTTTATCTATCTATCTATCTATCGTCTATCATCTATCTATCACTTGACTGTCTACCATCTGTCTGTCTGTCTGTCTGTCTATCTATCTATCTATCTATCTATCATCTTCATTCTGCGCCGTGAGTCTATCATCTTTCCCTCAGGAACTGGATAGCATGCTTCATCAATAGTCCTCTGGAATCATGGTTGGTCAAAGTTCTATAATTTTCCAAAATTCTTTGTCTTTACAATATTGTTATTCTATAAATCATTTTCCTACTTCTACTCACTACACTCAGCATCAGGTCAAGCAAGTCTTTCCAGGTTACTCTGAAACTGTCCCCTTCAACAGTTCTTACAGCACAATAGGATTCCACCATATACTTACATGCATACATACACACATATGCATACATATACATATATATGACATATGTTCATATGTCATATGTTCAGCCCTTACCCAATTTATTGGCATCCTCTCAATTTCCACTTTGATGCCACTATGAAAATTGTTGCTGTAAATATATTTGTACCTATGGGTCCTTTTACTCATTCTTTGATCTCTTTGGTGTATAGATATAACAATAATATCCACAACATCTATTTAAGTATAGTAGTTAAGGGCAGCTATAGAAGGATGCTGGCATGGGATTTAGGAAGCTTTGTAAAGAACATTGTTATTTCCCAGTATAGGAACTGGGAGAACTGGATGTCAGGGCTAGGTCCTGATCATTATTCTCCCTCTGTCTGGTTCTCTTCTCTCTGTTGCCTCACTTAGGTTTTATCCCACACAAGATTCCACCTTTCCAAATCAATATAATGACAACTATTCATAAAATCTTCTGTATACTAAATGTAGCATGTATAAAGAAGAGGGGAAGGGAATAAGCATTTATACAGTGCCTACAATGTGGCAGGCTAAGTACTTTTTACAAATATTTTTTCATTGATCCCCACCACAACCTGGAGTAAGTGTTATTATTATCCTTGTTTTAGAGCTGAGGAGACTGAGGCAGAGATTAAGTGACTTGCCCAGGATCATAAAGCTAGTAAATATCTAGGCTGGGTTTGAACTCAGGTCTTCATGACTTCAGTTGCGTTATACACTGTGCCATCAGCTGCCTACTTCAGAGAGGGCAGATACTCTCCACATTAGTCAATATAGTTATTTTTTTGATAAACATAAATAAAACTATAGATTTGTGGGCATAGTTACCATATTAACAACATATATTTTATGTTCTTCATATTTTTAATTATAGTATAACAAGGAACTGTACTACAATTTGTCCAACAAAGTGGCTGCCTAGCTTCTGTTTAAAGACCTCCAAGAAGAGGGAACCTATTCCACTTTTAGACATCTTAACTTTTAGGAAGTTTGAGCTGATGTTAAACCTAAATTTGCCCCTTTGCAATTTTGACCCATTCATTCAGACAAACATTTAATCAGCATCATCTCATCAACATGTATTTATTAAGTATCTCCTATTTGACAACCACTTTGCCAGCCACCCAGTGCTCTCTGTTCTGCACTCTGGGGTCAAACATTACAAATCTAATCCCTCTTTCATATGATAACCCCGCCTTTTAAATACTTGAAAACAGCTATTACATTTCTCCTGAGTCTTCTTTCCTCTAAGTTAAACATGCCGATATCCTTCAACCAATCTTTATATGACAAGAACTCAACAGCCTTCACCATCATGGTTGGTTTTTTTCTGGATATTCTCTAGTTTATCAATGTCCTTCTAAAACTGGGGTGCCCAGAACTGAACTGGTATGATCTCATTTGGGTTATTCTAGATGCTTGTTGATTTCCCTGCTAACTCTCAAAATGAGGTCTGATGAGGGCAAAGTAGAAATAGAATTGTTATTTCCCTATTCCTGGAAGCTATGCAGTCCAATGTAGTTCAAAATCACATTAGCTTTTTTTTGTCAGTCATACTACTGACTCATATAAAGCTTGTAATCAATTAAAACTCCAAGATCTTTTGCAAAACAAATGCTATTTCTCCATACCTCTCCCATATTGTACTTTTGAATTTTTTTGTACCTAAGTGTAAGACTCTATGTTTTGGGGCAGCTAGGTGGCACGGTAGAGAGAGCACCAGCCCTGAATTCAGGAGGACCTGAGTTCCAATCCAGCCTCAGACACTTAACACTTACTAGCTGTGTGACCCTGGGCAAGTCACACAATTGCCTCACAAAAACCCCAATTGCCTCACAAAAAAAAAAAAAAGACTCTATGTTTCTCTCTATTGAGTGTCATCCTATTAGATTCAGCCCAATGTTCTAACCTGTCAAATATTTTTGATTCCTGAATCTGACATCCAGTGTGTTACCAGACATCCCAGCTTATTAGCCTATGCAAATTTAATGAACATATAGACTATACCTTTAACCAAATCTTTGATAAAAATATTAAACAGAGGGGGCAGCTAGGTGGTGTAGTGGATAAAGCACCGGCCCTGGATTCAGGAGTACCTGAGTTCAAATCTGGCCTCAGACACTTGACACTTAACTAGCTGTGTGACCCTGGGCAAGTCACTTAACCCTCATTGCCCTGCAAAAAAAAATATATTAAACACCACAGGGCCAATCACAGATCCCTGAGGTACTCCACTTGAAACTTATCACATTTACACTGAACCACTGACAATCACTCTAAGTCAGACTATTTAACCAGTTCTGAATTTTTTCAATTGTATTATTATCTAGTCCACATTGCTTCCTACAACATAGGTGTCAAACTTGTGGAGGCCAGCAACTTCTGAGTGAGGCCCAAACAAAAATGTAACTAGGAAATGTTTAACAAAATAAATAGAAATATAGTACAACATAGAAAATGTTAATTTGTGGTTTTCTAAGGTAATAATGCTCAGCAAGAATCCATTTCTATTTGTTTGACACCACTTTTTCTATACAACAATGATATTAAATAATTTATTAAAATTTTTGCTAAAATTTAGGTAAACAATAACAAGAGTAATCTTTTCATGTATCAATTTAATAATCCTTCCAAATAAAGTTAGTCTGGCATTACCTGTTCTGGATGAATCATGCTGGCTCTTGGTAATCACTACTTCCCTACAAACACATCCATGTGTCTTCATTTCTCCCCAGTTTTCAAAAAGTCCTCACTTAAACCATCTATCCTTTCCAGATCCTCCCTTTCCTGACTAAACACTTTTCTTCTTACTCTCTTCCTAACTCTTTGTACTCTTGCTTCCAACCTCATCATTCAACCAAAATTGCTCTCTCCAAAGTTACTAATATCTTAATTGCCACATCTAATGGCCTTTTTAAACACATTCTTTGATACTGTTGATCACTCTCTTCTTCTTAATACTCTCTTCTCCTAGTTTTTGGGACACACTCTCTTCTGATTCTCCTTCTACCTGTCAGATCATTCCTTGAATCTCCTTTGCCCAAACTTCATCCATGTCACTCCTGCTAACCATGGGGGTCTGTCCTGTGCTCTCTTTTCTTTATCCTTTTTTTCCCTTCTCTCTTTTTTGCTTGGTGACCTCACCAGCTCCCATGGTTTCAATTATCATCTCAATGTAGATGACTTTCAGATCTACTTATCCAAATCTACTCACCTCTTGCATCTCCTATTTCCTATAGAATATCTTGAACTGTTTAATGTTAAACTCAATATGTCCCCAGTTGAACCCATTATCTACCCCACTCCCCTAATACTCTCTTCTTCCTATATTCTCTCTCTCTCTCTCTCTCTCTCTCTCTCTCTCTCTCTCTATATATATATATATATATATATATATATATATATATATAATTTTTTTTTTTGGTGAGGCAATTGGGGTTAAGTGACTTGCCTAGGGTCACACAGCTAGTAAGCGTTAAGTATCTGAGGCCAAATTTGAACTCAGGTCCTCCTGACTTCAGTGCTGGTGATCTATCCACTGCACCACCTAGCTGCTCCGTCTTCTATATTATATTAAGGGTACTACTATCCTCTCAGTCTACTCATTCTCTCTCACAATCTCTCCCCACCCTCCACTCAGCCACAGTTATTCAGTTATCAAGTCGTCTCATTTCTACATTTGTTATCTCTCTTTTATATGACTCCTTCTCTCCTCTGATACTACTACCCTCATCACCCTATGTATGAACTATTGCCACAGCCTTCTGATCAATCTCCCTACCTCAAGTTTCTCTCCAATCCATTCTCCACTCAGGTGTAAAATTGATCTTACTAAAGCATAAGTCTGACCATGTCATCCTCCCATTCAATCAACTCCAATGGTTCCCTAATACCTCCAGCATCAAAAATAAGACCCTCAATTTGGCTTTTAAAGGCCTTCATAAAGTGGGCCCTTTCTATCTTTTCAGTCTTTTTACATATTATTCTCTTCCACATACTTTGAGATCCAGTGACAATGATCTTCTTGATCTTTCTTGGATAGACATTATATCCACCATTTCTAGGCATTTTCCCTGGCTGTCTCCAATGCTTGGAACTCTCTTCTCATTTTTGCTTCCTAGTTTCAATGGCTTATTTCAAAATCTCGGCCAAAGTCCCAATTTCTGCAAGAATCCTTTTTTACTCTAACTTAATCTTATATATATTTATATATATATATATATGTGTGTGTGTGTGTGTGTGCGTGTGTGTGTGTGTGTATGTGTGTACACATGTATATAACCACACATATACATTGTATATGTAAAATAATTGTTTATTAAATGCTTGTTAACTAACTTATATTTACCAACCATCTCTTTAATGATCTATTCCAGAATCTTCCTATGAATTAAAGGAATTGTATTCCTAGAAATACAATCAGCAGTCTATTCTCTTTTCTGAAAATTGTGACATTTGTTCTCCAATTTTGTGATATCTCTCCATTTTCAATGATCTTTCACATATCACTGACAGAGGCTTAGCAGCCATATCTGCCAATTCTTTCGGGATCCAAGGATTCAGGCCAATTGACTTGAATTTAACAAGGCTAGCCAGACATTCTCTTACTATCTTCTTATCTTCAGAATCAAATCCCTGGTAGCACAGTGCCTAGAACATAGTAGGTCCTTAATAAATGTTTATTCACTGACTGACCCCTCTACTCTAACAAAGGTCCTATTTCTTCTTTGATACTTCTTTTTCTCCTAAGTTAACTTTTTAAAAATCCCTTTTTGTTATCCTTACCTTCACTTGCTAGTCTCAGCTCATTACAGTTTCCTGCTATATTCTCATTGTCATTCTGTTACCCAGCTTTGATTTCTATCTTCCATACATTTCTCTTAAAAGTCTAAGATGCTTGGTCCCAAATCACTTTTTCTTTCTTCCTCACCGAAATATTTTTTCTTTGTGTCTTCAGAATTTAATTCTTGAGCATGTCCCATTTCTACTGGGCTGACTTCCCTTGAAGCATTTTAGTCGTGGGATCCTATCTTTCTCCTCTGAACTTCATGGAATCTACTTTTCTCAACTTTCAGGTAAGGCTATATTCATATTTCCTCTTTGTCTCTATTACAAATTCTAGGAGGAAATGGTCAGATCCCCAAAGATTCCCATCATTTGTACCTCAGCCCCTCCCTGTTAGGGTCAATCAGATTTAGAATAGAATTTCCCCTTATTGGTCTTTCTCTCTTTTGAAGGATGGAACTAAAATTAAGGCAAATTTTAAAGTTATTAGCTGCTCTGCTTTTGGCAGAAATAGATCTCCAGATTTCTGGACAGTCAAAGTCCCCTGTCACTGTTATATTATGCATCTATGCGAGGGTCCTTATCAATTCCTTCTTTCTGTTCAATGATTAAATCACTTCTGTTTCCTCCTCCATTGATCTTCAACCAGATTCTCTCATGTGGCACCCTCCCTTCCATCTCCTTGTGGCTTCTTAATTTCCTTACATCAGATCAACATAACATTGTATCTTAAGATACAGTGGTAACTTCCCCTCCCCTTTTATCTATCCTTTTTCTTTTGAATAAAGTATATCCATCGAGAGCCACAATCCATTCGTGGGTTTCATTCCCCCAAATCTCCCTATATACAGATCAAATTCTGTCTCCTCCCCCTTTCCCTTTCATTATGTCCTCTAGTTCCTCTTGCTTATTGCCTAAACTTTGGGTATTTGTGTATAGACACTTGAGGCCATGGGTGTTACTACTGGCTCCTTTGCTGGATTTTGTCTCCTGTGAATTTCTGGGTTAATGCTTCTGCAATTTGTGTGTGTGTCTCCTCTCTATAATATTTAACTTGGGGATACACACACACACACACACACACATACACATAGAGATAGATATATGGAGAGAGACAGAGAGAGGCAGTCTTGTCTCTCCTTTAATGTTATTAGTTTAATGCCCTTTTTGATTAGATTTGCAAGATATTTGGAAAATACATTTTTATTAGCTTTTTTTAAGGTCAGGTAGGTTGTCGTCATCTATTTTGATAAGTCTTGAAGGGTTCTCTAGCATATCTTGGATAAATTCCCCAGGAAGAAAATATCCATTTATTGTTATTATCAGGTTTACAAATGGCCGCCTCAGTACCCCTCAGAAGAGAATCACTAGCTACTACTACACTTCTCTTCCTCCTCTATTCAGATCTTTTTCTCTCTCTCTTTTTTTTAATGAAGAAACTGAAGTTTATAGAAAGTAAATGGTTTGCCCAATGTAACAAGTGGCAGAGCCAGAATTCTAACCCGGGCCTTCTGACTCACTTTCCACTGTACCTTATTGCCTTTTCAATTCATTGATTTCCACAAGAAGAAGCCTTCCTCAACTCCTCATAATTCCAGTGCCTTCTCTTTTGTTTTGTTTTGTTTTTTGTTTTGTGGGGCAATGAGGGTGAAGTGACTTGCCCAGGGTCACACAGCTAGTGTCAAGTGTCTGAAGCTGGATTTGAACTCAGGTCCTCCTGAATTCAAGGCCAGTGCTTTATCCACTGCGCCACCTAGCTGCCCCTGTGCCTTCTCTTTTAAAATTATTTTCTATTTATCCCATATATAGCTTGCTTTATAGATATTTGCTTACCAACTCCCGCCAACTCCTCAATTAGATTGTAAGCTCTTTGAGGGCAGAGGCTGAATTTTGCATCCTTTTGTATACTCAAGGCTTAGCACAAATAGGCACTTAATAGATGTTCATTGAGTTATTGATGAATAAAAGGAGCCATTTTTCCCCATGGACTGATCTGGAGATGAAATGTTGAAAAGCAATTACTCTAAGAGAAAATAGTGAAATGAAAGAAGAGAATTCAGAGGAACAAAAGAGGGGAAAAATAAAGTTTATGGGTTTTTTTCTCTCCAGTATATATACAAGCGTACAGAAATCCATAACAATGATTGAAAAGGATAGAATCTTTTCTGCTACAAACATAATAATCTTATGAATGTAAGAAGTTCATGTGAAAACCTCACTCATCCTCCCCTACAGTTGCAAGCCAGAGGAGGAAGAGTTGTCTCCTAACAGCCAACAGCATAGGGAGAGTAAGCTTCCTAATGAGGCTGATGCATGAGATGTTTTCCCTACTGAGCATCTGAGGGTTCCCCTCCCATACCTATGAAAGATGTTGAAAGCATGGAGAATGTTTTTCCCCCTGAACAGTTAAAGGAGCTGTTGCTCTGTCTCCCTTTTGGAAACCATATTTTTTCTACCAATTGGCTGGGGAACAGTTATTGCCCTTCCCTGCAGAGAATTGGAGCTCCAGGCTGCCCAGTGAAGGTTTCTTGACCACGAGAAGAAGGAACCAGCCTGCAAAATTAGCTGCACTGATGGACAAGAAGCTCCGGGGAGCAAGAGCCTGCTAGGATTAGTTGCATTGCTGACATAGAACTGATGTTGACTGTACCGAAGAGATATGATCCTCAGAGAGGAACAAGCTGAGGGACCCCAGAGACAAGTAGGGCAAACAGATCAAGAAAGCTATCGTTAAACCTGAGGCTCTAGCATCTAAGTCCTAGTATAAGAACAAGTGGGCTTCGACTGATTTTTAGGGGGAGGAGACACTAAGACTTGGAGGTAGAACTCCATTAAAAAGGAGTCGTAAACATTATCTCTTGTTGTTATTACTTAGTTCTTTAATAAACCTGTTCTTTGTTAAGGTTGTGTCAGCCTACCTACTTCCAGAGGCAGAGGGAGCAGTAGCTTTGAGAAATAGGAGCCAAGTTTCTCATGTTCCCAGGGGTTACCCAAGATGGGGGCTAAGTATTATAGGCTGCTATTGTTGAGAAGCCCTAAAGATTGATTTTGGTGATTATGAGCCCAGATCTAAGATCCTGAACCATAAATTACAAGGATTAGAGTATAGATGAAAAAGAGTGCAACACGTGATTTCATTCGAGCTCCATCTCATGAGCTGAATACGACTCTGGCCAAGCCATTTAACCTGCTTTTGTCGTAGTTTCTTTCAATCAAGGTAAAATGATCCACCTCCTTTAGCTACTGGGAAGAAGAATGAGAAAAATGTTTCTGAGGTGCCCAGAAGTAGTCGCAAGAAACGCGCTATACAACTTAGCAAGTCCTACTATTATTATTGAACCCTGTGCAACCAGTTGGAATGACTCATCTCTTGCTTGGGACAAAGAAGCTCAGGTAATTGCAAATATTGTACACTGGATAGGCAGAGACAAAAAGAGGCAATCATTGTGGTGTTGGGAAAGAAGAAAGGTCCATTAAAAAAAACAAAGTGTACCAGGTAAGGAGCTTTAAGGAAAGACAAGGAGAGAACTTGTCTTCTAAGTCTCAAGACTACGCATCTTTTCATTGATTCAGTTGCTAACCTAGCCTTTGACTGTCTGGCACAGACATACAAAGCTTTTCTAGCTATTTTTTTTTTAAACGAAAAAGCTGTACTTAACCAACCAAAAAATCTTCGGCCTTCCAATAACTGTTAATAACATCAGGCTCTCGAAAAGAGTGTTTTGGGGGTTGCTTTTAAATAGCAAAGCATCAGGCACCCTGGGCTTGTTCTCTTTCCAATCACCAGAGCTAGGAAGCCGAAGGGCAGAGCCCGGGACTCAGGATCCAGGCTGGAGCTTTTATTTTTTTTCTTTCCCCCAATAGATCCCGGAACGTTCCGAGTGGGAGGGAGTAGGTGTGGACAAGCTGGGGGCGCGGCTGCTGGGCTTGTGCCCCTCCCCCGGAAAGGGCCGGGGGGTGGGTGGACAGGAGGGCCCCGGCGCTAGACACGAGACGTCAGGGGGCGGTGACTCGCCCCTGCCCGGGGTCCGGGCTCCGCCGCAGCCCAGCCCCAGCTGGAGCGCCGGCCCCGCTCCGGGGCGGGGTGCTCGAGGAGGAGGAGGAGCGGGAGGGGGCGGCGTGCCGGGGGCGCGCCTCGTGGCCGTGCTCGCTCCCTCTGGGTCTCCCTCCCTCCTTTCCCCTTCCTTCCCTCCCTCGCCTGCGCTACGGGCCGCAGGAGAAGGAGGAGGAGGCGGTGGCGGCGGCGGCGGCAGCAGCTCGGGATCAGACATGGCGGCGGATCTGAACCTGGAGTGGATCTGCTCCTTGCCCCCGACCTGGACTTACGGGATCACCAAAGGCGGCCGCGTGTTTTTCATCAAGTAAAGAGCCCGGGCAGGCTAGAGGAGGCGGGGGAGAGGGTGGGCATGGGAGGGGAAACGGGGGGGAAGTGGGGGTGGGCTAGAGAGGAAGAGGAGGTTAAGAGAGGAGGGGGGAGACAGGAGAACGAGCGCCCCCCTTACTGCCCCCCTCACTTTCCCGTCTGTCTCCCTTCCTGCAGCGAGGAGGCGAAGAGCACCACCTGGCTGCACCCCGTCACGGGAGAGGCCGTAGTCACCGGGCATCGGAGACAGAGCCCAGGTAACCGTTCAGTTCTGACCCCCTTCCCCCCCTCCACTTCCCCAGCCCAGGCTGCGTGTGCGTGTGTATGTGTGTTGTCCGTGTGTGTATGTGTGTGTCCGCGCGTGTACCTGTGCATATGCATCTATGTCTCCTTTTCCCGTCCCGCGCCTCCCAGGAAGCCGTACCCCAATCTTTTCCCGGTCCCCGCCCCGGGTTTATTAAGCCACCTGCACGGGAGCTGCGGCCACTCCCCCACGAGGAGGCTAGGTCCGGTGAGAGCCCCCACCCCCATACAGTTAGAGGGGCAACCCAGGAGGTGCCCCGAACTTGGTGTGTGCATCTCTTGGCCCAGCGCCACCCGATTATCTGTCCATTCTTAGGATCTGAAACCCCTTAAGCATCTCCCCAACCTCCACACACACTCAAATCTCTTCTAACTGCTGCCCCCTATCCTCTTGTCAATGCTAGGAAATGAAATCCTCCTTTAGACCTTTCCTTAACCCTGCCTGGACCCCTGCCCTCCACCCCGCCTTGGTGCCCAGCATCCCTCACGGAGCTCGAATAGTTCTGAAGCCCCACTTAACCTAGAACCCTGGCCCTGCGTCTTGCAAACAACTACCCATATCCCTTGGGTCCCCTGCCTTCTGGGTCCTTCTCACTCATTCTCAGACCAACATTTTAATAAGTCCTTTCTGTGCCTCTTAACCTAGGGAATGGGTTCATACTCCTCGCCTCCCATGCTGTTGTTATATCATCTGCTTTTTAAAGGTGGAATTTATACATAGGTGATTGCAGATAAGAGGGGGAGGAGAGGAATTAAGGGAGGTTGTGCTTTTTTCTGCGACAGAATAGCTGAAAAAAGCTTGCCCGTTTCTCTCCTACCTCTGCTGTTGCCTCCTCCTCCCAGGAGTGAGCCTCTGAGCTGGAGGAGGATTTTTGCAAGCTGCAGATGCTGGAGATCTAGATTGAAATTCCCCAACAGTGGCACAGAGGTAGCAGATATTCCCCTGGAGACTCAGCAGTGCAAGTGGGCAAGTGTCCGCTTTGGGGGTTGGGGGGTGGGGAGGGGTGGCCCAGAGAGGGAGCTCAGGGATATATGTCCATGGCAGTGGTTTGTTTAAATACGGAGTGTAAATTGAATGGGAGAACTGTAGCAAAAAATGCTGCTTCAGCCTTCCTTTGTCATTCTTTGTTTACATTAGTGAAACTTGTTTGTCTTAGAAAATGTTGCATGTTTTCTTTCTGGCTCCATAAGAGAGTTCCAAAAGCTTGAACTGTGTGTGGTGTAGGTGGGATTTAATTCGCCTTCCTCCTTCACTAGTTTTTTATTAGTTCTCATTATTTGAAATAAGTCGCCAAGAAGACCGTTTAAGAGATGTGATAGTGTTCAGTTTAGTGACTAATCTCTAAATTTGCAGTAAGGTGGAGGAGGAAGAGAGTGGAGGAATGGGAAAGTTAGTAACAGGCATGATGAGGTTGAATTTTTAGGGTTCTCTGACTAATATACCTAAGACCCTGCTGGCCTATGACTTCAGTGACTTGTCATTGTCTTTCAGCATACACATATCAGTTTTCTGCCTCTGCCTTTTTGGATATTAATAAATTCATTTAATAAAACACAATTTAGTATGATTATTTAAAGGAGAAGCACTGAAATAAGGTGGAATTTTTGTTTTGATTATTCTATTAATTGAGCAGGCATTTATTAAATAACTACTATATGTCAGGTGATGGGGATGTCAAGACAAAGACAAAAACAGACCCTGAACTCAAGAGGTTTACATGTTATTAGTGGGAAGCAACATATATGTGGAAAAGTAAATTCAAAATACATTGAAGATATATATGGACTGATTTTGTGATATATATATATATATATATATATATATATATATATGGGGAAGGTGTGCTAAAACTGGATGAAATCTGGAAAAGCCTTTTTTGGAAGGCAGATCTTAGCTGAGAAGCTAGGGGTTCTAAAAGCTAAGGGTAAGAAGGAAAAGTAATTTGGCATGGAGGGAGGTCTACAAAGATAACAAAGTAATAGTTGAAATGCTATGTACAGAGAATAGCAAATAGGAATAGAGTATGTATGGGGGCAGAGATGTGTGTAAAGATTGTCTGGTCCCCTCCTTGTCCTATCTGTTCAGCAGATCTGACATTGTTCATGTGTAGAGAAAAATCTGTTCCCTTTCTGTTGGGATCCACCTTAATTTTTTTCTCATGTGTCTTTTTCCTTTATTTGCTTTAGACTCAAATCAGTCTGTTATGTCAAGAAGGGATTCTAATCAAAACTTAACCAATTATTATTAACAAATAACATGTAATATATACATAATGTTACCATAGTTTGCCTGACATATGTAAAGGTATATTAGGAATGTCTTCATCTCAGAACTCCACATCTCTGGAAAAGTCAAAAACAGTTACTATTATATGCTTTTAAATTTATTGTGTCATTTCTTTATCTTTAAATATAGTACTCAAAAGTTCTTTCTTTTATTTAAAAGAGTACTTAAGGGTATGTCCTAAATAAGAAAAGTGGAGATTGATATAGTGTGGCATGTAGGATTTGGTGGGAAACTTTTTTCTAAACCATTCTTAAAAATATATCTAAGGCTCGTACTGTTTAGGTGAATCCCTTCTCTGTCATTCCCTTTAATACCTAAATCTAAAAGAATAATTGTTTCAGGTAATTAGCTTTGATCCTGTTTTCTAGTTGAATGAGGCAGATGCAATACCTTGTTTAAACTAATAAGTAAATTAATAGCCTGATTATATATACACAATCTGTTGTGTATCTGATGATGGACTGTGTGTCATGAGAGGACCAGCCTAGTTAAGTTTGAAGAAGCTAGTTAGCAGAAGTTTGGCCATTAGGTGATGAATATTTTTGGCCACAGTAGCTCATGAAGACAAACTACAAAGGCATGGATGGGTTGTGATCAGCATCATTGTACTTAATTAATGAAACTCAAAATTTTGAAGTATTGAAGAATGGGCAAATAATAACAAGAATGTTCTCCTTGATGTTCATTATCAGTTAAACATCTTTCCAGCTTAGAAATACATTTAACAAGGAAGAAAAGCTGATCATGAAGACTAATATTGACCTGAATTTTTTTTTCCTAACAAATTGCATTAATTTTGTGTATGCATTTTAGATTTGCCTACTGGTTGGGAAGAAGCATATACGTTTGAAGGAGCAAGATATTATATAAAGTAAGTTGTTTATGTTCTGACACTTCATATTGGTGTTTTGATTGTCATTAATGTATTTTATCATATGTTTAGATTCATAAAAAGATAGTATTTTTAGTTCATTCTGTATCATATATTCTATTGGAATTTGAACAAAGCAAGACTGTTGAGGTGTTCTGTAAAATCACCTGACTAGTTTTTATTGGGTTGCAAATGTGGCAGTTGAAATGTTCTTTTCAGCAGCCAGATAGAAAAAAATATGAATATTTCATCCATCTAAATGTAATCTATTGCATTTAGAACTTTGGTATTTGTTATTTGGTTCTGTAGATATCATTGAGGACACATGTATCTGTGAGAATGGATCATTCATCCCACAAATAATGCATCCCCTGCAGCCCCCCTTCTATGTTTGTTTGTTTAAATTAAAGCAAAAATGATCCATTTGAATTTATTTCCCAAGCTTCTTGTGAAGGTAATGAGGAGCAGTGAACAGGCTCAGTAAGAAGGAAAAGGTAGTATGAGGGGTGGCATGATATATTTCAGTAGTGTCAAACTCACAGAAAAAGGGAGTACTATACCTTCCCTTTGGACCTTAGAAAACCACATGTTAACATTATTTTTGCTCTATTATATGTTGATTTATTTTGTTAAATATTTTCCAGTTACATTTTTTTGTGGGGGGTAATGAGAGTTAAGTGACTTACCCAGGGTCACACAGCTAGTAAGTGTCAAGTGTCTGAAGCCAGATTTGAATTCAGGTCCTCCTGAATCCAGGGCTGGTGCTATCCACTTCACCACCTAGCTTTCCCCCTCCAGTTACATTTAAATCTCTTTCCTCTGGATAGAGGGCCACCCTCTGATTCTGAGATGACCTGGGTTCCAGTCCTTTCTCAGACACATACTAGCTGTTTGACCTTGGGCAAAGTTACTTAATTATCAAACCTTCCTTAACTTGAATTACTATAATTTAGCCTCTCAAAGCCTCAGGCACCTCTGTAAGACTAAGTTATAGAAAAGGTGTTGATTTGTGTGGTGAGGTGCAATGCGGAGTTTCCTATTCCAATGAATCATCTTTCTGGACCAAAAAACCCTTCATAACCCAGTGAATGGGACTATCTGGATATTTCACAAAATTGAATGATTGAGAATTGTTTGCTTTTTTGATGTTTTATTTATTTAAATAAAGGATAGAATTAGGAAAGGTGAGTAGTCTTGCCATTAAAACCAATTGGTAAAACAAACCAACAAAAAACCACAGTTGGTCCAGATGTAATTCTTTCCCTTAATCTTTCAACTAATTTTAGTTCATCATGAACTTTATTCTTTTTGTACCATAACTTGGCACATATGGAGAGCTTTTATTACTTTCAAGTATCTTGGAACTTTTCAAAACATAATTATGTATAGGTGTCAGATGGCATCTATTATGTGAATTCTTAAGAATGCTTGCTTTTGTTGGAGTGGGTGGGAATAAGATGAAAGATGAAGTAAGGTAGAAAGCAGGTTGATAAATTGGTTGTGCTTTGAAATGTTCTCTCCTTTCACAAATTCAGGGAAATAGTATTACAAATGAATTCATGGTGGGGGAAGATAGCCCATCATTATTGACTCAAGAAGTAATACTAGTAAAAGGAGTGCACAGTTTCTATATTGTCTCCTAGTGCTGGTTTCAGGTAATGTTAAAATGAGTGTGTTGACATGGAAAGGATTGCTGAATTTCTTTTGTGTACTATTTTTCAGTGAGGGTCTTGATATGTCCAGGGAAAAAATACATTATTTTCCAGGAGAAGGTTAAATGGTAGAAATCACTTGGATTGTAAGATCGGACATTTGGTTCTGGAGGGAACTTCAAACATCATGTAGTTCACCTGTTTCATTTTATGAATGAGGAAACTGAAAGCCAGGATTCGAACTTGGTTTCTCTGCTTCTGTATAGGAAGAAAAAAATAGAAGCAGCATTGATTAAGCACCTACTCTGTGCCAGGCACTGTACAAATACTATCTCATTTGATCCTCACATCAACTCTGGAAAATTGTACAATATATTGTATTGTTATTATCCCCATTTTGCAGTTGAGAAAACTGAAGCAGGCTGATAAGTTTAAGTGACAGCTAGTAAGTGTGTGAGGCTGAAGTTGAACTCAGGTTCACCTACTTGAAATTTTAAAGAATGGTGGTTATACTAGAACTCCCAGCATATTATTTTAATGTTCTTAAACATTTATATTTTAAAATAGCTATATGAAAATATAAGGCAATGTAATTGAATAGATATATTTAGAAAATTTTAGTATTTTAAGTTGGCAATTTACTCTCTGAAGCCCTTTGAAAAGATGCATTTTGGTATAGTAGAAAGAGGAATCAGTCAAGGCCCAAATTAAAATCTTGGCCTGTGATGCTTGCTGTATTTCCATAGGCAAGTCATTTCCCCCTTTTGAGGCTGTTTCTGTATCTGTAAAATGGTTATGATAATATCTGCAGTATCAACTTCATATTATTCTTTCTGATTTCAGATAAGACATTGTGTGTAAGATGTTTTTGAAAGCTTACTCTTTGAATTCTCAGTTGTGTGCTTTGTATTGTTTTTTTTAATTTCTGGACTGTCTCAAAAATACAAAAATGATAGGCTGTTATTGGTCTGGGTTAGAGTTTGCCTGACATGAGCTAGTAAGAATGTATTGCTGAAGTCTTGCAAATCTAATCAGGTGAACTCTAAAATGAAAAGAAAGGGGGGAAAAACCCACCATAACTGAAGTTAGAAAAATGCAGCAGTTTAGAATAGCCAAAGAAGCACGTAGATATTCAGAAGTGAAAAAAATCCAAAAGGAAGCCATTAAGATGACTGTGGCTTTCGATATACAAATACACAGGCATGAGCAACCACTTAGATAGTCAGAGGCACAGACATGGGTAGGCACATTTAAGGACTAGGACTGCTACTTTGGATAGTTGACAGACAGAGAAAAAGCAGAGATGCTTCTGAAGGAGGAGAGATGCAAAAAATGTCATCAGAGAAATAAATGTATGTTGAACAGAAAGAGGGTGTTCATGGAGTGGGAGTGGGATAACTGGACAACTTGGACACTGTTGTGATCCTACAGTGTCAAGAGAACATTAGAAAGGCCCCCAGAATATTTAGTGGGGGCCTGAACAAGGCTATGGGAGGATATGGACTAGAGTCATCATAACAGATAGGTAGACTGAAATGATTTGTAGTCTGCATTGTTGGAGAGAATACCCATATTGATGATTCACTGGAATATTGGAGAATTTTTCTCTGCCAAGAAGAAGGTTCTTGGGTTTAGAAATGACAAAATAACAGTGGCTAATGGGAAGCTGATACTTAAACTGAGGAGATAGTAAGAAAGCATAAGGTTGTCCTTGATAAATTCAAATCATCAGACCTCAATTATCTACATTTGAGGGTACTGAAGGAACTGGTAGATTTGACTACCAAGCCACTGTATGTGATCTTTGAAAGACGGAAAGGTAAGAGAGAATTGGAGAAGGATAAATGCCCTGATTTTTTTTTTTTTAATTAAAGGGGAGAAAATGGCATAAGCCACAGTGAGCTTAACTTCAATTTCTGGTAAACTTCTAAGATGTAGTGATAGTCAGTAAACCTTGAAAAATGGAATTAGTGATTCATTCTGATTGAACAAATAATAAGTTCAAGGCACATGGCTACCAAAAGCCAGCGTGGCTTCGTCAGGAACAGATGATGCCATCCTAAATCTATTCCTTTTTTTTTTTTAATGGAGTTAGAAGATAGAAGATAGTCAAAGCAACATTGCGAAGGTACTATTCCCATTTTACAAATGAGACTGAGGATCACTGATTAAATCCCTCACCCAGAATCACACATGGCTTTTTCTGTGGTGCCATATTGACTCTGGGGTGTGTGTGTGTGTGTGTGTTTGAGGCAATTGGAGTTAAGTGACTTGCCCAGGGTCACACAGCTAGTATCAAGTGTCTGAGGCCGGATTTGAACTCAGGTCCTCCTGACTCCAGGGCTGGTGCTTTAGCCACTGTGCCACCTAGCTGCCCCATTTTGGGGGGGGGGGGGAGAGCAACCATACTGACTCTTGATATTCTCTAGATGAAGTTTTCTTACATGGACCTGTGATCTCATCAATTAAGGAGTTCCCCCAGTGGTATAGGCTGCAACTTGTCATTACCTGCCTATCCTGTGTCCATTCTTTCAAAATTTATTATACAGGGTGTCCATTCAACTTGTTGGAAGCCCTCTTCACTTTCTCTCAGTATTGCTGGGTCCCAGAAGAGTACTCTGTCTCCCCACAATCTTTTGTTTTGCCATACAATTAGCCCATCTTCTCTCATACAACACCATGATGACATCTTGTTCTTCAGATTTCCATCTTGGTTAAATGTTGCAGCCTGTTCACACACACCATGCACCACCTGTATATAGTTTACTTGGATTTTTTAGAAGAGAATTGTGTTACTCTCATGGATAAGAAATTTGAGCTGAATGATAGTTCAGTTAGGTGGATTTGACAGTAGTTGAATTCTCAGTCTGAAAAAGAAGTCAGTAAAGGATTAATGTCAAGTTTTAAAGAAGTTTAGAATAAAGTGATAATTGTGGACAACCTATAACATAAATCTTTCATTTTAGAGTTTCACCAAAGAAAAGTTAGCGCTTAAAAATTTATGCCTTCTCTTAAAGATAAATATTTAATTCTTTATTTCCTTCTCAGAGAATAATTACATATGAAGTCTCCAAATCTATTCATTCTATTTTGATTTTACTATACAATTTAGCTTCCATTTACATGAATTAGTTCCCCCTCACAATGGAGTACCATTTACCTTTAATTTCTCTGATGTGCCATAACAGTTTTTATTATCAGAGAGTATTGCAACTCATGGTGTATCGCTTTAAATGTTCTCTATTCTTACTCTCGGTCATATGACTTGGCTTAAATTATAGAAGCTAATCCATCATGTTTGAAATTAACAGAGCATTTGGAAATACTGCTTACATATAAAAAAGATTGCTTATTCATCCTCTAATGACTGGTCATTGAATGTGTCACGATGTGTCATTGAATCTCCTTTTGTGCATCATGGCTTTGACATAGTTAGAGTCCCAAAAAAATCTCAAAAGTACTCTCAGAAGTTATAATGAACAACAGTTTGTAGGATAAGTTGGCATCGTGCAAACTATTTAATTGAACATTAATATGGATGCTTTTTTAGCATAAGGTGAATTGTATAAAGTTTCATCCCAATAGAACTACACTGAAATATAACTATGATTTCATGTTTAGATTTCAAACTACATTGTCACTACTATTAAAGATGATCAAGTGTTTTAGGAAAGATTAATATGATGGTATATAACCATTTGCATTTATATAGCACTTTATATTTACTTGGGATGCTTTTAGATATATTGCTTTATTAGGTTTAATGAGATAATTAGTCCTTGATTTCCCATCTAGTTGGGGAAAGATAGGGCATATAAATATATTAGCCAATTTGGATTTCTTTTAAAGTCATGTACAAAAGGATAGATAGAAGGACAGGTAATAGAAAACAAATACAAGATTGTTAAAGGAATCCATAGTGAATATTGAGAAAAAGAGGCAGTAATCAACAAAAATCAACATGGTTTTATCAAAACAGGTTTTACTATACTGACCTGATTTCATTTTCTAACAGGGTTACTAAACTGTAGTATATTTGTATGTGTATATGTGTGTGTGTATATATGTGTGTATGTATATGTATATGTATATATATATACACATACACATATATACATACTCAGGAAAAAAAATTATAGATACAGTTTGCCTAGCTTTTAGAAAAACATTTTCTAAACTTGACCTTGATTGAGTGGTTATGCCTCAAGAATACTCAGTAAAGGCTTGATGTTAGTTTGGAAAGAGGTTTTTAGTAGTGTCACAGTGATCTGTGTTCGGCCTCATGCTGTTTCTTTAACATTTTATCAGTGACTTAAGTAAAGATGTACTTGGATAGATAGCCTGCTTTTCAGATTTACATATGACTGGGTGGGGGGAGGTGTTAGCCAATTATATTAGATGAGAGGATATGAAAAGACCTTGCTTGACAGGTTAGAATGTTGGACCACTTTAATAAAGAATAACAAAAGGGGCAGCTAGGTGGCGCAGTGGATAGAACACCGGCCCTGGAGTCAGGAGTACCTGAGTTCAAATCTGGCCTCAGACACTTAACACTTACTAGCTGTGTGACCCTGGGCAAGTCACTTAACCCCAATTGCCTCACTTAAAAAAAAAAAAGAATAACAAAACCTTAGACTTAGGTTTTTAAAAAAATCAGTGTTATCAATGCAATCCAGGGGAGATGTAAGTAGTTTACAGGCAAAAGATTGGGGAATTTTAGTGGACTGTAAGCTTATGAGTCAAAGACATCCTGGCAGTCAAAAGAATTAATATTCCTCAAAGAATGAGTATTTGTTAAGAGCTAACTGTGCCAGGCACTGTGAACACAAAGAAAAGCAAAAAACAATGTCCTTTCCCACAGGAAATTTATATTCTAATGGGAGATACAACATGTAAATAACTACATATAACATACATGCAGAGTAAAGAGAAGATTATCCCAGAAGCAGGGCTCTAGCATTGGGAAAACTAGGAAAGTCTTCCTACAGAAAGTGGGATTTTTAACCAAATCTTGAAGGAAGCCAAGGAAACAAGTCGAAGTGGAGGAAGAGTGTTCCAGCCATTGGGGACTAGCCAGGACAAAGGCCTGGAAGTGGAGTTTGGTGACTGGGGGACAGCAAGTAGGTCAGTGTAGTTGAATCATAGAGTACATTAAGAAAATCACTTTGGCAACCAGTTGGAGGATGGCTTGGAAGTAGGGAGAGGCTTAAGGCAGGGAGACCAATTGGAAGGCAGTTGCCTTAAGTTAGAGGTGATGATCTCCTAGCTAGTGAGTATGACTGGAGAAGCGATCATAGTCCTGCTTTTCTTTGGTCATACTATATATGTTTATTGTCTAGGTAAAAGGACATTGACAAATTAGCCAGTTTCCAGAGGAAGGTGACCAACATTGGAAGCGGTACCATAAGAATAGTTTAAAGGATCTTGGAATGTGTAGCATGGAGATAACTTAGGAGGGGCATAATGTCTGTTTTGAAGTAAGGGCTGTTTATCATTCAAGAAGTAATATTAGGAGGCTCAGGTTTGGACTTTTTGCCCCCTCGGAATTTGGATCTACAATTCGAAGGCTTGCGTTTTTTTGGTGTAGGGGGAGCCGATTTAGGTTTGCATTAAGGAAAAACTTCCTAATATAGCTAACCAGCAATGTAACTGGGCCCTCTTTGGAGGTAATGGGGTTCCCTCCTTTGAAGAGAGGACTGGATGATCACTTATCAATGATTCCTTGGTCAGATGGAGATTAAATTAGAAGTAACTTTTCCCTCTGTGAGGTTCCTTAGCACTTTCCATATAATTATAGCTAGCTAGTATTTACATAGCGCTTTAAGGTTTGCAAAGTGCTTTATTTGTTTTATTTGATCTTCACAACATCTTTGGGGGATGGGTGCTATTATTATCCTTATTTTATAGATGAGGAAACTGAGTCTAGGAGAGGTAGAATGACTCACCCCAGGTCACAATGTCTGCAGTCACGTTTGAACTAAGGTATCCCTGACTCCCAGTCCAGTAACTAACCATTGTATCATGCAGCTGCTGCATACTTAGTGCCACTTGATAGGTACTCAATATACATTGAATTTAGGTACAAATAGATATTAAAAAACATTAGAGAAAATGCTCCATAGATATTTAAAATGCTTTCTTTGCGGTTTTAGAAAAAGGCAATTCTAGGAAAAAGTAAAGTTTTTACTGTTTAGAAAAACTGGTGCAGTGGGAAAAGCATAGGATTTGGAGTCAGAGGGACCTCCCTGGGTTTAATCTAAGCATTACTCTGAGTGTCACTTTCCACACCTGTTAAATGAAATTGAATTAAATGACCTCTGAGGTCATTCAAAATCTAACTCTATGATCCTGTGTACTTCTTGTTCATAGGTAACTTTTAAATATATGCAAAACTAAAAGTTGTGGTTGTATTTTACATCAGAGATGCATTTCATTTCTCATTTGTTTTTGCTGACCCAGAAAGGTTTAATGTCTTATTTTAGAGCCTTTAAAAATGCATATTTTCTTAATTCTAAAGTCCTCAGTGTTAGGGATGGTAATTTTCCTCTAGTTTAATGTAGAATGTATTTCATTTCACCAATAATATTTAATATCCAGGTAATGGGAGCAAAAAATGAAGCTATAGTATATCTGTATTATATAAGTACAAATAAGTTTATTTGTAGCATTACAAAGAGCAGCAACGTGCATATTTAAGTTAGATAAAAGATATTTATCTTATAACAAGATGATCATTTTAATTACTAGGAGCTGAAAAGATGATATAGTAATAAGGCCATTAATAAGATTTTATAGAATGGAAGTTTACAAATCCCCTCCAAAATGTTTTGTCTTAATCAACTCTTATTGATCAGTTACTATGCTGGGTGCCAGGGATGTTGATGTCTTTAAGGAATTTGCTTAAAAGGAAGTTCCACTAAATCAGGAATCTGTGATCTTTCTTGATTCCTAAATGCCAACAGTGGAGTTAAGTAAAAATGGAGCTATAGGTCAGAGAATATGAGTAAAAGGGAAGGGAAAAACAAAGGGAGTGAGAGTATGGGAATAAAATGAGAAAAAGCTTTAAATATTGGCAATGGGGAGGAGTAGAGTGCTGCTACAATTTAAACTAGCTATTCAAAAGGATTCTGAGTAATTTTTGTTGCTCATTAGATGATATTTTGTCATAAATTTGGAAGACTTTTCAAGTCACATAAAACAATTGGGGTGTGTCTTTGTTATATCAGAAGTTCTAGCTCATTTCAAGGGGGAGAACAGACAAACTTGCTTAACTAGTCATACAGGATTTCCTATACCTCTTTTGATTTTGAGATTAAGCAGAAATACTTCTTTAATTTTGGATTGTTCTGAGATGTCAAATTCCAGATTAATGAAGCTCTTTTCTGTAGCTATGGAAGGCTCCTTGCCAATTATTTCTGTGATGATAAATATTTATAATTAAATGCCTACTGTTTTACTATGTGCAAGCATGGTGCTGTGTTCTGAGACCTAAGATCAAAAGGAGGGGGGAGGCCTGCCCCTAAAGTGTTTATATTCTTTTAGTTCATACAACATATACACAGAAGAATTCAAGGTAACTTGAGGAAAGGAACAAAGCATTAGATAAATTGGGGAGCTGGGAAAGGCTTGATAGCTAGTTGTTTCCTCAGTAGCTTTCAAGAAAGATAAGATTTCTGATAGCAGAGGGGATTGCATTCTAGGTAAAGGAGACTGCTTGAGTGGATGCATGGAGTTGAAAGACAGAAGCATTTTTATAAGAAACAAAATAAATATGGGAAGAAAAGCAATGGGGTGGGGTCAGAGAGGCAGTACTGGGAATGTGAAGGGCTTCAAATGCCAAAGGAATTTGCACTTGATCCTGGAGGCGGTATTCAGCAATTGGAGTTTTTTGAATAGGAGTGACATGGTCATTTCATGGTCAGAACCATACTTTGGGAACATCACTTTGGCAGGTGTGTTGGGAGGAGAAAATTCGAGACAAGGAGACCAACTAGGAAGTTACAGCAGTTGTTGAGGTGAGGTGATCAGGGCATGAACTAAGGAGACAGGTGTGGAAAATGCGAGTAGAAATGACAAGATGTGGAATTGATTGGATGTATGGGGGAAGGGACAGTGAGGAGTCAGTGTGTTCATGAGGTTCCTGAGGTGAGTGAGATTGTAAAGAAAGTTGAACTGCTTTTAAATGCTATCTTTCCCCCTCTGCTCTTTAACCTTAACCCTATTTATACAGTCTTGTCTTGTCAGAGGTCTTCACATTTCAGGATGTGTCTTTTCTGACTGTTTCACTTCAAATATTCGTTTGCCCAACTTCTGCCCTTGTTGGTTTGTTTGCTTCTTCAATCCAACTAATCCATGGAGGCTGCAGTTTATAGATTCTGGATCTAGAACCTGGATCTGCATTGCTCACTGTCTGTAACTCCCAGTTAAGCTCTTATTCTTTTAATTTTTTTAAAATTTAATTTGTACAAGTTTTTATTGGTCTTTTTTATATCACAAAAATTTTTCCCAGTATTGCTGTCCCTTCCCTCTCCAATATAACTTACATTGCTTTTTAGTAGGTGCCTTGATCTCTGGTACAACTTTAGACATTACCATCAAAGAAATCTTCATGTCAGTCAAAAACTTTAAGTGGTTTCTCATTTCCTGTTGAATAAAATTCTAACTCATTAACCTTCCACAGTCTTGTTTTTACTTACCTTTCTAGTCTTATTTCACTCTACTTCCCTCTTTTGTTGTCTAGTTGTTTCAGTTGTGTCAGACTCTTGGTGAGTCCTCATGTAGACATGAGGCCATGAGTTTAGCTGGTTCCCATTTTGTCTCATGAATTTATGGTTGTCTCTACTAGTGTTCTTCTTAATCCATTGTAGTTACTCTCTGTTATCTAACTGGATGTATATATATGTAAAAAGATTTCTTACTCTTTTTTAGTTTGATTAGGATTACAAGACTCCAGGCACATAACATTTTCCTCCAGCCCTTATTAGTTGCACTCCATCCCTTGCTGAGATTCTATCATTTGTATATTTCAGGTCTTGGACTAAAATTCCAAAACCCATTCTTAGATCCAATTATAAACAGCTAACTGAAGTTCTTGCCTTTACTTTGCAGCAGAGATTAAAAAACACTACCTCTAAGGTCTTCAAGTTCAAGTGCAAAACTACCTAATTTTTCGCCAGGCTATTTAGATTCTTTCTGGTAGTTTCCTTTGTTCCCTCCACTCCCCAAGAATGGATAGTGGGCTTTACTCCTATTCTTTTAATTGTTTTTTACTTGTATTACAGTTCTTTGGGTCCATGCCTTATTCTGCACTTCTAAACTGTGCCTTCCCTGAGGGAAGGGATTAATGCTTTTGCTTCCTCTCCTTCTCTTCCCTCCCTTCGCAAACCCATTGTAAACACAATCCTTGGGAATTCTAATCTTTTAATGTTATGTTGTATTAACATACTTAAACCCATTGTAAACACAATCCTTGGGAATTCTAATCTTTTAATGTTATGTTGTATTAACATACTTTTATATAAAAAATTAATATAACGTGTCACTGAGGCACAGAAGTGCAAAAGCTCCTTTTCCCAAGGATGGAAAACATTTGCTTCTTGGGAAGATAACTTTCTTTGAAAAGAAATGAGTAATCTCTTAATTATCTTGTCTTTTTATAGCTGTTACTGCCTCCTGACAGTAATATTATGCAGACCTCTCTTTGGAACTTGGTGCTTAATTGACTTTTGGGTCAAAAGGGTTAGAAAGGAGGCTTTTTTGGATGACTTTCACATTCACACCCCTCCTACTCCCCTTTCTGGGATGAGAATGAATCAGCAATTGAATTCCTAGCTAGTTACTGAAACTGGGGTTTTCACTTGACATTATTACGTTGTGTAAGCATTTCAATTTGGTAGGTGGCTTTATTTTCACCACATCAGGTAATGTGAAGGTCAAAGACATTTATAAAGGAAATCACATTTTTAGACTGAGTACAAAAATACCCTATAATTCTTGTATAAGTTTTTCAAGTTCAAAAAACAGATAACTTGTTCTGTCCTTGCCATTCTACTGGTGCTTGTGCCCCTTCTATTCTCAGAGACAGCTGGTAGAGCAGTGGATAAAGCACTGGACCTAGAATCAGGAACACTGGAGTTCAAATCCAGCCTCAGACATTTACTAGCTATGTGACCTTGGGTAAGTCACTTAGCCTGTTTGCCTCAGTTACCTTAACTGTAAAATTGGAACAATAATAGCACCTACTTCACAAAGTTGTTGTGAGAATCAAATTGGGGGGGGGGGATTAGATTAAAAATGCTTAGTGCAGTGCCTGGCACAAAGTAGGCACTATATAAATGCTCATTCACCTCCCTCTCCCAATACACTGATATCCTCTATGTAATTGTGAACAAATGATAACATGCTTTTGTGTGCTGTGAATGATAGTGCAGTACAGTGAATGTGATTCTTTATTAAAATCGGCGGGGGCGGGGGGGGGTGACATTAAAAAATAAGCTTTGGGGGCAGCTAGATGGCGCAGTGGATAGAGCACTGGCCGTGGATTCAGGAGTACCTGAGTTCAAATCTGGCCTCAGACACTTGACACTTACTAGCTATGTGACCCTGGGCAAGTCACTTGACCCCAAGTGCCTCACTTTAAAAAAAAAAAAAGCTCTGGCCAGTGCCAGGATGGCAGAGTGAAGAAGGAACCCTCTGGAACTCTCCCAAATTTCCCCTCCAAACCAACATAAAATTGCCTCTGGGTCATTCCAGGAGCAGGGAAGCAGGCTACCAGCCCAGCAGGAAAGATCTGTCTTACATGGGTGGAAGGGAAGTGAGGTCCAAGAGCAGCAGTAGTAGTTTCTGGGCTCATAGCAGGGAGCCTGAAGCAGGGCTCTGAGCCTGGGACAAAGCACCAGTGAGGCCCCACCCTCCTATAAACCAGAAGCTCCCTGGAAAAGTGAACAGGCTGGGCAGCATAGTAAGGACCCATAGCTAGCACAGACCACCAGGGAGGCTTTGACCTCACTGTTGACCAACAGTGAAGCCTTGCCCAAGACTAGCACCCTTTGACCTCCCAGCAGAAAGACTCTTTCTGGAGCAAACCAGCAGCAAGGGGCTCCAACCCTCAGCAGATCTGCAACAAAATACCCCTCCAGACCCTGCTAGCAGAGGGAATCAGTTACCATAGCAGCCCAGCAGTAGGACCCCCACACTTGGGCACATTGGTAACAAAATTACTCCTCTAGGGTCTGCTAACAGAAAGGCCCTGCTAACAGAGCAACTCAGCACCAGGAAACCACCCCTGGAAAAGGCCAGCCTACACCCAGGGGAGGCCAAAAGGGAGGACTAATCCCCCAATACCAATCAGAAGGGAAGCTTACTCTACAGAGAAAGCAAGTGCCTAAATCCTGAAGCCCAGTGAGACCCAGAGTCTCAACACAAAAACTTGGGACAGTGCAGGGATGGAGACAAACTCTCATAAAAGCATCAAGGCGGGCAGCTAGGTGGCGCAGTGGATAAGGTACCAGCTTTGGATTCAGGAGGACCTGAGTTCAAACCCAGCCTCAGACACTTACTAGCTGTGTGACTCTGGGCAAGTCACTTAACCCCCATTGCCCTGGGGGAAAAAAAAAGCATCAAGGCACAACAATGGGCAACCCCCCCCCCCCCCCAAAGCTTGACTACTGACAGTTTATGGTGATAGGGAAAATCAAGGCATAAACATAGAGGAGTATAATATAAACAAAATGACTACAGGTGAAGTTTAAAAGAAAAATGTAAATTGGCCTCAGGCTCAAAAAGAATTCCTAGAAGAGCTTAAAAAGGACTTTAAAAAGCAAATTAGAGAAGCAGAAAAAAAAATTAGAGAAAGAAATAAAAATGGTGCAATAATTAAAAAAATACAAAAATTTGCTGAGAAAACCCAAGATGATTCTAAAAAAGAAAATTTAAATTTAGATCAATCAAAAAATTAAAAGTAATCAAAATGTTAAAAATTATGAGTTTTGGGGCAGCTAGGTGGCACAGTGGATAAAGCACCTGCCCTGGATTCAGGAGTACCTGAGTTCAAATCTGGCTTCAGACACTTGACACTAGCTTTGTGACCCTGGGCAAGTCACTTAACCCTCATTGCCTCACCCTCCCTCCCAAAAAATTATGAGTTTCAAAAATTTCAGAACATTCTTTTGGGGAAAAGTTATCAATTTCATTTATAATTTTGTAATGCTTCTTTTAGGTTGCAGATAATTGTAGACAGAAATACACTTGATATCCAAATTATGGTACTGATTCAGTAGTTAAAATTATTATTTTCATTGAGATAATGTCAATAGATGTTTTACTTTTTATTTCTTTACTCTGGTGCTGTTATCCCTATTTCAGTGGAGAAAACTGAGGCAAACAGGTTAAGTTTCTTGCCCAGAGTTACAAGTAAATGACACTGGGTTTGAATTTAGTTCTTCCTGACTCCAGGTCATTTTAAATACTTTTTTTTTAATGACTTTTTTTTTTTTTTTGGTGAGGCAATGAGGATTAAGTGACTTGCCCAGGGTCACACAGCTAGTAAGTGTCAAGTGTCTGAGGCTGGATTTGAACTCATGTCCTCCAGAATCCAAGGCCAGTGCTTTATCCACTGCGCCACCTAGCTGCCCCCTAAATACTTTTTTTAAATGAGCATTTCCATATACAAAGTAGAATATAAAAAGAAGATCTTATATGAAATTGAATCTGGTAGAGCAGTGAATAGTATTGGATTAATCAGGAACACAAATTCTAACCCTTCCCCTGACCTCTTCTTAGTTCAATTTCCTCACCTGTAAAATGGGACTAAATAATAGTACCTATTTCACAGGGCTGTTTTGAAGAATGACATATATAAAATGTTTTGTAAATTTTAAAGTGCTATATAAATGCTAAATGGTAGCTATTGCTACTCCATACTGCTTTGTTTTTAAAAAAAAAAGTATATAATAACTTTAACCTGTTACTTTGAAAGCTGTCCTGTGCTTCCTGTGTTTCCTTCTGACTTTTTTTTTTTTTTAGTGAGGCAGTGGGGGTTAAGTCACTTGCCCAGGGTCACACAGCTAGTAAGTGTTAAGTGTCTGAGGCCGGATTTGAACTCAGGTACTCCTGACTCTAGGGCCGGTGCTCTATCCACTGTGCCATCTAGCTGCCCCTTCCTTCTGACTTTTTATTCTCTTTTGTGTATTTAGAAACTGTTACAATGGGTGTTTCTTATTAATGGTGTCACTTTAGTCCTCAATCCCCACCCTACCCTCAACCCTATTAAAAAATCAAGCACAACAAACCCACACAGTGGCCATGTCTGAAAATGTATGTCTCTTTCTTCCTTTTTTTTTTTTTTTTTTGCGGGGCAAAGAGGGTTAAATTACTTGCCCAGGGGGCAGCTAGGTGGTGCAGTGGATAAAGCACAAGCCCCACCATAGCCCCGGAAAAAAAAAGAAAGAAAGAAAGAAAAGTGACTTGCCCAGGGTCACACAGCTAGTAAGTGTCAAGTGTCTGAGGCTGGATTTGAGCTCAGGTCCTCCTGAATCCTGGGCTGGTGCTTTATCCACTGCACCACCTAGCTGTCCCTTGTATGTCTCTTTCTTTACCATAAATCTATCAACTGTCAATAAGTATAGGGTCTACTAGAGATGTGCTTGCTTATTACCTTTATTAGATCTTTCAAAAGTTGTTTCTTTTCTTTTTGTTCTACAGATTGTTCTGATTCTGCGTACTTCACTTAGCATCAGTTCATATGATTCTTTCTAGGATTCTCTGAAATTATGTCTTTTGTTATTTCTTAAAGTAAAGATATTAATGTTCTGAAGACACTTGTTTCTTTCTCCCCTCCCCCATTAAAATGTTAGCAATGCACCATCAATAATGCCTTGCCAAATGTTCAAAAATTTTACCTTGTCAGGTTCCTCTTGACTCTTGTATTTCTAATTTAAAATTCCTAATTGGCTCTGATCTTAAAATAAGAAATGCTTGAAGGTCCTCTATTCCATTAAATCTCCTTTTTTTTTCCTCTGTAGGATTATACTCTTTTGCTAGGTAAACTATTCTTGGTTGTGAGGCATCATTGAATTTTTTGCCTTCTGAAATATTAGATATCAGTATCTTTCATCTAGGGTGGAAGCTGTGAGGTTTTGTGTGGTCCTAACTGTGGTTTCTTCATATCTGAATGACTTCTTTCTAGTTGCTCAAAGTATTTTGTTTCTTTGATATGAAAACTCTACATTTGGGCTGTAAGGTTCCCGTGACTTCGTTTTATGGTTTCTTTCAGGGAGTGATTGTTGAGTCTTCCTATTTTCACATAATATCTCTGGACACTTTGCATTTATGATTTATTGAAATGGTTTTCTGATTTTTTTAATGTTACGATTTTTAGGGAGTCTAATTATTCAATTATGCTTCCTTGACCTAATTTCCTGGTCTGTTATGCTAAAACAAGATTTTCTTAACATATTTCAGTCTTTTGATTTTGTTCTAATATTTTGTTTCAAGGAGTTACTGATTTTTGCTTGATCTATTTAAATTTTTTTCCTCCATTTTTCTATGGTTTATTTCATTTTATAAATTTCTTCTAGATGTCTATGTAATCTTTGTGGAAAATAGCTTTTTTCCCTTTGATTCTATGCTTGTAGTTTTGGGGTAGATATGCTTTCCAGCATTCTGCTTTTTAGTATTTTTTCCCCTACTGTTCCCCTTTCCCCTCCTTCCCTTTTTTCCCCACTCCTCTGCATAGTGCAACCCCCCCTGCCCCCTCCCCCCAAAAAAAAGAGAGAGAAAAAGAAAACCAGATGTCTGGAATTTTGTAATTTCATTCATCCTCTTTGCATTTTAACCAAATGTTAAAAAACTAGGTGAGAATTTGTAACAAGAAGTCCCAGGAGCTGTGGAGGCAGACATACCTCATTCATTGCTGTTTGTACTACTAAATAAACTGTGGATTCAGTGACAAAGCGTAAACTCTCCCATCATTCTAATTCCTCCCATTGCCCTTACAATTTAAATAAAATATTACCATTTTATAATGAGGTGTTTTGATGTAAACTGTCTTGGATGAGATCCATAATTGGATTCTACTCTGTAGAGGACAGAATTAGTGAAACTCCAATGTATTTTTATGATAGTTAAGACAAAATGAAAACTAGGCTGTAACATTAAAATGAAAGGTAACAACCTTCATTGCTACTGTCATTAATATATCCTTGTTGAAACATATGTTCATAGAGTAATGTATAACATGAAGTTGAGGGTCTTTCTATCTGTTAGTGTAAACAATAACAAGAAAATTCTTACTTTAAACTGTCCTCTGAATATTATTAGGCTATTTGGCATTTTCCAGTTTTTGAGCTTGAGGTATAACTTATTCATCTGTTACATTTTTCCTTTCCTTTCCTTTTCTTTTTTTTGCAGGGCAATGGGGGTTAAGTGACTTGCCCAGGGTCACACAGCTAGTAAGTGTCAACTGTCTGAGGCCGGATTTGAACTCAGGTCCTCCTGAATCCAGGGCCAGTGCCTTATCCACTACACCACCTAGCTGCCCCCACTTTTTTTCTAATGTACTCAGAATTTTGATTCTGTTCATAAGCATATTTTATGTCTTTGATTTGGGTACTTTAAATTATCACCCTTTTCAAAGAGCACGTATTTAGGACCTCAGAAAAAATACAGGTAACTCTCCTCTTCAAACTAGAAAGAGAATGGAGTTATTAGTATGTGTTTGAAAAGCTGTTATTCAGTAATGTGATATGTAGGTAAATACACATGTGTAGATTTCTTGAAAAGAGGTTATTTGAATCCTGAAAAATATTGACCTTGAAAGAAATAGAATGCTTATTAGATGCTGTGCAGAGAATCAAGATGATAGAGGAGAAAGTGCTCAGATTGGAACCCATCAGTATGAATTCAGACTTTATCTATGTGTATGATCATGGGCCAGTCACTTCATCTCCTCTTCTTCCAAGTTTGTTGTTAGGGAAATGTTTGGAAGCTTTAAAGCAGTACATAAATGTGAATTATGATGTAAATGCTGCCTTTAAATTACCTGATTTCAAATCTGACCTCAGACACTTAATAGCTCTGTGATTCTGGGCAAGTCACTTAACCTATCTGCCTCAGTTTCCTCAACTGTAAAATAAAAATAACAACAGCCCCCACCTCACACAGCTATTGTGAAAATCAAATGAGATAATATTTCTAAAAAGTACTTATCATAGGGCCTGGTACATAGCAGGTACCATATAAATGATTATTCCCTTCCTTCTCCCTTCCCCACTTTTAATTACACCATCAAATTATGCCTCTCTCCTATCTTTTAGGGTAGATTATAGAAACATTCTACTATATAAATGTTTGGTACTCAGTTATTTCCGCAGACTTCTAGGGTTTACTATTATGAATTTATGTTATCCCTTATTTTCAAGTAGAAATATGAAAGTATGGAAGGAAACCTCTTCCCCTTCTCCCCCCTGCTCTCCAGCTAGTCTCTTTTCCATGCCAAACATTCTTGGTCCTTCAGGTAGTCCTCTTAGAGCAGGTTATTCCCTTTATTATTATTCCCTTTACTATCCTGATCTCAATTATCTGGACATTCTCCATTTAGTCATTGTCCTTCCTAGCCTGTCATCTAGACAAAGATCGTCTGACCAAGGCAGAAAATAGCTGACTGTTACCTCTCTTTTATGGCCAGACCCTGTGCCTTTCTTTCTTTTTTCTTTTTTGTAAGGCAATGGGGGTTAAGTGACTTGCCCAGGGTCACACAGCTAGTAAGTGTCAAGTGTCTGAGGCCGGATCCGAACCCAGGTACTCCTGAATCCAGGGCCAGTGCTTTAACCACTGCGCCATCTAGCTGCCCCCCCCCCCCCCCCCCCGTGCCTTTCTTAATGCAACTTTAATTAAACTTTTTTGACCTTGTAGGAGGGTTAAGTGACTTGCCCAGAGTCACACAGCTAGAAAGTGTCAAGTGTCTTGAGGCCAGATTTGAACTCAGGTATTCCTGAATCCAGGGCTGGTGCTTTTATCCACTGCACCACCTAGCTGCCCCCTTCCATATTATTTTAATGGTGAGTTTACTTCTGTCCCTTATTAAACAGTGGCCCAGTATTTTAGCTGTTCTTCAGTGTGTTGCATAACCCAGCATTGTCCTCTGCAAATAATAGCTGACCTTTAGATATCACTTTAAGATTCTTGACCAGATACAGGCTGTACCAAAGACTTAGTGTAGTTTTAATCTTGAGCTTATGGTCAATCATCTTAAAAGTGCTATCTAAAAGCTTTAATAGCTTAATCGCTTAAACTGTACTAAGACTTTTGGAATACTCTATATTATCTCATTTGATCCTTGCAGCAACACTGTGAGTTAGGTGCTATTACTGTCTTCACTTTATATATGAGAAAATTGAAGCTAGAGAAAGTGTGACTTGCGCAGGGTCACACAGCTAGTAAATGTCTGAGGCTGGCTTCCAGACTAGGTTTTTCTGACTCCCCATCCAGCAATGTGTCTACTTTACATGCCATGTTTGCTGTTATCAATATCAGTGTTAGAAGATGCTAACACCACAGATCCCAAAGTAATTTTGACAAACCCCCTCCTCAAGTTGCCATTCGTTCTCTAGAAAAAAAAAAATTTTTTCTCTGCCTCTAAAATGTTTAGAAATTTCTACTTTCAGTCCTAGACTTCTTGAAAAATGGATTTGTTAAATGCTTTATTATCGAGGAAAAGGCTATAATCACAGTATAATATTATAGACCTGTAATTGGAAAGGACTTTGGAGGCTGTATAGTCTAACCCCCTAATTTTTTAGATGAAGAAACTGAGTGCCAGGGAGGTTAACTTGCCAAAGGTCATACAGTAGAGGGAAGAATTGGAATCCAGAGCCAGATCTTCCATATTATTATTTTCCCCTCAGCTCTTTTGTAAATAAGTTTTTCCTTCTTTGTGCGGTTTCTTGATAATAAAGAATGAAATGTTCTGAAACAAAACTCTGGAATGCCATTCATTATTTTAATATTTGAGGTAATTATTTACCTGAATAAGAATAAGAATATCTATTTCCCAGAATATTTATAAAATTTGTACTATATGTAATTTACTGTGCTAAGGAGATCCTAAAGCTACAAAGATGAAATAAGACACAACTCCTCTATCCAAGGTGTAGAGAGGAATTCAACAAATATACATGGGTTTATAATAGAACTTATAATGTAATAACAACATATAACTGATTAGATTACATTAACAGATATTACAATAATTTATAATATGCTGTCATTTTTACAAAACACTTTCTTCACAACCCTGGGAAGTAAGCAATCCTTCCTTTGATCATTGTCATGAGGATTTCTTTGAGCCATACAGATCATAATCTATCCATGTTTGCTGATTCTATGTGCTTCTTGAAGTTCATGTACTCCCAGAAATCTAACATTTTTCTGGTAGGAGGTGCCCACTCAATGTGCTGGTGACCTTCCACTAGATTTTTTTATGTTGTATAGTTACCAGTGGAGCATGGAGTTTGTCAATCAGTTACCCTTGCTCTTGGTGGTACATTACTGGACCACCATTTTGAGCCATATATCTTTATGCTCCTTTTTCACAATTATTTTACAGCTAAACTTAATTTTTACTATGAAGCTAATAATCATCAACAAACATGAACATTTCAGTATATAAAGAACAAAAGAGAATTGTTGGTTCTCTTTGTTGGTTTAAAAATTGGTTTTTAAAGTATATTAAATTTAACATATTAACAAAATCACCAAGATGCTCTTTTCTTTTTCTTTTTAAAAATATTTTTGGTTGGGCAATGAGGGTTAAGTGACTTGCCCAAGGTCACACAGCTAGTAAGTGTCAAGTGCCTGGGGTTAGATTTGAACTCAGGTCCTCCCACATCCAGGGCCAGTGCTCTATCCACTGCGCCACCTAGTTGTCCCCAAGATGCTCTTTTCTTTACATCTTATATCTAATTGCCTTGTCCACCATCTCCCACACTACCTTATAACAAGTAAACAGAATCAAATAAAACAACGTCAATTCATTATCTGTCTGAAAGTACAATTTGATACCTTAAGTCCATCATGTCTGTCAAGAGGTGTGTGACACACTTTGTCATTTGTTCTTGAAATCATGATGGCATTAATCAAAGTTCTATAGTCTCTCAGGTTTGTTTTTCCTTCATTATAGTAGTCTTATAAATTGTTCTCTTCACTTGCATTGTTCATACAAGTTTTTACAATTTTTTCAAAATTTAATAGATTTGGCATTTCTTAGAGTGCAGCAATATTTCATGATGATGTGCTGCCATATATAAAGTGCTGCTATAAATATAGGTCCTTCCTTATATCTTTTCTTTTGGGGAGTGAACTGAAGGATGTATTCCTAGTAGTGGAATCGCTGGGTCAAAACATATGCATAATTTTGTGCTTTAGGTATAGTTTGAAATTGATTTTCAGAATTATTGAGACATTTTATACTTTCACTCACAGAATATAAGTGTGACTCTCCTCCCACAACCATTCCAAGAATTGCCTTTTTGTCTTTACCAGTCCGATGGGTGTGAGGTTGAATCCCAGAGTTGTTTTAATTTGCATTTCTCTTATTAGTGATTTGGGGCATTTTTAAAAATAAGGTTGTTGATAGCTTGGATTTCTTCCCTTGAGAAATGTTTCTTGCTATGTCTTGACTGCTTATATGTTGGGAAGTAGCTCTTACCTATTTGTATCAATTTCCTACATATCTTGGAGGGGCAGCTAGGTGGCACAGGGGATAGAGCACTGGTCCTGAAGTTGGGAGGATCTGAGTTCAAATCCTACCTCAGACATTTACTAGCTGTGTGACCCTTGGCAAGTCACTGAATTCCAATTGCCTCAAACATCCAGGGCCATCTCCAGTTGTCCTGATCTATATCTTGCCACTGGATCCAGATGTCTCTGGAGGAGAGAGTGACCTTGTACTTGTACAGCCCTCCCTCACTTAAATCCAATTCACTGCAAGTCATGACGTCACCCTGATGTCATGGTCCTCCTTGAGAACAAAAAACAAGCAACAACATCATGGATATTGTACCTGTCAAGGAAACTTGCAACAGATGTTATTTCCCTTTTATTTTAACTAGATTGATGATTTTTTTCAGTTTCTTTGTATCTCCATGATTAAACTGTTCCCTGGCATGTAGGTAGGCACTTTAGTAATGCTTGTTGACTTGACCTTTTTCTCTTTAGTTGAGAATTTTTCGCCAGCCATAGCTGTGAGGTATCTGTTTTCTACTCTAATTTTTCTAACTGGATTATATATCCACAAGTTATAAATGTTGTTTTAAACCTACTTTCTGTCAGACTGCCTAAACAGTTTTCCCAGCAGTTTTTGTTGAATAGGAAGGAGCTTCTACCTCAGTACTGATTGATATCCTTGGGTTTATTGAGCTAGACTATGCAAGTAGGCCAAATTGTTTTTGTTTCTTGTTTACATAATCCCTTCTATTGATCAACTTTTCTGTTTCTTATCCAGTGCTACATAGCTTTTGGATGTTGATTTATAGTTTAATTTGAGATCTGATACTGGTAGTTCTCCTTGTTTCATGATCTTGACCATTTGTTCTTTAGTTGAATTTTGTGATTATTTTGCTAGTCCTGTAATGTCACACTTTGGTTGTTCAGTAAAGCACTAAATTTGTAAATTAATTTAGATAGAATAATTTGTTAGATTGACAGATCTCCACCATAAATAATGACTTTCACCCTAATTATTTACACATTCCTTTATTTTTACAAAGAGTGTTTTACAGTTGTATTTGTATAAATTCTGAGTGTGCCATGTTAGGTTAATGCCCAGATATTTTATGTGTTTTGTAATTATTTTGAATGAAATTTCTTTTTCTATCTTTTCCTGGGTTTTGTTAATATATAGAAAGGCTAATGTTCTTTGACTTTATTTTGTATCCCGCTGTTTTACTGAAGTTAGTAATTGTTCTAATCTTTTAGTTGAATCTCTAGGGTTCCCTAAGTACAATGACATCACCTACAAATACACAGTTCTTCAGTGAGTGTTTTTTAGCCTGTTCACACCCACCACGCATGTCTCCATTGCCTTTTGGGGGAGATTCAACTTCAAATTCTTTGAAGACTGTGGTATCCCATGACTTTTACCCATGTATCATCTGATTTTTTTCCTAGAGATCCTACTGCTAGGCATATACCAAGAGATAAGGGATTAAAAAAAGAAAGGTCCTATATACACCAAAATATTTATGACTGTTCTTTTTGTAGTAGCCAAGAACTAGAAACAAAATACATGCCCATCAATTATCTAAACAAATTGTAGTATCTCACTGTAATAAAAAATTATTGCACTATAAGAAATGATAAACGTGAGTGAAATAGAATACTAGGAAGCATGGGAAGACTGAATTGATGAAAAGTGAAGCAGAAACAAGAAAACACATAATAACTAGAATAATGTAACTGAAAAAGCATCACCATTAAAAGACTCGAGACTGAATGCTGTGAAATTTTAATGATCAAGCTTGACCTCTTAGAAGACATGCAAGTGCCCCTCTCCCTTTTTTGGGGGGGGGGCAGAAGTGGAGGTCTGTGGGCCTGGAATGTTGCACGTGTCTTTGGATTTGGTCATTGTGTTGGTTAGTTTTGCTGATCTTTTCTCCCTCTATTTAAATTGTCTTATAAAGGGTGGGCTCTTTGGGGAGGGAGGGAATATGAAGGTAACAAAAATAAAATATATCAAAATACAAAGATGATAATGCTTCTTTTTTCAGAATAAGTGTTGGAGTCATTAAGAGTGCTGCATAATTTCCCAAAAGCTGTCTAGGTGCTTTCTATTCAATTCTGTACACAGTTCATTGTTCACATATAATGCTTTTCCAAAATGTATATTCTAATGGACCACTTTGATCTTTTGGGGTTGTAAATATGTCTTAAAACAGATGCATACTGGCCCAGAATGCATAAATTGGTGAAGTAAATTAAAAAAAAACAAAACAAAACAACCCTTACTAAATAGGAATGTACTCTGAAAGAGTAAGCATTGACAGGCACAGCTTTTGAGGTCCCTACTCATTGGGACACACCCAAGCCAATCACCACTGCCTGATCTGGAATAACAAGTATCAGATCAGAAGCGATATACTTCCTTGATGATATTGATTCATATGGAATTTTGAAAAATGGCCTATCCCCCTTTCCAGGTTTCTGAGGAATAAAAACTACTTATGCACCTTGGGTTTTTTGTTTTGTTTTGTTTTTGTGGTTTTATTTTTTTTTACTTATGCACTTTGAATCACTAATTAACCCTTGTGCCCAGTGGCCTGGGCCAAACAAGTACTGCTGAAGATATTCTAAGAATCCTCTTGGTCTCATTTCTGGCATGGTTAGTCTAAGACCAGGACTGTATTTTTAAGTAGTAAATGAATGACCCAAATCTGAGAGAAACTAGCAAAATAAAATACCCAAGCAGGACAACATAAGAGCCACATTCTAAACAAGGAAAACCTGCAAACATACCAAAACCACAACCACTGCCAAAAGTAAGAACTTTGATGGTGTCTCCAAGGTCATAATCCAGTCAGGAGGTTCTAATAAAGCTGAAGGCTAGTTGAAGAGGATTATAAAATTGTGATATTATTTACCTAGGACTTTAAAGTTTGCAGAGTGCTTTACATGTACCATC
The DNA here is from genome assembly GCF_019393635.1 of Dromiciops gliroides. Classification (NCBI taxonomy): domain Eukaryota; kingdom Metazoa; phylum Chordata; class Mammalia; order Microbiotheria; family Microbiotheriidae; genus Dromiciops; species Dromiciops gliroides. Next base: position 182,829,981 of record NC_057865.1, on the reverse strand, counting down.
TCTATTATCTTTACAGTAACTGTCAAGTAGGTGTGATGTCATCTCAATTTTATAGGTCAGGAAAATGAAGCTGAGAGAAGTTACGTGATTTGTTCAAGGTTACAAAGCTAGTAAGGTAGGATCTGAACTCGAGTCTTCCTCACTTTAGGTCTAGCACTCCATCCACAATACCACCTGGAAGGCACTAGGTGGATAGCGATCAGAAATGGGATTCAAAGGACATGTTTACTCCAACACATCTGCAAATTTGTATCCAGAAACATAAAATTTTATAATTCCCTTGCTTGCAAATCCATCCCTTGACTTGAGGTCTCCCTTCCCTGTGCCTGCTACCCCTTTCCGAAGTGCCTTGTCTACTATCTCTTCCTCACATGGAGACATTCATCCCTAGTTGAGTAAAACTTCTCTTTGTTTCTGGGAATCGAATGCTCTTCATGGCCTAGCCCTTGACGTTACTCCTGTGTGTAGAAGGATCAGTTGGGCACCACTTTTCCTCATTTCCCAGCCAACCTCTTCCCTGTCCAGGTTGTTAAGAGATAATGCACTTCTCCCATATGGTTGACCTGTTGTCCTTCCACTACACAAACCACCTAGGGACACAAGGTAAGTGGGAAATTGAGGGGAACATTTTGCATTTCTCCTGCTACATAAGTCTGCTTCTTGTGCCTTCTGGTTTATGACTTGAAAAAAACCTGGCCTACAGATGAAAAAAAAAAAGAATCCATTGGAAGTGGGTGAAGAAATATCATCTGATATTTCCAAGCCAAGGTGCTAAAGGGTTGGCCTGCAATCTCCTTATCACCTGTGTTTTAATAATTAAATCCATAGCAGACAAATCCTCCTGACTCCTCAGGACCCCTGAGGTTTGCTTAATTTTAAGGAGGCACACTCTAGGTTCAATCAGTTAATAAATAAATATGTTATTAAGCTCCTACTATGTAGCAAATACTGTGCCAAGTACTGGGTAAAAAAAAGATGCAAAAGAAAGTCTTTGCCCTCAAGGGGCTTGCAATCTCATGTTGCAGATTTCAGAAATATATCAGCCTAATCTGAACAATAACAAATAGGGAATACCCATAGCAAACAACTTTCCACAAGCAATGAGTGCCCTCTAAAAGCTTAACTTTAAAGTTCTGAAGGAGGTAATTCCTATGGGGATAGGAGCTTGTTCAGTCAGTCAGTATTATAAAGTGAGTCAAGGATCCCCCAACTCCTTTACGTAATGAAGGCCATCCTGAGTTGAAGCAGTGCAGGCAGGGAATTTTTCCTGAGGGAGCCAAGCCTGCCTGATTTCCATCCGGAAACCATAAGAACAGAGATAAAACTCTTATCCTGCAGTAAATGGTATTAAAACAGCCTTGTAATGGGGATACTCAGTTAATTCTCCCACTTTATGAAATCAGCCTCAGTAATAATCAGTGTTCACTCATTGCCCATAAAGAACCAGACAAGCTTTTAAGCCTCCTCTTTAGTGGCATTAGCTTGCAAGCAACTTATTTCCTTCCCTGAATATGTCTTAATTCACCATCCTATGTCAGAATGTGCCTTGGGATAGTGATTGGGATGTACCTCCCAGGTGCTAATGTGGGCATAGGGGAGCAAGTTGGGGCCAAGAAGAGTGGGAGGAGTTGGGTCAGGAAGAGTTATCTGGATCTGTACGCTGCCCATACTCCTACCTCTACCCCTGTTCCCAAATTGAATGTCATTTGCAGTAGCTCAGATTTCTTGGGACAAAATTAGTCTAGGGTTTGGAACCCAACTCCTCCCCCCCCCTTTGGGCTTGTAATTCAGTTGCTAGCTTCACAATAGTAATTAGCAGCTGGCAGGGAATAATAAATGGTTGTGATGGTTTTTGCCCTCTTGCTCTTTCTTCTATCAGACCTAGCCAGCCAACTCTTCTGGGTCTTTGCTTCAGTATTTATCACTGAAGGAATTCATTTCACAGAGGCTACAATTTTGTGGGGTTTAATGTTAGGCCACCCCAGTAAAGCTTCCTTCACCACTGCCATCCCCCTTCTTAGCAAGCCACAATCCCATTGTCAATCTCATAATATCCTGTTGGCCATCAAATGCTTTAGGCCAAGCTGCATGCACACTGGTCCCAAATGCAAGTTCAAGATCTAGAGAGAGAATAAATTAATCATTCAAATAATAATTTTTAGATAATGACTTTTTATTTAAATACACCTAGCAAGGATATACATTTCAGGTACAAGTTAGGACTCTGGAATAAAAATAATCTCTGGTCTGAAAAGCTGTACTCTCTTTTTTTTGTTTGTTTTTGTTTTTTTGCAAGGCAATGAGGGGTTAAGTGACTTGCCCAGGGTCACACAGCTAGTGTCAAGTGTGTGAGGTCGGATTTGAACTCAGGTACTCCTGAATTCAGGGCTGGTGCTTTATCCTCTGTACCACCTAGCTGCCCCAAAAGCTGTACTCTTGACATTAGTTTATACAGAAATCTCTACAAAGCAGACATTAGTGCATTTGGCCTATCCATCTTCTAATTTTTCATATCTAAGAGCTACACATGCCTTTTAAATCATCAATTCCATGTAACCCAGTTAGTTCCTAAGGGCCTATGGCCTGGGGGTACCATCCAACTGCCTATCTTAGTCTTGATGACACAGATTCTTCATACACTTGCTTTTTCCTATTTTGATAGTTAACCATTCTCCTTTGGACCACATTTAAAAGGTTCTATTATGCAGCTAGATGCAACCAGCACAGTATCTGTAAACAGAAACACACCTGAAGGACCTTACCATATAAAAGGAATTCCTTTTCCATTTGGAGTCTGTGTCGGATATCCTACACAACAGTGGGATTTCTCCGTATTTTATGCTTTGCTTTATAATTTTTTTATATGCTTTGTTTTATAATCAAGGGATCATTGAATAAAGTGATCTTTATATCTTTCAAACAAACTTGTATGATTTTGGCCTATATATGGGAGACACCTTGTTGGAAGAAATCTTTTAAGGTAGTGTTTTGCCCTACCAAGTCAAATTCTTTATTATAGTCAAATAGGATCATATATTCTACATACCTTTTATGTGACTGTAAAGTATGAAAATTGGAATGGCACCCCCTGATGGGAGGGACATTGTGAGCTCTGGCCTGAAAAGAAACCATGTGACTTTAGCATCCAGAAATGACCTTCTCTGGGGTTTCGAAGGTCAGATCAGCATCAGGAAGTAATGTTTACTGCCCATGGGTCCTGTCAATCAGTGCTATGAACCAATTAGCTTGGAGGGTGTGTGTGTGTGTGTGTGTGTGTGTGTGTGTGTGTGTGTGTGTGTGTGTGTGTGTGTGTGTGTGTGTGTGTGTAAGGCCCTGTTTCCTGTTGCACAGGAGGCTTCTGGATGGAGCGGCCCTTTTGTGTCCAGATAGGGAGAACGAGCAAATCTCATACTTTATCCACATGTTTCTCTTTACTAACCCCTAATATACTTTAATAAATACTTAATGCCCAAAGATTGGTGCTATACGTTTTTTAATTTAAAGTGACCATTCATTAGATTTTAGACATCACAGCTAGAATTTTAGGCCCTTACAAAAGCTTTAGTTTGATCTAAAATAATAATTTGTGAAGTGCTGCCTCTTCCCCTTTTATATCTTTATGAAGGATGCCATCAGTGCAAATGTAGATTGTTCTTATGGAATTTTTATAGAGACAGAACAGTAGACATTTGAGATGATTATTGATATTCTCGCAGGTACCTTTTTTGGTAACAATAAGATCTAAGTTTTTTCCCCCATGCCTTTGGCATCTTTCCTCCTTTCAAATACTTAGAGGAATAGTGTGTCTGCAGGCAGAAAATTTTGATTCTTTCAATATGGAACACTCACATATGGTTTATTTAGCTGTTCCTCCCATCTCAGTCAGTCAGTACCCTTTCCAGTTTCTCATGCAGCACACCCGAAACTTATGTTATCCAAATTTGGTAGCTTCATTATAAATTGATGGTTGATTATCAAAACCTTTGTAGATCTTTTCCAATTTTCATCTCATCTTTCAAATTTCATTTTTTAAGTGCCTACAGCATTTCTTTGGTTAGTCGAGTCTCATGTCAAGCTTTCTATAAAATTGTTTTTTCCCTAGTGCTTTTCGTTCTGTTGTGTTATTTCTCATAATCTTTCACCTTTTTCCTCTGTTACTTCCTTAAATTGGGACTCTAAATTAGTATTGCTGTTCTGCTTACAAAGTGATCAAGTGTTTGGTGACTGAATTAGTTTCTAGATTCTCAGGTTCTATCTCCTTATGACGATTTACATCCATTAAACTTCCTTAGGAATCAGTGATAACCTGTTCATTGTCCATTAATTTCACAATAGCTTTAGTTACCAACAGCTTATAGTGTTTAAGTAGGTGAAGTTGTTGTTTCAATTGTATGTCTTTTTCTCAGTTTCATTGTTTTTGTATTAATTTTGATCTTTGTTCTAACGAGTTGATGGTCTCACTGTATACTGATAGATGATTCAGTTATCATTTTCACATCAGCAATTAGTTATTTCCTATCAGAATATTATTACTTTCATTTTAAAATGCTATTTGATGCTTACCACATCTAGTTCTTTCTGATTCCTTTTTTTAAATGATTGTTTTATTGAAAAAAATATGCGTGAATTGCAAGCATGAACCTTTTGTCTAGTCAATCAATGGGTCACTAGGTTACACAAATTCAGTGAATTATTTCTACCTCTTTTATTCTTTGCAACATATGTTGGTACATAAGATACAAATTGTTTTATATTTTCACATGTACTTTTAATTTTTTATTCTAAACTTAAACAGCAATGAAGGTGAACATATAATTATATTTATTGTGGTCTTTTAAAAAATATTTATGTGCACTCTAGTGGAGATGACCTAGTGTCCCATGAAATGACATTTTTTTGTTGCTGTCAGCCCCATGATGAAACTAACTTTGTCAGTTCCTTTGTTTGCCTCTGAGCCATTCTTCCATTTAGATGTATCTTGTTTTTTTCTCTTGGTTTCATTTCTAATGAGAATGTCAAGATAGATAAGATTCAGATCCTTTAGTTGAGTGTCCACTAATTGGTTATTAGGCAAACATTCCAGTTACCAATATGTAATTTAATATTTATTGATGATCTAAAAACCATATAATTCTTTATCAGTCTCCAACCCCCTTTCCCACACACTACAGAAGTGTAAGAGGATTCCAGGATTCGGGGCTATTTCATAATTTATATTCGTTTTATAGGATCATAACCTTAGAGTTAGAAGGACCTTTGAGACTATATAGTACAAACCCCTCATTTTATAGATCATGCTTTCCTCGATGGAAAAATTCATATGCAGAGGCCTGTGTCTCCAACTTAGGACTTGTTCTTGCATAAGAGCCATCAGAGTGGCAAAGCTTTCTTAGTGGTTACAGTTCTTTATTATGGGAAAATTGGAGTATGGCCAAAATTGGAAGCAGATCTCCTGAGCATAGGAGGAGGAAGAGGGAGGGTTTTCTGGAGAACCTGAATGGTAGCTCTCAGAGTCAGCTGGCCTGGTTTGGGTGAAATGCTACGGGGTTCTTTGGAGTTTCTCAGTATAACTCTGCATGTGGGTAGGGTTTATGGAACTGGATGAGGACTGGTGGAGTGATTATGAAGCCTGGGAACTTTGGCAGCAGAAACTTTTTGCCTAGTCATAGCTTAGGTAAGTTTGGAGTAAGTTTGGCCTCTTCTAAGGGATAGAAGGTACCCAGAGTACACAGTGGACTGACTGGGTACAGGGGTCTCCTGGGTCTACTATCTAGGGCTTTTTTCTGTCTTTATCTCAGGCACCCATTCTACTGGTGTAGAAACTCTTCATGGGCTTGAAGCCTCTTTAGCATGGTTGAACCTGGTGGAGTTTGTGCTTAGCTAGCTTATTCTTTAAGAGCCCAAGGTCATCTCCACACCATAATAAGGTATTGGAATATGGTTTTTGTGGAATTATCTATAGATTAATGTCTACGAATCCTTTCAATTGTATTGATACTGAGATCACTGGATTTAGAAATAGACCGGAAAACAAAGATTATCTAGTAAAGGATTTTCCTTTTGCAGTTGAGAAAATTGAGATTGGGAAAGATAACATGACCTGAAAGATCGTGTAGGTTTTTAATAGTAGAACTAAAATTAGAACCTAGGATTTTTTATTCCAAATGGTACTCTTTCAACTATGTCATGTTGTAATATTCTTTCCTTTTAGAAACATCAAGTTATTACTTCTTTTTAAATTATTTTTCAAATGAAGATCTTCTCAAACACACACCCTTCCCCCATCTGTGTGTATGTACACATGCATGCATGTGTTTTTTAAAAGCGAGCAAAATAAAACCCATTAGAAATGTATAGTCAAGCAAAACATTCTCATATTGGCAACATTCATATATAACAGGAGGTGGGTAGCATGTAGACTCTCCAGTATTTTATGTTTTCAGTTATTTTAAATGGACTTTCTTTTTCTACCTTCTTTCTGGATTTTGTTGATAATATGTAGAAATACTGATTATTTCGTGGGTTTATTTCATATACTGCAACTTCAGAGATTAATTGTTGCATTCAGTTGTGTTTTTTAATAAAATGTAGAGTTTTCTGGTTAAACCATCATTCAAAATTGCAAAAAGCAACAATTATATTTCTTTTTTGCCTATGCTTATTGCACCAATTTCTTTTTCTTGTCTTACTGCTACAGTTAGCATTTCTAGTAAAATAACAAATAGTAGTGGTGATAATGGGCATCCTTGCTTTCCCCCAATCTTAGTGGAAAGGACTTTTATCACCTTTTCATATAATGCTGGCTCTTGATTTTATTCATTTTCAGGTTAAGTCTTCTATTTTGTGTTATAGTAATCTGGACATTTTATATTTTTGTAATATTTATGCATTTCATTGAGGTGGTTTTTGGTATAGAATTGAGAAAAATAGTTCTGAATTATTTATTTCTTCATTGGTTGTAAAGCTACCTTTTTCATTTTTGATACCAATAATATGGTTTTCTTTTTTTGATCTAATTTGTTGTTTTTTTCTTTTTTTCTATTAAAAAAACAGTTGCTAGTTCTATTTATTAATTTAATGCTTTTTTCTTTCAATTTTGTTTATCTCTTTGATTTTCAGGATTTCTATTTTGATGTTTAATTGGAAGTTTTAAATTTGTTAATGTGCTCTTTCCCTATTTTTTGTTTTTTGGGGGTTTTTTGATGGGGATATTTAGAGAGAGAAATTTTCCCATAAGGACAGCTTTGGTTGCATCCCCAGAATTTGGTATATTGTCTCATTGATATGTTAGTAAATGTCTCGTGACGTTTGGTATGTTATCATTATCTTAAATAAAATTATTGATTATTTCTGTGACACATTCTCTTACCTACCCATTTTTAATGATACTCACCGATTAATTTTTGCCTTTTGCTTAAGACATTTTATTTAAAATTTAAAATATTTTATTGTGCTGTGGTACCTAAAAATGTCTTTTATATTTTATATTTTCTGGATTTGTTTGTGAGGTTTTTATGCCCTGGTATATGGTTAACTTTTGTGAAGTTACTATGCACTGCTAAAAAATTGCTTTATATGCCTTTCAATTTTCATTCATTAGTCTATAGGTTTATCATATCTAACTTTTCTAAACTTTTATTACGGTCTTTTACTTACTGTTTGTTTATTTTTTGTTAGATTCATCTAGGTGTGTGGGGGGGTTCTCCTACTTTATAATTTTGCTATCTTTCCTGTAACTCATTTAACTTTTCCTTAAACTATTTCTGTACTATGCCATTCGGCTCATGTGTTTAATATTGCTGTTATTTCATGATTGATGATACCTTTCATCAAAATATATGTTCCTTGTTTATCTCTTTTAATTACATATTTTTCTTGTTTTGTCTGGGATCATGATTTTTACCCCTTATTCTTTTTTGCTTCAGCTGAACATAATAAATTTTACTCCATCCTCTTATTATAATTTTGCCCATTTCCTGTTGTTCTATGGAGTGATTATCTTACATTCTGATTTTCAAGGAGTTTGTTGCTTGAGCTAGATTTTATACCTCAGTAGGCCAAATTGTTAATTTTACCCTCTCTGGTTCCTTGTTTCATAGCTCACATTTCTTTTCCAAGTTTTCCCTCTCATTCTCATTCCATTTATAAAAACATTTTAAAACTCTTCAGTTATTTCTTCCAGGAGGTCCTATTGAATTTGTGCCTAAGGCTGTGGGTTTTGCTGGCTTTATTTGAGATGTGGCTTATAATTGTTTTAAGTCATTCTCTTCTTCTAGGTTTGTATTGTTAATATGAATATAAAGATCACCTGGATTGGATTGGAGGTACCTTATTATCCAAAAGTATTTTTTATGAAACCCTTGGTTAATAGGAGCAAAATGTCCTTCAAAGGAACTCCAAACCTGAACCCAGATAGCTAGCAGATAAAAGACCCTACCTAGTGACTTCTTTTCCCTCAGGATAGTAAGTCCCTATCTTATGGTAACATCTGGGTGTCCTCATTCTTGCCAAACCTTTTTTTGGAATCCTGTAGTCTTATCATGATGCATCTGTTTTCCCTCCATACTTGTTATCTAAAATTGTTAAACTGCTTTTTGCTTCTGGGTTGATTTCTGTATCATACTATTGAAACTGACAATGCCCTGTAATCAGTGGACTAAAACCATAAATACCCTCAGAAATGGGGAGTCCCCCAAGCTTCTCTCTTAGGAGAGAAGTCTCCACATGATCATGTTGTTTTATCTTTCTTCTTGGGACAAAATATTAAATTGATATTATGTTTTTTCCTGCCTGTCTCTGATCTGTTTCATAGGACAGGTATGGATGTCATGTTCTCTGATCTAGTTAGTAGGAGATATAAGATATTATAATTTCTCTGATCTGTTTTATTAATTTCATAGGAGAGATTAAATATCATTTCTCTGATCTGTTTGTAGAAGACAGCCAGATACAAAAACTATATTTTAATACTCACCAATATCTTGAAGATCTCTATCACTATAATAGCTTTTTGTGGTGGGATTTCTTTTCTGGAAAGAATGTCTGGTCTGATCCTGTTGCTTCTTTCTTGAAGTACGAATGTTGTGTTATTCTGGGAGATGCCCCAGCCAGTTCAGGCTAGAGAACTGCAAACATCCAGTGCTTCCAGAGTGGTCTGATGTAGGGCAAAGTTGGAATGCTGCTACCCTGGTCTGAGTGCCCAAAGTTCTTGACCTGAGCAATTGTAGACTGCTACTGAGCTCAGCCTTCTGTTAGCCAGCAAGAAAATTCTACTGGTTCAGAGTGACTAAACTATAGGTTAGGTTTCTTTTGCTGTGGAATTCTTTCCCTAATTATTCCCTTGAAGGATTCAGTGGGCTGGAAACTGAAAGAATAAACTGGTCACTCCAAATCTTATCATCATGCTGCTGCTAATGGCACCTTGGATACTCAGTACCTTCCCACCTTCCTTAGTCTCCTCTGACCTCTGATTGGAGGGCTAGAGGGTAGAATACTAAACTTCTCCCAGAGTTTTCCTTTCTATAGGGCAGCATTTGGACTTCCTAGCTCACTGGCACATTCCATCTTCAGCTCTACTTGGTTTTAGTTCCACATGATAAGATAGATGCCCCCACTTTCAGTACCCCTTGTATTTCTTCTTCCCTCCTCCTAAGTTCCTTTTGTGGGTTGTCTTCCTCCGTTAGATTGTGAACTCTTTCAGGGTAAGGACTGTCTTTTTCTTATTTGTATCCCCAGCCCTTAGCACAGTGCCTGGCACATAGTAGGTAGTTGATAAATATTTATTGAATTGAACTGATACCCTAGTCTGCTAGAAGCTGGTTCTTAGTCAGACTGTTCCAGCTTGTTTCTGAATTGCTGCTTGCTCCTCATTCCTAGGTACATGGCTCAGGGCCTGCTCCTTATCCTAGAATGCCATCCATAGAAAAAGATCCCTTTCTCATTCTGCCTTGAATGTGGGCAACAAAGTTGACAGCTGTTCCCACACCCCAAACATGGTGCCACAGAATGGATCTAGGACCCCTTCTTGACAAGTTGCACAACCTCTCTCTAAACTGGAGTGCTCGGGCAGTTAGGTGGCATAGTGGATAAAGCACTGGCCTTGAATTCAGGAGTACCTTAGTTCAAATCTGGCCTCAGACATTTGACATTTGCTAGCAGTGTGACCCTGGGTGAGTCCCTTAACCCTCATTGACCCACCCCCCAAAAATAAAATAAACTGGAGTGCTCTACAGTGTGCTCCTGGCCACACCCAATCCTCAGTGACCATAGACCTCTTTCCTGTGACCAGGGCTGGAAAAATGACTCATCATTACTTTTCCCCATCAAGAGGCAGTCTGGTGCATTTTCTGGATCTGTCTGAAGGAGTTTGGGGTTGGAAGTGGTGTGGGGGGGCAGATCTTGTAGTACTGATTATTGCTGCTGTGCCATCTTGGCTTCCCAGTGTCCTTTTTAGCATGTGCTTAAAGGAGTATAGTCCAAAAACAAACAAAATACTCCAAATGTGGTATGGCCAGGGTAGGGTAAAGAAGGACTATTGTTTTGGTATTCCTGGAAGCTGTACATTTCCTAATGCAGTCCAAGATTGCAGTCAACTCTGGGGGCTGTCACATCATATAAATACCAAGTTTATACTAAGCTTGCAGTTCACTAAAATCCCTGGCTCTTGTTCAGATAAACTGTTGTCTGACCATCCATCCTCTAATCTCGTACTTAGGAAGTTGGTTCTTTGAAACTAAGTATAAAATTTTAATTTTTATAATTAAATATTTATTTAAGTCAATGATCTTCTAGCTTGTCAAGATATTTTTGTTTCTGACTTATTCAGTGTGTTAGCCCTCAGCTTCATATCATCAGTAAATTTTATAAACATGCCATCTGGTTTTTGTTTGTTTATTTTTTTGGTGAGGCATTTGGGGTTAAGTGACTTGCCCAGGGTCACACAGCTAGTAAGTGTCACACATCTGAGGCCAGATTTGAACTGAGATACTCCTGACTCCAGGGTCGGTACTCTATCCACTGTGCCACTTAGCTGCCCCGGTGCCATCTGTTTTTAAGACCAAGTCATCAACAGAAGTGTTAAGTAGCATGGGGCCACATTTAGATCCCTTGAAGACTTCTTAAGTTTACATCAAACCAGTAATCTTTGGTTCTAAGCATTTAATCCTTTCTGGAATCCCCTTCTGTCTTCTAGCCAAAATAGTTTTGCCTTTTTTTCCGTCAGAAGAATAGCATGAAAATCTGTTGTTGTTGTTATTTTTGTTACCAAAATGTAGACAAATTTTATTGTGTTCCCCATCTCTCCATTTAGTAACTTGATTCAAAGAGGAAAGAGGGCCAGTTTGGCAAGACCTATTATATTTTTAATAGGAAGTATTAATAACTTGTTTATGTATCATTGTCTTTTGAGAAAATGCTACCACTCCCTTGTACTCCACAGTAAACTGTCCTTTGCATTAAAGAAAAAACAGATTAAGAAAACCAATTGCCATAGTCATTACCTCTGATGATATATACAAAATTCCACATTCATTATCCACCCAGCTCTCCACCATCCAAGGGAGAGATGTCCCTTTTTATCATTTGTTTAGGACTAATGGCTTATTAGTCATGAGTATTATTCAGAGGTTTTTTTCTTTTATTATTGTTGTTGTTTTCATTAATAGTAGTATTGTCATTTTTTATATTTTTCTCTTGATTCTGCTTACTTTACATCTGTTACTGTCTTCCTATATATCTCTGAATTCTTCTTATCCATTGTTTCTTATGGCAGGTCAACATTCCATTGTATTCATTTATAGGCCAGTGGGAAAATGGCTTTTGAATTTTTTTTATAGTACCACAGAAATTCATACTCTGAGTATTTTGATACATATGGGGTCTTTATTTCTCTCTTTCCTCCTTGGTTGTCTACTTATACAGTATTGGGATCTCTGGGTCAATAGATAATGACTCGTTCAATTTAATGACTTGTTTTTCCAGAACTGTCAGACTAAATTCATAACTCCATCAATACTATATTTGTGTGCCTAGCTTCCAATAGCCTCTGTAACATAGACGGTTTCCATCTTTTGTTATCTTTGCCAGGTTTATGGATTTTAGATGAAATGTCGGATTTGCAATACTTTGTATTTCTCTTACTAGTAATTTGCGGCTATCAGGTGATATTTTGTGATTCTCTATTTGAAATATCCTATTCTTTGCCCATTAATCTCTTGTAGGAATTTTCTTGATTTTATCTATTTGTTATACAGTAGGTTTTTTGTCAGATATTTTGATGAAGAGATTCTTCCCCAGCCCTCCTCCCCTCCCTAATTTTTCTTCATACCCTATCAGTTTTGATTTTGTTTAGAAGGCCAAATTTGAACTCTTGTCTTTTTTACTTCAAGCCACTGTGTGTTTGAATAAGAATTTTGCTCCTTACTATAATTATGAAAGGTAGTTTTTCCATTCTCTAATTTTTTTTTAAGGTTGTGCTCTTTTATAGTTAGATTACCTGTTCTTTATGAAGCAACACTGAGTCTTTGTTGTCTCTACTTTTCTAGTTATTTACTGCAATTACTTAAAATATTCTGAGATAGGCTTTCCCACAATTTTAAAGGGTTGCATGGTACAAAAACGTTGTTCTAGAAGAATAATAGAATGTGCATAAATCAAATACCACTATCAACTTTGACTCAACCAACCTATTGAACAATCATTAAAAGTCTTTTAGAACCCAAGGGGCAGCTAGGTGGCGCAGTGGATAGAGCACTGGCCCTGGAGTCAGGAGTACCTGAGTTCAAATCCGGCCTCAGACACTTAACACTTACTAGCTGTGTGACCCTGGGCAAGTCACTTAACCCCAATTGCCTCACTTAAAAAAAGTCTTTTAGAACCCTGATGAATCAATCTCATGCAACCGCCAATCTTAATTAGTAGTAGACCAGAATCTAGGTCTAGTAATGGTTACTATAACTGAATTAAAAAACACACACAGAGAAAAAAAACCCCACTATTTATAAACTATATCAAATCTTGCTTTTTAAAAAAATCCACAAGGGCCTTTTTTGTTGATTGTACCTTAAATTATCAAAATATGATTACTTTTTCTCTTAGTGTGTTAGCATGTATTGAAATATTGACATGTTAAGAAGATATAGATGGCTCATTTCTAGACAAAAACTTTTTAGCACTTAGAGAATTTACAAGGACATATGTCCATTTGAAAATTAGCCAGAATTGAGTATGTGTGGGAGCCAACTTCAAAACAAAGCCAAGGATGCTAATTTCCTTCAGGTGGAAAAAAAGATAATCTTGATTATTCGAATGAATCTTTCCAAAACAACTTGATGTGCAAATGGCTCTTTCTGGGATTGGGATGTGGTCTTTCTTTGGTTCTCAAAGTCTGAATTCAAAACGCCTCATTTTATTGATTGATTGATTTTGTAGGGCAATGAGGGTTATCTACATAGAACAGAAATCTTTTAAGACTTAAAAAAAAAATCCTAGCTGCCACAATGCAGTCGTTTTTGGGAAGAGTCACAGGTTCTTGTTTAGGTTTATGCAGATATTAGTTTCTTTTGAATTATAGGTGTTTTAAATACAACATGGAATTAAGAATTTTTATAGTTTAGCAATTTAAGATTTATCATTTGCCTTACTAATTTATATTTGGCTACTTAGTTTAGATTAAGAGGCTGCTCTGTTTAGGTTCTCTGTTATCTCTGATGGATGTTTCAGTGGTAGTGTCCAACATTATAGTAGGAGGTTTGTTGCAAGCTTGGCATCTTGCTTTTTAGAAGAATGGTAGATGATTTTTTGCTGTTGTTTTCTAACAATGAATAACAATGAAGTATTCCTTCATGAAACTGTTCCAGTGGACTTTCATACACTTTTAGCTCCTATTTCTTGACAAGAATATGAGAGAATTAGCAGATACTCTTGGAAAAAATGTTTATATGTGAGATGTGGCATTCCCCTGGACTAGGGTGGTGGCAGTGGCAAAGGAGAGTTAAGAAGTTGATAGTAGGGGGAAAAAAAGGTTATTGTTTTTGTTTCGTTTTTTCTGGTTGAATTAGCCAGTATCATTGACCAAGTACCAAGTTACCTTTTAAAAAATTTCATCTTGGGACTGCTGACCAAAATGTCTTCTTAAACAGAGGCAGGACGCAGCAGCTCCTTTATGTTCTACAAAAGCAAAAAACCTAGAAATTGCCCCATAGCAATAATGATCAAGAAATCCAGAGGCCAACTGCAATGACCTCTGCCCTCAAACCACACAAAATGTCAGACAGAAGTTCATGGGACATAGTAAAGAAAATTGCCAGCAAAGCCAGTGCAGTACAGGCAAACAAACACAGACCAGAGACCTGTAGGCTGTGAGGTTTTGCTTTAAACAGCAAAAACAGCGTTTTCCATGGTTAGAAATCCACAGCATGAGGGGCAGCTAGGTGGCACAGTGGTGAGCACCGGCCCTAGAGTCAGGAGTACCTGAGTTCAAATCCAGCCTCAGATACTTAATACTGACTAGTTGTGTGACCCTGGACAAGTCACTTAACCCCAATTGCCTCACTTAAAAAAAAAAAGAAAAGAAATCCACAGCATGGACCTTGGAAACCATGTGGCCTATAGTGTCAATGCCTTGGGCAAGGGGGTACCTGTCCTGAGATGCTGTAGAGCAGAAGTTTCAAACTCCCTGCCAGTATCCACAAGGCACTTGAAAAACTCAGAAGTGCTGCCTGAACCAGATTAAAATGTAATTGGGTAAATAAAAATACAGTACAAGTACTTAATCAGTGAGGAAGGGAATATGTGTTTATATAACATCTACTGTGTGCCAGGGACTATGCTAAACACTTTACAAAAATGTATGATTTGATCCTCATAACAATCCGATTGTTTGGGGGAGACTTGTGATCTAGATTGGGGGGAGGCAGCTCACCCAAAGAACTGGAGGCTCATCATGAATCTTTTAAAATAAAAAGAGACTTCTTTGGAGAGGAATATATGGCCAGGGAACAGATCACCTTGGTAACTGTCCTGCTGGGGTAAGAGAAGGCTGGTCTTTTGTATTTTTACCAGACAAAAAGGACAAAAGGGCATTACAAAGAACTGGAAGGGAAATAACAGGGAGGGGATTTTGGAATAATGGGGCATCAGTAAGATATGCAGCACCCATCCATATCTTGCATATCAATGTACCTGGGTCATACTCAGAAACACCCATTCCTGAGGTGGGAGGCAGAGCTGCCCCTCCCTTGGGAGAGTTCAAGGATTACTGGGGGGGGGTGGGTTGGGATCTTTAAGTTTCTTGGGGTCCCACTGCATTCCCATAACACTATGAGGTAAGTATTGATATTATCCTGATTTTATAGTCGAGGAAACTGAGGCAAACAGCAGTTAAGCAGTTTGCCGCGGGTCACACAGATAGTAAGAGTGTGAGGTCACATTTAACTCAGATCTTTCTGATTCCAGGCGCACTGTTCTACCTAGAACTACCAGCTAACTACCTAGAATACCCCGAAGAAATTAAGCAAGAGGTAAAAAAAAAAAAATGTAATAAAAGCCCTGGAGAATAGCACTGGAAAGAGAATTGTTTAAAATTGGAAGGAGTAAACTTATCCAAGTTAAGATTGACTCTGTTATTATAAATAGTTAACTTAGGAAACACGTGAAGAAGATATAAATTAAAAAGTATTGCGTTCACAGAAACCCACGATTTAAAAACAAAGCCTGGAGAGAATATTCAAGAAATTATAAATGAAAACTCCTTAAATCTACTCAGTCCAAAGGTCAAAATAGAGGTGGAATCCACCAATCCACCTTTTGAAAGAAACTCCAAAAAGGAAAACCCTAGAAATACCATATCACAAATATAGAGTTAATCTAAAGTTTTCATGTCAAAGAAAAAAAATGCTGCATGTGTCCAGAAAGACACCATTCACGTACCAAGAAACCACAGCCAGGCCCACGTAAGACCTGGCAGCTTCTATCCCAGATCTGAGGAGACAGTTGGTTTCAAAAGACAAAAGTTAGAATTAAAGATAGCTTACCCTGCAAAGCTGAGTGAAATCCTGCGGAAGGAAAATGGAGCTTTAATCAATAGAAGATTTTCAAATATTTCTGATGAAAAGATCAGAGCTGAGTAAGAAGAAACCTAAGAAGAGAAACCTAAAAAGGCAAATTTTTTGATCATTTGGAAGGGGCTCTATGATGATGCAGTTATTAACATTTTAATTGGGACGGGGTGAAAAGAAATACATACCTTCAGAACTTTAATGTCTTCAAAGGGTATCGAGATAGTTAAAAAAAACAGCAAAACAAAACAGGACCCAAAGTGTGTAGGTTCTACTAGGGGAAAAAGAAGGAAAGGTAAAAGAAATTCACTCATTGGAAGGAGGAAGGAGTGAGTGGGGGGGAGACATAATGGAGAGACAAACATAAAGGAAGGAATAGAGTAAGAGAGGGTATCAAATGGACCTTACTCCTATCTAAAACAAAGGAAGGTTGAACACACAAATAGTTTGGTGTAGAAATACAAAACATGCTCAAGAGGGAAACAAGTGGAAATAGGCAGAGAGAGTTCTTTGGGGGGGGGGGCAGCTAGGTGGCACAGTGAATAAAGCACTGGCCCTGGATTCAGGAGGACTTGAATTCAAATCTGGCCTCAGACACTTGACACTTATTATCTGAGTGACCCTGTACAAATCACTTAACCCTCATTCTGCCCCCCCACACACACACACACAAAAGTTCTGCTTAGGAAAGAGAATAGTCAAACACAAAGTATACTTAGTACTGGTCCTGAAAGGGAGCAGGAAGTGAGATGTAAGACCAGTTCTTTTTTCTGTTTTCATCCCATTAATTAGTTGATTTTGGAATTTTGCCAGGAATAAAAAAGAGTCATACTCACTGGCCTCTAGGGAGTAAACTCCATTCTCTTCCCTTTTTTGAAAATTGGGACATAATCATTTGTACTTTTTCACTATTATAATACCTCTTCTCCATGATCTTACATAGTTCATTGATAATGAGCGGGGCCTGGCAATTATACTTTACTGTTCTATATATACTCCAGCCTATAATTTTTCTGGACTTGGTGATTTGAACTCCTTCAACCTGTTTGTTCTTTTGACATAACTCTTACAGTTAGTGGCCCTTCTACTCACCCATATTCAAATGTTTGAACCCTTAGTATTAAAATGTTCCCTTTTCGGGGCAGCTAAGTGGCACAGTGGATAGAGCACCGGCCCTGGAGTCAGGAGTACCTGAGTTCAAATCCGGCCTCAGACACTTAACACTTACTAGCTGTGTGACCTTGGGCAAGTCACTTAACCCCAATTGCCTCACTAAAAAAAAAAAATGTTCCCTTTTTTCCTCCATATATTTAATTAGTTATGAATTTCTATTGATTGTACTTGTGCAATATTTTTCAAATTGGTCCTATAATCAGAGCACCCATTTTACCATGAGATGAAGATTTGAGTTGGGGCTTGTCACCATCACACTCAACTGGATTTTCTATGTTTCATACTATCCTAAAGTATTTTTGCAAGCTAGAATGAATTTCTAAAATAACAACCTCATTATCAACCTCTGATAAACATAGTTGAGTATCTATATCTTCCAGAGGCTATGTTTTTGATAAATCACTATTACTCTAAGAAGGGAGGCCATCTGGTTAGATTTTTTTATCAGAGCTTCAAAAATGCTCACCCGATAAGGATGAAACATAGTTCCAATTTCCAGGGTTCTATAGTTCCTTAGTTCCAGGTGTTATACCGTACTTATGTGAAGATGCCTGTGTCTTGGGGTTTCTGCCCCCCAAAAGGGCTCTATCTTATTTGAAAATATGATTCAGGCTTCTTTTAATTGACAGGTATTGTTTCCTATAAGATAGTCCAGACAACTTCTTCCAAGAAAGGTTTTTGGGGCCAAGAGTTGTAATTTTTGGAATGCGATATAGGGAGGTGAAATTATCTTTTGTAGTGAATGGGTATTCACCTGGTAGAAAGGTAATGTCTTAGCTGTCTTGATAATCTTTTGTTACTATTATTTTTAAAGTAATAAACTTTATTTATGGGGGGCAGCTAGATGGCGCAGTGGTTGAAGCACCGGCCCTGGATTCAGGAGTACCTGAGTTCAAATCCGGCCTCAGACACTTGACACTTACTAGCTGTGTGACCCTGGGCAAGTCACTTAACCCCCCATTGCCTGCAAAAAACAAAACAAAAAAAACTTTATTTATAGTTTTGGGTTCCAATTTTTGTCCCTATTTCCTTCCCTGCCCTCCTCCCCCTCCTGAGGCAGTAAGAATCAGATATAGGTTATACATGTACAATTATGTAAAACATTGCCGTATTAGTCATTTTGTATAAGAAAACTTGAATAAAAGGGAAAAAATGAAAGTGAAAAATAGCATGCTTCAGTCTGTGTTCCA
Organism: Dromiciops gliroides; assembly: GCF_019393635.1. Lineage (NCBI taxonomy): Eukaryota > Metazoa > Chordata > Mammalia > Microbiotheria > Microbiotheriidae > Dromiciops > Dromiciops gliroides. Next base: position 182,811,563 of record NC_057865.1, on the reverse strand, counting down.
TCAATATCAGTTCTTTCTTTGGAGGTGGAAAGTATATTTCATCAATATTCCTTTGGGATTGTCTTGAATCATTGTATTGCTGAGAATAATTAGGTCACTCACAGTTCTTCCATCAAACAATATTGCTGTCTCTGTGCACAATGTTCTCTTGGTTCTGCTCACTTTACCATACATCAGTTCATACAAGTCTTTCCAGGGCCTTTCTAAAATCATCCTGCTTGTCATTTCTTATAGCACAATAATATTCCATCACCATCATACCACAGCTTGTTCAGCCATTCCCCAATTGAGGAGCATTCCTTTGGTTTCTGTGAGAAATGAGTAGTTGTCTCCTCTCGATGTGGATATAACAGTCAGTCATACTCTCCCCTGACCTGTTTGTAAGACAAAAGTCTCAGATTCCCTCCTCCCCCTCAGGTTAGCAAGGTCACATGGTTCAAGGAGCCCTGGTCTCAAGGTTGGCTCCAGAGTTGTGTCCATATAAGGAAGTATAAGGTCCACTCCTGAGTTATGCCCATACAAGGAAGAGGGGTGGGAATACTGTGTTCCCATTAGCTAGTTTTTGCGTGTAGATTGTAATGCCACCAGTGATGAAAAAGGGGAAGGTCCATTCGAGTTAGGGACTAGGGTATAAAACAGGGCCTGCCAGCCCCCTTTCTGGGCACCCACTAGCTGCACACTAGGGTGCCTCCTTTTCATGAGAATGAAATAAAGCCTTTGTCACTTCGCTGCTGAGTTCCTGAGAATTATTGAGAAGAGGATGGATTTTTCCCTTGCAGTTTCCAATTCTTAGCCACCACAAAAAGAGCTGCTATAAATGTTTTTGTACAGATAGGTCTTTTTCTCTTTGGGGGGATGTCTTTGGAATATAAACCTAGCAGTGGTATTGCTGATCAAAGGGTATGCACAGTTCTGTAGCCCTTTGGGCATAGTTCCAAATTACTTTCCAGAATGGTTGGATCTTTTCACAACTCCACCTACAGTGGATTAGCATCCCAGCTTTCCAACATCCAATGGAATAGGCATTTATTAAGAATCTATTATGTTCCAGGCACTCTACTAAGCACTTTACAAATATTTCATTTAATCCTGACAACCCTGGGAATTAAATGCTATTCATTTAACATCAAGTTAAACACTTACAATGTCTAAGACATGGTGGGAATCTACATACAAAAACCAAAAATGTCCCTATCTTCAAGGAGTATGTCTACTTGTGAGAAATAGCATGTGTACAGATAAAAACAGTTCAGAGATCTAGACCTGGAAGGGACCAAAGAAACCATGTATCCCATACTCCCCCAACCTCTTTGATGAAAATGAGGTAAAGGTGAGAACAACTACTAGGATAGCTACAGTAATTGGACTCGTGATTTCATTTGTATAGGGAGCTTCCAAATAAGGAAACTTTGTTTTGTTGTTTCAGTTGTGTCCAACTCTTCTTGATTCCATTTGTGGTTTTCTTTGCAAGGATACTGTCATTTGCCATTTTCTTCTCTAGTTCATTTCACAGATGAGGAACTGAGGCAGACAAGGTTAAGTTACTTATCCAGGGTCACACAGCTAAGAAGTGTCTGAGCCTGGACTTGAACTCATGAAGATAAGTCTCCCTGATTTCAAGCACTGTGCCACCTAACTGCCCTCAAGGAAACTTTGTTGCTGTACTATAATTTTTTCTTTAATTGTGGAATAGGTTTTTTCTTTAAATTTTACAATAGCTAGGTTTTTTCTCTTTATCTGAAGCATTGGGCTAAAGTTATAGCAGTGGAATCACAAAATGTGAAAGTTGGTAGAGATTTCAGTGACTATCTAGTCTTCCATGTATATGAAAGGAATCCTCACCATAACATGCTTGATAAGTGGTCATCCAAGCCTCTACCCTAAGGATTTGGAGCCAACCCTCCACTGCAGTAAGTAGCCCATTCCACTTTTGGACAGCCCTGATATATAGGAAATATTTCCTTCAATAAAACCTACATTTGCTTCTCACTTTTCACTTACTACAACTACTACTGCCCCCAGAAATCAAACAGAACAAATCTAATCCTTCCTTAATGTAAAAGCCCTCCAGATTCAGTATAGATCAATATAACATGGCCCTTCTCTCTGCTTTTCCTGTCTTCCCTTCTCCAGGATAAACTTGTCTATTTCCTTCTGAGCCTCAAGTGACATGAACTTAAGGCTCATCACTATCCTAATTTCCCACCTTTGAGAACTCTAGCTTATCATTGTCCTTAGAATTTAACCCAGCACTCCCGCATGCAGATCACAGGATGCCTTTCCTGTTCTCTTCAGGCAGTAGTGCCTTCTCTCAAGTTTCCTTTCATCTAATGTGTATCTTGTATTATGGCTATCTACATATATGTTGTCTTCTCTATTAAAATGTAAGTTATTTTCTCTTCATATACTCCTCAGTGTTTTTGTCCAGTGCCTAGCACATACTAAGTATTTAATAAATATTGTTGATTGTTTAATAATGATCTTATTTCTTTAAATATACCCAGTATCATTTCTAGCTGATAATGCATGGTATTTTCTGTAGTCTGTACCTCCTGACTCTCGTTTTGAAGAAAATATTTCTGATACACCAGTGGGAGGCTTCCTTGTACCTTTGGCATCTCTTCCTATCCTGCAACCATATTTTCTAACCCAGTCTGTCTTCTTCTGTGCTTAATTTCGTATTGAAATCACTGAACATAAAGGGATTCTTTAGAATTTCTCTAGCTCCTCATCTGCAGATATTGGCCATAAACTACAGTTATTTTCATAGTGGACTTCTTTCAAATATTCATCATGAGTTTTGCAATGAAAGATGAACATATGCCCTATGAAATTTTGTTTCTTATGCCCTTGGATATTTAATAAAACTATAGGGAGAAAGACAGGGTTGGAATGCTTCAATTCCTCCAGCTATTTGTCCACTTGTTGGCTGGATAAGAATCTCTCACTTTAGTCTACAAACTGTAATTTTGGGCCTCTTCCCCTTTTACAATGCTTTGCCACTGTGATTGAATATGTGGAAATAGTTCTCACAAGCTTAAGATTCATTTTGTATTTTTATTTGCTTGATTAACCAATCGCAGGCATTGAGAGCCAAAGAATTCAGCCCCCACTAACCCAGCTGATAGCAAGTAGGGCTTCTGTCTACATAACTAGCTAGCTAGAGTAGGCTTTCAAAAGTGGGCATCATCAGTTTAGGGCATGTTCTGTTTGCCCTTTCCAGCACGTTTAAAATTGGCAGAGCCTGCGCCCTGCTGGTAGAGTCTTAGAGATTCTGAGTTAAACTCCATGCTACCATGTATGAGGTATCAAAGGAGCAAAGTCCACAATGTAGTCTACCAAAGTATAAAAAAAGCATGCCTCTGCAGTAAATACTTTTTATTTGTACTTTAAAAAGGCAAGTAAATTATTATGTTTTCTGAGACATTTCCTTATAGAAGAAATAGATAATTCACTCAAATTTGAACTGTGACAGGGAAAAATTCCAACAAATTTCAGAATTTGCAAATTAGAGACCATTAGTAAAAATTGAGAGTATTCTTCTCTAGTTGCAACAAGATTATTTATGAGCAGTTAAACCTTTATTTTATGGTTAAATATATTTCATACTAATGTAGCAAAATATTTCATACCGTTGACTTTCTGCTTATTTTTAAACTTAGATTTATTTACTTAAAAATTAACTTTCTGGAAGCTTGGAAATCTTTGCAGTAGATGTAGAATGTTGTTTTTCTTTTGACCAGAGGAGGGCACTTTATCTTTACATTTGAATCTATTGTCAGCCTAAAATATCTACTAACTTTCCTTTTCATCTATTCCCTGTGGGCAACAGTAGAGAAAAACAGCTTTGTTAATTAAAAAAAAAAAATCCATGCTGTGTTACAGAATCTCATAGAATGAACCTAAAATAGAGGGGGGAGTCTCAAATACATACTTTTTAAGTACTTAAGTTAACATTGGCAAAATCCCTATAGTACACTCAATTTTGTGGGGAAACTTCCTTTAATATCTAGATGCCTTTGTACTGTGAATAAGAGACATAGATTTGTTCTTAGTTTTCACTAAATGAAATCTCATTATTGCATTTAATGCTACTTAAAATGAAAGGAGATTGTAATTTATTTTGGGTATTATTACTTGACCTATTATATTGCTAATTTCAGTAAGATGTTGTCTTAACCTTAAAATCAAAATCAAATCAAGTCAGCAAGCATTTATGAATCTCCTGTTCTGTGCCAGGCACATGGTCTGGTCTTGGAATGTTCCATTTGCTCTTCCCAACATCTTCTATCGCCCAAGGACATGATAATTAGAATAGAATTTGCCTTCTAGTGCTGGAGACATTTTTTTTTTAATTCGTTGTTTTTCTTTTTATAACAGAATGGCTTAGAATACAACTACCATAGGCAAACAGAGAAGTGGGAGTTGCTTAACTTTGAGTCTAATTTGCAGCAGCGTTCTGCAAGAAAGTTAACATCTTCAAGAGAATATCACCTTTCTCTATGACAGTGCGAGTGTTATAATTCCTGTTTTATAGGTGAGGAAACTGATATATGGTAAATGACTTGCCTATTTTCACATAGCTATTAAGTGTTGAAGCTGGGATTCAAATTCAGTCTACTAATTCTAATGCATCACTTCTACTGCTGCTTGACATTGCCTCCCCCATGGGAATAGTCACTCATTGATCTATTAAAAGTCTCAAAGAATTTTCTCCATAATAAATACCCAAAGTAGTCTTTTTTTTTTCTTTTTAATCTCCATTTAGGGATACCTGAAAACTCCTAAGTCAGGCTATTCTACTTTGGGATAGCTCTAATTCTTGAAATTCTTTTGTTTATACCGAGTCTTAATTTGTAGTATCCATTCATTGCTTCTATATTTTAACAAAAAGAAACATTAGTGAAAACTAACATTTGCGTAGTGCTTTAAGGTTTGCAAAGCATTTTTCACGATTACTGCATCTGGAAGTAGCAGACATCATTGTAAATCTGTATGTCCAGCCCCAATCTTTTGTCTGAGTACCAGACCCATATATAACCCCGGTACTCAATATATCTTCACCTGGATATCCTGACAGCAACCCCAAACCGACTTCTCCAAAGCTAAATTCTTTAGTTCTCCCCTCCCCCAACACACCCTCTTCCTCAGTTTCTCTCTAAATCCACTGCTCTTTTCTTAGTTTTTGTGGATGAGTCGTGCCTGTAGGCTGGATGGTTCTTTAAGGAGGCTGGAAGGCCCTTCGACTTCCTAGTGGCCTGAGGCAAGAAAGACTCAGTTTAGGGAAAGCTGATACTGGAGCTGAGCTAAGTGGGAAAGCTTTCCTGATTTATTAAGTGTTTAGTTGCTGTGGTAACATGGAGGTAGAGGGGAGTATTACTTTATCTGAACCAGTATAATTTTAAACTTTAGAATTTGTATTCTTGTAATCTCATTATTCGTTAAATTATTTTTATTGCATTTTACAATCCACAGCATCTCATTTTGGTGAGGCAATTGGAATTAAGTGACTTGCCCAGAGTCACACAGCTAGTTAAGTGTCTGAGGTCGGATTTGAACTCAGGTCCTCCTGAATCCAGGGCCAGTGCTCTATCCGCTGCACCACCTAGCTGTCCCCACAGCATCTCATTTAACTCTTAATTCCAAGCCTGAATCCTTAGGCTGGCCTGGGTTAGGGTTCACTTAGAATAGTTCTCATCCTTCTTGACCTTTGCAGTATTTGGCACAGTTGAAACCTCTCCTTCCTCTATCCCCCTTTTGAGTATTGTCTCCATCCTGGTTTTCCCGATCTAGTTCTGACCCTCTTCTGCCCTTCTTTCTCAATTTCATTTGACAAGATCATTTATATCCAGCCTTCTAGGCATAGTTGTATCCTAGGACAGTGTCCTGAGTCCTTTTCTAAATCTGTGATATCATTAAATCCCATGGATTTAACTATCATCTCTATGCGGATAACTCTCAAGTCTGCACATCCAGCCCTTTATCTTTCTCCTGAGTCCTTCTCAAGGATCTCTTAAATGCACGTCCCAAGGGCATTGAATTAAACATGTCCAAAATAGGACTCATTATCTTTACTTTTAAACCCACCTTTTCCCTATGCCAGTCATTTTTTTGAATCTTCACTCACATTCAAGGCCTGTATCCAATTATTTGCTAAGTCTTGTTGTGTCTATCTGCTCACCTCTCACATCCATCCCTTTCAGGCTCCCATTAACTCCTAGACTATTGCTATAGTCTCCTTATTGATCTCCTTGTTTCCAGCATTTCTCCCCTACAATCTAGTTTACACACAGCTGCAAAATGGCATTCTTTTTTTTTTTTTAAATAAGTTTTTATTGATATTTTCTGGGGGTGTTTTTTAAACATCTTTCTTTCTCTTCATCTCAGAGAGCAATCTCATAAGAAATAGTACTTTTTAAAGAGGGGGAAAAAAAGTTAGCACAACTGATTAATACATTTAAAAAATAAGAAAACATATTCATTGTGTAACATCTGTGAACCTCTCACTTCCATGCAGGGTAGATTGGGGGTAGGGGAAAGGTATCTTCTCATATATGTTCATTTGAGTGCTTTTTTATCTTTATAATTTTTTTACATTTACTTTTGATTTTTTTGGTGTCAGTGTTCTTTCCATTTACACTGCTTTAGTTACCATGTAATATTGTTTTCATTGCTCTGCTTATTTCACTCTGCATCAGTTCATATTAAATCTCTCCATGTCTCTGTATTTATTACACATCATTTCTTCCAGCACAGTAATATTTCATTACATTCCTTTACCACACTTTGTTTAGATATCCTCCAGTTGATGGGCATATACTTTGTTTCTAATTCTTAGCTATCCCCAAAATTGTTGTTTTAAATATTTTGAGGTATATGGGGACTTTTTTTCTTGTTGGTGGATTCTTTGAAGTATAAACCCAGTAATGGAGACTCTGTTTCAGAGGGTCACTTTATTTGCATAATTCCAAATTGCTTTCTAAATTGATATACATTTCATAGCTCCACCAACAATGTATTAGTGTGCCTATCTTTCCACAGTCTCTTTGCCATTTTTGTCACTTTTGCCAGTTTTAAGGGTATGAGGTTTTGATTTGTACTTCTCATTAGTAATTTGGAGCATTTTTTTTTCACTTGGTTGTTTTTGGGTTTTGTTTTGTTTTGTTTTTTTACAGGGCAATGAAGGTTAAGTGACTTGCCCAGGGTCACAGAGCTAGTAAGTGTCAAGTGTCTGAGGCCGGATTTGAACTCAGGTCCTCCTGAATTCAGGGCTGGTGTTTTATCCACTGCGCCACCTAGCTGCCTACTTTTCAGTAAGGAATGACTATTAGTCTTATATATTTATTAATTTTTATATATCTTGGATACCAAACCCTTATCAGAGAAATTTGATACAAAGATTCCACCACTTACCTTTTTATCCTAGATAAATTAATGTTGAAGCTTTTTTTGTTTAATGTATTTTATCTTTTGTAATTGCCTGTAGTTAGGTTAAGAATACCTTAAAAAAAAAATCCTACCTATAGCTGTAAGAAGTATCTGGGGACAGCTAGATGGCGCAGTGAATAGAGCACTGGCCCTGGAATCAGGAGGACCTGAGTTCAAATCCGGCCTCAGACACTTGACACTTACTAGCTCTGTGACCCTGGGCAAGTCACTTAACCCCAATTGCCTCACTAAAAAAAAAAGAAGTGTCTGATATGTTTCTCCTTTAGATTTTCAGAGTATGATCTTTAACATTAAGGACACATATCCATTTAGAGTATGGCCTAATTTCTGCCAGACTGCTTTCATGTTTTCCTAGCAGGTTTTTTTGGGTGGGGGGGGCAGGGCAATGAGGGTTAAGTGACTTGCCCAGGGTCACACAGCCAGTAAGTGTCAAGTGTCTGAGGCTGGATTTGAACTCAGGTCCTCCTGAATCCAGGGCCAGTGCTTTAACCACTGTGCCACCTAGCTGCCCCTTCCTAGCAGTTTTTAACAAAAAGGCAGGTTTTCCCTATGTAATTTGTTTTCTTTACCAAACACTGGGTTACTGAGTTATATTGTTTCTGAATCTCCCTTGTCTAGTCTGTTCCATTGATTTGTCTCTATTCTTTAAGCACTACAAAATGGTTTTTATGAATACTGCTTTATAGTATTAGTTTAAGGTCTGGAAGTGCTTTTTTCTCTTTTTAACCTTACTACATTTCAAAATTTCCTTTGTCATTCTAGATCTTTTTTTTTCCAAATGAAATTAATTATTTGATTGTACTTAATAGCATTCAATCTTTTTCTATGCATACATAAACTCATTCTTATACACACCCACAATATTTTCTCAGGCCCAGGTACAATCAAATAATTTTCCAAATGAATTAAAAGTATAAATTAACTTTGGTAGTATTGTTATTTAAGTCTAGTGAATTGAGAGGTTGATCCCCAGATATTTCATGCATTTTGTTATTTGGAATGGGATTTCCCTTTTATTGCTAATTGTGTTTTGTACGTATTATTATTATATAGAAATCCTTTTGTTTTGAGGATTTATCTTGTAGCCTGCAATTGACTTTTAGATGATCAAAACTGAACCCAGCTGGATCTTGTACTCTTTTCCTCAGATTTTGTGAAGTGCTACCCAGTGCCCTCTCCCCCCCCCCCCCCCATCCTGTGCTGGTGACTTTTTCCATTCTATTTCTTCCTTAGTTCTCTAGGCCAGCACTGGCAGTTCAGAGCCTTACAGTACTGGTCCTTCCAGGGTGTAGCCCCTTGGCAGGCTTTTACTCCTGAAGGGCTATAACCAAACTGGCTATCAAACGCAAACAAACTTCTACAACTTGGAGCTAGGGTCTTCTTGACATCAGAAAGAGGAAAGGAACCAGGGTATAATGGGAGTTTTGTTGTAATTTTGTGTTGTGTCCTTGGTTTTGGTAGTGAAGCCTCAGTATGAGTTGAATGCGAGGTGGGGGAGGATTTCTTAGTGAGTTCTAGATCACTGATAGTCAGGTGGTATTTTTTTTAACCTTCTTTTGGATTCTGGATGTCCTAGTTCAGTGATAAGATTTCAGACTAAGGTTGAAGATTAAATGGGAGCAGAGGAAGTGGAACTAATGATTGTAGATAGCATTTTCAAGGAGTCTAGAGATAATAGACTGCAGACATGGAGGCCTAGTGAGAAGAGAGACTACTCTATTTGTATTTGTTCACTTTATACTTACTCTATATACGTTTTTATACACGTTGTCTCCTCCACTAAAGTGGAAGCTTCTTGCTAACAAGGATTCTTTCACTCTTTGTACTTCTATGTTCAGCACATAGTCCAGTCAATGCTTGGCATAGAGTAAAGCACTTAATACTTTTTGGTTGACTGATACCATAAATTTGTAGTGGACTCAGTTGGTTTATGTGACTTATTCCATCCCTATTGAATAAGAGCACAAATAGAAGGTAGGAGTAACCCAGGGTTGAATTTTGGCAGTGCCTGAGCAGAAACAAGGTAAGGAGATAAAGGATTCTGGGGTATGGGATAGAAATGAGTTGATTTGGTTAACTACAGGGTTGAAATGGAGAAATGAGAAAAGTGAAGTGAAAGTAGGAGACAGGGCCTGAGAAAATATTGTGGGTGTGTATAAGAATGAGTTTATGTATGCATAGAAAAAGATTGAATGCTATTAAGTACAATCAAATAAGAATATTTCAGAGAGTTTGAACTTGTTAAATGGAACCTTTGTGGGTGATGGCAGGATTAAGGGTGTTCTTGTTGTTTGTGGGTGAAGTAGAATATAGGAGGATATAGATTATGGGAGTTGAGACTGAGGAACTGGGAAGTTGGGTGTTTGAGACTTCCATAATCTTAGTTCCTTCCCTTGTGTGTATCCCATTTTTATAGTTGTTTGCATATTGTCTCACCCTTTAGATTATGAGCTCCTTGAGAGCAGGGAGTGTTTTTTGTCTTTTGTATCCCCCATATCCCACAGTTTAGCAAAGTGCCTGACACATAGCAGGCCCTCAATAAATGCTTGTTGACCTGTTTGTTACTGAATTGAGGCATGTGGAAGGATTGTAGGAGTTGAGGTTGGGGAGGAAGACTGTAGGGACAAGTTCTGATCTCCTTTATATTTAAAGGAGGGGGATGATTACAAGGTCCATTTTTCAAGGGGTGATCTATTTTGATAGAGTGAATCTCAACGATAGAGAGATTGCTGAGTAAAGGCAGCAAAGAGAGCATCTCAAAGTGATAGTGATCAAAGATAAAGATTTCCACTGCCTTCCAGGAGGGCCAGTTTGTTGGAGGCATGAGAGAGGGAACAGTGCTGGAGAAGGATTGCAGCCCAGGATGGAAAGGTCCAAAGTGGAGGAAGAAGTTGGCTAATTACAGAATGGGAATTACAGAGAGTAAAATGGAAGTTGTGAGCTAAGATCTAGAGGGGGACATGAGAATGGTTTGACTGCACAGAATGAGATTGAGACACTAAGAGGCTTCTTTTCAGCTAGTTGGCAATTTAGTATCACAGAGATTGGGAGTGTCATGAATGGGTGGACTGCAAAATCAAGGTGAAACTCCACAAAGTAATGATGTATTTATAGTGGTATATTTTATTCTGTGAATTTTTTTTTTAAGTGAGGCAATTGGGGTTAAGTGACTTGCCCAGGGTCACACAGCTAGTAAGTATTCTGTGAATTTTTAAATGAAGTGCCTTATAATATCAAAGGCTACCACAAAAAAAACCAACCTTTTAAATATTTTAATAATTTTTTTTCTAGTTGGAGGGGATTTTAGAGGTCAGTTGCCCAGCCCCTTCATTTTCTCGTGAAAAATTGAGACCTGGAATGTTATGTGTGATCTTGAGTAAATAAATAATGTTTTTGGGTTTAGTTGTATATTGATATACAACATAGTGTGCTTCATTTTTTCCCTTTTCAAGAGGTGAAGAAAGACATTAAAATATAAATATTTTGTGAGTCTTAATAGGGTTTTGGGGGGGCTGTTTTTTAAAGTTTCTAGTTTATCATAATGTTGCCTATTCACGATGATATATTTGAATAAATACTGAAGCCTAAAGATTTTCAATAAAATTATAAATAATAGTTTCCAGCCATATCATGCTAAATGAACCACAAAAATCATGAAGCAAAAAAATCAATATTTGGTGGCCCAGTTTTGTTTAATGCAGTAAATTATTTTAGATTGGATTTACAGCTCTCTCAGTTTTCTTGGAAATAGGCCATCACATGCTGAGATGAAGTACCAAGCTTTTTAAATTAGATACTGAGCATGCTCATATCAAGTATTCTGTGTCCTCTGAGTCTAACTGAGCAGGAAGAGATCATAACACTCCCTTTTGCCATCGTTTTGCCACAGTTTGTGATTTGTCTGGCAAACTACAGGATTACAATAAAGAGTATCTTGATTTTGAATGCTGGTTATTAGTAGAAGACTATATTTTGGTAAGTTAATTGATTCCTCCCCCCACCCCATTGTTATGTTTTGAGGATAATTATCAGATATTTATAGAAAGGCAGTGCTTTTACTTTTTTCTCCACTTTTTATTTTGTACCAAGCTTAAAGTTTATTTTGTCTCCAATTGCAAGAAGGGAGCAAAAGGAGGGTGAGTATTTTAGTCATCTAAAATTCCCTCTTCTAAAAAATATTTTCAGCACATTTGTAATGCAGTGAGCATAGAAATGTGTTAACATTCCTTAGTTTGCTATAGAAATTGTATTTCCTTACTTGTGTTAAGTGCAGTTAGGATTATGTGCTGGTAAAATTTGATGATTTATCAAAATATGCAACTTTTTCTTCTTTTCCTGTATTTTCTTTTAAAGAAAGCACAATTTTATGGTAATTTTGCTGTTAGAATTTCAGAAGGCCAATATTATACCACATTCTCTTTTCTTAACATAACATGACTATTCAATTGGATAATAGTAATAATATTTGAAAGATAAATTTTGTATTCATTTGTATAAAAATACATTTTTAAGTACTGCTATTTTAAAGTGTAGATTTTGGATTTTTATAAAGTCTTCATTTGTGGACATAATATCAAATTAGATAATATGAATGTGCTTTACAAATTATAAAGTACTTTATAAATATAAAACATTGTTCTGATTTATATAAATTTTATTTTCTTTCGTACTAAGTACGATACAAACTTAAAACAAAAAATTTTCAAGTTCTCTTTTTTCTCAACGTCCGTGAAGTCAAATGCTATCAGTTATTTACAATAAGAAAATCTGGGGTTTTTTTTGGTATTCCTTATCCAAAATATTCTTATTGTAACAGCTACAGGCACCCTCAGTTTCTTCACTTTTTAAAAGTGTGTGTGTGTGTGTGTGTGTGTTTTCTATGAGATTTAAAAAAAAATTTTAAGTGTACAGATGATTTTATGTTGAACATTGAATACATTTTTATCATAGATAAATTTGGTTTCTTAAACCCTTTTGGCATTTTGCTGGAGGGAATTTTTTCAGTCTAACTTAGATAACCTATTTTTAATAATTTCAAGGTTCTCAGGGATAGCTTTAAATCATTTATTTACTTGGGAAAAGTACATTTATTAGTACATCTAAAGTCAAGTTGGCAGTACATGTAAGCAGTTTGAGGCATAAATGTTATTTTGTAAGAGAGAGATTGCAGTCACTGAGGTGACAAGATATGCTAAATGTGAAGTTGTATTCAAATGCTAGACTTACAAAGACTTCCCGAAATAACTTTTAAAAAAAACAGTTTCTACTTTTGCATGCCTAAGATTGGCATAAGTGAAGTGAATGTACATGTATAAGTACACTTTAATATAGTTCTAGAAAGGGGGAGGTGTTAGCTGAAATGGGGGCCAGGTGACTTAGATTCATGTAATCTGCTCGAATCTCTTCACACTCAATGTGATAAATGGTCTGCCAGCATTTTAAAGTAATACATTAATATGGTGTTATGAAGTCGATTTAAGATTTAAGTCATTAGAGTATTTCATTTTATGCAGTGAAGAATTATAAGACTAAGGCACAATATACTTCGAATCTCTGGACTGTTTAGCTATCTGGAACTATCTATCTATTGAAAGATACCCCTTTAAATGTATACAAAATAAATGCCAGGCACTTTAGGGAGGGTGGGCGGCCCAAACAGTTGAGGCAATCAGGAAAGCCTTTGTGTAGAAGTTGATCCTGGAGTTGGATCTTGAAGGAATTCTTCTTTGTGGAGAAGAGAGAATTTGGGTTCCAGGCTTGGTAGATGACCAGGGTTGGGGGACTGAGACTGGATATGGACCAGGGTACGTGAAAAACGGCTCGAAGGCCAGTTTGAGTAGACTGTAGTTTGGGACCAGCCTGATTCACTTACTTACCATGGCCTCTGATAAGTCTACCTCCGCAGTGCAGGAGGGCCTTCAGGTAGATTTCCTGAATTTGAATCAGTATCAATGGAACACAAGGGTGACCTTTGGGGGGGGTTTATTCCTCTTTCTCTTTTGTCAGTAATTGTCCCTATAATTAGTTTTGCATAAGCTACATTAATGTAGCCCTCTTCCCATTAGTTCTTTATCCCCCCAAACTCCCCTTCCCAGAAGAAAAGCATCAACCTTTCCCCTGTTTTAGGTGTTTCTTTTTGTTTATCTAGTTGTTGATTTTTTTTTCTCTCAGTAAAGTCAAACTTCCCTTTCATTTCCTACCATCTTGCTTTTTATGTTAATGTGGAGTGTTTTTTCCCCCCTGAACTTTTTTTTTTTTTTTTTTGGTGAGGCAATTGGGGTTAAGTGACTTGCCCAGGGTCGCACAGCTAGTAAGTGTTAAGTGTCTGAGGCCGGATTTGAACTCAGGTCCTCCTGACTCCAGGGCTGGTGCTCTATCCACTGCGCCACCTATCTGCCCCCCCCCCAACCTTTATCTAAGAATTTCTTCATTCTCTTTTCTTGCTATCCTGAAGTTTTATTCTCTTATTCATGGTCCAAAACAGACCATTAATCTCTTTGTATTCCTCATAGAATTAAAACTTCTGAAGTAGCAGATTTTAGCCTCTTTAATTTTGCCCTATTATTTGTTTTTTCCTGTTGTGCCTCACTTTAGAATTCTCAATTCATGACAGAGGTAATGGGGGATAGAAGCAGTGCCTCATAATAGAAATTTACCATTGTCCCAAATTATGCAGTCCATTTCTACCTCATGACCTTCCCTGTGATCATTCTCTGTCCCATTGGCCATGTTACCCTATCTCCTTGCAAGCTGCCCCTAAGAGCTTTCATTTCCCTTTTCCTAGGGGGAATCTATTGGAGACCCAATACTCAGAGAAGGGGGTCCTCTGATGAGCCAATGTACAGAACTGATAAAATGGAAGACAGTTGCAGATGTTTGGTAATTGTTCCTCCTTTTTTTATTAAACCTAAAATGATTTTGCCATATGTAATTTATAATACAGCCATCTTAATTATTATTCAGGCCCTAATTATTCAAAACCTGTCTGTTTAGGTTTTATTTTTAGGTTTGTTAGGGGGGAAAAGTGGTAGAAGAGGAAATTGTAACTCATGGTTAAGATGGGGTTTGAGGATTATCTGTAAACTTAAATTTGTTGTGTCTGTTTCCACAGTAGCTTAGTTTATCAAGGTTTTTGGCATGCTAACAACTCTTTGAACAATTTGGTCTTCTATTTCATTAACAATTTGAAGTGATTATATATAGAATTTAGTAGGTTAACTTGTACTTCAGTATCTATTTTTTTTTCTTTCTTTTTTTGGTCTGATTGTAGGGTTATGTGTATGGGGAAAGTTAATGTTTATTTTAAATTTTGCTTACTAATGGAAGTTCTAATTTTATGGGATGCTTAAAAATTTCACATCAGCTAAAACTTGTTTGTTAGTCTGACTTTTTTTTTTAGGGCATAAAAGTTTACTTGGAGTTATAATAAAGACATAGTAGACTCCAAGCTTTTGATGGAAAATAACAAGTTTCATTTTCTTCTCTCCCTGACTCCTTCATCATTTTGATTTATAGTAGGATCAGACTTCATGCCTCCAGGTTAAGATTCTCTAAAGGTCGAGGAGATCCTATTTTGAATCAAAGAGAGTCCAGTTCTCATATTGAATTTTTACATCTTTTACAAGCTCTAATAAATGTGAATTAGTACAATTTTTATCTCTTCCAAAGATAATAGGCTTTTCAAAACAAAACAGATAAACTACACCTTGGAACAACTTCGAATACTCGACATAATCACATGATCTGCTTTTCTGACCACACATTTCCTTAAGAAGGGTATGTGTGTATATGTAGACATGGTATTTGGACATGTACAGAACACTATTAGAATTTTTTTTTTAGGATTTTAATGATCACTTCTTTTTTGTATTAGTTATTTCCTAATTTGCCCCTACCCAACCAGAGTAAGGCTTTTCTTATAAAGGGAAAATATAGTTAAAATCAAGTTAGGATATCAACCATATCCAATAACATCTGCAAAATAGTACCCTTACATTCTCTCACCTCTAATGACAGGAGGGAATTAAATTTTCCTCTCCCTTTTATTCAGAATTATTTGGTCATTATAAACGTTTCATTTTATCATTATATTTTATTATTGTAATCATTGTGTATGTTTTCATTTCACTTATTCAGCTTTTATACGATTTCTTAGGCCACTTATTTATTGTTGGAAATACACTATAGCCAGCTTAAACTACCATATATCTCTCTGTTGTCCTTTGGTTCACCTGTAATTTTGATTTCTCTGTGAGTTCATGGTGTTTTATAACTCACAGCCATACAATACCACGCAGAGAATATTGATAAAGAAAGGGGCTGAATTTTCTGAAGTGCTATGAAATTTCCTAAAGGTGGTCCAGTTTGCTTTCTTCCTCCTCTTCAATTCTCTTTCCATTTCATTGTTGATCCTCAGGGTCTCTCTTAGATATGTGGAAAGTTGGACTAATTCAGATACAGTAATATTCTGGCCAGTATCTCATCTGTCAAGGAATTTTTCATCTTAATATGTACATGAAAACTCTCCTTTTGGACAAGACCCTTCAAAGGCTATGTTTTGTTCTACTAAGTCACTTTTTTTGGTAACAAAAGGCAAATAAAGGGATTTATTGGTCTCCACATTTTCCAGTCAGTAATGTGAATTGCTATAGAAAATAGCCTAAAAACCTGCCTGTTTTCTCCTTTTTTCTTTGTGTCTTTTCTTTTTTCTTTCTCTTTCCTTCCCTTTCCCTCCCTCTCTTTGTTCGTTCCTTCCCTCCTTCTTCCCTTCCTCCCTCCTGATTTTATCTTAAGTTTTGTCCTATTTTGCATTCTATTTTATTTATTTATTTTTGTGGTGAGGTATCTAAATGTTAGAATTCAGTAGCATAAATTATGAGAATAGGAAAGCTGGACAATCTGTTACATTTTGCCTCTGTTGTGATTGTTCTTGGTTGGATCTCAGATCAAACATTTTACAAGGTAGTTTCCCATTAGTTTCTGCTCTATTTTTGATGTGATGCTGCTTGTTATATGCAACCATCCTGCTCTATAACATTTTGCACCTGTACTTATACTCTAAACTAATGTTGGTTTTGACTGCCCCTTCTGCTTGACCAGGGGATCAACAGCTTGCTAAAGTAATTTCTTGGTTTGGGGGACTTTGTTGTAGTAATGTTTCCATTTCCCAATTTTGGATGACTATAGTTCACTTAAGTAATTTAGCTTGGAAATGTTTTTATTGCATATAATTTTATATTTTCATTTTTGTCCTAATTTGGTATTGATTTTGACATTTGTATGGTCAGACTATACACAAATAGCAGTCTGGATCCAACAAATTTTTTTTTTTTTTTTTGGGTGAGGCAGTTGGGGTTAAGTGACTTGCCCAAGGTCACACAGCTAGTAAGTGTTAAGTTTCTGAGGCCAGATTTGAACTCAGGTCCTCCTGAATCCAGGGCCCGTGCTCTATCCACTGGGCCACCTAGCTGCCCCTGGATCCAACAAATCTTGACAGACTAAAGCATTGGGTTGAATCCACTAAGAAGAAATTCAGTATTGATGAATGTGAAGTCACCTTTAAATAAAAAAAAAACTTCACAAATTCAAGGTGGGGAGGCACAGTTAAGATGAAGACTAAAAAAGAATCTTTGGATTTGACAATTAGGAGATCTTTGGGTGAGAGTGATTTCATTTAGTGATGAAGATGAAAGTCAAATTGTAGGGGCTTTGAGAAGTGAGGGGGAGGAAAATAGAGGCAAGAAGTACAGACATCTTAAACAGAATCACAAAATCTGAGAGTTGGAAAGGGAGCTGAAGCCACCTGTTTAAACATACACTAAAGATAGAGAACTTTATCTTAATTTAATCATTTTGGAAGACTTGGAATATGTTGGTTAAAATGAGAATAGCCATACACATCATGCCTCTGGGGGAAGCTTTTTCAGAGTTCTGTTTAATTCTGGACAAAAGTCATAAATTTATTAATTATAAATTTGCTTTTTTTTCAAGGCTTTTCATAGCCAGGCCTGTGGTTTAAAAGGTGGGAAGCTTTCTATTCAAAGGGGGAAAGCAGAATAGTGGGGGATGGATTTGTGGTATTTTTCCAATTGCCTTTACAGAACAAAACCTCCCACCTTTCCTGGCAATCACCATTCCCCTACAGTTGGTTTAAACATTCTGATGTGCTGGAATTTGATAGAGGGTGGAGGAGAGGGCACCGGCAAGTTGTTTGTTAACATGCTTTCCTCTAACATAATAGGTTGCTGATTCATCAACATAAACACCTTAATCAAGATTAAGATGAAATTATAGGCAATAAACATTTGTGGTATAAATATACAAAATTGAAATAGTATTTAGTTTCAAGTAATCTGAAACTTAAAATATCCACAAGACCACTGAATTACCATTAAACTATCAGATCATATTTATTTTCTGTTGCTTTTGGCATGAAAATTCATGAAGACCTCCTTGTTCCCAAGGAAATTGCTGACAGGTACTCTTTCAAACAGAGCATGAAGCTGGTAGGACCTTACTTCCCAAGGTCTCTCATACTTCTTTACCCAAACCAAATTAACTTTTAATATACCAGTGTATACTCACTTAAATTTTAGATGATGATTTGCCAGAACCTAAGAGTTCCATGTGTTCCAAGCAAATATTTCTCTCAAGGATTATAGCAAGGATTATATTAAGAGAAGAAATCATTAGCTACTTCCCTAATTCTTTGGCAGTAATCCCTGGTGGGCATAGGGGAAGTTGTAGAGAGTAGTGTTGTAGTAGAGGATGTCTGGCCCTAAAGCTGTAGTTCCTAATACGGTGGCAGTTGCAGATAGTCACATAAAGGAGAAGAGAAAAATTGTTGGCTCTTGCTCTCCCTCTCTTTCTCTCTCTCTCCCCCCCCCTCCACCCCCCCCCACATACACACCACCCCTTTTGTAGCAGAAATAAGCAAAATGAAAATTAGCTCATTCAGAGAGCTATTAGCATGAAGGAACTAAATAACATCTAATAATACACTCATATTCTATCAGTTCTGCTGCAGCATAAGACAAAGCATTACAAATTTTGCATTCTGAGGGCAACACTCAAGACATACTTGAATGAATTTTTGTCTTAAGAATTAGGGATGGGGGCAGCCAGGTGGCGCAGTGGATAAAGCACTGGCCCTGGATTCAGGAGTTCCTGAGTTCAAATCCAGCCTCAGACACTTGACACTTACTAGCTGTGTGACCCTGGGCAGGTCACTTAACCCCCATTGCACTGCAAAAAAAAAAAAAAAAAGAATTAGGGATGGAGGTTAGTAAAGTCACTACAAGTTTTAAGGGAACTACAACACTCCCAAATTTTCATTCTTCTGATAGGAGAGAAACTTGGTATTTGGGTGCAAAGGGAGGAAAAAGGAAACACTAAAGAATGGAAGATATTTTCAAGAAATGCAGGTTGGTTACAGATATTTGCTTTAATTTCTGTTTTAGCAGTTTATAGTGAAGTAGAGCCAGAAAAGCACTGAAGTGTAAAAATCATCATATAACACAGTCATAGCAAAACTCAGTTTGATGTCATTATAATTTATATAAATATACTCTCTGATATATAATTTATATAAATCTATATAAATTCATGTCCAAGAAGATCATAACAGACTGTGTGTATGTATATAGGATCATGAATTTAGTCCTTTTTTCCATTCCAACCTTTAGTTAGCTTGACCAAGATGATTTACTAAAAAAAACTTCAATCAGAACTCTAAACACCAATTTTGTAGGGCAATCATCTCCAAATTTTTTTGATCACGGAGCCCCATGGGAAAATATTTTTAAAACAGCCTTCCATATATGGGCATATTGTCATCTGCTTGCATATCTAAGGAAAGTCAGATTGAAAAATTGAGAGACTAAATTGAAGTTGTGAACCTGGGTAACTGGAAGGATGGTGGTGACAGAAACAGAAATCTGGAAGATGGGTAGGATTAAAGTGAAGGATAAAGTAATGACATCAGTAGAACTGATTACAGTCCATCATGTCCCACCCAAAGTGGGGGTGAGGAAAATTCTTTTTCAGTCACTGCACTGGAGGGTGGAGTTTGATTCCTTGAGGGCCATCTGCAGTAATCAGAAGATGATTTTTGGTATCCAGGGTGGTTATGCTTGATGGAAAAGAATTCTCCCAATGGAATCTGTGAAACTGCAGCTGTGGATACCTTGGTTTTGGCTAGATTATCATTTCTCTAATAGGCTGGTTCTCCAAGGACAGTAGGAACAGGCAGAGTTGGGATAAGTTGGATAAGGCCAGGTGTGGTTGTCTTTGAGACAAGCTACCTATATGGGTGAGAAAGGACGGGACCCATCTTCACATCTTCTGATTGAATTGACCACACATCACTTGGGATCATGCCATGATGTCCTACTAGGCCGGTGCTCCCACTGTAGTGACCACTGTTCTAGAGTATATGTGTGTATTTATAGAAAAATATTCCAACAAAAATTCTATATTTCAGAACCCTTGATATATCAATTGAGAGAATTTCTTTTGCGGTATCCCGTTTCAAAGCAGCAAATTTTTATTTAACTTCAACTGCTATGATGGCACCTAAGGTATCTGAACTGAGTCTTGAAGGAAATCAGGGATTCCAAGAGCCCTAGGTGAATAGGGAGTGCAGTTTGGTAATGGGGAACAGGTTGTATAAAGGCATGGATGGTAGAGATGGAGCCTTGTTTGTACATGACTGTAAGCAAGAAGGCCAGTATAGCTGGATCACTGGGTTTGTAGATGGGAATAATGTATATTGAATCTGAAGTGTCAAAAATAAGAGTTTACATTTTGTTTTAGAAACGATAGGGAACAACTGTAGTTTGTTGAGTGGCATGGTTAGACCTGTGCTTTTGAAAAACCACTTTGGCAGTTATATTGATTGGAGTAAGGAGAGATTTGAAAAAGGGAGACCAAATAGGAAGGTATTACAGTAGTTTGTACCAAAAGGAAAGGATAGGTGCAGGTGATGTTCTGGAGAAAGAAACCACAAGATTGACCAAGTGTGTGGGGGATAAGAGTGAAAGGTTGAGGGTGACATTGACATTGGGAAATTTGGTGATTAGAAGAAATATTGGCCAAGCTACTGCCTTTAAAGAGGGAACCTAGCAGTGAGGATGGTGATGGTGAGCCCTTTGCTGCCTAGAACCATTCTGGAGAAACCTAATTTTTCATTTAGAGTAACAAATCCCCTTGTCTTGGTATAGTGGTGATTTAAGGAGAGATAAATAGCTTTATTTTACTTTTCACCCAACATATATAAATTTAACTTTTGAAATATATTCTGGGGGCAGCTAGGTGGCACTGGCCCTGGATTCAGGAGGACCTGAGTTCAAATACGGCCTCAGACAGTTGACAACTTACTAGCTGTGTGACTCTGGGCAAGTCACTTAACCCCAATTGCCTCACCAAAAAGAAAGAAAGAAAGAAAGAAAGAAATATATTCTGTGTTCACTTTCTTATTCAGCACCACTAAATTTGACAAAATAACTTTAAGTTCCTGGCTGTAAACATCATTTTTTAACTTTTGTTACAGTTAACAAAATTAGTTTGTTAGCATCAGTAATATACAGGATCTGATTACATTTCAACAGATGTTTAAACTTTTATAAGTATACTTCACAAATATAGCTCTTTAACAAGATGTTCACTTGGGCTGGTTTGTGTCAGATTATAATTTGTCTCTGTATGTTTAAGATAACTAAAAGGGTTTTTCTTTGCAAATTTGTAATAATTGAAGCATTTTGTAACATTAAATAAAATTCTTGCTTTGAAGTGGTGTATGTCAAATGTATGGTGCTAAATGACATTCATAGGTACAATTAAATATTTGATGAATTTTTCCTGGAAAATCTCTCCTTAACTTTTTTTTTCTTTTAAAATAAAATGTTAGTGTGTGACATCATTCTGGTATTAGATTCCTGGATGGGAAACAACCCTGTCAGCTAGAATGCATTTTCTTGGTCTTCAGGCACTACTCGGTGAGCATCAGCGTCAGAGCCAAAGCGGTTGTCTTTGTCGTTTATTTCAGTTCTTTATTTATTGGTTGTGTTTGAGTACTTAGGCATATGATATGTCAATACTGGCAAGTAATTATTATGCCTGTTGTACTTATTTAATGTAATAGCTAAAAGGACAGTGGTGGTTTTTTTTTTTTCCTCTGCATTGGTGCTTCTTGTTCATTGTATTGCAGTGTAAGCACATTTATTTATTGTGCCAGTGACATTTTATTATAGGGGGAAAAAAGGCCTAAATGTCTTCTCCTCACTTTCAGTAGAGTATCCTTAAATATGATATAAATTGTTTTTGTTGTTCATCCTTCCTTTTTGAAGAGGACCAATGACATCATGATGTTGGGGTAAAATAATACTGGGTGATGTCTTGACCTGTTCATGAATTGGATTTACACGAGGCAGAGTTGTGCAGCCCTACTCTCTCTTCCAGGGTCATCAGCCTAGTATAATATATTTCATTTCCAGTTCAGAAGAAGTTTTGTGTTGTGTAAGTATTAGTTCCTGGAGTGGGAGAATTGTTTCATTATTTTTTTCCTTTCAAACTATAGCTTCTAGCATAGCACACACCTTGTGGGTGCCTAATAAATGTTTGTTAGTTGATTAATTTTCAGCATTTAACATTATGTCTTAACAAACTAAGTGTTTGGGGGCAGCTAGGTGGCGCAGTAGATAAAGCACTGGCCCTGGATTCAGGAGGACCTGAATTCAAATCCAGCCTCAGACACTTGACACTTACTAGCTGTGTGACCCTGGGCAAGTCACTTAACCATCATTGTCCCGCAAAACAAAACAAAACTCAAGAAATTCAACATAAGTTATACATGTGCAGTCGTGCAGAACGTTTACACAACAAAGTATTTATGGCTTCTTCAGCATTCTAGGGTACTTAACCGGGGCATCTGGGTGGAATAGTGGATAGAACATTGACTCTGATGCTAGGAGGACCTAAGTTCAAATCTCACCTC
The DNA here is from genome assembly GCF_019393635.1 of Dromiciops gliroides. Taxonomy (NCBI): domain Eukaryota; kingdom Metazoa; phylum Chordata; class Mammalia; order Microbiotheria; family Microbiotheriidae; genus Dromiciops; species Dromiciops gliroides. The sequence continues at coordinate 182,789,122 of NC_057865.1, read as the reverse complement.
AAACAATTACTAGCTGTGTGACCCTGGGCAAGTCTCTTAACCCTAATTGCCTTAAAACATCCAGGGCCATCTCCAGTCATCCTCATATATATCCTGCCGCTGGGCCCAGATGGCTTTGGAGGAGAGAATGAGGTTGATGTCTTTGCATAGCCCTCCCTCACTTAAATCCAAACACTGCAAGTCATGACATTGCCCTGATGTCATGGTCTTCTTTGAGAATGAAGGACAAACAACAACAATAACAAGGGTATTTAGATAATATTTGGTATGTGGGTTGAAAATTTTATGTTAAAGAATAAAGTTAAATATCCAACTCAATTCAGCAAGCTGTTGACATGTATCAAGTACTGTGCTGGGTATTGATGATACAAAGATAAGAATGAAACAATTCCTTGCTCTCAAGGAGTCTATATTTCTTTTTCTTCTTTCTTTTTTTTGGGGGGGGCGGGGTGAGGCACTTGGTGTTAAGTGACTTGCCTGGGGTCACACAGCTAATAAATGTTAAGTGTCCGAGGCCAGATTTGAACTCAGATCCTCCTGACTCCAGGGCTGGTGCTCTATCCATTGTGCCACCTAGCTGCCCCAAAGAGCCTATAGTCTACTAGCAGGAAACCAATTTTATGAATAAATTCTTCACATAGTTGTATGAATATGCAATATCATGCTTGAGAAATAGACATTGAGCTATGATCCTATGTATATCATTGCTTGTGCCATGGTAACTTAACCTTTCTTTGTTATAAATATAGAACTAGGATTTCAAATTCAATTTACTTGACTTGGTTACTGTAGCTACAGATTCACATTTTTTTGCTTCAGGTGCAGATTTTTCAGCTGTACTCAAAAATTCCACCCAAAATTAGGAAATTTGAATAAATAAAGGATTTATTAATGGTTATATTCCCTTTTAAATTGAAGTCCAAATCATTTAAAAATATTCCAGCAGTTTTTAAACTAGTTTTTAAAGTTGCTTGTTAAATGTTTTTAGTGAATAATAAATGGATGAATTGGCATATACATGTGTGTACATATATATATATAGTTTGTATATAATCTAACTAAAAATGTTTTTGAGGCAGTATAACATCAAATGTCATTGATTTTTTTTGAAATTCAAGTGAGAAGAAGGGTATCTTTCTTCAACAAAAAAATGGCTTAAAATTGGCAGATAAAGGACAGGAAATAGGCTATATATTACATAAAGATGTTCTCACACTCTAAGGAATGTAACAGATTTGAAAATCTAACTATGAATTTTAATGAAGAGGTATGCTTTCAATAGGCTTTTTTCTCTGTCCTATGTTGTATTGGAAATGACATTGTGCTACTTTTCTTGACCAGAAGGATATTCCTTATCTTAAATATTGAATTTTAAAATTAACATTCTTTAAAGATTATTGTTCCTCCCCTTTGTAACATCCATAATTTCCATTAAAACTCTGTTCAAATGTCACTTGCTATAGGAAATTCAGTCTATTATTCATATTTGCTAGTTTTCTCTCCCAGAAAAATTACTTTGTGCTATTTACTTTGTGTTAAATTGTCTGAGTAAATGGTTTTTCTGGGGGCAGCTAGGTGGCGCAATGGCTAAAGCACCAGCTTTGGATTCAGGAGGACCTGAGTTCAAATACGGCCTCAGACACTTGACACTAACTAGCTGTGTGACCCTGGGCAAATCACTTAATCCTCATTGCCGCGCCCCCCCCCAAAAAAAAGTAAAGCTTCTTTGTAATTGTTTCATGACCAAAAAATACTATTTTTCTGAATCTTGAAATATTTGCCAGAAGTCTTTTCATGTAATAATCTATCCTTCAAGCTTACACATCTTACATGTAACTTTATTTTTCTACTATTACTTTGTACATTTTTAAACCAATAAAAGAAACCGTGTGTGTGTGTGTGTGTGTGTGTGTGTGCGCGCATATGTGTACGTGTGCATGTATGTTTCTACTGATAAATGCATTTGGTTATTTGATGTGGTTAGTTCAATGAAAATTAATAATGTAATAGTCTTTCACAGCCCTTGTTTCTATGTTACCTACAGACCAAGTTAAATTTAAGTAGGAGCAGACACTCAAAATATTTTATATTAAACCCTATACTGCTCTTGTTAATGTGGGGAAAAGGGTCTAAAGCCTAAAAATCAATATTAGAAACTGTTTCCTATTATTTAAATCTGCTGCTTGAAGGTTTAAATAGAAATACTTGAACATGGGGTTTTTGCTAATAATAACAGTAATGATAAAACCATGAATTTGGAGTGGAGGAACTTAAGTAAATAAATATAGTCTTCATAAAGTTAGTGACTAACAAAGAATGTGGTCCATGGTTATGGATATTTCATAGTAAATAGCATACATAAGCATCTTTATCTTCATAACCATGTATTATCTGACATCTCAAATACAGCCAATAGTCAGTACCACATTTTCAAAAATACTTTTCCAGGAAGGATAATCATGTACCCTTACCAAATACCAAAGCAGCATTAGTGAAAATGGAGCCACTGAAGAAGAATGAGAATATTTATCTGAAGCTACTCATTAGAACATATTAGAAGTTTTTTGTTGTTGTTGATAACTTAATTGAATAATTTATTCCAGGTCATTTTTTCTTACCATTCAGTGACATATTTTTCAGACAGTGCTTCATATTTTTTGTACGATTGTAAAAGGATTCTTTCTTGTATAATTTACTCTTACCGATGATACTATATTTAAAAAAAAAAAAGTGGGGCAGCTAGGTGGCGCAGTGGATAGAGCACTGGCCCTGGAGTCAGGAGTACCTGAGTTCAAATCCGGCCTCAGACACTTAACACTTACTAGCTGTGTGACCTTGGGCAAGTCATTAACCCCAATTGCCTCGCTAAAAAAGAAAAAAAAAGTAATGCTATCATTAGTTTTTACACATTTATCCCTCTTCTGTCTCCTCCAGAAAGGGCCATTCCTCATATAAAGAATAAAAAATAGATGGAGAAAAATTCATATAACTAACCAACTCTTCAACTGACCCATTATTGAGTCAACACCAGTGACTACCTCTCACCTCTAGGATCAAATATAAAATCCTCTCTTTGTCTTGTAAAGTCTTTAATTACTTGGCCTCTTGCTCTCTTTCTAGTTTTCTAATACCCTACTTTCCTCATATACTCTGTGATCTAGGGGTGCTGGCCCTCCCTGCTCTTCCACATTCTGTGTTTTCCCTGGTTGTCCTCCATTCATGAAACTTTCCCTCTTGGCTTCCCTGGCTTCCTTCAGTCCTCAGCTAAAGTGCCACATTCTGCAAGAAACCTTTCCAAATTTCTTCTTAATCATAGTGTCTTCTTCCTTCTGTTGATTATTTCCAGTTTACCCCGGCACTGTGTTAAGTTCTGAGGATATAAAGGAAGATCAAAACACTTGTCCCTGCCCTCAAGTAGCTCACATTTTAATGGGGAAAACAAACTGCAATCAATTATGTACACGCAAGATGTGTGCACACCTACATATCTGCCAAGAGGAATCATGCCTCACCAACCACTCTCTGAAATTATGGTTAATCATCAAATTGATCAGAGTTCTGTTGTCTTTCAATACTTCGTCATTATTATAATCATGTAAATTGTTTTCCTGGTTCATCCAAAGTTTTATCAACTCATTCAGATGTTCCCAAGTTGTCTGTTATGGTACAAAAACATTCCATTATATTCATATACCAGGTTTTGTCAAAACTTTCCTCAGTTCAGCTGCTTTCCAGAATGATTGTACCAAATCACAATTCCACCAGTAATGCAGTAGCCTTTCCTGTCTTTTTCTTTTTTATTGTGAACTTAACAATCATCAGCAAATCTTATGTAAAAATTACAAAAAGATGATTGTATATGAAATTGTGATTTATTACATGTAGAGGGTTTTTTGTTTTGTTGTTGTTGTTTGGTTGGGGTTTTTTGCGAGGCAATGAGGGTTAAGTGACTTGCCCAGCTAGTAAGTGTCAAGTGTCTGAGGTTGGATTTGAACTCAGGTCCTCCTGAATCCAGAGCCGGTGCTTTATCCACTGCGCCACCTAGCTGCCCCCATGTAGTTTTAAGAAGTATATTAAATTTAAGATAGTTACAAAATTTCCTCACTTACATCCCCTTCTAAATTTAGTTTTTTTCCTGTGAATTTTAAAATATTTTATTGATAGTCTTAAAAACTTTTCTTTTGCATCTTACTCACTATTTATTAACTCCACCCCCAGGAGGATAGCTCTACCTTGTAATAAATCAGTATAGACAGGCAAAGTAAATCAAAACATTGGCCATGTCTGAAAATTTCTCATTCTGCTCCTCTAGTCTGTTACTTCTCAAGAGGTAGGAAATATCTTTCATAATTAGTCTTTTAAATTCCTGATTGGTCACTACTTTGATCAGTGTTGTCAAACTGAAATAACAAAGACTTACCAAAACAGTAAAAACTAGGGTCTTTTAACCAAGATAAGATAATTGCAGTCTGGGGCCACCATATTACACCAAAGTACTGGAGTGGCCAGAAGGGGCAGGATTAAATACATTTCTACAGGGAGAGAGGCTCCTGGGAAGCAGTGTAGGGAAGCTTATGAAGTATGTCAATTGTTTTACATAACAACTGAAAGTCTTTACAAAAGGGGTTGGGGGGAGGACATCTGATCAGAACATCAGGCTTGAGCTCCAGGAGCAGCTATATGAAAAACTTATTTGGACTTATTCCAATCTTGGGATCATTTGGAATTAGGTAGCCCCTTCTGATGTCTGCATTTGACATTCTTTTTAAAACTGATTTCCAAGAGCAGCTGGGTGGCACAGTGGATAAAGCACCGGCCCTGGATTCAGGAAGACCTGAGTTCAAATCCAGCCTCAGACACTTGACACTTACTAGCTGTGTGACCCTGGGCAAATCACTTAACCCTCATTGCCCTGCCAAAAAAAAAAAATTTAATTAAATTAAAAAATAAAACTGGTTTCCATAGCCCTCAGGCAGTTTGTAACTCTAGGATCAGGCAAGGTCAGCAGCAACATTTAACAGTGTCTTTCCAAATTGTCTTTTACATTATTGTGCTACTTATAACTTGTTCTCCTGGTTCTGCTTATTTCATTTTATATAAGTTTTTGGAAATTTCTGTGAATCTATCACATTTATCATTTATTAAGTTTTTTAAAAATGTGGTTGTTGATAGCTGCCTATTCAAAGTTTTCATATCTTGCTACATTCCCTATAATGTGACCATTTTCGTCTTTTATAATCTTGGTCAATTTTGCTGGCTATGAGTTGAAACCTTCAGATCAATTTTGATTTTCCTCTATTTTATTTTTTTTTTTCTTTCTTTTTTTTTTTTTTTTTTTGTGGGGCAATGTGGGTTAAGTGACTTGCCCAGGGTCGCACAGCTAGTAAGTGTCAAGTGTCTGGGGCCGGATTTGAACTCAGGTACTCCTGAATCCAGGGCCGGTGCTTTATCCACTGCGCCACCTAGCCGCCCCCTTCAGCTCTTTTCTTAAAAGTGATTTGGGGTGGGGAGGGGAGCTAGATGGCTTAGTGGATAGAGCACTGGCCCTGGAGTCAGGAGTACCTGAGTTCAAATGTGGCCTCAGACACTTGACACTTACTAGCTCTGTGACCCTGGGCAAGTCACTTAACCCACATTGCCCCACCAAAATAAAACAAAAGTGATTTGGGACAGTCTTTCATATAATAATATAAAAGTTTGATCATTGAACCATTGGTTCTAATTTAATATGTGTAAAACTGAACACATACACAGGTTTTTCCAACTATCCCTTCTAAGTATTAAATTACCATTTTGCAATTATCAAAATTCTATTCAGGTTAATTTGCATAATTTAAAAAAGTATTTAAGGGGATAGATGCTTGGGTGAAGAAAGAAAGGTAAAACAGGTGCCAATTGTGGACAGAATTTCAAAAGATAAAATTCTGTTTTTCTCATGTGCTTCTTACAGTCATAATGAACGGAAGGTGACCTGCAAGCATCCAGTCACAGGACAGCCATCACAGGACAATTGTATTTTTGTTGTAAATGAACAGTAAGTACAAGAATTTATTATGAAGTGCCTACTTTCCTAATTCATCACTTCCTTTAAGATTATAATTGTTAATTTAGAGAATGAAGCTTTTGTTTACATTCCACACAAGATTTTATTAGTAAAATTTGCCTTCCTAAATATTTGTACTCAGGTGAAACTGCCAAAACTAATGATTTTGTTTGATTTCTTTGGAATAGCCCAAGGACCTTCAAAGATTTTATCATGAAGGCTGAGATTTTATAAATTGTTTTAACTAATAAAAGGGGTAAGTTCCTGGTTTGTTGTACTAACATTTAACTGATAACCTTCAGTTCAACAAACATTCATTAATATCTAACTATGCTAACACTGTGGCACATGAAGGATCTAAAAAGATTGAGACATAATTTCTTAGGTAAGGAAGGAAAAGTCTTCTCTAGACTAAGATGGTAGTGTGAATGGAAAGATTTTAAGAGATATTTTTAGACCTCAAAATCTGTAGAATTATCTTTTAATCTACTTTAATCTTTTTTTTTAAAGTTCCTCCTAGGTAGGTTTAGACATGATATCTGTTGCATAGCAGTTAGCTTATTTGCAATGAAGACATTTGACCCCCAATGATTTATATGCCTAAGTGGGTTTGGGGGTCTTTTTGCATGCGTACCATTTACCTGAAATGAAGATAATTAATTTCCCTATGTTTTACTAAAGAAATTCATTTTAGCCTTTGGTATTTTAATGGATTACCAAAGGCAGTGTGTAATTGTCCACAATCAAAGTAGGCCAGGGCAAATTGTGGTTCACTTGGCATGTCTGCAATAGATGTATTTTGTCATTCTGAAGGTTGCAAATCCAGATCTTCTCCTGTCCACTTTGATATTTGAAATGAGGCAACTAAATATTAACTCTTTCATTTTTATTCCCTGCCATACTTAGTACAGGACTTGCACATGCTCAATAAATATTTGTTTAATTAAGAGTAAATTTTTGAGTGGGAAGGAACTCAGATTTTAGTACATTATTCTGCAAAAGTGACTTGTTCAGTTTCATCCCCTTGAGTACCAAAACTTTTTTCTCAGTTTTCTTTCTTCCCAACTTTTATTGATGTCTTTTCCAAACATTCCTGTCGTTTCCTTGTACTCTGCAATAAGAACCATCCATTATGACAAAAAAGTACAATTAAGTCAAACAAACCAACACAGTAACCACCTCTAATAAATCTGCCAAAGGACATATGTTTCATCATTATTCATCTAGAATCAATATTGATCATTGCATTAATTTGAGTTTTGATGTTATTTAGTGTTGTTTTCCTTTACATAATTGTGGTCATTGTGTATATTGCTCTCTTGGTTCTGCTTACTTTAGCTGTCTTTGACCTTCTTTTATCATATGCCTAGTAGTGGTGTTCCTTTCCATTAGTATTTTGATGGAAATCTTTTTGAAATTACTAATTCAGTTTGCCTTTTGTCTTACACAGTCTTTTCAGGTATTGTGAGAAACTAGGGCTGCTTCTGAATTGTGGCAGTGTGTTACTATCAATTTGAGAGAAAGTTATATGGGAAAAAATCGTGAAAGTGATGATCAGGAAGAGTATCAAAATAAGAAAGAACAGAGAAATTATGAGATTGTTTCTTTAGCACTCCAATTGTCTATTTTGTTACGCTTTCTTTTTGCACAAAAAAAGGTTTATGTCAAAATTTTATTAACATCACACTTTTCCTGCTCCTTGGTTTTGTTAGTGTCATGTTTGTAGCCAATAAACCTGTGTTCTAGCTTTGATCGGACTTCATGGACAATTACATAAAAAAAGACCTGCATAGTCCCAGCCTAGCCTTGGCTTCTCCATTTCATAATTTCTTGACTTCTATCCTAAAGGCCTGATAGTAGCAGTAACTTCAAAAGTTTTAGTAAGAAATATTAAATAAATTTTACTTTAAATGAGTATATATGTCAGCATCAGTTTTTAAAACACATTAATGGGGGTTTAAAAATGGATTGGTGGGGGGGGGTGTTAAAATACATTTGCCTTGGGGCAAAAAAATCATTGCTTTAATGAAAGAGACTGCAATGTAATGATGGAAAGCATTATTTAAAATTCTCAAGATGTGGGTTCAAATCCCAGATCTGTCACACACTAGTTCTGTAACCCTCAGCAAGGGTGACTTCATTTCTCAATGTCCCAGGAAACTCTAAGATAATAAATTGTATAAAAGATGCTAACCTGAATTGGTGGAGGGGATTAGTTTATACTAATGAAATCATGATTTTTCTTCTTATTCTTGTGAATTTAATTTTGTTCATGGAAAGCATTTTTAATGTGATACAGTCAAAATTATTATTATTATTATTATTATTATTATTATTTTGCATCCCTACCCCTTCCCTGGTTCTCAGTTTTCCTGCTAGCCATAATATTTAAAAGTTCCTAATCCCATTTTCCTCTAATTTGTTATGGAGTGACTAGATTTTGAGCATATTTAGCAAACAGTACATTTTAGTGTGGTCCTCTTTTCTGCCAGACTACTTTTCCATTTTCTCAGTAGTACTTGGAAAATAGGTTTTTCTTCAAATGTTTTATGTTTTCAGGTTTATCAAACATTGAGTTATTTGAGTTTGATTGTTTCTGATGCTTCATTATCTAGTTTTTTTCTTAATCTTCTGATCTTCTTTTGTATTTTTAACTTACTGAATATAAAAAAAAGCTAATAGCTTATTTAGTGAAGATTATAATTTGCTGTAATTAGTTCAATAGGGTACTTAGACTTTACAAAAGCATTTAGTGGAGTTTCTTTAGACATTGTTGTGGACAAGATGAAGAGATGTTTTTGAATAGCTGGACCCAAACAGGAGTTGTTCATGATTTGAAGACAACTTTCAAGGAAATCTCAGCCATGACCTTGCAGATATATGCCTAATCCTTTGTTATTTAACAACTTAAAAAGAAATGTTTGAGTTGAATTTAATAGGGGGCATTTTGGAAGTGCCTCAGATCAATAATGTCAAATTTATATAGAAACAGTGGCCACCAATCCATACATAAGGATCTCTGTGGATCCTTAATATTGATTTAGTTTTTCTTATGTTTCTTTTTATTTGTTTTGTTAAATATATTCCAATTACATGGGGGGGCGGGGCAATGAGGGTTAAGTCATTTGCCCAGGGTCACACAGCTACTAAGTGTCAAGTGTCTGAGGTCACATTTGAACTCAGGTCCTCCTGAATCCAGGGCCAATGCTTTATCCACTTCATCACCTAGCTGCCCCCTCCAATTACATTATAAGCTACTTTGGGTAGCAGTCAGGAATGTTGCTGCTGTGTTTGACACCTCAGCCTCAGAGGACTTTGGAATTGCAAAGAAGGCAAAAGTTTGATTTTTCAGGAGAACAAATTGGAGACATCTCGAGGAGAAAGAACTCTAGCCAAAGGATGGAGAAGATATCCAGCTGAAAGACCTTGGTTATTAGAGTAAAAGGGAAAGGACTGAAAAGAGGGGTAAAGAGAAACAAGAACTAAAGGAGAATGAGAAAGTAGTTGGTAAAACAAATTAGAAAAACAGACAGGCTAAGATTATTAGTAAGAGGAAGGAAAGGAAATTTGGGATGTTTGTCAAGTTCTTGAGGTGCTAAAGAGGTTCTAAAATAAGGGATTCTTAACTTGGAACCTGTTAATCTGCATGTTGTTTATGAAAAGATTTAAATGGAAATTTTCATATTTTGATGATGGTGTTTTATGCTGATATATTTTCTTTTATGCATTAAGGGATTTGTAGGCTTTACCAGACTACCAGAGGGATCCATGACACAAAAAATGGTGAAGAAACCCTACCTAGAGGCAGTCAGTGTTAACTGATTAACGTGCTAGGTGCTACTGTAGGCTCCCAGGATACAAAGACATAAACAAGTGAACTAATCCTGGCTTACAAGTAGCTTGCGTACCATCAGGGTAGGTAACCCCTTCACCCAAGTACATGCAAATAAATACAAGGTAATTGTATGGGAGACAGCTGGGGGTCTAGAAAGGCCTTTTGTAGGAGTGTTATTTATTCTATCACTAAACATTCTCATGACCATATTAATCATATTTAGGAACTACTGGTTACTAAACTCCTGCTCAGAACTTGAACAGAATTTTGAAGGAAGCCAGACATTCTAAGAGGTAGAGGTGAGGCAGGAGTGCATTCCATGCATATGAGACACAGTGACTAAGTGACTTGCCAGGGTCACACAGCTAGTGTCTAAGGTCAGATTTGAACTTAGGTCCTGATTTGTGGCCCAGTACTCACTCCATCCACTTTGCCACCTAATCTACCTCTAAAATTACGTGCTGGATAGCCATTATTAATGGAGCTCAAAAGATGAGAGTTATATGTATCAGCAATGATTAAACCCATGCAATTTAATGATACCACCAATCAAGCAAACATTTATTAAATGCTCATGACAATGTGATTGCTGCTGGCAGGAAAACTCCATGCCACCATCATCAGTGCCTATGCTCCCACCATGACAAACCCTTATGAGGTCAAAGAAAAATTTTATGAACACCTGGAGACCCTTATCATCAATGTCCCAAAAGAGGACAAGCTTATAATTATGAATGACTTCAATGCTAGAGTAGACTCAGACTACCAGACACAGCAGGGTGTCCTTGGGAAGAATGGAATTAGAAACAGCAACAGCAGTGGTCACTTAGTGCTGAAGACTTGTGCATCTCATGACCTCATCACCAACACTGTCTTCCATTTACCTAAGCACAATAAAACTTCGTGCATACCCCCTCACAGCAAACAGTGGCATTTAATAGACTATGTAAGGTGAAAGGACAGACAGGATGTGAGAGTGATAAAGGCAAAGTGCAGTGCAGAGTCCTGGACTGATCATAGATTTATCCTCTCCAAGCTAAATATTCACCTACAACAAAAGCAGTGGTCCCAAGGCAATATGACCACAAGAAAACTTAATGTTGCAGATGAGAGCACTTCTCTGAGAAGGAACCGCTTGTTGCTAACTTGGAGGGAAAATTGAGCCAACACAAGGTTGGCAGCAGTGGAGCAGAAAAGGAGTAGACAGCTTTCAGAGATTTGGTGTACAGTGCATTTTCTCACCTGAGTCAGAACACTCACAAACATCAAGACTAGTTTGATAAAAATGATGGGGAAATTCAGAAGCTGCTAAATGAAAGACAAGAACTCCACAGGGTTTACCATCAGGATAGTTCATCTGTGTCTAAGAAGGCAGCATTTAACTCTATCAAAAGTAAAGTACATGGGGCAGCTAGGTGGTGCAGTGAATGAAGCACTAGCCCTGGATTCAGGAAGAACTGAGTCAGACACTTGACACTTACTAGCTGTGTGACCCTTGGCAAGTCACTTAACCTTCATTACCACCACCACCACCCAAAAAAAGTAAAGTATAAGCAAAGCTTAGAGAGATGCAAGATTCTTGGCTCAGTAAGAAGGCAGATGAAATTCAGTTTTATGCTGATATTAACAATTCAAAGCGCCTTTATGATGCCCTGAAGGCTATTTATGGGCCAAAAACATGGTGCATCTCAAGTACTCAGTACTGATGAAGCCACATTGATTAGTGACAAGGCCATGATCCTGAAGAGATGGGCTGAACATTTCCATAATATTCTCAACAGACCATCATCAATCAATGCTGATGCCATTGACTATTTACTTCAGGTTGACAATCAACCCCTCTCTAGACAGATTTTCAACAGAAGAGGTTTTGAATCCATTAGGCTCCTCTCCTATGGAAAAGTGCCTGTTGCTGATTCTATTCCAGCAGAGATTTACAAGGTTGGAGCAAGGTTTTGCTCTTACAAAAGTTCACTGAAATCTTTAGGCTTATATGGCAAGAGGAGGTTATCCCCCAGGAGGATCCTCCATTGTCTACCTCTATAAAGGTAAAGCAAATAGATTGACCTATGACAATCACAGAGGGTTCTCTCTTAGTCTGGCAAGATTCTTGTCAGAATCCTCTTTAATAGGCCGATACTTCACCTAGAAGGTGGTCATCTACCTGAGAGCCAGTGTGGTTTCAAAAAGGGTCATGGAATGGTTGATATGGTATTTGCTGCCTGACAACTCCAGGAGAAATGTCAGGAGCAGAACAGGTCTTTATGGAACATTCATAGACCTGACCAGGGCCTTTGATACTGTCAGTTGTGAGGGCTTATGGAAAATTATGTCAAAATTTGGTTGCCTGGAGAAGTTCATCAGTGTTGTATGTCAGTTTCATGACGGCATGTTTGCCTGGGTTCTGGATGATAGACAGTGCTTTAGCACTTTCCCAGTCACGAATGGAGCTAAACAAGGTTGTGCACTTGTTTCCATGCTTTTTAGAATGATGTTTTCAGCCATGTTGTCAAACACCTTCAGTGAAAATAAACATGGCATCCAGGTCAGCTACCGCACTGATGGTAAATTCTTTAACTTGAAAAGGCTACAAGCCAAGACTAAAGGAGAGGGAGTGTTTGTGCTTGATTTTTTGTTTGCAGATGATTGTGCACTCAGTGCAACCTCTGAAGGTGAGATGCAACAAAGTATGGACCAATTCTCTGCTGCGTCTGATCATTTTGACCTAACAGTTAATGCTAAGAAAACACAGGTAGCTCCATCAGCCAGCACCACACCATCCATACATGGAACCATCAGTTACAGCAAATGGAGAAGTTTTGAATACTGTGGATAAGTTCACTTACTTTGGCGCAGTATACTTTCCAGGGATGTACACATTGATAATGAGGTTAATGCTCATATTGCCAGAGCTAGCTCAGCATTTGGGAGTCTCCAAAGTAAAGTGTGGGAGAGAAGAGGTACTAAACTGACTACCAAACTGATAGTCTACAGAGCCATTGTGCTGACCTCATTGTTGTATGCCTGTGAAACCTGGACAGTATACCAATACCATGCCAGGAAACAGAATCATTTCCATTTGACTTACCTTAGGAAGAGTCTAAAGATCACTTTGCAGCATAACATACCAAACAGTGAGGTCCTCTCTTGAGCTAAACTGCCAAGCATTCAAACTCTACTGTAGAGAGCACAACTCTAATGGGCTGGCTACATTGTTTGAGTGCCAAATGTATGCTTGCCTGAAAGACTATTATATGGAGAACTCACAGAAGGCAAGCACTCACATGGTGATCAGAAAAAGTGATATCAGGACACTCTCAAGTTCTCGAGAACTTGGAACTGATTGCATGACATGGAAGACACTGATACAGGATCGCTCAGCATGGCATGCCCTCATCAGAGAAAGTAAAATGGAAAGAAAGTCCCTGCCTTGGAGGAACTTACATAGTGTATTCTTTTGCCAAGAGATATGATATAGGGAGAAAAGAGAAGAGGAGCAAGAAACCTAAGGATACTTAAAGGGTAAGAGACTGAAAAGTGATAAGAGGAAAATGAGAGAACAATGTCTGGCAAATCCCACAGAGAGATAAAGGAGTTGGAGGACTTGGGAAAGCCCATCAGATTTGGCAATTATGAGATGCTTGATAACTTGCGAAGAGCAGTTCAGTAACAATAAATGAAGCCGAACTCTGAGAGGTTAAAATACAAGCAAGAAGAAAGTAAGCGAAGACGAATATAAAGAGCTTTTTCTAGGTCTTTGGATGATAGCTTGACCACATGATAGGACAAATGAAAGAGTGCAAGAATGTCACAGAAAGAAGAAAGGGAAGGACTATTAAACAATTAGAACAACCACCACCACCAAACAAAACAAAACACTGAGACTTTCCTTAAGTGGAGAAAACTTGCTCTGCTGAGAAGTGTATAACAATTGGAATGATGCCACCTGCTGGAGAGCTACTGTAGGAAAGCTCTGCCATGAGGAGAAGGCATCTGAGGGCAAGCCATGTGGTCAGTTCCTTGGCGTCAGGAAGTGACATTTGCTCATGTGTACTGTCTGTCAAAGCTACCAGCCAATCAACTTGAGGAGCCTCCCATTTCTGGGAGGAGGACACAAAGTAGGAAGCATATATTTATCAAATCTTATCAAATGATTATAGCTAAATCTGATGATTTGTGTGGACACAAATTATACTTCTAGCAGAATCAAATGGGAAATTGAAGATCTTAGGCATATATGTGGTCTTTTAATCACTTGTAACAGTGAAAAAGAAAGAGATTCTGAAAAGAAAAGCAAATTTTGGAAATGACCAGCTGGTTAAGAAGATGATATTTGAGATTTCTTTTCAGTCTTTGGTTTAAAATATAGACAAACAGGGGCAGCTAGGTGGCGCAGTGGATAAAGCACCGGCCCTGGATTCAGGAGGACCTGAGTTCAAATCCAGCCTCAGACACTTGACACTTATTAGCTGTGTGACCCTGGGCAAGTCACTTACCCCTCATTGCCCCGCAAAAAAAAAAAAAAAAGAAAGATCATGAAGAACAGGAGAGGTGCCACAGGATTGGAAAAGAGATAACTTCCCAGTTTTCAAAAGGGAAGCAAATAAACAGTTTAGACCATAATCCAGTGAGCTTGATTTGGATCTTTGAAAAGTATCTAGAATATATTAACAGGATTATGATAGTGGAAATGTAGAAAACAAAGTAATGGCCAATAGATGCATGAAAAGGTCATACAGAACCAGCTTTTATTTCCTTTTTTTGATAGGGTTGACTTTGTTTACCTAAAATTGCTTCTATTATTTATAAGTTATATTGATGCCTTTTGTTTTCACATACATCATTTCCCGGTATAACGCTTCCCATCCCTACTTGCATTGAATCTTCCCTGGAGACAAAAAAAAAAAAAAAGGTTAAAACCAAACTGACCGAAAAGATTCTCATGGCACTGTGTGCAACATTCTCCTACCATAATATATACCTTTCTTCCCAAAGGAGGTAGATGTTACCCTACTCTCCTTTATGTATGTTGTTTCGAGGTTGGTTATCTATCTATGCCCTGCTTCCCACTTTTGTGTATGTATGTATTGTGTTTGCTTTTGGCTGCAACAAAAAGTACTACTTTTACCTCTTTGGGGCATATTCTTAGGAATCTTTAAACAAGCAAAGCTCTTGCTAAATAGTCTTGTAGAAAAGATATAGAGTTAATTCAAGATTAGTTAAAGTTTAAAAAAAAATTTTTTTTTTAAAGATTAGTTAAAGTTCAAGACCCTAAGAGTAGTGATTAATGGTTAGCGTAGAAGTTCTCCAAAGGAGGTGTTGTTATTAACCTTTTTATTAATGATTTGCATATAGCATACTTCTCAAATTTTCAAATGGCATGAAGCTTTGGGTAACTAACTGTGTGACAGAGTCAGGGTCCACAAGGATCTTGACAGACCGTGGAATTGGGACATATCTAATAAGATAAAATAAGATCTAAGAAGATAAAATTTAAGAGGCATAAATGGCTTATGTTGGGTTTAGAAAACCAATTTCACAAATAGAAATTGAGGAAGTAAGTGATCTCAAGTGAAAAATAATGTCCAGCACAGGGGAGGGTCTTGCCGTGCCCTTCCCTGTTCAGTTTCAGGGCCTACATTCTAGGAAAAAGCAATGATATAAGATGGAGAGCACCCAGAATTTTAAGAATCCTTTGTCATGATTCTCTATGAAGATTAGTTGAAGAGGCTCTCGCACCATTTAGCCTGGGGAATAGACTTAGGGATAGAGGTGGGCAATATATCTACTGTTAAGTACATACTAAGGCTTATCACATAGAAGAGGGATTAGAATTTTGTTCTTTTTGGGCCCAGAGGAAAAATTGGAAATGAAATCTAGAAGTTAAATTACAAAGAGACAAGCTTTGGCCTGATATAACTTTATAATAGTTAAGAGCTATGGAAAAGTGGAAAGGGCTGCCTTGGGAAGCAGCGGTTTCCTCACTGGAAGTCTTCAAGCAAATGCTGACTACTTTTTCAGATATATTGTAGAGTCTTCTTTAAGGTTGAACCAGATGGCCCTTACTTGATATCACCTACAACTCTAGGGTTCTGTGAATGGAATTGTTAAGCAAATGTATTAAGCTCCATAAAATATGATGAAAAAAGTTTACTTTTAATATAGAGGTAAAAAGTGAACTGAGTTGCCTTTTCCCCCTTTGTTTCATACTTATCTTTAGTACTTTAATTGATTCGATTTTATACATTCATTTTCTAACCTTACATGTTTTGCTCTACCTAATTTTTCTCTTTTTCTTTAATTACTTACCCACAGTTCCTCCTTCTCTCATTATTCAGTGGAGCAATTGCCTTATTAATTACTTATAACACTGTTGCCCATCACACACTTTTAAACTTTACTAAAAAGAAGTTATTGTCTGTGAAAGAGGTTGGTATTATTCTTTGGAATAGTATCTCAGCTGCTGCCTCTCAATATTTTATCTGAAGTAAAACAGTACTAGTATGGAATAGGTGCTTTATTTAATATTTGTTGGTCATTTTGAAATCTACATTCTGGACAATAAGAAATTTTGTTACAAATAACAAACTTTTTTTTCCCCCCAAAGTCATAGGATTGTCATCAGTTTCAGGATGACAGCTGACCTAAGTATGAATTTGGGCCATTTATATGTCCCAGGAAATATGTTGTTTGTTCGGGGTTGGTTTTTTTCTTTGTTTTGTTTTGTTTTTTTAAGGAATGAACTAGTCCATATAAATGAGTTTTCTGTGTACATGAAGCTTACTCTTCATCTTGATGTAATGCAAAGAACGTTGAATTAGAATTAGTGAACTAGCTATTCATTTCCTAGCTCTGTCATTTACCACCTGTGTAATCTTGGGAAAGTTCCTTGTCTTCCCTGACCATCATTTCCTAGATTTATAAAATGTGAAGATGTCGTACTGGGTAATGGTTCAAGTCCCTCCCAACTCTAAATCTGTGATCCTATAAAAGCCTCCAGATTTTTTTTAAAAACAATTTTTTTTCTTGATAAAGACCTTTATTTTTTTACTTTTTTTGGTGGGGCAATGGGGGTTAAGTGACTTGCCCAGGGTCACACAGCTAATAAGTGTCAAGTTTCTGAGGCTGGATTTGAACTCGGGTCTTCCTGAATCCAGGGCCAGTGATTTATCCACTGCGCCACCTAGCTGCCCCCCGTTTAAAAAACATTTTAACAAAACTTGTTTTTCTAAAATGGATAACCCCTTCTTATCTTATAGAATGCATTTAAAATAATTTTATTTATGTTTATATTTCATTGGTCAGCTTTTTAGACATCTGTGATCAACATTTGGTGTAATATGCAATACCTTCATGGTATGCAGAGCCCCACAATGTCTTTTTTTTTTAATCTTTTATTTAATAGAGTTTTGTTTATTTTCTTATGTCAGAATTTTATCATTTGAATTGAAGGGGACAGAAAGGCACATCTAGTCCTAGTGCTAGATTGAGTCTAAAACATGGGACAAGAATCCTCCCAACACCACACTCAAGGAGTGGTCATCAACCTTTCATTATTAAAGTCTTTCAATGATGGGGCCTTGATTGTCCATTGTTTATCAGTGTCCTTCCTAAAATGTGACACTCAGATTTAAACACAGTGCTCCAAATGCAGTCTGACCAAAGCAAAGGACTTTATGTCTCTCATCTCCCAAGTCCCTGATATTTTGCCCTTTTTAATATAGTATAACATCGCATCGGCTTTCTTGGGTGTCATCTCACTCTATTGAATCATTGAGCACACAGCCTACCTAAAGTGGTTATTTTGTACTTGGAAAGTTGATTTTCTGGTCCCAAGTATGACTTTAAATTTATCTTATAGTACAACACATTAGATTTGATCCAAAACATTTAGCTCACTTAGGTAGTTTTAAAACCTGACCATCTTTCAATTTGTTAACCATATATCATTTGAGCCTTTATTTAAATCATAGATGAAAATGTTGAACAGCATATGGGCAAACACAAGTATCTGGGCCATCTTTTCAAATTGTCATCAAACCATTCTTTGTATCTAGTGAGTCAGTTTGTTCAAAATCCCTCCAATTGTAATTTTAGTTAGCCCATTTCTCTCTATCTTTTCCACAACAATAGGATGAAAGACTTTATTAAATACATGGCTAAAATTTAAGTAAATCATACTGACTGTATTCTCTTGTGCTATCAGTTTAGTAACCCTAAAAACAAAGAAAATAAAAGTCTGGCATGACCTACTTTTTTTTTTTTTTAAGTGAGGCAATTGGGGTTAAGTGACTTGCCCAGGGTCACACAGCTAGTAAGTGTTAAGTGTCTGAGGCCGGATTTGAACTCAGGTACTCCTGAATCCAGGGCCGGTGCTCTATCCACTGAGCCACCTAGCTGTCCCCTGGCATGACCTACTTTTAATGAAGCTATGCTAACTCAACGATCTTTTTCTAGATAATCCATGTTCAGGGGGCAGCTTGGTGCCACAGTGAATAGAGCACTGGCCCTGGATTCAGGAGTACCTGAGTTCAAATCTGGCCTCAGACACTTGACACTTACTAGGTGTGTGACCCTGCGCAAGTCACTTAACCCCAATTGCCTTAAAAAAAATTTCTAGATATTCCATGTTCAGTAACTTTTTAAAAATAATATAGTCTAGCATTTTGCCGGTAGTCAAAATCAAGTTCATAGGCTTCTAGTTTGCAGATTCCTCTTTCCTTTTTTTTTTTTTTAAACATGGACTTGTTTCCATCTCTAATCCTGTGACAGCTTGTTCATTTTATCTTTCAAGAATCACTGACAGTGAGTGGTTCATCAATCTCATCTTCGGATTCTTTTAATATCCAGGGATGTAACTTTTTCGGTTTCTGCTGTCACTGTACCTGTTACTAACAGTAACTCCCATCTACTTCTAATTTGCTACTCCTCATCTGCTGTGGGCTGGCAAACCAAATAACGTAGCTTGTCACAACTGTGTCTATAATCAAGAATAAACATTTTCCGAATATGTTTCTGAGGGACTTTCCTTTGAATAAAGTGAAAAAACTTTAGTACATAGAAACTGAGATAACTATTTTGGCAGTTTGCGGGGTTGGGGGGGGGGGCACTTTTCCCCTTGTTTCCTGTGTCTCAACTTTTCCAGCTAAGTAAATGTCATGATAAAATTTGGATCTATGATCGTTATTACTAAGGCTTTTCCTAGTCTTATTTAAATGTATAAAATAATTTCCAAAGTGACGTGTGTTTCAACATATTATGTATTTATTTTGTGTGTAACCTTTCAGGCTGATTTCAATTTGAAATATGGTTAGTATTGTTCGTAAGGTTTTTACTTCCTCATATGTCATCTGATTTCCTTATGAGCTATCTGCTATCATTAATCCAAATCTCCTACTTTGGAAGCATTCAGTTGAGATTAAAAGATGCTTCTGCATCAAGGAAAGAGTATAGGGAGGAGGAGGGTCATGCAATTTAGAGTCATCAGACAAAGCATGCCTTGGATCAATAATCTTTAGTTATGGCATTGAAAATGAAAAATGTTACGTAGAAGGCTGTTTCTGCTTAACAGTGTGGGAAGACTTGGCATGAGAAATAAGAAGCAAATTATAGAAAAGGAGAACTAAAAAGAGAACAGAGAAAAGGGAAAGGAGACTGTGGTTGCTTAGTAAGAGACCTCAGAGAAGGCCATCTTCTTGTGAACTGATATAATGATATTTTTCAGACAAGCTGTATTTCATCTTTCATTAGTTTAAATTATATCTAATAACTATTTTTGAGTCTCAGATGTCACACATGGCCTACTTACTGAGAAAAGTGGTACTGCCAAGCCTCAGTTTACAAATGATCTTGGAAGTAGAGGGTACACAGTTCTCAAATCAAGAATTGAATCAATCTTTATAGAATGTGATATGGTCATTTAAATAAAAATGCATTGAGCTAGGTGGGGATAATTAAATCTTAAGAGCACAATAGCCAGTGCCTCAAAAGTTTGAAAAACTAGGCCATATTGCCACAACTAGGAAGCTTTCTTTAACAAGTTATCTCCATACACAACAAGTTCTAGTACTTTGGCATATTTTATTTTCAGGACCACTACAACTATGACCTCAGAAGAAAAGAAGGAACGACCCATAAGCATGATAAATGAAGCTGCTAACTATAATTTGACTTCAGATTATGCAGTGCATCCAGTGAGCCCTGTGGGCAGAGTAAGTTATACTTTCTGTTAATTATTGGTTAGCAAAGCTCATTATTGGTTCAAAATATATTTTTATATGCCTAGAAATATCACATTAATAATAATTAGAATTCAAAATTAAATAGTGCCTATGAACACTTGAAGAAAACAAGAAACTGAGATATGATGCATGATTATAATTTGATACCATGATTTGAATTTCTTTTGTAATGTCCTGATAGATACCTGTGAGTTTTTATGTGACTTTGTATGCATATGAATCTGTTTAAAGTCTTGTTGTTACAGTTTCTAATTGGAATCTAGGAATTAAGTTGTTTTTAATGTAAAAAAATGAAATTAGTTGATTTTTAGAATAGATAAATTAGACTAACTGTATTTCTATAGTTTTTTCTCTGACTAACCTGTAATCTGTATCATAGAATTCTTATTACTGAATGAGAGATGACTAACTTATGCTTAAAAGCAGTGTAATTTATTTATTATAATCTAGTTAAATGAAAACATTAAAACTGCTGCCTTTTGTCATTCTTTTAAAAACAATGGTCAGTAACAGAAATTTAATCCATCATTTTCAGCATGGTCTAATGGAAAGAGTACTGAAGTGAAAGTCAAGCGATGTGGTTTTTAGTTCTGTTTCTGCCACTGACTAGCAATGTGACCCTGGCATAGTCATTTAAATTCTATTTCTACAACTGTCAAATGAGGGATTTGACCAAATGACATCTAAGGTTTCTTCCACCTTTCCAAATACTTACATGTAGAAAACAGTATTGATTGTGTAGGTATCCTACCTATCAAAAGTTAGGAATTGTTTCATGTTTTTAATAAGTAAAAAAAATTGTTTTAATGGTGCTTCAGTGCATCTTTAATCCCACTTATTTGGGTACTCCCTCCTCTGCATCTAATGACAATTGTCTAACCTTCTTATCTTGTGTGACTGGTCCATGTCTTCCCATAATTTCCTTGCAAAGGGTCCACCCAGTGTGCTAGAAGTTGTTCTATAATTTCTTTGACACCGTTTTGCCTGTAACAGAGGAGCTCTTGATCAACTTATGCCTCAGATTGTATAAATGATGCACCCATGTCCTTTTCTGGTCATAGATCTCTCCAATGATGTTCTTTATTTGTCTTTTCCTAACCCGTTCTTTGTTGGTACTAAGTTGCCAATGACCCATACCCACATTGTGTCTCTGTTGCCCTTTGAATGACCTTCGATTGTAATTCTTCAAAGAATCCATACTGCTGAAAGTGAAGAGCATTGATTTTAAAAACATGAGCCTCAGGGCAGCTAGATGGCACAGTGGATAGAGCACCAGCCCTGGATTCAGGAGTACCTGAGTTCAAATCTGGCCTCAGACACTTAACACTTACTAGCTGTGTGACCCTGGGCAAGTCACTTAACCCCAATTGCCTCACTAAAAAAAACACAAAAAAAACCAAAAAACCATGAGCCTCTTGTTTCAGGAAGAAGTTTGAGATCACTGAAGGCACTATATATTTTCCCAAGTGCAGTCCAATTTCACTTTCCTCTTGCAGTTAAGTTTTGGAGCCAATTCATTGTGTCTCCAAAATGCCTTTCCAAGTTATGTGTACTAATGGATGACCGACTCTGTAAGTTGTCCATCCAGCTGCCTATCATAGTCTGGACAAGAAACATTTTTCATCCACTGTTTTTAGGTTGAATTCTGTTGAGTGAGTATGGATCTCATTTCAGAGGCTACAGAGTTGGAAGACTTGATACAATCAGCACAGTTCTCTAGAGCAGTGGTGTCAAACTCAAATAGAAATGGTTTCCTGTGGGCTACATATGGGCTTAGAAAATCACAAATTTATAATAACTCTGTCGCATTATATTTTTATTTGTTTTATCAAATATTTCCCAATTACATGTTACTCTGGTTAGGGCCTCGCTGCGAAGTTTTGGGGCTTCGAGTTTGACAATTTTATCCTAGAGAAAGCTTTAGTATAAGAAACAAACACCTTTGGCAAATATATATCTCCCTGTTTTGTGCCTTGCATGATTTCAGTAATCAGAGGATCATCAAATAGTTATCTCTGTTATTACATCATTCATGGAGACTAGTATGATATTGACATAATGCATGGGAGGAGAGCTTGCAAAGGAATATTTTGCTCTACTAAATCAAATGTCTGTCCTTTGATATATGCTAAACAAGCACAATAGCAGCTTGTATTCTTAGACAGTTCTCAGTTGTGTTCTGGAGAATAAAGGAATATACAAAAGATTTATAATATCATCATCATCAAGAGCTCCCTTCACCAAAACAGATAAAGCAATTTATTTAGATATTTAAAATAGATACTTGCTTAGGGTTCCACAGCTTACTAGGTGTCAAAACGTAGGATTTGAAACCAAGTCTTCCTGATTGCAAGCCCAGTTTTCTTTGTACAATGCCATACTGCCTTCTCCTGTAGAATATTGTTTGCAAAAGCTTTTCTGTAGCCTTCTCATATCTTTTTCAGTGATGCCTTGAATACATTTATAGGTTATTGTCATAAAATTGTTATCAAGATGGAAAAGTAGACATGACCTTATAGTCAATATTTTCTCAATTGCCTTTTAAAAATATGTACTTTTCACTCCACATCCCAACATAGACCTCTTCCATATATACTTGAGCTACTCCAGCTATTCTTCCCATTTTTGTTTTCTTATATTTCATTTCTATTCCCTTACACAGCACATGGGGCTTTGTGGTATTCATCTTTGTCATCGGTGAAGAGTATTATAGAAATCTTGACATCTTTTCTGGGGTTTTTTGTATTTGAGGGAGAGATTCACCAAAGGAAATAATCCTCCCAGTCATTCACAGCCAAATAATATACAGAAAACTTATCAAAGCTATAACTGCAGGGCCAATATATTTTCATAGGAAGGCCACTTATACCACATTAATTATATAATCAGTGTGAGAGAGCACGCAGAAAGACGACAGTAAATGAAAAAATGGAACAGGTATTCAAGAAACTGAAGCAGGACTTGGAGAAGGAAAAGGAAGGGAAAATGTACATGAAATGGGAAGTTTTTAGTAGATAACTTTATGTCCCCATTTCAGTTTTTAAAGTTTATGTTGTCTTTAGTGAAAAGATAAAATATTACTGCATTGAGTTCTTGTCATATCTGTGCCCTTCATTACTCTACTGTGGTGATGATTATTCTTCTTGTGTGTGGGAAGTGGTATTTTGGCATGTTAGGGAGCAGAAGGACTAAATTCATGAAAAAAGTAGTGGGTCTGAAAAATGAGCATTTTGTAATCTCAGGTTACTTCACCGTCCTCATTAAAGAGCTATTAATATCTAGGATTTGGAACTTTAAATTAAAATGTATATTGTTTTTCAATTGATATCCTTAAGATATCCTTTCCAACTCTTAAAAAGTTGACACAAAATTAGTTTTCATTTAATAACTTTTGTGTGTGTGTGTGAGGCAATTGGGGTTAAGTGACTTGCCCAGGATCACACAGCTAGTAAGTGTTAAGTGTCTGAGGCCGGATTTGAATTCAGGTCCTCCTTCCTGATTCTAGGGCCTGTTCTCTATCCACTGCGCCACCTAGCTGCCCCCATTTAATAACTTCTAAAATTGTCGGTTGGCTTTCGAAGTGTGTAATAGAAGAATTTAGGAATATTGAAGGAACCCAAGACCTTTCCTGAGCATTTGTGGGTCTTTAAAGTTGAATAAAAAACTCCCATAGGAACTGGATTAGGCACAGAGAACATGCTATAGAAAAGATAATAAAAAATGTTTTGAGAATTTTATATGTAAGGGATGAACTTTGCGCATTGCTAGTAATTAATCCAAAGAATTTTTAAAAGTATAGAAAAATAGTTTCTACTTCTGTTATATAACAGACTTTAACCATGTTCCAAATTGATCATCCTTATTAATGAAGTTTATATTTTAAGAAAATGCTAGTGAAGCATAAGTGAGTTCTAAGATTATCTTAATGAATAAATAGCTTTGCTAACATGTTAAAGTTTATTGCTAGTTGACAGTATAAATCTTGAAATAAACTAGTGTAAAAGTAATATTATTAAATGGGGTTGTGTCATATCTTTAACTAGATTTTTAAGCACCAATAAATACCATATATCTGAGGTGATTAAAGTTCCCTTTTCTACCAAAGTTGAGAAAGGCTAGATGACTTTAAAGAAGATCTCCTCAGCACTGTTTTGATTGTTGTATGGTCTTCAAAATTTCTAACTGTAATACTAGCTAATTATGCTGATTCTGAATTTTTATAATATTTTTGTATGAAAGATATTTTCATTTGATACAGAGCTAAGAGCACAGTCATCCATTTTTCCTTAAAGCTTGATTTGGTACTCTATATTATTTAAATCTTCATTTGTTTTAATGGTGGGTAGAAAAACATCTTGTAGTTAAAATATAATCTGACTGCCATTACTTCAGTATTTAAATGGATCTATGACTTCTGATATAGGTGCTCCCTCTAGTGGTTTAACTGAGTTCTACAGGATGAGAAGACATGATTGAGTTGGTTGCCTTCATATCCTACCATAAATCCTTTACAAGGGTCCATCCAACGCAGTTGGGACATTTCTGTTTTTCTGTTGATCTTTTAAAGTCAGTAGCATATGGGCTATCCATCAATGATCATTTGCTTTTGCTCTCCTCTTTCAGGGTCCCTTTCTCTGGTGACATGCTTTATACTGCTTCTCATATCCGTTCTTTGTTAGAAATGTGCTCTAGTCTATTCAGGCATAGCGTACATGTCTCCATTACCCTGTGGTTGACCTGAAACTCTAATTCTTTGGAGGATGCAGTATTCTATTCTTGGTAGCCGTACAGAACCGCTGGAAGAATGTTGGCGTTTTCAAAAAATTTAGCTTTCACTCTACCTTTTCTTTACATAGATGGGTGACTGAGTGCAGAACACCGCGTATATCGTTTGACTGTTTTGTTGGGCTTGTTTTTGTTACTTAACTGCAAGCCCAGTTCTCCCTGTACAGTGCCATACTGCCTTCTCCTGTAGAATATTGTTTGCAAAAGCTTTTCTGTAGCCTTCTCATATCTTTTTCAGTGATGCCTTGAATACATTTATAGGTTATTGTCATAAAATTGTTATCAAGATGGAAAAGTAGACATGTCAATATTTTCTCAATTGCCTTTTAAAAATATGTGCTTTTCACTCCACATCCCAGCATAGACCTCTTTTGTATATACTTGATCTACTCTAGCTATTCTTCCTATTTTTTTTCTTGTTGCTTAACTGGGTTTTCTTTTGTTTTTCATAGGGGATGGCTTTTTGGGTGTTGCACTGGGGTGGGGATACATTGGAAAAAGTAGATAATGTTGTAAAAACTAAATATAGCAATAGAGGGGCAGCTAGGTGGTATAGTGGATAGAGCACCGGCCCTGGAGTCAGGAGTACCTGAGTTCAAATCCGGCCTCAGACACTTAACACTTACTAGCTGTGTGACCCTGGGCAAGTCACTTAACCCCAATTGCCTCACTAAAAAATAATTAAATTTAAAAATAAATATAGCAATAGAAACAAATTAAATATTTTTCCATGGCAAAGTGAAGCTTGAAGTTACTAAAATCTTTGTTCAGTTTCCCTTTCTTTTTACTGTTAAAATCTAGGCCCACTTCATTGTTCATCTACTGCAGGAATAAGCACACTCCTTGTTTCTCATTGCCACTTCCATACTCTCTTCTGCTTCTACCACTCAACTAATTCTTCTTTAGGATTCACTCTTTCCTTGTCTATCACCAGTCCTGGGGGCTTGTTACAATTAATTCCTATCCCTCATATTAGTCTTCCCAATTTTTCAGGAAGCTCAGTCTTCCTCTTTTCTTCTTTTATTTGGAAATGTAATAATATACATTGTAGTCCCCTCAAACACTCTGGTCTCCTATTTGATTTGCATCCTGTGCCTTTCTATCGGTGGTTACTTGCATCTGTTGTATATGGATCTTATTTGTATGAATATGTAACCTATAGAGAAGAAATGGTGTAGGGAATGGAGCCAGGGAGATCTGAGTTCATCTATCTCCCTTTGACAAATGCTGCCATTGTGATCTTGGGTAGTGTCGCCTGGTCCTCTAAGATAATAATTTAGAAAGAAGATATTCATCTTCATTGACTCAGTTTCCTTTGCCAGGCCACCATCCACTGTTGTGTGAATGTGCCCCAAGGCTAAGTCCTGAGCCCTTTTCCATATCAATGTGCTCAGTGATATTATCTGCTCTCAGATAGAAACTCAGTCATCATTTTTATGCAGATGATTCCCAGATCTGTAGCTATTATCTCTCTCCTGAGAAGTAGAATACCAGTCCTGCTTTACCAACTATTACCTGAACATTGCCTATGCACCTAAGGTGGTGCAAGGCAAGTGAATGGCACAGTGGATAGAATGCTAGACCTGGAGTCAAGAGGTTGAAATCCATCCTCATTGACATGCTAGCTATGTAGACCCAGGGCAAGTTAGTTAACCTTTTTGCCTGAATCAGTTTTCCTCATCTGTAAATTTCACAGGTAATAGCAGTTCAATTCACTAAATACTTATTAAGCACCTACTATGTGCTGGGCACTCTAAGAACTGAGGGTAGAAATGGAAAAAGAAAGATAGTCCCCACCCTCAAAAAGCTTATATACAGTCTAATGGGGTAAGACAACACACAAGACAAAGGAAAAGAGGTTGAGGTGGGGAGATACTTTGTTTAGGAGGACATGGTGAAAAAGTAAAAGAAACAAGTCCAAAATGAATCTAGCCGGGTAGGAAAATGAGGAAATATCTGTCCTGTATCCCTTAATCCAACCTAGCACTAACCTTCTGGGCTTGTTGGGAGGACAAAGTGGGATATTTGTAAAGGACTCTGCAAACCTTTAAGCACTATTTACATACATATCTAATTTAATATGTTTAAAACAATTCATCATGTACTTGTGTTCTTAGACTTGATGCAGACTTCTTAGTAATCCAGGTTTGCCACTTCCTCTCCTCCATATGCAGTTATGTTCAACATCTTGTCAATTCTACCCCCCACAACCTCACGTATATGTCCCCTTCTTAACTTTTGTGAGACCACTGTCTTAATCTAGGCCATCATCTCATCTCACTCGGGCAATTACAAAAACCTCCTAATTGGTCTCCTTAATATTAGTCTGTCATTCTCTCTTCATTCTCTCATTCTCATCATCTTCCACACGGCTATCAAAATCACCTTCTTAAAAGCACAGATCTGACTATGACATTCCCTTCTGTGATCATTTTATTTTATTTTATTTTATTTTATTTTTTGCAGGGCAATGGGGGTTAAGTGACTTGCCCAGGGTCACACAGCTAGTAAGTGTCAAGTGTCTGAGGCTGGCTTTGAACTCAGGTCCTCCTGAATTCAGGGCCAGTGCTTTATCCACTGTGCCACCTAGCTGCCCCCCTTCTGTAATCATTTTAATTGGCTACCTATTCCATAAAAGTATTTTATTATTTTCCAGGTACATGTAGAGATAGTTTTCAACATTTGTTTTTATAAGATTTCTAGTTTCAAATTTTTCCCCCTCCCTCCCCAAGACAGCAAATAATCTGATATAGATTATATATGTATAATCACATTAAACATATTTCTACATTAGTCATGCTGTGAAAGAAGAATCAGAGCAAAAAGGAAAAACCTCAAAAAAGAAAAACAAAATAAAATGGAAATAGTATGGTTCAATCTGCATCTAGATTCCAGAGTGGGGTTTTTTCTGAATTTGGAGAGCATTTTCCATCATGAGTCCTTTGGAACTGTCTTGAACCATTGTATTGCTGAGAAGAGTCAAGTCTATCACAGTTGATCAACACACAATGTTGTTGATACCGTGTATAGTGTTCTCCTGGTTCTGCTCATCTCACTCAGCATCAGTTCATGTAAGTCCTTCCAGGTTTCTCTGAAATCTGTCTACTCATCATTTCTTACAGCACAATAGTTTTCTATTACATTCATGTACCACAACTTGTTCAGCCATTCCCGTTGATGGGCATCTCCTCAATTTCTAATTCCTTGCCACCACAAAAAGAGCAGCTATAAACATTTTTGTACATGTGGGTCTTTTTCCCTTTTTTATGATCTCTTTGGGAAAAAGACCTAATAGTGGTATTGCTGAGTCAAAGGGTTATGCACAGCTTTATAGCCCTTTGGGCATAGTTCCAAATTGCTCTCCAGAATGGTTGGATCAGTTCACAGCTCCACCAACAATGCATTTTTCACAGCTTCTCCAACATTTATTATTTTCTTTTTTTGTCATATTATTGGCTACTTATTCCTTGGCTTGGCATTTGAAGCTCTTCACGGCCTGTCTCCAGCTACCCTTCCAGTTTTGTACACTGTTCTTTTTCCTTCTTGAGCCTTTACCCAGACATTCTTTCATGCCCGAAGTTGAGTTCAACTGTTGCGACCCACTCCCCTGTTAGTACTCTCAACTTCCTCAAATTTTCTTGTATTACTTACTTATGTTCATATTCTTTCCCTCAATAACTTGTTAATTCCTTGAGGACAGGAGCTTTTTTTGCTTTTGTCTTTGTATCTTCATCATTTAGTACAGTTCTCACATGTGGTAGATAGTAAATGCTTGTAGAATTTATAGAAAAGAAAAGCTCTTTGAGGTAGGTACTATTATTTCTATTTTAGAGATGAGGATTAGGTTGAGAAAAATTAAATTATTTGTCCAAGTGGGTGCTGGGCCTGAAGACTCATCTTCCTGAGTTCAAATCTGACCCCAGATACTTCCTAGCTGTGTGACCCTGGGCAAGTTACTTTAACCTTGTTTGCCTCGGTTTCCTCATCTGTAAAATGAGCTGGAGAAGGAAATGGTAAACTACTTCAGTATCTCTGCCAAGAAAACCCCACCTGGGGTCAGTAAGAATTGGACATGATTGTAAAAAGGACTGAACAAAAGCTCCTGATGGGCTGTCCATCCAACTGTGTATCATAAATCTCAACAATAACCATTCTTTATGTGGTTAATTTTTTTTTCCTGTGTAGAAAGTTAGGGTGAACTCTCTTGAGTGTTCATGGCTCTCATTTGGGTAGCCCTGCAATGTTTGTGCTAGTCACAAATAGAAATATCTCAGGCATATCACCCTCCATTAAGAATTCTTTTACCCTTGTGATTCTTTACCTGAAGTTCTGTGACAGTGGCAAATTGCTTTGAAGAGCAAATCATCCCCTTGCTATTTTTAAAAAGAAGTTACAGAGTTCTCTCTATTAGGTCTTTCAAAGAATCTTGAAAATTTTTAATGTATTAGGGTTAGGGCATTTTACTCTACCCAGTCAAACATGATTTTAATTTGTGGTGTGTTTTTTTTTTTCTTCCATAGTCAACAAACAATAATCACATTGTGATCTCTTTTTGCCTTTCAGTCAAGTATTAGTTTAAAGGTTTGGTCATTAAAGATGGTTTATAAGCATGAACAAACTTTTCTTACTAATATTTTATAGATATAGGAAAATACAAACATAGGCTGACAATTCAGATTTTTTTTCAGTAAGCGTTCTTTGATAGTAATAGGAGTTTTTCCCCCAAAGTATTCATTATGTTTATTATTCCCAGATTTCTTGAGAATCCTTTAACAATCTCAAAGACTCTGTCACCTCTAACATAGACCTACTTGGTGGATACTCAGTCTTATCAAGCTGGAAAGAGATTTAGAGTCAGTATATCTCAGTTAAGATCATGTTTTTGTTACTTACATGTGTAACAGGCATGTTCCTTAGTCTTTTGGAGTCTCACTTTCTTCATCTGTAAATGAGGGTTGGACTGCATGACATCTAAGATTCTTTCCCACTAAAATATCTATAATCCTGTGGTAATTCTACTGTCCTTGGTGGTTTAAAAAAAAAAGTGGTTATAAAAATCTTAACAGATTATTTCCTTTCATCTCTTGTCTTCCAGTTTCTTAAATGCATTCTGAATGATTGAGCTTCATTAGGTATCTCACCAAGTTTTCTGTATACTTCATTTTTTTCTCCACCACTTTTTACTGTTTTATGGGATGATATTATTGATAATCTCCCAACATAAAATTTGACACAAGTTCTATTCTTCACTAGTATGACCCTTGGCAATCTTATCTTGCCACTTAGCAAGTAGAGCAAATATTTGCTGATTATAGTAATTTCTAGCCTCTCCCCTTTTGAGATGATTGAACCACCTTAGGAAATGGTGACCTCTTTTATCAGTATCCCTTTTTTGCCTATCTCAATGTCTTGTTGAAATAGATCTTGTTGGAGTTCTTGGGATTGTATATTCTTCATATTATTATTATTTATTCTAATTTGTTACCTTTGATTTTGATCTTTGCTCTGTCCAGGCAGTGGTATGACTGTACACAGGCAGCTAGTTGAAAAATTACTCTTGCATCAGTAACTAGTCATTTCTTGCCTTTCAAAACATTCAGTTTTATTTTTTGTGATATCTGATTAATTTTTTAAAATGTTTGTGGTGTTTGGTGCTCATTATAACTAAGACCTCTGAAATCTCTTCTTAAAGTACTCATATATATATGGCATCTTTTTAGTATTCAGACCTTGAGTTTATTTTGTTCCTAAGCTAAATTTTATATATATTAATATGTGTGTGTATTTTTTTTAACCACCCTCTATACCCCACTTTTGAATAACTCAGACGACTTAGCAAGTTCTCTGAATTGTCAGTAAATTTAATGAATTTTTAGGGGGCAGCTAGGTGGCACAGTGGATAAAGCACCGGCCCTGGATTCAGGAGGACCTGAGTTCAAATCCGGCCTCAGACACTTGACACTTACTAGCTGTGTGACCCTGGGTGAGTCACTTAACCCCCATTGCCCTGGAAAAAAAAAACAAATTAATTTTTAAACATTATGATCTTTCAGTACCTTGAGGAAAATCTTTCTGTGTAGACACCAAAATCTTCATTGTAATTCTTTAAAATAAATAAGGAATTAAAACTTTCTCATAACAAATCTTATGGTAAGCCATTACAATTTGGAGCTGGAAGAGACCTTAGACACTTTACAGATGAGGAATTTGAGGCTCAAAAAGGTTAACTGGCTTGCCCAGATCACATTGTTGGTAGGTAGCAGATCCAGGATTCTGGTTCAAGTCTTCTTAGTACGTATCCATGCTCTTTTTTACCATTCTACCTTTCCAATCAGTGAGGATTTATATTCTCCTAAAGTGTCGTTTTTCCAAAATTAAAAAAAAAATTGTAAAATATTTTTTCTAGTACTTTAATATATCTATTTAAATTCATTGAACATTTAGAATGACTTCCACATGTAAAGCACTGTGCTAGGCACCTAAGAAAGCTACAAAATAAATGAAAATTTCTCAAAACCATAGGATAATGTTTCGATCACATTTATAGGCATTTCATTTTCTAACTTTTCATTCCATTTAGTCTTCACGGTCTTCAAAAAAAGTTCATAATTTTGGAAAGAGATCAAACTCAATTAAAAGGAATCCCAATGCACCTGTTGTCAGACGAGGTTGGCTTTACAAACAGGTACCTTTCAATTTTTTATGCAATATTAGGTGAAGCATTGAATCTTATGAGTATAAAAATGAAATTTGAAGTTTGCGGAGATAGTCTTTCCATGATTCCTGATTGTCAAGTCTAATAGGGAAACAATGGAAATGAGAATAGAATTTTCAATGATTTAAAATATACTTGTGGGGCTTTTTATGGAAAAGAAGAAAAGATGACAAGTAATCAGTTTTAGAAAATATGAAGATAAATGTGTCAGAATTATCTAGTGAGGGTAGAAATTTCATTCAGAAATTTTGGTTAATGTCACAAGAAAAACATGCTAAGATTTTGTTCCCTCCTGAGCATATATATGTACTTATGCATATGTGCATTGTCACCTCAGCCTTGACAGGTTGTTGAAATACTTCAAATTAGTCATCTTATTTGGTACTCCCTCTACATATTTGTGCCCAACCTGTGGAAGAGCCTTACAATCTTGTATTGGTCTGATCAGCCACAGTTAGACACAATGTACCTTGACTCCAACATTAATGATGTCATTTGGTCCTCTTTGAAAATGAAGGATACCAATCAACCAATCAACCAATTCCCCCTACAAATGGAGAGCATACAAAAATTAGTTTTAGGTACTCAGAGTGTTTTTTAATTTTGTTACAGAGTATTCCAAATTGGATTGTTTTATTTTAGTTTTTGCTTTATTGCCTTCTTAAATGGAATAAGTTGCATTTTATGAGCCTTATCATTAGAAAGTAACGGTACGATGATGACCTCATAGTATGTTGAAGTATATTGAAAATATTTGAAAATATTACTGTTTTCCTCTAATTCCTCTGCTTTTTAAGTTCTTTGTCAACATTTTCAGGTTTTGAGTCACCTGCCAACCATTATATTTTTCTGCTATCAGCACACCTCTAGAAACAGTGGCATGGAGAGCTCACCTTCAAGTCAGAAAATCCTTTGTTCAGGTTCCATCTCTGTAACTGTTAGTTCTCTTGACAGCTAAGTTGAGATTCTGAGTTGCAGAGAAGGTAACCACTTGGCATTGGTGTTCCCCAGTGGGGACTATCAAAGAAATAATAGCCCCTGAACACACACACACACACACACAAGCACGCATGCGCACCTGCGCACTTTTATACAGACACACTAAATGATTTGCCACTTGTCATCTCTTTCAGCCTAGCAAACTAGATAATCAAGCTTGTCATAATTGTGTCTAAGTTAAAAAGGCCTGATTGGGTTTTCTATAATTAAAGTACATGAACTTTAACACCTAGAAGCACTAACCTTTATTTTAACTGGTCAGATTTTTAAAGGTTCATTTGTTAACATCTTTTTTTTTCCTTTGAGGGGTTCTTTCACCTGTCACAAACATACCTTCCCCTACTCTAAATACTCCTTTTGTCCCAAGTAGCTAATTATTACTTTAATTTCAGAATTGTTTTGAAATGTTAGATACAACAAGGAAATTATTTAATGACAACATATTTAAATGCATTTAAAATGTCATTTCTTTTTGAAGGATAAGTTCTCATGGATCAATATGTATTCTTTCTCCTTGATTTTGCCATTTACATTATGTAGACTTTGTTTATAGCTTATTCAGGGAAAAAAATGTGTTGCCTAGATGGTAAACCTGTTCTTCAAAATGAGCAAAAATTGATTAGAGACTATGTTTTTAAAAAACAAATGTTGATAGAATGTATGTGTAATCTATGACTTCAGGATACTATTCACTGTTATTTTAAGTCCCATTATCTGAGGGAATCATATAAATAGACATAGCTTTCCTGTTGCATATTGGCATATTTATTATTTCTGATTTGCTAGAAGGTACACACTGCTTATTTATTATCCACATGCCAGCCAGTAGTCATATATGCCCAGAAGAATATATTTTAAATTGCTTAAAAAGTATAAAACCACTCTCTTTATATAATAGTTACTTCAGAGTTCTGTAGACTTGGGAAATTTTCTGATTGTGGGGTTCTTTAATGGCAAAACTATATTAAAACTTCAGGTTAGCTTTTTTTTTTTTTTTTAACTTATGACCACATATAAGGGCTTTTCTTTGCTTTTGATCTTTATGGTTCTGAGCATTGTTATAAATGTATCAGGAGTCATCTTAAATTGTTGGAAATGAAAATTATTCTGAAAACATGCTGATTTGATGCAGGATAGTACTGGTATGAAGCTGTGGAAGAAACGCTGGTTTGTGCTTTCTGACCTGTGCCTCTTCTATTATAGAGGTGAGTATACAGAAGTTCAGAGTCTATTGTTTCCTAATTGCAACTCTGTAACTGTTTAATAACCTTTCATAAAAAAAAAACTGTATTAGGAATCAGGAGACTTGTGTGGAGTGTAGTCTCAGCTTTGTGACCTTAGACAAATTCATTTCACCTCTATTACCCTCTGATTCTTGATCTGTAAATTGATAGCATTGGAGCAGATGTTCTCTTGCTTAACTCTGAAATTATTTGACTCTAAAGAGATGTTATAAGAAAAAAGAAAAAATTCATTTTAATAGCAACATTTTGCTCTCTTTCCTATTAATGCATAGTTCAGAGTCTTAAGATATTGGACTTGGATGAGCCCTCAGAAACATACCTATTCAGCATAAAAAAATAAGAATCCATTCTGCAGCACTCTTTACAATAGTAATCCTGGCATTTACACAGTATGTGGTACATAGTTAGCACTTACTAAATGCTTTTTCATTCATTCATTCATTCATTCATTCATTCATTCATTCACCAAGCCTTGGCTTGAAAACCTCAAATGAGAGACAACCCATTATATGTAAAACGAGGGGCTTGGATGATAGGAATTATGATGCCAGGCAGCTCTAAATCTCTGAAATGACATTCTGAGGCAACCCATTCTACTTTTGGATGCTCCTAAAGTTTAGGAAATTTTCTTTAAAAGCAAATCATCTGAAAGTTGTTGAATAAGTCTAAATTGGTCTCTTTTCAGCTTCTACCAATGTTCCTAGTTCTGCCTCCTAGGCCCATGTAGAACAAGTTTAATCTCTTCCACTTGAGACATCTTGAAGACTGCTATCACATCCCCCTTCCCTTCTTCAGGCTAAAATCCCTAGTTCTTTCACTAATCTTTTGGCTACATATTTAAGTCTTGTTTGGTTGGGCTCCCAAGTATCCTCTACATCTTATTACTGTCCTTTGTAAAATGTGGCACTCCCAACTCAACACAGTCCTCAATAAACATTTATTAAGTTTATCCAATGTACCAGGAACCATACTAGGAAAACAAAGAATAAGACAGGTCTGCCTTTGAGGATTTTACCTATCAGGGAAGACAGCAGCAACAGCAGACACATCATCATTGCTAACATGAATATAGTTCCTCCTATGTGCTGAGCACATTAAAACTATTATTTGATTTGATCCTTACAGCATCCCAGCAGGGTAGGTGCTTTTATTATCCCTATTTTACAAATGAGGTGACTTGCCCAGTGTTCACATAGCCAATAAGTATCTGAGACGGGATTTGAACTTTCACCTCACCCAAGGTCTTCCTGAATCCTGGCCCATCCCTCTATCCACTCGGCTATATAGTGCTCCATGTATATATAAGTATCTACAAAATAAATAACTAGTAATTTGGGGATGTAAAGTTAGTAATTGTGGTTTTCATGTACAAAATGAATCTTGAAGAAAGAAAAGGATACTAAAAGTCAGAGGTTAAGGAATGAGTGCCTTCAAGGCATGGAAGACAGCCAGTGAAAAAATAAAGATGGGAGATAGAAAGTTATGTTGTTTTTGTTGTTGTTCCTCCTTCATTTTCTAAGAGGATTACTGGCGTCACAGGTGATGTCTTGACTTGCATATGTGAGTTGGATTTAAGTGAGGCAGAGTTGCACAAAGTTGTGCCTTATTCTCTTTTCCTGAGTTTTCAAAGTCCAGTGACAGGACAAAAGTCAAGACAACTGGTGGTGACCTTGGCATCTTTGATGCCTGACCAAGCTCTAAACACTATGCTGTACCTAGTTCGGCTGCTTTGTGGCTGTTGGAACAAATTGTTCTCATCTGCCCATTCTGCCAGAAGTCTCTGTATGTTTGGGGTAGACATCTCCCTAACTCACTGACTAGTTTGAGGCCTGTTGATTACCCTCAGCCTAGTTTAACCCATCTGCTAAGAATGGTTTGGTTGCTGGGTCATACTGATTTTAGCAGGCCTAAAACCTTCAGAGCCTTTTCATACAAATTATTCTGTAGCCACACCTCCCCCAGTTTGTGCTTGTGAAACTGAGTTTTTGAACCAAATACAAGATTTTACATTGGCCCTTAATTCATTTTTACCTTACTAGATTTTCAAGGCTATCATTCAATCCATTAGTTTCTCCTAGTTTTATGTTAGTAAAATCTATTGAATCAATAAAAGTTGTTTAATGCCAGATCACAAACTGAAAAGCAAAAATACATTTGTTTCTAAATGTCCCAATTTCATGAATCTCATTTTACTAATCTGATTTCACTAATCTCAGATTTATAAAGGGAGTATTGACATAAAGTACACAGGAATCTCATTTGGCACTGATCTCGTTTTTGTGGAGTCGGTGCCACTTGATGACTTCATATAAAAGGTACATAGGTACCCACATAGTTCCCACAGTCCCTAGGATGAGGTCCAAAACCACCATATGCAAAATTCTACTCTAGCAAATACTTTATTGAGGTTCCTATGTACTGCTGTTTTGTTTTTCATTTGAACCAAATATACTGGCAGATGTAGTAGGTTTTGCTTAACTATTTTTTCTCTATTAGAATAAAGTTCTCATAATGGGGAGTAGGGAGGTGAGATCTCCAGAATTGACTGTAATGTTTAAAAAAAAAACTAGTCTTCAACTTATTTTTTTTTTATTGAAAGCAAAACTATTATATGAGGTACAAAATTGCAGCCTTTTCTGCTGTTGTGGCAATCTTATATTCCTGACTCTTGGTTTTTGTTCATATTTGTTTTATTTTTTAATATAGTGAAATATTTAAAACCATGTTATATTGGTCAAAAACTTTTGATCCTGTAGAAAAATAGATAATTATTAACATGAAGACAAAATATGAAATGGTTGCACTTAAGTGACTTACTTCTAATTATATTTTAGAAGTGAAACTATAAAGTCAAGACTATGAAGTAGATAAATATTAACCTCAAGGCATGCATAAGGACAAAACTATCAGTACTCTCCAATAGAATATGAAAATTCATCTCATTTGTAATACAAAATGGAGATAGTGTCACAATGGAAAAAACATTATTGGCTCTGGATTCAGAGCACATGCCTTCAAATATCTCCTTTCATACTAAACACTTCTGATCCCCTGAGCAAGTCCCTTAAGTTCTATTGGCTTTAATTCCCTTTTTAATTTCTCCATGGAGGTCTGAATTTTAGAGAGCTTTTGAGGTCCCTTTTAGTTCCAGATCTCTGAGCCTGTAATCCTAAAATTGTTAGTCATAAATATAATCTCCCTTTTCTCCACGATGCCAATACATAATACAGTATTCATTATTTTTAGAGAGAATGCAAACTATGATAGACTTTTAGAACTGGTCTTCAGGGGCAGCTAGGTGGCGCAGTGGATAAGCACTGGCCCTGGATTCAGGAGGACCCGAGTTCAAATACGGCCTCAGACACTTGACACTAACTAGCTGTGTGAGCCTGGGCAAGTCACTTAACCTTCATTGCCCAGCCAAAAAGAAAAAGAACTGGTCCTCAATTTTTAGACAGTGACAGTACTTTTGTAGTAAAGTCAATATACCATGAGGTAAAATTGATTAAGCTTTCTGTTTTGAAAATTCTATAGGGGCAGCTAGGTGGTGCAGTGGATAAAGCACCAGCCCTGGATTCAGGAGGACCTGAGTTCAAATCCGGCCTCAGACACTTGACACTTACTAGCTGTGTGACCCTGGGCAAGTCACTTAACCCCAATTGCCTCACCCAAAAAAAGAAAAAGAAAATTCTATAGCAGGATCTCAGGGGGGCAGAGCAAAGATGGCAGAGGAAAGACATTAAACATATGGGGCTCCTGATACAATCACCCCAAAAATAACAATAAAAGAACCCTGGGGCCAGAAAAACACAAAACTTTGGGCTGATCATTTTCTACGGCAATAGAAAATTCTATAGCAAGTTTCAGTGAACAGCCTTATCTTAACAGAAGTATTCACCTTTCTACCTTATGATTTGTATTGTTAGAAATGCATCTTTAATTGTTGAATTTGTATTCATGTAATGAAAATATCTATCCTATCTTGTAATTCATATTTATCATAAAATTATAATTATTGATAATGCATTCTTCCACAAGTTATACAGAAGCTTTGCTGAGTCTGAATTACCTGGATCTCTGTGAGAGCAGTTTCCAAGAGTAGTTTCTTGTAAAGATGTTGGCACATTTCAGTTTTTCCTGCTTTATTCTTCTTGTATAGGTTTAGCCCTGAGTCAGAATTCAGAATCTTATAATTGGTGCTACCTGTCTTATTTGGTAACTTTCTCTAATCCAGATTCTAATGTAAAATAATAAACTTCACAAGTATGTATTGTTTTGACTATCATTTTTAGTCCTGTAAAATAAATATTTGCCTAATTCTGTTTCCTGCAACAATAATCAAAAGATTTTGTTCATTCTGTTTTTCTGTTTGTTTCTTAAGAGCATTTTTGTTATCGTAGGAGAAGTTTATGTTAGTGTGATAAAAATAAAGATGGCAACAGGAGAAATTATCATGAATAAAAATTCACTCAAAGAAAAAATAATTAATGAATCCAGATTGTTTGTTGCTACTTCCTTTGA
Source organism: Dromiciops gliroides (assembly GCF_019393635.1). NCBI lineage: Eukaryota > Metazoa > Chordata > Mammalia > Microbiotheria > Microbiotheriidae > Dromiciops > Dromiciops gliroides. The sequence continues at coordinate 182,750,739 of NC_057865.1, read as the reverse complement.
GCCATTATTGCTTGATCAAGTTCCTATTACTAGAATTCTTGTGAGGATAAAATAATCAAATGTTCCTAGGTGTGTGACCCAGGTCAAGTCTCTTGGCCTCTTTTTGCCTCAGTTTCTTCATCTATAGGATAGAGATACTAATGGAACCTGCCTCCCAGTGTTGATTTGGAGATCAAATGAGATAATAATTGTAAAGTGCATAGTGTGGTACTTGGCACATAGTAGATGCTATATAGATGTAAGCTGGTGTTGTTGTCGTTGTTGTTAATAACATATGCAAAGCAATTTGCAAACCTTGAGTTGTTCTTGTTCAGTCATGTCTGACTCTTCATGGCCCCATTTGAAGTTTTCTTGGCAAAGATACTGGAGTGGTTTGCCATTTCCTTCTTCAGTTCATTTTACAGATAAAGAAACTGAGGCAAGCACAGTTAACTGACTTGCCCGTGGTTATGCAGCCAGTAAGTGTCTATGGCCAGATTTGAATTCAGGAAGATGAGTCTTCCTGACTTCAGGCCCAGCACTCTGTCCACTGTGCCTCCTACCTGCCCCAATTACAAACCTTGAAGTCTTATAAATTCTAGTTATTTTTATTCTTATTGCTGTTATATAAAAATATTGTACTTTATTTTTAAATTGTGCTTAAAAATTGTTGATGCCTTTTGTTTTTAATGCTGTAGTCTTTTTCTGATCAATTGCACTACCTCTTCCCCCCACTTTTTGAGTCCTTCCTTATGACAAATAAAAGGTTAATAAACACAACCAATCTACACAAGCAAGCATGTTATACATCCCACATAACACTCCATACACCTAATCTCCTACAGAGAGAAGTGTTCAATCATTTTTTTTTTTTTCGTTTTTGTGGGGCAATGGGGGTTAAGTGACTTGCCCAGGGTCACACAGCTAGTAAGTGTCAAGTGTCTGAGGTCAAATTTGAACTCAGGTACTCCTGAATCCAGGGCCGGTGCTTTATCCACTGCACCACCTAGCTGCCCCAAGTGTTCAATCATTTCAATTCCTGATCTAGATTGTTAATAACAGTGTTAGGTGTTCAGCTGCCTTTCAGTGTTTTTAGAAACTTATATACTTCTGCTAAATGACCTACACTTACATATATTTGTGAACTTTACTTAGAGCAAAGCTTCTTAAACTGTAGGGTTGCATAACTGAAAAATTTGGCAACAGTAAAAGGTTATCTGTACCTATTTTATATACTTATATACCCGGGGTCACATAAAAATCTCTGGTGAAAAGGGGTCATGAGTGGAAAAAGTTTAAGAAGCCCTGACTTACATTGGAGGATGTTTTGTCATTGTTTTTTTGTGTGTGAACTAAGAAAAACTAGTTTTCATTGAACTTTAGCTTTTTTTCCATATTCTTTGGAAATTTTAGCTACTAGGACTATGGAAAGTGAATAAAATTTAGACAATGCCTTGGTAGTTTTCCATGTTAAATTCATTAACATATTATTTATATTTGTTAACTTCCATTTCTGGATGTGACTATATTGAAAAACTTAAATTTAACCAATATCTTGTACTTCTTAACATCAGATATGTGTAGATAGATATAAAAATTAATTGGTTTTTATCCCCGTGTTCATATTATTTTCTGTTTGTCTTAGAATCTTGCTTCTTGTTTCCTAAGACAATATCGTTTCATAGTAAAATTTAAAATGGGAATTCATGATAATGTAGGAAAGAATAATTAACAATCTAATAAATATCTTGTTTTAGAAAAACTGACAGAAAGATGTTAAACATCTTAACATGGTTACACTTGAAATTTTGTGTTTACTCTCCTTAAATCAACAATATAAGCTTATGCCATTTAATTCATTAGTTGGCTCATGGTGTTAGGCTAAACAATATTTCTCTAGCATCAGGAGAAAGAGTGTGGGGGTACTTCTCTCAGGCCTACCTGACAACTGTTTTTTGTTTTGGATTGATATTGGTCAGGTTTTGGGGAGGGGTGGGGGGCTTCTTTCAGGGAAGGGGGATGTTGGATTTGGGGAGGGGGGAGGGCTGTCTTTGTCAAAGCAATGGAATCTGGAGGGAGCGTTGAAGCACCTAGCAATCCCTGGCAGTTATAACCTTTGGGACAAGGAAGTCATCTGTGATACGGCATCATTTTGCTGCTCTGTATCATTTACCTTTGCAGAGTATTATCCCTGACTTCAGTCTGTTCCTTTGGACTTTATGCCTTTTCCATTGGCTGTTGCAGCTATGAATTTGAATTTCACCAAGCACTGCCTCTAGTTTACTCTCTCTTACAGCCTCTGGTCACCAGAGAATTCTTTCCTCTTGCCCTGGTGATTTCCTTCAATCATCAGCAGTGTCACCCCTCCCTACTCAGTGGGAATGTGAAGTTTTCCATTATTCTGAGGACAGCCAGCCACTATCCAGAAGGGTGTTAGGCATTAGTTTCTAATTTGCTTATGATGGACTGCCATTAGTATAATGCTCTGATTTTTTTTTTGAAACCAGATGTTTAATTTTTTTGGTTCCAGCTGAGGAAACTATCAGTGCAATTGGGTGCCTTTTCTGCAACTTAACAGTCCTAGAGAGATGCCTGAAGCACTGACAGGCTAAACAGCTTTGTGCCTCCAAGGCTGACTCTCATTATAGTGTATTAATGATATGATTACAAAACAATGCTATGTTGTTTTGAGACAGGGTTATATAGGACCGTGCCTATATTTTCATTTATACTGAACATCTAATATGTTCAAGGTAGTGTATTTGGGTACTGTGGTAAATGCAATAAATCAACAAGCTTTTATTAAGATTTTACTATGTGCTAAGCACGTTCTATAGGCCCTGGAAATGCAAAGAGTAAAATTAAACAGTCCCTGTCTAAGCAGAGGAGCCAACATGTCTATAGGCATATGAAGAATGCATACAAGGTGATACATCAGGAAGTTTCATCTGGAAGGTGACATTTGAGCTTTTCCTTGAAGAAAACTAGGGATTCTGAGGCAAAGAGATGAGGAGGAAGTACATTCCTGGCATGGGGGACAGCTAAGTAAAGATGAGACTCTAAGTGACTTTGTGTCTCTGAGGTTATCTAGAGATGCAAAGTGGAATATCCTGTGTGAAGAACAGTAAGAAGGCCAGTTTTGCTGGAAAATACTGTGAGCAGATAGGAGGAATGTGTAATGTGACTGGAGAAAGGTAGGTTGGATCAAGGTTGTGAAAGGTTTTAAATATCAAACATATTTGGAGTTTATATTTGATCCTCAGGTGTCACTAGAGTTTATTGAGTAGGAAAATCACTTTGGGGACATATTTAGGATGGTAGAGTGAGAGCATAACATCCCAACTCCCACTACTCTAGCAAGGATTTTTGGGGGGGAGGGGAGACAGTGAGGGTTAAGTGACTTGCCGAAGGTCACACAGCTAGTAAGTGTCAAGTATCTGAGGTTAGATTTGAATACAAGTCCTCCTGAATTCAAGGCTGGTGCTTCATCCACTGCACCACCTAACTGCCCCTAGCAAGGATTTTTCAAAAAAAGCACAAGATTAAGAAATGATCAGGAACTTCAAGGAGAAACTGCAGTAAGTACATCTTTCCTGCCCAGATCTGTGCAGGGATAGCCAGAAGCCTATAGAAATTAGGAAGAAGTCCAATTAGAAAAGCCTAGCCTGAGAACATGGCACAGGGAAGCCTTCCAGCAGGTGGAACAAGAGCAAATAGGGGAATTTGTATTCTGCAACTGGATACCTGGGACAGGAGAATGAGAGTGTTGAAAACCTCAAGTTTGCAGCTTGTCACTCTGACTGCAGCAGGGTCTGGAACCTGAGTGGCCCAGAATAGAGTGACAGTGACCCAGCCATGCTCTGAATCAACATCAATGCTCATTTGTCTAAGCTGCTCTTGGGGTCCTTGAAAAATATACCACTCAGTATCAGGAGGAAGCTATCAATCAGTAATCAGTAAACATCTATTAAGCACAGACTGTGTGCCAGATGTTGTGCTAAATAGTGGGAGGACCCCAAATAATCTAATTCAAGATCAAATAAAACCCTACAATTCGTTCTGGGAGTTCACATTGCTTAGACAAGAAGCCTTTCCTGATCCTTCTTAGTTCTAGTCTTCCCTTTGTTCATTATCTTCAGTTTATCTTCTCTATAGCTTGTTTGTACAGTTTTCATATTGTCTCCCTTGTTAGACTGTGAGCTACTTGAGAGCAGGGACTGTCAACTTCCTTTGTAATCCCAGCACTTAGCATAGTGCGTGGAATGGAGGAGACATTTAATAAATATTTATTGGCTGACTGGCAAAGCCCCAAATCAAGAAGTAATGCTGGGAAAACACGATAAATATTATAAATATTAGTATAAGGAGCCACAGATTCCCCAGACCAGAACTTGGAAGACAATAACTGCACATCCTATCTATAAGACAGAGCCCCAAAGAAAATTGCAGATGTGCCACTAACTCTAATGGGATTCCTGAAAGAAATGAAGCAAGAGTTTAAAAGTGATCAATTGAACAAAATTAGAACTCTAAAACAAGAGTTCTTAACCTGGGGTCCTTGAACTTTTAAAATACATATATGTGTGTGGGTATATACATATATACACCCACACACATATATATTTCAATAGCTGATTTCCTTTGTAACCCCGTGTGTTTTATTATGCATATTTAAAGCATTCACCTGACTGCCAAAGGGGTCTGTGTCTCACACACACACAAATTAAGAATCCCTTCTCAATACCTAGAGAAAACATTTGGAAAGGAAAATGAAATAGCTAGACAAATTGGAAGGAAAATAAACAGCTTAGTTCAGGAGGTGCAAGACATTATTCAAGTAACAGACTCTTTTTTTTTTTTAAATTAATAAAATATTTTATTTTTTTCCGTTACATGTAAAGATAGTTCTCAACTTTTGTTTATACAAACTTTACAATTTCAGATTTTTCTCCCTCCCTCCCCCCTCTCCTAGACAGCAGGTAATCTGATATAGGTTTTTTATTTATATATATATATATATATATATATATATATATATATATATACACATAATAACATTAATCCTATTTCTGCATTAGTCATGTTATAAGAGAAAAAAATCAGAGCATTGATGAAAAACCTCAAAATAGAAAAAAAAAACAACAGCATCAAAAACAAAAGAAATAGTATGGTTCATTCAGCATCTATACTCCACAGTTCTTTTTTTTTTTTTCTTGGATTTGGAGATCCTCTTCCATCACAAGTTCCCTGGAACTCTTCTGTGCCATTGCATTGGTGAGAAGAATATAGTCCATCACAGTAGATCAACACTCAATGTTGATGATACTGTGTACAATGTTCTTCTGGTTCTGCTCATCTCACTCATCATCAGCTCATGCAAGACCCTCCAGAAGTAACAGACTCTTTGATTGAACCAAACTGATAATCATTAAACTCCCTCAAAACTACTACCCCTTTCCGCAAGTGCTAGAAAGAATCCACCAGTCACTTTCTGAAAGAAATCCCAACATGAAGATTCTCAGAAATATCCTCATAACCCAAATCCATGTTTTTCAGGTCAAAGAAAAGGTGCTGTGAGCAGTCAGAAAGATTATTCAAATACCATGAAGCCACAATCAGGATCCTCATAGGGGAAAAAAAATAATTTTAAATTGCAGTGGAGAAAGACTTGAGTCTGAGAAGCCAATTTGGAGGCTATTATAAAGATTAATGAGACAGGTTCCCTGCCTAAATAAATAATAATTTGATAGATTTAGAGATGGAAAAGGTGTTGGAAGTTCAGTTACATAATCTAGCCTTCTTGTTTTAAAGATGAGGCCCAGAGCATAAGTGACTTGCCCAAGGTCACAGCCAGTAAGTGTTAAGTGTCTGAGGCCAAATTTGAACTCAGGTCCTCCTGAATCCAGAGCTGGTGCTCTCTATTCACTGGCCACCTAGCTACCCCCTTCCTCTGACTCTTAAATCCAGTACTGTTTCCAGTAAACCATACAGTAAACCCTCATATCTCAGAGCTTCCATTAATCTTTCAAACTATCAGAAAAAAGAAGACATCTGTATAAATACAATTAATGTAGTGTTTATATACAAATATCTTTTTTTTCATATTTTGAAAATATCCTTGCTATGGGGAAACATTTTAAATTTTGATTAAATATATTTTAGATGAAAAAGAAGAAGGTATACTGGGAAGCATTCTCTTGCCTAGTTTTCAAATAGCTATGCTTACCTCTGAAGACCACATTAATCGCAAACATGCTTTTAAGGTAAGAAGTGTATTGCACATTTTTTGGCTCCATATTTGCATTTATATTGGAAGAATAAGCTTTTTTGGATATATGGATTTTTTTGTTTGTTTTTTAGAAAACTTAGTTGCTACAAAGATGTATATTAACTACTGGATATTTTATAGTATTTAAATACATTATTATAGGAAAATTCAGTTTTCAAAATAATGACTTGCATTAAGATTTTGAGAATGCTTAGAACTTAATGTTGAAATGCGTTAATTAAAGAGATTAACCTTTTGTTCATTTTAAATTCAGAATTCATTTATATTAAGTGTTTACTTGACACTAAATTAAAATTTAGAAATAATAAAAAGATTGTTTTTTATAGTTCTAGATCAGTGGTTTTAATATTTATTTCTTAAAGTTTTGTGAATTTTAAATCTTCATGAAAAGAATAATAACTTATGCTTCAAATTCTCTCCAATATGTTATTTGCTTATTTGGAATTATGAGCTGCTTTTAGTTATCTCAGAAGCTTTGAGCTACATACTGCTGCATGTCAAAATGGTAAGTCAGAATTCAGTCTTGGCATCATGACCTATGTTGATTTACTTTCTTTCTCTCTCTCTCTCTCTCTCTCTCTCTCTCTCTCTCTCTCTCTCTCTCTCTGTCTTTTTTTTTTTTTTTTGAGGCAATTGGGGTTAAGTGGCTTTCTCAGGATCACATAGCTATTATGTGTCAGGTGTCTGAGGCCGGATTTGAACTCAGGTCCTCCTGACTCCAGGGCTGGTGCTCTATCCTCTGAGCCACCTAGCTGCCCCAATTTACTTAATTTCTCAAGAATTTCATTCAAATATTATGTGCATTAAAGTAGATTAAGCAGTCCCTGCTTTCATGCCCAGCTATTTTGTAGGACCCGGAATGAAGAACTTTAACAGTTAATCTAGGGGGCAGCTAGGTGGCGCAGTGGATAGAGCACCAGCCCTGGAGTCAGGAGGACCTGAGTTCAAATCTGGCCTCAGACACTTAACATTTACTAGCTGTGTGACCCTGGGCAAGTCACTTAACCCCAGTTGCCTCGCTTAAAAAAAACCAAAACAACAACAACAACAAAACTGTTAATCTGATCACTGTAACAGGGGAGGGTGGGGGGAGCCAGGTCTCTAGGCTAATTTTTTTTTTAATTTTAGTTTGATTTTCTAAAAGTTATAAAAGCATCCAGTTAATTGATAAATCTTCACTAAATTCTAAGCCTTAAAGGGAAGCAAATCCTAAGTATACATATAACCTCAATTATTCATAAATATAGTTCTCCACATTGCTTTACTGAATCTTTTTGTGTCATGGATACCTTTGGAGATCTGCAAAGCCTATGGACCTCTACACTTGCTGTCTACATTTCTAATTGAAGGAAATAGTAAATTTCACTTAGAAGTTAGTAAAAAATAAAGATGCACTTTTTTTTCTAATCAAGTTCATAGACCCCTTGAAATAAAACCCTCTGATTTAAAACAACTTGTTCTAAGCAGAACTGTTCATGACTCTTTAAAAACAAAACAAAACAAAGAACTGTGCATGACTGAGGGAAATTGCTTAAGGAAGGGAAGAAGGTTAGGAAATGTGATCTCAATTTACTTTGCCACTGATTGCTGGATAACCCAGGGTGAGTCACCGTTCTTTGGTAAAAAGAGATGAGGTCCTCAACTAGCAATAAAAATTGCTAGGGCCAGACCCAGATTAGACCCATGTACTTAATTTCTACTCCCTTTTAACCTGCCAACTTAATTTTATATTCAAAATATCAAAGAAGCAAAGTAGGAAATAATGAAAGTATAGTATATCATAAAAGTAATTAAAAATAATTTGTCTCTTAAAGAATCTTTCTGTTGTAAAAGACATTTTAGATTTAAAATAAAAGGGAACTAAATGAAGCACAACTTTTAACTTTTTTCCCCCATTTTTCTTTTACCAGATCTTCATGTTTTTATTTTAAATGGCCATGTCATTTCCAATTAGGCCGCCCATCCAAATATGCGGACCTATTATTTCTGCACTGATACAGGGAAGGAAATGGAGTTGTGGATGAAAGCCATGCTAGATGCTGCACTTGTACAGACAGAGCCTGTCAAAAGGTAAAAGCACACAGGAGGAATAGCAGAGATTCCCAACCATGTGTTTTCTTCCATTCATTTGAATAGGTGTCCCTCTAATTGTATTTGCTTCCGTGTGCATGTGTATCTGTGTGCAAATGCTTGATAGTTTTATCTTTATCATAGGAAATCTATGTCCTTAGTTGATGAGGATTAGTAGATTTTCTGAATTCTTAGTGCTAGCTTAAAATCCTTAAGAACTCCTCCTGATCTCTTCTCCCATCTTTCCTGTTCACTCATTTTCACCTATCAGTATACCAGAGATGAGTCCAGACTCCTAATGTTCGAACTTCAATGTTTTTTCTTCTTACAGAATTACCTTTAATTTCAGGTAAGTAAATTTTTAGTTGTTACGACAAAAATTCTGCCCAGAAGTTTTCCATCAAGATAATTTCTTTTAACTCCTTAATCCCCAAAGGAAATAAGTTTTATTGAATTGAATTATATTTGTAAGGTAAATTACCTTACTAAAATTTTGCCAATGGTTTTAATATCAAGTATTTTTATGAGACATCCAAGAAATATCTGTCAACAGAAGTTTTACATAAAATAATTTCATGAATTTTTAATATTTTTCCTCATATTTTGATTTCTTTCCTTTCAGCATATAACATTTTCATATGCCACCACATAAATATACACGGAGATCACAAACTATTGAAAAAGTACTTTCTATCTCATTTATTTTAAAACTTAAAATTATAATTGACTTTAGTATACAATTGAGAACTAATATAAGGAAAATCTGTTGAGTATAAAGTAACTCAGCCAATATTTATTAATTTGCTACTACTCATATAAGGCAGTAGATTAGATGCAAGTAACACAAAGGTGCAAAATAACTTTCCTGTCTTTTAGTTTATATTACAGTGCTGGAGACAGTAGTTAAGACTTACACATAAATAAGTATAATATAATATAGATTGTGATAAGAGCATAGAAATGTTCCATATAGATTAAGAAATGAGGAAGGGAGAGGTGGTATTGTTAGCTGGGAGGATGAGAGAATGTTCATGAAAGAATTGGTACATAATTAATCCGGACCACGAGGGAAAAGGACTTCAACAGAGAAGACATGGAGGAAGGCATGATGCTCATCTTCTGAATACATGGAGATGGTAAAGGGCAAGATTATAAAATTAGGAATTAGATAAGAATCTAGTTTTGTTAGCATTTAGAGGGCAAAAAGGAGAGCAGAATTAAATCAAGATCAAAAAGCAACATATAGATTGTGGACAGTCTTATTGGCCAGGTTGAAAAGTTTGCATTTTACCTTATAGGCAGTGGGAAGCCACCAAAGGGTTTTTTAGTGGGGGGGATAATATGGTTAAATCTAAGGATTTGGGAAATAAATCTAGCCACATTGTGTAGGTTAGTTTAAAGAGAAAAGTGAATGGAAACAAGGAAAGTAGTTAGAGCATGATGGTTTTTTATTTTAAACAATTCTTAGCCCAATCATAGTCAATTTTTCCTATGAAAATAACTTCTAATTCTAGTTGGTATTCGTCATTATCCAGCATTATACAACCCGTCCTTCCTTTGGTTGCTGTGATGACTAAGTTCAATGTTAAATTAGAGCTTAAATTTTAAATTATTTTTTGTTTGTTTCAGTTTTTAAAGATAAGTTGGTATATGTAACTTTTTTGATTTTTGTATTATGTAATAAAGATTTACATAATACATGGCAATAAAGCAGATTTTTAAATATTCAGGTAGACTTGGAAGATAGATACAAAGCATCTTTCTGACTTTTAACACACAGTCTTAAGGAAGCATAACCACTTTAAAAAGTAATATGTAAGAAAAAAGTTAGCTTGCTTGCCCGTATAAATGCTACTCTGAGTTTTTGTAATATTACACTTCTAATTTGTTTATAAAAATACCATTTTCTGCCACAGTACCATATAAATACCCTGATATCAAAGAAGCCCAAACTCTTTTCCCACTAAGTGTATTGGAATTTGAAAAGCCATATGGCATAAGTTTGAACACTTAAGTTTAAAGTAAAGAATATACTTAGTATCTAACAAAAGAAGAAAACTTTGGCATAAAGTAGATATTGGCATGATCAAAGAGTTTTCAGTCTAAAAACCAAAGGCTTTTAAGTAATAATTATAAATAATTAAGTAATTAATAATTCTGAGTATTTCCAAGAATATGAATTGAAGGAAAAACAGGGAATGTGTTATCTGGGTAATCAGAAAAGACCACATGAAAAAGCACTAGACAAATGGATAATTATTCCACATGTGGTAGTGGGTAGAGGGCCTACATAATTTCCATCCATAAACTGAACCATTTTCCAAAATGTTACTTTTCCAGAAACTGCCAAACAAACACAAATCCCATCTTGATACATGTTAATTTCATTTTTTTAAATGCTGTTCCTTAAGTTCTATAAACTCTCCCATAATTTTGTTTCATCTTTTTTCATTTGTCTCAGTCAGACTTTTTTTTAACCTTTTTGTTGCTTCCAAACATTTCTCATCCAGGTTTTCTACATATGTCTGAAATTGGGTCTTACTGGTCCTTATTGTAATGAAAGTATTCCTATATTTTTGACCAATATCCCAAATACATTGTGCTTATATTTTACTATTACTGCATTTATGCAAATTTTTTATCCATCTTTTTTCCTTCTCCCATGGGAATTCCACAGCACTACTACCCCCAGTTATAACTATATATATATATATATATATATATATATATCAATTTGGTATTTTAGTAAGTGATTTTACTTGTTTTTTCCTAGAGTATCTCTCAGGAAAAAAATTACTATGATTATTTATAGTTATATAGCATTTAAGGGTTTGTTAAGTGATTCTCATAAATTATCTCATTTGAACCTCACATCAACAGTACTACTCGTTATTGCTTTATGTTTTTTACTAAGTAGCCTATAATTCTTTTTTTGGTTTCAGAGTGGATAAGATAACGTCTGAAAAGGCACCAACTAGAGAAGTCAATAATATTTCCAACCACAGGGTACTAATTAAGCCAGAGACACAGAGCAACCAAAAAAAGAAAGAAATAAGAAAAAATGAAGAAAAAAGGGCCTTAGAAGCTGAAAAATACGGATTTCAGAAGGATGGTCAAGATAGGCCTTTAACAAAAATTAACAGCGTAAAATTGAATTCTCTGCCTTCAGAGTATGAGAGTTTAACAACCAACACAAATCAGCCTGGACGCTACAGACCAGTTCAAACCAATGGTTCAGAAACTAAACCAGTCAATGTTAGCCTTGCAGACCTTAGAAGTAGTAGTCATCATAATACTGTACCAGTTCATATCGAGTCCGATAGAGTTATACAGAGAACCAATTCAATGTTGCAACTGGAGCAATGGATTAAAATCCAGAAAGGGAAGGGTCATGAGGAGGAGACCAGAGGGTAAGTTTGCTATCACATTTTTATGAACTCTCTGTTTAGTCAGATGGTTTTTATCGTGGCAAGATTCTCTGCTAAAAGCTATAAGTACTTAAAATTATATATACAACCATGCCAATCCAAGCTCTCATCACCACCTGATCTATTTTAATAATCTTCTCCTTGATCTCCCTACTTTCCATCTCTGTCTTCTCTAATCCATTCTCCACACAGCTATATTCCTAAATCACAGGTCTGACTATATCACTCTCCTGTTCAAGACATTTTGCTGGTTCCCTACTGCCTTCAGGCTAAATACAAGCTCATCTGTTTCTTATTTAAAACTCTTGATAATCTAGCACCAATCTGCCTTTCTAGGCTTATTATACATTACTTACTCTCACACTTAACATTCCAGATAAACTGTTCTAACTGGTGTTTTCAGTGTCATCTTCTCCTGACTTTTGCTCAAGCTGATTCCCTTTATGCAAATGCTTTCTCTCCTCACCTTTGTCTCTGTCAGTCCCCTCCTTTCCACTTTACATGGTAACCTTCCTAGTTCAGGCTTTTATAACCTCAATCCAGGACTATTATAGCCTAACTGGTAAAGAAGAGAGAGACTTCTGGTTGTTCAATAGTTTTCAGTTGTGTCCAGCTCTTTATGACCCTATCTGAGGTGTTCTTGGCAAAGATACTGGAGTGGTTTGCCTTTTACATACAAGGAAACTGAGGTAGACAGGATTAAGGGACTTGCCCACGGTCACATAGCTAGTAAATGTATGAGGCCAGATTTGAATTCAAGAACAGGAGTATTCCTGACTCCAGGACCGGCACTCTATCTACTTTACTACCTAGCTCTTCCAGTCTGTAACCAGGCAAACAAACTAAGCCATCTTCCACACAAATGCAAAACTTCTCTTTTTTTTTCCAATTACATAGTAAAGATAATTTTCAAAATTCATTTTTGTAAGATTATGAATTAGAGATTTTTCTCCCTTCCCTACCCCCTCCCCAAGATAGCAAGCAATCTGATATAGGTTATACAGTACAGTCATGTTAAACATATTTCCACATTGGTCAAGTTGTGAAAGAATCAGAACAAAAGGAAAAAAATCACAAGACAGAAAAACAACAACAAATTAATAAAGTGAAAATAGTTTGCTTCAATCTGCATTCAGACTCAATAGTTCTGTCTGTGGATGTGGAAAGCATTTTCCATCAAGAGTCCTTTGGAATCGTCTTGGATCATTGCTGAGAAGAGCTAAGTCTATCACAGTTGATCATCGCACTCTATTGCTGTTGCTCACTTTAATCAGCATCACAAACTGATGTTCTTAAAGCACAAGCCTGGTCATATACTCAAGTAGCATGGTGACTTCTTGCTTTTAGGTAAAATGCAAACTCCTATTTGGAGTTTTAAACTCTTCACAATCTTGCTGAAGCCTATTTTCCCTTACTGATTTCACATTACTCCCTCTCATTCACTCTAGGTGCCAGGCAGACTGGCCTGCTTGGTGTTCTCAGTACAAAACATTCTGTCTTTTCTCTTTGTGCCTTTCCACAAGCTGGCCCCTGTAACTGGAAAACTCTTCCTTCTGCCCTCTGGCTCTTGGAATCTCTCCATAACTTCAAGGCTCAGAGCAGATACCACCTTCTATACAAAACCTTTTTGATCCCACTTCAGTTATTAGTGCTTTCTTTTGTGCCTACTTTGTATTCATTTATCCATCTATTATGCTTGATACTTTGAATAGGTGCTTAATAAGTGATTGTTGAATTGGGCCATAGATTCAGAACTGGAAAGAACTTAGACATTTAGTCCAGCTCCTTCATTTTACAGATGTGGAAATTAAGTCACAGAGAAGTTAAATGAATATTCTAGTCACACAGCTGAGGCAGGATTTGAACTCAGATCTTACTGACTCCAAGACCAGCATTCTGTCATATTCTACCCACTATACCATGCTACTTCATAAAAGAATTGTATAGATTGTAACAGACATTAAATGCTAGTCTGAGGAATTTTTATTTTATCCTGCCCACAATAGGAAGTCACTGAAGTTATTTGCCCAAAGCAATAACATGGTTAGACCTTCATTTTAGGAAGATTATTTGTATGCTGTGTGGAGTATAAATTAGACATGACAGAGCAGGAAGTAGGAAGACCAGTTAACATGCAGTCGAAATAGCCCAACTCACTATTCATAAGGACCTGAAAAAAAGGGACGGATTCAGGAGATGTCATTAACATCAGTACTCTCCAAATTGGTTTGCTTCCTTTAAAGCTTATCTCAAGTACCAGCCTTTTTCGATCCCTTCCCTCCCCTTCCCCCCCCCCTTTTTTTTTTACTTTCTACATAGTTTGCATTTACTTATTTGCAAACATGTTTTTTGTCCAAAAGAATATATACTCCTTAAGGCCAGAAATAATTTCATTTTTTGTTTTTATCCCCAACATCGAACATAGTGCCTCACACAAAGCAGATGCTTAATAATTACTTAGTGATTGAGCACAAACTTCCTCTTTATTTTTTTTGGTTCGGTCTGATTGCTTTTCCCATCTTTGTTTTATTCAATACCATCTCCACTTTCTCTAGAATTCAATTCAGTAGTATGATGTACGAGACCAAAAGTTATGTTTCCATTAAGTTTGGTGGTATGCTTTTATCAATTTGGGAGTGGTTCTTGAGGTTTTATGCATTTTTGTCAATTCTCTATATTTTCCATATCAAGTTTTTTCAAAAGGAGATATTTTATCTAAATATTTTTTTACTCTAGAGAAGTTTCTCTTCTAATTTTGTTGATTTTATTTCTGCCATTCATTTATTTATGTAAAATCTTTAAAATTTTGTAGTCAAAATTTCATTTTCTTATGATTTCTTAAGTCTTTTGTTTGGTTATGAATTTTTTTTCCAGCCAGAGCAATGAAATGGCCCTTATCTTATTCTCTTTTTACTCTAATTGCTAACTTTTGCCTTTTCATTTGGAGCATATCGTAGTATGTAGTTACTGATCTAAACCTAATTTTTGCCAGATTGCTCTCCAGTTTTCCCACCAGCTCCTGGCAAAAAAAGGAATCTCCTCCCACCCCCATCCCGAGGGGCAGTGGGGGTTTTGACTTGCCCAGGGTCACACAGCTAGTAAGTGTCAGGTGTCTGAGGCCTGCTTTGAACTCAGGTCCTCCTGAATCCAAGGCTGGTGCTTTATCCACTGCACCACCTAGCTGCCCCCCAAAAAGGAATCTTTTTAAAAATAATTTATGTTCTTGGGTTGATTAAGCAGTGGGATATTTTTTTTTCCAGTTGTGTCAGTTTCCCATTTATCTGGTCTTTTCTACTGATACACTTTATTCTTTCTAACCAATGTTAATAATTTTGATGACTGCTGCTCTATAATGTAGTTTAAGATTTAGTAATGCTGCATTTCCATTATTTGTACTTATTTCCTTTGTGAACTTTGTGTTTTTCCAAATGAATTTTCTTTCTTATTTTCTATTTTTAAAAATCCACTTAGTGGGCAGCTAGGTGGTACAGTGGATAAAGCACTGGCCTTGGATTCAGGAAGACCTAAGTTCAAATACGGCCTCAGACACTTGACACTTACTAGCTATGTGACTCTGAGCAAGTCACTTAACCCTCATTACCCTGCCCCCCCCCCAAAAAAAATCCACTTAGTAATATCTAGTTTTAGTTAAAAATTAGAAAAGTAGGTCAGAGGGAAAGATTGAGAACACAAGATACAAAATCAAATAAACACAATAGGGCAGTGTTCAATAATGTAACAACAGCATTAACTTCAAAGAAATTTTTTTAAATTATACAAAAAACAGTATTATTAAAAGGAAAAACAAGTAATAGATTGAGCAAAATATTTACAGCATATATGAAGGATAGTTTAGAAATCTAAAGTGAAGTATATAAAGAATAGTTGAAAAGTAACCATAGGGGCAGCTAGATGGCACAGTGGATAGAGCACCAGCCCTGGATTGAGGAGGACATGAGTTCAAATCCGGCCTCAAGACACTTAACACTTACTAGCTGTGTGACCCTGGGCAAGTCACTTAACCCCAATTGCCTCACCAAAAAAAAAAGAAGAAGAAGAAAAGAAAAGTAACCATAGTAGGGGCAGCTAGGTGGTGCAGTGGATAAAGCACCGGCCCTGGAGTCAGGAGGACCTGAGTTCAAATCCGGCCTCAGACACTTGACATTTACTAGCTCTGTGACCCTGGGCAAGTCACTTAACCCTCATTGCACCACAAAACCAAAACAAAACAAAAGCTAATATCCTTAGAGGGGCAGGTAGATGGCACAGTGGATAAAGCACTGGCTCTGGATTTAGGAGGACCTGAGTTCAAATTCGGCTTCAGACACTTGATACTTACTAGCTGTGTGACCCTGGGCAAATCACTTAACTCTCATTGGCTTCTCAAAAAAAAGAAAGAAAGAAAGAAATACCTGGTTTCAAATACACCTCTGACACCAATTAGTTGTGTAACCATGAAAAGTAACCATAGTAATTCTTATTTTACAGTTAAAAGTTCAAAGCATGTAAAGAAACTGTTTTCAAAAAAAGAAACATAAATTGAACAGTGGTTGACCCCATCATCATCAAATTGGTGCAAATTAAGTCAAATCAGAAGCATGGATCCACATTCAGATATATTTTGTATTTACTTTTATGCATACGTGTAAGTTCTGCCCGGCCCCAGAAGGCAATGTGACAAAATGGATTGAAAACTGGTTTTGGAATCCGTATTACTTTTTTTTTTTTTTTAAGTGAGGCAATTGGGGTTAAGTGACTTGCCCAGGGTCACACAGCTAGTAAGGGTTAAGTGTCTGAGGCCGGATTTGAACTCAGGTCCTCCTGACTCCAGGGCCAGTGCTCTATCTACTGCGCCACCTAGCTGCCCCATCAATATTACTTTTAAAACATAACATACTTGTAGTGTTAATGTGGGCCAGTTACTGAAACTCAGTTACACACCCCACCACCACCTCCACCACCCGCATCATTTTATTAAATCTAAATTCCTTCTACTAAAAGAAGGAATTTCTTTACCAGAAATTCTCTGGACCACTGAAATCACAGTGAAATCTGTTCCAAAACACTATCAACCCCCAAATTAAAGTGAAAAAGAAAAATAATCAAACCAGATATTTTCCCCAGTAGACTGTAACACTCTTTGACGGCAAAGAAAATTTCCTTTTTTGTCTTTGTATTCACAGTATGTTCATACAATGTCTGGCTCAGTATAAGATTAACAATGTTTGCTAAATTTACTTCAACTAAGATTGTGAACTTCTGGGAGTAGAAGAATGATGATGACCTCACTGTGAATTGGAAAGTTAGGAAGGGAGTGGATTTGGTGGGACAAATAATGACTTCCTTCTGGACTTGTTGAGATTGAGGTGCCTATAGTATATCTATAGGGGTAGCCAGGTGGTACAGGATAGATCACCGGCCTTGGAAGGAAAACTCATCTTCATGACTTTAAATCCAACCTTAGACATTTACTAATTGTGTGACCCTGGGCAAGTCAGTTAACCCTGTTTGTCTCAGTTTCTCATCTGTAAAAATGAGCTGAAAAAGGAAATGGCAAACCACCCCAGTATCTTTGCCAAGAAAACCCCAAAAAGGCATCATGAAGAGTCAGACAGGATTGAAAAATGACTAAATAACAAAATATTATATCTAGGTAGAAATATCCAACAGACAGTTGGAGAAAGGGACTAAGAGCTTAGAAAAGAAACAATTATCTAAGGAAACAACCTGTTACTGATAGGGGATTCATCCCCAAATTAGCTAAAGTAAACACAAGGAAAAGGTATGGCATATAATTATAAAACAACTCCAATCTGACCTATTTAAGTAAGTTATTGATACTGAAAAAAAATGGGAATTAGACAAAAGAAAGGGCTTCTACACTAGTTACACCAATTCTGGACTCAAATTTAATCATTTAAGTTCAACTGCCATAACAAGGTTAAAGAGCCATTAATATGCTTTAGGCAGAAAACATCTGACTTGCCAAGTAAAGAATTTGGCAGCCAAGGGCAACAATGGTTTAACAGCATTTGCAAATTTTTACAGAAAAGGATGGTGGAAAGTAATCAACAATATTGCCTCAAGACAAAAAGAAGCAATAGAGGGAAAACTAGGGTTAAAGGTATCTAGAAAAAAAAACACTATGACTAAATTGGGGCTATACCATTACCAACACGGTTCAACATAAGGAAAACAGCAAATATAGTCATATAGACAACACAGACAACAAATTTCAATAGATGTAGAAAAACATCACAAAATATAGCACTTATTTATGCTAAAAATCTTAAAAAGAATATAGATAGGAGTGCCCTTCTTTAATATGATCAAAAGCATATATTTAAAAGAAGAGTTAACACCATTTCTGATGGTGAAATACTAGAAGCCTTCTCCATACAAACAAGGATAAGCAGAGATCTCTCCTTATCCTACTAGTTTTGACATAGTTCTTGAAATGCTAGCAATAATGATCATATAAGAAAACAATATCAATGATATTAACATTAGCAAAAAGGAGACAGAAAAATCTATATTTGAATGGCATGTTGGTGTAGTAGGAGAACCCCAGGGCAATAGCAAAGAAACTAGTTGGGATAATAGTAGATACAACTATGTAGCGGTTCATAAAATTAATTCATAAAAATTATTGGCATTTTCAATAAAATAAAAAAATCACATATAAAAATTATTGGCATTTCTGTGTATTTCTAACAAAACCCAGGAAGAGATCATAGAAATTCCTTTAAATAAAACCACAAAATGTGTAAAATATCTGGGAGTTAACCTACCAACAAACATAAAATTTCTACAGATACAACAATTATATGATTCACATGTAGGACATGCTAATATATGTATACATATATTTTTGGTGAGGCAATTGGGGTTAAGTGACTTGCCCAGCTAGTAAGTGTCAAGTGTCTGAGGCTGGATTTGAACTCAGGTCCTCCTGAATGGGTGCTCATCCACCTAGCTGCCCCCATGCTAATATTTTGGGGGGAGGGGGGTGTGAGACAATTGGGGTTAAGCGACTTGCCCAAGGTCACACAACTAGTAAGCGTTAAATGTCTGAGGCCAGATTTGAACTTGGGTCCTCCTGAATCCAGGGCAGGCACTCTATCCACTGCACCACCTAGCTGCCCCCATGCTAATATTTTTTAAAATGACAGTGCTACTTTGGGTAGTGCTATATTAGTACATAATCTGGTACTGCTAGGTCACACACACACACACACACACACACACACACACACACACACACACACACACACACACCGTTCTTCATTGTTTTGTTATCATTTTTCTAGTTCTCTAATTTTGGTAGTTTCATTGGAATGGCAATGAGTTTATAAATTAATTTAGATAACATAATTTTTATTATATTATGGTACAACTATGACCAGTTATTTTATCTGTACCTGGTTTTGCTAGGTTTTGTTGGTAATGTACAAAAAGAACTGATGATTTTTGTGAGCATATCTTGCTACTTTACTTAATTTACTGTTTCAAGTAGTTTTTTGTTGAATTTCTAGGGAAGGCTGAGAAAACCAATGTATTAGCTACAAAAAGTAATAATTTTGTTTCTTCTTTGCTTGTACTTATTCTCTCAACTTCTTTTGTTTATATATTGCTATAGTTGGCATTTTCAGAACTATACCAGATAATATTGCCATAGATCCCAGACCCATATTTTATACCAGATTTTATTGGAAAGGCTTCTGATTTTTCCATTACAGCTGATGGTTGCCCTTGGTTTTATTATTTTTTATTATTATATATTTTTTCAATTAACAAGCATCTGCCCTCTCTCATTCTCCTTCCCTAGGGAAAATAGAAAAACAAAATGCCTTCAACAAATATGCATAGCCAAGTAAAACACCATCTCACATTGGCTTTGTCCAAAAAAGTGTGTCTCATTCTATATATTGAGTCCATCACCTCCCTTTGAATAGGTCATCAGTCCTCCAGAATTGTGATTGATCATTGTGTTGATGAGAGTTCTTAAGATTTTCAAAATTGGTTGTTTTTATGGTGTTATTTTTTAAATGTTTTTTCTCAGCAGTACAGTGATCCAGATAATTGCAAGGGACTCATGAAAAATGCTGTCCACCTCCAGGGAAAAAAATTGATGGACTCTGTTTTTCATTTTCTTTATTTTTTTCATGGTGTTTTTTTCTTCTTTTGGGATTGTCTTGGATAATTTGGGGGGGTGGGGTCTGTGTTTTCTTTCACAACATGACCAATGTGAAAATATGTTTTGCGTAATTGTACATCAGATTGTTTACCATCGGGGCAGCTAGGTGGTGCAGTGGATAAAGCACCAGCCCTGAATTCAGGAGGAACTGAGTTCAAATCTGGCCTCAGACACTTGACACTAGCTATGTGACCCTGGGCAAGTCACTTAACCCTCATTCCTCCCCCCCCCCCCCAAATTGCTTACCATCTTAGGAGAGGAAGAAGGGAGAGAATTTTGAACTGAAATTTTTTAATGAATATTAAAAATTGTTTTTACATGTAATTGAGGAAAATAAAAAATTATTTTCCTAGTTTTGCTCACTTCATTCAGCATCAGTTCAGTGTGAATGCTCCTCCATCATTTCCTTGTTTGTATAGACTTCTACTTATAGCTGCTGATTGTGAGATATTTCCTACATTCCTTCCTTTTCTCCCTACTTTTCTCTTTTTTTTTGTGAGGCAATTGGGGTTAAGTGACTTGCCCAGGGTCACACAGCTAGTAAGTGTTAAGTGCCTGAGGCCGGATTTGAACTCAGGTCCTCCTAACTCCAGGGCCGGTGCTCTATCCACTGCGCCACCTAGCTGCCCCTACTTTTCACCTTTTAAGCTCTTCAAAATGTAACAAAAATTAGTCCCAGGCTTTCTATGTTATTTGATTTCTTCTTTGACCCCCTCCTGACATCACAATTTTTAGGTGATGTGCTTCTAGCACTTCACTTATACCACTTCATCCTTATAAAATTGTTTTCAAAATTCTCACTTGTATTTACCTTTATATTTCTCTTTATTCTTATTTTTATTTTTATTTCAAAGTTTCTATTAAATACTGGGTTTTTTCATCAAAATACTAGGAAGTCTTCTATGTCATTAAAAGTCCAGTTGCTAGGTATTAGTTATTCTTGGTTTTAAGCCTATATTGTTTAACTATTTCTCTTTTATCTGTTTTCTAAGTTAGTTTTTTATATAAGATACCTTATTTATTATTTTATGGGATATCTTCTATTTTTTCCATCTTTTGACTTTGTTTTAATATTTCATGGTGTCATTAATTCTCTTTGGTCTGTTCTAATTCTAAAGGAATCTGTTATTTGGGTTAGATTGTGTACTTCTTGCACAATGCTGTTATTTCTCATTCCAAGATCTCACTTCTTTTCCATTTCTTTTGCCTATCATTCTCATTTCATTTATATTACCATTTTTTAAAACTCTTACATCATGTTTTGTAGCCGTTATAATTGATCTTATTGGCAAGCTGTGTTTTTCTTTGTGGCTTTGCTTATAGGTGTTCTGGAGTAATTCCCCCCTTTTGGATTTGTATCTTGGGCATTACTGGTACCCAAGCTCTTTATCTTCTTTCTTAGTTATTTTTTTTTTAATGTATGAGGTATTTTATTTTTTCCGTTACATGTAAAGATAGTTCTCAACTTTTGTTTATACATGCTTTACAATTTCAGATTTTTCTCCCTCCCTCCCTTCCCTCCCCCCTCCCCTAGACAGCAGGTAATCTGATATAGGTTATATCTATATATCTCTATACATATACATATAGATATATATATACACATAATAACATTAATCCTATTTCTGCATTAATCCTGTTACAAGAGAAAGAATCAGAGCAGTGATGCAAAACCTCAAAATAGAAAAAAAAAACAACAGCACCCAAAACAAAAGAAATAATATGGTTCAATCAGCATCTATACTCCACAGTTCTTTCTTTCTTTTTTTTTTCTTGGATTTGGAGATCCTCTTCTATCATGAGTTTCCTGGAACTCTTCTGTACCATTGCATTGGTGAGAAGAATATAGTCCATCACAGTAGATCAACACACAATGTTGGTGATACTGTGTACAATGATCTTCTGGTTCTGCTCGTCTCACTCATCATCAGCCCATGCAAGACCCTCCAGGTTTCTCTGAACTCTTCCTGCTCATCATTTCTTACAGCACAATAGTATTCCATTGTATTCATATACCACAACTTGTCCAGCCATTCCCCAATTGATGGGCACCCCCTCAATTTCCAATTCCTTGCTACCACGTAAAGAGCAGCTATAAATATCTTTCTTAGTTATTTTTACAGGGATCTGGGCAAATTGTCATAGTTGGCCTAACTGGGAGCTTTTTTTGATCTGAATCAGTCATCCTTTCACCTCCCTCCAACTGTTTTCCACAAAGGAAGACTAAGTTCATGATCTGCTCTGAGTGAGTCCATATTGGGAGTTATGGGCTCTGAGTCCATGCAAGAGCAGTTCTGGGCATCTCTGCACTGTAAGAATAGCTCAGAGAAGAAGAAGAAGAAAAAAAAGGCTCAGAGCTCTAGGCTCAGAATATGTGTTCCTGGCCCTGCTGAGAGTCAGACCTCTCACTGTTTGTAGCTTGGACTGAGTCTTTGATCAACTCTGGGTGCCCTATGTTGTTGGTGTAGTTCAGAGCTCTGATTGCTGAATCTATTATCCCACCTACCCCTTGTTCCACAGTGCTTTCCCCAGTCATTTGCCAAATATGTGATATTGACCTAGATAGATCATCCACTCCACTTTCTCCTTTGATTTCCAATCTACTATTCTGTCAAGCATTCTTCTTAGATAGTTGTAGGGGGAATAAGGTTGTGCTATTTTGGCTGTTTTCCTTGTCCTTGGTTTTAAATCATTATATTTACTATTAAGTTTCATCTTATTTGTTTTAGCCCAGTATTCTATCCTGGCTTTTTATGCATAATGACTATTACCCATTGTGTTACTTATTCTTCTCAGCTTTGTGTCACCTGAACATTTGATTAGCACCCCATCTGTGCCTTTATTCAAGTCACTGATAAAAATTGATAACTGCACAGTTCCAAGCATGGGATCTCCTTGAGACACTACACTGGAAACTTCCTCACAAGTTGAGATCCAAACCTTATTGAGGGGCAGCTAGGTGGTGCAGTGGATAGAGCACCAGCCCTGGAGTCAGGAGGACCTGAGTTTAAATCCGGCCTCAGTCACTTGACACTTACTAGCTGTGTGACCCTGGACAAGTCACTTAACCCCAATTGCTCAACAACAACAACAAAAACAAAAAAAGATTATTGAATCCAGCAATTCAGACAATTCTGAATCCATCTAATTGTTTCATCAGGTAGCCCATATATCTATCCATCTTTTAAACATAAAAAGCTCGAGATAATTTATCATATCAATGCTTTGTTAAAATATAGTTAAACAATAGCTAGAACATCCTTTTGATCCAGCAGTTTAGTGGCCCTGTCAGAAAGAAAATGAAGTTATTAAGTGACTACTATGTGCTAGTTACTATGCTGAGAGGCTTGGTAATAGAAAGAAAGGCAAAAGACTCAAGGAGCTTACACTCTAATGGGGGAGACAACATTCAGATAACTATGTCCCCAAAACATGGATAGTATCAGAGGGAAGGCAGTAACACTGAGAGGGACTTGAAGTAAGGAAGGAGATGGAGATGATGAGGTAGGAGAATTCTAGGCATGGAAGAAAGCCAGTGAAAATGCCCAGACTAGAGATGGAATGGTTTGTGAAAGGAATAGCAGGGAAATTGATGTTACTGGATTGCAGAGTAAATAAGAAGACTGGAGAGGTAACTAGAGGGTAGAGAGGGATGGATAGGCTCTGAAAGACTTTGAAGCCAAATAGAGGTTTTATAGTTGATCCTGGAGGTGATAGGGAATGACTGGAGTTTATTTAATAGGGAAGTAACATGGCCAGGCCTGCACTTTGGGAAGATCACTTCGACAACTGAGTGGATAACGGCAGGGTAGGTTTGAGGAAGAATGAAATGGTTCTAAAAGCTTCTCGGTAAGTGGGATAGTAAGTCAATTAGTGAGATGTAAAAAGGATTACCTTGCTTCAGTGAGGTCCTCATTGAGATTAGATGAAAAAAAATTTTAGTAGATTCACCCAGTTCAGTTTTCTGATTCTTTTCAGCTTGATTCAGCATTATGTGAGTCAGGGTGAAAGGTGCAGATGGTGGGAGTAATTGGGAACTAAAGCTCAGAAGAGCAAGAATAGTGATAGGGTATGGTGGCAAAAGACACAAAAGAAAAGCACAATGTAGAACTGAACTGGTTCACTGAGTTGTCAAGATGGCTAAGGGAGGAAAATGTAGCTAGTGATGACTACATTTTCCAGGTAATGGCCTGGGGAAGAAATAAAGGGTCAAGACACTGGAGGTCACAATGATAAGTAGGAACTGGTTTGGGGATTGCAGCAGATGGTAATCAGATACAGGACTTTCAGGGTTCCTGAATTTGGAAGTGGTGCATTTGTTGGTAAATTCAAGGACATGACCATCTCTGTGTATCTGAGGTGAGGTGAATGAATGGGTCATAGGAATGAGGACGTTGAGGGACTGTGAGGGAAGGGTGTTTGAGAGAGTATCAATAGGTATATTGAAGTCCCCTAATAGAAGAAGGAGACAAACACAATGCCAAGCACGGCACTCATTGAGAAGAGGAGAGTATCTGGGAAGCTGGTAGAAAACCGCTACCAGAGCTCTGATCCAGGGGTAGATGTGGATTTAGTGAGACTGAAAGAAGAGATTCTGGAGTATCAGTGGCAAAGAGTGAGTTTGTTAGTGGAAAGGAACAGTGCTGCAGCTCCCCCACCGGAGTCTGAAGGGAAAGATGGAAAGTGTTGGAAAGGGTGGCCAGGGCAGTTGTGTCCTCAGGAGGGAGCTGGTCTGAGTGAGATACTGAAGATGAAAGTTGTGGGAAGGGAAAGACTTAAGAGTAAAGCAGGTTTTACCAGTGAGTAGGCATGGAAAGCCCAGGAGAAGGGGTGGGGAGTTTTAGAGTAGAATATTGGGGAGTTAAAACAAAAGAGGGGGATGGGGACAAGGGGTGAGGGGTGCTGAACAGCTTTAGCACGTTTTTAAAGTCAGGATCATTGGGGTGGGGGTGGTATAGCTGGTGGGCGTTCAGTTCCCTGGGCACTCGCACATAACCTGCTAGTACACTTTCAAGGACCCCAAAGCTTTGCATCTACTCGACTCCCTGTTGGACCTTTAGGACTTAGAGACCTTCCCATCTCCACTGCCACTGAACTCTTCTGTATGGAACATCTCCTTAATTTGAGTGTGACTTCCTTATAAATAAGGACTATCCCAGTTTTTCTACTGTTATTCCCAGCATTTAACACAAAATAATTCTTTAATGTGTTTTCATTCATTCATAAGATGGAGCCACGATGATAACTTCCTGAGGGACCATTTGATTGTTTTTGATCAAATACATTGAAACTCCTATCTCTGTCTGATGATATCTCTGTCTACTCTGACTTGGAATTGCAAACATTTGTTTCTTTTCGACAGGGTAACTCAGAGATCAATATAAAGCAGTTATTTATCTTTTTTCAAGGACCATCATCCTCTGAGGGTACTCTGGAAACTGTGTGTTCTATCATTTTTATCCTCAATTGTAGAATGATCTTTTATAATTTGGGGGGGTCGGATTTCTTTTAATGTTGTTTTGATCTTGCACATATTTTTGTTCTACAACTGTCAATTCACCAGCCAGTCTCAAATTGAATAGTCTAAAAAAGCTATCTATCCCAAAATTAGGATTGAGGCCCACCAGTTGGAAGCTGTCCCTCATTTTCTTTTTTTTTTCTTTTTTTTTATAAAATATAATTTTATTTTATATTACTTTGCTGTTACATAGGGCATAACATTTTCACAAGGCTTTTTTGGGACTACAATCAATTATTGGCAACATACAATAGTGATCCAAACTTTCTAAGTAACACTCACTGGACAAACATGATACCTACTCACATGTGCACTTTATGGAAAAGTTTTTAAAATGTTAGGCCTGAACCTATATATTTCCAGTAGTTTTCCCCATTCTAGTGTCTTAAGAAATGACATGCACTTTAATTTGCCAGAAAGAAATATTTGTCTTCTGGTAGTTACATGCTACTTCTGTTACATAGTAAAATGGACACCAGAACTACAAAGGTGGGAGTGTGGGTGAACTTTTATTGAAAGAAGGAAATTGTCAAGTGAAACCCCTCTTCTATATTCAAAGAAAATTGATTTTCACAAAAATCTTACCACCAGTTTTTTGAGGCTAGGGTCTCCCTAACCTGCTTTCCCTATTGCCCACAGATCCTTATCTCAGGCAAATACCTCAGAACTGTTACCATGACTTCAGTGTGTTTTTAACAGTATTTCAATACTAATGGCTAACATTTACACAGCACCTACTATGTGCCAGGCACTAACCTAAGCACTTTACAATTATTGTCTCATCTAATCCTCACAGTATCCCATTTTACAGAGTAGAAAACTGAGGCAAACAAAAGTGCAGTGACTTGCCTAGGGTCACACAGCTGGTAACTATCAAGGGCTGGATTTGAACTGTGGTCTTTCAGACTCCATAACTGGGCATTCTGTCCACTGCACCACCTAGCTGTTCCAATAATCAAGAGAAGCCTCATGATATAGTTTAATAAGTAGTCTACTATTATTATTTTGAACTTAACTATTGATCAGCAAAGACAGTCTAAGTGGGGACCTAGAAGCAATGGGACTTTGGGGGAAGAGTGACCATGGGCACCTAAGATTTCATAATGAACATATAAGCATATAAAATGGACATATGCATCCTAGACTGTAGCAGAAAAAAGATAAGCATGAGCTAATACTCTAATCAAAGGTCCTTAACCTCTGTGGACAAATTTCAGGGGTGTTCTACTTCACTATTCACATTCATTGCAAGAAATGTATTTTTTTTTCCTAGGAGTAGGGAGGAAAAGAAATAGATTTTGATTAATTTTATGAGATGCAAGGGGCAGCTAGGTGGCACAGTGGATAAAGCACCAGCTCTGGATTCAGGAGGACCTGAGTTCAAACCTGGCCTCAGACACTTAACACTTACTAGTTGTGTGACCCTGGGCAAGTCACTTAACCCCAATTGCCTCACAAAAATAACAACAACAAAAGAGATGCAAGCATGTATAACCTATATCTGATTGCTTACTGCCTGGGGGACCAGGGGGAGGGGGTTGGAGGAATAGAATTTGGAACTTAAAACGTTAAATCAAAGTGTTTATGTTTTTAAAAAAATAATGGAAAGATAACCCAAGTAATTTAAAATAAATATTATAATCCCCCCCAAAAAAAAAAGGTACAAAAGGGAGCGCTAACTACAAATAGGAAATTATGTATGTCATTTTATTTGTTTTTTGTTTTGTTTTGTGGGACAATGAGGGTTAAGTAACTTACCCAGGGTCACACAGCTAGTAAGTGTCAAGTGTCTGAGGCCACGTTTGAAGTCAGGTACTCCTGAATCCAGGGCCGGTGCTTTATCCACTGTGCCATCTAGCTGCCCCCAGTGTATGTCATTTTAGATGAGGTCACTGTTATTAGCCTTATGTAACTGTTTTATTTTATTACAAGAGACTTCTCATAAAGTAGGAGTATCCTGTAAATGTTTATATTATAAAAAACAAAACAGGGGGCAGCTAGGTGGCACAGTGGATAGAGCACCGGCCCTGGATTCAGGAGGACCTGAGTTCAAATATGGCCTCAGAAACTTGACACTTACTAGCTGTGTGACCCTGGGCAAGTCATTTAACTCTCATTGCCTTGCACCACAAGAAAACCACCCAAACCAAAAAAAACCCCATACCCATAATACTTTTTTCCCCCTTGGTGAGGCAATTGGGGTTAAGTGACTTGTCCAGGGTCACGCAGCTTGTAAGTGTTAAGTGTCTGAGATTGGATTTGAATTCAGGTCCTCCTGAATCCAGGGCTGGTGCTCTATCCACTGTGCCACCTAGCTCCCCCATAATACTTTTTTAAAATGTTATTTGTAGTAATAGATGAATTCAAGTAAGTTATAGAATATTTTCTTAGTAAATTTAAATCAATTTTTAGTTGTAATTCGCTTTTCTTTGTGTTGGTATTTCAGTTTAATACTCATATCTAGTAACAAAGTTGAAGTTATTAAAGAAATATTAATACATTCCGATTTATAGATTGGCTCTTAATTTTTTTTTTCAGCGTAATAGCTTACCAGACATTACCAAGAAACATGCCAAGCCACAGAGCCCATGTTGTTCCTCGCTATCCTGAAGGCTACAGAACTCTTCCAAGAAATAGCAAGACAAGACCTGAGAGCATATGCAGCATTGCCCCATCAGCTCATGATAGGACAGTGGGACCCCCAACAGAAGATAAACGGAGATCCATGAGAGATGACACAATGTGGCAACTCTATGAATGGCAGCAACGTCAGTTCTATAATAAGCAAAGTACTCTACCTAGACATGGCACTTTAAGTAGCCCTAAAACTATGATTAATATTTCTGACCAAGCAATGCACTCTATTCCCACATCACCCTCACATGGTTCAATAGCTGCTTATCAGGGATATTCTCCTCAACGAACTTACAGATCAGAAGTTTCTTCACCAATACAGAGAGGAGATATAACAGTGGACCGCAGACACAGAGCACATCATCCTAAGGTAAAATATTCTCTAAGGATATATCTAATTCACTAACTTTTATTTACTGGACTTTGTTTACATACGTAGTGTTGTATTGGCTCTTGTTAAAGTTCAGACATTAAAAGTTTAAGAGAAAAGTTATTTTACTTTAAAAAAAGGTTCCATAATCAATATCAAAAGCAAGAGTAGAAATTTTCATCCCCTAGGATCACAGAGAGCTCTTTGGAAAATGAATATTTCACGTTCTTCTCTAAGTAATAATATGTGAATCATTAGCCTTGCAGAAAGGCTCCCCAGATGTCTTGCAGAGAAGCTTTATCAACCTTGAATGCAATTGCAGATTTCCACAGTTCCCCTCTCCAGATTTACCTACTCACTCCTCTCCCACTGAACCTTTTCTTTGGCTGGCATGTCACCACCATAAATAGTGGGACACATGCCTTCCTTCCTGTGAGTTCCATCTCAAAATAATTCTGTTCCCTCTTCCAAATAACAGTCCTTTGCATATTTGAAGATAACTCTCATACCCTCTAAGTCATCTTTTCTTCAGGTAAAACATCTCCACTAATTCAACTGTTCCTTATAAGACATCATTGTGGACATAGTCACCTGACAAGCTCCAGTTTGTGGATGAGGTCCCTCTTAAAATTATGGCACCCAAAACTCAACAGGAGGTGTCAGATACAAAGACAAAAAATGAGAATGGACCCTGTCTACAGGGAGTTTATAGTGATTAATCTTCAATTATTGATCACATTGAGCCTTGTTAAAATACATAGGTTTCACTACTATATAATGTTCTGAAAACGTTACTGTTGGCATAAGTATTTACCATTTTAAGTAGTTAAAGTTAGATATTTTTGCTTTCAGGTAGCTACAATAGAACCCCACTATAGTAAAGCTCACAAATATTGCATATCACAAGTCAGATTAGGTTCCACAAAGCAAAGTCTCCCCTAACCCAAGTCATAGTCAGAATTTCATGATGTTTTTAAAAAATATTTGATTTTTATTTTGATTTAGCCTTTGCCAGTTTTGAACATTAAACCTTTTCTTGTTCATTTAAAAGTAAAAGCATACGTCTAAAATATTTTCACATTTTATTCTATTGTATTTTTGTCAGTCTTTCTTTGATAAAGTTGATTGTTTTTCTCTTGGGTGAAATTGTGTTAAATAAGGTTAATCTGCTCTAAGTTTATACCATGCCATGGATCTCCATGTTCTTTGCAGAAGTTCTACTAAGCAGAACTTAAATATCTGGTGTTTCAGCAGCCTGTATGAAATGAATTAGTGGTTTCTGTACAGTTCCCAGCAGACTAAATGTCTGCACCAAAAATCCCACCAAACCATAATCCTCATACTAAATAAAAGTGGTAGACTTAGCTTGTATTGAGCATCTGTGTTTTAAATGAGCAAAAGTTGGCTTAGTGTCTGGCTCCTTTCACCAGCACTATGAGTAATTAAAAATGTTTTTACAATGTAAATACTTAACATTTTGAGTGACTGACCTTGACACCCTCTGCACCCCTTTCCCCCCTAAAACCCCACACATACACAACTCAACACAGGGGTTATATTGTTCCTTTATTTCTCTAGCATGTTTTTGTACCTGATCGAAGGTCGATGCCAGCAGGCTTGACTTTACAGCCAGTTAATCCCCAAAGCCTCCAAGGCAAGACGGTGAGCTGACATTTTTTGGCACATCATATTTTATCTAAGGATGATATGTAACAACAAAAATGCAGATGGCATTAATTTTACTTTTTTAATTTTTTCATTCATAGAGGTATATTGCAACAAAAACAGTGACTTTTAGCAAAGAATTATAAATAATTTTGAATAATGAATTGTATTGTTGTATGTTGGATAATATTGTTAGTTTTGTACTCATGCATACAAAAGTGGGATTCAGGGTGTTTATATTTAAATAGCTATATGGTCATCAATATTCAAGAACTTTAGCTACATATTAACTACTGTTAGACTGATTTTATCACCTTTAAAGACATAAAGTAATAAGAACAGATTCCATAAGCCAAAAAATAGAAATCCATATTACTACTTTGTCATAATATTTCACCAGTCAGGATGTATGAATTATGCTTATATATTTTGTAGAGATTAAGTATATTATGGAGTTGCAGAGGTGGAATTAATTTGGGGTTAGGAGTTCCAGAAAGATTTGCAATTTCATTGATATACTTTGACACTGAGAGTTTAAGTGACTTGCCCAGGGCCACACACCTAATATGTGTAAGTGGGGTTAAAACCCAAGATCTTACTGACTCTGGGGCTTACTATCTATCCACTCCACAACCATGCTTCTTGAAAAAATGGAATATGTTTCATATCTATAAGAGGTAAATGTGTTTTATATATATGTATATATAAAAGCAAATAAAGTATTCAGTTTTAATAATTTCATTTGTGTTACATACATTGTTAATGTGCAAGATTTAAACATAATGCATAAAATTCAAGCACAACACAATGTATTATGTGTAAACTTTGGAATGGAGGATTTTTAGAGATACATATAATTATTTCCATTATAGATATGTATTATTTGTGAAGGAATTTGGGAATAGTGAATAGAGTGTTGGCCTTAGATTAAAGCTACATTTAAGTGACTCAGTGGATAGAACACTGGACCCGGAGTCAGGGAGACCTGACTTCAAATCCAGCATCAGACACTTATAAGCTGTGTTACCCTGGGCAAGTTGGTTAACACCTGTCTGCCTCAGTCTCATCATCTCTAAAATGAGAATAATAATAATTCCTACCACCCAGGATTGTTGTGAGGATAAAATGATATTTATAAAAGGCTTTGTAAACCATAAGTACTGTGTAAATGTTAGCTGTTTTATTTATTTGAATTCAAATCTGACCTCTGACACTTAGAAGCTTTGTTGACTTAACCAATATATTACTCAGGTTACTCACTAGGGCTTACTTAACTATAAACTATTTACTATCTGCTGGGCCACTTCTTACAAAAACAATCATGTTACCATCTTTGAAAGTAAAAAGTTCCAAGCACAGGCCCTGAAGTCAGAAGGACCAAAGTTCAAATATGACCTCAACCACTCACTAGCTGTGTGATCCTGGACAAGTCACTTAACCCTAATTGGCCTCCAAAAGAAAGAAAGTTAAAAGTACCATGAAAGATTTTTGAAGTCTCTAAAAATGGATATCTGAATATGTATTATATGTTATCTTCGTATTACCATTGTTTTACAATCCAAAATTCATCAGTTAGCTGTCCTAGAAAACAAATAAGTAAATTATTTCATTTTTTTATTCAGTAATTGTGACGGCCACATTGTTTTAGGAGCTTTAATATTCACCATATATGTTGATAACTTTGAAAATGATTTTTTTGTTAGTTATCAATGACTTAGCCAAAATGAACAATTTTTCATCGTTTAAATTCTTTTCCCACTTTGTCAACGTTTTAGGGCTTTTCTCAAAGAACTCAATTTTAACTTGTTTAGTATTGTATATGCTAACATAAAGACATTTTATTAGTCAAAAGTAATAGAATCAGGGGGCAGCTAGGTGGTGCAGTGGATAAAGCAGTGGCCCTGGATTCGGGAGGACCTGAGTTCAAATTTGACCTCAGATACTTGACATTTACTAGCTGTGTGACCATTGCCCCACCAGCACCACCACTACCCCCAAAAAAATCTTAATAAAATCAAACTTTTTTTTTAGTTGAGTTTGGAGGAACCTTGTGATTATCTTGTTCAGTTTTTAAAAAGGCAGCTGAGATTCAGAGAGATGTCCTGACTTGATTGAGGTTGGTTACATGTCTAGGTAGTGTTTGCAATCAGAACTGAAAGCCAGTCCTCTTTGCTACCACACCACACTCACTGCCTTGATGAAAACCCCATTCAGTGTTTGCCAAGTAAAGATTACACAGCAGTTCCTAAGCTAATTACATCTTGGGTAAACAACATATGTGTTCTTACTCTTCTCACAAGCGCATGGTCATGTGTATAACCCTTGAAGGAAAGACCGTGGAGGGGTTGGGGGTGGGGGTGTAGTCATGTTCAAGAGAAATCAGGGGGCCCTTTTAAATGATTCATGTTAAAAATAGAATGTCAAAATGCCATGTCTTGTCAAAAGCTTTATCTAACACTTTCCAGTATTTCTTGAAGATTGCTTTACTGTTTGATTTGTCATGTTTCCCACTCTAAATACTGTGTTAACAGACAACCTAATTTTGAATCTTATTCCTAATATTTAATTCTTGTGTGAGCCTCGGTTTCCGTTCTAAATGCTGTTGAAGGACCCTATGTTTTTCAATCCTGTGATTTTCTGATCTTTTGATATACAATTTTTCTTTTTTCCATTTATTGAAGTTAATGTTTCTTGCTCCCTCTGGTGGTCATTTAAGATAAAATTATTTTACCACCAGTTGTTTTTCTAAAAGAATTGCTTTTGGCATTGACTTGAATGCTATCATTTAATTAATGGAGCTGGGACAGCTAGGTGGCACAGTGGATAGAGCACTGGCCCTGGATTCAGAAGGACCTGAGTTCAAATCCAGCTTCAGACACTTGACACTTATTAGCTGTGTGACCCTGGGCAAGTCACTTAACCCTCATTGCGTGCCCCCCCCCCCCAAAAAAAAAAAAACAAGAAAAGAAAAAATAATTAATGGAGCTAAACTTTTCATCAGAGTTTGTTTTTCATCTTCTTAGCTGAAGAGAGTATTCCTCATATATCTAAGATTCTTCCCTTTACTTCTTATTCCTAGATTATGCTGATCCCTTTTTTTTATTATTCTTTTAATATCAGAATCTCATACCCTTTCCTCTTTATTTCTGCACTGACCGGATCTTCATAACCTGTAGATTATATTAAGATATGAAAGATTTCCAAGGGTCCTTGGAACATTACTTTGGGATTTTGTAGTTTAGATGGCTATGAGTATATTGTGTCCCAAAAGTCTTAGTTCATTTTTAAGCAATTAAAGCTTAAAACTGTGCACTTAGTACACTGTTAAAGCTTAACACTTCACTAAGACTTTGGGCACTCCCTGTACGCATGCGAGGAACTTTGCCAACCTTATCTTCACTGGCATTTTTCCCACCAGATGTCAGACCTAGAAAAAGGGGTCTCTGAGTCATATTTAGTCTAATTCCATCATTTGTATAAAGAAACTATAAAAACCATGCCTCTTAAGTGACTTTCCCAAAGTCACACAGGCAGAAAGTGTCAAAGACAAGATTCGAACACAGGGCCTTAAACCCAGCCTTCCACTGAACTAGATGTTGCTAATGAGAATCTTTAATGCAGTGATTTTATATGGAGCTCAATGCCTAGCCCATCCTTACTGTAAGTCTTTGTAATTTTCATTGTATTCCTGTATATTCTCTCTTCATTGCTTTGAAAAGAGCTTTTGTGGATGAAGTTTCTGATGTGGTTTTATAATGGTATTTTTGGTAACTTCAAAAATTATGCTATTTCTATTATTTCTATAGATATATATATGCCTATATTATCTAGGTGCTATGATTGATGTTTCAGCTTGTTGACCACCAAAGGAAACTTGCCAGGAAATCTTGGTATAAATAACTGTCATTTAAAACAATAATTAATGTTTTCCACTATTTGGATTCTTAAATTACACTCCTTCAGCCAGAGGAGCTCACACTGCTGCTAATAAAGCTGAGACGGCAGCAAGCTGAACTGAGTAGTATCCGGGAAAATACGCTAGCACAGCTCATGCAACTCAAACTTGAGGCCCACTGTCCAAAGGTCAGCTATGAAGTAATTAATATGTGTCACCTATCATCATCACTAATTTTGAACCACTTATTACTCAGTTTCTTCATTGCCATTGTTGCCAGGCATAATGCAATCACTGCATTCAATATATATCATATCCTGCTATTAACCTTTTGAGCTCAGCCCCGTTGGTTTATTAATGCTATACCAAAACAAAATACAAATAGGATACAAAACAGTCTTTCTAAAATTAAATTTAATAATAGACTTGATAGATGTACTATTTTATATCCATATCTATTTTTTTTTTAATGAGAGGTACTATAGTGATTAGAAAGGAAAGTGTTAAGTAAAAAAAAAATCTTAAATAATAGTACCTTCTGCTATTTAATCTTTTCTCTTCAGGAGGTAAATTATTTTTGACCAAAAGTAAATGTATTATATGGCTAAATTCTCAAAGGGTTCATAGCCTTTTCTTTTGATTTGAGAAAAGTCATGGAAGTTTTTCATGGACATTATTAACTATGTATGTTTAAGAAGTAATATATTTCAAAAAAGAATTTACATTTGCCAATTGAAACTTAAAACCAATAGCTTATTCATTGGACTCACTTAACATTTCTCTTGTTTGATTTATGTATTTTAATAATTACTAAGTTGCATGACACATCTTGTACATCATGCAGTAATGTACATGGAAACATGTATAAAAATGATGACACGCTGTGGTTTTAATTTAAAAAAGTAAACTAGTCATTTTCCTGTTTTCAAAAATTGACCTTTTTGTGACTCTTGTCGTGACCTTCTGTCCCTGTCCTTTTTCTGCTTGACTGGCATCTACTAGAATGAAATTCTTTCACATCATCTTCAAAAGAACACCCTATACTTGGATCATCAGGTGGGATTTCTGGAATTTTCTTGTTTATTAGTGTTTATTAGTGCTTATGGTTACATTTTTAATGTAGGAAATATTTTAGAAACATTTTAGGATTAAAATAGTTCTACTTAATGCCATGAGTTTCAACTTCCTTTTGAAATAGAATAATATAGGAGACCCTCAGCATTTTAAGTGGCATTTTAGGAAGAATTAGTTTCCTAGAGTCTATTCCATTAACAGAAGTTTAGAATATTCCTTTAGGAAAAAACACATCGTAAAAGATAATTGCCTCTAAATGGAACTTATTGAAAGGAGCCTCTAATATGTGGGATATATATGGAATATATATATATACATATATATATATATTTTTTTTTTTGGTGAGGCAATTGGGGTTAAATGACTTGCCCAGGGTCACACAGTTAGTAAGTGTCAAGTGTCTGAGGCCAGATTTGAACTCAGGTCCTCCTGACTCCAGGGCTGGTGCTCTATCTACTGCACCACCTAGCTGCCCCCATATATGGAATAGTTTTGAGGAGAGTACCTTCTGTTTTCCTCATCCCCAATTTAGTCTATTTTAGAATGAAGTATATAAAATCATCATTGCCACTCACCACCCCATCTCCTCTTCACCTTTGTGAGTGGTTTTGTATCACCTCTTACTTAGTCAAAAGGAAGGCTATTGTAGAAAATACAGATTGTCACAAGAAGGGTCTCCTATATACTTTATTGGCAGTGCTCAAATTCATTATTAAGTACATTTAAATATTAAGGATATTAAAGTGTTTATAATGTCTTGGTGCATTTTCAAACATAAAATTTGTTTTAGCATAAACTCTCAGGAAATATGTTTTATTACAGGGTAAGCTGAAGGGTGCTCTAGCCTTATTTTTTAGTATCTTAAATTTCAAGATGCTTTACCAAAAGCAATGGAGTATTTGCAAGAAATATTGATGGAAAAAATAATGATAAATTAAATAAATAAATGAAAAAGAAGTATTGATGGAGAAAGTCTTGTGTTTAGTTACATTGTTCCATTGGGAACAAAAGAGGTTAATTTATTTAATTAAAAGTATTTTGTACCACAAGAAACAAAAAGAATATTTTATACCAAATAATTTTGTTTGTGGTGATTAAAATGTTAACTTTTGAATAATTTTTTACTATGAAATTTCATTATGGTAAAAGCTGTTATTTACCAATCAGAATGATCTAGAAAATAGGATTTCTGATATTGGTTACAAAAAAATTCTCAATTTGGTGGCTGATGCTCTTGAAATTTAACTATAGTGTTGCATGCTAAAAGTATATTGGTAAGAGTATTAGCTAAGGAAAATGACCTAAAGAGGAAGTAAAAACTTTCACTTAATATTCTGTACAGAGAAAAGACTTAAAGTCCAGAATAAATTCTATTTTAAAATAACAATTAAACATGGAAAAAACTAGAGATAGTTTTGACAATGGTAGTAGTAGGAATGTATACTTAAAGGTACCTTGAAATCATTTAAGTGGTAAAATAAAACTAGGTCCTGAATTTTTTTCTTCTCATTATATAGTTTCACATTTACAAATCTCTGATTGAGACTATCACCAAATTCATTCTTGGCATTGTGCTTCACTTGTCATAACCCAAGATCATATTACAGGTTTTGGCTATCACAACAACTGATAGTTCAGTATGAATCATTGAATATGCAAATCATACTGCAATATTAAGACCCCAACCCAATCTTTTTTTATATGAACTTCAGTCTAGCCAAGCTTATGCCTTTTTTGAGGGGAGGGGGTGAGGCAGTTGGGGTTAAGTGACTTGCCCAGGGTTACACAGCTAGTAAGTGTCAAGTGTCTGAGACCGGATTTGAATTCAGGTCCTCCTGAATCCAGGGACAGCACTTTATCCACTGTGCCACCTAGCTGCCCCCCTGCTTATGTCTTGACAATATATTGTCTAGCTATCTTATGCTTGTGAAGTTAATATTTTTATGACCAAAACTGTAAGATTTTATATTTATCTCTAAATTGCCTTGCATTATGATCCAGATCATAGACTACCAAAATCATTAAGTATGATATTTATGCATTCATCCAACTCCTTGTTTAAAATATTGAAAAGAACGGAGAGAAGTTGCATAAGCACTCTAGTGGAGATTTCCCTTCAACTTAATTTCAAATGGTGGTAACGATCTCTGTGACCTTAGAATTTAGAAACAACTGGTTTTAGCAATCTCCACGATCTAGTCTAACCTCTTTCCTCATTTTGCAGGAAAAAAATTAGGCGTGGGGAGATAGGTGATTTGTACAAAGTCATATCTGGGGATCTGAACTCATTTCCTCTGATTAAATTGCATTCTTTCCCCCAGTTGTTTTATTAATGCCTTTTTGTAGATCACATTATTTTCTGAATATATTCCTCCTTTCCAGAGTGAGCTTTCCCTTTTAACAAAGATTTTGAAAGAAAGTTTGGTTTTTTTCTGACAAATCTAACCAGCTCGTATCTGATGCTATATGAAGCATTCCACCTCCCTAGTTCTCCACTTCTCCAGTGAAAAAAGGGAGGCAAAAAAAAATAAAATATTTTTTAAATTGGGGGGGGGGCACATTTTCTTGATTCCTCCTTGAATCCAAGCTCTGTCATTGTAATTAGACAGCAGTCACTTTTTCCATTTACATAATTATGCTCATTGCTACTGGGGGTGGTTTTCCATGTTCTCCTTACTTTATATCATTTCACTTAAGTCTTTCCATACTTCTCTGAATTGTTCATTTGTGTGGTTTTATGTACCACACATTTCATCCCTCAACTGATGGACACTACTTTTTCCCCCAGTTCTTTAGTACCACAAAAAGTTCTATTACTATGTTGAGATATTAGGGGGCAGCTAGGTGGCACAGTAGATAAAGCACTGGCCCCGGATTCAGGAGGACCTGAGTTCAAATCCAGCCTCAGACACTTTATACTAGCTGTGTGACCCTGGGCAAGTCACTTAACCCCAAATTGCCTCCAAAAAAAAAAAAAGATATTAGAGGGTTTCTGTCTTCGTCTTGCTTGGATCCCACTCTCTTTGCAATGAACCTTACAGCTAGCCCGCATCTCTGAGCAACATCCAATTTTTGCTACCTGCTAGAAATTTCTACCTGTAAGTGTAATTAGCATCACAATCTAAGTCTCTCTAAAACAGAGCACCATGTTTCCTTTTTAAACAAAAAACCTACCCCATAACTTATCTATTTGTAATAATGGCATCACTCTCATATCTGGCCCCAAAATTTTACTCTTAATTCCCAATCCATATGGGCTTGCTCCTTTTATTATGCTCCTTGGAACCTCTCTTCTATTTTTACCAAACTTTCCTTCATCTTAAACCTTCCCCTTTCATACACCTTCTGCATTCTGCCACTCATAAGGATAAGGCTACATCCCTGGCCATCCCTTCTCATGCAGCATATACCTGCACCTATCCCTCTCCTGCCAACATGCAGAGGTATACTCCATGCGCCATGGCAATACTTTGAGACTATCTATTTGAATGAATGAATGTTTAAATGAAAAAGCATTTATTATTTTGAAGAATGAGGTGGTCTTTAAGGCAAATCAAGAAGTAATTAGCTGCTCTGCCTTTGACAGAGTTCCAGAAAAGCCTTAGGTAATTGAAGTTTCTCCATTACTACAATAGTATGCCTTTTGGCCATGCCTGTAATGTTTGCCGTTTTTACCTGTTTTCTCTTTCTGATCAGATTATCTGTAGTAAGTATACTTCAATGATCAAAACAAAATTTATTTTTAAAAACCTTCTGCTTTCTAGTTTCTCCTTTACTGAAAAATTCTCCATAATATGCCTTCCTTCTGATTATTAGATTTCATCACGAATGTAACTTTTGAGTAAACAATACCCATCCAGAGTCATCGTTCAATCATGGGTTTATTCCCAAGTAATAATGAAACCTCTAAGGGCAATTTTGCCCCCTTGCATTAGGATCAGTAGTTCCTCTTATTTGTTGCCTAAATATTTATGTATGGACACTTGAACCCCTGTGTTTTACTATTGGCTCCTTTATTGATTTTTGTCTTCTATGAATTTCTTGCTCTCTCAACTGCTATTCTTTCTTTGTGACTATTCTCTATAGTATCTAACTTGGAGGTTGTACCTAAGCAGTCTGTTCCCTCTCCTATCCTTTTTGGTTTAAAGCTCTTTTGATTTGATTTATAAGACCATCTGTTAAGTATGTCTTTAACAGCTTTTTGCTAATATATTCCTTCTCTGGCCAGGAATCTTTCACTACTATATTATAAACTGATCAAAAACTTCAAATCTATTCTCAGATGCAACCTTCTTAACTAGCTGTTCACCTCTCAAATTAATTTTTTCTTTTTTTATCCCTTGTCTTTTTGAAGAAAACCTGTACCCATAGGGTCTTCAGTTTCTTGCCCAAGACGTCATGACCTTTAGTAATACTTGTTCTATTCTTTCTGAAAGCATCACTTATGCCCACATGATTCATTACCATCTTTCTGATAAGTCTGGGGAGGGGAGTGAGTTCTCTGTTATGAATTAGATACATGCCCTTGAGGGTAAGCTACAGGCCTCAAACCCAACAGTGTGATAGGGGAATGTCTGTGCCAAACACATGAAGACTTCCACCCCACCCCCACCCCCACCCCCTGCCAGAATGGGAAAATGAGAACAATTTAGTCCAACAGCAACAAAGTGTCTAAAGCAGGTACTGGGGAGCACTTAGAGCTTGATCAGACATTGGTTGACCAAGGTCATCCACTGCATCCTAGGCCATCACCAGTCATGGGACTTTTATCTTGCCATGGGACTTCAATGATACTGGAGGAGAGAGTGAGGCGGAAGACTTTGTGCAACTTTGCCTCATTTAAATCCAATTTACTCAGAAGTCAAGACATCACTTGTGATATTGGTCCTCTTTGACAGCAAAAAACAACAACTGGATGATTTCTCAGTTGGTCGCTTTTGTGGTTCCGCTGTATCATTCTTGGGAAGACAAGCAGTTTCTTTCTCTTCTAGCTCTCTTCTTGTTAGGAAGTGCCTCAGTCTATTTTTTTGTTTGTTTGTTTTTTTAGTGAGGCAATTGGGGTTAAGTGACTTGCCCAGGGTCACACAGCTAGTAAGTGTTAAGTGTCTGAGGCCGGATTTGAACTCAGGTCCTCCTGAATCCAGGGCGGGTGCTCTTTCCACTGTGCCACCTAGCTGCCCCTGCCTCAGTCTATTTTTAAGACCCAGTTATAGGGGCAGCTAGATGGCACAGTGGATAGAGCACCCGCCCTGGATTCAGGAGGACCTGAGTTCAAATCCGGCCTCAGACACTTAACACTTACTAGCTGTGTGACCCTGGGCAAGTCACTTAACCCCAATTGCCTCACCAAAAAAAAAAAAGACCCAGTTATACCAGTGTCTTTTTCCTTTCATTTCTCCTCCGTGTAACATTCTTCCGTTATCTCTTATTCAGCCTGAAGAAGATACTATCTAGCCTGATTTCTTTTGTCTATCAGTTTATTTTACCCAAATCATTAATGTCCTGTTGAAAGTAGGATTATTTCATTTAACTACTAAGAGTCTTCCCAGGTTTTTCTGAAATCATCCTGCTCACCATTTTTTGTAGTACAATAGTATTCACTTTACTGTCATGTACCATAATTTGTTCAGCCATTCCCCAATTGATGGGCATCCTCTTGATTTCCAGTTCTTTGCTACCACAAAAAGAGCTGCTATAAATATTTTTGTACAAATAGATCCTTTTCCCTTTTCTTTGAACTCTTTGAACAGATCTGGTAGTGGTATTAAAAGCAAATTGATAGCAATACTGAGTTTTGGGGGGGGGGTTTGGGGTTTTTTTTGTTTGGGGTTTTTTTTTGGTGAGGCAATTGGGGTTAAGTGACTTGCCCAGGGTCACACAGCTAGTGTTAAATGTCTGAGGCCGGATTCGAACTCAGGTATTCCTGAATCCAGGGCCGGTGTTCTATCCACTGTGCCATCTAGCTGCCCCAGGGGTGTTTTGTTTTAAGTTGGTTATATGGTTGTCAGAACTGCTACGGAATTATTAGCATTCTTTTATGGTTTAGAAGGATTTTTGTATATAGAAAAGCCTTTGCCACTAAAGTTTTGTCAGGAAAATTCTTAATCTATTGCATCAAGGAACCATGATTTTACTGGTATGGTTCCTTCTTCCACCTAAAGATTAGTAAATGGTCTTTGAAGTTGCTGTTTTCAAAAACTTTATTCCCTTGCGTCCAGCCTAGTGATGAATCTTTCCAAACTTAACTACTTTGGTCCTCAGACAACAGAAATAGTGTCCAGCGATCATTTAATACTGGAAAGCCCTTCTCCCTATAGTTCTGCTTGTATTAGATTTACCCCCATCCCCCACCCCCAAAGAAAGATCACTTCCAAACCACATTTAGAGCATCCATAGTATAATTATTTTTATGGCAGGCACATTCATAGAGGAAAATAATCAAAACACATGTAAATATGTAATCAAACACATGTAAATATATAATTATTATAACTTCAAATTATACCTATTTGTATTTGTCTTTTTTTTTTTTTAATTCAGAGACTTGATCCTGGTCTTCTCATTAATACAGCTTTATATACTAGAAGCAAGCACATATATAAAATATTTTAACTATTTTACCTAAAACTTGCTTGACCTTAACTTTAAGATGTGTGCCTTAAGACTTAATGTACATATTGCAGTTTTTAGTTTTAAAATTAAGCTGTCAGTATAGAAACATATATGCATGTATATTTACCCTTGAAATACATGTTTTACATGTTGTTTTCTTACAAAATACAGATCTTGTATACCTATATTGAATCAAAATAGACCAATAAAATAATGTGTTACTGTAGACAGTAAGTTATACTAAAGAGCACATACATATGTGTGTGTGTGTGTGTGTGTATATATATATATATATATTTGTAGTGAAAAAAAACTGGCTTTTTACTGTCTTCCATTATAAATATTTGAAATATTTTAACAGTATGATACTGAGTTATAAGTTCTTAGGTGCTTGGATTTATTATAATTTACTATCTGTTGCATTTTTTTTATGAAATTAGTTATCAAATTTACATTAGAATATAATGCAGCTCTATATAAAAGATTCTGTTATTAGAAATTTCATGTCATTTGTTACTTAGTCAAAATGCTTTTTGTCTTTTAACACTTGGGTGTGACTTACTACACTGTTAGGAAGACATTAAAGTAGAGGCTATATTTACAGTGTCGTCTTTCAAATCTAGCCATGCTGTAAACTGATGTTTGCTGTATGCTCCTCCTGATTTGAAATAGATGAAAGAGAATGAACCTTTAATCACCATGGTTCACACTATGATTGAGAACTCGGCGCTAAGACCCCAACTGTACCAGCAAGTAAGGTCTTGGATAGTGAATGATACTGCTTTATCATCTGCAAAACTCCCTCAGTGACAGTTTTTTGGTTGTTCCCCAGATTTACTCATAACATTAATGTTTTTTTTTATTATTTATTTGTTTTTGTTTGAGAAGCCACAAATCATCCATGCTTTATGAAATGCTGCAGGATTGTGAGCATGGCTTTGCTGAACGTTTTTGCTGTTGAATATGAAGTCTGTCTTTTTCCTAAAGTATTTTGTCTAACATCTTTGATAAATTATGTGTATTATATATAGGTCTATAGTAAAACTGTAAAATTTCTAATGAACTTCCGTTTGTCTCCATCAATGCAAAAGCATTTCAGAAGTAATTTTAAGAAAGGTTTTTCTCACTTTCTTTACAGATAGTTGGTTTCTTAGTTTTATTCATCATCCAAAAAAACAAACCCACAGCTTGTTGGGTTTTGTTTTACCTAGTTTTTAATCTGGGAGACGAAATCAAAATATTTTTGAATATCAAGAAGAAAATACTATAGTATGGTAAAATTTTAAGGTAATTATTTCTTGTGGGGAAAAAATGTTGGGGTTCCTTTTTCTTATGTTCCTGTTATTCTCAGGTAATTCTCCAGATAGTTCTTTCCATTTACCATATTTTTTCACACACATACATGCGTGAGTGCATGTGTGTGTATCTATGTATGTATCTCTTGGGAGTAGAAGACTTAGCCTTAGGAGTTTGGTTAATCACAGATCTACAAAAGAAATGTTTTACCAATCTACACCCAAATTTTCACACAATTTTTAAAGTAAGCAGATTTTTTAAATTACATTAGAATATTTCTGTTTATAATAAACTCAGAATAGCATATTAAAATGATAGTAATTATGATGATGACCTACTTTAGAAATACAATAGAAGAAAATATTGATTAAAAATTAAGATAATACTTTTTAAACGTGATTTCTGTATTGAAATACCAAATTTTGGATTTAGTGCAACCTTTTATATATAATTCACAATAAAAATTAAAGCATTAAGTATTTAAACAAGTAATCTTTTCAAAACAAAGAAAATTTATTTATTCCTTGTTATCTTCAAAGACTTGTACTATAAAAACATGAGTTTTTTTATAGAAAAACTTAGAGGTTTTCCTCTTCTGTGTTTTTTAAACATAGGAGTAGCTACTATTTGTGGATATGTGAGATGTATGTTGGGGCATATGTATTTGGTAGGGTTGCATATATATATATATTCATATTATAAGAGATATAGTTATTTGCTATAGCAAAAATCATTTGCTTTCTCTTCTGGATTAGAATCCTTATCAGGTCAGATACTCTACATAAACTAAGATAATGTAATATCTAGTACCACATCTTGAATTCAGAAAGAAGTATAAAAGAACATCAGTCTGTTTAAATGGGTAAAAGTATATATGTTTGAAGGGAAGTAGGGAAAGGTTATTACCTGACTAGTATTGTAGGTACTTCAGAGACAAAATAAAAACTAGATACTTGATGTCAGTAACTATACATACCCAATCTAATACACTAGGCAAGAAACCAATCTTCTAAATTTTAGTTCACAAGCCAAAAAGAACTTTTATGTTAACACTGGGAAGTTTTAAGAAATATAAAAACCATGTTAAGATATATTTCTCAAAGATTGTGAATTTATGGCGCTTGCAACCTATCCTCTTAAACTCCAATTTTTGCCTCCTTTTCCTATCCCTCACTCTGAAATCTTCGTGAAAGTTTACATTTTAGTTTTTGTGTTTCTGATACTGTCTTTACAA
This sequence comes from Dromiciops gliroides, assembly GCF_019393635.1. Lineage (NCBI taxonomy): Eukaryota > Metazoa > Chordata > Mammalia > Microbiotheria > Microbiotheriidae > Dromiciops > Dromiciops gliroides. The sequence goes on along the minus strand of NC_057865.1, from coordinate 182,706,478 downwards.
TTTTATTTATAATAAGCATCCTGACATTTTTTGGTAGTACCAGACTTGATTTCATTAGTTTTGAGCTTATTTGACATAAACTACCTCCACCAATAAAGATCTGTAACTTTTATAGTCTTATAGTGTTGTCTGAGTTACCAAGAGATTAACTAACTCGCCTTTGATCACACAGTTAGTATGTCAGAGGCAGGATTTGAATTCAAGTATTCCTGGATCCAGAGTCAGTCCTCTAGATCCACTATACCTGTCTTCATCAGTTTCCTAAGGTCTACCAGAAATAAAAAATAATTTTGGGGGGATAATTCTATGGCATACTTTCTTTTCTTCCAAGTCACATTTCCACAGCTATTTACTTCCTGCCCCACCAAAGATTCCTTTATATTTTCATTCCTTTTTGTGCAATAGGAGAACTCCGATTTAGTTATGTAGGCAGTAGTTTGCCTAAATTAAATCATTTAGCTCATAATCTGGTAAAGACCTGAAACAAAAGTGAAAGAATGAAAACAATACGTAGAAATATTCTACATTCATTATGTAATTTTCTCATTATGTCAAGACTACATTTTTAGTGCCATGAATTAGTTTGTTCTTTTCTAATATAATGACATTGAGGATTTTTATTAAGACTAATGATGTGTTCTATCCAAAATATAATTTTAAAACAATAATATATAATAATTACATGTACACAGAGGCACTTTTAAAAAAGTTTTTCCCAAAAAGTTTTCATTAAGCATGTAAACATCTGGCAATTTTATCCAATTTTAGCAGTTATTCAGAATTAGGCCTAATACATGGTTAAACATTTGATTTTTAAAATACCATCAAGCTTTTAGATTAAAATGTTGCTTTGTACATTTCGGTTGAGTGCTTAGAACTATATCCTTAAGTCAGGTGAAGTTGTTTTACACTTAAATTTAAATATTTAGAACAGTTCAATTTAGACATTTTAGTAGGTTGGAGGCTATGTTCATTGAGTTTTTCAAAATAAGTTAAAGCCAAAATGATTTTAAAGAATATCCATGAGGTCTGAACTTTATTTTAAAATAAAAAATTAGTGCATAATTTAATATAACCATACCTTATTTTAAATTATCACAAAATATATTTGTAGATAAATTCATAGGACACCTTGAAATGAAACTCTATAATCTTTAAAAGTTTTTAAGAAAATTATATTAGATTGTTTAGAAATGTTTATACACATGCATATATGTGTATCTATACACATATGTCTGTATCTGTGTTTGACTTTCCACTAATCCTTGGTTTAAATAAAAGTAGTCTGATAGTTCAAACAGATTATTAGGTGAAATATCAATTTCCACTAATACTTGCTTTGGTGGGTGTTATATAGAGGGGTATTATTTGTAATCTGTGTTTATATGATATAAAATACTTTATATTTAATTATCCCATTTGACCCTTACAATTATTTTATGGAGTAGTAGTACAAGTATTCCCCATTTTTCAAGTGTGGAAACGTAGTTAAGAAGTGGTAGAGCTGGTCTTCTAATTCCAAGTGCTCTTTTCATTGCATTACACTGTCTTTTATTATAGTATTGATATACACACGTGGTTCTACATATGTGTGTGAAATGTAGCAGAATTCAGTTGTACCTCATAGTCAAAACATAATTGCACTAAGATGGGTCATTCAAAAAGATAAATGAGATATTAAGCCATCCCTTTTCTCATTCTTTTGTGTACTAAGCTACAGGTCGAACTCTTAATAAAAGTTCTATTTGATAAGAAATCACATTTAGTTAAAAAAAAAAACAACTAGTGGATATGAGGGCTTGTTTGTGCAAAAAATATTGTGATGAGAAACCACTTTAGAGACCTCTAAGGAAAAAATCTAAATGTGCAACTCCTTAAAACTAATACAACATTTGCACTATAATACAAAATTTGCACAAAATTTTAGATTCTCTATCTTCTGACTCTTAACTGACAAAAGAAAAGTCAGTTTTTTCTTTAAATTAAAACAACCCATTTTCTTCCTTATACTTCTGGTATACGTATTTACAAAACATATTAGATGCATTTTACACAGAATTATACTAAAATATATACTAAAATATGACTTTTATGAGTATATGTAAAATGCATGTCTGTGTATCAAATATATCTTTTTCAACATGAAATCATTAAGCCTGACTGAAATCTTTTATTCTAGTTCTCTTCTATGAATATGTTCTTATTTTGTGAGATAGTACACAAGCCTAATGAACACAGCTTTAAAAATATATTATCTTAAAGTTCATGTGAAAATACTGAATTATTAATTTTATATATCTTCCTTTTTGAAGCAATCCATACTTGATAAATGTCTGTTCAGTAAAATCAGAACCTGTCTTCCCATAAATTGTTACTGGTCATATAGATGATAAGTGTATTTTAACTGTTGATTACAGATTACATGCTTTCATTCTTTTATTTTTGAAGCTGTTTTATGACAGTAGTGTTCTTCTTTATAGCTGTCACAAGATGAGTATAGAGGTACATTGTACAAGTACAGATCTGAAGAGGTGGATATTGATGTGAGTATCAGTCTGACATTCATCACTGATGTTTTTACCATATTCATCTTGTACATAAGCACAGAAAGTATAATGCCTCCTCACTCTATCCCACCCCACTCTCCACTAAAAAGAATTGCCATTGATTGTTGCTAAATTAGCTTTTTCACTATTCTATTGGCTTAAATCTTTGCATTCCTGAGTTAGTTAGCAGTGAAAATAATGTATAGAAATTTCCTCTTTACTGAGAGTAAAAAGCTATTTCAAATAACATTTTCAAGTTGGAAAAAGAAAAAAATGGAAATAACCCATTTTCCAATCACTACTTTTCAAATTCCATCACCGTTTCCCTTTTGGATCCCAAATTTAGACTTAGTAATCCTTACCTCTGAGGTCCCTGAATTGCTACTCTGTCTTTGCAATTGATCTCTTATGTGTTGATTCCACAGTTTTGTTCTAATCAAGCATACTTAGAATAAGAATGTTATAGTGGAAGGTACCTTATTTTACAGATGAGTAAACTTAAGCTGAGAGTCTTAACAAAATAACTTGTCTAAGATTAGACAACTAGAGAAAGAATTGAGGCTGTAACACAGGTCTGCTGGGTCCCAGCCCAGTGTATTTTCTACCTCGCCTTATTTATCTATTCAATACAATTTTGAATTGTCAGGTTTTAAGAGTTTTATTAATATTTTCAATAATAAATGGCAGGGGCAGCTAGGTGGTCTAGTGGATAGAGCACCGGCCCTGGATTCAGGAGTACCTGAGTTCAAATCCGACCTCAGACACTTAACACTTACTAGCTGTGTGACCCTGGGCAAGTTACTTAACCCCAATTGCCCTGCCCCCCCCCCAAAATAATAATAATAAGTGGCAGATAAATTGATTTTTATCTTTGCACCTTTACTTTATTCAATATATCTTAGATTTGGGTTCTGAGACATGAAAGCAAATATATTTTGATACTTTAAATTTGATTTCCAAGGCTTTAACTTTCGTTTTCAAGTGATATCAAAAATCCATTTGACACATTTATTTTGACAAAGTTTGAAGTGGCTTCTAACATTTTCCATAAGGTTAGAATGAAAAAGAATTTTATGAAAAAATTAAAACTGTGTTCTAAATTATAACCTAAGCCTAAAACTAATAAAATATTTGCAGTAGTGTTTGAAATGGCTACCTTCTATAGATTTTGCTTTTATGTTAAAAATAATCCTGTGTTTGGATTTTCCCTAAGGATTTATGAGGAATTAATGTGAATCAAATTCAGGTAGTGTTTTGTATTAAGGATTTAATTGTTCAGTGTGGTAGTTTGGGAGTTAGGAAATTGGGGAGAATTAGATAAAAAGCAGACACCATTCTTTTTTGGGGGGAGGGGGACTGTGAGGGTTAAGTGACTTGCCCAGTGTCACACAGCTAGTTAAGTGTCAAATGTCTGAGGCCTAGTTTGAACTCAGGTCCTTCTGAATCTAGGGCCAGTGCTTTATCCACTGTGCCACCTAGCTGCCCCCAGTGCCCGGTCTTTTAAAATGTAAAACTTGAAATTAACTTCATTTAAATGGGTAATTAATTAAAATAATATGTGAATGTTTTATTTCATTATATTTGGATTTACATAATTTGGATTTACCTTAATGGTAAATTAAGTATTGAAGTCTAATTTAAATTTACATAACCCAGTTATTGATATAATTTTTGGTTAACTTTTTGCCTCTGTAGACTTTCGGAGAGTGTATGTCTGGGTAAGGGATTAGAGGCAAAGCAGTGTCCCTGTTATTTCATTAGATTGGGCATCCAGTCTTTAAATCAGTCTCATTATTGCCTGAGGGCACTTACAGTTTACAGCTCATCCACTGACACACAACTGGTATGTGTGAGAAACAGGACTTGAACCTAAATTTTTCTGATGCCAAGGTTGACTCTATCCACTGAACTGTACTGCCTCTTCTTTGCAGACACTTTTTAGTCCAACTCCCTGTGAGTTAACTTCCTCTACTAGATTTGCAACTGGTTTGCAGCTTCTAGTCTTGGAGAGTGGCCTGAGATACTAAGAATGCAAGGGATTTGCCCAGAGAATGGTAGAGGCAGTCTTGAGCCCCAAGTCTTCTTGACTGACTGATAGTTCTCTCTGCACCAGTCTAAGCTTCCTGGATATGTCTGCAGAAATATTGATTTGAAAATGTCTCTTTAGTCTTCTTCCTCTGTTTTTATTTTACTTTCAGGCCACATTTACTTAAATCATTTAATTAAAAATTAGATGATTATTTCAAATGTACATTGTCTGCTCTTAAAGCAAAAATTCAAAGTATTGAAAAGTACTGCTAACCATGGAAATTGTCTTTTATTACCCTAGGCCAAGCTAAGCAGATTATGTGAACAAGATAAAGTGGTACATGCATTGGAAGAGAAACTTCAGCAGCTCCACAAGGAGAAAGTAGGGCAATTATGTTTATTACCTAAAATTGATGTTATTTTATTTGATTACTATCAGGGCATTGATAACTGAAGTAAAAAGAATATATTCAGTAATTCAGAACATTAAAAGTAATTCTTTTTATTATAATAGTACATGCTTGAGCAAGCTTTGCTATCAGCCAGCCAAGAAATAGAGATGAATGCAGATAATCCAGCAGCTATTCAGAATGTACTTTTGCAAAGGGATGATTTACAGAATGGACTACTTAGCACATGCCGAGAACTGTCTCGAGCTACAGCGGTAAGTAGATTTTTTTTTTCTTGTAAAAATCAATGAAATTCCAATTCCTGTTGGGTTTTTTTTTTTAACCTCTAATTAGAATATTCATTCTTTAGTATAAGAAGCAAATATTAAATTGCATAACATTAATGGGAAGCATTGTCTTGGAGAAAATTAGGAATAAACCTGAATCTTAAAATCAGTGTCTTTTATTTGGCAAAAGAATTCTTTTACCAAAAGATAAACACAAAGACATTTTATAGACTTTGAAAGTAAAAATCTCAATAGGAATGTATTATGAGGTACATTACATAATGTAATTAAATATGAGGTAGATTTGGATTTGATTTCCATTGACCAACTAATTCTAGGTAAAACAAATGTATTAGACAAAACTTGCCCATTAGCACTTGAAAATTCTAAAGAGGGGGCAGCTGGGTGGTACAGTGGATAGAGCACTGGCCCTGGAGTCAGGAGGACCTGAGTTCAAATCTGACCTCAGACACCTGACATTTCCTAGCTGTGTGACTGTGGGCAAGTCACTTAACCCCGATTGCCTCACACATGAACAAACAAAATTCTAAAGAAAAAATTTCAGAGTTTAACTGATGTATTTATTGTCTAATAATTTTTCTACAATTATCACAGCAAATCAATAAAACCAGGATTCTTGACTGAGCTCCAAACTGAACTGTGGTTATTCAAGTCCTGAGAGTCTAGTTAGTTATATGTGACTGCCATATTCTTTAAAACTGAAGCAGGTTACCTCCAAGAAGTCTTTGGTGGTGTTTCCTAAGCACATTTATCAGTTAACCTAATGGCTTTTTCTTAGACCCCCCCTCCTTTTGACCTCTGCAGTATTCAACACTCTTGATCAGCCTTTCTTCTCAGATTTTCCTTGCTCTGCTCGCTTGGTCATCCTCCCAGCTGTCTGGCTATACTTGTCCCTCAGTGTGTTTGGTTTTAAATAAGGAAGTGATATGGTCAGAGCTTTACCTTAGGAAGATTATTTTGGCACCTAGGTAAAGGATGGATTGTAGGAAGGAAAGAGAAAGGGTGAAGAGACCAGTTAGGAAGCTAGCACAGTAGTCTAGACTAGTAGTGATGAAGGTACATATGAGGATAGCCAATGGAAGGAAAAAAAAATTTATGAGGCATGTTGTGGCAGTAAAATCAGTAGGACTTACTTGGCAGCAGATATTATAAGGTAAGATAGAAAAGGGAAAAGTCAGAGATGACACTAGGGTTTTGAAACTGAATGGCTGAAAAAACTGGTGGTACCCTTAAAAGGAACAGGGAAGTTTAAAACAAGGACAGGTTTTGAATTTAAAATGTGATTGAGTTTGAAATACTAATGAAACCTTCTGAGGTTGTACTTGGCTGGCAGCAGCTGGAAATTTGGAACTGGAATTTGAAGGCGAAGGTTTAAACTTGGATATATAGATTTTGGATGTTGCCTCAGACTATTTTAGCAGTTTGGGGACTTAAGGAAAGTTTACAAAGGAATCAAACAGACCAATAATGAATAAAGCAGTAGGTCTTTTCTTGTGATATAGGTTTAGTTCATTAAAAAAAAAGCGTAAGGCCCGATATTGGATACCTAGGGCACTAAGACATGACTGAACAAAAATGAGGGAGAATGGGTTTAGGGCAAAGAACACCACCATGTCACATTTGCAGGAGAAAGTATTCAACTGGATATTAATATTAATTATCAAAGAAGGAAGGCTGTGTGAGTATGATGAGGAAGAAGGGGATTCTCATTACCTCTCCCAGTTTATTGCTCCATAACTTTTTTGTTTTGTTTTTTGCTTTTTTTGCAGGGCAATGAGGGTTAAGTGACTTGCCCAAGGTCACAAAGCTAGTAAGTGTCAAGTGTCTGAGGTTAGATTTAAACTCAGGTCCTCCTGAATCCAGGGCCAGTGCTTTATCCACTGTGCCACCTAGCTGCCCCCAGCTCTATAACTTTTTATAGAAATTGGGAACCAGTCCTAGTTTCCTTCTCACTTCAGGAATAATAGGAAGGGGACCTACCAATATCCTTATCACTGATAAGGAAATTTATGTGTAAATGTGGTCATTTACATGAAAATGTTTCTACTGGGGCAAAGGGTTCAAAAACATAGGTAGTAGGTTTTATTGGTTGGAAACCAGTTGATTTATAATTGTTCAATCCAGAATGTTGACACTGGTTACACAAAGGCAGAGGGATCAAGAACAAGGTGAGGAGTAACAGGATCCACCTAGCAGAGTGGCGTAGTAAATGGAGCAAAGACCTGCAGCCTTAGACACTTACTAGCTGTGCAACCTTGAACAAGTCACTTAATCTGTTTGCCCCTCAGTTTCCTCATCTGTTAAATGGGGATGATAATAACACTTAACTCAGGGTTGTTATAAGGACAAAATATGATTATAATTGTAAAGCGCTTAGTACAATGCCTGGAACCTAGTAATGGTTATTGTAGTTGCTGCTGCTATTATTATTGTTGTTGTTGTTATCATCATCATCATCATCATCATCATATGTTGCCTTGCAACATTTTTTCATCAGATAATTCAGAGCTACTTCAAAAATGAGTCCCTCAACCCCTCCAGTAATTTCTCAGGCCATTACTCCTGCTCTCACTTCATTGTCCTCCCTTTCCAGTGTCAGCCCTGCAGTTAACAAGTTCAGATAGACACTGTCCAAGTCCTTCATCTGCTCCTCCCTTGACAAACCCCATCTCCACCATCTGTGTTCTCCACTCAAGGAAGCTCAGGGAAGTCTCATAAATATAAACCATTGGATACACCATGTGTCCAGAAGGTTAATGATGAAGCCTCCTTCCTTTCTGACAGAAGTGATGAGGTAAAGATGCTCAGTGAGACTTAAATTTTCAGACAGCTGAAATTACCAGACCCTGCCCCCCAAAAAAAAAAAACTTTAAAAAGGAAAGAATCTATGTTTCAGGAAACTATGTAAAATTTTTCTCAAATTAAGAACAAATTGCAAGTTGATAGAATTCACTGACCAAGTCGATCTCCAATTTCCATTCATCTAGTCACATTATTGTCAGACTGCCATACCATGATGACAAAATCATTTTTAAATATATGGGCAGGAGGACATTCTAAATCTAAAAAAAGAGAAATTTATCATTTATAATTAGATATTTTTCTATAAATTTAAAAAATTATCAAAAATGTTAGAATATGACATACTGAAAATTTAGAAAAAGTCATCTTCCAAATCTACTTTTAGCAAAAATAAATATCCTTTTCTTTTTTTTTTCTTTTTTTGGTGGGTCAATGAGGGTTAAGTAACTTGCCCAGGGTCACACAACTAGTAGGTGTCAAGTGTCTGAGGCTGGATTTGAACTCAGGTCCTCCTGAATCCAAAGCTGGTACTTTATCCACTGTGCCACCTAGCTGCCCTAAATATCCTTTTCAAATAAAAGAGAAGTTATTTTTATTAGTTTGAACAGTTTGTAGAAGGGCAAAGTGAACTTTGACACTTTTTTTAAAAATTTATTTTATTTTTGATTTTTTTTTTTGAGTTCCAAATTTCTATCCCACCCTCCCAAGGCTAGCAAGCAATCTGATATAGGTTACACATTACAATCATGTTAAACATACTTCCACATTAGTCATGTTGTAAATGAAGAATCAGAACAAAAGGAGATAAAAAAACACACAAGAAAAAATAAACAAGAACAGTAATAAAAAAACAACATAAGCAAAAATAATATGTGTCAATCTTCATTCAGATTCCATAGTTCTTTTTCTGAATGTGGAGGGCATTTTCCACCATAACTCTTTTGGCATTGTCTTTAATTATTATATTGCTGAGAAGAGTTAAGTCTATCACAGCTGATCATCACACAGTGTTAATGATACTGTGTACAATGTTCTCTTGGTTCTGCTCATCCCACTCAGCATCAATTTATGTAAGTCTTTCCAGGTTTTTTCTGAAATCCATCTGCTTATCATTTCTTATAGCACAGTAGTATTCCATTACATTCATAGGCCACAACTTGTTTAGCCATTCCTCAGTCGATGGGCATCCCCTCAATTTCCAATTCTTTGCTACAACAAAAAGAACAGCTATAAATATTTTTGTACATGTGGGTCCTTTTCTTTTTTTTTAATGATCTCTTTGGGATATAGACCTAGTAGTGGTATTGCTGGGTCAAAGGGTATGCAGTTTTAAAGCTCTGTGGGCATGGTTCCAAATTGCTCTCCAGAATGGTTGGATCAGTTCACAGCTCCACCAACATTGCATCAGTGTTCCAATTCTCCCACATCTCTCCAACATTTATCATTTTCCATTTTTGTCATATTAGCCAATTGGATAGGTGTGAGGTGATACTTCAGAGTAGTTTTAATTTGCAATTCTCTAATCAGTAGTGTAAAGAATTAATTGTTATTTGAGGTTTTTATGCCTCGGTGCACACTGGCCTGGGGCTCTGCTTAAAAATTGGTCCCCCCAGGAGTGATTGAGAACATTTTTTCATATGGCTGTAGATAGTTTTAATTTTGTCATCTGAAAACTACCTGTTCATATCCTTTGACCATTTCTCAATTGGGAAATGACTTGTATTGTTATATATTTGATTCAGTTCTCTATATATTTTAGAAATGAGGTTTAAACACTTTTAATTTGCAAAATTAAAAGTGCACAACTGGAACATGAGATATTATGTACAGGAAACAACAAGGTAAGCCAGATTATCTGGAGCCAAATTATGAGGGGTTTTAAATGCTAAGTTGAGGAGTTTTCATTTTATCTAAAGGCAACAGGGAGTCCTGGAGATTTGAGTAGGGGTGGAATGGTCATGCTTGTGCCTTAGGAATAATGTTTTACCTCCCCAAGATGCTCTTGACTTATTTTCACTGGATTTTTTCCACCGTGCCATAGAAATCTCTTCACCCTGGAAGTTCTCTCTTCCACTAGACTACTTCTCATACTTGAAGTACCCTCTAGCTAAGAGGCCTTCTCCTGATTGAGGTTCTTCCCAGAACCCCCAACCAATCCTAGCTTCATTGTTCTCCAAGCTGCACCACCCTCCTTGGGAAACTTTCTCCCTACCTCTCCCAACCTTCCAGATTTCTTTTGTTTTGTCTCCCCACTTTAGAGTGTAAACTCCTCCAGGGCCGGAATGGTCTTTTTGCCCTTTTTTTTTTTTTAACTCCCAGCATTTAGCACCTTGCCTGGCACTTAGAGAACACTTAATAAATAAATACTTATTGACTGACTGACAGAGGAGAGAGTCTGGAAGCTAGGAGATCAATAAGGAAGCTATTAAAATAATTTGGGCATTAACTACAATAGAGACTATGTACATAGAATGTATATGAGACTATGATGTGATAATAGAATGAACAAGATTTGACAACTAATTGGTATGTGGAAATAATACCCTCAGTTGAAAAGGGGAAACTAGAGAGAAGGTGGATATAGTGGAAAAAATGAGTTTGAGTTTGAAATTACTATGAGACATCCAGGTGATTTATCCAGCAGCCATTAATATTGAAGGACTGGAACTCAGGAAGAAGATAAGGGCTAAAAGTACAGATTTTGGAGTCATCTTAGTGAACTTATTTGATTGTCAAAGACCGACATCAAAGATAATGTTATCATGTTTATGCCTTCTTAAAACCTGCCCTTATCTTCTACTTCCACTCTTCTGTTTTTTTGGGGGTTTTTTTTGGTGAGGTTAGGGTTAAGTGACTTGCCTAGGGTCACACAGCTAGTAAGTGTTAAGTGTCTGAGACTGGATTTGAACTCAGGTCCTCCTGAATCCAGGGTCAGTGCTCTATCCACTGCACTACCTAGCTGCCCCCACTCTTCTGTTTTTTTATCTTTTAATTATTATCTTTCGCTATCATACCTATCATCATGTTGATAGTTCTTAAGGAACTTGAGAGCCTAGGGTGAAGTTCAAATTTGGCTTCAGACACTTACTAGCTGTGTGACCATGGTCAAGTCACTTAACCCTGCTTGCCTCATAATGTAAAATGAGCTGGAGAAAGAAATGACAAACCACTCTAGTATCTTTACCAAGAAAACCCCAGAGGGGGTCACACAGAGTTGGACACAATTGAAATGACTGAACAGCAACAAATTTTGCCCAGTTAATACCATAATATCCTGTGAGATCTATAAGAAAAGTTCAACACATCTTTATACTTAGAGGCAACATCATAAGAAAATTAATTTCCCTATTAAAGTAATAAGTGCTGATTATCATGTTTTCAGGAACTAGAAAGAGCATGGCGAGAATATGACAAATTAGAATATGATGTAACAATTACAAGGAACCAGATGCAAGAACAATTGGATCGACTTGGTGAAGTTCAGGTACAAAATTTTAATCTTCTCAAATTCTTTTCAGCCTTCTGGTTATACTTTAATATCAAACGGCTTCAGGTTGTTACATTGATAAAAGATCAAGAAGTCACATACATCCTCCTTCTCAAGACTATTCCTGATTCCCTTCAACACCCCACTTAGCAATCGCCACCATTTATTAAGACTCATCTATCTTGAAATGGATTTGTCTACATGTTATATATTATCCCTAGAATGTAAGCTCCTTGAGGGAAGATACTATTTCTTTTTTACTTTCTTTTCCCAGTTCTGCGCCTTTTTTGGGGGGCGGGGTGCAGGGCAATGGGGGTTAAGTGACTTGCCCAGGGTCACACAGCTAGTAAGTGTCAAGTGTCTGAGGCTGGATTTGAACTCAGGTCCTTCTGAATCCAGGGCCAGTGCTTTATCCACTGTGCCACCTAGCTGCCCCCCCATAACCATTTTAAAAGGCTTAAAGCACTGGCCCTGGATTCAGAAGGACCTGAGTTCAAATCCGGCCTCAGACACTTGACACTTACTAGCTGTGTGACCCTGGGCAAGTCACTTAACCCCCACTGCATGCCCCCCCAAAATAAAATGGTTATTGAATTGTTGGATTTCTTTAGAGTGTTTTTCCTCTGTTGCATGCCTTATCATGTTTAGAACTTTAAAAGCTAGCCTCATATTGGCATTTTTTTAAAGATTTAGTTTTTAATTTTGTTTTTTTTCTTCTAGTATAATGTTTCTTTGCTCATTTTCATCCCCTAGTGTGCCTTCCTGTCATCATAAAAGATAGCATGTAGAATTCATAGCTCAGTGCCATGTAAGTAATGCCATAGATTATCCACCAGAGATAGCTGAAATACTTGGTCACTCTACACTACTTTTTGGCAATCTGACCATCACTGTATTGGCTCTCTTGAAATTTTTGGGAGAGGTAACAGAATTAAGTCTTATAAAATTTTAATTCATCTCTAGTAATCATCAGTATCTATTAATACTTTAATTTCAAGTTTCCTACATATAAATTAATAAATAATATCATTTTTAATAGACGGAGTCAGCAGGCATTCAGCGTGCACAGATTCAGAAAGAACTTTGGAGAATTCAAGATGTCATGGAAGGTTTGAGTAAACATAAACAGCAGCGAGGCACCACAGAGGCTGGTAAAGAGACTTCTTTTATCTTTTATTAGCTGACATTTGACCACAGTTACTTCTAAAACAAATGAAACGTGTAATTGCGTTTCATTAACTTAGTTGCCAGGTCATTAGAAGCACAAATATGACTAAATGTAAGTAAGTAAATGGGTAGTATGACATTATTTTGTTTTTCCTCTAGATTCAAAAAGATTTTGTAATTGGTTTTAATAGTGATGCATTGTCATTTTTAAAAATTATTTTTATAGGTATCTTAGGATCAAAGGCTTTTTCAGCAGTTAAGTACAAAAACGAGGTAAGATTTTTACTGTTTTAATTTCTAAATGCAAATTGTTGTATTTCTAAGCTTAAAAAATAAGTAAAAAGAAATCAGATGTTTTCCATGCTTTAACAAAGGGAATTTTTAAATAGTTCTAAGTATGTTCCACTAAGGTTGTTGTGTTAATCTTGAAATTACAATGGGCATTAAAAGAGTAATGTTTAAAGTTACATTGATGATTTCTTATTTGTACCATCTAATGATTCCCCTTCCCACTCCCCCAATCCTTACCTGGAAAAATTGAATCTGGGTTGTTTCATGCATTTCAGAACTGAACTTGAAAGGTAGGATTTTACTTCTTGGTCATCTAAATGTACTGAATTTCACGCTTGTATGGATAAGCACTTATCTTTGTTTTAGGAAGTTTTTGTAGAGCAAGATTTAGTTGTGTTTTATGCATAACATTTTTTTAAAAAAACTATAAAGAGATACTGTCAACGTAATTTTAAAAGCTTCCAAGTTTTATCCCAATGTGGGGAAAATGCTTAGTTACCATTTCCTTTTAAAATCTAAATGTGAATACAACATTTTACAGAGTTTTAAAACTAAAACTTCTTCCTGCTATTTTTATACCTAAATAGCAACACATAGACAATGTTCTTTTGGATTTATAATAGAATTTAAAATGAAATGAAAATATGAAAAATGCTAACCTCTGTGTTTCAAATTCAATTTGGCTTAGCAAATATGATCATTTTGTTTTATTTCTTTATATGTGATTTTGACAGTGTCCCTTTCATTATCTAAAGTTGATGAGACAAAGTATACATTTTTAAAGCTAATCTGCTGTTGAAAAGTTTGTTAGATACTCTTAACACAAATATGCTCATCTAAATAAGGTGACTATTCTACAATCTTTAGGAAGAGGAAGTAGTCCCACCTCGTCCTCCACTTCCTTGGTCCTATGACTTTACAGAGCAGCCTCCCATAATCCCCCCTCTGCCCAGTGATAGCAGCTCCTTGCTCTGTTATAGCAGGGGCCCAGTACATCTGCCTGAAGAAAAGAAGATTTATCAAGTTCAAGGATATCCAAGAAATGGCTCTCACTGTGTAAGTGGCTAGAATTGCCACAGAATTATACATATCTTTTTGATTTTTTTTGTAATCATTTTCTTTTGCCGTTGAAGAATTGTTTTGTGTTGTAATCTCCTTTTTTGGGTAGTACTTTTTGTTGCTTTGCATTGTTACCATTTTCACATTTTTGTTTTTTCATATTTATGTACTTAAAATTTTTTCAGTATAGAAAAGTGTTATTTAATGTTATGTTATGTATCATGAAGAGACCATATTTTTAAAAGGCTAATGTGGAACACAGGGATATCATGCCTGCTAATATTATCTGTCCTCAGGCCAGAAAATAAAGGGTGGGAAATAGAATTACTGCCAACATGATTAAGAAGGTCAAGATTTGGATATTCAAGCTGTAGAAGTAAGACTTGATAAGCAAGGAGAAAGGATCAGTGAAAGAAGGAAAGGAATATGAACCAGTGAGGGGCAAAACAAATCAAAGAAGTTTTAGTTATATGGGAATTTGAAATTTAGGACTTTTCTGGGATATAGCATCAGACTACCTTCTAAAATGGATAACATAATTTAATGTATTTCAGTCATTTATTACAATATCTGTTAGGCCAGATAGTCTGGGGGTCATGATGGAAAGAAAAATATTTATTTTAATTTCAAAACAAAAGGCTTGGCGGATGTAAATTTTAATCTTTTTGTTTTCCTTCATTTTACATATGGATTCTCAAAAGTACTTTGTCTGAAACAGTTCTTTAAAATTTCTGATGGGGCATGGGGGTTTAGCAACCTCATTTACCAAATTTAACTTGAGATTTTGTAAATTAACAACACTTAGGAAAAATTTTGTTATTTTTTAATCTACATTTTTCCCCCTTACTTTAAAGGGTCCTGATTATAGACTTTACAAGAGTGAACCAGAATTAACAACTGTAGCAGAAGTTGATGAATCTAATGGAGAAGAAAAGTCTGAACCTGTTTCAGATATAGATTCTGTAACTAAAGGTCAGCTTTTAACTTTTATTTAGTAATGTCCATGTAATCTTTGGTACTAATGGAAATTTCCTTATTAATCCTTATATCACTTATGTTATTAGTTTTTGTCTTTCATAGTTTAAAGCTGAAAAGACTAATCTTTAAAATTTTAACACACAGGATTTAATCACACTAGTTTCAGAAGTTATTTAAAGTATTTTTCCATCCTCTTGCATCAAACATTTATTCACATTTTTATTAGCATCTCCAGGTCTTTAAGTTCAATTCTGGAAACTGTTTTTAAGAATATGTCTAGAGAGGGGACAGCTAGGTGGTGCAGTGGGTAAAGCACTGCCTTGGATTCAGGAGGACCTGAATACAAATCCAGCCTCGGACACTTGACACTTAACTAGCTGTGTGACCCTGGGCAAGTCACTCAACCCTCATTGCCCTGCCAAAAAGAAAAAAGAATATGTCTAGCAAGAACAATGAAATAGATAATTGAGAAAATAAGGTGGCATATTTGAAATTCCCAAGCAATCTCTTTCTGAAATGTTAAAATGACTGCCTCAGTTTTCTTCTTTTTTCTCTAGAATTATGTCTTTTAATATTTCTGTGGAGTTTTTCCTATCATGTGGTAGATGTGTGGTTTAAAAATGAAAGAATAGGGGCAGCTAGGTTCCGATAAAGCATCAGCCCTGGATTCAAGAGAACCCAAGTTTAAATCTGGCCTCAGACACTTGACGCTTGCTTAGCTATGTGACCCTGCGCAAGTCACTTAAGCATCATTGCCCTGCGCAAAAAAAAAAAAAAGAAGAAGAAGAAGGAAGCGAAAGAAAGAAAGAATAATGCTTGGAAAATAATCTAATATGGATATCTACCATTTTTACATAATAGGTAGCTTCATCTTACAAGTTATAGTTTGTGAGAGAGAATTTTAGTTGAAAGTATATTCTATCCAAATATAGTCCCTAATCCTCAATTAGTCCCCAACACCCCAAAAAAGCATTGTTTCTTTCTCTCCATTGCATTGTGCTGGTTGTTTAGGAAACATGAATACAGAGACATAGCTTCAGTCCTCTGGGAGTTTATGACCCTGTTGCACACAAGGAATCTTTAAACTTGGTGCAAATAAGTAAACCATTTCCCATTAAGGTAAGTGTTAAGTCTGTTTAGTGGATGGAGCCTGAAGAAGAGATAATTATATATTTTTTGTTTTTGTTTTTGTTTTTTTGCAGGGCAATGAGGGTTAAGTGACTTGCCCAGGGTCACACAGCTAGTAAGTGTCAAGTGTCTGAGACCAGATTTGAACTCAGGTACTCCTGAATCCAGAGCCGGTGCTTTACCACTGCACCATCTAGATGCCCCAAGAGATAATTATATTGATGTAATGAGGAGTAAAAGAAAGTACCACTAATTAGGGAGGACATCAAAAGACCCATTCCATTCTTGTTTCTGACTCCTCAACCGTCAATATTCTATCCTGAGGTGTATGTAATACTAAACACCACTCATTTGGTTTCCCAATTTTTAAAATTATTACATAAGTGACTTTATATAAAGTTGATTTAACTCAAATACTGTGAGGTTTCCTTAACTTTAAGAAAAGAAAGAAAAAGGTATGTCATCATTCTTCCCGTTTCCAATTCAATCTATTTACAAGCAAAATAGATGCCGAAAACTTCTTAGTCTTTGTGTGTATTTATTTACATTTTTAAAATAATTACATAAGACCAATGAAGGTACTAAATTAAGTACAAAATTTGAGCTGCTACATAACTTTCAGTGGGATTAGTTTTTGAATAAACATAGTCCCATTTAAAATTGCAAGATTTAACATAAAGAATTTAAAATCAACTATTTGTTGCCTATTCAATAAACATTATCAGAGTTTTTGTACAGCAAACTTATCTATACTATAGACTATTCTTATACTATAGACTTATTCTGATTCTGATTGGATTTGTGATTTCATTGACATGGGTAATGCAGATTACAACCCATCCATCCATAACTACACATCCTCTGTGACTCTTGTCTCTGGGTCCTTAAAAATACCAATATGCTAGAGACTTTCCTGTAAATCAGTAGTGTCAAACTCAAATAGAAACAGATCCCTGAAGGCAGCATATTGGCTTATAAAACCTACAAATTAACATTATCTATGTTGTACTATATTTTTAAAAAATAATAATAATTTAGGGAACAGCTAAGTGGCACAGTGTGAATAAAGCACTGGCCCTGGATTCAGGAGGACCTCAGTTCAAAGCCTGCCTCAGGTACTTGACACTTACTAGCTGTGTGACCCTGAGCAAGTTACTTAACCCTCATAGATAGATAGATAGATAGATAGATAGATAGATAGATAGATAGATAGATAGATAGATAGATAGATAGATAGATAGATAGATAGATAGATAGATAGATAGATAGATGAAAATAATGATTTAAACATTTTCCAATTACATTTTAAGCTGGTTTGCCACCCTTGTAAGTATTGCTGCCCTGAGTTTGACACCTCCTCTTTAGATCATATGAGTTTCTTAAACGGGGGTCCAGAGATTCACAGGTTTCAGTCTATGATTTTGTTGTTTTAATATTTTGGTGACTGTATAAGTGGTTTCCTTTGTAATAATTGGTATTTAATTAATCCCTATTTTTCACCAGAACATAGGTTATACATTTTTCCTCTACAATTTCAAATTTTTTTAACTCTAAAAACAGCAGTCAGAAGAAAGTAATTTAGTAACAATTTGAGGTTGATGATTGTAAAGATTAGTTGGGATTCTCCATGAAGTAGCCCCATGACCCTAGGCTTGTGGAGAGTCTAAGACTATGTATTCTGCTTATCCAAGATATAGGCTGCAAAGAGAGTGAACTTAATCCAGGTTTATTTTAGTCCATTAGTAGATTTCATTTAAGTAGTGGGCTTCAGAGCACTCAGGGAAATCACTTAGCTCCTCAAGATCTGTTTTCTCTCTCTCCCAAATTCCAGACAGATTGTGTCATCAGATTAGCTGTGACCTAAAGAAAGTCACAACCCCTTTGTGTTACAAATTCCATATATAAACATTGAGTAGTGTACTACTTAGTCTGCTTTAGAGATTTTTTTAAAAGATAATATATATTTGAGAAAGCACTTTAAAAAATTTAATAGGTATATGTAAATATTAATTAATGCTATTATTATGTAATTGATGTTTTTCTAAATGAAAAATAGTAATGATGGCAGGTGCTATCTGCTTTTTTAAAAATGCAGTGACTACAGATATCTTTACATTAAAAATCCTAATTTTAGCGTTTTAATACAAAGAAATAAGGCATCAGATTTTTTTTATGCCTCCCATTATTGTAACCACAAATCTGCTTTTAATTGAGCCTTAAATTATATCAATATTATTGGCTAATGAAACAGATAAAATAGTGTACTGCTGCTGCATTTTTCTTGGCTTTTTTCAGCCAGATCTAGCATTGACTACTTTAAAATGAAAAGAAATTCTAATGTTACAAAGAAAAATGTCAACTTTTATGATAGTTGCTCTGTAGGAATTGCTGCTATTTGGTTGTTTTTTTTTAGGTTCACATTTTCCTGTTGGAGTTGTACCTCCCAGAACCAAATCACCAACGCCTGAATCTTCAACAATAGCCTCTTACGTAACCTTAAGGAAAACTAAGAAGATGATTGATATGAGAACGGTATTTAAAAGACAATTAACAGAAAAAAAATTCACAAATAGTAATCTTTAGCTTTCTCATACAAAATTAAGTTTCTGTTTCTCTAGTTTCATGGAGAAATTTTTTCATATATAACCAAGATAAAGCATATCATTCTTAGTTTTTAAAAAAGGATCCCCATAGGTAATTCTGAATTCTAGTCAATCCATAATCCATTCAAGGGAATGTGAGCCTCTCAGTATATCCCAGTATCTAATTGCTACCATATACCCCAGCCTTTATCCAGAAGCCAATTTAGACCTCCCAGAGACTTGCATGACTAATTAGGGTTACTCTAAGGTAAAATAACTTTTTCCTATAGCCATTCTTAGAAGTTCACCCTAAATACTGACCATTTTAAAGGTCTGCAGAATAAATTGATGGAAAGAAAAACCCCAAGGCCTAGGGATGGCAGAGTAGATTAGGACCCACCTTGGAATCCCTCTGAACTGATGGATATGCTGATGAATCCGAGGAGTCCCACAATTTGATAATACCAAACTAAACTCCTCAGGGCCCCTACAGGCGCCAAAAGAACCTGGTAAAAGCCAGTGTGTACTGAGTTCAAATTTGGCCTCAGACACTTGACACTTACTAGCTGTGTGACCCTGGGCAAATCACTTAACCCTCATTGCCCCACCAAAACAAAACAAACAAACAAAAAGCCAGTGGCAAAACCTTCCCTCAGACCAAGTGTTCTAATACCTCAGGTATTGTTTTGTTATGTAAAAACATACATGATTGTAAAACACTTTGTTTCAGTTATTTGAGTTCTAATCAAGAACTATTGCAAAACTAGAGATTTAAAATTTTATCTAAATTGCCTTTTTAAAATAGATTCTAATATTGGTGAGAGAGATATATATAAAATTGGTGGTGTGTGTGTTTATATAATCATGTTTGGGTATGTATAATGTAGGTTTATAGTATGATTTCCTTTATCTAAATCTTTTTCAATTTTTGCTTCCAAAAGTGTTGTCATAAGGAGGAAAGTCACCCTCAATTTACAGAATCACAGACTAGGAGAATTGGAAGGAACCTTAGAGGCCCTCTAGTCAACCTGACCCTGACCAAGAATCCCTTGTATAGAATACCCACCAAGTCCTTATCCATACTTCACTGGAAGACTTGAAGTGATAGGGAATCCCCTGAAGCAGTCTATTATACTTTTTAAATAGTAATGATTTTTTTTTATTTAATTTAATTTATTTATTTTTTTAGTTCTCAACTTTTGTTTATACATGCTTTACAATTTCAGATTTTTCTCCCTCCCACCCCTCCCTCCCCCCTCCCCTAGACAGCAGGTAATCTGATATAGGTTATATCTATATATCTCTATACATATACATATAGATATAGATATATACACACACACATATATACACATAATAACATTAATCCTATTTCTGCATTAATCCTGTTACAAGAGAAAGAATCAGAGCAGTGATGCAAAACCTCAAAATAGAAAGAAAAAAAAAACCAACAGCACCCAAAACAAAAGAAATAATATGGTTCAATCAGCATCTATACTCCACAGTTCTTTCTTTCTTTTTTTTTTCTTGGATTTGGAGATCCTCTTCTATCATGAGTTCCCTGGAACTCTTCTGTACCATTGCATTGGTGAGAAGAATATAGTCCATCACAGTAGGTCAACACACAATGTTGATGATACTGTGTACAATGTTCTTCTGGTTCTGCTCATCTCACTCATCATCAGCTCACGTAAGACCCTCCAGGTTTCTCTGAACTCTTCCTGCTCATCATTTCTTACAGCACAATAGTATTCCATTGTATTCATATACCACAACTTGTCCAGCCATTCCCCAATTGATGGGCACCCCCTCAACTTCCAATTCCTTGCTACCACGTAAAGAGCAGCTATAAATATTTTTGTACATGTGGGTCCCTTTCCCCCTTCCATGATTTCTTTGGGCAAAAGACCTAAAAGTGGGATTGCTGGGTCAAAGGGTATGCATAGCTTTATCGCCCTTTGGGCATATAAATAGTAATGATTTTTACATCAGTCCTAAAGTGAAAACATTTCCTTTGCTTGATCCAAGTTCTGTACTCTAATAAGATAAACAAAACAAGTCATAATTCCTCTTCTACATCACAGCCCTAGAGAGACTTAAAGAGCTATAATTTTATCAGTCTCCTCTTTTCCAAACTAAACATTCAGCCTCATTTGCTGTGGTCTCTGATCCCCTCACTATCTCTGGAAGCATTCCAACTAATAAATGTCCTTCTTAACATGGTCTTCATATCTGTGTACAACACTCCAGATATGTTTTTACCAGGAAAGAGAACAACGTAGCTTTTACTTCCTGTTTACTGGACAGAGTCTGTCTCTTAATGTAATAAAAGACCACATGAGAGTTTTTTAACTGCCATGCCACACCATTCATATAGATCTTGCATTCTACTAAAAGTCTCTAGATATTTTTCATACAAATTGCTGTCTAGCCACACCTCTTCCATCTTGTATTTGTGAAGGTAATTCTTAAATATTTGTTTTTGATTCAGCCCATTGTTCTAACTTTTTTAAGCTTGTTTGTATGTTGACTGTTATCCTTCATGTTATTGGTCCCTCCCAGTTTTTACATCATCTGTAGATTTTACCTATAGATAAAGATAGGTTCTGTTGGAGTTGTACCTCTCAACCTTCCGTTGGAGTTGTAGCTTCTGTTAAGTTCTTTCAAGTTATAAAAATCATTGAAAGACAAGCAAAAGACATTACATTTAGAAAAAAAAGACTAAATACACATCCCTTGGGCAGTGGTGTCCAGCTCAAATAGAAAGGGAACAACTAAACTGTACTCATAAGGATCTCTGCAGGCCACATATCGACTTAGAAAAGATCCTTACATTGCACAAATGTAGACATCTTCCGTCATCTCTTATTTCTAGATATTTGTCAGTATAACACCCCTGTAAAACAGGTGCTACAGAAACTATTATCCCCATTTCTAGCTAAAAAGCGCAGAAAGGTTTAAGGTTTTCTCCATGATCAAACATCTAGAAAATGTGAAAAGCAAAACTTCAACCTATGTCTCTCCTAGCCTCAAATTCATCATTCTTTCCAATACACTAAGGAGTTCTGCATTATTAGTTGTATTATTCTGAAAATAGTGAGCTTTTTAGAGAAGAAGAAAATACTCTAAAAATTTAAATCAGTGGATTTTCTTGTAAGAGTTGGATTAATAAGCCAACGTAATTTTTTTAAAAGTATTTTATTTCCCCCAAAAAATCTGGATGAGCTCCTCTACAAGATAGGTTCTTAGCTAGTGTCTACAGCATCACAAGGGCCCTGCGGATAGCTTTTAGGGGGCCTGTAAACTTGGATGGAGAAAAAAAAATTATATCTTTTTTCCCTAGCCTCTGACTGAAATCTAGCATGTCCTTCAGTTATGAATGTAGGCAACAAACATTTTGAGAAGGGGTCCTTAGGCTTTACCATACTGCTAGAGGAGTCTATGATACAAAAAAGGTGAAGAACCTCTGATCTGGAATGAATGTGTTGTTTTCTACCAGTAATACCAACATAAAATTATAAAAAATGAAATTGAAATTCCATATAATTAATTCCCTTATTGAACCATATTACATATTATTGTGTTAAATCACATATCAAAATTTAAACGATCATGTTTGGATTGTCGCCATTAAAGTAAGTAGTCATGTTTTTACAAGTCTGGCATTTATTTGAAGACATATACCACTAAGCCTTTTTCTTTCTCTGTCATTGTTCTTTGTAAAAAAACCAGCAGATTCAAGCATCTTTGCTACAGAATTTGCCCTATGTTTTTTGGTTTTTTGTTTATTTTGTTTTGGGTTTTTTTTTTTTTTTAGGCAATTGGGGTTAAGTGACTTGCCCAGGGTCACACAGCTAGTAAGTGTTAAGTGTCTGAGGCCAGATTTGAACTCAGGTTCTCCTGACTCCAGGGCCGGTGCTCTATCCACTGCACCACCTAGCTGCCCTTGCCCTACATTTTTTAATTATGCCAGCTTTTAAACAATCAAGAGAGAAAAAAAGACTTTTTGAACATTGCATTAGATCTCACATCTAAATAGAACTTATTAGTTGCTTTATTTTAGGGTTACACAGGTGGCAACAACAGAATAATTAATCTCACTTTGTTGTGACCAGTTTAAATTTAGAGATTGTTTTCCATTTTCGGTTCTTAAAGGGAAAATGAAGTTAAAAGTGTTCCTGGGGGCAGCTAGGTGACACAGTGGATAGAGCACCGGCCCTGTATTCAGGAGGACCTGAGTTCAAATCCAGCCTCAGACCCTTGACACTTACTAGCTGTGTGACCCTGGGCAAGTCACTTAATCCCAATTGCCTCACCAAAAAAAAAAAAAAAAGTGTTCCTGGGAAGACAATATATCCCAAGACTAAAAATAGCTATATTCCCAGGAAGCAGCTGAAATTTGCATATCTTCATTTTAGTGCAGACTAAACTTATTTTTCAAAGAAATGCAGACTTTGTTTAACAAATCACCTCCTCACTTATGTACTTGCTCCTGTTAAGTTCTTTCAATTTACCTTTTTTGTGTGTGTCTACTTGAGTTTTAGAAGTGTTAGTTTTGGAGTGCTAAAAATGGACCCAAAAATATAAAACCTGTTAGTATGGCGGCCAGCTCAACACAACTGATATTTCCACCCATCAGTCAAGGGAGTAAAAGCGTACTAACAGGAAGTCAGAAACCTCTCTTTGGTAATCCAGATCCTTAGTGCTACTCTGATTTCTTTCAAATCCTCTATAAAAACTTGTGTCGAGCAAGTGTTTTTAAATACTAAAACTTTTTTTAAAAAAATTATTTAGGGGCAGCTAGGTGGCGCAGTGGATAGAGCACCGGCCCTGGAGTCAGGGGGACCTGAGTTCAAATCCGGCCTCAGACACTTAACACTTACTAGCTGTGTGACCCTAGGCAAGTCACTAAACCCCAATTGCCTCGCCCCCCCCAAAAAAAATTATTTAAAAGCTTTATATTTTGAAAAGGTCGAAATATATTCTCAGTACTCATTTCTAAAATAGGATTGAAGACAAGTTCTGGACCTGTGGTTTCAGTGGTGTAGGATGTTCCCAGTGGAGGAAAGACCTTCTATGGAACCAGCATACCTAAATAAGACATACAGTGCAATGACTGATGGTGATCAGCCATTTATAGTCCTTGGTTTTTGTTTTGTTTTGGTTTTTTGGGTTTTTTTTTTTTTTTTTTGCGGGGCAATGGGGATTAAGTGACTTGCCCAGGGTCACACAGCTAGTAAGTGTTAAGTGTCTGGGGCCAGATTTGAACTCAGGTCCTCCTGAATCCAGGGCCGGTGCTTTATCCACTACGCCATCTAGCTGCCCCCATTTATAGTCCTTAAGAGTTGCCTACAAGACTGGAAAGTCAAATAACTTACCTAGGGTTTCACAGCCAGTATATGTCAGAAACAGGATTTGAACAAGACCAAGAAGGCAACTACCTCTCCTTATAGATATTCTAAGATATCTATTTCTGAGATATTCACTTTTTTTTAATTGAGTGGTGTGATTTTTTTTAATTAATAAAGTATTTTATTTTTTTCCGTTACATGTAAAGATAGTTCTCAACTTTTGTTTATACAAGCTTTCCAATTTCAGATTTTTCTCCCTCCCCTCCCTCCCCCCTCCCCTAGACAGCAGGTAATCTGATATAGGTTTTTTATATATATATATATACACATAATAACATTAATCCTATTTCTGCATTAGTCATGTTATAAGAGAAAAAATCAGAGCAATGATGAAAAACCTCAAAATAGAAAAAAAAACAACAGCACCCAAAACAAAAGAAATAGTATGGTTCATTCAGCATCTATACTCCGCAGTTCTTTTTTTTTTTTTTCTTGGATTTGGAGATCCTCTTCTATCATGAGTTCCCTGGAACTCTTCTGTGCCATTGCATTGGTGAGAAGAATATAGTCCATCACAGTAGGTCAACACTCAATGTTGATGATACTGTGTACAATGTTCTTCTGGTTCTGCTCATCTCACTCATCATCAGCTCACGTAAGACCCTCCAGGTTTCTCTGAACTCCTCCTGCTCATCATTTCTTACAGCACAATAGTATTCCATTGTATTCATATACCACAACTTGTCCAGCCATTCCCCAATTGATGGGCACCCCCTCAACTTCCAATTCCTTGCTACCACATAAAGAGCAGCTATAAATATTTTTGTACATGTGGGTCAGAGTGGTGTGATTTTAAATCTAAAGATTAAAAAATACCTCATTTCTCATAATTATAGTAATTTTTCACATCTGGCAAAGGAAGTACAAATTGTTAATTTATTGATCCTGGAATTTTTGTTTAATACTAATTCTATTTGCTTTTAAAATGACATTCTAATATTTTGATAAATATTTCTATTCCTTTTTCATTACTATTTAAGAAACTTTTTTAGAGTATTTGTATAATTTATCTGTCTATAATAAATACTTGATTGCATGCATTGATTTTAAATGGACTTTCATAAAACAGATTTCTATATTTCATATCTGCAGAAGGCCTTTCTTCAGTTTCCATCTTTTTAAACAGTAGTAGAGCTTTGCTATTACTGCCTCATTGTTATAGAAATTTGAAAAACACCTACTTAGATTCTTCTCGAGCCATTTCTGTTTTGGCTGTCCTTACCAGGCAGTGCTATAAATGGCCCATGCATAGTAACAGAAGGACGAGAGGAAATAATGTCACCTCTGCAGACTGAGCTTATGATGCTTGCTCTATATGGAAAGGAGAATTTTCCTCACTGTCCTTGCTCTCATATATTAATTGCCATTTCAAAATAAAATAAAATTCTGCCTTAAGATTAATAGTGTTTAAGATCTTCGTGTTTCATTTTCAATAGAAAAATAGAACTGAAACATGCATTTCATGTGTTTTATTTTAGCTATGCTTTTCAAAAACTCTTCTTGTCTCTTTTTTCCTAATGTTCTAAAAAATTATTTCAAGGAAAGGCCTAGAAGTGCAGTGGAACAGCTGTGTTTGGCTGAAAGTACTCGACCTCGTATGACTTTGGAGGAACAAATGGAAAGAATAAAAAGACGCCAACAAGCCTGCCTAAGGGAGAAGAAAAAAGGACTGACTGTCATTGGTACTTCAGACCAGTCACCCCTGCAGAGTCCATCATTTTGCAGGGATAATCCATTCAGGGTAATCCAGGTAAATGAAAAAATTTTGTTCAATATGATAGTCCATTTAGATGGCTCTAGTTCATTATAATGCCATATGACATAATTTTAGGTATATGCTCCTTCATTTACAGATGAAAAAATTTCACAGAAAGGGTTGATGATCTGTCCATGGTCACGTAGGCATAATAAGTGGTACAGTAAGGACTTAAACCCAGATCTCTTTACTTCAAATCCAGTGGGGTTTTTGCTCTGTACCATGTGATCTTTTATGAATAAATGCATTTTTTTAAATCTCAGAAATTCTTTGCCCCTGTTCTCTCCTCTCTAAAATGCTGTAGATTGCTCTGCATTCTTATTTACATGCATCTAAACTGCAGCAAGAGACAGTAATATTCTGCTTTCCTTCAGATGCTTTTTGCCTTATGTTGCCTTTATTGCTTCTTTAACCTTTTAATTTTACTATACTTAATATTTTCACTTTGATCTTCTAGAGTACCATCATTTTTGTTCTCTGCCCATCATCTTAAATAAGAAGGAGGATATAAGCTTTTGAGCCTCCTATGGTTCATGTCAAATCTATTTTGAGTGGAAAGTTTTCACATAATGTAGCTTCACCTGAATTTTTATAATCACTCTGAATTACAAAAAATTAGCTGGTTTCATCAGCTTAAAGTTATTTCCCCATATCATAGCAATTTCTGTTAGAAATAAATGTTGGCGGGGGCACCTGGGTAGTGCAGTGCATAAAGCACCGGCCCTGGATTCAGGAGGACCTGAGTTCAAAGCCAGCCTCAGACACTTGACACTAACTAGCTGTGTGACCCTGGGCAAGTCACTTAACCCTCATTGCCCCACCAAGAAAAAAAAAGAAATGTTGAGGCAGTGAGGTGGTGCAGTGGATAGATCACTGGCCCTGGAGTCAGGAGGACCTGAGTTTAAATATGACCTCAGACATTTGACTCTTTACTAGCTGTGTGACCCTGAGCAAGTCACTTTACCCTGATTTGCCTTGCCAAGAAAAAGTAAGTGTTGCTATTTGCTAATTGTAAATAAATATAAACCTTAAGGTATTGTATTAATGCCAGTGATTATTCTTATTTTTCCTGCTCTGAAGGATTTTGTCCTTTACAGTAGGAATTGAATGTCTGCATATTTCAGCCAGCCATTAAATTGGCTAAGTTTAAAAACTAGAAACAAAAACAAATGATACATATAACATGTTCCTTTTATTTCTTCTGACTGATTTTCATTAGATTCTCCACTTGTCTCTGGGCAGGAGAGATAGCTTATTTGAGAACAAATAAATGTATGCCCTGTGAGCCAGAAATCTGTTAGGAAAGTTTTAGATGTGCCTTACAATGTGAATAGGTAATGTGTGTATGAATATCCCTTGTAAATCTATCAATGTCCAATTTGTTGCACAGAATCAGAGGGATGATTTGATATCAAGTAATGTTAAGGAACTGGAGAACATCAATAGAGAAAACAATGTTGAACCAAACCTTGAAACTTCTGCAGAAGAAGTAGCTCAACTAAAAGAAACTATCGCCATAGACCCTCAGGATGAGGATTTCAGTAAAGAGGTACAAAGTTAATTTGAGTAGGGGTACTCAGAAAGAGAAAATATCCTAGCATATAAGGTGACAGTTTTGAAAACAAAATTTGTTAAGTATTAAGAACCATAAAAAAAATGTATTCCCTTCTAACTCTTCCACTTATTTTACATTCCCTTACTTCCTATCTTTTCCTGACCTTATTTTAGCCTTTCTGGTTCTCTCCCTTTTTCATTTTTCTGCTGACAAAAGTTTTTCCCCCCATACTTTCATTTTACTGATGAAGTAATTGTTGTTGTATAACAATGTTTGTTTTATAACCTGTGCTTAAAGACTATATTATTAAAAATAGAACTATTTCACAGTAATTCAAAGTTGGAAGAGGCCTCACTGATCATTTCGTCCAGGCAGCTGGGTGGTACAGTAGTTACAACACTTGAGATACATCTGTCTGCTTCAGTTTCTTCAGTTATAAAATGTGAATAATAATTGTATCCACCTTCACAGAATTATTATGAAGATCAAGTGAGATACTATTTGTGAAGTGCTTGCACAATGCCTGGCACATAGTAGGTGCTTAATAAATGCTTGTTTCTTCCTTTCTTGTACTGAACAAGCATTCCCTTACTGCACATTAGACAAGTGGTTCTCCAGCTTTACTTGACATCTTCCACTGATGTCTCTCTCACAATAGCTATTCCACTTTTGGATAAGTCTGACAGTGTTCTGTACATCAGCCTATATTTGCCTCTTTGCACCTTTTACCCTTATATCTGCCCTCTGGGACCGAAGAGAAGATAGTTGTCTTCAATTATTGGAAGGCCTATTTGATCCTTCCTGTGTCTTTTCTTTTCCACACTCTTTTCTGTTGCTGTTCTTCATATGGCATGAACTAGAGGCTCTTCACCTGCTCACTGCTGTGCTCTAAAAGATCTCTTAAACTCTTGGTGCCCAAGCTGAACATATGTGGTCTGACTATGGCAGACTACAGCAGGACCATTGTTCTTGATAGTTTTCCCTTTTATAATTCAGCCTAAAATGTCACATCTCACCATATAAGAAGCTCAAAATCCACTAACACCCACTGGTCTTCATCAGAGCTACCTTTTATCCATCCCCTTTCTCCATCTTATGTTTCTGAAATTGACAACTTTTTTTAGTTATGTAAAGCTTTACATTTATTCCTATTGAATTTCATTCTAGGCAGTCCTCCCCTGTGTCCCCTTCAACCATCCCCTCTCTCTGCTTCTTAAACCAATGGTTCCTTCCCTGCTGCTTAAAAGCATTCCTAAATCTCCCTCATCCTTTAAAAAAAAAATCACTTAACCCTACAATCCCCTCAAAGTAATATCTCCCTCCTTTTCTCATCTAAACTTCTAGAAAAAGCTGTCTACACACTGACTTAATTCTTTTACCTTTTTTCAGGTCACACAGCTAGTAATTGTTAAGTGTCTGAGGTCAGATTTGAACTCAGATTCTCCTGAATCCAGGGCCGGTGCTCTATCCACTGTGCCACCTAGCTGCCCCATAGATTGTCTTCTAATACTAGATGAAATGGCAGTGGCAACCTAAGAAATTAGATCCTTCATTAGATTGTAAGCTCCTTGAAGGCAGGCACTATCTTTTGCCCCTTTTTACATCCCTAGCATTTTAGCACAATGCCTGGAATGTAGTAGGCACTTAATAAATGTTTATTCGTTGCTTGACGACAGAAACTTCCAGCAGATGTCTAAAAAAAGTTGCTTCTATGAACTGTTTGCCAAAGTCTTCATGTATTTCCTTTCTGTCCAGGTGTTCTGTAGTATATTCTGATGATAGTATTGCTTCTATTTCTACCTCCATGGATCTTTATGTAAATACTCTGTACAATACCTTCTTCTGGTTCCTGAATTCTCTCACATAAGTATCTCTTTTTAATATATGCTGTTACCATGTCCTCATTTGACTGACACCATTTCTCTGAGCTATATTGCAGTGACGGGGCTCATCCTTGTGAGACTCAGCAATGCCTATTAGGTCAAATTTGCCTCCTCACTTTTAGGTTCCCTAATTCATCTTATTTCTTAGTCATGTGCAAATAGACTTCTGAGTCCATGGCTACTGGCTCCTTTCTTGTGCATCTTTACTGTGTTGCCTATTCTCTATGGTATTTGTGGTGCTCTCACCATTATTCCAAGCACTCAGGTTTGCAATCTGAGTGTCATCCTCAACTCTTCACTCTCTATCCTTCATATGCCAAGTTTTGTCAATTCTATTCATAATATACCTCCCATCTATCCCCTTATGTCCACTCACAGAACCAACATAGTAGTTCAAAGGCCCTTTTCATTATACTACCACCCTACTTCCTACTCTTAGAAATATGATGATTGAAAAGTTGAGAGACATGGTTTGTGGATAATTTAATTATTTTATTAAGGCCAGCACGTTATTGATGAAAGGATTGACATGGTGGGAGGGTGGTACAGTTTATTTTACCCTTTGAAACAGTAGGTAGTCAATGGCTCTGAGCTTTGACCCCTGCACAGAGAAATAACCTCTACTCAGACCACCCCCAGTTATACCTGACCATTCCCAGCCTTCAAGTAAAAGAATGTATATCTAGACAAAAGGACCTGGCTCCACCCAAGTTTGAATAGAACACTGTGGGTTTCTCTACCCTGGATTAAATTCCTTGCTTGTTTGGGTGGGGTCTGACAGAGATAAGAGTCAATGCAGGGGCAGCTAGGTGGCACAGTGGATAGAGCACCTGGATTCAGGAGGACCTGAGTTCAAATCCAGCCTCAGACACTTAACAATTACTAGCTGTGTGACCCTAGGCAAGTCACAACCCCAATTGCCTCACCAAAAAAAAAAAAAATGTCAATGCAATCTCATCAGTAATGTCTTTCTGAGGAAAAACAACTTTTAAAATAAGGAATTTAGAAGGGTAGAAGGGGAGAGCCTCTGAATCTCCCCAAGATATTGGTTATTAATAATTTCTTACAAAATCCTAATTGGTTGCCCTACATCTGTTTTGTCACCTCTGTAACTAGTATTCCCCAGAGCTGCCAAACTGATACTGCCTTAACAGTTCTGAGCAATCTGACTTTAACCCACCTTTCTAAGCTTACTGCACATTACTCTCTTTCATACAGTCTGTTTCAGCCAGGCAGGTATTTGTTCTTCTCCATACATGGTGTGCATCTCTCTTCTCTGTGCTTTTAGAAGTCTGTTCCATTGCCAGGATCTTCTTGTGTCCTAACCTCCACCTAATGGAATCCCTGTCTTTTTCAAGGCTTGTGCTCACATGTTGCCTCCTATCCCCACCCTTTATTTGTTAAAGCTTTCTCTCCAGAAATTACATTGTTGTATTTCTTTTGTATTTGATTTACTTTGTATCTCTGGATGCCCCCCCCCCTTAGGAGGATTTAAAGCTCTTCATGGGCAAAGACTTTCCTTTTTGAATCCGCAGTGCCTCACAGAGACTGGCATATATAGTAGGCATTTAATAAATATTTACTTGGATAAATGAATGTTGAATGTGTAAACTATCAAGTTTGGGCTCATTTAAACAATATCTGAGAAATAATGTTTTCTGTCTTCCTTCACAGAATCAAATTCCTAGGGGTTACAGAGCCCTTCAGAAAGGTCTACAGATAGATGAATAAGCTCTGGCATGGGGACTTAATATTGCTTTAGCCATGTCACCTGAATAATGAGACTGTAGTCTCAGCCTCCTAGCTCAAATCAATTCTGGAATTTAGGCATTCAAACTAGGAGAGATCTTTATAGTGATACCCTTCCTGAAGGCTAGATTGTAATTTACAATTTAGTATATGTTTTAGAATGTTATTATTGAACCCAGAATCTTGGCACCCCATTATAAAATTCAATTGTTATAGAAAACCTTACAGAAAATAGTGTGATTTACTTATAGTCCTAATTTCATTTGTGGGAGTGTCCTTTTTTATGTTTGTGAATATTTCAAAGAAAGATTTGAAAGAGGAAACTTAATTTTTGTCCTGCAGTTAATGAAAACTGATAATGACTCATTCTGTGAATTCAAATCTGAGCCAAGAGAAGAGAATTCTGAAGAAATGACAGACAAGCAAAAGGATCAAGAAACAATATCTGATGATATTTCATACAGGTAAAAACAAAAGCACCTGTAATTAGAAAAATTACTTATGCCAGCAATCATAGAAATATAATTTACCCACATGAAAATAACATTGCCTCAAACTAGTTGTGTTGTTAATATTTTAACTTATACCTCACAAAAGTGTTGTGGGGTATTTATTGAGATTTTTTTGTTACTTTTATTTAGATTCTTAAAGGCCTCATTGCTTTGGGTAAATTTATTCCTATGTTCTTTACTATTACTCAAAATAAATGAATATAGATTTTACTTATGTCATCAAAAAAAAGACTTGTGCTTTGAGGTCTTTAAAAAATACTTTAATGCCAGAAAATAGAGACACAATTTATTTTTAACTTACTTCAAAATGTCTCATTAGTGAAAATAATCAGTATCTTAAGTTTGGTTTTTGTATTTAGGTTCATTACATAATGTAGAACCAAATTTTTAAATGCTACTCTGTATTCATTAGCACCCAAATTGTGACTCTAGTCACAAATCATAAACCGGAAGGCAACTCAGAAGAAAAGGAAATGGCCAATGTCAGTGAACAAGAAGGGAACATTTCTTATGAATCAACTGCTGAGACTTCAAAAGGAAATCAAGCAATAGCAGGTAAATTTTGTTATGTGTGTTTTGGTTCTTTCCTTACTACTTCATAAAACTTTTTTCATCATTTTTATGTTCCTGACCTTGATAAAAAAACATTCCCTAATGGAGAAAAAGGTCACAATTCTACTTACAATATTAGTCCTCTTGGAAGGCATTACAAGAAGGTGTTTCCCAAGTGACCATGAAAAATTAAGTAACCAAAACTGGAGTGAATTCATTAGGCCTGACCCTGCGGATCCCCATAATGATATTTATTATTATCATATCAGTTAATCCCAAATAAAGAGAACTAGTAGAATTAAGAATTTCTTCCACACATTTGCAGAAGGTTACTCAGCTAATAACAATGAGTGCCAGAATATAGATACAGGGCCCAGATCCTAAGCCCTGAGTTGTTTTTCTGCTATGTGACATTTACATGTATAATACTGTACCTACATTGTAATATTATTTAGGAAAAGTAAGATATTTTTCCTCCTTTATATTGTCTGTCCTCATCAACCTAAAAAGTTTATTAAAGATAAGACATTGGGCAGGGGCAGTTAGGTGGCACAGTGGATAGAGCAGCAGCCCTGGATTCAGAAGGTCCTGAGTTCAAATCTGGCCTCAGACACTTGACACTTACTAGCTGTGTGACCCTAGGCAAATCACTTAACCCCAATTGCCTCACAAAAAAACCAAACAAACAAAAAGATAAGACATTGGGAACCTAATTAGGAGTGATTGGGTTAACTATTGGTCAAAAGTCTGGAAAACTACAGAAGCTAATATTTTGAAACAAAGATTCCAACAAAAGATTTTGTAGTGTATACATAGTTTATTCCCAAATTAGACTAGCAATAATAGCTCATTTCTACTGAAAACCATTCATTTGTACATTATCAAGAGAGAACCTACTATGTGCAAGGCACTGTGCTATTGTCACTGTGGGAGCTACAAACCAGAAAAGGGCCTCAGATCTCCTGGTACTTTTTCTGACTGTATTTGTTACCATCTGAATAGAGCCCCAAGATTACTGTCTTCTTGTATGTTAAAGGTCTTTATTTTCTCACATATTCTTGGTATATTGTTTTCAGTGAAAAATCTGCCCCAGTCACCTGAGCCTTCAAAAAAATCACCAGTTCCATCAGCACAACCACAGCTCACAGAAGGATCACATTTCATGTGTGTATAGTTACAGAGAAGTATGTTCTTTTTTCCCCCCATTTTGCTTGTGCTTCATAAGTAGTTCTGTCTGTTCATTTGTCACGTTTTTTAATAGATTAGCCTGGAAGGTATAATCCGTTTTCTAAGTGACTTAGAAAAGATGGTAGAATGAATTTGTGTAGTACATGGATCAGTCAGCTACTCATATTTCCATCTTTAGAGCTTCCAGTGATGTTGGATAAACAGATCTCCTGTCTTAGCAGTAAAATAAGCATCAGGTGGGGATTAAAGGCAAAGCCTGGACCAGGAGAGGCCTGAAAGGTCTTCACAGTTGGATTGTTTGATATCATTCTGCTCAGTTGTCTATTCTAGGACTTCCCTTTTTAGTCACTCAGTTGCCAAATCTTATTCTACCATGGCAATTTCTCCTACTGATTCTTTCCATCGTTTTTGGCATTGCAGTCACCCTACTTCAGGTCCTCTAACCTAAGCTCTGGTTAATAGCTGCCCTAACTAGTTTTTCTGCCTCAAGTCTGCTGAGGCCCTCTGATCTGGCCTTCACATTTCTGCCAAGTAATCTGCCCAAAAGAGCGCTTTGGTCATGTCACTCAGCTTATTGTTTGATGACTGTAAGGAGGGAAAAGGCATTTGTTTCAATGAGTCATTAGAGGCTCTCTTCAACAAAGTTCTTCTCGTGCATATATTGGCATCATACAAGATTCCTTGAAGTAACAAAAGAGATAAATTTGACATAATGATTAATATTAATATTGATATTAAACAAAGCAAAAACTAGAGAGCTATATGCATCCCAAATCTGTTTGACATCATCTTGTAAGAAGTCCAGCTCAGAGACCAAATGGAAGAATTCCCTCTAGGTATGGGTAAGGCCCTAGATGCTTGCAGATGACATTGTTTTGCTGACATCAAACTCCATACTTTACAGGGCCTCTGAAATGAGATCCATAGTTAATAAAGCTATAGCAATTATATAGCACTTAAAAGGTTTGCAAGTATAAGTATTAACCCATTTTGTGAGATAAAATACTTATCTGATAAAGTAAGATGATAAGCCATCTCACAAAATGAGATAAGACTTTAAAATGCAATTTATGTAAGGCAGGTATTATTATTATCTCCATTTTACAGTTGTGTGAATTGAAGCAGACCAAGATTAAGAGACTTGCCTGGAGACGCATAGCTGGTGAGAGTCCGAGGCAAGTTTTGAACTGAGATCATCACAACTGCCATAATTATAATTACTCAAAAAGTTCAATGTAACTTACAGGAAAAGCACAGTGTATTCAAAATACTTTTTTGCCTCATCTATATTTAAAGTTCTATGGACCAGTCAATTTGGCTGCCCAATTTGGACAGACACTGCAGATGAACAATAAACTAGACCTAGTGAGAAGGTAAATGGGCCAGATTGGCATGAATTTTTATTTACTGCTTTTAGTAACCCCATGTTTCTCCCTGAAATAAAAGGGCCATTTTTTTAACATTAATCTTCCAATCAATCTATATAGCTATGAATAATAGAATACCACAATCTCTAGGTGGCCTAGTGGATAGAGTGTTTGAAACAGGAGTCAGGAAGACCTGAGTTCAGATGTGTCTTCAGACATTTGCTTAGCTTTGTATCCTTGTTCAAGTCATTTAAACTCTTTTTACCTTTTTCTTCAACTGTAAAATGAGGACAGTGATAGTGATGTGGGATGGAATTAGGGTCAAATTGATTGTGAATTGTCCCAAAAGAATTGCAAGACTCAATGACTCCATTTCCCAAGTTTTATTGCAATACTGTGAGTGAACACAGGGAGAGAACCAGAAAAGTGGAAAGGTATCTCTGGAATAGGGAAAGAAAATACAGTTATATTTATAGTAACAAATTGATTATCAGTCTCATAAAATCTCCACCTTAAGGAGGTACAGGGGAGGGCCTGTCCTCATTATAATACTCTCCACCTTTGGGCGGTATAGGGGAGGGCTTAACCTAATTTGGAGTTCCTGGGGTCCTAAGCCAACCCCAAGGAGGGTACCTTTTTCAGTGGAGGTATGTTTTGGGGGTTTACTCATCATAAGTTGAATCTGAGGACAAATTTGGCCTTTTCTGCACGTCTCTTTCTGATTCCCATGGCTAGTTTCAAAATATCTTCTTTTTTTTTTTAATTAATTTTTTTTTTTTGGAGGGGCAATGGGGGTTAAGTGACTTGCCCGGGGTCACACAGCTAGTAAGTGTCAAGTGTCTGAGGCTGGATTTGAACTCAGGTACTCCTGAATCCAGGGCTGGTACTTTATCCACTGTGCTATCTAGCCGCCCCCCAAAATGTCTTCATTTTTCACTTATTTCTAGTTTGAATTTCTATAGCCTGTCATTTTATGATTGTTATAGTCTAAGGTCTTCATGGCCTAGCTCCCTATGTTCCTGTTATGGGTCCTGATTTATGTACGTAAGACAACCCAGGCCCTAACTTGTAAGTCATCCATTAACTGGGGTCTGTATCGCTCTTAGAGCTCATATCTGAATTAGAGCTTGGGTCTTAGGTTTTTCTGTTAACCCCTTTTTGCCTCCTACATCAATAGCACCTACCTCCCAAAGTTGTTGTAAAGATCAAATGAGATAATATTTATAAAGCATTTAGTACAGTACCTGACACTTAGTAATTATTACATAAATGCTGGCTATTATTATTTACTGTGCAAAATTAAAAGTTGAGTCATCCAAAACATAATGGAGAAGTACTTAGTGGGCATGAAGTAGGCTGCAGCACATTACCAGTGAAAAAAGCAACATAAAACTTGTCATCAGAAACATGTGTAATCATGGCGGTGGGAGAAAGGTTACCTAATCTTGGCCGGAACAACCTACATGTTTCATTGGTAAACACATAATGTCCCTATGAAGAATTTATGGAAAGAAGTAAGTGTCACACAGGATGAGAGGCCATGGATGGTGTGCAATCTGTGTGAGAGGAATTACGCTACACTGATGAAATCACACATCAACCAATGTATTTCTGTAAAGGTCATTTCTCCCCATTAGATTATAAGTTCTTATGTATCTTTTTAAAAAATTAAACTTAGTAACTATCGGTGTTTAACCTAAACATTCACATACACAAACAATTTTTAAATGAAATGGTAAACTCCATTATTTTAGTTTACATATATCTGTGTGTGTGTGTATGTGTGTGTGTGTCATACAGACAGACATGCACACATGTGCACACACACACATATATGTATTCATTTTTACAAGATTTTAACAAAAATGTATCTGGCTTCTTGTTACCTCTTCTGAACTTTTTCCATTATGCAATTTTTCATATTTTGTTGCTGTCAAAATTTTTATACATATGTTTAGTGTGCATATTGTGATAAATCTACATTCCCCACTCTTTGTCACCTCATAAAAGTCTAATAGTTCTTTGTGTTTGTCATCATTGTTATTTCTGATGACATAATAGCTCACAGTTTAACCATTCCATTTTTAATGTATTAACAGTTAATGCTGCTAATGAATATTTTAGTGCTGATGTCTTCTTTTTAAAATTTTTAAAATCCCTAACACCTAGCACAGTGCCGTGCACATAACAGATGCTTTGAATTAAACAAACTGAATGAAATGCTTTTATGACACAGCCTACATAACATCAAAATTATCTCTCAAAGAAATTTATGAGAAGAGCCATAGCAGTTCTGGATTATAGGAAAATGGTGATGATTGAAAAATAGTTGCCTTTAGGGGAAAGTAGGCCACACCAGAATTCAGGAGCCCTGTATTTCAGTGTTAGCTCTACCACTCATTGGCTCTTTGACTTTGAACCAGTCATTTCACTTCTCTGGGCCTTGGTTTCCTTATATGCAAAATTAATTGTTAGACTAAATGTTCTTTAAGGTTTTTTATAATTCTGTTTCCTATGGGGGAGGAGGTTGTTTCTGTTGTAGTGTCATATGCAAGTACTTTCAGAGTTCATTTATTGGGGGTGGGGTTGGTAGGTGGGGGGTATTTTGGGGGGTTTGGGGAGAGTTTTTTTTTTCCTAACATATGTGCTTTCTTCTAATGGCTGGCTTCTAAATTCCTTAGCTTTTAGGTCTGGAAATAATTTCCTGGAGATCAGTTTGTTATTAAGCTGCAACAACAATTGATATTAAGTCATATATTGAGATTTTGCTAATCATGGGGGTTTGGAGATCATCAGTTGTTTTCTTTGTGTTGTTTTTCTTGTTTTGTGTTTTTCAGAGAAGAAATTTCTGCTCTTTTCCCTTTTTATT
This sequence comes from Dromiciops gliroides, assembly GCF_019393635.1. Taxonomy (NCBI): domain Eukaryota; kingdom Metazoa; phylum Chordata; class Mammalia; order Microbiotheria; family Microbiotheriidae; genus Dromiciops; species Dromiciops gliroides. The sequence continues at coordinate 182,668,871 of NC_057865.1, read as the reverse complement.
TTCAGTATCCAGATGCAATAACATTTGGTACTTTATTTAGGTATATTCTATACCTATACAACATAAACACCACCTGTTGAATCTGATGTGTCTGTGAAATCCAATTTGAAAGGTCAGAGGAGACTACACCTAGCTATATCTCTGAGTCATTTGCATAAAGACAGTAAGGGAGAATATGGAGAATAAAGAAGAGAGGCTCCAGAACTGAGCCATAAGGGGGCACCTGCAGTTAAGGATGAGATATAGCAGATGAGAGCGCAATGGAGACTGATAACACTGGGTCGGTAGGAGGAAATCCAGGAAAAGAATAGGGTCACAAAAAACCAGAGGAGGAGAGAGAATATCCAGGAAGAGAAAGGGGTCAATAATGTTAAATGCAAAAGAGATGTCAAAAAAGGATGAGGACAGAGAAGAGAAAGAGCCATTAGATTTGGCAATTAATTAAGAGATCATTGTTTAAGTTTACTGTAAGCAGTTTGAAACTATGAATTTGAAAACAAAATTGTATAGGATCCAAGAGGGAGTGAGAAGAGGGGAAGTGTAGGCAATAAATATGGACCACTTTTTTTAGGAGTTGGTCTGAGGAAGGGAAGAGAGATCTAGAGTGACAGCTTCAGGGGATGGTAGGTTCCTGTAAAGATTTGGGATTTGGTTTTAGTTGGGCTTTGGGGGTTTGTTTGTTTGGTTGGTTTGGGTTGTTTTAAGGATGAAAGAGACTTAGGTACATATGTTTAAAGAGAGTAGGCAAGTAACCCAGTAAATTAAGAAGAGATTGGAGATTAAAGAGTAGGATGATTGAAGTTGTACCATTTCTACTACACAGAGAAGTTTCAACTGTGCAGGGTTCTTAGCAGTACTTACTATTTCTTTTTATTCTTTTAAAAATAGGGGCAGCTAGATGGCTCAGGGGCAGCTAGATGGCTCAGTGGATAGAGCACTGGCCCTGGAGTCAGGAGTACCTGAGTTCGGATCTGGCCTCAGACACTTAACACTCACTAGCTGTGTGACCCTGGGCAAGTCACTTAACCCCAATTGCCTCACTAAAAACAAAACCAAAAAAAAAAAAGTTTTAAAAAAAAATAAATGATCAAGGGACAGCTAGGTGGCGCAGTGGATAGAGCACCGGCCCTGGAGTCAGGAGTACCTGAGTTCAAATCCGGCCTCAGACACTTAACACTTACTAGCTGTGTGACCCTGGGCAAGTCACTTAACCCCAATTGCCCCGCAAAAATAAAATAAAATAAAAAATAAATGAGCAGGCAGCTAGGTGGCACAGTGGATAGAGCACTGGCCCTGGAGTCAGGAGGACCTGAGTTCAAACCTGTCCTCAGACACTTGACACTTACTAGCTGTGTGACACTGGGCAAGTCACTTAACCCCAATTGCCTCACACACACACACAAAAAAAACAACAAAAAAGCAAAAAATAAATGAGCATAGGGCAGCTAGGTGTTGCAGTGGATAAAACACTGGCCTTGGATTCAGGAGGACCTGAGTTCAAATCTGGCCTCAGACACTTGACACTTATTAGCTGTGTTACTCTGGGCAAGTCACTTAACCCCAACTGCCTCACCAAAAAAAGAAGAAAAAAATTAGCAAGTCAGGCTTATGTTTCAGAATCCACAGTAATTCAGTATTTTGCCAAATGCCTTTGTTTTCGATTTTCAGGCTACTCTTCTTGATCCAGAAATTATTGTTTTAACTGTACTTTAGTCTTCTGATGCTTGTAATTTTTACTTAAGATCATTTCCACTGGAAACAAATAAGTACCCCTCTTTTGTTCTTGGTTGTTATTTATGTAGAATTCAATTACCGCCAGCCACAGAAAAATGCACAGTCCTTTTGTTAGCTCCCTCTCCAGTGCTACCCTCTTTTTATTCTCTATTTCAAATTCAGTCAGAAAATACTTGTTAGGCATTTGCTGCATAGGTCTTATCTATGACACTTATGCTTTTAAGTCTTACTAATTTAGTAATTTCAGTGCCACTGATAACAAATACACACCCCTGTGACAGAAAGAGATCAAATATTATTGCCAGACAAATAGGAGAATGGCTACCTCAGTCTTGGAGGAAAATGTGGCCCAAAAAGACAACTATCATTATTGATTTGTTAAGTAAAAGCTGCAAAAAACAAATGTGTAAGCTACTCACTAAAACTACTCACTAGTTGAGAAGCTAGCCATATATGACAGATTTGTATATATTCTATAACCCATTTCGAGGATACCTTGTTATTCAGCATTATCACACCAATACTTTTTCCATTTTCTTAAACTGTTTTGAAGCAGTTATGTTTAAAGGGACAGTGACATCACAGCATGATAATCTATAATATAATTTTAGCCTATATCCGCCACAGGGAGCTGGTGTTATCCTAATTTATGATATTTTAAGATGTTTTCTTGCATATATTTGTCATTTTCTAAATTCTTGGCTTTGGCAGCATTTGGTAGTTTTGGAAAAGGTACTTATGTATTTATTCCAGCATATTGTTACATATTTTAGTGGGGTCCAGCAAATGTTTTTTTCCCTTCATTCACAAGCATTTATTATATTTATTCCTTCATGTTCTTTATAATTTTGAATGATTTAATAATCATTTTGGAAGTATACTTAACAATTTTCTTCATTATGTCTTAGTGGTTTAACAGCCATGTATGTAAATGCTGTTCTCTGTGTATGCATCCCTCCATTAGAAATGTGAAACATTTCTTTAACTTTGTAGGTAGTAAAATAATTTTATTTTCTTCTTTTCTAGCTACAACAGCTTCTGTTGAAACAATTCATAGTTAAGGATATGGACCTATGGAAATGTCAGAAGAAATTGTACAGTCTTTTAAATCTATGAAATTCATAGTTCAGATGCTTTTAGCCACAGAGCATCATTTTATCACTTCTGGAAATGTTTATTCCAAGATAGCTTTAATGGCCCATAGGTACACTCCACAATATCAAGGTTATCTATTATGACACCAGCTTGCTGCTATGATTTCAGTGCACATAAATAATGGTGCTTTTTTAATGTGTAGCCTACAGCCATAGCTTAGTTGCTGTGTTCCAGATTTAAATGTTTCTTAATTCTAAGTTGATTTACATTTGGATTTTGGCTTTTTAGTACATGAAATTGGTTACTTTTACACATCTCTACTGAAGCTTATTTTCTCTTTGGCTACTATAATGCATTGTTTCACACTTGGTTTGTAAAATTCTTATATATATATGTGTGTATTTAAAATGTGCCATTTTATTATTACTAAGTGAAATGTCCTGTTTTTTGCTGTAATTATTTCTCAGTCATATTGCACTCAGTCACATTGCGGTGTCAGCAGTTACTGCCACACTGTTGTCAGCATATACACGAATGTTATGGCCTATTTTTCCTTAAAAACAAAATAAAGTGTAGGTATTTTGAGGTACTGGGCTTTTACTTCTTTGGAATAGGTGTGTACAGCAATAAGGTTTCCAATTCCAGTACTTAGTTTGTGTACAAATGTAATTATGTTCATTGTGTATATATATTATACAATGAGCACATGCAATATAAGTATATAAAGTTACTATTGTTTAAATGCAAATGTTCATATCTCATTTCTTTTCTATCATGTTAAATAAATGTTGATGTTCTTAAATATCTGTGTTAGTGATTTTTTTTTTGTCCATTTAACACTGAAGAAAAAGTAGCTTTTGTAACTACCAAAGGAAATGTTGGGACTCTAAGAAAAAAAGTTTAGAGAAGTTTTATACAGCCCCTCAATTTACTGATGAAGAAACTGAGGGCTAAACAAAGTGAATGTCATTGTACACAGCTAACCTTTGGTAGAGAGTTATTAATGAAGTCTCCTGCCTCCCATATACTTACTACTTGTGTTGTTGTTTGTTCACTTACTACTTTTATTAAACTGCATTGCCTTCTGTTCCTGTTGAGACAAAAATGAGATTTTGTCAGTTTTTAAAAGGGGAAAATAATGTATCACCTAATTGAAGTGAATGTATCTAAACATTTACACAGCTTAACAAATTCTTCTCATGGAAATTTTCTGGGATACCATATCTTTTTCCAAACCATTTCTTATAAAGTCAGTGGTACTATTAAAGAATGTTATCTATTTTATTCTGTGGCAGGGATTCTTAACATAAAGTTTTTGAAGAAGATATGGATAGATTTCAAAACATCTGTGGACTATTGGAAGAGAAAAAAATATATTTTCAATGGCCTCTAATTGAAATTTAGCATTTCCTTTGATTACGAATGTAAACTGCACAAAACATTTTTTTTAAATGAATAGAATTTTATTTTCCAAAATATATGTAAAAACAAATTTTAACATCAATTTTTAAAAAAAATTGTTCCAACTTCTCTTCCTCCTCCATTCCCACCCCCACCCACTAGAACTCAAGCATTTCAAAATAAGTTGTACATGAGTAGTCATGGAAAACATTCCCACATTAGCTAAGTTATGGGAGTTTTTTGACTGTTTTTTCTCACAACCTAGCTAATGTGAGAATGTTTTCCATGCACAAAACATTCTGAAAAGAGGTCCATAGGCTTCACTACACTACCAAGGAGATAGATGACTCACAAAAATGGTTGAGAACTCCCATCCTCAACTCTTTATACAGTAATCAGTTTCACATTCTTCCTGCTATGAGCTTTCCTTCCTACTTTACATTGTTTCCAAAACACAAGGAAACTTTATCCTTTTGGATTTCTACATGAAAATAATATTTTATGGGGCAGCTAGGTGGCTCAGTGGATAAAGCACCGGCCCGGGATTCAGGAGTACCTGAGTTCAAATCTGGCCTCAGACACTTGACACTTACTAGCTGTGTGACCCTGGGCAAGTCACTTAACCCCCATGGCCCCGCAAAAACAAAAAAAAGAAAATGACATTTTATTTAAAAAAAAAACAAAAAAAAACCATTTCACCCAGAAAGATAGCCCTGAGTCTTAGTGCAGTTAAAGCCTAAAATTTTGGGGACCTTGTTGTAGTTCTGGTCTTTGTTCTCAAAGAGGACCAATGACAGCAGTAGGTAATGGCTTGACTTTTGCATGAATTGAATTTAAGTAAGGCAGAGCTGTTCCTCTCTTTCTCTCTGGAGTCATCAAAGTCCAGTAACTAAGCAAAAGTCTAGAGGACTGGTGGTGGCTCAGGATACTTTGGGTAGATGACCTTGGCCTTTCTAAATTGAAGTCTTTCCCAGGTCTCAGTTTGTCCTAGTCCATTCAGTGACTAAGAGCTGCATAAGAGTTGAGACCAAGGGCAGCTAGGTGGCACAGTAGATAGAGCAACTGCCCTGGAGTCAGAAAGACCCGAGTTCAAATACGGCCTCAGACGAATGAGAATTGAGAAAAGGGCACTTAAGAAATCATTGGTAATTTTAGAGAGGGCAGTTTCAGTTGAATGATACAGCCTGAAGACAGGTTACAGGTTTATAGGGGAAAAGGGAACTCCTGGAGACTGGCTTCAATATTTTGGTGATATATGAGGCAAGGAGGGTCTTAGCTGAGACTGTGAAGAAATGGGGGGGGGGGTTGTCTGGGAATCAAAAGTTTTCTTTTTTCTGATTTTGTGTTGAATTGTACTGAGAAGCAATTACCAAATAGAATTATTTTCTTCCCTCAGTGAAGGTCCAGTTGAATGTTTTATTGGAATTCTGAAAATTAACCATAAAAGGAAGGCCAGTAGAACAAGCATTAAATAGGTACCCACTACATACTAAGCACTTTGTAAATAATATCTCCTTATTTTGTGATGTAGGTGCTATTTGTTTACATTTGGGGAAATTGAGGCAGAGGTTAAGTGACTTTCTCAGGATCCCACAGCTAGTTAGCAACTCAGATCTTCCTGATTGAAGGCCTAGCACTATACTCACTGCACTCCTAGCAGCCTCCACCTGAGAGCAAGAGGTAAGATAAAGGATAGCTTTCTGGGAAGGTCTGATCATGTGAGGAATTTTTAAGAATAGGCAAGACCAGTGGATTCTTTCAATTTCTATTTTAGCTTCTTCTTCTAGAATTTCAGGGCAATTTTCCCTGAGAATATCTTGAAAGATGGTGTCTAAGTTCTTTCCTTGATCGTGGTTTTCAGGTAGACCAATAATTTTCAAATTATCTCTCCTGGACCTATTTTCCAGGTCAGCAGTTTTTCCCAGAAGATATTTCACATTGCCCTCTATTTTTTTATTCATTTAGATTTGCTTTACTGTGTCTTGGTTTCTCATAAAGTCACTGGCTTCCATTTGTTCAGACCAGGGCTTGTTTGTTAGGCTAATGGGAAGGAACCAGTTGTTTGGGAGAAATCCAAGATAAAAGAAAGAACTGAGAGGATTATGGGGAGTGGAAAGGGATGCTATGAAAGATGCACTCATCCATGAGAAAGAGAGTTCTCTTGAGGCTGCCCGGGGCAATGGTGATGGGGAGCACTCCACAACCCACCTGTAGCTGATTTAATTGGCTCCCTGTCTTCAAGATTGAGGCTTGTTCTAATTGTCCCAACTAGTGTTCCCTTTCTAGGCCTTTAGGTACATGTCATGCTGAGATTGTAATGTTGGTCTTACCCCAGAGTTGTCCAATTAAATCTTACTTCTCCTAGTTCTAAGTTATCCCATTGGTCCTCTTCAAAGAGGAAGAACAACAACAATCCCAGATAGTTTTCCCCTTGAAGCAAAGTTTTGGGAAACAACAGGATGTTAAAGAAAGGATAATTTTTTAAAAACCCTAACAGAATTTATAACTGCTCACCTTCTTTTCCAACTCTGGATTCTGTGATAGCACAACAATATGATCTTATCCCACTCAGATCACTAGGATAAGGAACTATGGCTTTTCTCTTACAAAATGCAATATCATTACAAAGGACACTATAGTTATCTAAGGTAACATTTACATTAATTACAAACATTTTGTATGCCATCATGTACCCCTGCCAAATCTCTTAAAGAACATATTTGTGGTTATCAAGGTAGAGTGGTGAGTAGGAGTGTGATGAGAAGGCATGTAACAGTCATGGCAGCTAGCTTATCCAAGGCCTGAGTAACATTGGATCTCTCATTCATAGAATCTGAGTTGAAAATGACCCCAGGGGCCATCTAGACCAACTCAAATGAAAAGAGTCTCCATTATAACATCCCCAACAAGTGGATTTCTACCTATTTTCAACAAACCTTTTCCAAATTTCCTCCAGAAAGGCACTCATCACTATGAGGTATAAGGGCTTAATATATAATCTTTCTGGCTTGGAGATTGTAGACACTACCAAGAGGCACATCCACTTTGCTCTTTCTGAGAATGACAATCTCTCTGAGCAGGAGAAAGGTCACTAATACAGTCAATCTGCCCTTCCTCTTCAAATTATTTTGAAGCAAAACTTCTTATTCAATTTGATAAAAAATTGGTTAACTTAAACTCAGGTTCTTCTTGATTAGTACCTCATATCCTGAGATAGCCAGGCTTTAGGGACTTGAGGACAATTGCCTGGGACTAAAAATAAGTCCTATCACAGGGGCAGCTAGGTGGCACAGTGGATAGAGCACTGGCCCTGGAGTCAGGAGTACCCGAGTTTAAATCCGGCCTCAGACACTTAACGCTTACTAGCTGTGTGACCCTGGGCAAGTCACTTAACCCCAATTGCCTCACTTAAAAAAAAAAAAGATAAGATGTTCCATCCTTTCAAAGAAAACCACAGAATAGCCTACAGCTATGTTCATATCTCTAGAGGAACAATCACCAAATTATCATTTAAATACTATGTAGATACCAGATTATATAATTTGATTAAATACCAAATATTTCTACTCCTTATGAAAGGCAAAACTTAATCTTCCAAGATTAGATTTACAGGTCCTCAAAGTCTGCGGGACTATGTTGACTACTTAAAAATCAAATTAGGTTTTGACTTTCTGGGGGGTATATACTTGAAATCCTTAGACAATCAACCAGAGAGAGTGTTATGTCTTATCAGACAAATATTTCTCTAATTCACAAACTAATCACAAAATTAAGATTGAAAAGGATCTAGTACCCCAACACACTCTAGATAAAATTCCCAAATATGAACACTGCTTTAAGATATTTTCCAAAATTACAGGCAAGAAGCACTTATGAAGCACTATAATGATAGTATTAACATAAAAGTTTTTATGAAAAACTAAACAAGTATTTAATTAGATATACTTTATACAACTAAACAACTAAAATATATTTTATAAATAAAAATGTGTTGTCATCGGGGGCCGGCTAAGTAAGTGGCTCAGTGGATAGAGCACCAGCACTGGAGTCAGGAGGACCTGAGTTCAAATCCGGTCTCAGACACTTAACACTTACTAGCTGTGTGACCCTGGGCAAGTCACTTAACCCCAACTTCCTCACCAAAACAAAAAAAAAAAGTATTGCCATCAAATTAGTCACATTAGGTGATTACTTCTGCCATCAGCCTGAACAAAGCTACAGCTTTCTTCCCATTCTTCACAGCTATTCCAAATTTTCTCTTTTGTTGAGATTCCCACAGCACCCCCTCATTCCACCCTCTCAGCTAAGGACTTCCTTGCTTCATAAATCACCAAAAAAACTGAAGCCAATCCCTAGGAGTTCCCTTTTTTCCTATTCTGATCTCAGGCAATAAACATTTATTAATACTTATGTTCCAGACCCCTGGGGATAAAAATAAATACATTTTTAAAAAGCAAAAACATGATCTGCCCTCATTTTCTAAAATTATGCAAACAACTGCATAAAACAAGGTACATACAGGATATATTGCAGCTAATGTTGATGTGGGCTGGAATTTAGGGTCAAATCGATTGTCCCAAAATAATTACAAGACTCAGTGACTCAAGTTTCCCAAGTTTTATTGCAATACTGTGGGTGACCACAGGGAGAGAACCAGAATATTGGAAAGGTATCTCTCAAATAAGGAAAGAAAAGACAGTTATATTTATAGTATGGATAAATTGATTATCAGTCTTATAATAATCTCCACCTTGGGAAGGTACAGGGGAGGACCTGTCCTACTCATTATAATATTCTCCACCTAGGGGTGTTACAAGGGAGGGCTTATCCTAATTTGGAGTTCCTGGGGTTCTAAGCCAACCCCCAGGCGGGTACCTTTTTCAGTGGAGGTGAGTTTTTAGGGTTTACATGTCATAAGGTGAATCTGGGGACAAATTTGGCCTTTTCTGCGCAAGCCTCTTTCTGATTCCCATGGCTAGTTTCAAAATATAATCATTTTTCTTTAGAATTTCTATAGTCTTGGGGGCAGCTAGGTGGCGCAGTGGATAGAGCACAGGCCTTGGAGTCAGAAGTACCAGAGTTCAAATCCGGCCTTAAACACTTACCGCTTACTAGCTGTGTGAACCTGGGCAAGTCACTTAACCCCAATTGCCTCACTGAAAAAAAAAAGAATTTCTATAGTCTTGTCAGGTCTCTGTGGGCTAGCTCCCTCTGTTCCCGTTGTGGACACTGATTTCTGTGGGTACAAGAACCTAGTATAAGTTATCCATTAACTGGGGTCTCACTCCCTTTTAGAGCTAATATCTGAATTAGAGCTTAGGTCTTAGGTTTTTCTATTAACCTTTTTTTTTGCCTCCTACATCAATGTGAAGGGAAAGATACTGCTATAAAAGAGGATTTAGGAAGGCTTAATGCAGAAGGTGGGATTTTAGTTAAGAATTGAAGGAAGCCGGGAGGTGGAAATGAGGAGGGAGAGAATTCCGGGCATGAGAGACAGTCAGTGAAAGTGTACAGATAGGGGAGATGGAATGTCTTGTTCCAGAAACAGCAAGGAGGCTGTCCGGTGTCAATGGTTTATAAAATACCAAGGGGGAGTCAAGTGTAAGAATGGAAAAACAGGAAAAAGCCAGGGTACAAAGGGATTTAAAAGCCAAATAGAATTTTATATTTGATCCTGTGAGGAAAAGGGAGTCCCTGGAATTTTTGACTGATTGTCTATGTGTGGGAGAGGGGGAGGAGGGGCCTTAAATGGTCAGACCTGGGTTTTAGGAAAATCAATTTGGCAGCTAAGTGGAACACTGAATGGAAGGGGGTAGAGACTTGAAGCAGAGTGAGAAACCCAGAAAGCTATTGCAGTAGTCTGGTTATGAGGTGCACCAGGTTGGTGTCTGTCACACAACTTGTGAGTGACTAAAAAGGCACATAAATGAGAGATGATGTGAAAGTAGACTTGACAACAGATTGGATATATGGGTCGAATGCAAGTGAAAAGTCATGGATAACACTCATGTGAGCTTAGGTGACTAGAACAATAGTGGTACCCTCAACAGTAGCAATAAAACTGGAAAGAGTGGCTTGGTTGGGGAAAGATAATTACCCAGTAATATCCTCCACTATTTCCCCTATTAGTTCAGTCTTTTACAAGGATGTGGACCTTCTTTTTGCCAAAGTCAGTTCCTCTACATGTATCCTTGATCACATCCCCTCGATCTTTTCTCCCACTACCATAGCCTCCTCTCTTAATTTTCATTTCTTTTTTTTTTCTTTGTGAGGCATATAGGGGTTAAATGACTTGCCCAGGGTCACACAGTCAGTAAGTGTCAAGTGTCTGAGGCTTAACTTTCATTTCTGCCTATCTATTGGTCCCTTCCTTTCTGTCCTTCCCCTCCCAGAGAACAATTCCTTGTAACAAAGAATTTTTTAAAGAAAAAAAAATCACCAAAGCCAAGCAACACATCAAAAAAAAAAATCCAACACAAGCAACATTGTTGTTCTTTTCATTTATATTGTTGTAATCATTGTTTATATGGTCTTCCATCTCAGAATCACTATTTTTTTTTTTTTAGTGAGGCAATTGGGGTTAAGTGACTTGCCCAGGGTCACACAGCTAGTAAGCGGTAAGTGTTTGAGGCCGGATTTGAACTCAGGTACTCCTGACTCTAGGGCCAGTGCTCTATCCACTGCGCCACCTAGCTGCCCCTGGTCTTCCATCTCTGTTTAGTTTACTTTTCATAAGTTTGTGTATGTCTTTCCATGCTTCTGTGTTTTCATCACATTTGTTGTTTCTTTCAGCTCAGTAATATTTAATCACATTCACGTAACACATTTGTTTAGCCATTTTGCAACTGATGGACATCTTCTTGGCCTCCATTTTTCTGCTACCACAAAAAATTCTGCTATAAATATTCTGGTGCACATAGAACTCTTCTTTTTGACAGTGACCTGCTTAAGGTATAAACCCAGCAGTGAAAATTCTGGATCACAGAATGAAGACATTTTAGTCACTTCCCCCCCTGCCCATAATTCCAAATTGCTTTCCAGAATGGTTGTACCAATGTACAGTTCCACCTAATAATGCATTACTGTCTCTGCCTTTGCACAACCCCTTCCAACAATACTATTCTAACAATCCTTTATCCTTCTTCATCTCTCTCTGCAGCATTTGACACCACTGACAACTTACTCATCCTAGAGATTCCTCTCTGCATTTTGAAAACAGTACTCTCTTTTGATTTTCCTCCTACCTGTATGACTGCTCCTTTTCATTTTCTTTTTCTGGATCTTCACATATGTCATATTCACTAACTGTGATTGTACCTCAAAATTCTGTCATGAACCCTCTTCTCTTTTCTTTCTATAATCTCTCACTTGGTGATTTCATCAGCTCCCATGGGTTCAATTATCATCTCTATTAATATGATTCCCAGATTAAGCTATTTAGCACTAGTCTCTTTCCTGAACTCTGGTCTTACATCATCAATTGTCTATGTACATTTTGAACTGTCCTGTAAGCGTCTCAGAGTAAGTATGTCCAAAGTAGAACTCAGTATCTTTCCCACCCACCCCCAAAGTCACCCCTCATCTGAACTTCCCTGTTATTGTAAAGGGCACCATGATACTTCCAATTATTCAGGTTTAAAACTTTGGTGTCATTCTCATCTTCTCACTCTCAATCACCACCATATATCAAATCAATTGTGTCATTCGTATCTCTACAACATCTCTTGGATACATCTCCTTTTCTTATCTCTTCTTTTTTTTTAACATCTCCTCTACATTCATACAGTCATCACCCTAGTTTAGGCCTTCATCACCTCTTACCTGGACTGTTGCAATTACCTACCTCAAAACTTAGACTATTGCTCCCTACCTCTTCAATCCAATCCATCCTCCACACAGTTGCCAAAGTGATTTTTCTAGGGGGCAGCTAGGTGGCGCAGTAGATAAAGCACCGGCCCTGGATTCAGGAGTACCTGCGTTCAAATCTGGCCTCAGACACTTGACAGTTACTAGCTGTGTGACCCTGGGCAAGTCACTTAACCCCCATGGCATGGCAAAAAAACAACAACAAACCCACACAACAAAAACCAAAGTGATTTTTCCAAAGCTAGGATCAGACCATGTTGCTCTCTTCAACTACCTAATAAATTTCAATGCTCTCTATTATTTCTAGAATCAAATATGTAACCCTGCATTAACATGGAGACAAGATGTCCAAGCAGATTCTTTCTAAGTAGTCCACCAATTAATGGTATTTTAGAAATGGAACTTGTTGGAGGAGTTCTGTGAAGAGAAAGTAGAAAATAGGATTTGAGAATACAAAGTTCATGGATTCATGGTCTAAAATCTGTCTTTCATCTTGGGATTATATGGGCAGACAAGATTTCTGAGCGTTTTTGCTCCCCTGATTTCTTATCTGGAGACTGAAACCAATTGTCACTGTTGCTGCTGCTGTGTGTGTTGTTGCATTAGTTAGTACAATGAAATAAGATATTTTCAGCCTCCCTCCCCCAAATTCCCTTTTCTCTTTCCTCTAAATAAGTTCTGTTATCCAAGTAATTCCTCCAAATTTGGCCTCTTTCTCTTTCCCACTAAGGGGACAAAGACTAAAAAAACTGATATGTTATAGCTAGGAATAGGGCAGCTAGGTGGTGCAGTGGATAAAGCATTGGCCCTGGATTCAGGAGGACCTGAAATTCAGGAGGACTTGAGTTCAAATTCAGCCTCAAACACTTGACACTTACTAGCTGTGTGACCTTGGGCAAGTCACTTAACTCTCATTGCCCTGCCGTGCCCCCCCTCCAAAAAAAAAGTAAAATATAGCTAGGAATAACTGGTCTTGTTAGATATTATCCAATAAATGTTGTTCAGTTGTTTGGTCACATGTGACTATGTATGACCAACCCCATTTGTATTTTTTTTTTTGGCAAAGATACTAGAGCAGTTTGCCATTTCCTTCTGCAGTTCATTTTACAGATGAGGAAACTGAGGCAAACAAGGTTAAATGACTTGTCCAGGGTCACATAGATAAGGAGTGAGTGGGGATGGATTTGAATTCAGGTCTTCCTGGCTCTAGGCCCAGTGCTCAAACCACTGAGCCACCTAGCATGTCCTAACCCTTTTTGGGTTTTTTGGTTTTAATTTCTGCAGATTATTTCTCTGCAGAAAACTGGTAATCCACTAATCCTGGTTGTGTGATTCATACTGTAGTGAACAGAGGTTTCTGGGAAAGTCTTGAATCTAGATAGAGAGACATTGCACTTGAGTGTTAAGAACAGAAATGTGACCCAGGTAGTCAGTGATGCTTAATGGAAGTCACAAACATTTAAGGAAGTGCTCCCAAGACAGTTCTAGATGATAAGCAGGAGAGATTTTAAGCAGAGAGAGATACTCATTCAATGTAAATGAAAATCCCTAGATATAAGGGAGATAAAAGACCGGGAAGGAAGATTCATTACTTGGCAACTGATAGTTTCCTTTTCCCTGGCTTTATGAGATGCATCATTCTGTTTTCTGGTATGCTCTGGCCCTTCCTCCCAAAGCCAGGCAAGGCAACATCTGACTCAGGACTCCAGCATAACCCAAAGGATTGTTGAATGACTTTTTCTCTACTGCCATCAATTTAAGCCCTCCTCTCCGCCTAGCTGTGTTTCCCCTATTTTTAGGTTCCTGTGACTAGTTCTTCAGTTTCATTCAACCACCCAGCATTAGGTGACTTTTTTTTTTTTTTGGTGAGGCAATGGGGGTTAAGTGACTTGCCCAGGGTCACACAGCTAGTAAGTGTCAAGTGTCTGAGGCCGGATTTGAACTCAGGTTCTTGGGACTCCAGGGCCGATGCTCTATCTACTGTGCCACCTAGCTGCCCCTGCATTAGTTAACTTTTACAAAGAAATATTTACTTATAAGACATAGACATGTTTACTTCTAAAAACAAAGTAAAAACACTTCCACCCCAATACTTCAGAGCCTAGTTCCTCTATAGCACAACAGCATCTAGGGAGAGTGGTCTCAAACTAGCTCAGCTCCTAACTAGTATGGGTTGCACCAAGTTCATGTACAGAAGTGGTATCACTACCAGATAAGTCCTTTTCTCATTTATCACTGAGTTAGGGTGCCAAATGTCCCTCCCAAAGGTTATGCCTTTTCTTCAAGGCTTTAATGCTGTGTTGGCTGCAAAGCTTAAATTTGGAACGATAGGGTGTCCAGAAAACCCTCTGAACCTTTCATAATCACAAGGTCATAAGCTTTGCTACATTCACTGGTTGCAAAATTCTGCCAAGAGCACTGGGGGAAAAAAAGAGAGAGACAGCAACTGGAGCTAAAAAGGACTTTTTGAATGCCTCTGCAGCCCATCAAAGAGTCCTCTTACTCACTATTTGGCCACAATTACTGGGAACTATCCTAGAGGAACAAGAAAGAAATTACCTTTCAGGACTAGGGAGAGGGAGAGATTTCACAACAAAACAAGTAATAGATAGGATCATACAAGATAAAATGGGCAGTAATTTTGATTATTTAAAACAAAAACATTTTTGTTGTATTTTTTTGGTGAACAAAAACATTTTTGTACAAACAAAATGGAAACAGGTAACTAAGTAAAAAATCTTTACAAGTTTCTCTAAGAGATCTCAAATGCAAGATGAATTTAAAATGCGGAAAGATACATTTTTGGACATATCTAATATGAGATTAAAAAAATTGGGGGGGGCTATACTATGAAGCTATGTATAAAAGACTTTATTCTGGGGGCGGCTAGGTGGCGCAGTGGATAGAGCATTGGCCCTGGAGTCAAGAGGACCTGAGTTCAAATTCGGCCTCAGACATTTTACACTTACTAGCTGTGTGACCCTGGGCAAGTCACTTAACCCCAATTGCCTCACAAAAATAAAAAAATACAAAATAAATAAAAGACTTTATTCTTCAGGGTTGTTTTTTCTTTTTTAAATTTTCTTTTTTTTTCAGGTTTTAAAACAAATTGCTCAGTGGATGTGGGGCTAGTGGGAGAGTCATATTCATTTTTAAAATGTTTTGGGTGGTTTTTTTTGTTTGGGTTTTTTTGTTTTTTGTTTTTTTAAGGAAAAAAAAAAGAACAACATTTGGTTAGTCAGCTACAACCATTTCAGAATGTCTACACAGGTTCAAAAGTCTATCTCTCCAAGGCACTTCCCTTTCATGTTATCACAGTTCTCCCAGAAACAATTTCCTAGTGTCTTCCATATGGAAAGATGCTATCTTCTCCCTAGAGTCTTTCCCATGGAGATGCCATCTAAGGCAGTGTGGGCATGTGCCAGACCCCTATTACAAGTACATGAGGGGAAAATTACTCCTTCCTCTCTTTTAGTATATATATATATATATTTATTTATTTATTTAGTACATATATATATTCTTCTATTGGCATTTAAAATTCTTCACAACCTGGCACCTTCCTATCTTTCCCTTCTTACACACTACTCCCCTTCACCTACTCTATGGTCCACTATTGCTGGTGTGTGTGCTGTTTTTTACATACAACACCCCATCTCTCATCTCTGTTCCTTAGCACTGGCTGCCTCCCATGCCTGAAATGCTCTCCCTCAGTTTTACTTTTTAGAATCTCTGGCTTCTTTTGAGACTCAGCTCAAGTGCCACCTTTGCAGGAGGCCTTTCACAGTCCTCCAAACACTAGTGCTTTCTTTTCTAAAGTTACCTTGTATCTACTTTGTATGAATCTTACATTTGCATATGTATGTATATGCTATTTCCCTCCCTGTAAGCTTCTTAGCTCCTTGAGAGCAGGGACTGTTTTTGCTTTTTTCTTGTTATCCCTAGAATTTAACATAGTGCTTGGCATATACTAAAAATTTAGAAGATTTATATTGATTGCTTATTCCTACAGCTCTAATTGTTACCTGCTGCATTTCTTACAGTTCTCATCTAGTTTTTATCCACAACTCATGTATATATGTATATCTAAACACAACCATAACATCTACACTGACTTTACTGATTATCACAGACCCTTTAATTCAGTCTCCCATTCATTGATGGCTCAATGTACTACAAATATATAAAGACACAAGTAAAATAAAAACAATGAAACATTTGATGTCCACCTGGAAGGCCTTTTATATTTAAAACAAGCCAACAATATAATAATGTCCAGGATATCTGCTATAAAATGTAACACTTTTCAGGTAGTTTAAGCCTATTATAACTCTGCCTCATCTTACAGACATAACTATCTCTCCTAAACAGAACTACAACCTCCATGTTAAAGAGAGTTTCACCAAAATGTCTCATTAGTCACTTGATGTGTATTGATAGCATGGAAAAAGAAGACTGATACATATTCTCTGAGCATATGATTTTTTTTTTTTAAGTGAGGCAGTTGGGGTTAAATGACTTGCCCAGGGTCACACAGCTAGTAAGTGTTAAGTGTCTGAGGCAGGATTTGAACTCAGGTACTCCTGACTCCAGGGCTGGTGCTCTATCCACTGAGCCACCTAGCTGCCCCTCTGAGCATATGATTAACACATCAGAAGCCAATAGAAATACATTTGGAACAAGTAGATATCACTTAAGAGCAGCTAGGAGCATAGTGGATAGATCATCGGGGTGCATTCAGGAAGACCTGAGTTCAAATCTGACCTCAGACATTTACTAAACTGTATGACCCTGGGCAAGACACTTAACCTTACTTGCCTCAGTTTCCTCCTCTATAAAATGAGTTGGAGAAGGAAATGGTAAACCATTCCAGTATATTTGCCAAGGAAATCCCAAATGCGGTCATAAAGAGTTAGATAAAACTGAAATGATTCAACAACAAAAGCTATCACTTCATCAAGCAACAATAAAGGCTGTCACCATTGGATTTGTCTAATGTAATTGAAAGTGGTGTATTTCCAGATGGAGCCTAAGAAATGGCTTGGATCCAAAAAATGAAATCAAAAATCCCTGATGGATAAAATCTACATAAATTCAGGCAATAATATGTCAACAAAGAGCATCAAAAAAAGTTGCTGAATCATTAACAATTTCATATAGGAAGAGAGGGGATTTTAATGGCATTTCAGGACCAAGTTACTACCGCAAGAAATTACAGATAGGTTATCCTTAAAGGGCCCTGTAATGAGTGATCAGTTCAGATTATGCATAGAAACAGTAAAAACTTTGCCACACTTCAAACCCTAGGCTACAAAAGTTTAGCACTTAATGGAATTTAGCAAGACATGACCTTGTGTGGCTAGAATTATACAATAGAAGCTTCCTATCTTTCCTGGACTAAAAGGCAACAAATCCCCATACTATAAATATAGACCTCAAAATGCACTTGAGAGTTCAACCAATTAAGTGAAGTACTATCACAGATTGAACTATTCCCCACTATCACCCAGATGTAATATTGAGTCATAATAAGAATGATGTTTTGGACCAGCTAGGTGGCGTAGTGTATAGAGCACCAGCCCACTTAACACTTACTAGCTGTGTGACCCCGGGCAAGTCACTTAACCCCAATTGCCTCACTAAAAAAAAAAAAAAGAATGATGTTTTAACAGATATCACATACCAAATACTTATAATATCCAAGTTATAGGGAATGAATAACTTTACAAATCTAGAGACTTAACAGAGGGAATCAAAACAATGAGGGATCAGATGAGGTACATATAATCAGTGTCATCCATATCTGCTACTAGAGTTGTACTGAGAATTCCTTCAGTAAGTCTATAGAAGAATATAAGCTTATATCCTAATACTTTTATTCAAATCTATAAAGCACTTATAAGCATGTTCACAGAACATGAAATATAAAAGAATAATTGTAGGCTAGTGGCTTGACTGATTCAATCTAAATTCCTTCAGAAAGATAAGAACTTTTACATAATTATGATCAAGTTATGGCTATATGTGTCAAGAGACTGCTGGCATCCTGAAACCAAAGTCAAACATGAAGACCACATGCAAAGCATTTGACACATAATATCAGTCTTAAAATGCACTTTGGGAACTAAAATAGATCATGACAGATTTGGAAAGTCCCCTATCTGTTCAATTTTAACAAAATATATGGCCCATTAGAATAAGGCAGTTATGGAAAGATGAACACTTCCTTGTCAAAAAGAAGGAAGAGGGTTGAAAGACATTTTCATAGCACAGGACAAGGAGTATTAAAAGTTTTACATAAATACTTTTGGAACAAGCAAACTTGGTTAATTGAGGTGCTTGGTGGCAATCTACCACACTTGCTGATAATCCCAGCAGCTTTCTGTTCTATAGTCACAGGAGTCACTTGCCATATGGAGCCCAGAGGGGGGAGTTTATTGCATAGGAAGGCTGATGGGTAGCCGTCTGCTACTTTTCTGTAAGAATCATGTTAAAGGGATATCTTTCCACTTTCTTCTTCTTTTGTTGTTGTTTTATTCTTTTAATTTATACAGGAAATTTCTTCCTGCTTTGAAGTATGAAGGGAGGTCTGGACTTGAAGCAACATATCAGCCATCTTGGCGAAAGCCTAGGCTTGTGATATTCTTTTAGACATACATATTTGATGTAATGCTTACTAACTTGATCCATTTGGCTATCATATGATGAATTACTAGAATTTTCAACATATTTCAATGTTTCATAGGGACAGTGGGACAAAATATTTTTAATTGATCTCAGGAAATCTGGAACATCAATTATCTGCATACTTCATTAAACCAAAAAAGCTTTCCTTATGAAGAGTTCTTCTAGATTTCTTTGCAGACTAAAGCAAAAACTCTCCCTTATCATTTAAGCATGTACTCCATGGCACTTTTCTGGCCGTGTCAGTTCAGTTATAGATATCTACTCAATTATATTAGAACTATTCCCCCTGGGTGCTAATTAAACAGAACTGAGTCAATTATGACTATAGCATTTATGATAGAAAAACAACCATAAAGGAAGGAAGGAGGAAAGGAAGAAGGGGAGGAAAGAGGGAAGGAAAGAAGAAATGGAAGGAAGAAAGGAGGGAAGAAAAGAGGGGAGAAGGAAAGAAAGGAGAGAAGGAAGGAAGGAAGGAAGGAAGGAAGGAAGGAAGGAAGGAAGGAAGGAAGGAAGGAAGGAAGGAAGGAAGGAAGGAAGGAAGGAAGGAAGGAAGGAAGGAAAAAAGTAAGCATTTATTAAGTACTTACAATTTGTTCATTTGATATATTAACCATAGCCCTTAATAGACACCCCAAAAAGGTTGCATTAGCATGGTGCCAAATTAGAGGCTTAGAGGCTTCTCAATAATTATGAGTCTCAATGGTTTACATTTGCCTCACACAGAGGGTCTCTTTGACTCATGATCACTTTCTCTAGGGGCCTTTAATTTACCTCCTGCAAACAAACAAGGTTACCAAGGCATTTGAATTTAATTATTGTAAGTCATGTAAGAAATAGGAAAAGAGAGTTGTTATGGGCAGCACCACTCATATGAAAAACACCTGGATCTCTTTCCTCTAGGTCAGGTCACTGTCCTTATAAAAGACACTAAGAAGTAAAGTATCAGTAGCCTAAGCACATTGTTATTATGGTTTTCTGAGTATTGAGCAAGTCTGAGCTCTTCATTATCCCAGTACAAAGCTACAAAACCTTCCCTTTAGAGTCCTAGGGATACCCTGGGGGGTTGGGGTGTCTCTTGGTAGAACACTGGTGTATTCCGGCCACTGTCACTTGACAGTGTCTAGTGCCCCAGTTTCTATTTAACGATTTAACACCAAGTAACTTTTTTTTTTACAACATATAAAACATTTCACCAGAGACATTTAATAAATAAAATGATATATTCAGAAAAAGTCCAACCAATTAACTTTTATAAAAACATATTTCTTTTTTTGTTTTTGTTTGTTTTGTATTTTGTGGGGCAATGAGGGTTAAGTGACTTGCCCAAGGTCACACAGCTAGTAATGTGTCAAGTGACTGAGGCTGGATTTGAACTCAGGTCCTCCTGAATCCAGGGCCAGTGTTTTATCCACTGTGCCACCTAGCTGCCCCCAAAACATATTTATTTCAAGGACATAGCAATAACAAAAATACAAACATTCCCTCCATTTCACCAGCACGCTGTACTCTCTACCACCTCTGTCTCTGGGGAAAGTAAACTCTAGAATCCATACCATCAAGTCCAGGTCCAAATGTAGCATCAATGCCTGCCTGAGTCTCTTCTCCCTAAGGATGGGCTGGGTCCTGACAGTTACTCCCTGTATCCTTGCTGAGGCTGGGCTAGCTGCAAAATCTGGTATAGACTAAGATGCCAGACTTCCAAAGGCTTACTCTCCTGACCTTTTAAAATGTACAGGTCTGAGTCACCAGATTAATTTCCATCTAAAATGACAGAACAAATACTGAAGTAAGCAGAGAGCCAAGTGAAAAGGAAGTGAAGGAGATTTTCTTTCCTTTTTCAAAAATTGATTTTTGTTTTGCTTTGTTTTTACATTGGATTGATTACCCCCAGATGGCCTCCAGTTTTAGGCAAAAACCTCCTGGGGCAAGGAAATTTTTTCTTCTGCTTCTTTATGTCACTGAATGTTCTCATTTCTGAGGAAAGGCTGTCCTCCTACACTTCAGAACTGTACCCAGTTAGTCTATTACTTTCCCATCTCATACCCTGCACAGTTCAGATGTGTCTTTTAAAGTTTGAAAATACAAAGAAATTCATCTACTTTATCATAAAAAGCTGGAGGGTTTGGTTTGTTTTTTTTTTAGTGAGGCAATTGGGGTTAAGTGACTTGCCCAGGGTCACACAGCTAGTAAGTGTTAAGTGTCTGAGGCCCGATTTGAACTCAGGTACTCCTGACTCCAGGGCCAGTGCTCTATCCACTGCGCCACCTAGCTGCCCCTGGAGGTTTTTTTAAATTTAACAAGAGGATATATTCTTATTAGCACTACTTCCACAACAAAACAACTGTCTTGAGATTAATTAGAAAAAAATGTTTGTATGCCCAAAGGCCTATGGCACTGTTCATACCCTTTGACCCAGTGGTACTACTGCTAGGTTTGTATCCCAAAGAGATCATGGAAGAGGGAAAAGGACCCAACATATGCAAAAATATTTATAGCCGCTCTCTTTGTCATGGCAAAGAATAGGAAATCAAGGGAATGCCCATCAAATAGGGAATGGCTAAACAAGTTGTGGTATATGAATGCAATGGAATACTATTGTGCTATAAGAAACGATGAGCAGGAGGAGTTCAGAGAAACCTGGAAGGATTTACATGAACTGATGCTGACTGAGAAGAGCAGAACCAGGAGAACAGTGCACAGTGACAGCAACATTGCAAGATGATCAACTGTGATAGACTTGGCTCTTCTCAGCAGTGCAAGGATCCAAAATAATTTCAAAGAACTCATAATAGAAAATGTTATTAACATCCAGAAAAAAGAACTGTGGATTATAAATGCCGATTGAACCATACTGTTTCTACTTTTGGGCTGTTTTCCCCCCTTCTTTTTTGAGGTTTCTCCTTTGTGCTCTGATCCTTCTTTCACAATATGACAATGCAGAAATATGTTTAATGTGATTGTACATATATAACCTATATCAGATTGCTTTCTGTCTTGGGGAGGAAGGAGGGAAGGGAGGGTGGGAGAAAAATTTGGAACTAAAAATCCTATGAAAACAAATGTTGAAAACTATCCTTACATATAACTGGAAAATAATAAAATACTTTTATTTTTAAAAAATTGTTTGGTAGCACTATTCCTCTTCTAAGGGAAAGAGAGAGTTAACAATGCTTTATGGCACCCTTGCTCTGTGGCCCTGATCCTGGACTTCCATGGACTGGGTTCAATGTGGGAGGAGGCCCTCCCAAATAATAATTCTGGCCTGCTTTGCCTTAACCTAATGTTCTCTGTGGAATATCTTTGACTATAGCTCAATTATAGTTTGTGTCTAATTCTCCCAAGATGTAGATAAAAGAATCTTTAGCTTCACACAACTACTCAAGGTCAGAATGTCTATCATGGATAAGACAAGTCTTTATTGAGTCTCAGATTTATCCCCTGTGCCTATAAGGCGTTATACTATATAATACCATATAATAGTATTCTAGACTCATAGTATTATGCTATGGTTAGGATTCCCTTCAAAAGGGAAACAAATTTGAGGTTGTAATAGAGGAAACCTCTCCCCCATGACAACACTAGGACATGTCCCACTTTCATCTGGCATAGGCATATAGACCTCCAGCATCATGGTGTTACCCTAAGGGTTTGACCTCACCTCCCCCTGCCTCCAAGGAAAGCAAACTTGGGACTCCCTGTGCATTAGATTCAGAGTGTCCAAGTAACTCATGGTAATAGCAGAGGCCATGGTCAGTCTTTTGCCCCTCCATGCTGCTTGTTCCAGCTCCAGGAACCACTTGTGCAATTCTACTCTCCCCAGGAGACTGCTATCATCCAGGAAATACCCATTCTCTCTGTAAAAAGTGGTAGTCCTGGAACTCTCAAGTTTGGGGTTGTTACAAAAGTAATCCTAAGGATGCTGTTTCCTAGGAATTCCTCCATCTCCCTCTAGAAGACAAATTCCAAAACTTGCAGTTCAGGACCTCTCTTCCCATACTCTTTGGTTGAAAACCTATGCAATTCCACTAGCCACTAACAGTTTCATGGTTAGGGTAGAGGATTTTCCCCTTATTATAGGCTCACTATTAGTTTTACTGAGCTCTGATGTATTGCTGAAAAGGGAAAAGGGGCAAAAAGGACAACAAAAAAGGTCACTTGCAACTGGCCTTCCTTTTTATAAGTTCTGTATGGGGGGGGTGGTTCTATCCCACAGAAGTCTCTGCTAACCCAATTCATCCACAGATGATAGATAGATGGTCAGATAGATTGATAGATAAAGCATTTATTGAGTGCTCACTTTGTCCCAGGCACTGCTAGAAATTCTATATATAAATTCAAGCAAACAAGATAGTCTTTGTACCTAAGGAGCTTACATTCTTCTTCTCTCTTTTTTTTTTTTTTAGAATTTAATTTTTCCCTAATTACATGTAAAAACAATTTAAAAACTTTGTGAGGAGCTTGCATTCTAATTGGATAAGACAAAACATAAAGGGGAACTGAAAAGGGAGGAAGTAAGAGGTAGGAAGACAGAAGGGAGATACTTGTGTGAGGGGCCAGGAAGCCAGTATGGAAAAAGAGCAGACAAGAAGGTGAGACTAAGCAGGTTGGCTAGGCTTCCTTATGATGAGATATAATCCACTACTTGATAAGAAAAATCAGTTTTACCTCCACAGTATCTCCTCATCTCCATTCAAACAGTCATCACCCTAGTTTAGGTTCTTATCATCTCTAGCTTGGACTATTGTAAATAGCCTCCTTTTTTTTCCCTTTCTTTTTTTTTTTTTTTTTGCAGGGCAATTGGGGTTAAGTGACTTGCCCAGGGTCAAACAGCTAGTGTCAAGTGTCTGAGGTCGGATTTGAACTCAGGTCCTCCTTACTCTAGGGCCGGTGCTCTAATTAGCCTCCTAATTGAGCTTTCTGCATACATCCTTTTCTCTCTCCAATTCATCCTCTATGGAGCTAACAAATTAGTACTTTTAAAGCCCTTGTCTGACTGTTACTTCCGTGTTTAAGAAGCTTCATTGCTTTTTTTTTTTGTCTCTCCCAGGATAAAATATAAACTCTTCTTGGCTCATCATTTAAAATCCTTCATAATCTGGTTCCATTCTATTGAATTATAATTAAGATTGGCTGCTTCATACAAAGTAGACAAAGGGAGGCTGTTACATTACTAAAGACAGTGGTCTGAGGCAAAGGAATTCCTGCATTGACATGCACACACCAATCACATACAAGTCTGGACAGAGGTACATTCAGGTTGGCACAGCATATTTAACACTACTTTGCTCTTCTCTGTGAAAATTTACCAGTCACGTTTGGCTACCACTGCTTGCTTAGGTGTCCCTTTTCTTCTTCTTCAACAGAGCACAGAAGACACCAAGCCCCACAAATCTTCACCATGTCCTGTTCAGTGCTTATCCATGTTCTCCCATGGATCTTCCTCACAAAGAATTGGCCTAAAATATTGGGAATTCTCCTTTAAGTCTTTTTACACTTTGCCAGTACTAGTGCAACATTTAGGCTGTCTGTTTATTAACTCCAGTCTCCACTGAAGCTTACCTACATTCTAACCCTGAACAGGAGCCCCTTCTCAAAAAGACATTTATTCAAGTTCTCTTTACATTACTAGTATCAGGTGCCTATTGTTCAGGTCCCTTGGCTAGGTCCTGTACCACCCTGACCAGCTAGATTTTGGGGCTTAGTTTCTAAACCTCTGAGATCCTGTATCTCAGGCCTTTGTTTTCCTGTCTCCTAATGTGGGTTCCTCTGTATTTGAATTCCTGTCTCTTTTCTCTTTGGACCTATCATACCTTTCTGACATGTCTAGACTTCATCTCCATTCTGACTAACATGTTACCTTCCAAATCTGCTCAGCCCCTCTCTCTTGCCTCTAGACCTCACCATTCCTTACCAAACAATCTAGTGAGAATCCTTCTCTTTGTCCTTCCTCAGCAAGCGCCATCTAAGTGTCACTTGGGATTTCTCATCCTTGACTACTCTGCCTGGCTTAGTTTTGAGAGTGATACAGTGCAAACAGAGACCCAGCCATTAGCATTTCCTCTATTAGACAACCTTCCTAATGAATTTCTGTGGTGATATTTACCTCTTCAAAAGCCTTAATTGGCTCTCAAGAACCTAAAAAATAGTATTGATTCCTTAATCTAGCATTTAAAGGTCTCCAGAATTTAGTTTCTACCTACCTTTTCTGCCTCATCTCTCACTGTTTGCCTTCACTTTCTCTATGGTATTCAAAGACTTTATAGTGTACTATTGGGGGAGAGGCAGGAGGGTATATGTATAATAAAAAGCATATTAAAATAGACATCATCAATGTTGCATCTGCCCTGCCCATTTTTCATCCTCTCAGTGTGGTATAATGAGAAGAGCATTTGAAGCCAGAAGATCAGAGTGAAAATATTAACTATTTCATAGTAACTTTTTAACCTTTGTAAGTCACTTAATATCTCTGTCTCAATGTCCTCCTCCTTAAAAGGAAGGGGTTAGATTAGACGGCTTCTCAGGTCTGCTCCAGCTTTAAGTTTTGATCCTATTTGTTCCTATGGACAACAGGAAGATCAAAGCAGTCGATACTTATATGAATTAATTCAGACTATTCATTGGAAGGTCAAATACTGGAGCTGAAGCTGAAATACTTTGGCCACATAACGAGAGGACAGGATTCACTGGAAAAGATCCTGATGTTGGGAAGACTGAAGCCAAAAGGAGAAAGGGATGGCAGAGGATGAGATGAATAGATAGTGGAAACAGTATTCATGAGAGTGGACAGACTTCAGGAGATATTTGGAATATAGAAGGGCCTGGCATGCTATGGTCCATGGGGTCATGGGGAAGAGTCTGGCATGACTGAACAACAAGAAGCCAAAGAGGATACCTTACTTTGAAGTAGAAGCATTTGATCAAACAGTTATGGCAAAATAAAGAACAAGATCTTCCTTTTACACACAGGAGTACATTTTTCCCACTGGTTGCCTTTGACTAATGGGGAGGGGACACATTCAGGGAACATATATGCTGGGGAACATGTATGACCAGGGAAACTCTTGCCTCCAGTACTATAGAGTCACTGATGTTTCCTGATGACATCATCAGGCTGCTCTCTACTGAGATGCCCTATTTCTTGCTGTTGGGCACTTCTACTGAGCTGTTCCTGCTGCTAGTTTTCTAAAGTCTACTGTCTTTTTCTTCTCTTTTCTAGAGGTATAATTATTCATAACATTTATCATAGTTTTTAAGTCTTTCACAGTCATTTTCCTCTAAATGTTATAATAATAACTAGCACTTTAAGGTTTGCAAAGTACTATTATCTCATTTTATCCTCAATAATGCTGAGTAGGTGCTACCACTGCCACCATTTTTCTTTTTTTGTGGGGCAATGAGGGTTAAGTGACTTGCCCAAGGTCACACAGCTAGTAAGTGTCAAGTGTCTGAGGCTGCCTTTGAACTCAGGTCCTCCTGAGGGGCCGGCGCTTTATCCACTGCGCCACCTAGCTGCCCCTGCCACCATTTTTCAAATGAGGAAACTGAGGCAAATAGAGATTGAATGAGTTGCCTATAGTAACACAACTAGCATGTGTCTGAGCAGGAATTTGACCTCAGGTCTTCCTGATTCCAGGCCCAGTGCTCTATCAACTGTGAAATCATTCTTCTGATTTTGTTCAATTTCCTCTGCTTCAGTTCATCCAAGGTCTCCCAAAGTCCTCTTAATCTACCACTTTCATAATTTCTTGTAGTGTAATAATTTTCATTGCATTCATAGACTATAATTTACTTCATTATGCTCTAATTGATGGGTATCCACTTTCCAAATTCTTTTGCTACAAAGATTTTTTGTACTTATGAATTTTCCCTTTTCCTCTGATGCCTTTGGGTATAATACTAGTAGTGCTGTTCCCAGGTCAAAAGATATGCAAACCGCCCATCAATTGGGGAATGGCTGGACAAGTTGTGGTATATGAATACAATGGAATACTATTGTGCTGTAAGAAATGATGAGCAAGAGGAGTTCAGAGAAACCTGGAGGGTCTTGTGTGAACTGATGATGAGTGAGATGAGCAGAACCAGAAGAACATTGTACACAGTATCATCAACATTGAGTGTTGATCTACTGTGATGGACTATATTCTTCTCACCAATGCAATGGCACAGAAGAGTTCCAGGGAACTTGTGATGGAAGAGGATCTCCAAATCCAAGGAAAAAAAAAAAACTGCGGAGTATAGATACTGAATGAACCATACTATTTCTTTTGTTTTTGATGCTGTTATTTTTTTCTGTTTTGAGGTTTTTCATCATTGCTCTGATTTTTTCTTTTATAACATGACTAATGCAGAAATATGTTTAATGTTATTATGTGTGTATATATATATATATAAAACCTATATCAGATTACCTGCTGTCTAGGGGAGGGGGGAGGGAGGGGAGGGAGGGAGAAAAATCTGAAATTGTAAAGCTTGTATAAACAAAAGTTGAGAACTATCTTTACATCTAATGGAAAAAAATAAAATACTTTATTAATTAAAAAAAGATATGCAAACTTCAATTATAAAGTACTCTCATGGGAAAAGGTGGGTGTCCTTAGGTATTCCTCAATAAAGAATTACACTATTGCACATAGTACAATTAGAATTAAAGCTGTCTTTTATTTGGCACTAGAGAAAGTGACCTAATGGGAAGTCAAAGACTTCACCCCTCCCCTCCAAAGTGGTTTAGAAACATTCTTCTCCTAGAACAGAAGGAAGGCAAAAGTTTTTATAGAGGATAGATGGAGTGTCCACTTGAAAACAGAAAGTTCCTTTTTGAAGTGGGGTGGGGAAAGCCTGAATGCTTGTCATATTCCTGAGAGTTTAGGGAGATTTTTTTGAAATGATGGTCCAGACATCTGGGGTTATCTCGGTCTCCTAGTTCCAGTCACCTAGCTGTCGCTAATAACAATAATACCCAGTATATACATAGTGCTTTAACTTTTGCCTATAAATATTATTTTAATTTACCTTCACAACAGCCCAGGAAAATATCAAAACTTTTGGGACTGGGCAAAAGCAGTCTCATAGGAAAATGCATACCTCTAAATACTTTCATTGACAAAACAAAGAACAGATTAGTGGCATAGAACTAAAAAAAAAAAAGTAAAAAACCAACAAAATTTTAAAAGCGAATTAAACACTAATAACTTTCTTTTTTTTGGTGGGGCAATGAGGGTTAAATGGCTTGCTCAGGGTCACACAGCTAGTAAGTGTCAAGTGCTGAGGTCACATTTGAACTCAGGTCCTCCTGAATCCAGGGCCAGTGCTCTATCCACTGAGCCACCTAGCTGCCCCCAATAACTTTTTTTTTTTTTAAATTTAGTGAGGCAATTGGGGTTAAGTGACTTGCCCAGGGTCACACAGCTAGTAAGGGTTAAGTGTCCAAGGCCAGATTTAAACTCAGGTACTCCTGACCCCAATAACTTCTTAATTACTACTAATAACCTTTTGTCAGTCTTCATTTGTTCTTGGTATATTTTTGCAGCATGTGATACCATCTATCTCCCTTTCCTCTTTAATAATCTGTTCTCCCTGGTATGACATGGCATTGTTCACTCTTAGTTTTTTTTTGCTTATCTGTCTGACTGCTACTCAGTCTTCTCTGCTAATTAATTTTTTATGATTTTTTTTTTTGGTGAGGCAATTGGGATTAAGTGACTTGCCCAGGGTCACACAGCTAGTAAATTGTCAAGTGTCTGAGGCTGGATTTGAACTCAGGTCCTCCTGACTCCAGGGCCGGTGTTCTATCCACTGCTCCACCTAGCTGCCCCTGCTAATTAATTTTTTAAATTCCCATCCCTTAAGTTTGGATATTTCTCAAAGTTCTTTCCTAGTCACTTCTATATATTCTTTCTGTTGGTGATCTTATTCACTCTTAGGGGCCCACTTACTATATTTTATCTATACTGATGACAAAACTATAAATACAATTCTAATGGCTCCTTTAAATTTCAGTACTGTTGCTCAAAGGGCCTGATGGATATCTTCATTTGGGTTTCCCAGCATTTGCAAAAACTCATTCCATCCCTTCTAAACCTGTTATTTCCCCTCTTGTTTATTTCTCTGAAATATTTTTTATTTTGCACTCACCTGCATATCAATTTGATTGCCAACTCCTACTGTTCTATCTTCATAATATTTGTCACAATTGCTATGTTGTTTGATTAAATGTTATTTTGTTTTTAAATAATGTGGTCTATAAAAAGCAAACCCATTACTCGGGGCTTGGGAGCTATGATTTTGAATGTAAAGAGATCCATATTAAACCTAAAGTAACTTTCTGGGCACCCACAAACTATGTATAATTTTACAGAGGAAGATAGTGGAAGATTATGGGCATTCAAAAAACCCCGGAAAAGTGACTGAAATGAAAACGTCTGTAGAAAATTTGGTCTTTCACAAAGCAGGTACTTAATGTTTGTTGAATAAAATTACATAAATAAATAACAGCTGTTGCTTAGCTTTGACTTCCTCATTTATGTTAAAGAAAAACATATTAATATTCTGTACTGTAGGCACAAGTCTGCTAGAAACAATTTCTATTAATTTGTTATTATTCTAAATTTAAGTATTGTTCTGCTGGAGAGATGTCCAAAGTGACAGAGTCCTCTATACCCTTCAGTATGTCTTTCCCAGAAGACATTTTGAAGTAATATTTATAACAAGATTCTTGAACACAGGAAAATTTCAAGATGATAAATTACACAGCTGACGATAGGGTAAAAACTAATATTTTTTTCTTCATCAATTAGAACAATAGTCACTTAATTTTGGACAACCATTTTCCTAAAACGACTTAATCCTTTGAAGACAACTCACTCCAAAAGGTTCTTTCCCCAGACTTCCTCCTCCTTCCCCCACTCCACTAACCTCCCCTCCCCCCCAAAAAAAACCCAACCCAAAAACAGGTCCAGGAAGTAATCCAGAGACTTCTTCCCTTGGGTCAATATGGTAATCCCTTCGGGGAAAGAGGAAGAAGGACCCTGATCTTAACTAAATATGGAGAATTTCTCATTCAAAATCTGGTTACTACCCTTAATTTAATGTCCTGGGTTTGTTCTTGACCTTTTACACACTTTCCTAAAAGTCAGGGGGTTAGGCCAAAGAGAAAAGGGGGAAAATATTAGTGGAGAATATTCCAAGAATTTTGATTAAGTACTGATAATGTTACCTTCTTTAATTAAGTCTGGCTTTAGAATGGAGAAAGTTATTGCTTAATATTTTGAGTTAGAATAAAAAAATGAGGTTTTAATATGTTTCTATATCTATAACCTGGAGATTAGTATGCCACTTTAAATGACACTATGTCAAAGCAGGTTTTTTTTTTTAAATCTTAATAGTATTTAATTTTTTCCCAGTTAAATGTAAAGATAGTTTTCAACATTTGTTTTTATAAGATTTTGAAATTCTAAATTTTTCTCCCTCCGTCCCTTCCCTCTCCCCTCCCCAAGATGGCAAGCAATCTGATATAGGTTATATATGTACAATCACATTAAACATATTTCTACACTAGTCATGTTGTGAAAGAAGAATCAGAACAAAAGGGGAAAAACCTCAAAAAAGAAAAAAAAACCTACACAAAAAGTAAAAATAGTATGGTTCAATATACAATCAGATTCTAAAGTTCTTTTTCTGGATGTGGAGAGCATCATGAGTCCTTTGCAGGATTTTTTTTTTCAGAATATAAATGAATAATAGGAAGACCTGAGTTCAAATTTCACATTACTTAGCTGAAAGATGCTTAATCTCTCTCAGCCTCAGTTTTCTCAAATATTTCAGTGTTGTAAGAATATAAAAAACACTCACCCATATTGATGAAATATATTAAAATGATTCCTACTGGGCCTAATAATTGCTGCCACACATTCTCCTCATTGCTCATAGAAATTTCCCTTCTCTTTGGATCCTGGTCAAATACTTTGAAATTGCTCCCTTCAGTGATTTATATTGTTAGCTTTTGCTCCTTGCATCCCATGTTAATGACTTATATTAATAGCATTTCAGTTTATACTTCCAAATGATTTGAAAATGGCAGGTAAGAGTTTATATGCGGATATAAAAAAAGGGCAGAAACAAGTCCCTTCCCTCGAGGAGTACATATTCAAATGGAGGAGACAACATGCAAACAGCTTTGTACAAACAGGATGTATAATACAGGATTAATTGGAGATAATCTCAGGAGGGAAGGAATTAGCATTAGAGGGGATTGGGATAGACTTCAAACAAATATTGGGGTTTCAGTTGAGATTTGAAGGAAGTGGTTTAGATGAGAGAGAGAATTCCAGGCATGGGGACAGTCAGTAAAAAATGCAGAGTTGGAACATGGAGTGTTTGAACAAGGAGGCCAGTGTCACTGGCTCCAGTGACCTGAAGGGGAATAAGGCGAGAGAAAAGACAGAAGAGGCCTGGTTACAAAGGACTTTATGGACCAAACACTTGGATTTTATATTCGATTTTGGGGGTAATAGGGAATCACTGGAGTTTCAGTGTGTGTTGGGGGGACAGAGGGGTAAATGTGGTGGGATTACATGACCAGGGCTAAGCTTTAAAAAGTTGACTTTGGCAGCTGAGAAGAGGATGGGTTGGAGGAAGGAAAGACTTGAAGGAGGGAGAAGAACCAGGAAGCTTTTAAAATAGTTTAGGCTTGGAGTCATGAAGGCTTGCACTGGCAAGGTAGCTGGGTCTGGGAAGAAAAAGGGGCGGACATATGCAAGAATATTTAAGAAGGTGGAACTGACCAGAGCTGGCAACTGATTGGATATGAGGAACATCCAGTTTAAGTTGTCCTACAGGCATTGGTAGATTTTAGACTGGAGGTCAGCAGAGGTGTACGACTGGATAAATAAATCTGAGAATTGGCTACATACAGTGGAATCAAATCCTTGAGAAGGGATGGAGGCTCCAGGTGAAATGTTAGGTGGAGGTGGAAAATTGGATGAAGATTCATCGAAGAAGACAGAGAAGCCCACAGAGAGGTAGGAGAAAAGAGACTCTTAGGAAGATCAATTTCAATTTGAAAGCTGAATGGAAAATGGCCTGGAAAGGGGAAAGACTTGAGACTGGGAAACTAATCAGTGCCAGAGTTTTGGAGGGAGGTGATGGGATCCTGTACGAGTAGGGTGTTAAAGAAGAGATGTTAAGAAAGTAAAACTGACAGGACTTGGCAACTGAGGTGACAATGAGGCAAGGTTGTCAGAGTGACTGGGAAAATGATGGTACCCTCAAAAATAATAGGGAAGTTAAGCAGAGGAGAGGAGTGGGAGAGAAGTTTTGGACATGCTGGATGCCCAAGAAGCAGAAACCTGAGACTAGAGATCAGGAAAGGTTAGAACTAGACCTGAGAATCATATGCATAAGATCACCTAGGGAAATAGTATAGAGGGTAGTGCTCAGGAAGGAGCTCTCTGGGAACCTCATGTTAGTAGTCTTGACCTGGATGAAGATTCAGCAAAAGAGACTGAGAAGTGGTCAGATACATAGGAGGATAACTAGGAGAGCTCAATGTTACAAAAGCCTAGAGAGAAGACAGTATTAAGAAGAGGGTTGTAGGGGCAGCTAGATGGCACAGTGGATAGAGCACCGGCCCTGGAGTCAGGAGTACCTGAGTTCAAATCCGGCCTCAGACACTTAACACTTACTAGCTGTGTGACCCTAGGCAAGTCACTTAACCCCAATTGCCTCACTAAAAAAAAAAAAAAAAAGAAGAGGGTTGTAATAGAGGAAGTCATAGGCTGCAGGGAAGTTTAACATGTATAAAGATGGAGAAAAAGCAATTAATGGATCGTTGGTAACTTTAGCCAGAAGGCTAAAAAAAAAAGTTTTAGTGCAAGTGAGGGTTTAAAGACATAGAAGTGTTGGTAGGCATTAGGGAAGGAAGCAGTCATTGGACAGGGGGAAAGAAGTTGAAGATTGTGAGAAAGTGGGGATGATAGGGGCAATTTGTTGAAGACAGAAGGGGATCGCTGGTGCATGTCGAGGGGTTGGCCACCTTTTCATGTGAGACAAGTGGAGGAGATAGTAGATAGTGGCAGAAGACATCAGGATGATGAGAAATGAGAAGTTCTAGAATGTTCAATAGGTAAGGTTCTCGGATAAAAAGGTAGGGGGAAGAGGGAGAAAGTTTAGAAGAGCCAGTGTAATAAGTTGAATAGTGAACCAAGATTGTCTTGTTGCAGAGAGGAAGGATCCAGTTGAGATTATATAACACAAATTTGTAGTGGTCCCAGTCAAATGGGTTTAGTGATTTTTTTTTTTAATTTTTTTGGTGAGGCAATTGGGGTTAAGTGACTTGCCCAGGGTCACACAGCTAGTAAGTGTTAAGTGTCTGAGGCTGGATTTGAACTCAGGTCCTCCTGAATCCAGGGCTGGTGCTCTATCCACTGCCCCATCTAGCTGCCCCTAGTGATTTTTTTTCTCTAACTTTTTCCAGCTAGTGGGAGCAAGGCAAGTGGATGATGGAACTAAACCAAGGCTGTTTTGAAAGAGCAAAATCTGTGATAGGGTAAGGGAAAAACCAAGTTGAACTGTTAAAACCCTGTGGGAAGGAAGAAGCATTTAAATTGTTCTGGGAGTGATGGCTTGGGAAAGAACCGAGGGTCAGATGGAAGGAGAGCACTGAAGACAGATTAAGAATCTCTAAATGGGAGAAGAGGGTGGAATGACAATAGTCTCAGATAAAGGATTGCTTTCAGTCTTCCAATTTTGTAACTTTAGCATTATGCTCGATTTCTCCCTCTCTCCTCATCATACTTTTCTAATTAGTTGTCAAATCTTGCCATTTCAGTCTTCAGGATTATCTCTTTTCTGTTCCCTTTATTTCTACTCAAAAGTTCAGGCCCTTATTACCTCTCCTTTATATTATTATTTTAAAAAAATGTCAATTAGTTTTTATCAAAGGAGCTAGTTAATTATGTCAGGTAGTCCAGCTTTTGATGTAAAACATGTATGTATTAAGCATTTTTCATGTGCCAGGCAAAGTGCTAAACTCTGGGGATACAATTACAGCTATCCAAAAAGCTAAATCCCTGCCTTCCCGGAGGTTACATTCTAATGTGGGAAGATAATCCATGCTAATTTGTTTTTTTTTGGTGAGGCAATTGGGGTTAAGTGACTTGCCCAGGGTCACACAGCTAGTAAGTGTTAAGTGTCTGAGGCTGGATTTGAACTCAGGTCCTCCTGACTCCAGGGCCGGTGAAGATAATCCATAAAACCGAGCTGAAGGAAGTTGGGGAAGTGATACCTGGGCATAGATAGTAGAGAGCTCTCCGGAGTATGAAGCCTGGCTGGTCTTGGCCATTTCTTAAAATGAAGGCTCTGGGGAGAAGAGGGCTGAATCTGTAGGAGAGGGCAGACAAAGTATGGTGGCAGACAGGTTTGAAAATATTTATCATAACTGGTATCAATTTCCCTGCCATGACTGCTCCACAGATGATGATAAAGGGCTGATTTGCATATGGTGCTTTATGCACATCATCTAATTTGACCTTCATAATGTATCCCTATGAGACGAGTAGTGCAACAATTACTGTCATTTTACAGATGAGGAAATTGGGGAGGTGAAGTGACTTGTTCAATAGTGCAAAACAAGTAAATACTAAGTCAGCTCAAACCCATATCTTCTGAACTTAAATTGAATGCCAGAAAAAGTTAAATTCCCAATAACTAGTCATTCTGTGGATATAAACACTTATGTTTACCATGTACTAAATACTTGGGAGAAAAAGAAAGTTAAGACAGTCCCTGCTCTCACAACCTAATGGGGGGAAAACAATATAGAAACAATTCTATACAAATACTTAAGAGAGAAGGGCTCTAGAATTTAGGGTGATCCCCCTTAATTTCTGAGAAAGGTGGGATTTGTACCTAGGACTTAAAAGAAAGCAGGGGGGAGAGAGAGTTCAGAGTGTCTTCCTGGAACAGCCAGGCAACAGCCTGGCAGCCAGTGCCACTGGATCAAAGAATACATGGGTTAGGGACAGCGAGGTGGTGCAGTGGATAGAGCACCAGCCCTGGATTCAGGAGTACCTGAGTTCAAATCCGGCCTCAGGCACTTGACATTTACTAGCTGTGTGACCCTGGGCAAATTACTTAACCCCAAAACAAAACAAAACAAAAAAACACAAAGAATACATGGGTTAGTGGGAAGGGTAAGGTATACTAGATTTAATACATGGCTCAAAAAATTTTACTTTCAGAACAAGAGTACTGAACAGTAATTGAATTAAAATCAGTTTGTTTCTATTACTGAAGCATAAAACTATGTAAATTTAATATTTTCTTTCAGTGAGCTTTTAATATATAATGGTATTTATTAGTGGTGACTTTTATTTAAACAGAAACTTCAACTTCCCTAAAAATATTTCGTGCTTTCTTTTTGTAGAGAGATTATTCTTGGGAATCAATCATTTAAATTTTTTTTAATAATGAAGGTGGGTAACATGCTTTATCATCTGTCTTCCGGGATACATGGTTGATCATTGCATTGATCTGGGTACTTTTTTCAAAAAGTTTTTCAAAAGCATTTTTCTTTACAGTGTTTTTGTCCTTGTACAAAATGTTCCCCTAGTTCTGCTCACTGCTCTACAACAGTGCAAACCCAAGGATTCTATGAAATCTCTTGCCTTTGTCATTTTTTTATAATGGAATAATTATTGTCTTTGCTGGGCACCCTCTTAGATTTTTTTGTGCTTTCCTTTTTGTCTTGAATTAAGCATTGCTTGTCACATAGTTTAATCCCTTTCAGGATCTGGATGGTTATTTTGCTTGGGGCTATTCTCTCCACAGCATTATCCTCCCTCTAAACCCTGCTTAATTTAGATTATTGTAACCGTCTCTTTGTCTCAGCCTCAAATTTCTTCCCCTTTTTCGTCCATACTTTTACATTGCAAAGTGATTTTTTTAAAGTATCTTTGGTCGTCACTTCCCTACATTCCATTCCATAGACTTCCTATTACCTTTATTTAGGTTAAATATAAACTTCTTTAACTTCTAACACTCCAAGCCACCTTTCTTTTTCAACGTCATTGAAAGTTAATTATCCTCCTCCCCCAAGTCGCCTCTCTGTTCACTTCCCTGGTCTCCATTCACAGGGAATGCCTGGACTGCACTCCCTCCTCAGGTCAGCCTCAGACTCTTCTTCCCTTCATTTAAGAAGCAAGTACAAACCACTCTGTATGAAGCCTTTTCTGAAATACTCCACTAAGTGCTCGGTGCTCTTTGCGCTTCTCCATTAGAGACTAAGTACCTTGGGGTTAGGGATTGTTTTCAATCCTTTATCCCATAGTCCTGGCATCGTGCCCAGCAAACATGATTTTTCTATTTCCCTTAATTGGCAATTTCTCATCGTCTCCAAAGTGTCAAAAGGTGTCAAAAGGACACCTCCCTCACACCCTTCTTCCAGGCAATCACCAAGATCCATTTCATTCATGGTATAATAACAAGAGAGACTTACTTGGACCTTGAGTAAGGTACTTAACCTCTGAGCCTCCGTTCCCTCAAACATTTTTTTCAACTGTCTACTGAATTTTTCCATATCTTTTTGTTTCAGGCACTTATTACTTTACAGCTGAAATACTTCATTTTGTAAATATCCTTCTCTTCCCCTACTCATCCCCAGGAGTAATTGTTGGAGGCATAGCGGCTCTAAGCACCACCCTGTTTTGCTGTAGGCACTTCAAAGCTCCATACTGCCCCCAAGACTGATGTTCCCTTACATAAGTAAATCTGTTCCCAAGTTCGCCTACCTCCCCACCATGGAGTTTATTTTCCTGCATTTGCTCACAGGTGCTCTCTAAGGGCTTGGGATACCAATTTCCTCCAATCTATTTCGAGTGTGTGGCTACGTAGTGGGGCTGATGAATTGGAGAAAGTGAAACTCCTAAGGAGCTTAGGGGATTGGGAGAGAACTAGACTTAAGCGCAGAAAACGAGAAACTGGGTTAGAGTGAAAGATACAAGCTGTCTCCCTCCCTTACCATAGCCCCCGCCCCGCCTCTCGCGCAGGCGCTCCATCACCCTACAACTATTCGAATGCGTGTGTGTGCGCGCGCGCGCGCGCCTGGTGACGCCGCTGGCAGTCCCTCCTCCTGCTCTGCGGCGGCGGCGTCTGGGGGCGGCGTCAGCGTCGGCCCAGGCTTGGGCGATTGGAAGGGAGGGCAAGAGGGAGGGAGGAGGCGCCATGGCCGCCGCTATCACCGACATGGCCGACCTGGAGGAGCTCTCCCGCCTCAGTCCTCTGCCCCCCGGCAGTCCCGATCTCACGACGCGGAGCCGGGCCGGGCCCTCTGGAGGAGAGGAGGAAGAAGAGGAAGATGAGGAAGAAGAGGAGACGGAGGCGCAGGCGGTGGCAGAGCTGCTGCTGAACGGCGACGGCGGGGGTGGGGGCGGCGGCGGCGGCGGCGGCGGCGGTGGTGGTGGTGGGGGCGAGGCGGAGACGATGTCTGAGCCGAGCCCAGAGAGCGCCAGCCAGGCCGGGGAAGACGAGGACGAGGAGGAAGAGGAGGAGGAGGACGAGAGCAGCAGTAGCAGCGGGGGAGGCGAGGAAGAGAGCAGCGCCGAGAGCCTGGTGGGCAGCGGCAGCAGCAGCGACGAGACCCGCTCCCTCAGCCCCGGTGCTGCCAGCAGCAGCAGCGGCGATGGAGACGGCAAGGAGGGCCTGGAAGAGCCCAAGGGACCGCGGGGCGGCCAGGGCAGCTGCGGCGGCGGAGGCGGCGGCGGCGGCGGGGGCGGCGGCGGCAGCAGCAGCAGCAGCGTTGTCTCCAGCGCCGGGGACGAGGGCTACGGCACCGGGGGAGGCGGAAGCAGCGCTACCTCGGCGGGTAGGAGAGGCAGCCTGGAGGTGTCCTCAGACGGGGAGCCCCTGAGCCGCATGGACTCGGAGGACAGGTCAGTGCCATCCCGCCCCCCTCCCTGGAGGCCGGGGTGGACTTCTCCGGCCCTCCCAGGGAAGTCTCCTATGGGTCGGCGATCTCAGTACCCCGCCCCTCCGGAGGGCCGCCGCTGCGGATCGGCGGCCAACTCTCAAACCAATTTTTTCCTCCCATCCTTTTCCCCGCCCCGTTTTTTTTCTCCTGGTTCCCCCCCAACAGTCCCAGAGAGGGAGCGAGAGAGACCCAAAGTCTGACCTAACTCGGAAACCCGCCGCCCGCAGAGGCTGCCCGAGGCGGTCTGCCGAGAGGCCGCGGTCCGTCCGATCACGCCCAAGGTTAGCTTCAACCATGTTCACGAACAGTTGTCAGAAGTATAATTGACAAGTGTTTTCCAACATGGCTGGTCTAGCCCGGCTGCCACCACCACACAACTTCCTCGTCCGGGGAAGAGCCTTGGCTCTCTATTCCTTTTTTAAATCTAGAAAGATTTTTGGGTTTTGTTTAGTGAAGTGAACAAAGTTTCTTAATTCAGTCCTGGAACAACGTGGTACCAGGACATTTTCTAATATGTTTATTTTTTCCCCTTTATTTACATGTGTTTTGCTGGAATGTGGGAGAAGCAGAACTTTTCTTAAGATTTCCTGGTTGAGTGACCAGGAAATAAGTTAAATGGGATTCTTATAGTCCATAATGGTCATTCAGATACTTTTAGGAGGGAAAAAAAGCGGGAGGGGGACGGTTTGCAATTTTGTTCCTAACTGTGCACTTGGAAGGCACAGAGCTGTGCAATAAATTTAACTGATTTTTTTTGACTGTACCAAATATCAGCAGTCCAATAATGAAATCTTTCCTTATAAACTTTTAAAACACAGTGTCCTGATTGCAGTTGACACATAAAGCACAAGGCTTGTTGCCATGTGGCGCAGAGGCCTTGTGTGAATTTTCTCGTTTGGTAATATTTGTATCCCAGTCACAAAACAATTAAGTGCCATAAATATAGAGATTTCATTGCTTCTTCTATGGAGATGATGCTTTTGAAAAAAAATTGCCATTTTTGTTAACTTGATTGCTTTTCATATATCTGACATAATATGCTGCTCCAGGTTAACGATCTGTTAATTGGATTTTAATTTGTAGTAGAATTTCAGTAAGATTGGTAGTGGGATGCAGCCAAAGCAGTCAAGAACCATTGGGTTAAATAAGATTGGTAGCATTAATATTTACTAAAATTAAGTCGTGTAATACTTCCTGGGGAAGAATGCAAATGTTTAGTGATCATAATTGCCCAAGTTTATTTGGTAAATACTTTGTTACAGATAAACATGCCAAAGTTTACAGTATTTTGATAAAGCCATCTAAGCTTGTTTGACATTTCTTTTAATGCTTAGTGTAGTAACAATCTTTAGAAGATGGCTGGATGCAAGGTATAGCTTTAGTAAGAATTCAGTACTGGGGAATCTTATTAAGAATGTGTTCTACCTAAACAGAACACTTTAGGCCTCATGCTCTCTCTCCTTACAGTAATCAGAACATTTGTTTATTTAATCATCTCCTAAGGGCAGCATGGTATATATTACTTTTGAGTGATAGACTTGGAATCTGGAAGGATGAATACCACTTCAAACATTTAACAGTTCAGTAACCACCAACCCACCCATCCCCCTCCCAAACAGACCACTTATCTTTCAACCTCAGTTTCTTCATCAGTAAAATGGGGATAATAGCATCTATCTTGTATTGTCATGAAGATCAGATGAGTACTTCATAAGCCATAAAGTGCCATTAGTTTAATGTTGACCTGTTCATTTTATGAATTCAGAAAAGTGGGAAAAGTAAAGATATATTTGCAGCTCTCTGTGTAGCCTGCACTAGGATTTTAAAGACAAGTATAATTATCCTAAAACAATAATTGTAAGTTTTTGGAAACCACCCTTTCAAGCTATTCTCTGGCATGTAATCATTCAAAAAATGGAACTTAATGAAAAGCCATAATGAGTTTATGCCTTTTAGGGGAAGTTTTTATTGTTTAACCCCCAGACAACCTAACTGTTACCTTTTGTTGACTTGGAACAATTTGTGTATATTACCTAAATTCGGAAATATGTTTCTTGCAAATTATGATACTAATCTGGAGAACAAAGGTGTTTTATATATAGTTTGACTTCATATTAGTAATTTTGGGGGGCAGGGGAAAGAACCTGATTACATGTAACCTTTTATGCTATGTTTACAATTTTTGCCAAGGTTTGGCAAGAAACTTTTCATCAGATATTTAATGTGGAAGTTGCCCGGAATGATCAGATATTCCTTTCATGGATGAGGTGGGACTTGGAACTGGGACTTGAAAATTGTAAGCTTTGGATGTTCAAGAGGAGAAATAGTTGATTAGCAGGAGAAACAAGCAGCAGCATGCCCCATGCTAGTTAGATATGGGGTGGACTTACCTGGCTAGACTTGAAATGCTCTTATGGAAGAGGAGGAGGAGGAGTTAAATATGAAATAATAGTTTGAGCATTGATATTAACTTCATGAAGTTTAAATTGCATCCTTTAAAAAAAACTAGCAAGGTGTAATGGTACAGTTAAAATTGGTTGCAACCCCATTTCTATTTAACTTTACCCATTGTACTTTGGGTCATTTGTCTAAATTTGTTTGACTTTGTCAGCTGTGTCAGAATTACATTTATTTCTTAAAAGGCAGTTTGAAGCCAGTTTGTGGCAGACCTAAAATAAAGGATAAAGATTTGAATATGTTAGAATCAATTTTCCTTTTTGGAATAGGGGAATGGTGAGAGTGAATTTCAAAAGATGCAGGATGAATTGGAGATGTTCGGTTCTGTATATAATTTTAAGAAAAAAGATAATTGAGGCATGAGCCAATTAAATTTTATTCACCTGAGAGAGTTCCAGAGGTATATAAATTCTAGCCTCATTTTCTTGTCCCTAGGCAATTTTACTACATGAATGAATTAACCCTCATTTATGGAGAATATTTTCTATTCTAGCATCCTCCCTTTTTCCTTCCACCTCTATTTACTTGCAGTTATAATTTATTAAGTGTTTGCAAATAGGAGTGTGGTACTTTGAATTTAGCTAAAGGAATGAAAGCCCTTTTTGTAACATCTTTTGTATCAATGTCATAAAGGTCCAGGAGATGGAGATTCTTTTCTTTCAAAGCTGTAAAATGAGGTTCCTCCACCTAGCCTGAATTTTGTCCTCCTTCAGTTGAAATTGGAGAAAAGACAAGATTTTGTGAATCCCTGTTTGCAATTATTAATTTTAACTTGCTGCATTTTATTTAACATTTCACAAATGTTTTCCATTATCCAAAGTGATAAAAATCAAGGAAAATTATTTCAATGGAAGATAGGAAATTTCAAGTTTTATGGGTACATGGTAGAGGCATTGTGACTTAGTGGATAAAGATTGCAGTCAGGGAGAATTGGGTGGGTATAAATTCTGCCTCTGATATATATTGGCTCTATGCCAGTGGTGGGTAAGCCATTTAAATTTTCACTGCCTGGGCAACTTTTTAAGGCTAAAATTTGCAAAGAAGGTTCCTGTCTCAATATAAACTTTTTACTGGTAGATCCCTGGACCACTGAAATCATAGGTCCAGTTTAAAAAAAAGTGAGTAGGCCTAGTTAATTTTACGCTTTTACTTGGTGGCACAATATCCAGTAAATTTTGAGCTAAAAGATTACTAAAGTGTTATGTTCTCAAAGATTTTTTTTTGAGATTTTGTTTGTTGTCCACATGGAAACACCATGCATGCCAAACGTGAATTTATTTTCCATTTTATTTAAGTTATTTGTTTTCAGTATAGATTCAGCATGGACTCAAGGCTATCAGTTTCATAAAAACTTGCCTCAGCTTGTGATTCTGTCAGTCTGTTAGAACCCAGGGTTACCTCTGGCATAAGATATCAGAGTAGGATTTTGTGAAGACACTGAAAATATGCTGCTGGTTTTTTTTAAAAACAGATTTTTCTCTAGTTTGAGATTCTCAGTTCATAAAGGGCAGAGACATTTTCTTCAGTACACAGGGTAATGCCATGAGGGAAGCTTTTCTTTTTTTTTTTTCCTACATTCTTAATGATGGCAAAATCAATTTAACATTGGTTTAACTAATTTTTACTATTTGAGAAGCAGGAAGCAAGATAAACTTTTATTGCTGTTAGGAATAGTAAAAATCAAGTTGTAAACTGAGGAACTTGAAGCCAGAAAAAGAAGCATTTGCAATATCTTAATGTTACAGAATGAAATATTTTTAAATCATTTCTGGATATGGATACAAGACTGGTATTTCAAATGATGATAAAAATCCAAGGTATGCTAACTTTTGTTTATGAAAGTGTTTTCCAAATAAGTTTGCAGGAGTCCAGTCACATACCTAGTTCCTTTCCTAATGAGTAGCACATATTTGTGGAACAGTGATTTTTCTTTTTTGGGCCAACCTGTGATTTCATCCATCTGGGAAACTCCTAGTATGGAAACTCATAATTCTGCAGAATGACACCAAAAGATTAAAGGACTTCTCTGTGGTTACATAGCTAGTATGTTTCAGATGCTGAACTTGAACCCAGGTCCAGATTTTCTTGACTTGAAATCTAGCCTTCAATCTAGTATACCACATGATCTTTCTGTTGATCAGCAATATGTAACAAAGAGATCAAATAGTACTTGAGACAAGTATAATTTTATTTCACTGTCTTAACTAACAACTATTACTTCTATGATTGACAGAAGTAGCACAGCAGTCACTGTCAAGGAATTTACAGTTTGGTTGTGGAGACAAAGTCTAGTAGAGTAGTAGAGGCTGGTTCTTTCTCTTCCATTCAGTAGGGAAAGATGTGGGTGGGCAAGGTTTGGATAGGTGATTTTTGTGGTATTTTGGGCACCACACCAAAAATAATTTAGGAATGTTAATGAAGTATATTTATAGAAGTGTGTTTAAAAATCTAAATGTGGGTTCTAATCTGCCCCCCCCCCCAGTTTTGGGGGGAAACTGGCTAAAATCACTAATAAAATTCACCAAGAGTTTTTAGGCTTTTAAGGGTTTATTAAAAGATATAGGGGCAGCTAGATAGCGCAGTGGTTAAAGCACCGGCCCTGAATTCAGGAGTACCTGAGTTCAAATCCGGCCTCAGACACTTGACACTTACTAGCTGTGTGACCCTGGGCAAGTCACTTAACCCCCATTGCCTGCAAAAAAAACCAAAAAAGAAAAAGATATAAGATAGTAAAGAGAGAAAGATAATGAACAGATTGCTTATAGCATGGAAATCCTAGCCTTCCTAACAGCCCACGTGAAGTCCTGCCACCAAACCAAAAGAGGAAGCAGCCTTCCACCAGCGTCCCTTCCTACTTTTGTGTCCTCCTCCCAGAAATGGGAGGCTCTTCAAGTTGGTTGGCTGAGAGCAGTCTACTAAATCGATCAAGTCAGACTCCTGGGTGTCTACCCTGTTTGTGGGATCAGATCGGGGTGGGTATAGGGGTCAGGCAGTAACAAAGATAGTTTCTCAACTTAATATTTTTATACAAGAAAGGTCTCTTTTCTGACTAATTAGACCGGTCTTTATTCACTTCCAGGGGTCTAAGTCTGTGATTGAGGAAGCAAGGTAGTCCTCCTTAGAGATCATTAAGCATCCTTTTTGGTTGAGGGGTCAAAAAAAAGCTTGAGAAAGGGAAGGGTAGATTCATTCCATGGCTACTTTGTAAATTCTGGACCTGTTCTTAAGACCATGACTGAGAAACTTGCCTTGAGCCAGTGGACTTAAGTTATCCTCTTCATTCTTTAGGTGAGGGTCTGCTGGACTCAAGACAACCAAAATAAAGGAAAAATATATCAAATACCTCTCTTACCTCTGATTAGCAATTCTTAAGTGTGACAAAATAAAAAAAAACAGGTTTATATTCACTCTGGTCTTTCTATTCGCTTTGAAGTTTTGTTCACTTTTTGATAAATCTAGATTGCATGAATGCTGGGGTTAAAATATTCAGTGTGGGGCAGCTAGGTGGTGCAGTGGATAGAGCATTGGCTCTGGATTCAGGAGGACCTGAGTTCAAATGTGGCTTCAGACCCTTGACACTTACTAGCTGTTTGACCCTGGGCAAGTCACTTAACCCCAATTGCCTCACAAAACAAAACAAAACAAAATATTCACAGTTGCAAAATACAGTTGAAATTCCAGTAAAGGCAATTTTAACTATTGACCAATGGTAAAAGGCTCATTAGAAAGTATTTATCTTGGACAAAGTTGACCCTACCATAAGAGTGTTCAAATGCTTTTGAGTTTTTAAAAGAAGGGTATGTAGATATTGATTTCAGTGCATTTTGACTCTTTCAATTATATACATAGAATTATCGCATTTAAGAACAAAAGGGGTTATTAGCGCAATGCCTGGCACAGTAGGCACTTGAATAAGGTCCTTTTAGTTTGGTATTCCTCCTATATTTTGTGGCCTCTTTGTTTGCAAGTCACTAGGATTACATGAGTCTTCCATCTCAAGGAGCTCATGATCTATTATGCAGAAAGAC
This sequence comes from Dromiciops gliroides, assembly GCF_019393635.1. Taxonomy (NCBI): domain Eukaryota; kingdom Metazoa; phylum Chordata; class Mammalia; order Microbiotheria; family Microbiotheriidae; genus Dromiciops; species Dromiciops gliroides. The sequence continues at coordinate 182,624,642 of NC_057865.1, read as the reverse complement.
TCATAATTTTGTTAAGAAAGACTTATGATTTTGTTAATGTGGATAGTGTATTCATTCATTTGGCCAGGAAAATAGTTGTGAACCTGAGGATCACCCCTTGTAAACACAAACTTGACTGATCCTGTAATTGACAAGTTGTTTCCAGGCCTATCCCAGGAAACTCTTCTCAGCTATTGGCATAGCTTTTGAGAACCCAAGGTTACCTTTGCCACTCATTGGCTTGATGGATTGCAGAGAAGGGACAAGTAGACAATAATACATGGTAGAATATGATGTATTTGGTTTATAATTTTAAATGACATTCAGATTTTTCAGTTTATATTTCTAATAGCTAAACAAGATCAGCTTTCACCATCAGTTAAATGGGAATCAACCTCCCAGGATTTGTGTAATTTAAGATTCTAAATGTGGATTCTAATGTGTTCCCCCAGTTTGGGGGAAACTGACTAAAAATCACTGATAAAACGAGTTTAGGTTTTTAAGGGTTTATTGGAAAATAGAAAGAAAAAGATTGAGAACAGAATTCTAACAGTCTGGCATTCCTATCTTTCCTCAAATCTCCTGTGAAGTCCTCTGCCGCCACCACCATCAAGTCCGGAAGCCAAAAGGCCCGCGCTCTCTGCGCAGGCTCCCTTTCCTCCTTCCTGTCTCCTCCCAGACCATAGGAGGCTCCTCCAGTTGATTGGCTGGTAGACTTGATAGACAGCACCCATGAGCAAGCGTCATTTCCTGACGCCAAGGAAAAGCCACAATGCCTCTGAGGCATTTTCCTCATGGTGGAGCTCTCCACAGCAAGTCTCCAGTAGGTGGCGTCATTCCAATCATTACAGATTGTTGTAAGGATAAAATGATAGTTTCTGTAAAGTGCTACATAAATGCTTGCTATTGCTGCTGCTGTAGTACTTGCCTCCTAAGATTTTTGTCAAAAAGACAAATGAATTAAAAATAAACTTCAATGAATTCCTTGAGTACCACCACTTCAAAATAGATCCATTCAAGGTGTTAATTATATTAATGGTTGGCATTCTTTCTGTGTACCAACAAATGATTACCTCCATGTCATTGTAGTACTTTTTTCACAGATGAATGATTGCTTGCATACCATTTCAGAGTTTTAATACATTTTTATTGAAGATTTAAAAAATTTAACCATGTCATTCTTAATTCTGTCCTACATGTAGTGATGCAGAATGAAGCAGAGCTAAGAAAATGAGTCATATTGACTACAACATTGTAAATGGAAAGAAACATAAAATTAAATTAAAAGTAAAGTCACTTGTTCTCTGACCTTTGAACAAGCCACAGTCAGCCTAAGTTTTCCCAATTGTAAAATTAGTATAATAGTACCTACATCTCATTGCTTGTCTTTCATTTTCTAAGAGGACCAAGGACCTGTTTGAAGCAGACACTCTCTTAACTCATTGACAGGTTCGGTTACCTTCGATGTGGTTTAGCCCATCTGTCAAGGAGGTTTGCCTGTTCATGCTGCAGGAGACAGAAAAGTAGCCCTGAAAAGGGTTCAGCCAGCCCACACACCAAAGCCTCCCAGGGTTGTTGGGAAGATCAGATAAAATATTTGCAAAGTGCTCGGCACAGTGCCTGGCACATAGTAGGGGTACATAATAAATGCTTCTTCCCTTCCCTGCCCCCTATTTATTATTTTTTGTGTGAATAGTTGTTTGCATGATGTATCTGTGCCCCATAGACTGTGAGCTCCTTGAGGTCTTTTGCCTTTCATATTCCCAGTGCTTAGCAGTAGCACTGTACTGCTGTAATCACTTGACTGGCTGATCTGGACCTGTTAAAATGATTTTAATCATAGGAAATTCTCCATCCATAGAGATAAGAGTAGATAAATATATAAATATAAATTACAAGGTAATTTAGCTGGTGTTAGAGCTAGTTCTCCACTATAACAAAAGAAAAAAGAAATTGATCAGTAAAACTGATCTAAAAATAGGTCTTATGTACTACATTGGTGGACTCCCCACTTCTGCAGAGGTGAACTAAGTGTGGGGGCTATCTTCTCATCTATCTCTTTGAAGACATACTTTTTTCTTTGTTATTTTTGCAATATGTGCTTTTGACCTTTTGGTGGTGTTGTTTCCTTGGCTCTGTCTGCTTCATTCTACCTGTAGATTTTTACAAGATTCATCATGCTGCATTCTGAGACCATAGTAATTGCATTCATGTACAATGTTGTCTTTAGGCATTCCCCAATTGGTGGGTATCTACTTTGCTTCCAATTCTTTGCTGCTACAAGAGGTATGGCTATAAAAACAAAAATTAAAAAAAAACCACAAGAGGTATGGCTATAAAATGTTTAGTATATATGGGGACTTCTTGGGATAGAAGTCTGATAGGACATGGTCATTTTTAGTCACTTTGTTTGCAAAACTCCAAAATTACTTTCCAAAATGGTTGTACCACTTCACAGTTCCACTAGCAATACACTAGCATTCCTATCTTCCATTAACACCTCCAGCATTGGCAGTTCCATTTTTGGGGTCATCTTTGCCAAATTTGCAGGGCTGTTTATTGATTTGGATTTTTTTTTTTTGCGAGGCAATTGGGGTTAAGCGACTTGCCCAGTGTCACACAGCTAGTAAGTGTCAAGTGTCTGAGGCTGGATTTGAACTCAGGTCCTCCTGAATCCAGGGCCACTGGGCCACCTAGCTGCCCCTGGAATATTCTTTTTATGTTGTGTAAGAAGTTGGTGTTAAACCCAATTTCTGCTAGATTGCTTTCCAATTTTACCAGCATTTTTTAAATAAAAAGGAATTCTTTACTAAGTAAACATGTTTTCTAGTTAAACACTGAGTTATTGAGTTTGTTTTTGATTCTCACTTATATCTAGTCTATTTTATTCATATGACTTTCTTTTAAAGGAATACCAGATGGTTTTGATGACTTGTGCTTTATAATAGTTTTGGAAGTGCAATTCCCCACCTAATTCCTTTATATTCTTGATTTCTAGTATCTGGTACAGTACCACAGTCAGATCATCAAGATAGTTATTCTTGTTGGCCTTTTCCAGGTCAGAAAACAGACCTTTTTGTTGGCCTTTTCCTAATTGATGTTGTCTTTTTGGGGTATCATGTTTTTGGGTTTTTGTTTTCCTTGCATTTTGTCTGAATATAGGTTATATTTGACTCTCATTCTGGTTTTGGTTTTTGGGTTTTTTTTGCGGGGCAGTTGGGGTTAAGTGACTTGCCAAGGGTCACACAGCTAGTAAGTGTTAAGTGGATAGAGCCGGTGCTCTATCCACTGCGCCACCCAGCTACCCCCTTGACTCTCATTCTGACTTGACTAAAGCTTGGGTGTTGCTGTATCTGAATTTTTAAGCCTGCTAGTTTCTCCTGCAGTTGCAGCACTGGTAATAGTCTTTCGCTGAAAATATATTGGAAGAGTGTAAGAAACTTGCTTCTTTCTTTAACTCTTCTTCCTGCCCCCCTTGTCAACTGCCCATGGTAAAAGAGGAGTAATGAATGCTTCTCAGAGATGTTAAAATACTTGTTATTGGCCACATGTGGGAGGTGGTATTTGAATCTAGGTCTCCAGCTACTTATTCTACTATAATACCATATTGCCTCTATGTAATAAGTAGCTAGCATTTGTTAAATGCTTTAAGGTTTCCAAGACTTTCTAGATATTCTCCTTGATCCTTAAAACAATATTGTGATTTAAGTATTACAGGTTTATAAAGTCCCAGGGTATTAGAGCACCAGACTAAGAATCAGGAAAACTAATGAGTTCAAATCCAGTCTTAGACACAGGGTGACCCTGGGTAAGTCATTTAGCCCCTCACAGCTGTAAAATGAGCTAGAGAAGGAATGGCAAACCATTGTAGTCAGTAACCTTGCCAAGAAAACCCCAAGTGGGGTCACAAAGGGTTAGACTGAAAAACAACTCCCGATCATCACAGACTGTGAAATTGTTTTCTTTTTGTCTGTGTGATAAGTTCTTTTTTTTTTCCCCCATAACAAAGACTGTATGCTTTTCAGTAATCTCCTTAGCTCTCTTTTTCTTTACATTCTCTCTTGGAGAGTTTTTCTTGTCCCATGTTTTTCCATGCTTTCCATTGGTTTGTTACCTATGTAAATTGATTGCCACATCTGTATATTCAGTCCTGGGGCAGCTAGGTGGTACAGTGGATAAGCACTGGCTCTGGAATCAGGAGGACCTGAGTTCAAGTTTCATCTCAAACCTACTAGCTGTGTGACCCTGGGCAAGTCACTTAAGCCCAGTTGCTTTAAAATTTAAAGCAAAATATAAAGAGCCATCTCAAGTCCTGATATTTTGCCACTGGATCCAGATGGCTCTGGAGAGGTTGGTGACCTTGCACAGCCCTCCCTCACTTAAATCCAGTTCACTCACTGCAAGTCATGATATCACCCTGATGTCACCGTCCCCTTTGAGCATGAAGAACACACAACAAACAAAACATGTTCAGTCCGAACTTTGCCCCTGAGCTCCATCCATGCATTTGCAATTTTTGATCTGTTTGGTCACTCAGCTATTCCTTTGGCATCACAAATAGAACATATTCAAGCTCTTGATGTTTATCTCTACTTCCTTACAGTACCAAGCATCAGCTTCTTCCATAACTGGCACAGTGGACAAAACAATGAAGTTGCAGTTGAAGATTTTAGTTTGAATCCCACTTACTAGTTTGAATTAACAGCTTTAGTTTCCTCATCTCAAAAAATGAGAATACCCATTTCTCTTAAAGTTTTACAGGATTATTATGAGGGTCAACTGAGATAAATGTATCAACTATTTTCTACTTCCCAACTCCTTAAAACTCCATCCTTCTGAGTGTTTAATATACTTTTGGAATGGTTCACTTTTTGAATTAGTGAGGTTTCATGATATCTGAGAAATACCATTCTGAAAATACTTTATTCTAAAGGAATTGCAAAGCTATTGTATACCCTCCCTTATTTTGAAGATACTTTATTGATAGCTGTTTTTTTAACATTTATCCCCAGTATATCCTTCCCTCTTCTCCTCTCAGAGCCATCCTATATAGGAAAAGTATTTTTTAAACAGAAAAAAATGAGCACATCTGTTCAATACATTGAAAACGTCCAGTAACCCATAACACTTGTGGACCTCCCACTTCCAAAAAAAGGGTACATTAGGAACCAGTCACGTTTGATGTATAATTCTGTTACATTCACTTTTGATTTGTGTATAGTTCTTTTTACTTTGTTGACATTGTGAATATTGTTTTCTTGGTTCTGCTTATTTCACTATTCATGGAGATCTTTCCATGCTTCTTTGTATTCACATATAATTTCTTACAGGGTGGTAATAATCCATTACATTACAACTGTGTGCCACAGTTTGTTTAGCCATTCCCCAACCAGTGGGCATATGTCTACTTTGTTTCCAGTTCTTTTCTATCACAAAAAGTGACTTGCCGTCTTTATACCCCAGGCCTATACTTTGGATCTGCCTTTTCTGTCATGGACTTTGGTGGTCCTCTTTATTTGCTAATGCTATTTTTAGCATTTTAAAAATTATCAGTTCTGAATTCTCTTGCCCCTCTATCACCCTTTGAAGGCAAGTGATATATCAGTTAAATATGTGAAGTCACGCAACTAAGTCTTTTCATTATCACTCCTCACCCAAGTAGTTGCTGAGTATTGTTAGTGCTTCCTGAGCAGCATCTTTCACATCCATTCTTTTTCTCATTCATACCACAACCACTTGTTTGGACTATTTTAATATCTTCCTAATTATTCCTGCTTTTAGCTTCTCCCCTCTCATTTATCCTTCATAACATTGCCGGTGTTTTTTTTTTTAACCTGAAATTCAGCTCCGTTCTTGTCATTCTTCTGGTGAAAAGTGCAAAAAGCTTAATTGACTTTCTATTGACTTTGTGATATGTTTAGGCCTTTCTAAGCCTTCATAGATTCCCAACCTTTTTTTCCTGGATTATTATACTTTCCTTCCTTTTTCCCTCTTATTCCATCCAGACTCTTATTACATTAATGGTTGGCATTCTTGCTATGTACTATTAACATTACACCAATCACCACAATACCTTTATTCAGGCTGATCCTCTTCTCCCTATGCCTAGAATGTTCTTTTCTCATCTTTGTCACTTGGCACCTATGTCTTTGAGCACTCAACTCATGCCATGAGGCATTTTCTGATTTTTTTTTTGCCTGTATCCAGCTAGAATTAGTAAAACGCGAACTTTGAGAGCAGGGACTGTTTCTGTTTTTCTTAGGTACTTACCTATTTGTCTATTTGCAGATATGTGAATAGTTTTTGAAGGATTTTTGTTTTACATTTAATTCAATTCAGCAAATTCTTTCTTATTGCTAAGGTAGGGGTATACAAAGAAAGTCCCTTAGGGAGCTTATAATTACACCTAGAGTTCCTAGGATACCAATGTGGTATTGGGTTTACTAGATAAGTTAGAGGGGTGGCATAAGTTCCTACTATGTAATTTTAATCTAGTTCTATACCCCATTTTGTAGATGAGAAAACAGGCCTTTTAGAGATTGAATAACTAAACATAGGTTATACCTCTACTCATTATTCTCCAGTTCTTTTTTTATACTACGCCAATCTAGACATGGGTACTTATGTAATTAAAGAGTAATATGAGGAAGGTGGTAAAGCTGGTAAAAACATCTAGTTAAAATTTGTAGATAACATGGAAGCATTGACTTAATAAACAAGAAACATAATTAAGTAAGATTTGGTGTCATTCCATGGAATTTAAAGGGAACAAACAGAAAATTAGCTGAAGTTGTTTCCTATCTCCATAATCACATGAATCACAAAATGTCTTCTATGCCCTTTCTTGCTTAATTTCTACCTTTCCCTGCCCCACCCTTATGAAGGAAGAGGAGTAGTAAATGAAGCAGGCCTATCTAACCATTTGACCTTGTGCTTCCCATCTCATATTGCATTTGCTTGTCTTCAAATCTCCAGTCATTTTTTGGGGGGGAGAGAGGAGTAGCACTTTGTCATACCTTTCTTATCCCAGTGATAAGAACCCCTATACATCCGAATTTCCGTCTTTACCAGTTTCTTTTCAATTCTTTGAAATACTGTACTTGGCTTCAGCTCAACTTCCAGCCTCAGTTGGGAAGAGAAATGGAGCATACTCTATATATCATGACTTGACTCCTGTAGAGTATGATTCAAACCCCATTCCCCTCCTCCATTTTCAGCACCCTCAAACCTCTGATAACTGACATTGCTCTTGTATAGGTCCTCATCACCTTATGCTTGGACTGTCTTTTGCCTTTATATTTTGCCTTTGTCCCCAGTGCTTAGCACAATGTAGGTGCTGATTGGTGTAAGACATTTAAAAAGTAAATTTCGATTCATATAGAATGTCATGGTTAAGATATAGAAATTCAGGTTGTAATATTAGTTAATTATAGGATGTCTGCATTTTTGTATTTCTACAAATTTTTCTTTTCTTTTTTACAGCATAAGCAGTACTATAATGGATGTAGACAGCACAATTTCCAGTGGGCGTTCAACTCCTGCAATGATGAATGGACAAGGAAGCACTACTTCTTCAAGCAAAAACATTGCCTATAACTGTTGTTGGGACCAGTGTCAGACTTGCTTCAACTCTAGTCCAGATCTGGCAGATCACATTCGTTCCATACATGTAGATGGTCAGCGAGGAGGGGTTGGTTTTATTCCATTTTCTTCTCTCAAATCCTTAGCTACCCTATTTGAATTATTTTATAATTTGGAATTGCTACCTAGCATTTCTGTTTAAATTTGTAGAAATTTTGTTTCTATTTTATCATACACATCATTTTTCTTTATTGGAAATGCATTTGTATTACTATATGAATATCATTTTACTTAATAATATTTTAAACCAGTTTCTTCAGTATAGCTAAAAAGCAAGAGGGAAAAGTCTGAATATATTAATTTTAATAGTATAGCAGTATTTTGTTATTGCGTGCTGGGTTTCATTTTATCTTTTTCAAGTAAAAGATTTTGCCACTTTTGCTTTGTTTTTCAGGCTTACTTATATTTAAAATATATTTTATTGATGACTTTTGAAACCATCACAATGATTTCTGGGGAGAAAAACAAAATACCCTGTGACAAAAACAACTGTCAAACTAAAACATCCAATAGTGATCACATATATAAAACATTCTCTCCTGGTGATCTCGTTTGCTATGTATTATTCTTAGAACTCTTTTCTATCAATTCGTATAACTCTTTCTTGCACGCAAATAATCATTATCTTCATATAGTCATTTTTAATCATTCTGCAAATGATAGTCATCCATTGGATCATTTATCAGCTATTGCAAGAAATGATGATTATTTTGGTATTTATTGGGCCTTTTGTCTTTGTCTTAGATATTTTATATACTTGGGAATAATATCGCTGGTTCAAAGGGTATGAATAATTTAGTCACTTTTCTTGTAATTCTACACTAATATTCAGACTGGTTTATTCATAGTTGAGCCAGCAGTGCAAACAGGGTATGCCTGACTTCCTAGGGTCCGGTCCCTCTGACATCAACTCATTTTGCAATCTTTATACTAATTTGCATGGTACAAAATTTTTTTTACAAATTTTGAAAGTTTTAAGGTAACAAGGTTTCCTCATAAACAAAGATAGCACCAATAGAAAAATTAGCAAGAGCTTTATAAAATTCTAGCCCTGTATGCTTTGAGTTAGAAACATCCCTATTATACATTGGAATATTTGTAGCAGTTCTTTTTGAGATAGCAAAGTAGATGCCCATCAATTAGGAAATAGCTAAGCAAGTTGTGATACATGAATATAATTGAATATTGTGTTATAAGAAATGATAAATAATGATGAATACAGACAAGTGTGGAAAGATCTATGTGTAGTGATGCAGGATGAAGTAGGCAGACCCAATGACTATAAATAGAAAAGCATAACCACTCCCCAAAATCTTGTGATTGCTACAAAATTTCACTTTGAATTAAAAAAATTTTTTTTATATCATCTTTTCAGAAAATGATCTTCCTTCCCTGTGTTCCCCTTGAAAAAGGGACACGGTTAACTGCACAATGAACTGAAATTAACCAACAAAATCTGACTCTCTCTCTCTCTCTCTCTCTCTCTCTATATATATATATATAAAAATAACCCTGCCCCTGCAAACAAGGGATGTAATTGTGTTTTTCAGTTCTTCTCAGAGGCCAAACTTAGCCATTATTATAGCTTTTTTCTTTCCATTTACAGTGAGATATTTACATTGTTTTCATAGTTTTGCTTACTTCAGTTTGCATCAGATCAAATTTCTTTCAATCATGCCTTTAACTTCAATTCATGTTTTGTAATGTCATGAACCAAAGAATTACAGAATACCCTGTAATTAACCTCAGTTGACAACTAATAGTTGAGGGATATCTTGTTAGAAATAAACCTTAGTTCATTAACGAGTACCAGAAATATTTTAGTGGTTCAGAGTGCATATATAATAGGGAAATCTGTTAACCAAGGCTAAGGACAATTATAACAACTAAATTCTTGGGTCTGTGCTTCTGTGCATGACTGGGTTTCAAACACTAGCAAAAGTTTTGACTGATTTAAAAGTAGCTTTCTGTCCAGTTATGTATTCTGAGTTGTCCACGCTGTACAAGCAGGTTTTTTTTCTCTCTTGAGAAACTTAGTGTGTGGTGTTCCTTCTTTTGCTATTTTGTTTGTCTTAAGCTTTGTTTCTCACTTACTCTTTTGTAGCTTCTCTTCCTTGGTTGGTTTCTTTTTCTTTTGTAGGATGGTGTCTGAAGATTTGAAGCAGACCAACCACCCCATGTTGATATTCCTATTTTACTACTTTTAAATCTTTGAGAAATAGTCATAGTGTATTTTTGGATATAATCATCTTGAGGAAGTCTCTAAGGTCTTAGGTTATACTTCCACAACAATATCTTTTGTAAGAAATCAAAATATTTAATTGTGGTCAGAATTAGACAAATTCCACATTTGTATCTGTTTTTAAGCAGGGAATTGTCTCATTCGTGAGGGTGGTGAAATATGCACTTTATACATAGCTTTAAAATTAATTTGTTTTAAAAATGAGAATACTTTAAAAAATGTTAATTTTTTCACTTGTATCTTGCAAAGGAATAGGCCTTTATTTGCATCTGACAATTTTTAGAACAAAGAGTCTAGTTCATCCCTTTCCATTACTTTAGGTGGAATTTTACTTTCCCAATATATTTTTGTATAATTTTACTGCAAAAAGTCATGTTAATACAACATAATGGATTGATATCTAGCTGTGTAGCCGGGAAATTTCTGCAATAATGGATTATCTTTTCCACATGTGTAAATTGTTCTGCTGAAGTAGTACATTTCATTTATATTACTGGTGGATAAATTTTATTGCTTTAGTAGTTTAACTCAATTTCCTGATGTGCAGTTAGATTCTCTGTTAGGTTGCATTAAATTCTTTTGCACTGGTTTTATTAAAAATAATCCTACATAAAAATGTCACATACATACTTACAGTGTGCAGTGTTAGTGATGAAAAAGGGGTTCATCTTTTTGTACTGTCACACAAACAAGCCCATATAAATTATGCACACTTTCAAATAAATACACTGGTACATTTGTTCAAGGAGATTGACCAAAGTGAAGGAGAATAAGACTGCCCTTGGTTCCCAGTTTTGTACCAGCCTTCTTCATCTTGGGCATTCTGGAGAAGATCCTTGAAGGTAAGGTACTACTAAGGAACAAGCCTGTGCTTTAAAAAAAAAAAGTAAGGTTTTCTGATTCTCAAGAATGCTGAGCTAGCCCTTAAAATTTTGAGATCGCAGCTTTTTAGATATGGTTTGAAGGGACTTTAGTACAAAACATTCTTTAAAAGAGCTAATATATATTTGTTGTACTACCTTAGGATTAAAAACAATTTCTTATCACAAAAAATGGTGTTTGAGTATTTCCTCAACATTTGATTATCTCTTCCTTAACTTGTCCCAACATTACTCAACATTTATGTAGTCCATAACAGTTTACAAAGCACTTTCCTCCCAGTGTTCTTGTGAGAATGTGTAATTGTTATTATCCTTTTAGAAATAAGAATTTTAAGTGGATTACCTAAGGTCATTTAACTAGAAAAATGTCAAACTATGACTTCCAACTGGGGGCCTTTCGTTCCATGCTAGTTTTCTTTTACGTATCACTACTTCATCACTGTGTGATTAGATTTATGCAGTATAATGTCTTATAACATTTAGCTTGTCTCCACATTCATAAAATCAGACTGTCAGGATTAAGTCTGTTTTTCGATTGCTAAAGCTCACTTAGGATTGTAGGAGCAACTCTTAACTTTTCATATCCTTGGGTTTTTTTTGTATGTTTTTGTTTTTTTTTGGTGAGGCAGTTGGGGTTAAGTGACTTGCCCACGGTCACACAGCTAGTAAGTGTCAAGTGTTTGAGGCCGAATTTGAACTCAGGGCCAGTGTTCTATCCACTGCGCCACCTAGCTGCCTTTTGGTAACTTTTAGAATGGCCTGGGGACAGTGAGAAGATATGACATGTGACAAGGCTTGTGTATGTTATACTCTCAGATTCTAGAGCTTCCTTGAACAGGATGTCCGGTATGAATGTCAAATACAGCATGTGTAAAACAATTTAGTATCTTCCCCCTAACTTTATCTTCTCATCTTCTTTATTACTGTTCAAGATAGCAGTCATCTCAGTCATGTGTTTTCACAGTATCTCATGCCCTCTTCTCTACTTATGGGTAGCACTCTAAAAGATAAGGGCCATAATTAGAGTGCTACCCATATCTTTTGCTTGTACTACTGCAGTAGTAGCCTTCTAACTGATGTCTTTTCAAGTCTTCCTCTTCCAAACCATTTTCCAAATGCCATTTCACCTACCAGCGCCACCTTGTTAGCTATCAGTGGCTTCCTATAGCAAATATAGCAAAGTCCCCTTCCTTTTTTGTATACACTTCATCGTTCATGAATTCTGTAATGTAGTTGCTATAGCAGACTGTTGGCTTTTATACTGTACCTCATCTTCAGTTTGGGGGCCTTTTTTCACTGATTGTCTCCCTTGCCTGAATTTTTTTGTGAGGGTTAAATGACTTGCCCAAGGTCACTTAGCTAGTGTCAAGTGTATGAGGCCTGATTTGAACTCAGGTCCTCCTGAATCCAGAGCCGGTGCTTTATCCACTGTGCCACCTAACTGTCCCCTGCCTGAAATACTTTTATCCATCACCTCCCCTTTTGTTTCCCCTGATTTCCTTTAAGACTGACCTCAAATCCTACTTTAATCAAGAGGCTTTCTAGTCTTTCACCTATTAGTATCTTTCCCCTTGAATTACCTTCCATCTATCTATATCTTTTATGTACCTAGTTATTATGTACCTGTTATCTCCCCCTTTAGAATGTACCATTCTTGAGAGCAGGTGTTGGATTTTGTTTGGTATTATAAAAGTTTTATATTTCCAGTCTTTCACAGTGCCTGTCCACTGTGCCATGTTGACTCTTTGTCATAGATGATCTTAAGATTGATTTGTGTGTGTATAAAATTTGTGTAGTGGTTATGTTACATTATATATTATAAGCCACTACATATACATATACATTTATTATGTGTAAACAGTTTAAAGCTAATCCTCCACCCTGCCAAGGAAAAAGATAATCTTTTGATAGGCTTAATTTTATCATTATGCCTAGTGGTAGATAGGAAATGTCTCCAGTTCCTTGGAGTACCAACATCCTCTGGGGTTGGACCAGGGCCTACTCCTACTGAGGGGAAAAGGGAAGCTGGAGGAAACTAAAACATTATCTCCAAGTGGGTTTCTTAGAATGATTTACTTAGAGACTAAGGTAAAATATCACCTGAAAATGGGAATACTTTCTGTCTTATTTAACAGCAGAGCTGTTATCACTTCTATACATGAATAAGAAAGTGCTTTGTAAACTTTTTGTAAACAGTTTTTAAAATGTATATTAGATAATGAAATTTCTCTGTCATGGGGAAGTATTTCTGATATGGAACTGGCTATATTTCATTAGTTTTTTAAATCCTAGGTTAAACTCAGTTTTAAAATATTTTTGAAGACCAAATTCATATACAGTGGCTTTATATTCAAAAGTCATCTGTCTTAAAATCCCACTTTGGTTAAGACCAGCCTGCCTACTTTATTTTATTTTATTTTAATTTTTAATTTTTTTTTTTTGGTGAGGCAATGAGGGTTAAGTGACTTGCCCAGGGTCACACAGCTAGTAAGTCTCAAGTGTCTGAGGCTGGATTTGAACTCAAGTCCTCCTGAATCCAGGGCCAGTGCTTTATCTACTGTGCCACCTAGCTGCCCCCATAGCCTGCCTACTTTAATATGAAATCTTCAGCATAAAGAAAAATGGCTTTGAATTAGGGTTTTATAAGTGTTTTTAGAACTTTGCATTTTTTGATTGCTTTTTTTTTTAAAATAGGGAAGATTCTAAATAGGAACTATTACCATAGTTATTCTAAGCTTTGGCTAGAAGGAAAGGGGAAACATTACTATTTGTGGCCATAAGATTGATCTGGGATCATCGATATTCTCATCTGTATGTAACTAACCAAAGATGACTTTTTAAAAAGTTTAACTACTATACAATAACATGCCATTTAGTGTTTTTCCTTTCAAATTGATTTTAAAAGCAAGAATTCATTTTGAAAATGTCAGATCATGCTAGGTTTGACTTTAAAATACTGTAGTAGATAGAATTGAAGGGTTCCCATTGCTTTTTGAATTGATTTACTCATTAAATGGATTGTGACAAAACTTGAAAAAGATCCATATGAGGTTCACTTCCCCCCGCCATGAGTTGTTTTCCAAAAATTGGGTTAAGAGAATGTCTCCTTTTGTCTAGAATGGATTAAATAATGCTGTTTGTCAACTTATGCCAAGAGCTATTTACAACTGGAGTAGAACTCTTATGTTTTAGCAGTCATTCATAATTTCACATGATCCAATGCAAACACAATTATGTACAATAAAAACTAGTTAAAGCTTAAAAGTTGGTTGTTTTAATAGTGTCATTTATATATTAAAATGTATATGTGTGTATGCATGCATACATACAATGCACATACAATGTGTGTGCATGCCTATATCTCATTGTTGCCCTTTGATTAGACACAGAGATGAAATAAATAATGAACACATTATTGTCTGAATTAATGTATGAAAACAATATTGGTATTTTTTTTTTTACCAAAAGTAGGTTTCATTTTATTGGTATCTTTTTTTTCCCCCAAAAAGTAGGTTTCATTAAAATAAATTGGTTCCTTCTGTTAGTGGTAATTTTTTACTTCTTTAGATTTAAACTGGTTTAACTAATTATCGAACCTTTCACCTGGAAACCTCAGTTGGACATATAAAACCTATAGAGGGCGCTTTATGGAGGAAGTTTTAATTTCTATAGCTACTTTTCCCATATGACCTAGTAAACCTATTCTTGAAAAGGCTAGAACTTAGTCTTCCCTTCAGTCGACTTATTTCTTTAGTTCTCTCCAAAGTAAAAATTTTTGAGCAAATATAATTATTTTTGAAAGTTTGCTTGTTAGGCATTACCTGTCTTTATTTGAAAGCTCTTTGGTTTGAAATTTTGTTCCCTTTGTTCTGTGCTTTTTACTTGTATTCTGTTCTTAATATACAAAGTGATAGAATTTTATGTGCTTTGAAGTATGGCTCTAATAATTTCATCTTTTAGATAAAAGAACAGTGCTTAAATCCTCTGAAAGTAGTAATTATAATGGATTCATACTTTATTGCTGATGTTGAAGAGCATTCTTTTGATTTTAAATTTCAGAAACAGTGAATTTTTTTTTGTGTCTCACTGAGTAAGATTGAAATGGGATGTTGAGGCTTTTCTGTATTACAGAATGTTTGTTGGACAATTAAAAACCCAGTCATACTCAGGTTGCTTATACCCAAGAATGTAAATAGATTGTAATAGCCAAAGAATAAAAATTGTCCATGCTAATAACTTTTGCAATCATAATTTGCAACTTTATATTGTAGGGAAAAAAGTCAGTTTTTGCTTCCTTTCATTCACAGTCAAGATTAGTGAGAATATTTTTTAGTGAAAAACTAATTAAGAATAAAATATGCTTCTAAGAACAGTTTTTATAGAAAAGCTACACATTTTAATCAGTTACCAGCTTTTTATTTAGAGCTTTCAGACATCTTTGAAGCCAAGAAAATGTTTAAATGTTTATTCCATCTGCCTGAAATGATTGTTTATTTGTAATATTTTGTTTACATGGAATTCTCTCTTTATCTTAGAAAATGTTATAATTTTCTTTTATAAAATTTTCTTTAAAATGACCAATTAACATTTTGCTGGTTTTATATGCAGTAAGTCAAACTAATTTATACAAAAAGAATTAACTTGAAAAAGCAAATCAACTTAATGGTTGCCAATTAATTATGTATTTTGTGGGGAGGATACATGTTAACCAACCTCTTTTTTCCCTTTTAATGATGTTTTATTCTTCAATGATGAGTACATTTGGAAAAGAAGCAAATAAACTTAGGCTATCTTCTAAATAGCATCTACAAATTTGCTTAAAACTTTTATTATATATGCTGTAGTCATTATTACTTGACATTTAAAAATTTGGCATCTGAAAAGTTTACCATTTTAAAGTTGTATCATTCACGGATTTTTAAATGATTTAAAAGTAGTTATGGAAAATGTTTTTGAGCTGAAAAATGAAATCAAAGAATGTTGAAATTTTTATGGGAGAATTAATGGGAATTTTGTTCTTGACAGGTATTTGTTTGCCTATGGAAAGGTTGTAAAGTATATAACACTCCTTCAACCAGTCAAAGTTGGTTACAAAGACATATGCTGACACACAGTGGAGACAAACCTTTCAAGGTAAAAAGTTTTTGCAACTTAAATTTGTATTGCTTATTTTTTTATTTTTATTGCTTATTAATGAACAGTTTGTTTCAGAATAATTGCTGAGGAAGAAAACTCTCTAGAGATTGACTTTTGCCCTAAGATACACTGTCAGAGGAAGAGTTAGAATTTAGGTCTCCCAGTTCCATTGTTCATTCTTGTTTATAGCATGCTTCTTACTGAATGTTTAAATGTATCTCACATGAGTATTTCCTGCAAAAATGCAAATTTTAAGGTATATGTATCAAAGTATCTTATGTAACTCTTGTCCATACCCTTCCATAAGTTTGTTGAAGGGGGTCCACTGGGTGTTTGAGGTGAATATACCAGGGGAGTACATGGATGGTATATCATTTCCTTTTTTAATTTTTATTTATTTATTCATTTAATTCTTGTTTAGAATTTTATTTTCCAAATTACATGTAAAAGCAAATTTTGACATCAATTTTTTAAAAACTTTGTTCAAACTTCTTCCTCCCTTCTCCCCCCCCCCCCCCCCCAAGAACTCAAGCAATTCAAGGTAAGTTATGCATGAGTAGTCATGGAAAACATCTCTACATTAGCTAGGTTGTGAGAGAAAAAACAGATAAAAACAAGACTTCAGATTAAGAAGTCTCCCCCCCCCCCAAAAAAAAAATTTCAGTCTGTTTTCAGATACCATCAGTTCTTTCTCTGTAGGTGTATTGCAATTTTCATAAGTCATTCAGAGTTATATTGGATCATTGCCTTGCTGGAAATACCCACGTGCTTCCCAGCAGATCATCTTACACTATTGCTGTTATTTTGTATATAGTACATTTCTCTCTGCCTCAGTTCATGTGGGTCTTTCCAGGTTTTTCTGATAGCTTCCAGTTCATCATAATTTCTATAATAGTACCTTAAACATGACAAAGAATTTCCTTCACAATAGCCCAGGAGAGTAGGTACCATATGTTTTGTCATTGTAGTCAATCATCATAACTATTTCCCTCCATCCTATTCCCTTCCAACGATATTTACTCTATTTCCTATCTTATTTTGCCCTATTCCTCAAGTGTTTTGCTACTGACTGCCCCCTCCTCAGCTCTATCCTCCCTTCCTCCCTTCATTCACCCTTCCCTCCTTATCCTCTTCCCCTCCTACTTAGATTACTCCTCCCAATTGGGTGTGTATGTTTTTCCCTCCTTGAGCCCACTCTGAGGTTAAGGTCTTTGTGCTAATTCTGTTTTCTTAAATTTTTCTTCTTCCCTCCTCAGCTCTCCCTATGAAATCAAGCAATTCAATATATGTCATATTTGTGCTGTTATGCAGAACATCTTCACCTTCCTGGAAAGTGTTTTGCTTTTTACACCTCCCTCCCCCAAACTTCCCTTCCCTCCTTCCCCTCTTCTCCCACCCCTCCCTTGTGTCCTTCCCCACCCACTTTTCCACAGGGCAAAAATGTATTACCATGCCCACTTGAATATGTATGTTATTCCCTCTTTTGAGCCAATTCTGATGATAGTAAGGTTCACTCACTGCCCTATTCCTTCCCCTTCTTCCTCTCCCCATTCCACCTCCCCTTGCCCCTCCCCCAATCTATTCCTCCTTCCCCTCAACCCTATTTTAAAGATGTCATCATGGGTTAGCTAGGTGGCACAGTGGACAAAGCACCAGCCCTGGACCCAGGAGGCCCAGAGCCCAAATCCGGCCCCAGACATAGGACACCCCACCCTGTTTGCCCCACAAAGAACAAGGATAAAAAAAAAAAATGAGTGCTTTACAGACATCATCCCTTCATATTCAGTTCAGACTTGTGTCTTCTGTGTATTCCTTACTGAGAGTTCTTATGAGTTGGAAATACTATCTTATGTAAGAATGTAAACAGTTTAACCTTTTAATGTCCCTCATGGTTTCTTTTTCCTGTTTATCTTTTTATGCTTCTCCAGGGTCTTGTATTTGAAAGTCAGATTTTCTATTCAGTTCAGGTCTTTTCACATTGAAATCCCATTTTTTTTCCTCTGAAAGATTATACACAGTTTTTCTGGGTACGTGATTCTTGGCTTTAGGCCTAGTTACTTTTACTTTGCCCTCTGGAATATCATATTCCATGCCCTCTGGTCCTTTAATGTAGGTGCTGCTAGATCTTGTTTTATCCTTATTGTAGCCCCACAGTATTTGAATTCCTTTTTTCTAGCTGCTTGCAGTATTTTCTCCTTGACCTGGGAGCTCTGGAATTTGGCTATAATATTCTTGGAGGTTTTCCTTTTGGGATCTCTTTCAGGGGGTGATCAGTAGATTCTTTCAATTTCTATTTTAGCTTCTGCTTCTAGAATATCAAGGCAGTTTTCCCTTACAATTTCTTGGAATATGATGTCTAGGCTCTTATTATGGTCATGGTTTTCAGGTAGGTAGTCCAATGATTTTCAAATTATCTCTCCTGGATTTATTTTCCAGGTTAGCTGTTTTTCCAAGGAGATATTTCACATTGCCCTCTTATTTTTTCATTCAATTGGATTTGCTTTACTGTGTCTTGATTTCTCATAAGGTCACTAGCTTCCATTCAATCCTAATTCTTGGGCAGTTATTTTCTTCAGACAGCTTTTTTTTTTTTGGCAGGGCAATGAGGGTTAAGTGACTTGCCCAGGGTCACACAGCTAGTTAAGTGTCAAGTGTCTGAGGCTGGATTAGAACTCAGGTCCTCCTGAATCCAAGGCCAGTGCTTTATCCACTGCACCATCTAGCTGCCCCTAGACAGCTTTTTAATCTCCTTTTCCATTTGACTTTTCAAGTTGTGACTTTTTTTCTCATAACTTTCCTGCATCACTCTCATTTCTCTTTCCATTCTTTCCTCCCTCTCTCTAAATCTTCTATCTCTCCTACATTCTCTTTAAAGTCACTTTTGAGAGCTTCCATGGCCTGAGACCAGTTCATATTTTTCTTGGAAGCTTTGGATGTAGGGGCCTTGAGGTTGTTATCTTCTTCCGGGGGTGCACCTCAATCTTCTTTGTTGCTAAAGAAACTTTCTATAGTTCTAAACTTTCTTTGCTTGCTTATCTTGCCATCTTTTACTTGACTTTTAACTCCCTAGTGGGGGCCCTGCTTCTAGGCTACACTACTGTCCCCAGCTTTAGAGGGTCCTAGGTGTTTTGGTTTGAGGGAGGGCAGGTTTTTCTCTCACCTGGCCTGTTCTCTGGTCCGGAGATAACCTTAAGCCTACTTACTAAACAACCAGCAAAGCTTTCTATGGTGTGGTTCTTAGCTTGGAGCAGCCTGTACCCCATCTCTTCCAGGGCCTCCCACCACTCAGGATTTCTTCTTGATTCCCTGCTGGGGAGGGACAGCCGAATTCTTCCCTAGGTCCTGCTGACACCCCTGCACTGTAAACCCTCCCCCCTCCCCCCCCCAGCCGTTCAGCTCTGTCACCCAACTGCAAGCTCAGTTCTAGAAGACACTGGTGCCGTAGCTGATTCGGAAGCTCAGGGTTAAGTTCCTTTGGTGAGGCGTGCCTGGGGTCTGGACTTTACCAGTAGCTCAGTATGTGCCCCCTTTAGTCTGTGGCTGAAAAATAAATCTCAGCCTGTTTTTTGTGGGTTTTTCTGCTCCAGGGGTTGCTGTTTTGGGGGTAATTGTATCAGGAACTGTTCGTTTAATGTCTTTCCTCTGCCTACTTAGCTCTTCCCTGGTATATCATACTTTTGAGTTATAGATTGCTTTGATATCCTCTATACAACTTCAGCTTTGTAATTCCTTGTATTTAAGGTATTGCAGCTCATTCATGGCCCCTTGTGCCTCTCCAGGGTTCTTTATGTTCTTTAGCCCTTAAATTGTTCAATGACACTCCATACAATATTGCTATTAAAAAGGTACACTTGCGTTTTAGGGGGGATGTGTTTGACTTCATCCAGTTGTAATTGTTTAAAAGTAATCCTGCCTGCTTTCCTCCTTGTTCAGTTCTAGACCCATCTTGGCACAAGATTTAAAAAAAAATTTTTTTTTATTTTTTGCAGGGCAATGGGGGTTAAGTGACTTGCCCAGGGTCACACAGCTAGTGTCAAGTGTCTGAGGCCAGATTTGAACTCAGGTTCTCCTGAATCCCCGGCTGGTGCTTTATCCACTGTGCCACTTAGCTGCCACTCTAGACCCATCTTGGCTTTTTGTTGTGTCCCAGATGTCTTTCTAATTGCACATAATAGTCAGAGATATGGACAACATTCACTGTTTTCTAGTGTGTCTAGTTAAGCCAGTTTCTTTTTAAGCAGCTAGCTTGTTGGCTCAGTGGATAGAGTAATAAAAGCCTGAGTTCAAATCCTTGCTCAAATTCTTATTATCTCTATCTTGGATAAAGTCATTTAACCTCTCTGCCACAACACAGTTTCATCTATAAAATGGGGATAATAAATAGTACATACCTCAACAGAGTTGTTCAGAAGATCAAACTCTGCCAGCCTTAAAAGTTCTATCAACTACATCTGGAGGACAAATACCTAATTTTACTTTACCTTTTACTCTACAGTAGTGATAAATATCTATGAATATACATTTCCCTTTTTAAATTTTTTGGGGGCAGTGAGGGTTAAGTGACTTTCCCAGGGTCACACAGCTAGTGTTAAGTGTCTGAGTCCTGATTTGAACTCAGGTCCTCCTGAATCTAGGGCCAGTGTTTTATCCACTGCACCACCTAGCTGTCCCTTTTTTATTCTGTGCTTTGCATTAATAATCAGTGGGTTTTGGGGCAGCTAGGTGGCACAATGGATAGAGCACCAGCCCTGGAGTCAGGAGGACCTGAGTTCAAATCCAGCCTCAGACATTTGACACTAGCTGTGTGACCCTGGGCAAATCACTTAACCCCAATTGCCTCACTTAAAAAAAATAATAATAATCATAGTGTTTTTCACTTTATCATTGGCATTTTGTATAGTTTAAAAAAAAAATTGTGTGGTGGGGTTAATGAGGGTCATACAGCTAGTAAGTGGCATGTGTCTTGAGGCTGGTTTTGAACTCAGTTCCTCCTGAATTCATGGCCGATGCTTTAATCCACTGCACCACTTAGCTGCCCCTTTTTGTGTAGTTTTGACAAATTCATGGAAACATTTAATTTGGGGAAAGCTTTCAAATAGGTATTTTGTTCTACTGAACCATACTTCGGATAGCTAACAAATTCTTTGACCTGTTGTATGATTCTAGAACCCGTACCAAGGATATCCTTGACAAATGTGTAGTCGCATAAAAATTTTATAGTGATAGAAAAGTGAGAATATTGGTGTTTGAGTTACCTTTTGTTGCAAGATTCCCCCCCCCCCCCCATATTTTGGTCTTTCAGAGATTGTAAATTTGATCCTTCATTGTCTTCATCTTTTACTATCATCACTGTTTTCCTCTGTTTAATCCAGCTGTTTTTCAAAAATTTTTATTTTCTTCTGTCCAGTTTCTCATCTTTAGGATCACACCTTCACTGAGGTGATAGATTTTGTATTTCATATTTTCAAAGTTCTAAAAATGTTAGGATCTCAATTTTCTTTTAAAGTCTTGGTTGTTGTCCTGCTTTCATCTGCCATTTTCCATGAATGGATCTCTTTGTCAAGCTTCTTAATATCTCTTGTGGGTATCCTACTCAATCCACAATTTTATGCTGGTATTGCTCTGCTTTGCTGTAGCCTTCTTCTTGTCAAAGTAAGTCAACTATTTGCTAATGAAGGCAATTTTGGGCTTATTTGGTTTCCTTGTGGCATTTGATTTCATTGACCTTTTTTTCTTTATCCACTTCCCATTTTTGTTAACAGGAACTTGTTTATTTCAGTTGCACAAGTACCTGAGTTCAAATCCGGCCTCAGACACTTGACACTTACTAGCTATGTGACCCTGGGCAAGTCACTTAACCCCCAATGCCCCACAACCCCCCCCCCCCCAAAATAAACAACCCAACCCAACAAAAAGATTTAATCATTTAAATTTTCGTACAAATTTGTGTTTTTGCCACAGCCTTTTCTTATGAAAATATTGCTAGTTTAAATGGGTACCCCTTTTCTGACAATGTTTGAATTATGAAACTTGAACATAAGTGTAAGCAGTGTAAGAGATGTGATTAAGAACATGGCTAGAAGTTAGTTTCCAATTATTTTGCAAATTATAAGGTTAAAGAAATGAAGAGTTGAGATTTCTTCTAAAACTAGAATTGCTTAAAAATCTTTCAGAAATTTCTTGAGTCTTATGTTAATGTAAATTAGAGGTAGTGTAGAGATGGAAGTAGAACATTAGAAGACCTGAGAACTGTATACAATCCCAGTTTTTTCATTATTTCATTGCTTATGTGGCCTAAAATGAGTGGCATTGTGTAATGGAAAGTAGACTTGCATTCAAAAGACCTATGTTCAAATCCTGACTGCCACTTTCTATTTGGTACTTGGGACATGTCACCCTTTCTTAACTGTCAAACTAAAGATTTGGACAAGTCTTTCAGTGGTTAGGCTCTAGGGAAAAATTGCAGCACAACTATGATACTGCCTTTCTAAATTTCACTTTTGATAGAGAGGTCTTTCATTTCCTGTTTTGGGAGCAAAGATTCATTCAGTTACCTTGAAGTGTTTTAGAATTTTTCATAGGCATTATATATGGTATTCTCTTGATTTTCCTTTTGAATTCAAATTCAGTCTCCAAAAAGTCTTAAACTTATTGAATACTTATATTGTGGAGAATTTTTTTCTCTTTCCTTTTTGTGTTTTTTCCATGTGCCAAGCACCCAATATATTTTTTATTGTACTTGAAGGATAAGGCAAATCACAGCATGTGGTTACTAATTTTATGCTTTTTATGTACCTGGCTTGTCTAACCTGTTTTACTCATTACTTGTTCCTGAAGCAAGACATGCACATTTAGCTGTGATTAGGTGAATGACTTCACTCAAGCAAATAACACAGAGATGACTCTCTGCTCTTTCAAATTCACCAGCCGGGCAGCTAGGTGGTGCAGTGGATAGAGTACCGGCCCTGGAGTCAGGAGTACCTAAGTTCAAATCCGGCCTCAGACATTTGACACTTACTACCTGTGTGACCCTGGGCAAGTCACTTAACCCCAATTGCCTCACAAAAAAACAAAAAATCAAATTCACCAGCCATGATCCTTTTCTCTTCTGGGATCTTTCCTTCATTCTCACTGTTCTTTTCTGCCTTTTTCCTGTTTTCAGAATAAGTTACTCAGAAGAAATTTTTAAATATTACTAGGGAACACATCCAGCCCTGGGTAGATTTGGGAGCACAGGTGGTGAGGATCTGTTCCATTTGATGAGGATGTTGGAAGAGGGAGAGAAGGATGTGTGACAGGTTAATACCCAGTTTCTTACCTGGCATCAAAAGGACAGGATTTGTCTCTGTTTAAGGTACTATGCTTGGTATAGATTATACAAAGATACATATGAACTGGTACCTATTAATTGAGAAAATCGATTCTGCTGGGGGCAGTATATACTAGTGGTATTGAGGGAAAGTGCATTATTAGCAAGTTAATGTTGTCCGGTATAGCTTAATAGAGGAAATGATATCTCACGTGAGCCCCAAAGGAAGGCTTTGTGAGGTAGAGATGATCAGGGAATACATTGAGGTGGGAGAAATGGCTAATAGACAGAGGCAGGAAATGGCACAGGGGAGCCAAGTTGTGGAGGCCCTTAAAATAACAAGGTAAAGTATTTCTTAAAGGCAGTGGAAACCACAGTAACTTTAATGACATGATCGAATTTGAACGTAGATTGTTTTGACAGCTGTGTGGAGTATGATTTGGAGAGAGGAGGGACTGCAAGTATAAAGACCAAATTAGGGTTTGTTACAGTAGTGAGAGGTGAGGTGAGGGTCTGAACTAGAGTGGGAGCTATAGTGAACAGGAGAGATTATAGAGGTAAGACAAAACCTTAAGAACTTGAGCTGTAATGGGAAATAGAGGGAACTTTATTCAATTCAGGTCTTTTTTATAAAGATTAGGGAGCCTGCTGAGGTATTTGCTGCTGCAAAGAATGGAGATATCTGAAGAGAAGAGAGAAAGTGATCATGGTATTTGAAGAATGAAATCAAGGAGCTGAGCCAGTACTTAGGGGATAGCATTATGTGTGGAAGTAGGAGCTTAATTCATTTTTGGGGGAGGGGGTGAGGCAATTGGGGTTAAGTGACTTGCCCAGGGTCACACAGCTAGTAAGTGTTCACCTAGCTGCCCCTTAATTCATCTTTTATAAAATGGGGATACAGTGACATTTTGGAAGAGGCTAGAGAATATGATTTTAGAATAGTCACTTGGGTAAATGGAAAGAATTGTTACTTGAGTAGAAGGGTTTTTCCCAGCAATAGTAAAGACCCAGTTGAGGTTAGGTGCCCTAAAATTATAGAGTAATGAAAACAGATCCATTTATATACGTAATGCTCAGCAGTACAATAATAACATCTAGAAAGATCTGAGTTAGATAAGGAATAGTTGGAAATGAGTGATAGCAAGTGTGGGAAGAGGAGGAGAGGATTCTCTGTAAAGGAAGAACTATCCCATTTGACAAAACAGGCCTTGACCTGAACAAGTTTTATTGTACCCTAGTTGGTCCATCTACTTGTGTACATAAATATCAGCCCTGATGCTAAATGAGTGAACCAGAGGGATAGGGCATGATGTACTCCTTTTCTCTCTGTTGCTGGTCAGCTGGACAGTTTTTACTTTATCCCTTTAAGAATCTGATTATTTTGTTATCAAACAGATGGAGGATGTTATTAAAATTCAAAATTTTATAATTTGACTATGCTGGCCACTTGGAATAACCACACTATGGGTATTTTCACTTTTGTATTTTGGAATTTTCTTTTGAATTACTTTATTTTGGCGGGGGGGAGCAGTGAGGGTTAAATTACTTGCCCAGGGTCACACAGCTATTAGGTGTCAAGTGTTTGAAGCCTGATTTGAACTCAGATCCTCTTGAATCCAGGGCCTGTGCTTTATTTAAACACTGTGCCACCTAGCTGCCCCTTTGAATCACTTTAAATGATTTATTCCTTTTAATCCATTTCTAATTATTGATCATTAAATTTGGATGGAGCCAGAAAAAAATTAAGATCATTACTCGTTTAATACATCCTACTTGAATTTAGAGTTCAGATATTATGTTTTTAATTCTGTTAGGATTAGAATTACAATAGACAGAGTTTGATTTTCTGGCCAAAAATCTTGTTCCTTTATTTTTTTGGCCTGATTCCTATCTATTTCCATCAACAGACAGTGAGGGTATAGTGATAGTTGATAGTTGTATTTGATCTGTAAATAAATAGTACCTGAAGTACTTTGTGTAATTGGAAAATCTTTTGGTGAATTCCTATCAGACCAAAAAAAAAAAAAAAACCCAGCAGGGTAATGAGTTGCAATTTCTGGTTTTTTATTACTATAAACTTGAACTTTATTTTGAAATTAAAAGTTTTGGACTGCATTTTTTCTAAAAAAGAATTTGGGGCTTCCTGAATCGGGGGGGGGGGAGCTTAAATTAAAATTTCAATTATGTATATTATGAATATCATGACGTTTTGTTTTCTTTTAATTTAGTGTGTTGTTGGTGGTTGCAATGCCAGCTTTGCATCTCAGGGAGGGTTAGCGCGTCATGTACCCACACACTTTAGTCAGCAGAATTCTTCAAAAGTTGCCAGCCAGCCAAAGGCCAAAGAGGAATCTCCTTCTAAAGCTGGAATGAACAAGAGGAGGAAGTTAAAAAATAAAAGACGACGCTCATTACGTAAGTATTTATAGCCTGAGAATATATTAGCTATTTTTTTGTGTCTTTGACATTTCCAACAACCAATTTGTGGCTATCCCTTTTATTTCTTCCATCTTTTATGGGGTTCTTATCATTATGTAACCAGGGATTTAACTCTTTCATACATGTTTTATATGAGAATCAAACCAATTCTGTCCTATGGAGAATATTGATGTTTTGTACTGCATCAGAGTACTTGCCAAGCAGAATTTGAATTTCTATTTGTTTTTTAGGTATTACCTAGGAAAGAATTATTTAATGTAGAAATTTTAGCATACTTAAAATTTTATGGAAAATAAGCATTTTAATATTTGACACGTTTTGTCATGCGTCAAATTAACATCTTCATAGCCTTTTATTAATGGAACCCGACCTTAATAACATCTTTGGGTTCTTTCATAAATTAAAAAAGAAAAGATTTAAAAGTCAAATTTGAGTATATATGACACCTGTATATAAAGTATATCTGGCAGGAAAATACATTTTGCTTAAGAGTAAAATTGGTTCCTGGAGTAGTTCCTAGTTGACACAATATTGTTGCTTTTGCTATAGGTAGAATGTAAGCTACTTGAGTGGCTGCCCTTAACAGAAATAGAAGAAGAGGGGTTTAGGATGGAAGGTGAAATCAGTGCACAGATTTTATTTTGTGATAATAATGCATAGCTATGTATGAAAATGAGGAATAGGAAACTGAGGGGGGGGGGATTGTGAGGTAGTTATTCAAGAGGGAAGCCTCTCATCAAGATGGAAGGATAGTTTTAAGGAATAGTAATGCTGGTGAATGACTGTACGATATATGGAATGACTTGGATGTCATCTAATCTAACACTCTTACTTTACATATAATAAAACTGAAGCCAGGAGAGGTTTAGTGACTTGCCCAGATTCACAAGCTATTATTAAGTGACATAGCCAGTATTTGAACCTTGGTCCGAATTCCAAATTCAGCTCTCTTTATTACACATAATTCATGACAGTTTGCTAAACTGGCTAGCCAGGGTATTAAAAATGACAGCTTGATTATTGCAATCTCTCAAATTTGAAGGCAGGGCCTAGAGTTGACTGGCTTTTAGGGCTGATTCTGAACTCATTTTAGTCAGGGTAGCAGCAGCTATGTCCTAGGAACTTCATAAATCTGTCATTAAGCATTAGGTATGTTAGACTAATGAATTAAGGCATTCTTTTTACTGACTATTTCAGATAAGTTCCTAAAGTTTCCTGAGTTGCAATCATGGCAGCTCAGGAGTACATGGTTTTATCCGAGTTCCATGGCAACTAATCATATTTACTATTACTTGGGTACAGCTCTGTTGGAAAGCAGTTTGATAAGAGTTCAGCTTCTTTTAGGATTATGGTTTATTATATTGATTTTCAGATTGAAATCTGAAAAGATACTCATCTATTGAATCTTATTTTCAGGCATTAAAAGTAACCTCAGTATTCATTACAGTTTAAAATCATTCAAGCATTTAAATTCCTTATGTCAGCTGGAAAGGATATGTATAATATGATCCCACTTAATTAACCTACATTCTAATGTAGTAGCTGTGAGAGGAGGAAAGGGAGCTTAAATTCAAGATACTGCAAAAGTAGAAATAGTTAAAATCGGACAACAAATTGGTCTGTATTGGAGTTTAGGGTGAATAGAGTTTAGGTCTGTTGGGATTATGAACCTTTGACAAAACTTGAAGAGAGAAAGCTTTGGGTGAGGAAACTGAATTTTGGACATCTTAATTTTGAGATGTCTCAAGGACAGGTCCAATGATAAATTGGTTGTATGGGTAGACTCACTATGGCATTTCAGAAAATTGCAAAAGACAGTAATAGGTTGAAGGTAGAAGCACATGGTTGCAGGTTTACTTTGTCACTAATTTTATGGAATGGGTGAAATTAGGGAAAACCTTGAGCACATTTCTTCCGTGACAAACTCAATTTTTAATTGAATTTTTTTTTTTTAGCACGACCCCACGACTTTTTTGATGCACAGACACTGGATGCAATACGACATCGAGCCATATGCTTTAACCTCTCAGCCCATATAGAAAGTTTAGGAAAGGGACACAGTGTTGTTTTTCATAGTACTGTAAGTATTCTTTTTTTTGTTGTTTGTTAATATATGTAAATATACACATGCCCATGAATTTAAATACAAAGAAAGGTGTAGTTTTGTTTTGTCCTAACTTCCCTTAAATTTTCTCCCATAAATATGAATTTATCAAATTGCTGCTATATGGTAGCCATTGTATAGATGAAACACTATTCTCAAGGAGATTAAGTTATATTTGGAAACTACATCTAGACAGAAGTATATGAAAATTAAAGAAAAGGTAAATAGAAGGTAATTTTTGGAAAAAGGGAGTAGTGTTTACTGGAGATATTAGTAATAGTAAAGGTGTAACATACTCCAGATAAACTGGGATTTAAAATTTTTGCTAATGTGATGTTTTGGTTTGCTAATATTTTCAAGTTTGGATCTCAAGGTTTGCAAAAGCAGAATAGTTTTTTTTAATCCTCACAATAAATAATGTTTGGAATTAGGCACTTAGTTCCATTTTATAGTTGAAACTGAGGAAGGCAGAAGTTAAATAATTTGCTTAGGGCTATAGTGCTCTGAAACATTGTATTTTAATTTTCAAGTTTTATTTCAATGACAAATACATATGTAAAAAATTTGAACCATGTTAAAGCCATCAGGGTTTTAAGGTAAACTTGAATGATGGTGGCAGATTTTAAAAAAATAATAGTATTAAACTACCAAAGGAAAATAATACATTTCCTTATGCCATAACATCATCAAATTGCAGAATTTTAGTGATTGACTCAGCAGTCAATCTGGTTAAACAAATATCTAACTAAAAAAACCCAGGAGGATTTCTTCTAGCTTATCTAACCTCTCTGCCATTATGTCCAATTGTAGCCCATACTATTTTTGGATGACTAATTGTTATAATATTTTTCCTGATATCACCCTTACTTCATTTGCAACAATTACCCTTTTTTGGGTCATACAGAATTAAATCTAATTTCTCATCATTGTAACAACCCTCTCTTAAAGCTACACATGTAGTTTTTCCCTTCATCTTCATATAACATGGACCCCAAGCCCATCACCATCTCAGTTATCTTCTGTACCTACTCCAATTTATCAGTGTCCTGTCTTAAATTGCTACGAATTATCTTAATTGTGTTTAGAACTGAACAAAGTACTCATTTTTTTTTAAAGTGAGGCAATTGGGGTTAAGTGATTTGCCCAGGGTCACACAGCTAGTAAGTGTTAAGTATCTGAGGCCGGATTTGAACTCAGGCACTCCTGACTCCAGGGCTGGTGCTCTATCCACTGTACCACCTAGCTGCCCCCAAAGTACTCTTTATGGTCTAACCAGGGCAGAGTTTAGAGAGGGATTCTCCAGGAAGCTGCAGGATTATTAGGATTGCACTAGTTTTTTGCTCCCACATCACACTTTTTTGAGTCTCATTGAACTTGCAGTCAACTAATACCCCTAGAATTTTTTCATTCAGCCAATCTGCTGCTTGACATACTTAAAAATAAATTTAAAAAACAAAAGAGGATTCCCCCCCAGGGCAATGAAGGTTAAGTGCCCAGGGTCATAGAGCCTAGTAAGTGTCAAGTGTCTGAGGCCAGATTTGAACTCAGGTCCTCCTGAAATCCAGGGCCAGTGCTTTATCCACTGTGCTACCTATCTGCCCCCAAAAGAGGAAAAACTTGGTACATTGAAAATAGGCACTTGTGTACCTCCTACCTCTGTAAAGGGATGGGGTTGGGAGAGTTTCCTGGTAGTTTTACAACAACTTCTTATGTTTTTGAGGGTATTTTCTCCCCAGGTCCAATTCCTACTCATAAACCTTGGTTACACTGCTAGAGATGAGGAAACACATGGAATCCTGAGGCTTGCTATTATTTGCAATGTTCTAGTTGCTATATTGAAATGAAATCTCCCCTTTTAGTTTCTACTTAAAGCATCTCTTTTGTTTCCTTCTACTGATCATCACCTCTAGTATTCCTTGTCCTATTACACATTCTCTTATGGAGTTTAGGGAATTGGGAATAATAATGTTTCCTAAATGAACACAGTTTCTAATGGCGTGTGGTTTGTTTTTTTGGTTTGTTTTTTGGTGAGGCAATTGGGGTTAAGTGACTTGCCCAGGGTCACACAGCTAGTAAGTGTCAAGTGTCTAAGGCTGGATTTGAACTCAGGTACTCCTGACTCCAGGGCCAGTGCTCTATCCACTGCGCCACCTAGCTGCCGCCGTGTGGTTCTTTATGAAAGACTTTCGTAAGTGAATCCCATAGGAGGTGGAAAACAGTTTAAAAAACAACAGTAGCCTGTCATGAAATGAACCATTTGGTCATGGGCACAAATTTAATTTATTAAAATTTTCCAAAGAAAATGTTTATAATAAACATTATAAAGACTTTGAAGTCTTTAAGGAAATATTTCTTTCATCAAAAATACCTCTTCTGATGCATTCAGTCACCTCCATTTTAGGTCATTTTTTAGAAGTGTGATTCCCTTTGTCTTTTTGAAGAACTTGCTTTTGTGTCTTCTCCAGAAGAGGTCAGCAAAATCTTAGTTATCATTCAGCTAGCTTTAATTTTTACTATACTAGACTAAAATTAACTATCTTACAGTATTTTAAGTTTACAGTCCTTCTAGAATCCTTTAAGCTCCATTTGGGATGGACTAGACATAGTAATTTAAAAATTTAAAGTTAAAGGGAAAACATTTATACTTAATAAATCCCTAATATGCATAATTATGAGGTCTACAAAGGATTTTATTCTGTATAATATAATTGTAATTCTCATTCAAAATGATCTGACTCTTAAAATCTTTCTATTATGGACTGTATTAAAGTCAAATCACCATTGGTCAATCTAATATGTAAAAGACAATTATGGAACAAATAAAGATTCATCTGCCTGTTAGCATGGGACTTTAAGGTACTGACATGTCTTAGCTTTTCATATCTTGCCAATCATTCCTTACCCTATTTATCATTTCATAATTAACATTAATTTCAGTGTCTTTAAAACAAAACAAAGAAATTACAGACCTTTTTGATTTAACCTACTGTCCTTTTAACTTAAAATGCTTTTTTCAAAATAGTACTTTGGAGGTTAAAAACGAATATAACTTGGATTCTATATCTATGTTGAAATAGTTTTACATTGTACTCTTTCTCAAAAAGCAGTTAATGTTTTGGAATATCATCATTACAAAAATTTTTACATTGAATCTTGTTCCTTTTAAAAAAAATTATTCAAGTTGATTACTTGGCATAATGATTGCAGAAGGAAATTGGAGAAAGACAATATTCCTTATTTTCATGTTCTTCACATTTCTTTTTTATCTTTAATACTATTATAGGTAATAGCCAAGAGAAAAGAAGATTCTGGAAAGATAAAACTGCTGCTTCATTGGATGCCAGAAGATATGTAAGTATTAGACATTTTAGAAGTTTACTATCTATATCTTTAAATATAAAATTATATTGGTAAACAATTTCCTACATATTTTTCTTTTCACAAGTTGTTAACAATACATGAGGGCCAATTGTACTAAATTGTACATGTACATTTTAACTTTGCTTGTGGAGGGAGGTGAGATTCTTGGTCATAAGTAATGACACAAGTACATTATTAAAATTAGAGTAGGTAGGGGGCAGCTAGGTGGTACAGTGGATAAAACACCAGCCCAGGATTCCAGAGGACCTGAGTTCAAATCTGGCCTCAGATACATGACACTTAATAGCTGTGTGACTCTGGGCAAGTCACTTAACCCTCATTGGGGCCCACCCCCCCCCCCCAAAAAAAAATTTGAGTAGGTAGCTAATAATAGTATAGTAACTGTACAGACTGAGATTCAGGAGACTTGGTTCTAGTTTGTACTCTGACGTTGGCACGAGTTGGTTAAGAACATTAACAACTATGGTTTATTTCTTATCAGCAACACCCTTAAGCACCACCTTTCATAATTTCTAGCAAATTTTTTTTAAAAGCCAGAACATTACTTTAAGGATTATAATTGTTCATTTACCTTTTAACATAGGGGTGATAAAGAAGAGATCTTTTAAGAAATGTTTTGTTTTGTTTTTTCATAGTTTGCCTGATGTGTGGGTTAATGAAAGTGAACGACATCAATTAAAAACTAAAGTAGTTCATTTATCAAAACTGCCCAAAGACACTGCCTTGCTTTTGGATCCAAACATATACAGGTAATTTCATTGAGAAGTTTTCCTTTATAAAGCATAATCATTAAGACTCACTAAGCTTTTAAAAAATAATGGATGTAGCAATTAATGCAAGCGATTGTTAGAATAGGAATAGCAATCTTGGCTAGTACCCAGCAAATTCTGAGGTTTTAAGAAATTCTTAAGTCTACCTTCATGAACTGAAATCTAGAAAGAAAATCCTGAGAAAGAGGGAATGTGTTTATTTACCAAGTGTATTTTACTTTTTTGTGCTTGGTGTACAGAAATTCTAGTAAAAGGAGTACATACAGTGGAATCCTGAAAGATCACTTCTGTTAAGATCACATACTGGTTTGTATGCCAATTTTTTTCAAGTCCAAATTTATCATATTTACTGTTCAGTTGTAATACATGTAGTATTACTTTGAAACCAGTACTTTTCATATAAGTACTGCCAATTTTTTGTAAGACTTTGGGGGAGGGAAGGAAAGTGCATATCAGGTGTTCAAGGTAGTTGAAACAGTTTGATTATCTTTTTTATAATATTTTTATTTCCAATTTCATGTAAAGATAGTTTTCAACATTCATTTTTGTAAGATTTTTGAGTTCCAAATTTTTCTCCTCCCCATCCCTCCCCCTCCTCAAGATAGCAAGCAATCTGATACAGATTATACAGTACAATCATGTTTTTCCATATTAGTCAAAATAATTTGATTTTCAAGAAAATGTTTCTTTAGTTACACATGATTGTTTATCAGCTTAAAATGGTCAGATTTATAATAGATTTTTAAAAAAGAAACCTGTCCTGCTTTTGCAGTGGTGTATTATACTTAAATTATAACTCACAGAATACAAATAAAGACTTTCAAATAAAGTTTTTCAAATGCTGTAAGGCATTTAGGATATACTCATAAGGAAATTAAATTATATAACATAAATTATACTTTTATTCATGTAGCCAATTGTCATTGGCAAATAACTTTAGGTCTGATAGAATAACCTCAGCAATTAGCACTGTGCTTTATATACATTAGGCACTTAATACATTTTAGTTGAATTGATGTGTAATGGCCAACATTTGGGGAATTTTCCATTTCATTTGAGTTTTTGAGAAGAGCTTTTAATGGGAATATTTTGATTGTAGACATTTTTTTATTTGAGCAT
The DNA here is from genome assembly GCF_019393635.1 of Dromiciops gliroides. Lineage (NCBI taxonomy): Eukaryota > Metazoa > Chordata > Mammalia > Microbiotheria > Microbiotheriidae > Dromiciops > Dromiciops gliroides. The sequence continues at coordinate 182,591,641 of NC_057865.1, read as the reverse complement.
TATTCAGAACTAAATCCTGATCTAACAAAGTAATTGTTCAGAATTTCTCTTTAGTTTCACTCTTTGGGGATTAGAGCAGTGAAATATCCATTTCAGTTCAATAAACATTCCTGAAGGTCTAAGTAAAAGCTATGAGCTTTTGTTGTTGGATTGTGTTCCAGCTTCTGTTGGATTGACTCTACCCCACCTGATACCCCCCTCTTCCTTCCTTGAGCTTCCTATATTTGCGGGTGTGGGGGGGGACGGACACCCAACTTTAGCAGTATTTTCTCTATTTAGACATATATTCAGGTTTTATATGTAATTCTCAACATTATTATGTTGTATTTTGAAAGAAGTCTTTAGTTGCTAATATTACCTTTGTTTTGATATAGTAAGTGTATTGTGACTCTTCCATAGGCTCTTGCAATCTTTATAGAGGTGTTCCAGCACCAGCCTTAGAAATTAGGAAATCCTTTGAATAATGTATTTGACATGGGGTGTCACTATAGGAAAATCCCATAACCTCAACACCTCAGGCAGCTCTTAAAATTGTAACTTACAAATTGGTTTCTGATCTGCATTTTTGGAAATGGTTTCCACACTGGGAATTCCCCCATACTAATAAAATCACCCAAGCCCCAAACCTGTAAATACTAATAGATCTCTTTTTGATCCATTCCAACTTTGGAGCTTGTCCCCCCAATTTCCTGCTTTCCTTTGTGTCTAAGAAGTACAGTACTCTTGTGAGGCTGGCATTTAACATAGAGAAGTACAGTAGTAATTTCACAATTGAACCTCAATATTTGTACGTGTTTGGGGGTTTGACTGAATTGTTTCTAAATTCCCATCCAACTCTAGGATACTTTGATTTTATGATTCTTTCATTAGGAGACTAAATGAAAACATTTTAAAAATCTAATTTATGTTTATACCTAAAATTTCATATGATAGTAGAAATAATGCAGTTAATAAACTACCCTAATGAAAGAAGCAGATATGTTAATTACATTAAAGGAATTCCTTCTAAATGTATTTCCCTTAGAACCACTTATTTGTTATCTCATAGGCAAACATAACCATACCGTAGGAAAAAACCCCCAAATATTAATACTTAAGAATCAAGAAATTTCAGATATTGGGTGAACTAGTAATCTTCATATAAAAAGTCATTTCAATAGTTGTCTTATTTACAAGCTTTAAAAACTCTTTACAGTAAAATACATATTTTTCTTTTTTCCAGAACAATGCCACAGAAGAGGTTGAAGAGGTAAAAATAATAATAATAATAAAGCAAACAAACGGGGGATACCTACAGTCTTAGTCACTGACAATGGGTTTAGGAATAAAGTTGCACATTAGAGACAACCCCTTCCCTTTTTTCTCTTCCTTCCCCCAGTACTTAGATAATATTTATGCTTAGTGTAAACATTCTGTGAATGAAGTAGATGCTTCTGTGGAATGTATTAATATATTACTGTATATCCACATTTTCATGGAATGGTACAGTGGGAGACTGAGCAACCACTCTTCTGGCAACTTAGTGGAACAACTTCTAAAAAGCTTTGCATGCTTGCTGCTTTAAGCTGCTTTTCTTTAGTGATTCCAGTAGTTTATATTGAAAATTATTACAATTTTGTGCCCTTAAAATTTTTTTAAAGCACTCTTATATTTGTCTCTACAGTGTTCATTGATTTAAACTCAATTAAGATATTAAGACAATGAAAATTATCAAGAGATGATTTTAATTTTCAATTATGATTAATAGATGTGATTGGTTGCCATTTGTGTTCTTTTGCAGAACTCTGATAAGAAAAGTATTCAATTTGTATTTAAGCAAACAGTGAACGTCATTTGCAAGCAACCAAAAATTTCATCTATCGAATTAGGGCTGAAAATTAACTGTTAAGAGTGTTGCAGTATGTCTGGTGACTCCCTTTTCAGGCTTAGGGCTTTCTCATGGAGTACAGTATGTTAATATTTACTTATAATGAATCTGTTAATGGTTTTTGAAAAACCTCTTTCAAATTTTTTGAATACTCTTGGTGTTTTCATTTTAAGACCAATTTTTTCATGAGAAAAGCAATTGATTTTTCTTTTGATGCAAGAAATTTTTTCTTTTTTACTTATTTGGAAATTGAATTCTTTATGCACCAAAGTTGGTTTGGGAAAAGAAAATAAAATCACTTTCTTGCTTATTAAGCAAGAAGCCATATGGATTTTTTTTAAACTTAAAGAAATAGAAAATTGTGTAACTTGTTAGTCTTGTATGGAGACAAAAATGTTGCATAGAGATAATAGAACGTTGCTTGTAAATAATTCAGCAGATTTGTAATATATTTTTATATTATGAAATGTACTGTAGATGTTTTTCTAGAGGCATGAAAGTTAAAATGTATATATTATGGTAGAAATAATATTGAAGGATATTGTAATTCACTAGTGCTGCCAGAATTGTTAATAAAGCACCTTCCTTAACAATAAATGTCTTTTGGAGACTTAAGGGACTATGTACTACTGTTAATATCTGTTGTAAGAATGAAATACATTGAACATCCTTCCAGAAGTCTTTGAGGGATGCATGGTAACCATAATAGAATTATGGCACTCATTCCGACAGTGACAGTGAAATCAATTATTTCCTTACTGTTGGAAGGACCTATTGTAAAGTATGTGGTAATATGCAGTCAAACTGCATAAAATCCTCCTAATTGAGGAGTTTTCACTTTACTATAGTAAATATAAACCAGCAGTTTTTACACTAAATTTTTTAATGAAGAGACAAATTTAGAATTAACCCTTTGGTTCCAAGATGAGAATTTTCATGATACATGGTGCATTTTGCATTTACTTAATTTTTTTAAAAAAATTAAAAAAAAAATAAACATGAGAGGCCTTCTTGGTTCCAGTGGGTTAAAAAGCTCTAGAAATAATGAGTCATGAAATCAAATGAAGTGCAATTACAGCACTACTAATGTAAGACATTCTGGAAAGGTTGTTTAATAAGAATATTATACATAAGCTCTGTAGCAATGTGACATTCTTTTTTCTTTTTGATTTTTCTTTTGGTTTCTCTTCTTTTGCTGGAGCACTTCATCTACTGCTTTATTCTGTACCTATAAAGTAATCTACAGTCTCCATTGTTATCTTAAATTTGTTATGAAATTGCCAATAATCGGATATATAATTTGTATCTGTATTTTTATTTTATTGCTTCATGTCCTTGTAAGTCATTCATAATTGACAGATGATTGTAGCCCTTGCCTAAGTATTTTTTCTAATAAAACAAAGCAAATCACATCTAGTTTGAAAGTTGTTACCTTTCAATGAATTTTAAAAATGGTAATTGATTTAAAGTACATATCCTTTTTGATCCATCTCACTTAGTGAGTGAGAAGTTTCTCATTTTGACTCATTTGAATCCTGTGTACCTCTCCTTTAATTTTACCTTACTTCAATACCCACTGTTGTCATTAGCTAGATCTTACTTCACATTACCTATTAACTATACTTGAAAAGAGAATGTTGGAAGTAAAGCAGGTAAAGGCAATTAGTAGCAAAAGAAAGTGTTATTGCCTTTAAAAATTTTTATTTTAATTTTTTTGCGGGGTTATGAGGGTTAAGTGACTTGCCCAGAGTCACACAACTAGTAAGTATCAAGTGTCTAAGGCTGGATTTGAACTCAGGTCATCCTGAATCCAGGGCTGGTGCTTTATCCACTGTGCCACCTAGCTGCTTCTCATTCCTTCTTAATACAGGGTGAAGAGAATAAATTAAAGGGCTTCTGACAGTTTGTGCAGTACTTTTTATGACCCAAAGTACCTTTTATGACTCCATGAAACAATGCTATCTTTTAACATTAACATAATTTTGCATTGTGATAGCTTTAAGTCACTAGTCTCTGAATGTGGATGATCATTTAAAAGGTGACTTGTATGGTATATAACAGTAGTGAACAATATGTCAACAGATCTAGCATGAAGGTTGTCATGTCTGTGTCATGTGTGACTAGACAAAAAATATAGCCCAGTCACAGTTGTAAGGAAAGGGGTTGGGTAACTAACTGAAGGATATCATTGTTAGCCTGTATTAGTAGATCTACAGGAACAATTTTTGCAACCCCTTGTGACAGATACTGACAGGAGTTTTCACATTGATTGGTTTTGTTAGTCAAGATGGAGAATCTATATTGGTAAGATTCCTTTAGTTATAGAATCAATTGACAAATATTTATTAGGTATTGGCTAATGAGCCTTAGTTTTTGTATACAAAGAAAGATGTACTATAGACTAGCATTTATATTGGGCTTTAAAGGTTGCAGAGTGCATTACAAATTTCTTACCCTCACACAGCCATGAAATGTGTGAACTGTGTGCTTCATTCCGGCTCTAGTCCCTTCATATCTTTGTAAAAGGGTTTTCAGCACTCCTCATCCCTAGTTCTCTGGTATCATGGCTGGTCAATGAATTGGTCAGATTTCTTTAAGCCTTTCAAAGCTGTTATTGTTATCAGTTGTTTGCTAGGCTCTACTCCATTTTGGATCATTTCATTCAGGTCTCATCTGGTTTTTCTGAAACCATCCTTAAAAGATTTGCCAAGTTCATATAGGTTCAGCAATCAAAATCAAGTCCTCCATTTCCAAATCTTGTGATTTTCCATTGTATTCCTAGTTTGCTCATTTCCTCATGTTTCTTATGGTATACGTTATGTTTATGCCAATATTCCAAAAATATATGTACTCACTTTGCTTATTTTTAAAAAAGTTTTATTGCTATGTTTTGTTTCTACATTAAAGACATTTGTAGAGTGCCACCACTTCTTGAGGTCTCTAGTAAGAAAGTAAAACAACCCAGCAAAACTGACAATGATATCATTTGAAGTGCACGCTTCCTCTTCCTCTCTTAAAATTGAGTTTCTAAAATTTGTTGGTTTTCTAGTTGCATTGTCAATTCACTCTTTTCTCTTTTGTTAATAAAAGTATTTAAAGATAAATTTCCCCAAAGCACTGGATGTGTCCCCAAACTTTGCTACATTTTCTCATTGTTATTAACTTTAAATATATTCTATGATTTGTCCTTTGTTTTGTTTGTTTTGTTTTTGTGGGGCAATGGGGATTGTGACTTGGCCAGGATCACACAGCTAGTAAGTGTCAAGTGTCTGGGGCTAGATTTGAACTCGTGTCCTCCTGAATCCAGGGCTGATGCTTTATCCATTGTACCACCTAGCTGACCCTCGATTTTTTTTTTTTTCTTTTTTTTTGGCGGGGCAGTGGGGGTTAAGTGACTTGCCCAGGGTCACACAGCTAGTGTCAAGTGTCTGAGGCCGGTTTTGAACTCAGGTACTCCTGAATCCAGGGTCAGTGCTTTATCCACTGCACCACCTAGCTGCCCCATCGATTTGTTTTTTAACTCAACAATTTGTAAGGTTGATTTTAATTTAATTTTTTTAATGACCCTTTAGTGAAATTTTATTGTAGTCAGCAAAGGATTTTAGTACTCGGATTAATTTACATATTTAGAGCTACATTTCTTTTTTTGTTTTGTTTTGTTGGGGTTTTTTGTGGGGCAATGAGGGTTAAGTGACTTGCTCAAGATCACACAGCTAGTAAGTATCAAGTGTCTGAGGCTGGATTTGAACTCAGGTCCTCCTGAATCCAGGGCCAGTGCTCTATCCACTGTGCCACCTAGCTGCCCCCGTCAGCAAAGGATTTTAATGTGTGTATTTCTGCTTTTCTAAATTTGGTTATGAATTTATTGTCTTAAATCATGATAGTATTCGTGCTTTTGTCATAAATAACTCAAATATTTATGTTCCTTCCTATTTCCATTCAGTAACTTACAAAAGTATCATAAATTTTTAAAATTCTCTTATCCTTAATTTGTAGATTCTTTTTAAAATAGAGTTATCCAGGAGTAAATCTGTAGTCCTCCATTATTATAGTTTTGCTGTCCAATTCTCTTTGACATTTATTTAGTCTTTCCTTTAATAAGGAAGTATTTAGAAACTGTGCCATCTAGTGGTATGCCTTTCAGGAACATGCAGTTCTTAGCCATATCTCTTATTGAAGTCTGTTTCCTTCCTTTCTTCTTTTGTCTGAAATTGGTTTTTTTTTATTGTTTTGTTTTTTGTTTGCTCTAACCCTTTCTTTTAACTATTAGTCATTTCGTATTGTCATCTAAACAGCCCATTTTATTAACCTCTTTTTTTATGAGTAAGTTCATTCATATTCGCAGTTATGATAGTTAATTGTTTATTGCTTTATTTACTATTAAATTATATTCTTATACTTCTCATTCCAAGTTTATTTCAAATTTTTACTTTTTTTTCCCTTTTAATCTTTTATTTATCCCCTCTCCAAGGTTAAGGTTTGTTTTACTCCTGACTAAGCCCTCCCTGATCAACGCATGGCCTTATATATTTCCCTTCCCCTTCTTCCTGTTTCTATCTTGACAAAATTGAATGTATTCCTACAGCATACTGTGGATTCATTCTGTCCTTTTTAATCTAGTCTAGATGAAAGTGAAAGTTCTATGTATGTACTTTTATTAGCACACCCCTGATTATGGGAATTAACATGTTAATGCCATCTTTCCTTCCTTTTCCCCCTAATGTATCCTTTCTCCTTCCTCATTTTCTTATTTATCTATTCATCTATTTGTTTATAGAATTCCTGTCTCAACAATTGACAGTGTGTCAAGGGATTATGCCCTTATATTATTAGGATTTTAAAAGATACCTTTTAACATCATCCCCCTCCTTTAGAATATAAACAGCTCATCCATATAAAGTTCCTGATGATTACTCATTTCTATTTATCTTTGTATTTTTCTCTTGACTAAAGTGTTAATATTTCAAATTTACTTTGGGGGGGGTGGGGTAATGAGGGTTAAGTGACTTGCCCAGGGTCACATAGCTAATAAGTGACAGGTGTCTGAGGCTGGATTTGAACTCAGGTCTTCCTAAATCCAGGGCTGGTGCTTTATCCACTAGGCCATAAAATTGGCTTTTTAAGTTTTTTTTTTTTAATCAATTTGAATACTTCTTTCATCAAAGATCCATTTTTTTCCCTTCTAGTAGTATAGGTAAGTTACTCTTGCATTTTGAAGATTTTTATCCCCATAGATGTTAATCTATGGGGATAAATTCCTGATTGCGGTTCCTCACTTAAAATACATTCTTTCTGGCTACTTGCAGTATTTTTCTTTTTGTTTGGAAGAGCTGAACATTGGCAGTGATTTCTGGGGATTTTCATTTGGGGATGTTTATAATTGCCCCCTTGTTCTAATGTGTTTGGGAAATTTTCTTTAATTTCCTGAAATGTTAAATTCTGGTTATGTTTTTTGGATTTGGATTTCAGATAAACTTTCTTTCTAGGATCTGTTTTCCAGGTCATATTGTTTTGGTTTTGACTTTGTTATAATTCTTTGGTCCATTAAGGAGTTTGTTACAGGGATAAAATTTTGTACTTCTTGAGCTATTTATCCCTTTTCCAGTTTTCTTCTACATAGTTGTCATTTCATTTTTTCTTTTTTTAATTAATAGTCTTTCTCCCCCCTCCCCAATGACATGTAAAGATAATTTCAACATTTTTGGGGGGGTGGGGCAATGAGGGTTAAGTGACTTTGCCCAGGGTCACACAGCTAGTAAGTGTCAAGTGTTTGAGGCCAAATTTGAACACAGGTCCTCCTGAATCCAGGGCCAGTGCTATTGATACCTTGCTGCCCCATAACATTCATTTTTGAATTAAAGTTCTGAATTTTTATCCCTTCCTTCTCCCCCCCTTATACTTGTGCAATCATGTTAAACATAGTTCCACACTAGTCATATTGTGAAAGAGGAAACAGAACAGAAGGGAAAAACCTAAGGAAAAAAACAAAACAGAAATAGTATGAAGTTTGCATTCAGTCCATAGTTTTTTCAGTTTTCATACTTGATCATTTCACAAGGTTGCTATTACTGTGTACAATGTTCTGTTTTTGCCCTCCTCTTCCTGTTCTACAAAGCATCAGTTCATTTAAGTCTTTATAGATTTTTTCTGAAATTTACCTGCTTATCATTTCTTATAGCACAGTAGTATTCCATTTCATTCATGTACCATAATTTCTTCATCCATCCCCCAATTGATTGGCATCCTGTCAATTTATAATTCTTTGCCACCAGAAAAGAGCTACTATAAATGTTTTTTGTACATGTGTGTTCTTTTCCCCTTTATAGTCTCTTTGGGATACAGACTTAGTATAGTGGTATTGCTGTACAGTTTGAGGGCCCTTTGGGCATAGTTCCATATTGCTCTCCAGAATGGATCAGTTTACACCTCCACCAACAATGCATTATTGTTCCAATTTCCACCTATATTGCCCAACATTTATCATTTTCCTTTTCTGTCATTAGTCTGGGTGGACGGTGATACCTTGAGTTGTTTTTAGTGTACATTTTTTAATGATTTAGAGCATTTTTTTCACATGACTACAGAGCTTTGATTTATTCTGAACTTTTTTCATATCCTTTGACCATTTATCAATAGGAATGACCTATATTCGTATAAATTTGACTCACTTCAATATTTGAGAGCTAAGGCCTTTTTTAGAAACACTGGCTATAAAAATTGCTTTGTTTTCTTTCTGATCTTGGTTACATTGGTTTTGTTGGTTTAAAATCTTTTTAATGTGAAAAATAATCCATTTTGCATTTCATAATGCTGTATCTCCTGTTTTGTCAAATTCTTCCCTCCTCCATAGATCTGAAAGGTAGACTATTACTTGCTCTCCTAATTTGCTTATTGTATTACACTATGTATAAGTCATGAACCCATTTTGACCTTCCCTTGGTATATGGTGTGAGATGTTGGTCTGCCTAGTTTCTGCTATGCTATTTTCCAGTTTTCCCTGCAGTTTTTTGTCAAATAGTGAGTTATTATTCTAGAATCTGGAGTCTGGGTTTATGAAACAGTATCTTAGTGTAGTCATTTACTACTCTTTTGTGTACCTAATCTATTCCACCTCTCTCCCCCCCTATTTCTTAGCCATTGCCACATAGTACTATATGTGCACACACTATGTGTTTATATAGTTCCTATGGTTGTCTTGGCATCTAGAATCCCAAATATTTTATATTGTCTACAGTTATTTTAAATGGAATTTGTCTATCTCTTGCTGCTCTGCTCTTTGATAATGTCTTTTATAAATTCTTATACTGTAATTGCAAAGAATTCTCATGGTTGCTTTGGGCACAGTTTTTCTTTAAGGTTTTGATTGTAGGAGTGAGTGTTTGATTTTGTCTTCTGGGTTTTGTGTCTTGGTCATGTTTGGTATCATCAAAATCTTTACTGTGTGGATACTCTTCTTCACCCCCTCTTTCTCCTCTCCCCCCCAATACCTCAGGCATTGAGTTCTAAATCTCCCCTACTCCCAGTAGTCCGATTAGGTTGAAGACCTTTTCTTTGCCCTGGGGAGTCTTTCCTTAGACCAGATTCCTGTCTGTCCTCTGGGATTGACTCAGGTTCCTACCCCTGTCTCTTCCTTCACTATGTGATTGGCCTTAGTTGACATCTTTTTCTTTTTTTTTTTGGCCTCTCTTTAATCTTGTATAAAATTTGAGCTTGCCCTTGGTGGAACTTTGAAGCTTTTACCATACTGGGGAGTTGGAAGTAGAAGGGACTTTTTTTATTCACCTCATATTTTTCTTCTACCTGCAGAGGATGCACTCTCCCTTTCCAGTACATTGTTTCTCAGCGTGCCGCCCCCCCCCCCCCCCCAAAAAAAAAAGAGTTCAGGTTCTTCCTTCAGGGGATTTCTTCCCGCTGTGGCTTTTTTTTTTTTTTTTACCACCTAGTTGTTTATAAAGCACCAAAGACTTTCACTTTCGTGTATCTGGGATTTTTTTTTTAAACATCTGATGCTTTTTTTTTTCTCTTTGCATGAAATTCTTTTCAGGGCATTTCTTAGAGTCTTTTTGACCTGAATCTTTTTTGTCCCTTAGGGTATCTATATTGAATTTACTCCTTAACTAAGGGGGTGAGTTGTTATTTGGGTTGTTTAGTGTTTGGAGATTTTTTCTTCTGTGCCACCATTTTGGTCAAAAAACTATTTCTAATTTTTTGATACCACAAAAAAGCACTGTTGAATATTTTAATGTATCAAATAAAATATCTTTAAATCATGTATATACAGGTTTATGTGTATATGACTGATAGTGATATACTGCTGTATCAAAAAATATAATTTAGTTACTTTCATAATTCCACAGTGCTGTGACCAATTCACAACTGTACCAGTACGTTGGTGTCCCTATCCACCCCATCTTTCTGTTTGACTTTTTTTTTGGGGGGGGTGAGGCATTTGGGGTTAAGTGACTTGCCCAGGGTCACACAGCTAGTAAGTGTCAAGTTCTGAGACTGGATTTGAAATCAAGTCCTCCTGACTTCAGGGCAGTGCTCTATCCACTGCGCCACCCAGTGCCCCATTCACATTTATTATTACTTACATTTAATGGTTTCCAGGCATCAGTGCCGTCTAACACTAGTATTAAATGATAATTTTATTTAAATTGACAGACCTGGTTGCTTTAGAACTGTTTCTGATGACAAACTAATCATAGTCTAATCATTTAATAAGATGCCTGATTCTTCCCTTCCTTATTCCTCCTAATTATGTTATACTGTGACTGTGCACTATGTCAAGTTGCTGATCACTTTTTTACATGACCTCTAGTGTAAGATACATCCAGAAACAATAGATGGCTAGACTCTAGCTGGTATAATCCAATTGAATAAATGCCCAATATGTAATATACTGTGGGAAGACAGTAGAAACATAATCTCTTAGAAGCCTAAATCTGTGTTGACAGATTGTGAATTTCTATTGCTTTAGATATAGCTATATTGCAATAATGTCTAGTGATGTCAATTGTTCTGTGCCAGTAAAACAGGTGATGGAAAATTAAAATGATTTCAATGGAAACATTTTTAAAAACTTTGTTTCATCAAAAAATTATAGAAATACAGTGTTTGGTTCAAGAATGGGTAGAGCAAGATGGCAGAGTAGAGGCAGGGACTAACTTGAAATATCTCCCAACATTCCCCTCTATACAAACAGCTTTAAAATAATGATGCCAAATAAAATTCATGAGCACCAGATCCAAGAAAAGGTTGAGACACTTTTAAAATCCAAGACAATTTATGAGTTCTGTGGAGCAGGAGAGATCCCTGATATACGGGTCATGGTCATGCTGGGGCACAGTCTAGGCAGCATCATGGCAACACCAGCAGCAGGCCTTGGAGACTAACAGCAGCTTTGGGTAAGGGTGATCAGCAAAGTATTATAGAGGACTTTTGCATTACCCATATGTAATTATGGGTCAAAGTTCCAAGTGCTTGTGGCTGCAGGGGAGCAGGTCACAGTTCACTGTTCAAGGTGCTCATTTACAAGGCAGTAGGGGTCCTGATCTCAGTTCTAAGGCAGAAAGGAGGAGTAGAGCTTGAGACTAGTAGTGGTCAGTGGTCCTGTTAAGAGTTTCAGGTGCGAGAGGAGTACTAGCATTTGGGGCTAGAGGGAGACAGTGCCCCCACCTCTCTTTAGATCATACTGTCTTGCAAGCACTCCCATAACTAGCTCTGAAAAAAGCAGCACAAAAAACCTAGGGCTTGGGATGATGCCCCTTCCACTCTGGGAGCAGAGCCCAATTTTATCATAGAATTTAAAGTCGAAGAAATAAGCTGGGAAGATGTGTAAACAATTAAAAATAAAAACAAAAAACTGACCTTAAATAAAAAGTCATTATGGTGATACAAATCAAGACAGGAGCTAAGTAGACAATGCTGTCAAAATAGGTATAAATAAAACCTCAAAAATATGAATTGGACATAAGCCTAATAAGATTTTTGGGGAAAGTTCAAAAGAGATAGAGTAAAAATTTGGAGGAAGATGCAAGAAAATTGAAATGAAAAGGGTCAATAGCTTGATAAATTGGCCATTAGAAATACAGATGTAAATAAGATTTGGCCAAATTGGAAAAAGGTATAAGACCTCAATGAAGACAGTAATTAAATTGGGGAAGTGGAAGCTGATGACAGATATCAAGAAGCAATGTGAGATATGAAATTACATTAATGTGAAATATCTAATTGGAAAAACTGACCTAATTACACACTTAGTCACTGTAACTGCCAATGTGAATAGGATCAATTCACCCACAAAATGGAAGTAGAAAAGTAAAAAATAAGGTGGTGGTATAGATAATGTTTCAGTTGAAGTAAAAAGAAAAAAAGCAGGTGTAGCAATCATGATCTTGGACAAATCAACAGCAAAAATCCAGAAAAGATAAACAGGGAAACTGCTTTGTTAAAAGGTAACATTGGCAATAAATATCAGTACTTAACATAAATGTACTCAAGTGGCATAGCTTCCAAATTCTTTAAAGGAAAAGTTGTGTGTTAAAGGAGGAAATAGTAAAACAGTACTAGTAGGGGACTTCATCCATAAAATAAGGAAGAAGTTAAAAGATGAATAGAATTTTAGAAAAGTTAGATATAAAAGATCTCTGGAGAATTTAATTGGAATAGGAAGGAATATGTTTTTCTCAGCGGAGTATCACAAATTTACAGTGCATTGGGGTATAAAAACCTCATAAAGAAATGACAAAAGGCAGAAAGATTAAATGCATCCTTTTTAGAACATACCAGTTTACATTCAATAAAGGGCTGTGGAAATAGAGGTTAAAAAAATCAGAAACTAAATAATCCTAAAGAATTAGTAGAACAAATTATAGAAACAATTTTAATAAAGGTAATGATAAAAGAAAACAGTAAAACTTATGGCATGCAGTTGAAACAGTTACTTAGGATAACAATCTCCAAACATATCAAATAAAACAGAGAAAGCAAATCAGTATGCAATTTTTTTAAAGTGAGGCAATTGGGGTTAAGTGACTTGCCCAGGGTCACACAGCTAGTAAGTGTTAAGTGTCTGAGGCTGGATTTGAGCTCAGGTACTCCTGACTCCAGGGCCAGTGCGCCACTTTGGGCCACTGTGCCACTTAGCTGCCCCTAGTGTGCAATTTTTTTAAAAATTGAAAAACATTTAAAATCACCAATTAAACACAAAAATGGAAATCCTGAAAAATTAAAGAAATTAAGGAAATTTAAGAAAACCACTGAAGTAATAAAATTAGGAGTTGGTTTTATGGGGAAAAAAAAGGAAAAAAGAAATTGACCAATGAAGATGAAATTCAAGAAGTTATTAGGAACCATGTCCAATTATAAACCAATAAATGAAATAGACTAATATTTGCTAAAATATAAATTGCCCAGATTAGAGTGCTTAATCCCATTTTATGAAAAGAAATTGAACAAGCCATAAATGAGACCCCTAAGAAAAAAACCCCAGGACCAGATGGATGCAATTCTACCAAACATTTAAAGAACAATTCCAATACTACATAAACTATTTGGAAATGATACAAATATAGTGCAGATACCTAAACTAGGAAGAGCAAAACCAGAAAACTATAGATCAATTTCCCTAATTAATATTGATGCAAAATTGATCCTACATTAGGACCAGGTGGGATTTGTACCAGGAATTTGTACTGGTTCACTATTAGGCAAACTGTCAGCTTAATTGATCATACCAATAAAAAACCCAACAAAAATAATATGATCAAATAACACTAGAGAACATAGGAGTAAATTGAGCTTTCCTTAAAATGATGTGTAGTATCTATCATCTGCAATGGGCACAGGCTACAAGCTTCCCAATAAGATCATGAGTGACACAAGGATGCCATTACCACCACTGTTATTCAATATTGTACTTGAATGCTAGCTACACCAATAAATGAAAAAAAGTTGAAAGAATTAGAACAGGCAACGAGACAAAAACAGTATTTACAGGCGGGCGATATGATATTTAGAGAACCCAGGAGAATCAGTTAACAAAACTATTTGAAACAACATCAAGAAAGTTGCAGGGGGGCAGCTAGGTGGCGCAGTGGATAGAGCACTGGCCCTGGAGTCAGGAGTACCTGAGTTCAAATCCAGCCTCACACACTTAAGACTTACTAGCTGTGTGACCATGGGCAAGTCATTTAACCCCAATTGCCTCACTAAAAAAAAAGAAAAGAAAGTTGCAGGAAAATAAGTCCACATAAGTCAGCAGCATTTATCCATACTGCCAACAACTAGCAGCAAGAGATAGAGAAATTAATTTAAAATAACTGCAAACAACATAAAATTCTTGGGAGTCTACCTGTCAGGATAAACAAACTGAGCAGAATTACAAAACACTTTACACAAAGTCAGTTTTAAACGTTTGAAGAAATATTAATTGCTCATGTTTAGGCCAAGCAAATATGATAAAAATGACAATTCTTCCAAATGAAATTACTTAAGTTCAGTGCCATACAAATCAAAAAAACAAATTATTTTGTAGAGCTAGGAAAAAGAAAAATTCATCTAGAAGCACAAATCTCAAGTATATCAAGGAAATCAGTGGAAAAAAAAAATGAAATTGGCCTTGCAGTACCAGACCTTAAACTGTATTACAAAGTAGTAATCAAAACAATCTGGTACTGGGTAAGAAATCAAGAGAATTCATTAAGTACACAACATGTTTGATTAATGCAGATCCAAGCTTTTGGGATAAGAACTCACTGTTTGACAAAAATTGCTGGAAAAACTGGAAAGCAGTTTAACAGAAACTGGTATAGTATAAAGCAACATCTCATACTTTATATCAAGATAAGGTCAAAATGGGTACATGAGTTAGACATATGGTAGTATCATATGCAAATTATGACTATCAAGAATTATACCTGTCAGATCTAAGAATAATGGAATAATTTATGACCAAATAGAAGATAGCATCTTGGGATGTAAAATGGATAATTTCAATTAAATTAAATTAAAAAGGTGTTTGGCACAAACAAAACTAAATGTAGCCAAGATTAGAAAAAAACCCAAGAAACTGGGGGAAAAGTTTACAGCAAGTTTCTCTGATAAAGGCCTCATCTCATATATATAGAGAAGTGAGTCAAATTTGTAAGAAGGAGTCATTCCCTAACTGATAAGTTGTCAAAGGATATGAACAGGCAGTTTTCAGAAGAAGAAATCAACCTTATCTGTAGTCCTTTAAAAGAAAATGCTCTAAATCACTACTGATTAGAGAAATGCAAATTTGAGGTACCACCTCATACTTATCAGATCGGCTCATTTGACAGAAAAAGATGAATGCTATCATAATGGGTATAAAATATTCTGTCAAATACTTGTTAGGAAATTGACTCTACTTACATTCCATCAGTTAAAAAACATTTATTAAATATACTAAGCATTATGCTAGGTGCTAGATATACAATATGAAAGACAAAGCTTGCCCTCAAAGTGCTTACATTCTATTGGGCAGATTCACCATGTTAAAAATAAATTGATATAGGATATATGCAAAATAAATACAAAGTGATAGAAGTGGGGTAGGAGGGGGAAATGTAGATGTCAACTGTAGAAATCAGGCAAAGGCTTTTTGAAGGAGGTGGAAATTGAACTGAGCTGGTGAAACAGTTGATTCAGGGAGCATGGATGGAAGCTTGTATAAGGCACTGGGGTGCAGAAATGGAAAGTTATAAATGCTGAATAGCAAGTAGGGGGAGTAATATGTGATCAAATTAGGAATTTAAGCTGGAGCCTGATTAGGCTGGGCTTCAAATGACAGAGGAGTTTCTGTTTTTGTAATAGGGAGTCATGCGGCTGAACATTTAAATTTTTTTTTTTTTGTGGGGCAATGGGGGTTAAGTGACTTGCCCAGGGTCACACAGCTAGTAAGTGTCAAGTGTCAAGTGTCTGAGGCCGGATTTGAACTCAGGTACTCCTGAATCCAAGGCCATTGCTTTATCCACTGTGCCACCTAACTGCCCCTGAACATTTTAAATTTTAAGCATTTCCAAAAGAGTTGAATAATAGAAAATTACTACAAACATTGATGGTATAGATTTTTAGTAAGTATTTGTAATAGTAAAATGACTTTAAAAAAAAGCATTAGCACAGTCCCTGGCATATAGTAGGCAGTAAATGTTTATTCTTTCCACTTATTAAATGCTTATTCTTTCCCCTCCTGCCCACCAAGAGATTGCAGGCACCCTTCCCAATGCTTTTCAATTCTAGTGCCTTCTTCCTCTTAATTATTTCCTATTTATCTCATTTATAGCTTGTTTGTATACATTTGTTTGCTTGTTGTCTTCCCCATTAGATTGTGAGCCTCTTGAGTGCAGGGGATTGTCTTTTGCTTCTTTTTATATCCCCAGCACTTAGCACAGTGGTACATAGGAGGTAATTAATAAATTGAATTGACTGACTGAAATATTCACCTCACCTCTTTATGGAGAGGTAATGGATTCTAGATACAGGTTAAGATGTATATTTTTGGATATGTCCAATGTGGGGATTTATTTTGTGTGATTGTATATTTGTTACTTTGTTGTTTAGTTGCATCTGACTCTGTGACCCCATTTGGGATTTTCTTGGCAAAGAGATGGAAGTGGTTTGCCATTTCTTTCTACAGTTCATTTTATAGAGGAAGAAACTAAGGCAATCAGGGTTAAATGACTTGCCCAGGGTCACACAGCTACTGGATTTGAACTCAGGTCTCTGACGACAGGCCTGGCACTTGAGCTGCATATATTTGTTACTAAAACTTTGTTTTTCTATCTCTCTCCCTCTCCCACCACCCAATGCTCCTCCATAGAAGTGAGTTTTAGTGGGGCAGGGTGGGGAATAAGGCTAGTATGTATAGGGAAAAGAAGAAAGCTGGGAAGAAAGGGAAAACGGAAGGAAGAAAAGAAAAAGTAGGAAAGGAAAGAAAGAAGGAAAAGTAGGGAAGGAAGGAAGGAAGAAAAAAGAAGGAAGGAAGGTCATTGAGGCATATTTTTTTTTAAATGCAAAGAACAAAGGAAAAGCCAAAAAGAAGACAAGCAAGAGTGCTTTGAAAGTTACAGGTTAAATTTCTTTCTTTATTTTTTTTGCGGGACAATGAGGGTTAAGTGACTTGCCCAGGGTCGCACAGCTAGTAAGTGTTAATTGTCTGAGGCCGGATTTGAACTCAGGTACTCCTGACTCCAGGGTCGGTGCTCTATCCACTGCGCCACCTAGCTGCTCCGAGTGTATGAATTTATATGGGAAAAAGTTATATCTTTTTTTTTTTTTTACTAATTTCTAACAGATTTAGCATTTCTTCAATTATGAATATGGACAATAAAAGCAGTATCTGTGACTTTGTCCCCAATAGAAATCACAGGTATTTTCATATCACATTACAACTGTCATAGATATCTCAAAAAATCATTTATATTCATCACTATGTTAAAAACAAAGTCTGATGACTTGTTGGTAGATAGGATTTGTTTGAAGTCTTCTTTACAAATGCTTGTGGATAATGGCCAACTATAGGGCAATTCTGGGCCTAGTAATTCAGCCACCAAATAGGGAAGCTATGTGTTCTCACAATGGTGACCCATATAGCTATGTTTCTTTCCATAATTTGTTGATTCAAATGTGAAAGGAGGTGAATAATTTTTATTACTTTAAAAAATTTTTGTGAAACTGGTAAGTTCAAAATGAGAATTTTTAACTCTGTAAGGCTGTGTGGCCTTGTAGGACATGAGTTTAAACTAGGTAAATTCAAACATCTGTCAATTTTGATAAATGTTGGTGTGCTATTTCAAGTGATTTCCTGTTATTGCTAATAGATTTCATGGCAATACAGTTATTTATTTTATTTTATGTTTTCTTTATATTTTTTGTATAATGTGTTTTGAAATAAAGATATACAGATGCAGTAAGTTATACAAATGGTATATGTATATTATCTTTCCATTAAAATACTAGTTATTTAAAAAATAAATTTGTAAGAAAACTGAACAGTATCAGAATGAGAATCATAATTTCTAGGAAAACATAGAAAGCCTCGTGGACTCCACAAATAACAGTTTATTTATTTATTTTTTGTGAGGCAATTGGGGTTAAGTGACTTGCCCAGGGTCACACAGCTAGTAAGTGTTAAGTGTCTGAGGCAAGATTTGAATTCAGGTCCTCCTGAATCCAGGGCCAGTGCTCTATCCACTTCGCCACCTAGCTACCCCACACACAGTAATTTATGATGAATTTCAGAAAGGACCTGACTTCTGTGCTTCTGCTGTAATTTAAGTATCTATTAGAGGGTTAAAAGCCATGAAAAGTATTAAAACTTTGGATCAAGTAGAATACCTTTGTTATTTTACTTGACAGTCATACAATTTTCTTAAATTTCTTATACTTTATTTTATTAATATATAATTATTTGTATACCTATGAAACAAATCACCTAAAATCACAAAACATTGAGTTTTGAAAATGCTAATTAAATAAAATATTTTGCTTTTTCTCTATTACATGTATATATTTTATTTTTTTCACAGACCCAATTTAAGTTGATACATTGAAGGAAAGGAAGTGTGATGGTTATATTTTACATGGCTTCACTTGTACTAATGAACATGATGGAACACAAAAGTGTTTGCTGTGTGGAAAAATTCTTGCAAATGGAAGAATAAAGTCAGCAAAACTGAAAGAGCACCTTACATCTGTCCATTCTGAAAAATGCATCTTAAAATACCTTTTTTCTCCTTGTGAAGAAAGCTCAATTCAAAAAAGTTGGAATGCTTTCAAAACTTGGATTTGCCACTTCACAAAAACCTTGTCTTGAATCATTCTATAAGGATGCTTACCAGATTGCCAAACAAACGACAAAGCCACACTCTTGGAAAGACTGTATGTAGTAAAGCCATAGACACTTGAAATGGTTGAGCTGGTTTATAGACTGAGTCGAGAAAAATTGAACACGGTTTTATTGTCAAATGATGTGACATATTCTGGAATATTTCATATTTCTTTTAATATTATAAAGCAAGTCATTGAGGAAGTAGCAGCCCTGCCAATTCTCCTTTCTTATACTACTGGAGAAAACTACAGACATTTCTCAACATAGCTTCTTGTTTTTGTTTGCTAGGTGTGTGTTAATGCCATCAAAGAAAAAATTCTGATTTTATGAGTCTCTTTGGAAAACTACAAAAGCTTTCTATGTTTTGGAAATGCTAAAGGTTTGTGGGTTTTTTTTTTTCCCAAAACAAAACTCTGGAAAGAAAAGCTTCATAAGTTCTTGCATAAGTAGGATTCCTGTGATACTTGGTAACACATGTAGTTTTGTTACTCTAGTGAAGAAGGAAGCTCCTCATGTTGTCACATTGCCTTAAACATTTTTTAAAAAAGAGTATATTTTTTGCAATTGCAAAAAAAAATTAATTAACATTTGTTTTTAAATTTTGAGTTCCAATTTCTTTTGCTCTCTCCCCTGCACCTCCCTGTGACAGTAAGCAATTTGATAGAGGTTATACATGTCCAGTCATACTAAACATTTCCATATTATTCAGGTTGTAAAAGAAAATAGACAAAAAAGAAGAAAAAAGAAAGTGAAAAATAATATGTTTCAATCTGCATTCAGACTCCTTTCTTTCTCTGGAGGTGGATAGCATTTTTCATCATGAGTCTTTTGGAATTGGCTTGGATCATTGTATTACTGATAATAGCTGTCATTCACAGGTGATTATTGTACAATCTTGCTATTACTGTATACAGTGTTCTGCTTCTGTTTACTTCACTTTTCATCAGTTCATTTAAGTCCAGGTTTTTCTGAAATCATCCTGTTCATCATTTCTCATAGTACAATAGTATTCTATTACAATCATGTACAACAACTTTTTCAGCTGTTCCCCAATTGATGGGCATCCTCTCAATGTCCTATTCCTTATCACCACAAAAAGAGCTGCTATAAATATTTTTGTAAAAATAGGTTCTTCCCCTCTTTTTATCTCTTTGGGGTACAGACCTAGTAGTTGTATTGCTGGATCAAAGCATATGCATAGTTTGAGAGCCTTTTGGGTCTAGTTCCAAATTGCTCTATAGAATGGTTGGAACAGTTCATAACTCCAGCAAAAGTGCATAAGTATCTCAATTTTGCCATATACCCTCCAACATTTATCATTTTCTTTTTCTGTCATATTAGCCAATCTGATGATGGGTGTGAAATGGCACCTCAGAGTTGTTTTAATGCGCATTTCTCTAATCAGTGGTGATTTAGAGTATTTTTTTTCACATGACTATAGATAACTTTTATTCTGAAAACTGCCTGTTCATTTCCTTTGACCATTTATCAAGTGGGGAATGACTTATATTTTTAGAAATTTGACTCCTCTATATATTTGAGAAATGTGGCCTGTTACATTGCTTTTTTCAAAGATATGCACAGGCAAAAATACTCCTTCAAAACCTTTATATAAATTTTGTCAACCTCCATGAAAGTTATCAACTTTAATAAAAGTAAATCTTTGAATTGTTACATTTAAAAATATTTTGTCAAGAAATGGGAGCATAATATGGAATGTTTAGCACAGAAATTTGCTAGTTTTTAAGGAAATAAATCTTAAAGAGCTTGTTTGAACTAAGGGCTAAAGTTTACTTGTTATGGGGGAAAAACCCCTACTCTTAGAACACCTTGAAAGAAAATATTTTTTCTGTTGGTTATCTTACCTGGCAGATATTTTTAACCATGTAAATGAGATGTCTTTCAATGAAAGGAAGTTACAATTACAAATGGTACTGAAAAATTTAATTGTTTCTTGGCTAAGTGGCCAATATGGAAAAAAAAAGAATAGAAGATGACATCTTGTAAACTTTCAAATGATAGAGGAAGTGCTTTACCAAGAAGGAACTGAGATACAACATTCTCTGAATGACTTTGAAAGGAGAAATCTGTGAACACCTGGAAACACTTTGGATCTCTTTCAAATGTTATTTCTATATTTATGGCAATAAAGATGAATCATGGATTCTCAGTCCTTTTCTTTCTGATGTAAGCAGTATCAAAAATGTTGACCTAGTCAAGGTGGAACTCATTAATTTTCAGACAAAAAAAGAGATAGCCAATGTACTATTGGTTTTTTTAAATTATTTTTTTAATCCAAGTTTAAGCCTTATCTATTCCTATTCGACTTGATCTTGCTGGATTTGGCCCAGTGTTCTAGGCTGTCATATTCCTTATTCTTTCATGAAGTACCTTAGCTATCTCTTTTTTGTAGTTGGAATTTAATCAGAAACCTTGGGAAATCCTGGTATTCCTTGAAGGAAACCTATCCTTACCTTATAAAAGCAAGCTGTGTAAACTCTGCTTCTATGTGCAACAACATGTCTTTATCTATTGGGATTTTCAACACTTGTAGCCATTAGAACAAAAAAATAAAAATTAATTCGGTGTCCAACAAGACATATATGTTGCCTTGTCACGTACCACACCACAGTATTATGTTCTTTTTCAAGTTAAATAGCTTCCTACTAGTATTTGTTTAAAAAACATAATTTAACTTTGACTTGTCCATATTTTAAATGTACTTTGTTATTCAGTATGAAAAGAAGCACATATTATACATTTAAAAAATCTTCTGAAAACTTTATTTCAATATTATTTAATTCTTTTATGATCCTCTGTATTTTATTTTAAAAATATTATTCTAAAAAGGGATGCATGGGCTTCACTTTACTGCCAAAGAGATCCATGACATACAAAAAAAGTTAAGAACTCCTAGTGTAGACGTGTCTATAAACAATTTATGTGGTTATTCTCTGTGGCCCACACTCCAAGTTTGTATATCAAAACCAACTCCTCATACATGTTGCTAAAAATGTTACATAATATGTGGATTTCTGAGTAATCATCTTACTCCATTGCATTGATGAAAAAAGAACTCTTCTACAATGCAGTGGGCAGCACATTCCTCTTTTGGCTAACATTAATTTTTAGGAAATTTTTTCTCGTATCTAGCTTACATTTGCTTCTTTACCACTTATACTGATTTTTCACAATTCTGTTCTTTGTCCAGATAGAATAAGTCTAAAACCAACCCCTTCCATGTGATAGTCAAATACTTAAAGATAGCTGTCACATTCCCTGTGGGCCTTTCTGGGCTAAACATCCTGTCTTCCTTTGGTTCTTCCTCATTTAACATAGACTCAAAGCCTTCATCATCCTAGTTTCCTTCCTAAACTGGTACCAAGAACTGAACACAGTTCTGTTTATGTGGTCTCATGAAGGAGAGGGACTATAATCTCCTTATTCTTGGACACTGCCTCTCTTTTTTTCTTTTAGTGAGGCAATTGGGGTTAAGTGACTTTCCCAGGGTCACACAGCTAGTAAGTGTTAAGTGTTTGAGGCCAGATTTGAACTCAGGTACTCCTGACTCCAGGGCTGGTGCTCTATCCACTGCGCCACCTAGCCGCCCCTAGACACTGCCTCTCTTTAACACACTGTAACACACACATATTTATATGACATGATATATTTTATATATGCTGTAGAAGTATGTTTCATTCTAAGTAATAAAATATATTTTAATATATAATTATCTTTGGTTTTTGTATTTCTGCCTTCAAATGTATTTCTCATATATCCAAATATATGACTCAGGATGGTACAGTGATAAGAATTCTGGCCCTCCAGTTAGGAGACCTGGATTCAAGTCCTCTTCAGACACATACAAGCTGTGTGACCCTGAGCAAGTTAACTACCCTTGTGTCTTAGTTTCAACTTCTGTAGAAATCACAGGAGTGAATTTAATAGCCTCTAAAGTTTCATCTATCTCTAAATCTATGATAACATGATCCATCCTGAGAGAGAGAACTATATCTCTACTAGCATAGCTTATGATCACACAATTTTTGTTTGCCATATAATCCTGGTGACTTATAGAGCTTGTAGGCAACTAAAATTCTAAAATCTTTTTCAAACTCCTGTCTAATCATGTCTCCCTCCATCTTGTACTTGTAATTTTTTTTCCAACCCAAATTTAAAGCTTATCAATTTTTCTTCATTTTGATCTTATTGAATTTGACCCAATGGTCTAGGCTTTTAAGGCATTTTTGAATCCTGATTCTTTTATTCAGTACTTTGGCTCTCTTGCAGCTTTGTATCATCCGAAACTTGGAGGTCCATATCATCAATACCTTTATCCAGATAATTTATATAAATATGGAATAAGACACAGTCAAGCACAAATCTCTAGACACTCTATTTAACATTTCCACGTTGACACTGAACCATTAGTGACTATTCTTGGGGTTGGCCCTTCAACCACTTACCAATCCATCTTTACAATATTTTAATCCATACTTCTCAATCTTTGCCACAATAGCTTGAGAGACTTTATCAATTACTCTTCAAAATTAAAAGTAAACTATAGCTACAAGTATTTTCCTCATCTGTCTACTATCCACAAAGTTAGTCTGACGACTTTTTTTTTAAACAAGTAGAATTTTAAATTTATCTACAAGTAAGAGTTCTCAGGACAAATCAGGATTGTCATGTTTTTGTTAATAAGCAAATGCTTTTCTGAGTCCTATCTCTCCTTTATATTTTTTTTTTCCTTGGGACTTCTGAGAGCACTTCCCAGGAAATTTTACATTCTACTTGGTAGCACTGTTACTTAACTAAGCCTTACCTCTCCTAGTAGATGGTAAACTCCTCAAGGGCAGGGACCATCTTAATCATTTCAGTATCACTTCAATCCATAACAATTTATCCACTAAATCAGACTATAAAACATTTATAAGAAGGGTCAGCAGGTTGCTTTAAGCACTTGCAACAGTGAAGAAAGGGTAGGAACTCAAAGGTAAAATCATTAAACTTCCAAAGAGCAGAGATAGGATTTTAGATTTAGGTACACATCTCTACATTTTTTCCTAACTTCAAATGGCTATACTGAAAGCAAATAAAGAAGGCGACTTTTTTTCTGAATTACTAGAAGCATCTCTGTCTTCCCAATTTGCTAAACTATTAAAAAATTAACATTTTGTGTTGGAGAAACTGTGGGAAAATTGGAACACTAATTCATTGTTGGTGGAGCTGTGAACTGATCCAACCATTCTGGAGAGCAATTTGGAATTATGCCCAAAGGGCGATAAAGCTGTGCATACCCTTTGATCCAGCAATTCCACTTTTAGGTCTTTTTCCCAAAGAAATCATGGAAAGGGGAAAGGGACCCACGTGTACAAAAATATTTATAGCTGCTCTTTACGTGGTAGTAAGGAATTGGAAGTTGAGGGGGTGCCCATCAATTGGGGAATGGCTGGACAAGTTGTGGTATATGAATACAATGGAATACTATTGTGCTGTAAGAAATGAGCAGGAGGAGTTCAGAGAAACCTGGAGGGTCTTGTGTGAGCTGATGATGAGTGAGATAAGCAGAACCAGAAGAACATTGTACACAGTATCATCAACATTGAGTGTTGACCTACTGTGATGGACTATATTCTTCTCACCAATGCAATGGTACAGAAGAGTTCCAGGGAACTCATGACAGAAGAGGATCTCCAAATCCAAGGGAAAAAAAAAAAGAACTGTGGAGTATAGATGCTGATTGAACCATACTATTTCTTTTGTTTTGGGTGCTGTTGTTTTTTTTTTCTATTTTGAGGTTTTGCATTACTGCCCTGATTTTTTTCTCTTATAACAGGATTAATGCAGAAATAGGATTAATGTTATTATGGATATATATATATGTGTGTGTATAGATATATATATATGTGTGTATATGTATATAGATGTATAGATATAACCTATATCAGATTACCTGCTGTCTAGGGGAGGGGGGAGGGAGGGGAGGGAGGAGAAAAATCTGAAATTGTAAAGCTTGTATAAACAAAAGTTGAGAACTATCTTTACATGTAACGGAAAAAATAAAATACCTTATATGTAAAAAAAAATTTAAAAAAAAAAGAAAAAATTAACATTTTGAATCTGAAATAAAATGTCACCTAAAGGAAGAAAAAAAAAACAACTTGGCAGAATTTTGAAACTACCAGCTAAAAGAAAATTCCCACCAACTTCCTGAATTACTACTGTTACAGCAATGTTGTATCTGATGATTGAGGATAAGTGCCCTAAATTATTAACTACCAGTGTTCAATTTCAGGCAGTAGGTTTTATTTTTATTTTTTTATTGAAATTCTTAATTTATTTATCTCTGTTAATGCCTTTCAAGTGGAAGTAAGGACCCTTTCATCTGCCCAAATGGATTAAATACTGGTTGCAAACTGACTTTTCTACAAGTCGATAGGTTGTATATAACCTGAAAAATGGGCAGATGTCCTTTTTCAGATCAGTTTTTATTTGTACATTCCATGATACTGTAGAGAAATGCTAACACGAGTTGTT
This sequence comes from Dromiciops gliroides, assembly GCF_019393635.1. Classification (NCBI taxonomy): domain Eukaryota; kingdom Metazoa; phylum Chordata; class Mammalia; order Microbiotheria; family Microbiotheriidae; genus Dromiciops; species Dromiciops gliroides. The sequence continues at coordinate 182,566,379 of NC_057865.1, read as the reverse complement.
TTTCTGATATATCATTCAGTGGACCCACAAACTGGTTGTTATCACTTCTTACAGTACACAATTAGGTAAGAAGCAGCACATTCAAATAAATTATTCTAGGCCTTTTCTTCTTTCATACTCTAAAATATCTTCTATATGTTGTTGGAGGAGGAAGGCCCAAAGGCCTACAATAGTACCCAAGGTTAGTATAACTTTCAGCCAGTTGGGTTTGTCATTTTGGTTGTCCCAAATGTAAAATGCTGAACAAACTGAAGCGTGGCCTGGGAGCTGGGACAGCTGCAGCATCAGCAACAGCATCAGCATCAGGAATGGCACCATCTTGGTCCATGGGCTGTCCTGATCACATGATCCTGACAAGCCCTGCCCCAGGCTCTGCCCGTGACATGTCCTTGATGAAGCCATGCTTTTTGATCAGTGCCTTCTTCTTCTAAGATATTACCTAATCTGTAATAATACATTGTAGAATATTGCCACTAATCCATGTCAAACTCACTGGCCTCTGAGTGAAGAAACCAGTATCTTTCCCTTTCTGAAAATCAGAAAAACAATTGACCTTGAATCCTATGGCACTGCATCTATGTCTGCCACTTCCTTTGGTACTCAAGGAAATCATTCATGTATACTCTTTGACTTCAACTAGTCTCTATCATCTCCTTATCTTGGGAACTAGCTCCCTATTAGCCATATTTCCAGGCCAAAAATAGTTTTCCTTAAAACGGTAGCAAAATAAGAAGCCTCTCTCTGTGTTTTGTCTTTAGTTACCATGATCCCATGGACTTTGGTCCTAGACTGTCTTTGATTACTGTTTTTCCCCCCAATATATCTAACAATAAAAAAACCCTTTTTATTTTCTTTGACTCTTTTTGCCAGCCTTAATTTATTCTGAGCATTAGCATTCATAACTTAGCTTTATCTTTCTTCTTTGATTGTGCCACACTTTTGTATTCATCTTCTAATGAAGAGAGAAGTGAATTAGAGGCAGTGTGAAGTAGTGGATAAAGAATACCACACTTGGAGTTAGAAAAACCTTGGCTTGAATCCTATCTCTGACATATTTGAGCTGTGTGATTATGGGGAAGTTATTTAACTTTTCTGAGCCTGGGATGGGAAGAGAATGGAACAACAACAATACCTTACTTAAAGGATTATTGTAAGGACAAAATGAGCTAATGTGTTTAAAGTATTTTGCAAACCATAAAAGGCATGAACTTTTATATTTTATTGCCTCTCTTTGCTTTCTTCTTCTGGCTATGTCTTTTAAAAATGTAATTTTTTTTCTAAATTTCCTGTGCATCTACATTGTTACCTTTCAATAACTGTTCTTTTTCTTTCTCACTGAAATAGCTTCTCTTTGTGTCTTCAGAATTTCAGTTTTGAGAATTTCTCATCCCTTTTGGATTGACTTCATATGTGAGATCCTACATACTCTTCTGAGTTTGGCTCTTGAACCAATTTTGTGTGATAAAATAATGGAATTTGGCTGATGCCCAGAGGTCCCACCTGATTGATTTAGTATTGTTTGAATTAGGTGAGAATGAGAAACTGATTAAGTACCTACTTGGGATGATTAGATATAGGCCATACCTGGCCTGCTCTGAGTGACATATCCTGCTGATGTCAGCAGGGGGACCAATCTCAGCCATGCAACTTGAAGGACCTCCCTTTTGGGGGAGGGAGAGAAAAGGTAGAGAAGAGAATGCTGAGGCTAGGAGCTCTCTCTTCCTGTTGGCGAGCTTCTGAGAATAGATTGGAGAGGGGCTGCACAGCTGACTCCCATAGAAACTACAGACCCCAGGTGATGAGTTAATAGAAATGAGGCCAGCTCTTTGAATTAGCTGAGCTGGAAGCAAGTTTGGGGATTGAGTCAGTCTTTGCTAGAGCCAGGGAGCTTATCCATTTTTCTCTTCCCCTATTCCTTTGTCCCTGGCTTTATTAATTTCACCTTTGTTATATATTTTATTCCTATTAATAAAACCTGATTTGTTTGTTGAAAAGATGCTGTTAATCTCCTTTCTTATTAGCCTGGGAGAAATAACTAAAAAAGGCAGTTTGGAAGGGAGAACACTTTGGACCTAGAGGTCCCTCATTATTTTCTGAACCCCAATATTATAGCGAGCCACCCAATTACCTTTCCCTATATTAAATTTGGCCACTACATTTGTGAGTGTATGTGTCCATGCATATATGTGTGTGTGTTTGTGAGCATAATTTTCCATTTTCACTGGAATAATTCAAGTATTCCCTAGTCATGATTAATATATATTCACATATTTTGAAAAAGAGTTTTTATGTGCACCAGGCAGGTATTTTTAAGTTGTTATCTTTGAGCTATTAATTAAATACTGGGAATGATGAAATTCAAACTTACACCACTGTGAACTGAGGCTGCACCTTTGGAGTGTTATAGAAATAAATGCAAATCATTGTGTCTGTAGCAAGCTAACATGGAAACCTGGAAGAGCATTCAGTTAAAATTTCTTAAGGAAAGAAGATAATTTAGAAGTGCTCTTCACTTCATAATGTTTTTCTGTTTTTAGGAATGTATACACATGCATGTAAGATTCAGTTCAAACCAGCAATAGATAGCGTGGTCCCTTGGAGAGGACCATGAATTTGGAAACAAAGGATCATTGTTCAGATCCTATACTTGTCACTGACTGTGTGACTGGGCAATTCACTCCATCTCTTTGGGTCTCAGTTTCTTCATCTATAAAATGAAGGGGTTGGTCTGCTTGACCTCTAAGGTGCCTTTGAGTTCTAAATCTATAATCCCATGAAACCATTATTCATTTGCTTGGAAATTCATTTAGTGAAGCCTCATACAACCATTTTTTTTAAAAGAAAAAAGTCATAATTAAGCACTTTAAATGATTCTTTGTTGAATCAGTCAGAATATGTATATAGCATAACCAATTAAGATAAAAGATATTAACCCTCAGTTACTAGATGTGGTTCATGCATTAAGTACAATAAATTGTGTTTAGGGATTATAAATTGTCAGTTGTGCTTAGCACAGTGTGTGTTTCCTTATCAAATGCTTATTTCACATCTGGGTTGTTTGCAGAACATTCATTACTTCAACAAATATCTAGTAAATGATGACTTGTATGCAAGGAATTGTGCTAGATGCTGGGGAAGATAAAAAAATTTTATTTCATTAAATGCCTTTGCTTTGGAAAAAAAGGTCTTTAACCTCAGTTGTGAAAGATGTAACCTTTTAGTCTTTTAATTTTTTTCTAGAGTGACTTAAAATTCAGATCGCATCCTTTTAGAATTTGTTGTAACTAAGCTTATTTTATTTTCTGTTAGATAGAAGAAAACTATTTTTAATAATGTAAGCTTCTTTTTTTAATGTGACCTTACTGTCACTTTTCACTAATTCCTTTCCATGTCTAATAGAACTCTCTTTTGTATTAAATAATTCCTAATCTGAAACTATGCTTTCAGTTCTTGATTTTTTGGAGTTAACACAAATTTCAATCTAGATCCTCTCTCATTTTGCTTCTATGCTTTTATGTTCTATGTGTGTTTCTTGTATGGAACAGATTGTTGAGTTCTGTTTTCTTTTTTTTTTTTTCCCTTTTTTTTAAAGTGAGGCAATTGGGGTTAAGTGACTTGCCCAAGGTCACACAGCTAGTAAGTGTTAAGTGTCTGAGGCCAGATTTGAACTCAGGTCCTCCTGACTCCAGGGCCGGTGCTCTATTCACTGAGCCACCTAGCTGCCCGAGTTCTGTTTTCTAATCCTTTCTTCTGTTTTATTTAAATGTTTTTAATGATCTTTTAATTTTTTCCTCCCTCAGGTTCTGTTTTATTACCTTATAAAAGTCAACCCTAGGTATCTACAGCTTGTTTTGCTTCAAGGAATCATATTCCAGTCTCTCCCCTTTCCCCCTATCCCCCAAATACATTGCCCCCTCCTCTTCCCATGCTCTGCTCAGCCTAGACCCAGATACTTGGATATGACCCTTAAAAAAACAAACAACCCTTACTGCCTACAATTTGTTTTTCTTGAAACAAAATCTGACTCCATACTCTAGCCCGACAGAGTGATAGACTTCCTCCCTTTCCCACTCTCCTATGCCTAAATCAAGACCCAGATTCCTTGATCCTGCTTTTACTCTTATACATTTTTACACTTTCTTTGCCTAGCTAATATAGTTTAGGAGCCTTCATCCATCATCAGACTTCTTTGTTTTATTTTTATTTTTTAAATTTAGTATTTATTTATTATTGATTTTTTTGGTGAGGCAATTGGGGTTAAGTGACTTGCCCAGGGTCACACAGCTAATAATTGTTAAGTGTTTGAGGCCCGATTTGAACTCAGGTACTCCTGACTTCAGGGCCGGTGCTCTATCCACTGCGCCACCTAGCTGCCCCTAAGACTTCTTTTTTATTTTTTGTAGTATTTATTTTTAATATCCATCTTTTTAAGATTTTGAGTTCCAGATTTTCTCCTTCCCTTCAGCCCCTCCCACACCCATTGAGAAAGCAAACAATATGATATCAGTTATTCATATGAAATCATGTCAGACATATTTCCATCTTAGCCATGTTGCAAAAACACAAAGAAAGTAAAGAAATTATACTTCAATTTGCAGAGTTAATCATTTCTCTCTCTGTAGGTGAAGTGTTTTTTATCACACTTCTTTGTCTTGAATGACTGTCCCTTATAAGTTCAGAAAATAACAATTCAGTTCTTTCTTCCCTATCTTTTCTTCTTCTAGGATTAATTCATAGATGTTCTCCCAGTGACCTTCAAATATTCTACCTAATTCAATTTGTTTGTTTTGGGTTTTTTTTTGTGAGGCAGTTGGGGTTAAGTGACTTGCCCTGGGTCACACAAGCTAGTAAGTGTCAAGTGTCTGAGGTCGGATTTGAACTCAGGTCCTCCTGAATCCAGGGCTGGTGCTTTATCCACTGTGCCACCTAGCTGCCCCTATTATGCTTGTTATTATCAATTATTTTGGGATAGGCCAATAATTTTCAGATTATCTTGCTGAACTCTGCTTTATAGGTCATTTACTTTGGTTTGCAGAGACTTGGTTTTCTTTTAGTATGTTTTCCTTTTGCCCTGATGTGTTCCATTTTTGTGTTTTGTCTCTTTCATTCTCTGAAGCAGCAAGGCACTTTGGAGGGAGAGGAGGCAGCATGGACCAGGCTAATATAATAATCACCACCACTGCCTTGATTACCTCTTCCTTTTGGTCTTTAAAGGAGATGGTTCAGAACACTGAACTAAAAAGCCTTGGAAATATTAGTATCCTCCCGGCCACCAGATTTGCTTCCAGACCCGTCTCTGAAGCCATCACTGGGGAAACAACTTCTGCAGAGAAGGGATGGGCCATCATCTTCACTAGCAGTCACTTGGATGTAGACAAGTCAGCCTAGCTGAAGCAGCAAGATACCTTTAAGGAGAAACAGGAGGCAGCACGTGCAAATTAGACCTCTACCACCACCATCACCACCCCTTCCCCTGGGATCTTTGGTTACTCAGAAGAGATCTACAAAACCAATAAAGGAAAAACAAAGTGGATGAAGAACATGTACTCAGATTAGGATGAATAGTTTATATAGTCTTGGTAGTTTATATTTAATAGTGGAATGAAATGAAATATTCTTCTCCCTCCCCCCATTCTTCATAATACTTTATTTTTTTCCAGTTACATGTAAAGATAGTTTTCAACATTCATTTTTATAAGATTTTGAGGCCTAAAATTTCCTCCCTCCCTCTCTTCCTTCTCCCCTCCACAAGACAGCAATCAATCTGATAAGGTTATAAATGTACAATCATGTTAAACAAATTGAAATGAAACATTCTTAGGTCATCTGATAGTTAACAAAAGGGAGATTCACTTAGTCATAGCAGGAGTTATTCATTGAGGATGCAGCTATTTGATTCAGCTGAATGAAGCTTTTCTGACTTTTAGTTTACTGTCGCGGTAAATGGCCAGTCAGATGTCAGATCTAGGTTGAAACTCTTGTAGGCTCTTAATACTCAGGCAACCTGGAACTGATGAAACTCAAGAGATTAATGTCTTTTGAGCCAGGGGCACTAAATCTCAAGGATAGTTTCAACACCTTTTAAGGAAAAACTAGACTAATTTTCACAGAAGTGGTTAGTATGTTGCTCTTACCACTGGGCAAGTCTGTCTTTGAATCACAGCCTTGTAAAAAACTACCTGTATAGTCGTGGGTGAATCTTGTTCTTGATGGTCTGATTTATCATTTGTAAGCTAATCAGGGTGGATAAGATTAGCTAGAGTCCTTCCCATTCATGGGTGTGCTGGTTAATGTCTAACTACTTGCTTTCTGCATGCATAGAACATGTTTTTAAGTTTAATCTGTATTACTAACGTTTTCTCCATTACTTTCTACACTTTCTTTCTTTTTCTTTTTTTTGGTGAGGTAATTGGGGTTAAGTGACTTGCCAAAGGTCACACAGCTAGTAAGTGTCAAATGTCTGAGACCAGATTTGAACTCAGGTACTCCTGACTCCAGGGCTGGTGTTCTATCCCACTGAGCCACCTAGCTGCCCCATGTCTACACTTTCTTTCTTTCTTTCTTTTTTTTTTTGGTGTTCATTACTTTCTTAAGTCTTTCTTAAGTAAGACAATAGTTGAACCCCTGATTTGTAGAGTTTGTCAATTTCTGGGGTGTAAATACTCACACTGAAGTTTTAACAATCACCTCTTCTGACCTGGTTTGAAATTGCTCCATCATATCCCTAGACAGAGGAGTGATTTTTCTTCGTGAAAACAAAAATATGTGTGACTAGAATAATAATAATTGCTAGTTATGTAGTGCTTTAAAGTTTGCAAAGTATTTACATGCATCTGCCTCTTTTGACTAGTATGATAGTAACAGAAAGGAAATTGTTCTCACTGGGTGACTGAATAAAGAGCCAGAGTGAGTTATATATTTAAACACTACCATAAGAACAACAGAATTAGAACAGCATAATTGGTGAGAAAAAATAGAACTCTAAATTAGGGACTTTAAAAATATATTTCTCTAAAATTGTATCTTTAATTTAAGTGAATGTTATTTAATTTTTAATTAACAAAGCCACTTTTTACTTAGTGTTTATTTTTTCTATTAACAAGCATTTATTTTCTCTCTCTCCCACTTCCACATTTAACAAATATTCATAGCCAATAAAAACAAATTCCCACATTGGCCGTATCCAAAAATATATGTCCCATTCTGCATCTTGAGTCTTATCATTTCTCTGTTAGGAAGTGGGTAGCATCATCAGTCCCTTGGAATCATGGTTAGTCATTACACAGTTCTTCAGTGGTTTTATAAATTGTTCTCCTGGGTCTGCTCATTTCACTCTGTATTAATTCATATAAGTCTTCCTAGATTTCTTTTAAACTATCTTCTTTATCATTTCCTAATGGTACAAAAGCTTCCATTATATCGATATACCATAATTTCCTCAGCCATTTCCCAAATGATGGGCACCATCTTAGAAATTTCCAGTTCTTTACTATTACAAGAAAAAGCTGCTATGGATATATTTTTTTAGTTGAAATAAGGATTTTTAAAAATACATATTGGTTCTTTTACTCCTTCCTTGATCTCTTTGGGGATATAGGTTTAGAAATGGTAGCATTGGATCAAGAGGTATGCATAGCTTAGTGGCTTTTGGGCCACAGTTCCAAATTGCTTTCCACAATGATTGGACCAATTCACAGTTCCACTGATACTGCGTTAATGTTTCCTTGTTTTCCTAAAGCCCCTCCAACAGTTATTATTTACATTTTTTTGTCACCTTTCCCAATCTGATGAGTATGAAATGGAATCTCAGAGTGGCTTTAGTTTACATTCTTAGAGATTTGGTGCATTTTTTTCATATAGTTGTTTGTAGCTTGGTATGGATTATCTTCCTTTGAAAACTGACTATTCCTAGTCTTGTTACCATTTATCAACTGAGGAATGGCTCTTATTCTTAGAAATTTGAATAAGTTACTTATATATGTTGGAAATAAGACCTATATCAGAGAAACATGTTTGGGTCCTCCCTCCCCCATGCTAAATCCTTGAATAATCTCCATTGAAAAATTAGCTGTTTGAGGCTAGAGAAAAATTAGTGTGAATCATATTGGTCAGAGAAACATTTAACTGGCAGACCAAAAGCTACATCACTTGTGTCCTTAGCTATTTCTGAGTTACTTTATTATTGTGTGATGTCTAAATTAAAGGAGTAGTTTTTGCTTTATTTTGCCAGCACTGTCAGTGCTGCAGTTATTCAGACCAATGAGGTCCAAGGCAATCAATGATTTGGTGATCCCTCATCCCAATATTTAGTTTGATATTACAACCGATACATAGATTTTTTTTTTTAAAGTACACTTCTTGCTTCTCTCACAGAGTGAGTCCTTAAACCTAACTGACAGTTAATAATGATAGAAGATTTTCCTTTGCCTCTTGAGAAAAAGCTGGGGCTGCAACTCTTTCATAAGCATCTGGTTGTAATTTTCTTCACTACTGCCACTGATTCATAGAATCGTAGCATTTCAGAATTGGAAGGGATCTCTGTGGTCATTTGATCCAGTCTATACTTTTATCTTCTGAAACTCCAATATAAGACTCCCAGTTAGATAATTTAAGTCAATTCCCTAATCATCCAGGAAGGGAGCAAAGATAGGCCATAACCACTGTGGTGGTGATTATCATCTGGGGAAAGGCTTAATGTTGCCTGTCTGATTTACTTGTTTTATTAGTCCATGAAATAAGGTCCAATTGCTAGCAACTTCTCTTAAAAACCTATCTTTTTCCCAGTGTAGTGGTACATGCCTATCATCTCTATTACAGGGAAGTCTGAGGTTGGTAAATGCCTTGAATTCTGAGCTGCAATGAGGTAGACCAATTTGGTAACCATACTAAGTCTGTCATCACTGCGGTTTGCCCACAGGTGCTTACTAGCCTGCCTATGTATGTGTGGGTTGAAGATGGAGCAGGTGAAAGCTCTCATTCTGATCAGAGCCTGAACAAGATAGGGGAGAAAAAACCCCTAACTTTCCCATGACATGACCTTAGCCTATACATCCTTTCTGAATATGGTGAGCATATTTTCTCAACTGAATAGTACCCATGGCTACTCCTTTTGTAAAGTCTCATTGAAAATACAGTTTCTTTTCTTGAACTTGGGCCTTCCCTGGAATATCCTGGCCATAGGGTTGAAGTATTTGTAAATCAAACACTAGCAAAGAGATTTGCAGGGATCTGGAGTAAAGAACAATTTATTGGGGTAATCTTTCTACTTCTGTCCTGAAAATAGAGGCTCTATTATCCTTTAGCTTTCAAATGCTTTGTGACCAAAGTAATTTTTGTGATTCAAGGTAATGCTATGAAAGATCATGCCATTTATTGTCTTTAAGTAAGAAGGGGTTATATTGTTGTTGTCCTTTGTTCTCGAAGAGGGCTATGACATGGGGAGGTTATGTCATGACTTGCAGTGAATTGGATTTAAGTGAGGGAGGGCTGTGCAAAGTCATCAACCTCACTCCTTCAGGGCCATGTGGGTCCAGTGGCAAGATATATATTAGGATGACTGGAGATGGCCCCAGATGTTTAAGACAGTTGGGGTTAAGTGACTTGCCCAGGGTCACACAGCCAGTAAGTATATGAGGTGAGATTTAAACTCAGGTCCTCCCAACTTCAGGGCCAGTGCTCTATTCACTGTGCCATCTAGCTGCCCTAAGAAGGGGTTATAGACAGAAATGAAAGACAAAAGCAATTATCTTTGAAGAGGAAAAAAGAAGGCCAACACTCAGCTGCTCAGTATAAAAACAGTGTAAATGACATATAGGGTAACCATTGGCTTCATAACTTTTCTCTGGAAGCATGGAAATAATTCCTTATCAAACATTTAAGACAATAATCCCCAGAGGACCCTAAGCTCTCAATATTTCTCATTCCATCTTTTATTTGAACACAAAAGCCTATGAATTGTTTGGGGGTGGGAGTGGAGGGAGAGGATGGTATTGAGCCTTCACTGATAGACTTTGGTCTACAGAAGACTGCCTCATGCTTCCTTGTGAAATGAAGCAAGATCATTTTAATTACCAATCACAAACCAACTTACTTCGTGTCAGCAGGATGCTGCTTGAGGGCCTTCTAGATTTTTTTCCACCTCTTTATTTGCCTGGAAAGAGACGCCAGCTGCAGGCAATTGACGCAATGAAATGCTTTTGATTTCTATTCCAGGATCCTGGTGCATGCCTGTTTGCTGGGCAGTCAACACGGTTTTAAGTTTAATAATAATATTTTCCATGCTTCAGGAAAGAACATTTATGATTCTGATGCTAAGAAACAAAGATTTGTTTCCCTGTTAACCAAAAAGTACAGTTATAAAATGCTATCTAATTAAAGCAGTAAAGTCACTTGGTAAATGAAAATGACTGAAGGCTAGAATCAGAATTCCTAAAGTACCAGTTTGTTGAGTATCTTCTCTTTTCTGGCATAGCCATAGGTTAGGCATTTGCATTACATTTTTTAAAGTAAGTTTTTATAAACATATTTTTGTTACAAAGCTCCTATATTTCCTAATGTAGCTTTTCCCCTCCCACTTGTTTTCCCTCTTTCAAAGAGTCAAACATTACAAAAGGGAGAGAAAAAGGAAGAAAAAAGAAAGGATGGGAAAACACTTCTGCAAGACTAAAATATCTAAAAGAGTCTGGCATTAAATGCAGTGTTCTGTACCTATAGTCCTCCATATCTGTAAAGAATAAAAAGTAGGGAGATGTCTTCTCATATCTCTTCCTTGGGATGAAGATTTTTTGTTAAGATTTCAAAGCTTTTAATTTTGTTTTGTTATTTCCATTTACATTGTTACAATCATTGGGTATATATTGTTCTCCTACCTCTGCTTACTTTATCTAAGTCCTCTCTTGCTTCTCTGTAGTCATTGTATTCATCATTTCTTATAGCACAGTAATAGTCCATTACATCCTTGTATCACAACTTGGTTACTCTTTCCCTAATTGGTGGGTATCTCTTTTGCTTCCAGTTCTTGGTACTATAAAAAGTGCTACAGGGCAGCTAGGTGACACAATGGATAAAGCACTGGCCCTGGATTCAGAAGGACCTGAGTTCAAATGTGACCTCAGACACTTGACACTTTACTAGCTGTGTGACCCTGAGCAAGTCATTTAACCCTTATTGCCCTGCCCACCCCCCCAAAGTGCTACTGTAATTTTCTTGGTGGATATATATCCCTTCATACAAAATAAACATCCCTTCTAAAGACAATGTGGCTCATATGAATTTAAAACTTGAAAGGAAAAGTCCCCTAATCACTCACTTCGAATGGAATTATAAACAAATCTGGCTGCAAGATCTTTCTTTCTTAGGGAATAGAAGAAAAAGCAAAGTGTTTTCTAAATTGTGTATCTCTTTTAATCTCAGGACCAACTTGTATACGAACTTTTAAAAGTAGTCTTACGACATGAAGTAGTTCTCACAGTCTCCAGATGAGACAACTCATGCTGCCTTTTCATTGCAGTACATTATCCTTGGGATGGAACACAACGTGACAAGTCAATGCACATGAGAATGGTAAGCATCCAGGAAGCAGAGGCAATCCCAACAGAGCTACCAATCAAAACAGCCGGCTTCTGTGGAGGCTCTAAGCTTACTTAGTTACCACATCCAACACTTGCACTTTACTTCCTCCCTCACTAGGCACTACCTAGGACATTTTGAGAGAAGCTCAAAAACAATCAACCACAATCTCAGCAGGAAGAAAACTTTCCTGAGTGTTCCATTTTATCACGCTACAGACTCTCCTGAATACTCACTGTTTCCATCTTAGCCCTTTTTGCTTGACCCACCATATCATTTGTTCTTTGTAGAATAAGAAGAAATTCTTATCTCGGCACATTTACGTCAGCTCTGCCTCCCTCAGCCCTCATTTGTTTGGAGTCAAAATAGTTTCTACTCTTTGGTCTTTGGCTTTTGGAAGGCTGACTAGGGGGTTGGAATAGGGCACTCTTTTGCCTGTGACCTCTGTGGAGAGGAGACGACACAGACTCAACAGTAAAGAAATTAAACTTGACCAAGTTTTTGAACATTAACCAAAACAAAGTTTTGGGGCTTCTGGAAGCAAAGCTGCCTGAAGGAGAACTAAACAAATCAAGTTTGTCTCTCTCCCTGGAACTAAGCATAAACAGGAATCTGCAGTCCATCAAAAATAAGTGACTTATTTTTAGATTTATGACAAATCCCAAATCTGACTGGGGATTCAGAACACTTTCTAGTAGTTGAATATGATTCCTTGGGGATATTGTTAGGTAACTGTTATTTAATAATAATAATAATAATAATAATAATAATAATAATAATAATAATAATAATAATAATAATAATAATAATAACTAGCATTTATATGGCACCTATTATATGCCAGGCAGTCTACTAAGCATGTTAGAAATAAATCTTTTTTAATCCTCACCACAATCCTGGGAGGTGGTATTGCCATTTTGCAGTTGAAGACACGGAAGTAAGCAGAGGTTGAGTGACTTGCCCTGAGTGACACACCTGTTAAGTGTCTGAGGATGAATTTGGACTCAGATTTTCCTAACTCTAGCCCCAGCACTCTATCCACTGTGCCATTTAGATGCCTCATTATTATTGCCTATTATTTAAATATTCTTCTTATTATATTCCTATTATTTACTTACTCTGGTACTGAATGGATGTTTCTAAGTTCAGAAGGGTTGTTTCTAAGCTAGACTGGCAGACAGCTTTGTGACAAGTATAGGTAAAATGGTATCAGAAATCGCATTATGAAGCTATTCTTATCCATACCTGAAGATGTGATTATGGCAAAAGCAGCTTGGATTTTCATATATCTTGGGGTTGTTTTTTTTTTTTGTTGTTTTTTTGGTGGGGCAATGAGGGTTAGGTGACTTGCCCAGGGTCACACAGCTAGTAAGTGTCAAGTGTCTGAGGCTGCATTTGAACTCAGGTCCTCCTGAATCCGGGGCTGGTGCTTTATCCACTGCACCACCTAGCTTCCCCAATATATCTTGTTAATGGTATGAAACCATTTTCTTGAATCATGATAGTGATCAATAGGGTAGGAATTAAGAAGGAGATTTCTTGTTGACAGAAGATTTCAGTTTTGGATAAGAGTTTACTGAGATGTTGAAGAGAGGAGTTACAAGGTCTCGGAAGGAGGATCCGCAAATGAGAAGAACAACTTTAATAGGAAGAACAGTAATCTCTGTCTCAGAAAAGAAACAATTTTGCAAACTCAATTCAATCATCAATCAAATGACATTTATTAAGCTTTTACTACAAGCCTAGCAAAGGCAAAAAAGTAAGAGTCCCTGTACACTGGGGAGGAAACACATACACATATAGCTTTATACAAAGTACATACAAAGAAGACTCAGAGCCATCTTGAAGTGGATAGCCTGATTTGTGAAGAGGAACTGGAGAAAATGATCTATTTCTCTTGCTCACGTGGACAGAAAAAAAGACCAATTTTGGCTGGAAACAAAAATAAATTGCACTCAAGGTAGCAGTTATTTCTAAACTGAAAGAGAAATGGTGGGATTGTACAAGAAGGCGGTTCTAAGAAAGATACAGACCTTCCTGAGGAAGCTTCTGCATAAAACTGATCTTTTTGTGATCTTTATTAATCTGAATCATCCTGAATTAATCTAAAGATAGCAATTAGGTGTTCTGTCACCTTCAGAAGTAAGAAGTACATCACTTTATTCTTGGGGTGCTTGCCTGCCTTAAATAGGAGGGTCTATTTAAGGCTTCAAATAAAGACAGGATATGTAGATGATATGCTGGTGGTGGATACAAGGTAGCTTTAAACATTTTAAAAAATTATTTATTTTTTTACTATGAACTTGACAAAAAACAAAGCACCTTGAAAGGAAAGATAGAAGATTACATCTGACAGGAAGATCAAACTGCCAATACCATCTCAATCACTACCAACACTGACCCAATGGACATAGTCCAGAATCACATGCAATGGAGATAGGACCCCAAATTCAATAGACTTGAAAATAGCATTATCATTCACAGAACACTGATGTTGCTTTTCACTCCAGGCTCACAGCCATTACTGAGGTCAGCAATGACTGTGGAGAAGGGACCCACATGCCTTGCTGTTACCATTACTGCCTACTAACCAAACACCATGGATGGCAGCAGGTAAGCCCAAGAACCTTGGAAGTGTCAGCACCCCAGAGCACTTATCCTAATTCCAGGTTATCTCCTATAGTCACCACCCCAGGAAGTAATTCCTATGGGGATGCAGTCTGCCTATTGTCAGAACTACTAAAGAACCAGAAAAAAATTCTCACCATCACATCTGGAGCTGAGATGATTTCATCAGAAGAAATGATATTGAAGAGGCATTACCATCTGCTCTTGTACCCAAAGAACCCTGGTACTTTCCCATCTGATTCATAGCTGGAACCTTCTGTATGTGTTGTCTTCCCCAGTAGAATGCAAGCTCTTTGAGGGGAGGGAACATTTTACTTTTCTATTTGTATCGCCAACACTTAACACAGTACTTTGACCATAACAAACATTTAATAAATGCAAATACTTTTTCATTGACTCACCCATTTATTCATCAACAAAAATAAACAGGTCCATGTTCAAAGAACAGAAAAGGAGTATTAGATATGGGACAATGAATCTCTATTATCTACTGCTTTAAAAAGTGTGAGTGTAAGCATGTATCTATTATAAGCACATATACATATATATGCATATACATGTAGGCTTTTGCCTATATAAATATAAATACTGTAGTATATACACTGATATGAGTAGTTCCTGAAGCTGGAAATTCAAGATATTTGCCATATTTTGGGAACTAGACAAATGCCAAGCCCCCTTGCTAACATCCACGACCTCTCTCCATTATGTGCTCCAATAATTTGTGTTTAGGATCCACAGGAAATGGCATACCAGCTTCCCACCGATTTCTAAGCTATTACTTGGCCTTTTCTTTGTCTCAATTGTCATTCCACATGAAAATAAATTGATTGTTTTTTCCCTTGGCTATTCATTGTTAGAATATGTGCTCAGTTATGAGAGAACTTGGAGATACCAAGAGAACAACAAAAATAATTGAATTCCTAATGATTAGTCTCAAAAAGACTGAGAGGTTTGTTTTTTTTAGTGCATTAATATTAATTTAGAAGAATTAATTTAGATTCTTCTAGCTTAGGATTTGTGACAGTTTGACTAGTGCTGAAATTAAGAGCTCTCTGAAAAAAGGATTGATTAAATATAATCATGTAATGGTTCTGCTGCTTGGTGACAAGCAGGCCCAGGGCAGAACATACTTGCGTGGGTGATGACAGACATGAGGGTAAGTGTGTGAAAGAGAACACCACAAGAACCATGAGAGTAATAGTGAACCCATGTCTCCTTGCAGGCTTTTGCCTTAAGAGGGACTCTGATAGTTGGCAGCACTCATTCCCTTTGGGGGAAATCCAACACTTTGTTTAAGTACTAATGGGACAGGTGTAGACAGAGCTTTATTATCCCGGACTGAGGCTGACTGCAACATCTCCTTAGGATTCTATGTAAGTTTGTGGTGGAGACAGCTTGAACAGGATTGGGACACCTAATGGTTAAATTTTCAGTTTGAACATTTATGCTTTGGAAATCAGCAAACACTACAAATCAGAGCTTGTTTTATTGGTTTGTTGAGTGTCTAGACTTAAGAAAGTGATGAAGAAAACAGTAATATTGCAGATTAGACGTAAAAATGTGTTGTGGGTACTTTCCTCCCACCCCCTGGAGAGCAGTTAAAAATTTACCAGCAGTCACTGGTTCTAGTGAGGGGTGGTGAGAGGAGTTTTCTCTAACGTTAGTGACTTTAGCCCTTGGTTCCTAGGGGTTCCCTTCACTGTTAACTGCTAGTGAATAGTGCCCCAGTTTCATGGAATAAATTAGCATTAATTAACTTTTACAAAGGGATATTTTCTGCAAAAACCCAGCAAGACCACAAGTACAAACGTGGGGTGGGAGAGAGGGAAAACACCTTAGTGCACACTTTCCATCTATATCACCTTGGCCTGAGTGATGGCTTTTGTGTGAATTAACATTTGCTCAATTCCTTCTGTGTGTGGGAGGCAATTGAGAACTGAACTTCCAGGATCCAGCTTTTCTTGAAACTCTGGGGTTGGAGTGGGGATTGAATGAGGATCATAATCTAGGATGTGTGTGTGTGTGATTGGATGCTTTGTAATTGTAATGATTGGAGTGAGGCCACCTGCTGAAGAGTGACTGTAGGAAAGCTCCGCCATGAGGAGGCGTCCGAGGGCAAGCCATGCAGTCAGGTCCTTGGCGTCATGAAGTGACAGTTTCTCGTGGGTGCTGTCTATCAAAGCTGCCAGCCAATTAGCTTGGAGCTGTGGGGGGGGAGTGGGGGGTGGGGGTGGGGATGTTCCCAGCTTCACAGGAGGCGTTGGGTCCTTTTCTGTTCCTGATCTCATCATGGTGGGTAGGATGATGGGGTCTTTTTTTTTTTTTTTTTGCAGGGCATTGGGGGTTTAGTGACTTGCCCAGGGTCACACAGCTAGTAAGTGTCAAGTGTCTGAGGCCGGATTTGAACTCAGGTACTCCTGAATCCAGGGCCGGTGCTTTACCAACTGGGCCACCTAGCTGCTCCAGGATGATGGGGTCTTTTAGAAATAGTTAGATTTTTACCTTTCTCTCTGATCCTAATGCTCTTTAATAAATACTTAAACACTTAAATACTCTTGCTAAAGCTTATAATGTATTGGCGACCACTCATTAGATATTTTAGACAGACTAGCTAGAATTTTAGCCCCTTACATAATTCATATGCTTTTTTCCATTGTTCTAATTAAATTATTTCTATAATGGGAACTTTGGTGAAGTTGATTTATAAAACGGTTGCCAGCAATGGCAAGAAAAAGACATTGCCAAGTAGGTCTCAGAGGCTGAGTATTCGTTGACATCTAGGATATTTGATGTGAGGACATAGATGTATATGCTACAGTTGTTAGAACCAGGAATAGCCTAGTCAGGAGGCAGAGCTAATGAATGACCAGCAACCAGTTGTTCTGATGAACCAGACTACAAAGAAATATGTAATGGGAGTTTGGGGCATGTGCAGACCCCATCAGCCTGCTCATTTGGGGTTTCTCCATGTGGAGGGAGCCAGAAAGTTGCTTTCAGAATTGTGTAAGGAAATGCCTCAGAGTTATTGGAGCATGTGTGGACATTCAGTAATTGCTTCTGGTTGGCTAACAATGTGGGGGTAAGGAGACTCTTTGACTGGATTTGGTGGCATTCAAAAAGGCCTGTTATCTTCAGCTACTCACCTCACTACTATTCTTGGGGAAGCAGTTTCTTAGCACCCTTCATATGGAGAGACACAGTCTGAGCAAACTGATGAGGTCTAGACATGCACCAGCCCTCATTACAAATGGATAGCTTGGTTTAGTGCCCTTGGGGTCAGACATTCAGCTAGTCCACAAACATATATTATGTTCCTATCACTGGGTTAAGTGCTGGGGATGCAAAAAAAAAAAAAAGGCACAGGGAACATACATTCTGATAAGAGATACAATAATAATGATGTTGATAATAATAATCAACATTTCTATAGCGCTTTAAAGTTTGCAAAGCACTTTACATGTTATTTGATTTTCACACAAAACCTATGAAGTAAATTGTATTTTTATCTCTATTTTAAGGAGGCAAGTAAAGCTGAGAGAGGTTAAATGACTTGTCCAGTGTCATACAGCTAGTCAGTATTTGAGGTAGGATTTAAATTCGGGTCTTGCTGACTCAAAGACCTGCACTCTATCCACTGTGCCAAATGAAAGAAAAAAACCCAACAACTCTGTACATTCTCCCTCTGTTGCTCTGGTAATGTGTACTCAAAGACCTGAACTCTATCCTTTGTGCCAAATGCAAAAACGATATACATTTCTCTTTCTCTTTCCACATACGCACACATGGAGGGAGAGAGAGAGAGAGAGAGAGAGAGAGAGAGAGAGAGAGAGAGAGAGAGAGAGAGAGAGCGCACGTGTGTGTGTGTGTGTGTGTGTGTGTGTGTGTGTGTGTGTGTGTGTGTGTGTAATCTCAGAGGGAAAGTACTAGCAAACAATGTGGAACACTGGAAAAGGCTTCTTACAAAATGTGGCATTTGAGATGTCTTTTTTTTCCCTTTTTGGGGCAATGAGGGTTAAGTGACTTGCCCAGGGTCACACAGCTAGTAAATGTCAAGTGTCTGAGGCCAGATTTTAAGTTAGGTCCTCCTGTATCCAGGGCCGGTGCTTTATCCACTGTACCACCTAGCCGTTCCTTGAGATGAGTCTTAAAAGGAAGCCAGGGAAGTCAGGAGGAGATGAGGAATGAGAGCAGTCCAGGTATGAGGTCAGCCAGTGAAAAGGCAAGGAGTTGGGTTCAAGGAAGAGCAAGAAAGCCAGTGTCATTGGATTCAAATGTACATGGAGGAGAGTAAAATGTAAGAAGACTAGAGCTGTAGGAAGGAGCCAGTTTGTGAAGGGTTTTGAAATGCTAAACAGAAAATTTTATAATTGATCCTGGAGGTGATAGAAAGCTACTGACGTTTATTGGGCCAGTCAGATCTGTGCATTACAAAGGCCTCTTTCGCAGGCTGTTCCAACTTCGAAGAATGAAGTGATGAGCATGTGTACCAGTGTTTTGTCTATGTGAGTGGAAAGAAGATGTATGTGAGAAATACTGTGAAGGATGAAATAAACTGTGATCACAATTAACATTTGTTTTTTTGTTTGTTTTTCCAGGGCAATGAGGGTTAAGTGACTTGCCCAGGGTCACACAACTAGTAAGTGTCAAGTGTCTGAGGCCAAATTTGAACTTAGGTCCTCCTGAATCTAGGGCAGGTGCTCTATCCACTGTGCCACCTAGCTGCCCCCACAATTAACATTTGCAAAACACTTTATATCTATGATCTCATCTGAGCAAATTAAGAATACAAATAAAATTGCAAGAGGAGTGTTTTGCCTGTTTAATAGAACAAACTCTACAAACATTTGAATAGCACTGTTTCTACATAGAAGATTAATATGTTGAATCATATTGTACATGAAAGTAGAATGGAAAACAGCTCTACTTGGGATTTAAAAAAAAATAGCTGGAGGGGGCAGCTAGATGGCGCAGTGGATAAAGCACAAGTTCTGGATTCAGGAGGACCTGAGCTGAAATCTGATCTCAGACTCTTGATGACACTTAACTAGCTGTGTGACCCTGGGCAAGTCACTTAACCCTCATTGCCCTGTAAAACAAGCAAACAAAAATACAAACAATAAAACAAAAACAAAATAGCTGGAGATAGTTTAGGCACTTAAAAAGTACTAAAGTATCTTCCTTTTTTGTGTGTGTGTGAGGCAATGAGGGTTAAATGACTTGTCCAAGGTCACACAGCTAGTAAGTGTCAAGTGTCTGAGGCTGGATTTGAACTCAGGTCCTCCTGAATACAGGGCTGGTGCTTTATCTACTGCACCACCTAGCTGCCCCACATCTTTCTTTCTTGATCTTATAATTCATACTCATTAACAATTCATATTGGTCTACCCAAAGCAGCCTAAATGAGTGTGATTTTATTGAATATGAAGCCATAGTATATGATTATGACTGACTATATTTTCTAAACCTCCACTGAGGGCCTGAAGGAATGGAAGAAATATTGAGGCCAACAATTAAGAAAAAACTTCCATGGTATAATTGTTTTGTAACATTAGAATGGGGGTTGTGGGGTTGTCTTCTATTCCTGGCAAAATTTGAGAACAAACGAAAAGGATCATTTCTAATTCTTTAGAAATGGAAGTAGCTATCATTACAAGTAATCATTAAGAAACTATGACAAGGGGCAGCTAGGTGGCGCAGTGGATAAAGCACCGGCCCTGGATTCAGGAGTACCTGAATTCAAATCTGGCCTCAGACACTTGACACTCACTAGCTGTGTGACCCTGGGCAAGTCACTTAACCCCCATTGCCCCGCAAAACAAAAACACAAACAAACAAAAAAGAAACTATGACAGACTAATCTAATTTTCTTTGTTGTTTGGATATCTCTGAAATGTATAAATCAATAGTATTTCCATGAAGCTTTTCAGGATCACCTTTATTATATAACATTACATACATATTTATAAAAAATGGTTTACAGAAACTTGAGTAAGTTTAACCCTGAAGGAAAAGAGTTGTTCTAATTAAGCAAGAGTGTAAGGGGGCGGCTAGGTGGCAAAGTGGATAGAGCACCAGTCCTGGATTCAGGAAGACCTGAGTTCAAATCTGCCCTTAGACACTTAACACTTACTAGCTGTGTGACCCTGGGCAAGTCACTTAACCCCAACTGCCTCACCAAAAAAAAAAAAGTGTAAGGGAAATTCTTGGTCCATTGGCTACTCATTTTGTGTGTGTCTGTATGTGTGTGTGTGTGTGTGTGTGTGTGTGTGTGTGTGTATACAACCTGTGCACCTGCCTTACCTTATCTCTTCGAATTATTATTTTCCTTTTAGCCTGGGATGATGGGGATTGAGAGTGACTGGCAGAATAGTCTCTAGTGATTTTGACACACAAGAGTGTTTGTTTCTCCTTGCCTTTTTTTTGTGGAGGGATTATGTCTCACATAGAGTTTACATATAATAGGTAACAAATCATGCATGTTTGGAGGAGAGGGCCTGGCTTTATATGCTGAAACATCCATTCCTGTTTTTCTTCTCTTGACCCTGGGTTTGGACTTCCTGCCTGCTGTGATGGTGGTTGCAGCCACTGCTATAACTTCTGCTGAGGCTAGACACAAGTATCCATCTGTGGACACTTTACCCCCATGTACTTTTCAATCCAGAGACACTGACCTCCATGCTGTTCCTTGCCCAAGATACTCCATTTCTTGACTCTGGGCATTTTCTCTGGCTGTCTCTTATGCCTGGAATATTCTCCCTCCTCATCTCCAACTCCTGGTTTTCTTGCCTTCTGTCAAGCTCCAGCTAAAATTCCCTCTTTCTACAAGATATCTTTTCTGATTCCCCATAATGCTAGTGACTTTCACCTGTTGATTTCTCCAATTTCTCCTGTCTACATCTTGTTTGTACATAATTGTTTGCATGTTTTCTCCCCCATGATACTGTGAGTTCCTTGAGAACAAGGATTATCTTTTGCTTTTTTGGTATCCCCAGCATTTAGCTAGTACCAGGTACCTGGCAGGTACTTGGTAAATGCTTATTGACTGACTGACATTTTATGTAAAATAAACTATATGAATATAGTGTGCTAAGCCTTTGAATCCCCAAATCTGGATGAAGAGAGATCATATAGAGTAGGAGATCAGAAACAGAGTACAGATTCTGTATCTACTATTACTTTAAAATTCTATTTATCCATTTATCTATCTATCTATCTATCTATCTATCTATCTATCTATCTATCTATCTATCTATCTATCTATTCATTTATCTATCCATTTATTCATTCATTTGCTTATTCATTCATTTATTTATTCACTCACCCATCCATTTATTTATTTTTCTATCTACTTATTTATTTATCTATTTATTAATTCATTAATTTATCTATTTATTTATTTAATGGGTCTATTTTTTTTTTTTGCGGGGCAAGGGGGGTTAAGTGACTTGCCCAGGATCACACAGCTAGTAAGTGTCAAGTGTCTGAGGTCGAATTTGAACTCAGATCCTCCTGAATCCAGGGCCAGTGGTTTATCCACTGCACCACCTAGCTGCTCCCTATTTTATATTAATATTGTATTACTCAATTTTGTCACTGAGATTAATTCCAGACCTAGTCTTTGGAAGCAAAACTATATGGCTTAGTGTTCTTAATGCATGGGCCTTTGCTGTAGAGGGTAATCATATTCAGGTTCAGTGCCCTCTGTTGACAAATGGGGATGATGTAGCCTTTTAGGAAGGCTATCCAATGCATGTAACCACTGGGCAGGGGCCTCAAGTAGCCCTTCCTACTGTTGAATACCACTCAGATATTGTCCGTCTCTTGCAGTGAAATGATTTTTTTCCTATTTACTTTAGCATGGCATTACTTAAGCCACATGAGCAAATCTCTACCCAAAAAGTACCAGCAAGTGTCACATGTATATAGCACAACCATAGTAGATTGTAAACTCCAGGAAGATGGGGAAAATGTCTTATCTAAATGTTTTACCTACAATAAAAGGATTGTTATAGGGCCTAGCACCTAGAAGTTCTCTGGGGTACATCAAAGAACCTTCTCCTTGAGAAACTAAACCAAAGGACAGACACACCTACAGAGATAAGTGGAACCTTATCCGGACTGAGCTAGCTCTAGTCTCCCCCATCCCTGGGGAGATAAGATTAGGTGTGGCTGCTGCCTTTGTGAAGGGAAGAGGAGAGAGATGGTTTGAGAGATCTGCAGCCACCCCTCACCCAATTCCTCCAGCCACCACCAGTGGGGGATAGTCCTCCCTCAATAAGGGAACTTTCCACAGTCAGATGATCATCCCCATCAGTCCTCTATAAAAGTACCTGCCCATCTCCTGCTCAAGGAGACTGGTATCTCAGAGCCAAGCTCTGTGCCATGCCTTCTCCCCATGAGAAATCCAAGGATTTCTCTCTTGGTTTCCTCTTCCCCACTCCCTAAATAAACTATTATCTTATTCTATTGAATTTGTGTGCAAGAGGGTGTATTTCTTTAAAGAGGAATTCCTAAGGACCCCAATCCCTACCCTTACCCCAAACCCCCTACCCTTACCCCAAACCCCCTACCCTATTTCCCCATAACAGGAATGTATGTGTTTATTGCTTTATAAATTTTTGTTTTCTGAAACTTTGGTATAAAAATTTTGTTATTGCACTTTTTATTGTTTTTTTCACCAGTAGTGGGAAGTGTTTTCTTATTTATAGAAGCCAAGAGTTGTTGGGTAATATACTCAGTTGAGCATGAATCATCTTAAACTGCTTCAAATATTCAACAAAACTCAATGTGTGTTTTATTAAATGTCTTATCCATTAGTTCATATATATTTTATGAAAAAGTTAATACAAACTTCATATTCATTTTTACTCATAAAAATGCATGTTTTTTTTAAAAAGACAGTATTCTATTATTTTTTCCTATTATATTACCTATTAGGTCATGTTTTGCTGAGACAAAATGAAATTCAAACTTCAAACAGATCCAGTTCAACTTTATATGTTTTTTTTCATCTCCACTTCCCCCTCATTGGTGATAAACAATGTTATGACACATTAAGGGCATAACCTCTAAGTTGCGAGTAAAAGACATTTCCAAGAAAGGGAAAGGGGCACTGATGGTTATCGTAAGTGGTTAACATGGAGAGAGAGATTCTAAAATGAAAAGACTGAGTGAGGGGGGAAATGTTCCCAAACACAACTCATGAAGGGAATATGGGAGAACAAAATTAGTGTTTACATAAGCCTTCTGAAGTGGAGAGTTATGTAAATTATGTTAATAATTTAAGATAAATCACCTGCTTAAAAAAATTGAAATTAGGAAAGACCTGAATCATGATAAACATTTGAATACTTGTTTTTTATAAAATGTCAGGGAGTGTACAAATTTGACTAAAAGTACTCTATAAACACTTTACTATCTAGTTATACAGAATATATATGTATATATATGCATGTATAAAAATATTAAATGCTGAAAGATGGAAGTAACCATTATTCTTTAATTTAGCAAATGTTTATTAAGCCTTTATACTGCTTGAGTTGGATTTTGGGAAGGGTTTGGGTTTGAATTTCAATTAAATCACTATACCAATTACAGAGTTCTCACATTATGCAAGTAGAGCATTCCACAAGTCTCCACATAAAACAATTTTTACATAATGCAAATTTGCTCCTACCCACCCACTTCACTTAGCCTATATAACAAAGGCACATACCAAATAATACCTTTATACAAGTTATAAACTGTACTAAAATGCAGACATACTAAAGATTGTAGTAGTAGTACGCTTCCACCAGTCATGGATGACCATGGATCAGCGCCTTGAAGAGCCACAGGCCACAGTGTGGCTATGTAGTCCAATATGGGAGCCACAGCTCCTGCCGCAAGGAGGACATTGGAAAACTGTGCTCTCTGTTGCCCATTGGTTCCTGCATCTCATTCGTTTTTCTTCCTCCCGGGCTTGAAGGCCCATCTCAGCTGTGCGCAAGCTGCTCCTGAGTACTGAACTCCATCTGGCCCGGTCCTTGGCCATCTCCTCCCAGCTGCCGATGTCTATTCCCAGAGCCCTCAAGTCTTGCTTGCATACATCTCTGTAGCGAAGCTGGGGGCATCCAGCAGGTCTTTGGCCTGAGGCTAACTCGCCATAGAGTAGGTCTTTAGGAATGCGCCTGTCTTGCATGCAGTGCACGTGACCGAGCCAGCGCAGCCATCTTTGTTTCAGTAGCATGTAGATGCTTGGAAGTTGCGCACGTTGGAGCACTTCTGTGTTGGTGATCCTTATCTGACCAAGATATGCCAAGGATGCGCCGAAGGCAGCGCATGTGGAAGCTGTTAAGCTTCTTCTCTTGTCTAGTATACGTAGTCCATGCTTCACTGCCATACAGTAAGGTACTCAGTACGCATGCTCTATAGACAGCAAATTTTGTTTGTCTTATCAGTTTACTGTTTGCCCAGACACACATGCCAAGCTTAGCCCTGGTTGAAGTAGCTTTCCCAATCCTCTGATTGATCTTAGAATCAAGTGACAAATTGTCACTGACAATAGAGCCAAGATACGAGAATTGGTTTACGACATCCAACTGGTAGCTACTGATGTGTATCAGTGGAGGTGACATAGCACTCCGACACATGACTTTCGTCTTTTTAAGATTTATCATTAAGCCAAAGTCTGTGCAAGCCCTGCATCTTGCAATGAAAGGAGCGAATGAGGCTATGGAGTTTAGGAGGGCAATCAGTTCTTGAGAGAATTTCGAAAAGACCTTCTCTGTTTAACCACATCAAATGCTTTGGTCAGGTCTATGAAGGCAATGGAGAGGGGTTTTCTTTGTTCTCTGCACTTTTCTTGCAGTTGGCGAAGCAAAAACTCAAAAGCCACATTGCGATTCGGGGTAAACACGGTCGGCAAGTTTACGCAGTCTTAGCAAGATGACCTTGGCAAACATCTTCCCAATGACACTGAGAAGTGAAATTCCTCTGTAATTGTTACAGTCACTCCTGTCTCCACTGTTCTTATAAAGAGTAACTATACAGGCATCACTCATATCCTGTGGCACTTCACCTTCTTTCCAACACAGACACAACAATTCATGCAGGGGCTTTAATAGGATGTTTTTAGAGCATTTGATCAATTCAGCTGCGATACTGTCTATACCCGGAGCTTTTCCACATCTTAGGGAGCTAATTGCATTCTCAAGTTCCTCAAGTGTGGGTACATTGTCCAACTCCTGTAGTACAGGGAAGGACTCCATGGTGTTTAAAGCTGATTCTGTGATAGAATTTCTGACGGTGTACAACTCAGAAAAGTGCTCTACCCATCTTTCCATTTGCTTAACTCTGTCTGTAATGTACTCTCCAGTGCTGGACTTGAGGGGAGATGTCTTGCTCTGAGTGGGTCCGCAAGCTTTCTTGATGCCTTCGTACATTCCTCTGATGTTTCCCGTGTCAGCAGCAACCTGTATTTCCTCACGGAGCTCAACCCAATATTCATTTGCACACCGCCTCATGATTTGCTGAGTATTTCTTCTCGTAGCATGTAGTTTCTGAAGAGCACTTTCATTCGGGGAGCATTTGTATTCAATGAGTGTGCTGTGCTTGGCCTCAATGACGGGATTCATTTCACTGCACTTGGCTTCAAACGAGTCATTTGTTTTGCTGTTCTTCTTCCCAAAGACATCAAGAGCAAGTCTGTGGACACTCTCATGCATCTGTTTCCATTTTTCAGCAGCTGATGTAGCAGAAGAAGATGCGATCAATGCATTCTTTAGAGATCTCAAAAACTGATCCACCTTGCTGAAATTCATGGTTTTGCTAATGTCAATACGAGATTGCTCTGTTGGTTTAAGGTGATGCAAAGTTTTGGGCCGGAGCTGTACTTTACAACAAACTAACGAGTGATCAGTGTCACAGTCGGCTCTGTGGTATGATCGCGTGTTAAGAATGTACTTGAGAGCAGACCGCCTGGTTATTATTAAGTCCACTTGGTGCCAATGTTGTGATCTGGGATGTCTCCATGATACTTTGTGCTGTGGCTTGGACTTATAAAATGAGTTGGATACACACAATGATAATAAACAGAATTATGGAATGAAAGGTAAAGTTAATGATAGAGTATGCGCAGTAATGTACAGTAAAAATAAGTGTGTACCCTTCACCATCCACTGCCCCTAGCCTTTATCACTAGTGGTTGGCTGCATAACTTTTTTTTTTTCTTTCTTTTTTTGTTTTTGCAGGGCAATGGGGGTTAAGTGACTTGCCCAGGGTCACACAGCCAGTAAGTGTCAAGTGTCTGAGGCCGGATTTGAACTCAGGAACTCCTGAATCCAGGGCTGGTGCTTTATCCACTGCACCACCTAGCCACCCCCAGCTGCATAACTTTTAAAATTAAGCTATTGAGAGATGTTTCAATAGTGGCTCTCTTTTTTCCCCCTTGCATCCGATGATAGCAAGCAACTAGTCACTGAGCTTTTAAAAGTCTTGAAGTATTTTGATTCATCTTTTCAAAACAAGAAAAAATTCACTTAAATGATTAAATGCACCTGCCAATTGTTTGGATGTGAACCTTTTTGGTTTGACTTCAGCTTCTAAAACTTCCCTTTCTTTTGTAATTTTTGCAGCGAGCAGCTCAATCAGATCCTCATTTGACAGTTCTTCTCTATTAGACTCAATCAACCACATCATTCTCATCCACTTCTAGCTCTAGTTCTTGTGCTAATCTTACGGTCGGTCGTGCACTTCTTTGAACATTTCGTCTTTGTCAAATCCACAACAAACTGTGGGCACATTTCCTCCCCCCCAAACCCTTTTCATACATGTTTCTGTTAAATTTTCCCATGCCTTTCAGAATTCCTTACATAACAATGACTTCGTATAATGTGAATTTACATAATGTGAGAAGTGTATATATTAACCTCTTTTTTTTTTTTACTTTAACTCTTTAAGTCTGTTTTCTTATCTGTAATATGGAAATAATGATACTTGTACTACATGGGATTGTTTTGAAGAAAGCACTTTGTAATCCTAAGAGTGCTATACAAATATGAGTTTTATTACTGTATGCAGAGTACTGTGTTAGGGATTGAAGGTGACACTGAATTTAGATAAGACAAGGTCCTTGCCCTTATTTTCTGGTAGAGAAATAAGCTCAATTGGAATGGGATGTAGTGTTTGGAGGGTAGTTAATGAGATAAGACTTGAAAGAGAGGGCAATTACTGATTGTTAGGGGAAAAGAGTTCAAAGTTTTATCTGCCTATCAGTCAATAAACAAGTATTTATTAAACTCCCACAAAGTGCCAGGCAGTATGCTAAGCTATGAGGATACAAAGACCAAATAAAAAAAAGAAAGAAATCATGCTTTTATATATTTATTTATTTTATATTTTTATTTTTTGCAGGGCAATGAGGATTAAGTGACTTGCCCAGGGTCACACAGCTAGTAAGTGTCAAGTGTCTGAGGCCAGATTTGAACTCAGGTACTCCTGAATCCAGTGCAGGTGCTTTATCCACTGCGCCACCTAGCTGCCCCAAAATCGTGCTTTTAAGGAGCTGACATTCTATCAGGGCAACCAACACATACATATCTAAGTATCTAGAGATGAAATACAAAATTAATGCAATGTACTTAAGTGAAAAACAGGGAGGGAGGGCTTTAGCAGTTGGGGCCTAAATGTAGAAGCTTAAGCTGGATCTTGCATGAAGAGAATAACTATGAGGTGGAAGTGGGGAGTGAATGCTCTCTAGCTATAGTGAAGTAGCAGGTTCATGGCAGTGGGATAAAGAATGCTATGTGTGAAGAACAGAGAGAAGAGCAGTCTGGTTGGAAAGGTAAATGATGTACAATGAGCTGGAAAGATAGGTTAGGTTTTCTTTCGTTCCATAAATTGAAAATAAAATAAAAATTTTAAAAATAAACATTTCTATTGATGCCTTTTAACCCCCCCTCACCCCCCCCACACTTAGAGGATGTAAAAGGTGTGTGTGTATGTGCGTGTTTGGGGGGCAATGAAGGTTAAGTGACTTGCCCAGGGTCACACAGCTAGTAAGTGTCAAGTGTCTGAGGCCGGATTTGAACTTAGGTCCTCCTGAATCCAGGGCCTGTGCTCTATCCACTGTACCACCTAACTGCCCCAAAGGGTGTGTTTTTAAAATCCAAAGGAGTTAATATTTCATCCTAGAGCCAATGAAGAACTTTTATAGTTTATTGAATAGGAGAGTGACATGGTTTGATGTGAGTTTAAGGAAAATAATTTTGATAGCTTTCTTGAGGATATATTGAAATGGAGAAAGAGTTGAGATTTTATAGGGAAAAGACTTGAGAAAGATTAAAGATTAGAATTTTTCCTTTTTTAAGACAGAGACTTGAGAAAGACAGGGAGACCAATGAGGATGCCATTTCAATTCAGTTATCCCTTCCACATGGATGGGGTTAGGGATGAGCACCCCATGATCTGGAAACCCCACTTAAATTTTTTTTGGCTCTCCCTTTGTACCAGAGAAGTCTGAATTTTTTCTTTTTCTTTTATGAGGTGTTTTAGTACCTTATCGTAAAATTTGGGTTAAGTATTTGGTCATAGGCTCCGTGTCGTCTGCTGGCCTTCACATGTTCTCTGTGGCTTCCACAAAACTCCCCCCAAATTCCCATTTAATTTCTGCTCTAGGAATTGTCCTATGGCATTATTTTCTACCATTTAATTTCTTATGCCTACCCCACAGTCTATTGAAACTTCAATGCGGAAAGACATGATGTTGAAAGGATAACTATATTCTTGTGTAGAAGTGATAAAAACCTATGACTACTTATGGAAGCAGAAGGTTTATATTTATATTTATGTGTAAAAATATATGTATATGTACATATAAATATTCCTACCCACATATGTATATGTACATATCTGCATATATACACACATAAAATATGTAGAGATATAATATACATATAATACTATACTTTTGTGTATAGCTTCCATGTACTTGGTTGTTTACATTATGTCTCTCCCAAACTTTACCCTCCCAAAGAGGAAAATGACCAATATGTACATAAATATTTATAGCAATTCAGTTCTTTTTCAGAAAAAACTATCATCTATTTGTGACTTCTTTATCCTATATTTTTGAAGCTGATTTTTAAAAAAACCCAAGTATGATTTTAAATTTATCACTATTGAATTTCATCCTATTAATTTTGGCACAATGCTTTATAGTATCAGCGTTTTTGGATCTTGACTTGTATTAGCTGTCTCTTCCAACTTTGTGTCATCTGTCAATCTGATGAGCACATCAGCCATGCCTTTACCTAAGGCATTGATAAAAATGTTAAATAACATGGGGCCAAACAGATCCATCCCTAGGGCACATGACTAAAGACCTCTTGCCATACTGACAATGACTGATTGATTGATTGATTGATTTTTGGTGAGGCAATTGGGATTAAGTGACTTGCCCAGGGTCACACAGCTAGTAAGTGTCAAGTGTCTGAGGTCAAATTTGAACTCAGGTCCTCCTGAATCCAGGGCCGATGCTCTATTCACTGCACCACCTAGCTGCCCGACAATGATTTATTAAGGACTGACTACTCTTTGAGACTAGTAATTCAGTTTGTTCTGACTCTATCTAACTGTATTTTCATCTAGTTCATGTTTCTCTATATTTCCCTAAAGAAAAAAGATCATTTTTTTATTGTCAGGGAAAACAAAATCAGAGTTAATAAACTCTGCCTTCTCTGTGTGGTCAGTTAACATAGTCCCATTCACTCCAAACAGTGTCCCTATCTCTTCTTTGGTTCCCTTCCCCCCAATATAGCTACCTCCACTTTTTATTGCCCCTCCACTTTTCATGAGCCTTCCTTCTTCTCCCCTTTCCATCTCCTCTCTCCTCTTTTCCGCTCCACTCCATTTTACTCTTCTCTCCTCATTGGACTTATAATTAGGAAGATTTGAGTTAAAATCTTTCCTCTGACACTTACTAGTCATATGCCATGGGAAAATCATGTATTGTCTATGAGATTCAATCTTCTCATCTATAAAATGGGCATGATTTTCTTACCTTGTAGAGTTGCTATATGCTCAGATGAGATTATATATTTAAGATACCATAGAAATGCCAGTTATATGATTATCACTACTCTTCTCTAGGGCTCAATTTGACCATTTTTATGATGAGAGTGTTAAATTACATAATTTCAAGGTTATTTCCAATTCTAAGATTCTATAATTCTATTTTCTATGATAACATCAGCAAGAACTGCCTTTAAATTCCTTAATCTCAGCTTCTAAATAGTCCAGGAAACACTACAGAGTCGAAAGTGCTCCTTACAGTTTCTTCTCAGCATGATTGCTTTTAATGAGCAAGCCAAGAGTTGCAAAATGTAAAACTCTGAGTGGAAATAGTTCAATAATAGCACAAGTGCCACTTTTCCTGTGACTTCCTTTATACAATGAGTCTGTTACAGAAACAAATGCAATTAGAAGACTGTAACCCCCTGAAGGAAGCTCACAAATTATTTTTCTTGAAGGACACAGCAATGGAAGCATTTTTCTTCTTGAAAAACCAAAAATCAAGATGGGTTTTTCAAAGTTTTAAATTCTGATTAATTAATCATTTAATTTTACTCTTCAAGTACACTATATCAACAAATGATAATGTTTGCTTTGCATGCCCTCCCCCTTTTTTGAACAGGACCACATAGAGGATGTATTTTTAAAAATTATCTCTAGGCATATCTTCATATGAATTTGCCTTATTCTGTCCAACTAAGAAACCCAGAGAGGGAGAGTGAAGGAGAAAATATACAATTTAAAAGTAAACTCTTTGACTTTCTGTTGTTCAGGAAAGGTTTTCATGGGGTTTTGGCCCTTTCCTTTGACTGTTATTTTCTAATCTTTTGTTCATTTTGGTTCACTTTGATCATTGGGCAGCTAGATGGTGTAGTGGATAGAGCATTGGCCCTGGAGTCAGGAGGACCCAAGTTCAAATCTGACCTCAGATACTTGACACTACTAGCTGTGGTGTGTGACCCGGGGCAAGTCACTTAACAAGTCACTCAAACATCCAGATCTGTCTCCAGTCATCCTGATGCGTAGGGGCCAAATTTAATATGGGGAGAGTCAATTGGGTGGCTCGCTGAAATATTGGGGTCCCAAAAATAATGAGGGACCTCTTGGTCCAAAGCTCCCTCCCCTCCAAACTGCCTTTAGATATTTCTCCCAGGCCAATAAGAAAGGAACCTAACAGCCTCTTTCCCACAAACAAATCAGATTTTATTAATGGGAATAAAATACGCAGCAAAGGTGAAATTAATAAAGTCAAAGACAGGAGAATAGGGAAAAAGAAAAATGGATAATCCCCCTAAATTTAACCTAAGTCTATACAATCCCCAAACTCGTTTCCAGTTCAGCTAATTCAAAAGAGCAGGGCTCGTTTGTTAACTCACCACCTGGGGTCCATAGCTTCAATGGGAAATAGCCATACAGCCAGGGCCCACAGGACAAACTTCCAAGAAAAAATTTCTCTCCTCTCTGCTCCTGCAGCTCACACAACCAGAAAGAAGGTGTGCTCCCCTCAGCGAGTGTTTACTCTCCCTCCCCCAAAAGGGGAGGTCCTTCAAACTCAATAGGAGAGTAGTTTCTCCTGCTAACATCAGCAGCATATGTCACTCAGGACAGGACAGGTGTGGCCCATCCCAATCAGTCTGTCAAATTCCATTATTTTACCACAGATGTATGTCTTGCTACTGGATCCAGATGGCTCTGGAGGAGAGAATGAGGCTGGTGACTTTGCACAGCTCTGCTGTGCATCACTTCCCAATGTCATGGTCCTCTTCAAGAATGCAGGACAAACCACAACAATTCTGATTATACTCCACATTAAAAAAATCTCAAATTAGAGTTTAATATTGATCAAAGTAACTTATTTAGCAGCTTATTACAGTCAATAGACCAGGGATAAATTGCTATGGACAAACCAATTCCATTTATCTTGAACTGATCTGTGAAGGGACTGGATAATTTTTTTTTTTTTTTTAGTGAGGCAATTGGGGTTAAGTAACTTGCCCAGGGTCACACAGCTAGTAAGTATTAAGTGTCTGAGGCCGGATTTGAACTCAGGTGCTCCTGACTCCAGGGCCAGTGCTCTATCTGCTGTGCCACCTAGCTGCCCCAGGACTGGATAATTTCTAAGGATGATTTAGCTCAAGCATTATATGATTCCAGTATTACCTCCTCAATAATAGCATATGACCTACCTCAATACACTGATCTGGGAATTTTCTCCACCAGTGCAGATTGTAACTCATTCATACCTGCTTAGCCTGTGCAACTCATGTCCATGTCTTTTTCTAAGTGTGCCATAGGGACTACACCTAATATACTGGAGACCTTTTTGTAACTCTTTTTTCACATTGTACAAATACTAATGGAGCACTGAGGCTATTTATCAGTTGTCTCTTATTTTTGCTATGTCATCCTTTTCCCTCTCTGGGATTTCATTTCTCTGATGGTATCCTTTATACTATGTCTTCTGAGTAACTCCTCGTTTATAATACATTGCAATCTGCTTGTGCTCACAACATATCTCTCTGTTGTCCTTTCAGTGGGCTTCAACATCAATTTTTCATAGACTATATGTAATATTCCCCAACCATATAGATGTTAAATGATGTATATTTTTCAGGGAGAAGTGAAGGATCATTAAAAGAACTGAG
Source organism: Dromiciops gliroides (assembly GCF_019393635.1). Classification (NCBI taxonomy): domain Eukaryota; kingdom Metazoa; phylum Chordata; class Mammalia; order Microbiotheria; family Microbiotheriidae; genus Dromiciops; species Dromiciops gliroides. The sequence continues at coordinate 182,533,485 of NC_057865.1, read as the reverse complement.
CAGCTTCCCAAAAGCAACCAAGCAACCTTTTCTCTGTTAAATTTTGAGCCCATCTTGATTGTCCATTATAGTGTCTAGCCAAGATTTATGCAGTGATGAATATGATCTATAGGATAACTATCCAACTGCAATTTTGAGGGCATTGAGGAACTCTATTCTTTTTTTTTGGTGAGGCAATTAGGGTTAAGTGACTTGCCCAGGGTCACACAGCCAGTAAGTGTCAAGGGTCTGAGGTTGGATTTGAACCCAGGTCCTCCTGAATCCAGGGCTGGTGCTCTATCCACTGCGCCACCTAGCTGCCCCGAGGAACTCTATTCTAAAGGATTCTCAAGGAAAGAGAAGAAGGTACCAAAGTTAGTAAAAAAAATTCCAGACTTTATTCTTTCCTGCTTTTATAAAATTTTCATAGGAAGACTTAAGTTGGGATTTGCCAGCCTGGTTTATTATGGGATAGTAGCCACTAATATCCCCTCCTCCTCAATTCAAAGAAATTTTAAGTGGGTAGTAACAATCTGTTAAAGAAATACTTCCTGTCCTCCTCTCACACATTGAGGGATTGACTTTCTTTTAAGAATGATGTAGGGGAGGGCGGAGCCAAGATGGCGGAGAGGAAGCAGCAAGCTGCCTGAGCTCTCCTTCTGTTCCCTCAAAACGAACATTAAATCAAGCCTCTGGACGGATTCTGAAACTACAGAACCTGCAAAGAGACAGAGAGACACAGTCCTCCAACCAGAGATAATTTAGAAGACTTCAGGAAAAGGTCGGTCTGACTCGGGCAAAAGGGAGGCCCAGCGCAGGGCAGCAACCCAGCGCCGAGGGGGTCGGGGCAAATCAGCAGGAGCTGCGGGTCACAGCCGAACAACTGAGGCTCCCGGAACCTGGTTCAAAAATCTGGTGGCCAAGAAGGACAGTGGAAAAACTTACCTGCACCGGCCGAGAGGGCCACGAACGGCGGGATCAGACGCCGGGGTCTGGCGCCTGGCTGGCCGAGCACAATCAGACAGGAAGTGCAGGACAGGGGATCTCCACACACCATAAAGGCCTCAGAGTAAAAGCCCGGTCACACAGCACCTATACACCTGCACAAGAAGCCCAAAACAGGGACCCTGGTGCCCCCAGAGCAGACCTCAACTTAAAGAATAAATAAATAAGCTGCAATAATGAGTAAGAAGCAAAAAAGAGCCCTCTCCATTGAGAGCTTCTGTATCAATAGGGAAGAAGCCAACACAAACTCAGATGAGGACAATAGCCTCAAATTGTCTACATCTGAAGCCTCACAAGGGAAGGTGAATTGGTCGCAAGAACAAAAAGCCTTCCTGGAAGAGCTCAAAAAGGATTTTAAAAATCAATTGCAAGAGGTAGAAGAAAAAATGGGGAGAGAAATGAAAGCAACACAAAAAAACTATGAAAAAAGAATCAGCAGCTTAGAAAAGGAAGCTGAAGAAAACAAAGCCTTAAAAAATTCACTTGGCCAAATGGAAAAAAAGCTGCATAATCTCACTGAAGAAAACAATACCTTAAAAAATTCACTTAGCCAAACGGAAAAAAAGGTACATAATCTCACTGAAGAAAACAATACCTTAAAAAATTCACTTAGCCAAATGGAAAAAAAGGTGCATAATCTCACTGAAGAAAACAATGCCTTAAAAATTAAAGTGGGACAGTTGGAAGAAAAGGAATCCATGAGACACCAAGAATCGGTCAAGCAGAATAAAAAAAATGAAAAAATAGAAGAAAATGTGAAATACCTCATTGGAAAGACAACTGATCTGGAAAACAGATCGAGGAGAGACAATTTGAGAATCATTGGACTGCCTGAAAGCCATGACCAGAAAAAGAATCTAGATACCATATTCCAGGAAATTATTAAGGAGAACTGCCCTGATATCATAGAATCAGAGGATAAAATCATCATTGAAAGAATCCATCGATCACCTCCTGAAAGAGACCCCAAAAGGAAAACTCCAAGGAATATTGTAGCCAAATTCCAGAATTATCAGGTGAAGGAGAAAATACTCCAAGCAGCCAGAAAGAAGCAATTTAAATATCATGGAGCCACAGTCAGGATTGCTCAGGACCTGGCAGCTTCAACATTAAAGGACCGCAAGACTTGGAATATGATATTCCGGAAGGCAAAGGAGATTGGATTGCAGCCGAGAATCTATTACCCAGCAAAAATGTGCATTTTCTTTCAGGGGAAAAGATGGACATTTAATGACATTGGGGACTTTCAATCTTTCCTGGTGAAAAGACCAGAACTGAATAGAAAATTTGATCTCAACATACAAGACTCAAGAGAAGTTTAAAAAGGTAAACAGAGGGGGAAAAAAAAAGTTACCCTATTAGGTTAAACTGTTTATATCCCTACACAGGAAGATAATACTCATAACTCTTAAGAACTGTAAATGTATTTGGGCAGAGAGAAGGACTTTATATAGAGGGTATAAATATAAATTGTCTTTGATGTGATGATACAAAAGAATTAAGGAGATAAAAAGGGAGTCTATGGGGAGGAGAGGAAAGGGGAGGTGGAATGGGATGAATTATATCATATGAAGAGGTGGAAAAAAACCTATTATAATAGAGGGAAAGAAAGGAGGGGGGAACATGGTTTCAACCCTATTCTCATTAGATTTGACTCAAAGAGGGAATAACATATACGTTCATTGGGATAAAGAAACTTAACTCACTCTTTAGGGAAACAAAAGGGGAAGGGAAAGGGGGGGACTGAGAAGGGAGGACAAAAGCAAGGGAGAAAAGGGTAAAGAAAAGAGAGGGGGGTGATAAAAAGGGAGGGCAGATTGGGGGAGGCAGGGGTAAGAAGTAAAACGTCGGTGAGGAGGAATAGGGTGAAAGAAGGGGGGAAAAGTACAAAGGGGGTAAATAGAATGGAGGGGAATAGACAGTCAGTAATAATAACTGTGAATGTGAATGGGATGAACTCTGCTATAAAACGGAAGCGAATTGCAGAGTGGATTAAAAACCAGAACCCTACAATATGCTGTTTACAAGAAACACATTTGAAACAGAGAGATACACACAGAGTAAAGGTAAAAGGCTGGAGCAGAATATATTATGCCTCAGCTAAAGTAAAAAAGGCAGGGGTAGCAATCCTTATCTCAGACAAAGTGCAGGCAAAAATAGATCTCATTAAAAGAGATAAGGAAGGAAATTACATCTTACTTAAAGGTACTATAGATAATGAAGTAATATCAATATTGAATATGTATGCGCCAAGTGGTATAGCATCCAAGTTCTTAGAGGAGAAGTTAAATGAGTTACAAGAGGAATTAGATAGTAATACTATACTAGTGGGGGATCTGAATCTCCCCCTCTCAGAATTAGATAAATCTAGCCAAAAAATAAATAAGAAAGAAGTGAAAGAGGTGAATAGATTACTAGAAAAGTTAGACATGATAGATGTCTGGAGAAAATTGAATGGGGATAGAAAGGAATATACCTTTTTCTCAGCAGTACATGGCACATTTTCAAAAATTGACCATGTATTAGGGCACAAAAACATCATAGTCAAATGTAGAAAGGCAGAAATAGTAAATGCATCCTTCTCAGATCATGATGCAATAAAAATTACATGTAAGAAAGAGCCAGGGAAAAGTAGAATGAAAATCAATTGGAAACTAAATAATTTCATTCTAAAGAATGAATGGGCCAAACAAGAAATCATAGAAACAATCAATAACTTTATCCAAGAGAATGACAATAATGAGACAACATACCAAAATCTATGGGATGCAGCCAAAGCAGTGCTTAGGGGAAAATTTATAGCTCTAAATGCTTACATGAATAAAAAAGAGAAAGAGGAGATTAATGAATTGGGCATGCAACTTAAAAAGCTAGAAAAAGAACAAATTAGAAATCCCCAATTAGACACTAAATTAGAGATCCTGAAAATTAAAGGAGAAATCAATAAGATTGAAAGCAAAAAAACTATAGAACTAATCAATAAAACTAAGAGCTGGTTTTATGAAAAAACCAATAAAATAGATAAAATACTGGTTAATTTGATTAAAAAAAAGAAAGAAGAAAACCAAATTACCAGTATCAAAAATGAAAAGGGTGATGTTACCACCAATGAAGTGGAAATTAAAGCAATAATTAGGAAATATTTTGCCCAACTGTATGCCAATAAATTTGACAATCTAAATGAAATGGATGAATATTTACAAAAATACAAACTGCCCAGGTTAACTGAAGAGGAAATAAAATCCTTAAATAAACCGATATTAGAAAAAGAAATTGAACAAGCTATTAATGAACTCCCTAAGAAAAAATCCCCAGGGCCAGATGGGTTTACGGGTGAATTTTACCAAACATTTAAAGAACAATTAATTCCAATATTATACAAATTATTTGGAAAAATAGGTGAAGAAGGAGTTCTACCAAATTCGTTTTATGACACAAATATGGTGGTGATACCAAAACCAGGCAAAGCAAAAACAGAGAAAGAAAATTATAGACCAATCTCCCTAATGAATATTGATGCTAAAATCTTAAATAAGATATTAGCAAGGAGATTACAGCAAGTGATCACCAGGATAATACACTATGACCAGGTGGGATTTATACCAGGAATGCAGGGCTGGTTCAACATTAGGAAAACTATTAACATAATCAACCACATCAATAAGAAAACCAACCAAAATCATATGATTATCTCAATAGATGCAGAGAAAGCTTTTGACAAAGTACAGCACCCATTCCTAATAAAAACACTAGAGAGTTTAGGAATAGGGGGAGCTTTCCTTAGAATAATAAACAGTATCTACCTAAAGCCATCAGCAAGTATTATATGCAATGGAGATAAATTAGAGGCCTTCCCAATAAGATCAGGGGTGAAACAGGGATGTCCATTATCACCCCTATTATTTAATATTGTCCTAGAAATGTTAGCTTTAGCAATCAGAGAAGAGAAAGGAATTAAAGGAATTAGAATAGGCAAGGAGGAAACAAAACTATCACTCTTTGCAGATGATATGATGGTATACTTAAGGAATCCTCGAGAATCAAGTCAAAAATTACTTGAAACAATTAACAACTTTAGCAAAGTAGCAGGATATAAAATAAATCCACATAAATCATCAGCATTTCTATACATGACCAACAAAGTCCAGCAGCAAGAGATAGAAAGAGAAATTCCATTTAAAGTAACGGTAGGTAATATAAAATACTTGGGAGTCTACTTGCCAAGACAAACCCAGGAACTCTATGAACACAACTACCAAACACTCTTCACACAAATCAAATCAGATCTAAATAATTGGAAAGATATCAATTGCTCATGGATAGGCAGAGCTAATATAGTAAAAATGACAATACTGCCTAAATTAATTTACTTATTCAGTGCCATACCAATCAGGCTACCTAAAAATTATTTTATACAGCTAGAAAAAATAATAACAAAATTCATCTGAAAAAACAAAAAATCAAGAATATCCAGGGAAATAATGAAAAAAAATTCACAGGAAGGTGGGTTAGCGGTACCAAACCTGGAGCTTTACTATAAAGCGGCAGTCATCAAAACTATCTGGTACTGGCTAAAAAATAGAGTGGTAGATCAATGGAATAGGCTAGGCTCAGGAAATGCAGTAGTAAATGACACTAGTAATGTAGTGTTTGATAAACCCAAAGACTCCAGCTTCTGGGATAGGAACTCAGTATTTGACAAAAACTGCTGGGAAAACTGGAAGATAGTATGGCAGAAATTAGGCTTAGACCAACATCTTACACCTTATACTAAAATAAGGTCAAAATGGATACATGATTTAGACATAAGAGGTGATACCATAGGTAAATTAGGAGAGAAAGGAATAGTGTACCTATCAGATCTTTGGAAAGGAGAACAGTTTTTGACCAAACATGAGATAGAGTATATTATAAAATGCAAAGTGGATGATTTTGATTATATTAAATTAAAAAATTTTTGTACAAACAGAAGCAATGCATCCAAAATTAGAAGGGAGGCAGAAAGCTGGGAAACAATTTTTGAGGCCAGTGCTTCTGATAAAGGCCTCATCTCTAAAATATATAGGGAATTAAATCAAATTTATAAGAATCCAAGTCATTCCCCAATTGAGAAATGGTCAAAGGATATGAACAGGCAGTTTTCTGATGAAGAAACCAAAGCTATCTATTCCCATATGAAAAAATGCTCTAAATCTCTAATGATTAGAGAGATGCAAATTAAAACAACTCTGAGGTACCACCTGACACCTATCAGATTGGCTAAAATGACAAAAAAGGAAGATAATAAATGTTGGAGAGGCTGTGGGAAAATTGGAACACTAATGCATTGTTGGTGGAGCTGTGAGCTGATCCAACCATTCTGGAGAGCAATTTGGAATTATGCCCAAAGGGCGATAAAGCTGTGCATACCCTTTGACCCAGCAATCCCACTTTTAGGTCTTTTGCCCAAAGAAATCATGGAAGGGGGAAAGGGACCCACATGTACAAAAATATTTATAGCTGCTCTTTACGTGGTAGCAAGGAATTGGAAGTTGAGGGGGTGCCCATCAATTGGGGAATGGCTGGACAAGTTGTGGTATATGAATACAATGGAATACTATTGTGCTGTAAGAAATGATGAGCAGGAAGAGTTCAGAGAAACCTGGAGGGTCTTACGTGAGCTGATGATGAGTGAGATGAGCAGAACCAGAAGAACATTGTACACAGTATCATCAACATTGAGTGTTGACCTACTGTGATGGACTATATTCTTCTCACCAATGCAATGGTACAGAAGAGTTCCAGGGAACTCATGATAGAAGAGGATCTCCAAATCCAAGAAAAAAAAAGAAAGAAAGAACTGTGGAGTATAGATGCTGATTGAACCATATTATTTCTTTTGTTTTGGGTGCTGTTGTTTTTTTTTTCTATTTTGAGGTTTTGCATCACTGCTCTGATTCTTTCTCTTGTAACAGGATTAATGCAGAAATAGGATTAATGTTATTATGTGTATATATATGTGTGTGTATATATATATCTATATGTATATGTATAGATATATATAGATATAACCTATATCAGATTACCTGCTGTCTAGGGGAGGGGGGAGGGAGGGGAGGGAGGGAGGGAGAAAAATCTGAAATTGTAAAGCATGTATAAACAAAAGTTGAGAACTATCTTTACATGTAACGGAAAAAATAAAATATCTCAAAAAAAAAAAAAAAAAAAAAAGAATGATGTAGGGGGTGGCTAGGTGGCGCAGTGGATAAAGCACTGGCCCTGGATTCAGGAGTACCTGAATTCAAATCCGGCCTCAGACACTTGTGACCCTGGGCAAGTCACTTAACCCCCATTGCCCTGCCAAAAAAAAAAAAAAAAAGAATGATGTAAATTTCACTTGATTCAAAACTGTGATTTCACAGTATGTCATATGGACTTCATTGAAAGAGGTGGATTTCTCTTTATGAATAGGGTCAGATTCCTTTCAATTAAAAATTGACTCACGGGCAGGACTTGGAAGACACATTTAACTATTGGAGCAACCTTGGATTATAGCCAAAAGAAATACAGGACAACGCAACCTCATTTGACTAGCAATAGTGGATAGGGATTTAGGATATTCCTTCTGTGCTCTTTTGTTTCACTTTGCTATCTTTCACTTTCCTTCCATTTGACAAGGTGAACCCTTTTAGCTTTACTCCAGTCTTGTTTTCTGTCATGGTTACTTTACCTGCTTTCTGAAAGATGGAACAATGGGAAGGATAGGAGCTCAAAGGTGAAGAGTTTGAGAGAAGTCTAGGAGTTGTTCCTATTGAAACTATTGTTTCTATGAGAAAATGAGTTCAAAGTCCTAATCTAGGATGTTAGGAACAAGTCTTCCCTGACTACCTTTTGTCTGCTTTGTGTATAGCTTCTACGTATCCGGTTGCTTACATTATGTTTCTCCCATTAGAATGTACATTCCTTGAGAGCAGGGATTATTTTTGCCTTGGGTTTTTAATTTTTATTTTATTTTTTTATTTTGGTAACTCTAATACTTGGGATAGTGCCTGGCATATATTAAATTGACTAATTAACTTCAGCACCATGGGCTGCTTGGTCCCTATGACTTTGGCAATAGTAAGAGAGATTCCTCCTTGCCCTTTTATGCTGCTGCCCAAGTGGCAGGATGAAGGACTTATTTCTGTGCTGGTATGGGGTCTGGGACTCACATATATTTAAAGAGCTTTACAAACCTTAAAGTGATATGTAAATGATGGTTACTGTCACTGTTATTTATAACGTGGAACTGACTTCCCATGATGGTACTTCCTTTTAAATGCTGTCTTTTTTCCCCCAGTGGAGCATTTTATTTGTGTGGATATTTATACCCTTAGAAAAAGAATTGCAGAATTTTTCCTTTTGTGTTTTCATCTTGCTGTTCCATACCCCAAAATGCTAGCTAGGGTTGTAAGCACAAGGAGCCCAAACTGACAGTGTGGTAGCACATTATTCTGCCACTTTTCCAGATCTTTCAATTGAACATCAGATCTGGGGCTTATTATATCACGCCTGTTTAATCTGCCTGGGAGGTTCATAACACTTTTTCCTGCTCTCACGATCATTAATGATTTCAAATTTGCCAATTTCATCATCACAATTAGGAAGCAGATACTTACTTCAGAGCATGGCCTAATGAGAACCTGGCATTTTCCTCACTTCTCTGCATTGGTGAAGCTTTTGAGAACATCTGCCAGGGCATTCACACGCACCAGAGTAGTGGTCCTGCAAAGTGGCAGAAAGAGGACTGGAGGCGTGAACCTGGAAAGATACTGAACTGTTTTAAAATTCTTAAATCAGTATACCCTAGGAATAAATGAAGAATTAATTCCTCTCTGATTAAGTTTAATGGTCACTGAGATGATTGAGAAGGCCTGGTGGAAAAACCTCTTGTTAGGTGGTTCCAGAATATAAAACTCCGTATGGCTGGAATTCCAACTCCTTCCTGAGTTCTCATGCTAGGACATTAGAATAAGATGACTTTTGATTCAATCTGGCATAAGCCATGTGGATTCTTGTAATTCCTATAGTTTTGGCCCAGAAAAGAGAGAAGATTATAGCAGACCAAACTGAAATTCTGTTGCCCAGATGTGTTAATTTCATGCTGGAATAGTGTACCTGTCTAAGCACATAGGAATTAGGGTATTAGGTATTTAAGGAAACACAGATGTATGAAACAATTCCAGACCCCTTCCATATTCTGCAAAATTTTGTTTTTGTTTTCTCCTGTCCCCTTTTTTTTCTCCTCCTTTATTCTGTAAACTAAATGAATATATACAGTTAAATGCATCTTTAAATTAATGTAAACATGAGGGTTGTGTTTGGACAATTTTTACAACTGGAATACTATATTCAAAATATGCTGTTTTCATGGACTGCAGTATTTAATTTACTTTCAGAATTGTTGGCATATGGAAACCATTTGCAAAAAAAAAAAGTCCTGATTCTTCTATGCTTTATTTATTGAAGCAGAAAAATAAGCAAAAACTATAAACTGCGTAAATCCCAAAGATCCCAAATCCATAATAGAGAACACTCCAATTGGGGAAGTCAGGAAAGGCATTTTGTAAGAGATGGAACTGTAGTTATGCTTTGAAGGAATCCAGGATTTCTGTGAGGTGGATGTGAAAAAGGAAGAGAGTTCCAGGTTAGTGGGAGAGACTGGGAACAGGCCTAGAGGTTGGAGAGGGAACGTCATACACTGGCAACAGCAAATAGGCCAGTTTTGACCACAAAGTTCATGATTAGAAGATCATAGGATATGATCTTATGATTAAAAACTGACCTGTTTGCTTAGAAATTATCTAGTCTAGTGCCTTTAATTTACAACTGAGAAAGTTGAGACCCAGGAAAGTTAAGTCATTTATCCAAAGTCATATAGGTAGGAAGCAACAGAAGCAAGATTTGAATTCAGGTTCTCTGATTCCCGAGACAGTGTGTGACAGGGAGTAATGTGACTAGTTTGGAAAAGCAAGTTAGAAAAATATTGTGAAGGACTTTAAATGTCAGACAAAGTAGCATGTATTTTTTTTTTCTGAGAGTCTACTGACATTTCCTAAGTGAGGAAGTGACATGGTACAGGGGAAAGAGGGCTAGATTTGGATACAGGGCCCATGCTCAAAACCTCATTTTAACCATACAATATGGGGCAAGGTGTTTAGCTTATATGGACCTCAGTTTCCTCATCTGTAAAACAAGAGGGTTGGATTGGATGATTTCTAAGATTCCTTCCAACTGTAGATCTATAATCTGTTTAGATGGGTAAGATGAGATTTAAGGGGAATAAATGTAAAAAATAAATGTAACATGGGTTCAAAAAATCAACTATATAAATACAGTTAAAAGGATTGGTCTTCATAAGCAGTTCTGAAAAGATTTAGCTCAATATGAATCAGCAATATGATATGGCAGCTAAATAAGGTAATGCAGACCTAGGCTGCATTAAAAGTGAAACAGTAACTAGAATAAGGAAGGTGATTGTCTCACTCCACTCTGTTCTCATTGGACTATAGCTGGAGTCCTATATTCAGGTCTGATACTTACATTTTAAGAAGGACAGTGATAAACTGGAGAATAAATATCTAATGGTGAAAGGCTTTGAGATCATAGTATATAAAGACTGATTAAAGAAAAATGAGGAGAATATTTAGCCTGGAGAAGAGAAGATTTAGAGGGCACATGATCTTCATGTATTTTATAAGTTGTTGTGTAAGAGACTTGTTCTCCTTTTCCTTACAGGGTAGAACCAGGAGCCATAGGTGGAACCCAAAATTAGAACTGTCCATAAGTAGAGTGGACTGCCTTGGGAAGTTCCTTTTCATTGAAGGTCTTCAAGTGAAATACACGTCTACTTGTCCCAGATGTGGTAGAGGAATAATTGCTCAGGTTTCAGGTGTTTTAAGCTCCCTTTGAGGTTGTTTCTGGTCGTGGGTTTGTGTGATGCTATACTCCCTACAAAGTTGGATCAAAACCAAACTTAAATGTAATACAATGAAAATAATTTTACTATTTTGTTCTCAAGTTAAGAACATATTAATCAATCAACCTATTGATGATACCTATACCTATAACAGATCTTTTCAACTTTTTTTTAACCTGCCTATTATATGGAAAACACTCTGCTGGGTCTGGGGATATAAAGACAAAATGAAAAACATTTTCCTTAAGGAGCATTCATTTTATGGGGCATATATATGTGTTCATGATATAGATACACATATATGTATATATGCATATATGTATATGTACAAATATATACAAATATGTGTATATATATATATAAATATACACACATATACATGTGTGTATTTTTGGGGGTAGTGGGAGAAGAGGCCACTAACAGCTCAGGGGGTCAGGTTTAGGATAATTTAGGTTACAAGAGGAGATGACACATGAGTTGAGCTTTGAAAGAAGCTCAGAAGTGTAAGATATGGAGATAGGGAGAGAATTCATTCCAGGCATGGGAACCAGCCTATGATAAAGCCATTCATGTCTTTTCATTTTGCATACTTTATTTTTTCTGTGTTTTCTCCTATTTCCTCTACCTATTCAAAATTTTCTGGTTACCTGAGTAGCTTTTGGACTGTCCATCTGTTGTCCTTCCCTCTCACATCATGACTGGCTCAATTCCAAAGCAAACTAGTACATGCCAGATACCAAGCTAAGTACTAGGGTTACAGAAAAAGGCTTCTCTTCTCCCTCTATTCTATCTTGCTGGGTGATTTCATCAATTCCTATGGGTTCAATGGTCATTTCTATTCATATGACTTCCAGATTTATAGTCCTGGTCTCTCTTTTGAGCTCTAGTCACATATCACCAACTGACTCTTGGAGATCTCAAAACTGGATGTCTTTTGGGTAGCTTAAACCTAACCCATTCAAAACAGAACTTATTATCTTTCCTTCCCTCCACAAACCCCCATCTCCCAAACTTCCCTTTACTGTTGAAGGCACCACCATAATACTCCTAGTCTCCCAGGATCTTAAACTTGGCATCATCCTCAACCTTCCTCTTGAAGTCACTCCACATATCTGTTGCCAAATTGTCTTGTTCGTTAACATCTCTCCCACCCATCCACTTCTTTCCATTCATGCTGTCACCACCCTGGTATATCATCGATTGCCTGGATTATTGCAATAGCCTTCTTCCTGCTTCACTTGTCTTCCTACTATAGTCCATCTTCCACTCGGACGCCAGAATGATTTTTCTAAAGCACTAGTCTAACTATACCATCCCCTATTCAGTAAATTTCATGATCAAGTAGAAAATGTTCTGTTTTGTATTTAAAGCTTTTCACAATGTTGCACATTTCTCTTTCTGGTCTTCTTATATTTTATCCCTATTCATAGACACTACTTGGTTTTCTACACATACCCATACATACATATATATTTTTGCATGACCCTCAATAGGATATTAGCTCCTTAAAGGCACAGACTGTTTTTACTTTTCTTTGTATCCTTAGGGCTTAGTTTGATGCCTGACATATAGTAAGTACATAATAAATGCTTGTTGGATGACTGACTCATTTCATTTTGTTTCTTGTTTTGTTTTTTTGCAGGGAAATGAAGGTTAAGTGACTTGCCCAGGGTCACACAGCTAGTAAGTGTCAAGTGTCTGAAGCTGGATTTGAACTCAGGTCCTCCTGAATCCAGGGCTTGTGTTTAATCCACTGTACCACCTAGCTGCTCCCGACTCATTTCATTTGTACAGGGAACTCATAGATGAAGAATCTCTTTGTACTAAGTGAAATCATCACTTGAATGCAGCTTAGAGTTACATAGAGTTGTTCTGGGCACTGAGACCTTTATTGACTTGCCCAGGTTCATCCAGTTAGTATATGTCCAGAGGCAGAACCTGAATCCAGGACTTCCTGACTTTAAAGCCTGCTCTGACCCACTCTATCACATTGGCTCTCATGCAGAAAAGCAGAAACAATATTCCTGGATGATGGAAATTTTGAAGGGGGGGTCGGGAATAAAGGAAAATGGAGGAAAAAATTGAAAACAGATTACAAGAAAATGAAGTTGGAATCATGCCTTATGGTTCTGATCTGTTTGGAGTTTGCACATTATTGCAGATGAAATGACTTTTTTAACCTCAGAGACTTTTGGACCAACTCCCTAAAAGAGAATGTAAGTCGGAAAGTTAGCTGATATTGTAAAGGACCAAGGCGAAGGGTCCAAAGCAGCCAATGTGTTTATGGCTCTCTTTGTTATTCATGAGTCAGCCAAGGAATTTCACAAAGCTTTTCTTTTGTTGTAGATTTAATATCATCAGAAGTTGGCTCGATATTTTCCATGTGCCTGGAATGGTGGTTCCACCTACATAAATAAGAAGAAAATAGGAACAATATTGATGTGGCTGTAGGCATTAAAGTTATAGCATCTTGATTAAGTTGCCTTATTTATAGGCTAAAGTTTGAAACATTTCCTATGTTGGGAGCAGTAGAATTTAAAACAAAATGAAGATGCATAAGCACTGTTCACTTATCAGAGATCAGTTTCTAACAGTCTGCTCTGAAAAATGATGCCTTAACCTCTAACTGATCTAAAAAATCAGAGGGGAAGGACCACATTAAGTAGGGAATTTAACTTCGCAATCTCAGAGGCAGGAAGTTACAAAGCTATTTAACACGCTGCTTTGTTGTTCAGTCATTTTTTAGTCACGTCCAATTCTTTGTGATCCTATTTGGGGTTTTCTTGGCCAAGATACTGGAGTGGTTTGCCATTTCCTTCTCCAGTGCATTATACAAAAGAGGAAACTGAAGCAAACGTGGTTAAGTGACTTGCTGAGGGTCACACAGCAAGTAAGTAGAGGCCGGATTTGAACTCAGAAAGATGGGTCTTCCGGTCTACAGGCCTGGCACTCTATCTACTGCGTTACTTAGCTGTCCAACAAATTGCACGCTGGTACAGATATTTAATAGCACAATTATTGCATCACAAACCTGAAGTATAAATTAAAAAAAAAAACAAATGACATAGAACCTCTTACATCTCTTTTGCTCCTCACAACAACCCTGTAGGATAGGCACGCCAGGTATTATGATGTCCATTTTACAGAAGTTGAAACTGAGGCTCAGAGAACTTCAGAGATTTGCTATTGTCACATAACTGGTAAGTTTCATAGATAGGATTTGAATCCAGGGCTAGCATTCTTCTCATGAAACTAAAGACCATGTTGGAGCTGCTGTTAACCAAACACAGTATTGTCTTTTCATCTCTCTCCTTCTTACCTAGGCTTTAATTTTGACCTTTGCACTTATAAGACAATGAATGAGCAGATGTTTGATTCAGAAATGATTACCACATCAGTAATGAATTATTTTCTGACTTTTATATGATTCATTTCATTTTTTTGCCTGTTATTGGTTGGGGTTTATCAGGTTTAGTACCTTCTACTTCTTACTGAAGCATTCATTTCATATACACATGAGGGTTCTGAGTAGTTTATAAGCCTGTTTCATTTCTTAATCCCAAACATATTTCCCAACATATTTTTATCTTTGCCTTTGCATTAAAATTACTGAGTACAAAGGGATTTGTTGACTGGGAAGATACTGTCAAATTCTTTGTAGAATTTTTCTATCTCTTCATCTTCTGCAACAGATGTTGGTACATAAACTCGAATTTTCATGGTATTCTTTTTGTTTACCTTCATTATGAGCCTCACAAGATGAAATTGTCATATATTCCATGAAATGGTGCTTCTTGTTACTTTTATCTGCCTCTCCAAGAAGGACATACTTTTATTTAGCTGCAACATTCTTATTTTTGTTTGTAGTGAGAATGTCAAAGTTCTTTCACTTTTGCCAGGACTATGCCATTCAATGATCACTTGATAAGGATCCAACATTTTGAGTATCAACTAGTGAATCACTATAGAGATTCTTTTTTTTTTTTAATTTTTTAATTTTTGGTGAGGCAGTTGGGGCTAAGTGACTTGCCCAGGGTCACACAGCTAGTAAGTGTTAAATGTCTGAGGCCAGATTTGAACTCGGGTCCTCCTGAATTCAGGGCCAGTGCTCTATCCACTGCACCACCTAGCTGCCCCTTATAGATATTCTAAAGGCAAATTTTTTTTTTAGTGTTGTCTGTCTTTTTTTTTTTTTCCACCAATGGAACATTACACAGAAAAAGAAGGGGGCTCCACAGGATTGAGAGCCATTTTATATTTTTTTCATGAGTTACCATGTCCAAAAAAATAATTAAAATTTGTTATATAATTTCTGAAGCCAACTACATACCTCCTTCTTTCTCTCTTGGCAGAAGAAAGACTAGATAACCTTCTACTCTATTAAGAATATAGAGGCTACTTTTATGGGTTTCTAATTCTTCCTGGTTCTTTACTTAAACTTCCCTTAATATTCCCCATTCTTTTCTTTGCTCCAGTTTCTGAAGAGGTGGCTCTTTTCTTTGTCAAAACTACTAGTGTCTTTGAGGCTATTCTCTCTTGTCTCCTATAGGAGACAATTATTTTCCAACTCTTTCTCTGTCTGTCTCTTTCTCTGTCTGCCTGGCTGCCTACCTGCCTGTCTGTCTGTCTCTTTCTTCTCCCATTCCATTTTTCTTATCAGTTGCCTATATTCGTACCCAGAATTCTTCTTTAACTGATCATGCAATCTGCCCAAGTTATGGTCCTATACTTCTTTTTTTTTTTTTTCTTTTTTTTTTTTTAGTGAGGCAATTGGGGTTAAGTGACTTGCCCAGGGTCACACAGCTAGTAAGTGTTAAGTGTCTGAGACCGGATTTGAACTCAGGTACTCCTGACTCCAGGGCCGGTGCTCTATCCACTGCGCCACCTAGCTGCCCCCCTATACTTCTTTATCCACTCATATTCAAGCAAGCTTTAAAAAATTGCCAGCTATGCTTGTTTCCTTTAATACTTCACATACCATTCACTTTTCATTCTCTAATAATCTGCTTTCTGACCTCATAGCTCATCTGGAAATACTATATCCAAGGTTACCAATGATCTCTTTGTAGGTAAATCTAATGGTCTTTTTTTTTTTTTCAGTCCTTGTCCTTCTTGTCTTTTTAAATTTTATTTTTATTTATTTTTTGTGGGGCAATGAGGGTTAAGTGACTTGTCCAGGGTTGCACAGCTAGTGTTAAGTGTCTGAGACCGGATTTGAACTCAGGTCCTCCTGAATCCAGGGCTGGTGCTTTATCCACTGCGCCACATAGCTGCCCCCACTTCTTGTCTTTTTTGAAGCATTTAAAAAAACCCAACTATTTACCTCTCCTCCTATAAAGTCTTTTCTCTCTTAGCTTCAATGACATTTCTCTTTCCTATCTAATCCTTCCTTTTTAGTAGCCTTTGTGTGGTCATACATGAATTGTACCTTAAGGTCCTAGCTTGGGCATTCTTCTCCTCTTTTTCTACAGTCTCTCTTTGGTATATGGGTTCAGTTATCATCTTCATGCATGTAGCCCTCAGACATATCTGTCTAGCCTTACATTCTATCTTGACCTCCGATCCTGCATCTTTGAACTTCTGTTGTTTGGGAGAACAAATCTGAAATAGTTTTAGAAAGAAATTTATTAGGGCATTTGGTAGAGAAGAGCAAGCTGGAAAGGAGGTATGGCTCTGTCCCATCTAGGCTCTGAAAGGTTTACATTATATAGGATTTAGACTAGAGTGCCCTAACACATAAGCCACAACACAAGGGAACATAAAACACAAGCTTGGGTGGGGCAATCACAAGTCCCGTGGGGACACAAAACAAGATTGTTTTGCATGGATCCAGTACCTGTAGGAACCCCAAATATCTTGTAGCCATCTCCAGCATTCCTAGAGAGTTATTGGAATCGGGTGACATTCTGGGTATGGGCAATTTTTAATCACATAAGGTTGGATTTAAACAGTATAATAATTTTCCCCAAACAATATAATAAATAATTTCTCCCACATATCATATTGGACATTTCCAACAGAATGCTCCATAGGTATCACAAACCTAACATGTCCAAAGGAGAACTCATTTCTCTCTCAAACCTTTCATTCTTCTGATCTTCCCTGTTTATGTGAAAGTACCACTACTCTTCTACTCTCACAGATTTGTGACCTCAGTTCTTAACTCTCCTCACCCACATAAAATAATAATGATGATGATAGTAATAATAATTTGTGTGGTTGCTTTAAAGTTTGCAAAGTGCTTTACATATTCTATTTTATTTGATACAACAACCCTATGAGGTAGGGGCTATCATTATTCCCATTTTAAATTTGAGGAAACTGAGGTGAGAGAGGTGAAGTGACTTGCCCAGGGTCATATAGCTAACAAGTATCTGAAGCAGGATTCAAACTCTATTCTTTTTGACACTAAGTCCAGTGCTCTATCCACTATGCCAATGATTCCCAAATCAGATACAACCGCGGTATCTAAGTTACATAAGGATTGACTTACGTAACCACATATTAACATTATCTATGTTATATTGTGGTTTTTATTTATTTAGTTAAATATTTTCCAGTTATACTATAACTTGGTTTAGGTCACGCCTGAGAGTGTTGTGGGTCATGTATTTGATTCCTCTGTTCTATGCCACCTAACTGCCTCTCAAAACAAAGCCAAAATTTAAAACAACTCTGAGGTATCACCTCACACCTATCAGAGTGGCAAATATAACAAAAATAGAAAATATTGGATGTTGGAGGGGATGCGGAAAAGCTGGGATAATAATCCACTGTTGGTGGAGTTGTGAAAAGTTCCAACCATTCTGGAGAACAATTTGGAGCTATTTCCGAAGGACTATAGAACTGTGCATACCGTTTGATCCAGCAATACCACTGCTATGTTTATATCCCAAAGACATCCCCCAAAAGAGAAAAAGACCTATTTGTACAAAAATATCTCTTTTTGTGGTGGCTAAGAATTGGAAATCAAAGGAATGCCCATCAATTGGGGAATGGCTAAACAAACTGTGGTATATGATGGTGATGGATTATTATTGTGCTATAAGAAATGACTTCAGAAAGGCCTGGAAAGACATGTATGAAATGATGTATTATGAAGTGAGCAGAACCAAGAGAACATTGTGCACAGAGACAGCAATATTGTTTAATGAAGAACTGTGAATGACTTGACTATTCTCAACCATACAATGATCCAAGATAATCCCAAAGGACTATTGATGAAACATACTATCCAGCTCCAAAGAAAGAACTGATATGGATGGAACAGACTGAAGCAGGCTATTTTTCACTTTCTTTCATTTTTTTCTTTTAATCAAGTTTCCTTGTACAAAATGACAAATATGGTCATGTTTTACGTGTAATCCATATTTGATTGCTTACTGCCTTAGTTAGTGGGGGGGGGGAGGGAAAGAGAGATAAAAATTGGAACCCAAAACTATAAATAAAAATGTTTATTATTAAAAACAAAAAACCCCAGAAAACTCCACAGCCAATCCATTACCAAGTCTTGTCAGTTCTACCATGGCAACAGCCTTTACACATGTACCCGTCTTTCTACCCTCACAGCAAGTTGTCCGTCACCACCACTCACATGGATGGTTGTGGTAGCCTTCTTCTAGTCTGTGCAGACTCCAGTCCATCCTCTCTGTAGCTGCCAACATAATCCTCCCAAAGAACAGGCCTGACGATGCCACTCCCTGTTACAGACTCCCTTGCTAGACATCTAGCTTCATCCTTCCTTTTCATATGTATCTAATATTACTCTTCCTCATGGACTATGTGATAGGTTAAATTGGCCTGCTCCCTATTTTGACTTCCTACGTGATAGTCCATTTCTTACCTCTGCTTTTTTTTTTTTTCGGGGCAATGGGGGTTAAGTGACTTGCTCAGGGTCACACAGCTAGTAAGTGTCAAGTGTCTGAGGCCGGATTTGAACTCAGGTACTCTTGAATCCAGGGCTGGTGCTTTATCCGCTGTGCCACCTAGCTGCCCCTTACCTCTGCTTTTGATCATGCTCTCTTCCTTGCTTGAATTGCTGTTTCCTCTCAGTTCCAACTCTTGGAATTCCTAGTTCCCTTCAGGGTTTGCCTCAGTTGCCAACTGCAAGACTCATCCTGATGCCTCTAGTTGTTAATGGTCTCCTAACCACCAAAAATACTTTATATTCATTTATTAGCACGGAAGCTTCCCAAGGGCATTGGACATTTTGTTTTGCTCTTTGAATCTGCCAGTACTTCACACTGTGCCCTGGACTTCAGTCAGAGTCAGTCAATAAGCATTCATTAAGTGCCTACTGTTTGCTGGGAGACAAAGAAAGGCATAAGACAGTCCCTGCCCTCTGGGAGCTCACCATCTAATGGGGGAATCAACACATAAAATGAAGCTGTAAAGGGAAGGGAGATTGGGGGAGGAGAGAGGTTACCTGGGACATGATGAAGAGGTCATGAAGACAAAGTGATATCCTGAAATGGAGGATCAGGGAGGATTTCCCAGATGTCCTCTTTCCCAAGGGCCAGAGGGTTTTCAGGGTAGGGGCAAGGGGTGCTGAGTAAGGATGAGTTTCTGAGTTGATTTCATCCTGTGGAATTATGAGTTTCTTGAGATGATGAAGTCTAGGAAAGTATCTGGGTAGGAAATGACAAGTAGGTGCTTGATGAATGTTTATTGAATTGATGTTACTGATTTTCTACTCCTAGCTGTATATAGTCCTCTACTTAGCAGTGTTCTGGCAATTCACTTGGTTGAGGCCCATAGCATTTGGTTTAGATGGGAAAAAAGAGTGCATGAGAGGGGGCAGCTAGGTGACGCAGTAGATAAAGCACTGGCCCTGGATTCAGGAGGACCTGAGTTCAAATTCTGCCTCAGACACTTGACACTTACTAGCTTTGTGACCCTGGGCAAGTCACTTAAACCTCATTGCCCCCCTCCCCCTCCAAAAAAAAGAGTGGATGAGAGAGGAGTCTAGAGACCTGTTAATCATTTCCTATTTATCCTGCTTATAATGTGCTTTGCATATATTTGTATGTTTTCTCTCCCATTAGATTATGAGCTCCTTGAAGGCAGAGACTGTCTTTTGTCTCTTTTTGTATCCCTAGCACTTAGCACAGTTCCTGGCACCTAGTAGGCACTTAATAAATATTTATTGATTGATAGATTTTTTTTTTTCCTGTGGGGCAATTAGGGCTAAATGACTTGCCAAAGGTCATACAGCTAGTAAGTGTCAAGTGTCTGAGGCTGGATTTGAACTCAGGTCTTCCTGAATCCAGGGCAGGTGCTTTATCCACTGCACCACCTAGCTGCCCCAATTGATAGATTTTATTTTATTTTATTTTTAAAGCATTATCTCATTTGTTCCAAATGACTATGGTCATTTGCATCAATCTGGCCGTATCTACATCCAAGCTAGTGATTCTTCCACTATGAGCCTTTGAAGGAGTTTTTCCATATGATACAAAGTCAGGGCCTCACCCTTCATGTTCATCAAAGGCATAAATGAATTGAATCTAGCCTTCCTGCATAATCTCTGTAACACCAAATTTTCTATCTGCTTTCTGGAGGGCAGTACCATTGCTCTCTGCTATCATCTTCAGTAATGCTGCCTTTTGGGTGTGTTGATGTCAGAGTCCAGCGGCTAAACAGCTTTTCCCTTTGTGTGGGCCAAATTTAATATATGGAGCGTTAATTGGGTGACTGGCTGAAATATTGGGGTCCCAGAAATGATGAGGGACCTCTAGGTTCAAAGCTCCCTCCCTCCGAACTGTGTTTTTAGATATTTCTACCAGGCCAATAAGAAAGGAGCCTTACAGCTTCTTTTCCACAAAAGGATAAGATTTTATTACTTGGGAATTAATGAAACAGCAAAGGTGAAACTAATAAAAATCAAAGATAAGGAAGTAGGGGAAAAGAAATACAGATAAATTCTCCTAGCTCTAACCTAAGTCTATACAATCCCCAGCTCATTTCCAATTAGGCTAATTCAAAGGAATGCAGGGCTTTTATGTTCATTCATCACACCTGTGGCATCTGCTAGTTGCTCACACCACCCGAAAGGGCAGAGGAGGGAGAAGAGAAGAGCCAGACTCCCCTCAGTGAGCGTTCAATCTTTCTCCCTCAAAAAGGGAGGTCTTTCAAAAACTGCCCATGGAGAGGTTTCTCCTTCTGACCTCAGTAGCATACATAACTTCAGGGGGGGCCAGGTGTAGCCCCTCCCAAACGAGTCAGCTAAACTCCAATAATTTTTGCTACACCTTATAAGGGGAGAGCTCACCTCTTAGCCATTAACTCAGGGCTGCTGACCAGTTTGCAATCAAAAGTCAACAGAGGCCTCAGAGTAATATCGTATGCTTTTCAAACTTTTTTTTTCCATTTTGCCCTTGGGCTCTCTGGTTCCTGCCTCATCTGCTGGGGGGAAGGGGGCGGGGTGGTGGTGTCAGAAAGTCCCCTTTAAGTCCTGTCATACTCCTAGTCCTGATTTTTTATCTCTCCAAAACATCCTGGGCATGCCACTTTGCAAAACTGTAAAGGAGTTATGTGTGGAATGGTTTTTGCAGGGAGCATGTGAGGTTGAAAGAAGGTCTAATGCTTTTTCATAGCCTCTTCCATGTCAGCCCCATTACTGCTACATGATGTAATTGGCATGTCCTAGACAGGACTCAAAGGATTCTCTCATTTTTGGACAGCCACCTGAGAATGTCCCTATTTTTCCTATTATTCCTTTCGTATAAGTGCAGGCAGGCACATATTTTGTCCTTTGTGATTCACTCTATTAGACGCGGTATTTATCAATTACTTACTATGTGTCGGTAAGGTGCTAAGCATTGGGAATACAGAAACAAATAAAAAATAAAGATTGTTCCTGCCCTCAAGGAGTTTACATTCTAATGGACACAAACAACAAAAAAAGGAGATAGGAAGCAAGGATGAAAGGGTGGGCTTTGGCATGGATTATGTGGGAACTTCCTTAAATGGAGGTCCTAGGTAGCAACACAGTAATCTGAGCAGAAGGCTGTGTGAGAGGGCCACTGGGATAGAGGTTAAAAAAGTTGTTCTGGAAGGAGGCACCTAAGCCATGTTAGAAGTCTCTAAGGGGGCAGCTAGGTGGCAAAGTGGATAAAGCACCTGCCCTGGATTCAGGAGGACTTGAGTTCAAAGCCAGCCTCAGACACTTGACACTTGCTAGCTGTGTGACCCTGGGCAAGCCACTTAACCCTCATTGTCCCAAAAAGCATTGCCATAGAGTTGTGTGATGCTGGGGTGACAAGATTTCTTTTCTTTTCTTTTTTTTTTTTTTTGCAGGTCAATGAGGGTTAATTGACTTGACCAGGGTCACATAGCTAGTAAGTGTCAAGTGTCTGAGGTCGGATTTGTACTCAGGATCTCCTGAATTCAGAGCTGCTGCTTTATCCACTGCACCACCCAGCTGCCCCAAGATTTCTTTTAGCTTCCATAAAACCTCCGGCTGCCATGCAATGTCCAAAATTGTCCAAGTAGGGGCAGCTGGGTAGCACAGTAGGGCAGCCGGGTGGCGCAGTGGATAAAGCACTAGCCCTGGATTCAGGAGGACCTGAGTTCAAAGCCAGCCTCAGACACTTGACACTTACTAGCTGTGTGACCCTGGGTAAGTCACTTAACCCTCATAGCCCCGCAAAAAACCAAAACAAAACAAAATTGTCCAGGTGGAATCAGTGGAACTGATGACCTTTGTCCTAGTTTCTTAGTTTGTCATGTATTCCTGCCAGCAACAAAGTCCCTGTCTCTCTACTTTTTTTTTAAAGGCAATCATAAGTTTCACATTGATTAGTTGCACAATAATTTAACTATATTGTTATATAAAGACACATTTGGAAAGCTTAGATCTCTGAGCTCAAGTACAGAATTCCTTATGCGTATGACTTAAAATATCCTCAGATTTGGAATCTAAAGATGGTCCCTTAGGCATTGAGTTCAAATAATGATGACAAACTTGTTTGTGGAAAGAGCATTTCCCATACCCTTTTTTTCTTACATAAGGGTTGTGACATTTAAATATTTCCTTAATGTTATTGGCTTAACTGGCTTTGTCAAAGAGCCATATGGTTTATACAATCGCAAAAATAATCTTGAAACAATGACATATGCAAGCTTAATTTTAAAAGCCTGTGAAAATAGTGGGAAGCAGATGGAGAGTTGCCATGGAAATGACTCATGCCTAGAGGAAGAAAAACATTACTTTAGGACCACTGTTATTTCTAAAGGAATCATCAGACTTTCAAAAATCACACCCTCCCCCTTCTTTTGACACAGCTATTTATACTTAGACACCCTTACTTCCATATTTGTATAGTTTTATTCATCAAAGTTTACAAATTAATGTCTTAAAATGTTATATCTGTTTTCAAAATATTGCAACTTTTAACTAATAAGGTTTTTTTTGAATGGGGGAAGATGGTGTGGGATATAGTAATCATATTTATAACAGAAACAGTCACTTCTATCATTTGTTTGCTCCTCTTTCATACAATTGGATATGTTTATATTCAGTGGCACATTATTTTCTTCATAATACAAAAAATGTCTAGGTACAGTTGAGTTCTGAAACTCAAAATTCCAAGTGTAATTTGAGACGGAGAGACTTGATATTTATTTTCCTTCTTAGTGATTAAGACCCAGGACTTAAGTCTTGAGTTTCATAATATAACTAACATTAAAAACAACTAAACCTAGATTTAGGTATAAATTAAAACTGCCAGGGTTTACTATTTATTATTACTTAATAACAGGTCATTCAAAACAATTATTGCCAAGTAATTACAGGGTTCATTTTACATGGATCATCATTTACAATCTGATTTTTAATTCATTAGCATGCCCTTTTGTAAAATTCTAATTTTTTCCCTTTTCTATTAAAGTGATTGTATATTTTAATTACTGTGATGGAATAGAATAATCAGAAGTGAGAGAGAGAGAGATTAGAGTTGGAACTCAAAGTAATCTGGGAGATCAGCAAACCCATATGTGCCAAGCAGAGTAATTGAAGAAAATATAAAGGTAAATTCTTTCTGCGTTTGGCCTTGAAATGTCTAATACCCCAACCTCAGGGCTTATGTGGATCAGGTCTGATCTTGAGTTAGTCACAAAAGTTCATTCTCTTGGACTTATATTGTCTCCACCTGGTATTATCTCTGGGAAATTTTAGAAATTTCAGTTTATGTCTATATTTCACAGATGTCAGGAAAAGCGTTCCTAGATCCCATGTTGTTGTTCAGTCATTTTCAATAATGTCTGACCCTTTGTGAGCTCACTGGGGGCTATCTTAGCAAAGATCCTGGAATGTTTAGCTTGGCAGAGATCCTGGAATAGTTTGCCATTTCCTTTTCCAGCTCATTTTACAGATGAAGAAACTGAGGCAAATAGGGTTAAATAACTTGCCCAAGGGTCACACAACTACTAAGTGTATGATGCAGGATTTAAACTCAGATCATCCTGACTTCAGGCTCAGCACTTTTCTTTTTTTTCCTTTTTTTTTCGGTAATGTGGGTTAAGTGACTTGCCCAGGGTCACAAAACTAGTGTCAAATGTCTGAGGCTGGATTTGAACTCAGGTCCTCCTGAATTCAGGGCTTGTGCTTTATCCAATGTACCACCTAGCTGTCCCACAAAACAGATTATTTTTTGGGGGCGGGGCAGGGCAATGAGGGTAAAGTGATTTACCCAGGGTACACAGCTAGTAAGTGTAAACTGTATCAAGTGTTTGAGGCTGGCTTTGAACTCAGGTCCTCCTGAATCTAGGGCCCGTGCACCACTGTACCACTGCACCACCTAGCGGCCCCATAAGCACTCTTACACACTGTGCCACTTAGCTGCTCAATACAAACTTTGAATGTAGCAAATACATTTATTGGGAACATGCCAGTGTTTAGCACAGTACCACATCAGAGGTACTTAATAAATGCCAGTTGGTTGACAATGAAAGCCTTTATTTTACCCCACAGAAGATTTAGAAAACACATAAAGAATTCCCAGTAGTCCATAAATAATTGACAACTCTCCTCTTCTCCAGTGGGTTCCAGTTTCTCCAGAGTACCACCTTCCTCTAGACTCATAGCACCATTGTGTGGTTTGGAGTCTCTATAGAAGGGGAAACAAACTTGGGGTTGCTAGGGAGGAATATACCAACATGAAATTGTGAGTTCTACTTTCACTTCAAAGATCCAACTGTTTGCTTAGAATTAGTATCCAAGATTATGGTTCTAGTTGGACTTCTCTGGGAGGAAATTTCCTTGAGGTTGCTAGAGATCCAACTTTCTTTTCCATTGCATTGACACTGTCCCAATTACCCATGGTAATAGCAGATGGCAACGTCCAGGACTTGTGTTTTCCCATTCTGTGGCTTAGACTCCCTTTGCTGTTCCAGCTTTGGGGGTTATGTGCATAATCCTCTTCTCTCTCCAGGAAGCTGGCTCTGCCCAGGAAACCCCTCCATCTCTATCAAGGAGGCAGGACTTTAGTAACCCTCACCACTTGTCCGCTTCTTTCCTTTTTCCACAGTGGCCATCTGTCAGACTGAATGGTTATTGTCATAATAGCCTTTTCAACTACTTGGAATCCACAGATTTTCCTCTTGGGCCATGGGGGTATATAGTCATCCTGACTGGTAACAAGTTTTGTTTTGTGTTTTAAATACATGATATTGCATTTCTAAGTTTTCTTGTATTATGGTTTTGGGGAAACCATTATATAAGAAATACTGTTAAGAAGTTAATGCAATAGTATCATCGGAAGATTTTACTCCTTTTAATATGGATACTGTGAAATTATTAAGTTTTTAGAAGCTATTATTATAATGTTATATTTTAAAGGGGAAGAATAACAATCATTTTGTGGAAAAAGATAAAAGAGGGACCTTATAAAATCTCCTCATTTTTGTACTTGCCAGGGTTCTTGGCACCTTAATTTTATTTTGTTTTGAGTTTTGAATTCTGAAATGTCTGAAGTATCATTGTTAATAACCCACAGTTTGAAGGAAATGCCATAAGTTGTTCAAAGAGAGTATGATATGAGAACTGTTATAGGTGGATGTCAGTGTTTGGAAAAAGTTGAGCGCTATCTTGGCATAGCTCAGTTTCCCCATTATGTCATTTTCTTTTTGAACAGGACTATTTCTCACCTTATTAATCCTGAGCCTTGCTAAGATACCCTGTGTGAATAGTGTGGATCTTTCTAGCATGACGGAATGTTCCAAAAGGTTAACTATTACTCTTATCTGAAATCAAATAGAACCAGTTTTGCCAATGTTATCCTTATATACCTATGTTAAGTCATTTTGTACCCTCAGGTTTAGACCTGGAGGACGAGTCTTGATGCTGTTATAATCATGTCCCTGTTTCTTCCTTTCATAACAAATCTCTCTAACTATGGCAGGTAAAGTTGTTATTAAAAAAATATAATGAATTTTGTTGCTGAAGTACAACAGCATCTTTGCACTACTATAATAGGATGCACGTGTAAAGGTTCTTACTATTTTCAGTCTGAATTGGTTGGCAATTTCATATCCTAAGCAACTAAGTAAATGAATTTTGGACTTGCTGATAGTTATATATTTGTGTAAAAGATTAGGTGTTTGAAATAGCTTATTCTTTTTTTTCAAGTCTTAAGTATTGACTTTTATTTAAATTAATCTATATGAAAAATTAAACAAAATAATCAATGAATAACAAATTTATATTGGCTGGTATTCTAAAATATGCACTTCTGCAGTGGGGCAGCTGGATGGTACAGTGGGTAGAGTGCTAGGCCTGGAGTCAGGAAGACTCATCTTTATGAGTTCAAATCTGTCTTCAGATACGTAAGTATCTGTGTGATCTGTAAGTAGCTGTGTGATCCTGGGCAAGTCACTTAACCTTGTTTGCCTTATCTGTAAAATGATCTGGAGATGGAAATGGCAAACTATCTACAATCTTTGCTAAGAAAACCCTAAATGGGGTCACAAAGAGTCAGAAATGACTGAAAACAACAAAAGTTATGATAAATGTTTTAATGGCCTTTCCCAAATAATAGCCTATGCCTCCCTAATCTGGCTGTTCTAATTTCTTTCTTTAAAAAATTTCTTTTGGGAAAATTTATATATATTTTTTCTAATTACATGTAAAAACCATTCTTAACATTTATTTTTTTAAAAATTTTGAGTTTGAAATTCTCTCTCTCCCTCCACCCTCTCTCCCCCTCTTAAGAGGGCAAGCAGAAATAACTTATTCTTTCTGGCTGATATGGGGATGCTGTCCTCCTAAGGGGGGAATTAAGACAAAGATTCAAAATTTTTTTAATAAGTCAGAGATGTAAAAGCTTTCTATGATAAATGGAGTAGTAAACTTTGAGAAATTAACAAGAGCAGGCTGTTTTCAGGGGCAGCTAGATGGCGCAGTGGTTAAAGCACTGGCCCTGGATTCAGGAGTACCTGAGTTCAAATTCGGCCTCAGACACTTGACATTTACTAGCTGTGTGACCCTGGGCAAGTCACTTAACCCCCATTGCCTGCAAAAAAAAAAATCAGGCTGTTTTCTCTAAGAACTACAATATATAAATGTATATAATTGGTTTCCAAAGGTTTCTAATAAGAAATCCAGGCTCTGAATATGTTTTGGTAATGTTTTCAACATTGGATTAAGGATTTTACATATACAATTGCATTGATAATTGTGAAGAGGGTGAAATTATTTTCTTATTTGAAATATCTATGACAATTTTAAGAGAAAGAGGCCCATTTTACAATTCAGGTCTTTATAGATTCTTTTTAAGATTCTTCCTTCACCCTGTTGTTGGCAGCATCTATATCAGGCATAGGGTTTAGGTAGAGATAGAAATAGCACGTGGTATGTAAAAAAGCAAAATTTTCTGAAGTTTTAGGCAAATTATGGCTTCCTAATTTGATATCTTGTTTATAGTTTTGTTGTTAATAGGATTGGAACCATAAGGCTTGACCTGGTTTTTCACCTCATGAATTAGTTATTGGAAAAGCAAATTTAGGAGGTTGTACTAAATTTTATTGTTTTGTTACTGGCAGATTTTATTTTATTTAAATTTTTTTTTGGCGGGGCAATGAGGGTTAAGTGACTTGCCCAGGGTCACACAGCTAGTAACTGTCAACTGTCTGAGGCCGGATTTGAACTCAGGTCCTCCTGAATCCGGGACCGGTACTTTATCCACTGCACCATCTAGCTGCCCCCACTGGCGGATTTTAGCAGTTACTTAGGAATCTCTGCAAGTGACTTGGAACCAGAGAAGCAAATGACAAGGAAGATCCCCCTTCAGAGCTGCTGGGGGAATGAGACCTATTTCAGAACATCCAAAAAATATTTTTTCAGGAACTAGAAAACTACATGCATGGGCCATTGGAGACTCAAAATAAAACATGCTGATTGTATGGACTTTGGGAGCAGATCATTAGGATGTTATTTAGTAGTGATGATTCTCATTGTGCTACTTGGGCTTTTTGTTCATGGTATTTATGTTTGTTGAGTTTTCTTGGTCACTTTGGTGACATATCAAGCTCCCTCCAAATTAGTCCATGGTTTCATATATTCTTACTATGTCTTATGCTATGATTAATCAATCTCATTGTTCTTACATTAACTGATCAGGAGAGATTGTGACAGGCTTCCATAAGATCCACCAAGTTATAGCAGAAACACAACTGTTGCCTTATAGGTAACCCCTGGTAGAATTCCTCCTTTTGATTCACTTGGCTTTAAGGAACAACCTGTTAGCTGCCCTTGGTAAATGGGCTCTTTTTGCCCCTTGTCTTATTATTTTCTTTAGGCTTGTAACCAGTCATATTGTTTTCCTCATCTATGTTGGAGCCTTCTAGTTTTTACATGTACCTCCTTATGTCTGTAAAAAAATGATGTGTCTGCCTCAGGGTCTTTTTGGCTTTCTGAGGAGCCAAAGGCCCCTTGTATGGGTAACTACCAGCCTTACCAATAAATTGAACATGCTCAGAAATTTGTGCCTTAATTTTCATAATAAAATAGTATCTGCTGATGCCAATTGCATCAACCTCAACTCAGCCATTAATGGATTCTCAGGATGCTGACGTTCTCCTAGCTGTATTGTTCTCTCATGTTTCTCTAGAAAAATGGTGAAGCCCATGTAAGTAAGCTCTGGAGCATCCTTATCCCACTTCCCATTCTCACAGATGAGTCAGGTTCCCAGATCTAGACTGGATACATCCTCCCCTCAGGGCTCTAGAGGCTTTCTGAGGGCCAGAAGTGATTCTTTAATGCTGGGCCCTCCAATACGTTTTAAGATTATCAGTTGAGGATTATTTAGTCAGCCATCCATAAGTAGCTTTTAGAAGAGGGTACTAAGGTAGTACAACAAAAAACAATTGGTATAAAATATCCCTCCCCCCAAACTCTGTGAATCACTTCTTTTTTTTTTGGTGAGGCAATGGGGGTTAAGTGACTTGCCCAGGGTCACACAGCTAGTAAGTGTTAAGTATCTGATTTCAGATTTGAACTCAGGTCCTCATGAATCCAGGGCCAGTGCTTTATCCACTGCGCCACCTAGCTACCCCTGTGAATCACTTCTTTCACAAATGTATACAGAGTTTGGGGAGGGGGAAATACGGTTAGTATTAGAGAGTGCATGTGGCAAAGGTATAACTCAAACCTGGTTGTTGGAAGTGATTTTCTCCCATTCATGATGTGCTCAAGAAGTTCCCCTCAGGCATAGCTTAATCTCTTTGCTTAGCTTCCTATAGCACTTCAATTCCAGTCCCATGTCTTTTGGGTCCAGTTTGCCACTTGCCTTTTCCCATTTGGGATCTTTTCTTTTCTTTTCTTTTTTTAGTGAGGCAATCGGGGTTAAGTGACTTGCCCAGGGTCACACAGCTAGTAAGTGTTAAGTGTCTGAGGCCGGATTTGAACTCAGGTACTCCTGACTCCAGGGCCAGTGTTTTATCCACTGCGCCATCTAGCTGCCCCCCATTTGGGATCTTTTAAAGTGGCAACATCTGCTTGTGTTCAGTTCTATAGAACTAGAAATTCTTATTGCATTTTTTTCTTGGCACAGCTCTCCTTTTGCCAATAGGGAGGATTCTTCTCCCCCTTACCCTTTGTCAGTTAGTTCCCTAACAAGGAGATGCTTATTCATGTAGCATGGTTTTTTTATTCCTTCTTTCTTTTTCTTCCCAGAGGTCCTTTCCTACTACTTTTTGCTATGTATCTTTACCTGGGCATTCTGGGAAGGTACATAACTCCTGTTATGCCTGCTATTGGATATGTACGTGACATCTCTCCTCTGCCTTTTGCAAAGGGGACAGAGAGAAGGAAGAAAAGTTACCTTGGTTGATTCCTTATATAAGTGGCCTGATCCTCCACCTTCTTCACAGATTAGTGGAGAGGAAATAGAGAGTGTATGCTGTGAATAATATCCTAGCTCTCTGCCTCCTATGGAAGTTAGGCTAACTAATATAGAAATATGTTATGTATGATTCTCTCTATATACATATATATATATATATATATATATAATTGGTATTATGTGACTTGCCTTTCTAATGGGTGGGGGAGGGGCTGGAGAGAGAGAATTTGGAACTCCAAAAAAAAGAATGCTAAAAATTAATTAATTAAGAAAGAGAGAGGCTAGTTTTTCCTTAAAAGGCTCAGGCTGTTAACATTACTTCTTGTTTGTTTGGGGTTCTTTATGGTGAGACAATTGGAGTTAAGTGACTTGCCCAGGGTCACACAGCTAATAAGTGTCAAGTGTCTGAGACCGGATTTGAACTCATGTCCTCCTGAATCCAGGGCCGGTGCTCTATCCATGTGCCCCCAGCTGCCCCAACATTACTTCTTTTTTTTGCAGGCAATGGGTGTTAAGTGACTTGCCCAGGGTCACATAGCTAGTAAGTGTCAAGTGTCTGAGGTCAGATTTGAACTCAGGTACTCCTGAATCCAGGGTTGGTGCTTTAACTACTGCGCCATCTAACTGACCCCCCCTCCCTTTTTAAATTTTTTCTTTTTTTTCTTTTTTTACGGGGCAGTTGGGGTTAAGTGATTTGCCCAAGGTCACATAGCTAATAAGTGTCAAGTGTCTGAGGCCGGATTTGAACTCAGGTCCTCCTGAATCCAGGGCTGGTGCTCTATCCACTGTGCCACCTAGCTGCCCCAACATTACTTCTTAATTGCATGAGTACAAGACAACCATGAGGACTTCTAGGAGCACTGGGGTGTTGGGCTGGGGGAACACATAGACATCTCAAAGGCAGGGGAACATCAACTCAGGGTATCTTTAATGCATATTTTCTCCAATGGCTAAGTAAATCTTTTGTTAACTGTTGAATGACCTATGAGTATCTCATTTCATTCCAATATTTTAAACTACCAAGCTCAGAACTGAGGGCATCCCAATAAAAATTAAACATGATCAAAGGCTACAGCAATGATCATGCCATCCTTTCAAGGGAATTGAACATCTTGTTAGTCTGAATATGTTCTCCCTTACCCTCCTTGGATACTCTACAGACTAGTAGGTAGCAAATCCCCAAGTCTGGCTGTTAGGCTATCGATCAGTTCATGCCATTCAGATATTAAATTTAGACAGTCTGGAAATCATTAGCTGGAAATTCTCTGTTGGCATACTTAACAACAATACAAATTCAGTACCTAAAGAAGTACAAAGAAGTTCAGGCAGAGTTTACCAGCAAGTATATGCAAAGTCAGCTGCCAATCCCTGTCCTATAGAAGATCGACTGGTAAAATAACAGGGAATAAAAGTCACCACCACCACCACCACAAAAAAGAAAAAAAAAAACAACCCAAACCAACAACCCCAAAACCAGCCTCATAATTAGATTGTAGCTGGATTTGCCTTATTGAAGTACTTTTAAATCCCTTTTCCATAAACTTTGGTGGGATGGCCCTGCACAGCATTGAGGGATGGATTACTAGTTATAGTTCAAGATATACTGGATATTTGACTTTCCATAACATCAGGCAAGTTAGGAAGAAAACCTATAATTCTTGACTCCCAGAAATCGCCCCCTTTAAAGGAACATATTATAAAGCTCCCTTTGTGTGACAGTCAAAAGGGCAAGGAATTCTCATTTTTCTTTCCAAATCACTCAGGAAATCACTTAGGAAAAATAGAAAAAATATTTCAAGCCAAACTGCTGTTAAAAAAAGCAAAAACCATGGTGTACAATGCATAAGGTTATGGACATGAACAAATTCTTGATTCACTACATTAAAAAAATTTCCATTTAAGGGATTAGACATGTCAAGCACAAAATCTGACCTCTGTTCTAATGATGAATCATCCCCAAATCACCCAGGGCTTGAAATTGGGGAAGGGAGGGGCACTATTACTCCAGTTATTCTTTTGATGCTCTTTTGGTTCATTCCATTGCTTTACTTGCTTCTTGTGGTCGTCCTTCACTCTTGAAGAGGTCCAAAATTATATAACTATGTTTGGGTCAAGGTACAGTGTATCTGACTGTGGCTGATCAGACCAATACAAGCTTGGAAGGCTCTACTACAGGTCATGCACGAATAGTCCATATGAACATTTGGAGAGGGGATGTCTAAATTTACACATATCACATTTCTTTTGAGCTACTGCAATTCTGCTTTGCTCATAGAGCACAGGACCTATTTTGATGTGGGCATGCCATGCTTGGTGGTCCTGTGCCAGTGTCTCCCATGTCTTACAATTGTTTCCATAGTTCTTCAGAGAGATCTTGAGAGTGTCCTCATATTGCTTCTTCTGACCTCCATGTGAGTGGTTGTTTTGTGTGAGTTCTCCATAAAATAGTCTTTGAGGCAAACATATGTTTGGTATTCAAACAATGTGGCCAGCCCATTGGAGCTGCACTTTCTGCAGTAGAGTTTTAATGCTTTGTAGTTCAGTTCAAGAAAGGACCTCAGTATCTGGTATCTTATCTTGCCAGGTGATCTTTAGGATCTTCCTAAGACAATTCAATTGGAAGTGATTCAGTTTCCTCGCATGGTGCTGGTATACTGTCCAGGTTTCACCGACATATAACAATGAGGTTAGCATAATGACTGTGTAGAGCTTCACTTTGGTAGGCAGCCTGCAACTCTTCTTTCTCACACTTTCCTTCAGATACTTCTAAAAACTGAGCTAGCTCTGGCAATGTGTGCATTAACCTTATCATCTATGTTTACATCCCTGGAAAATATCTTGCTAAGGTAAGTAAACTTATCCATAGCATTAAAAACTTCTCCATTTGCTGTAACCGATGGCTCCATGTATGGATGATATGCTGGCTGTTGGAACACCTGCTTTCTCAGTGTTATTAGGCCCAAATTAGCACAAGTAGCAGAGAATTAATTCATACTTTGTTGTATCTCAGTCCTAGAGACTGCATTGAGTACATGGTCATCTGTGAACAAAAAGCCATACACCAATTCTCCCTTCACTTTAGTCTTAGCTTGTAGCCTTTTCAAGTTAATAATTCACTATCAGTGAGGTAAAAATAATTTATCATCAGATGGGGGAGCTCTACTTACTGGGAAGGTACACAATGCTTAAGAACACTATATCTACATTGCTCGGTAACCTATCCTCCCTTAAGGTTCATTCAATCTATCTCATATAATTAAGATTCTATTGGCTGTTGTACACCAAACTCCAGGACACACCTTCCTTTATCAGCAAATTTGGTGCCTGGCTGACAGCCTTTCTGTCTTCCCCAACTCCTGTTCTTCTCCTAGGAGATTAGTACATATACATATTGAACTCCCTTAAACATCCTAGTTTCACTGGTCCTAAACTTATTCATATTCATTTAAAAAAAATTTAAAATTAAAAAAAATTTAATTAAAATTTTTTTTACTTATTCATATTCATGACCTATTCCTCCACCCCAGTTCAGCTGTGCACATAGTTGGTAATATTCTTGATCTTGCCATTACCTATAAGTGTTCCACTTCCATGTTTGTGAACTGTGAAATCCCTTTATCTGATCAAAATATGTGGTCATTCTGGGGGCAACTAGGTGGCACAATGGATAGAGCACTGGCCCTGGATTCAGGAGGACCTGAGTTCAAATTCGGGCTCAGACACTTGACATTTACTAGCTGTGTGACCCTGGACAAGTCACTTAACCCCAATTGCCTCACAAAAAATAAACAAAAAACCCAACAAAATATGTGGTCATTCCACTTTTCGCTCTGCCTTGCATTCCCAAACCCTCTTCTTTATTATCACCATGGAGCATTTCCTCTACACTTCCAGGCTGTCCCTGTTCCACTATCTATATTTTCCTCCCACTTTGTGAACCAGTTTAATTTTATATTGTCATCTTCTCTTGAGTCCTTTGCCCTCTTTCTCAAAGGTCAATAATGACCTCTTTTTTTTTTTTTAATAATGACCTCTTAATTGCCAACTCCAGTAGAATTTTCTGTCTCTATCCTTCTTCACCCATCTGTTGTATTGATTCTACTGACCACTCCTACCTTCTTTTCTTCTTTGGCTTATGTGTCAATTCTCTTTTCTGCTTTTCCCACCTATTATGCTGATTCTTCTTGCTCTACTTTTCTAGTTTATTTTCTTTCTCTTCTACCCCAAATATGAGTTTCCTTTAAGGCCCACTACAGTGTTTGACAAATAGTAGGAGCTTAATATGTGTTTGTTGAATTGAACTGAATGTTTTCCTTAGAAATAGGAGAGGATGATATTCAAGGATAAAATATTTTAATTTGAGTAATATTCATTAAACTTGAAACATTTGTATATTCCATGTATCATTTGAACCCAGCCCCTGACATAACAATCTAGGTTTAACTTGGAGATTCCTCTTAACAGTGATAATTTCTTTGGCCCATTTTTATTTTTCCCACCCAGGGTTTTTTCCTGGTAGCATCAGCATTTTGCTTGGATCTTTCTTAGGGTCCTCCACTCCCTTTCAAGCATTCAGGCTATCAATATATCAGAGGCAGAACAAGTTTTCTTTAACCTTAAAAAACCCACGCAAAAATGAACTAATTTCAGAATCTTGACAACAGGAAAAATCTCCTTCTCTTTCTGGAGAACATTAAATATACAGCCCCTTTGTGGGGGAGGGGGGCTTACCTTTTAAATGTATACAGTCCACATGCCTAACAGAGCCAGTGAAGAGATAAGCCAGGATTGTTCCTTGTTATATGCGGTTCCTTTCTATGCTGATCTTTCTTTCCCTTTGAGGTTGTTCAGATGGAGAAGATTTTGGGCCAGACATTAGTGGGGCTGGACATCCTTGCCTCCTTTCTTACCTTCTCTTATTATGCCACTAACCCTCTTCTTTACTGTCTCAATGAATATTCATCTTTCCTTCTTTCCTTTTCCCATCTTTCCTTCTGTTTCTCCATACTGTGACTGTAGGTGCACATTTTCCCCTTAGGTTAGGGGCTCTTAATTCTTTTTCTATCATGCACTCCTTTGATAGTCTGGTGAAACCTATATGTATTTTATTGCAGAACAGTATTTTCAAATGAATAAGACAAAATGATAAGATTGCAAAGGAAACTAATTCTATTCGATACAACTATCACAATATTTAAAAAAAATGAGTTCATGGAACTCAGGTTAAGGACCACTGCTATAGGTAGGTGCATATGATCCCTGGTAGAGCCTGAATGATTTCTCTTTAGGATCAAATGCAGCATGATGTCTCAGAGGCACTGTTTCTCAGTTTGAGTCTGTGTTCGCTTCCCTTCTGCATTTGTCTCTTGCTAAGTCCCTTTCAAAGGCCAGATCAAGTGTGTGAATTTTCTCATTAACAGGTTTCAGCTTGTGCTACTTCCTGAACAAAGACCACATCAGTGGGCCACAATGAGAATCAATGACAAGGAGAAGTCATACTTTGTCCCCAAAAATTCACACCTTATTTAGTCCAGGTGCTTACCTGACTCCTCTTCTGTGCTCATGACTCATGTGCTACATTTGAATTTGGTCTTAAAAGTTGTCTTTTTTCTATGGGAAAAAATAATACTTACACACATTGGATAAATCTGAGTAGGAGGGAAACATCTCTAATTTGTTTTCTCAGGAAACCACAGTTTCCTGTCCATAGGAGGCTTACTGATTATTCATTAGGCCGTTTTCCAAACAGCCAAAGTCTAATTTGAATGATTTAGGACTAGTTGTCTAGTAGAATGCAAGCTCCTTGTGGGCAGAGACTTTTCTTTCATTTTGATCTTTTTTGTTCCTAGCACTTAGCATGGTTCTTCTGCACACAGCAGAAACGTAATAAACGCTTATTGAATTGAAATGAGTTATCTTTGATCTTCAGAGATCATCCACTGATGAGCAAAGTGAAGAGCAATGACTTTAGTTCTCTTCTTTGTTTGATCTTTTCCCTGTGGGACCATTTTTCCATGACAGTAATGTAAGCAATAATCATAAATCGTAATAACAGCTAGCATTGATATAGTACTTTAAAGTTTACAAAGCACTTTACATATGTTATCTCATTTGATCTTCACAACTTTGTGAGGCAGTTGTTATTATTATTATTATTATCTCTATTTTATAGATAAAAAAACTGAGGCTGAGAGAGGTTATATGAACCCTGTCCAGAGACACAGTGTCTGAGGCAGGATCTGAACTTAGATCTTCCTGACTTATGTCTAACATCGAATCCACTTGGCTGCTTAGCTACTCTTCAGGATGTCATGTGGTCATTTTGGCAAACATAAGATATGACTAAAAACATTTTCCCTTCTAGTTCTCTAACCGACCACATGAACACTTTCAGTTAGGTCTTACAACTGGAGAAGATGGAGTGGGTCTGAGTCATAGGAAGAATAGTAAAGTTATGATGATCCTAACACGTCAAAATGAGTGTGGCTCCACACAGATTGGGTGAATCAGTTAGATATCACTTTAAGATAAAAGCCAACTTTCTCCCTCAGTTCAGTGAGGCTCTATCCAGGATCTTCACTTTGTACTAATTGGCCCAGGCTTTCCCCTTTCAGCTTGAGCATAAGCATTGTGCAGTTCTGAGGTAGAAGGGAGACCATTAGGGAAAGTTTATGTATATGAATATGTGCCTATATGATAGATAGCATTTGTGCTTTTTCTCCCATCTTGTGTTCAGTATAGTGCATAGCTTTTATCCCCTGGGGTCTGAAATGAAATAATAGAGCTAGATGGTTTTCTTTCTTAATGAAATTGTTTCCCTGGGTTCCTGAGATTACTACTGAACAAAAATAGAACATTATTTATTTATTTATTTTGCAGGAGCATTTTTTTTTTAATAGAGCAAGATAATATAGGTCATGGTGGGATAAACATCATGTTTTTAATTGAGTATTTTAATGAGTGGCATTACTTAATGATTTTTTTCACAGAAGATAAAATGTGTTCATTCACTAGCAATGGAAGGAAGAATTGCTTCATATACTTTTTGATCCATAATTTATGCATCAGAATTTCTGTGTGCTGCTTAACCATATGTTTATAATATAGATGTTTCCAAAAGGCAGACAGTATTTCAGTACATGACATGGAGGTATGTTGTCTCCAAAGGGCACTTCACATCTGCAGATTTATCTGAAAGGAGCTTGTAAACATTATTTTTCCTTGAAGTAAAATAAACTATTTGGGAGAATATATTAACACCAACTTTTTTTATTATGAACTTGACTAACATTAAGAAATATTTCCACATAGAAAGAACAAAAAAAAGATTACATATGAGGCTAACTCTATTACACATAGTCTGTGAGTATGTATAACAAAACAAGGTAATACTAACCTACCATATTTGTCTGTAACCCCCCTCTGAACTTCCTTCTCTTTTTTTAAGTGTTTGTAATTTAAAATATTTTATTGACATTCTTTTCCCTTTTTTTTGGTTTCACCATGACTCTTCATATAGCTTGGATAATAGACCTCTAACAGAAAAGTTTACAGCAAATATGTTTCCCACTTAACTGTTTCTCATTTACTTCTTTTTTTTTTATTTTTATTTTTTTTAGTGAGGCAATTGGGGTTAAGTGACTTGCCCAGGGTCACACAGCTAGTAAGTGTTAAGTGTCTGAGGCTGGATTTGAACTCAGGTACTCCTGAATCCAGGGCCGGTGCTCTATCCACTGCGCCATCTAGCTGCCCCCGCCATCTAGCTGCCCCATTTACTTCTAACTTCATTGATTTTATTTGTATAATACTTTTTGTCAATTTTATGTCGTCAAAATTTTCCATTTTTATCTTCTGTGATAATTTCTCTTCCCCATTTGGCCCCAAACTTGTCCCTGATCTATAGCTGTGAAAGCTATCATCTTCCCTCATCATTTGATTAGTTTATGATGTGTTGTAGGTCATGCTGCACTTGGGGCTATTGTGATATATGGTATGAGATGTTGGTCTAAACCTATTTTCTGTGTAGTCTACAAGTCTTTGGCTTCTTTCATTCATCCTTTATGACCCAAACTTTCCAATATATTTCATCTTCCTCATCCACCTTTGCATTGAAATAACACTGAGCTCAATATATTTAAACATATTTATATATTAATATTATCATCAGTATGAAAGGACTTATTGAGTTCCTCATAGGACTTCTTGATCCTCATCAACCAATATTGTTGCATCTGCTACATTTATTTTCACTGTGTTCTTTCTGGAAATACTTCTCATAAGCACTGTACCAAGATCTTCAAACTCCCTGTGAAATAATGTTTCTTATTAACTTTGAGTGTATGACAAAAACAACTCTTCTAACCCCTTTCTTTGTTTCTCCAAGGAGTACCTGTGAGCCATACTTTCTTTTATTTGCAACCTCCTTCTTTCTTTTGTTTTCATTTATTTTAAGAATGTCAAGGGAGGAGCAGCTAGGTGGTGCAGTGGATAAGGCACCGAACCTGGATTCAGGAGGACCTGAGTTCAAATCCAGCCCCAGACACTTGACACTAGCTGTGTGACCCTGGGTAAGTCACTTAACCCTCTTTGCCCCACAAAAACAAAACAAAGAAAAAACCAAGAATGTCAAGGGGCAGCTAGGTGGCAAAGTGGATAAGAGCTCCAGCCCTGGAGTCAGGAGGACCCGAGTTCAGGTCTGGCCTCAGACACTTGACATTTACTAGCTGTGTGACCCTGGGCAAGTCACTTAACCCCAATTGCTTCACCAAAAAAAAAAAAAAGAATGTCAAGATTTCTATGATTCACTTCTTCTAGTAGTATGTCCACTTGCTGGCCATTGGACAAGAATCATATGTTTAGAGCACCGAGAGCCAAGTTAAAGTTTAGAGGTGATCTAAATATCTTGTGATTATTAGCGCTTATTTTCCCCTTGTAGCCCCTCTACCAGCATCATCGCAGAAATGAAATGGGCCTACATAGGACTTAAATGATTTTGTATTGTTCTTTGTCTCCTGGGTTACCATGGTCAAAGAATTTGTCACTAAGTAGTTTTCCTATGAGTGATGAATCTCTCCAAACTTAGCTTAGGTTAGTCCTCATATGACAGACCTGCTTCAGCATTATAGAGCCTTCCAGAGCTTGTATTCCACAGCTAGGACCTTTGAGAGCCCAATGCCACTAACTTGCCTTGATGAGCCATTGAACTAGTACTTTTTGGAGGGAATGATACTTTTGGAGACATATAATCCTCCTTTTTAAAATTCCAGGGTCTGGATCACTTCTAGGTTTTAAAAGTTTATAGCTACCAACTAACTTATGGAAGTTATGTTTCTTAAGTTACTCAGTCAATAAATAGTTATTAAACACAATGTTTCCAGGCACTGTGTTAGGTAATGGGAATGAAAAGAAAGGCATAATGTACTCCTTGCTCTTGAGGAGCTTACAGTCTGATGGGGAAAACAACATAAAACAAACATGGACAGACAAACTTTATTTAGGATAAATTGATGATAACTCAGGGAAGACACTCTGACTCCTAACTTGGGGGGGTAGTCTGCAACAAGGTTGCTTCCAGTTGATTAGTTCTTCCCCTATCCCCAAGTTCATCTCCTCCCAAACCTCCTAAAACCTCGCAACCCACTATTTAATGAAACTATTTCATACTTTCAGGACTGACCTAAGTTAAGAGCTGATCCTCAAGCATGTCTATGAGCTAGAGTTGTTAGCCCCCTCCCCCCACCCCCCTCAGCAAACAGGCCCTGAAAAACAACCTAAAGGTTCTGGGTATAGGAAAGAGTGTCTTGGGAGCTTTGAGTGACACTGAGAAAGTGGCTAAGATGGTATATATCTCTTTGAATAGCACTGAGAAAGTGGGGTATTCAATCAGGTCTAAATGTAAAATTTCATCTTTTAGAAGAACCCTGTTGCCCAAGTAATAACTATGATTGAAAGTGATAATTCTTTGAAATGCTTGAGGAATAATGGATGTAGGCAAAAAATAAGGACAAGCTTTCATTATGATGCTTTAGGGAAGGCTTAGTAGAAAAAAAAGATTCTTTGTTCTAGTTTAACACAAACTCACCAGTTCTATGAATGAATGAATAAAATAATTATTAAGGGCTTACTATTGTGGCAAGCACTCTGTTAAGAGCTGGGGAAACACAGTTTTAAAAATGAGACATCCTTGATCCCAGAGGCTTACATTCTAATTGGAAGAGACAATACATAAAACAAAGATCAGTTGCAAGGCAAGTGGAAAGGCCTGGAAGTTCTGAGGGTATGTAGTGGCAGAATGAATGGGGGTCCTTGCATTCTATATAAATAGGTCAGATGCAGTGCCAGGGAACTGAAGAGTCTAGGGCAGGGAAGAAGTCAAAGTCTAGAGGTCTAAGCTTAGGATATTGTGAGGACCAACTTGAATTTCACGTCCTACTGAAGTTGGGTCAGAAGCATTAAAGCATTAATTTGTTTATAAAATGAGCTAACTAGTTACCGGTTAGGTCTTTGAAGGAATAAGACACAGAACTGGTAAATTTTGTTTAGGAAAGAAGTTCCAGAAAAGTATAGACCATGACGTAACGCTAATAAAGGGGAAAACTGGGCTGGTTCTTACAGTAGGGGGTTTCTAGGCAGGAAATAGGTGAGGAATTTGGGAAACAGATCACAAGGCTGTCATAGAGGTATGATATAGTAGTGATGGGAGACTTCAATTACTTAGTCATATTCTGGAGCTTTCTCTGCCAAAAGTAGAGCAGCTAATAACCTCCTTTTTAAAATGAGAATTCCATCCTTCAAAAGGTAGAGGATCAAACGAGGGGAAATTCTCTTCTGGTTTTCATTCTCACTAACACAGATGAATGGGTTTCTGAGGTGGAAATTAGGGAACCTTAAGGGGGAAGTGACTATTCCCTCCTAGAATTTTTGATCCAGAATGGAAATCTGATCCTAATCTAAAATGCATCCTAGATATTGAAAAAGCAGATTTCAAAGGGTTCAGAATAAAGATACAAAGGATGAAATGGGCAGAAGTCATGCTGGGAGAAATGAGATGCTTAATAATGACATTCTTTTTTTTTTTTTTTTTTTTTTTTTTTTGCAGGGCAATGAGGGTTAAGTGACTTGCCCAGGGTCACACAGCTAGTTAAGTGTCAAGTGTCTGAGGCTGGATTTGAACTCAGGGAGTCCTAAATCCAGGGCCAGTGCTTATCCACTGAGCCACCTAGCTGCCCCCAATAATGACATTCTGAAGGAGCAAAAAGGAAAATAAAGTCCCAGTGAAGAGTAAAAATGCAGTTTGTCTGAAGAGACCAATGTAGAGGCATTAACATTTTTAAAAGAAATGTGTGGAAGAGAAAAATCAAGGCCAGAGGATAGGAGGGGATTATAAAATCAACGCACAGGCCTATAAAAATTGTGTCAGGAATTCTGATGTTCACAAAGAGTTGAAGCTGGAATGGCAAACTATGGACAACAAAAAAGGTTTTAGAGAATTTATTGAGATTGATGGGGCATTGTGGTGTATATCTGTATTTCTTGCTTTTGGTGGGGGGGGTCTTAGGCTGGTAGATCTTTTGAGCTTGGATGTTCTAAGCTGTAGTGGGCTAATGCTGATCAGGTATCCACCTTAAGTCTGACACCTAAATAGTGAGCCCACAGGTGCTGGGGACCACCAAGCTGCCTAAGAGAGGTGACTTTCCCAGAGTCTCACAGGTAGTAAATATCTGAGGCAGGACTTGAACTCAGGTCTTTCTGACTCCAGGCCTGGTGCTCCATCTACTGTGCCACCTAGCTTCTCCCTAGGTTGGAAACTGAGAAGGTAAAAATTTTATGAGGATTCAAATTAGGATTAGACATATAAATTGTCTTTGCAACTGGATAAGAAAGGGAAACTCAGGCTCAAAAAAAGGGTATATATATATAAAGGGAAAAAGGAGGATCAGAGAAGGCATAGGATCTTTGTGATGGGGAGATAATGACAGACAACAAAGAGAAGGAAGAATTACTATATTCTTAGTTTATTTCAGTTTTCACTACAAATGAGGATCACCATTATATTAGAAATAGCAAAACGGAAATGTCTAGCCAATGGTTGATAACCAGATAAGTAAGGACATAGTAAGATAACACTTAACTACTTTTGATGAATTCAAGTTACTTACCTCAGATGAACTCCATTCTTGGGTCCTTTTCAAGAGCCATTCTTCATATCTGAAAGATTGTGAGACCAAGGAATGGAATCATAAAATTGGAAAAGGACAAATGTTATCTTACTTGTCAAAAAAGAAGAGATGATTGGTGAACATCTAAAAAGAGAAGTAGTGATTACAAAGAGCTAGTATGGCTTGATCAAGAGCAGGTCACACCAATCTAATCTTTTTTGACTTTAATACTAAACTAGTAGTTGACAACAATGTTGTTCATATAATTTCCTGAGATTTTAGTTAAGAAAACATCTCGGACTATTCTTTTTTTTTTTTTTTTTTTTGGTGAGGCAATTGGGGTTAAGTGACTTGCCTAGGGTCACACAGCTAGTAAGTTTTAAGTGTCTGAGGCTGGATTTGAACTCAGGTCTACCTGACTTCAGGGCCGGTGCTCTATCCACTGCACCACCTAGCTGCCCCTCAAACTATTCTTATGGGAGAAGATAAAGAAATATAAATGAGATGTTAATGCAATAAGATGGATTCAGTACTGTCCGGCTGGACTAATACAAGAATAGTTGTTTATAGTTCAATATCCTTGGGGCAAGAAGCCTTCAGTGGAGTATCATGGGTATCCGTGCTAGGCTTTATGCTGTCATTTGTTTTCAAGACTTGGATAAAGACATTTGGGCTGCATTAACATTGACACACCTTCCAGGAACTGGGAGATGATAGTTCCACTGGGGCATCTAGGTGGCACAGCAGATAGAGTGCCTGGCCTGGAATCAGAACCACCTGAGTTCAAATCTGGCCTCAGACATTTACTAGCTGTTTGACCCTGGGCAAGTCACTTAAGCCTGTTTACGTCAGTTCCTCACCTGTAAAATGAGCTGGAGATGGAAAAGGCAAACCATCCAGTATCTTTGCCAAGAAAACCCCAGATGGGATCACAAAGAGTTGGACATGACGGAAACAACTAAACAACGACAAAAGTTCCACTGTACTCTGTCCTTGTGTGGCCTCATGTACAGTGTTCAGTTCTGGACACTATTGTTTAGGGAAAACATTGATAAGCTGGAGAGTTGACCAGCGAGGATGGTGAAAGGGCCTTGAGTCCAAGACAGAAGAGGAGCAGTAAGAGGAAGTGGGAAGGGTTAGCCTGGAGACAAGAATACTCAGAGGGGACATGATAGCTGTTTTCAAGGATTTTAAGGGCTGTTATATGGAGAAGAGATTAGCCTTGCTCTGTCTGGCTCCAGAAGGTAGAAATTGGAGAAGGTTTGAACATTGCAAAGATGACATTTAGGCTTAGTGGCAAGAAAAACTTCCTGATGATTTCTGATTAAGCTGTCTGGAAGTGGAGTGGGTGAGGCCTTCTAGAACAAGAGGTTGGATAAGCACCTATTGGGCATGTCATGCTATGGATTCCTTTTGTCTATAAGTTAGAATAGATGGTCACTTAGTTCTCTTCCAAAATTTTTTTTTTTTACTTTAAGTATTGTTATCATTGTGTAAGTTTTCCTAATTCTGTTTACTGCATCATTTCATAATGAATTTTCTCAGTTTCCTCTCACTGTCCATTTAATAACTTCTTATGGAGCATTATTATTATTCTTATTGCACTCATATACAATGATTTGTTTAGTCACCTCCTAATAGGTAGGTATCCTTTTAGTTTCCAATCCGGGGCTGCTATGAAAAGAGGTGTTACAAATATTTTTGTATATGTGAGACCTTTTATTTTGAGGCCCTTTCAACTCTCAAACTCTGTGATTCTGCGATTCCATGTTTAATCTAACTATTTTCTTGGG
Source organism: Dromiciops gliroides (assembly GCF_019393635.1). Classification (NCBI taxonomy): domain Eukaryota; kingdom Metazoa; phylum Chordata; class Mammalia; order Microbiotheria; family Microbiotheriidae; genus Dromiciops; species Dromiciops gliroides. The sequence goes on along the minus strand of NC_057865.1, from coordinate 182,489,273 downwards.
CACTAACCATTCCCCAGTTTCTTCAACTGGTCCCATAATTTATGCGTTGAGGTCTGCTCATTATTATTATTATTTTTTAAGTGAGGCAATTGGGGATAAGTGACTTGCCCAGGGTCACACAGATAGTAAGTGTTAAGTGTCTGAGGATGGATTTGAACCCAGGTACTCTTGACTGCAGGGCTGGTGCTCTATCTACTGCACCACCTAGCTGCCCCTGCTCATTATTTTTTCATCTTTCTTTGAATATGTTATGACTTTCTATCGTCCTTTCTAAAATATAGTGCCTAGAGTTCATCCAGCAATCCTGGCTTCTTTCAAATCCCAATCTTCCTTAATTCTAGCATTTTTTGTTTCAATTAATTCTTTTTGTGTGTGTGTGTGTGTGTGTGGGGCAATGAGGGTTAAGTGATTTACCCAGGGTCACACAGGTAGTAAGTGTCAAGTGTCTGAGGCCATATTTGAACTCCGGTCCTCCTGAATCCAGGGCCAGTGCTTTATCTACTGTGCCACCTAGCTGCCCCTCAATTAATTCTTAATTCTGCCTTTCCTCTGTTATCTCCAGTTTATCATGTATATATTTTGTTTGTATATAATTGTTTTACATGTTATTTCCCCCACTAGACTGTGAGCTCATTGGGAGCAGGGGCTGTCTTTTTGCCTTTATATCTCCAGCACTTATCACAGTGCCCAGCACATAGTAGGTGCTTAATAAATATCTGCTGACTGGCTAATAGCAGTCTACTACTCTTTCTGTTACAAAATGCTCTCTTCACTGTAAAAGGGCTTAATATGCTAGACAGATTAGTTAGTGAGTATTCTAATTTTTTTCTTTGCTTATCTTTCAATGGCACTAGGAAGGTTAGAAAATCTTTTGAATGCCTTTTAGAAATGCTCAATACTGTACACCACAGGTTAAATACATTTCATCTTGAAGCAACTGATTAATTATGGGAAGATAGTTGATTATTTAAAGGAATAACCCTCTTCTCCGCCCCCCCCCCATCTTTGCTGGTGGTACAAATGGACAAAAGCAACTAGAGATAGCACCAAGTCTCTCAAAAGCCACTCAATAAAAAGCAAATAGCTCTCACAGTTGGAGATATGTTTTTTTTCCTTGATATAACTGGTATATTGTTTTTGACTTTTGGTAATTACTACAATCAAGCTACACGGGAAGAATATTTCTTAGGACCTGATATTTTCCCAAGTTCCTTTCCTTCCCCCACCACATGCTCAACGTCACACTTCATATATATATATATATATAATTTTTTTTTTTGGTGAGGCAAATGGGGTTAAGTGACTTGCCCAGGGTCATACAGCTAATAAGTATTAGGTATCTGAGGCCGGATTTGAACTCAGGTCCTCCTGACTCCAGGGCGGGTGCTCTATCCACTGCGCCACCTAGCTGTCCCCTTCACACTTAATATTGTAGATAACTGTGATTCTAGATCCTAAGTGCAGTATTGCACTATATGACTGTAACTACATCTGGTGTATAGGATTTCGGGTGACTGCAATTGTGAGACCATCTCACTTGAATCTAGGTTTAAGCTTATATGAGTTAATGCAAGGATTGGCAGCCTTTCAGGGGCATTATGTCATATCTTCATTTATTCACTCCTCTGATGATGGTAGGATATTCTCTATTGTGGCTTTGATGGAATGGCAACTTTTTTTGATTATGTGGGGGCCCATGGTAGCCACCCACAGATCACCCTGGCAGAAATCACTTAAATATGAAGCAGCTTCATAAAGAGTGTTTAGAGAGGACTTGATTGAAATCTATAACCTTTCTGTGAGAAGCCTTCCCTGAGCCTCAGGCTCCAGGAAACTGAGCAAAAGTTTTCAATTCCATTTCATTCATCATTTTTGCAAGGGAAATCATTCCTGACTGATCTAAAAAAGTTTTGTAAAGATTTAAAGAAGTAGGGGGTAGTGGTGGTAGTGGTAATCTAAATAATTCATTTATACTTTTGAAAGGTCTTGGACAAGTTACAAGACTTGCTCTCCTTTGCCAAGTCTTCCCACCCCCTCAAAAAAAAAAAAGATAACATTTATTCACATGGAACTAGAGACAATATTTTTGTAATCATTAGAGACCAAACTTAAGAGTAGAAAAAAAGGTAAGCATAAGCAGGCTGTTCTCTTGAGGCAGAAATATGTTTGAATCAGTTTTAGTTAACTTAAAAAAAGGGAAGGACTTTGTATCTGCCATTCAACATTCAAGTCCAGCCAAGATCAGAACGGTTCTTCTTCAGAAGGTTAGCTACCAGGTGATGATTTCTTGGGGCCATGAAGGGAGAGAAGGGGTTCTGATTTGCACTGGTGGAAGGAATATCTATGCTCATAGTAATGAAGTAAATAATACTTGAAGCTTCTGGACAGCAAGGACCATTTCACTGTTGTCTTTGAATCCTCACAATTTAATACAGGGCCTAGCAAATCGTAGGCATTTAAATTAATTAAATTTAAATTTAATTTATTAATAAATAGATGCTTGTGGATGGATCAGTTTGATGAATCTGGGGGTTTACTAGTTACTATCATGTACTGTGATATACTGTATACTGTATATGTTTATTTTTTACTCCCTATTTTCTTTAACCTGGGCTCCTGCTTTCAATTCACAGAACCACAAAATTTCAGAGTTGGAAGGAACTTCAGAAGCCGTATAGTTTCATCCATACCTGAAAAAGGTTCCCTCCTATGAAATGGCCAATTAATGGTCATCCAGTCTTTGCTTAAAGACATGAAGTGAGGGGCAACTCACAACATATTTCCATAGCTGTACTATTTTGTGGGGAGGGGGAAAGGAGGGTGTCTGGACCTGCAATTTCATTGGTATAGGGAGCCCTCTGGTGAGAAAACCCCTACCAATGCAGATCAGTGACTGTTGGAATTTACAATCTTAGAGGGTTTTTTTTTGGGGGGGGGCGGGGAGACAGAAATTTTGTGACTTGCCTATGGTCAAATAGCCAGTTTGTGTGTGAGGACATGAAGCTTTTCTGACATGGAGAATGGCTTTAGATATATTATGCCTCTCAAAGCTTTAATATTTGGGATTTCTTTTTCTTTCTATGAAACCTAAATTTATCTCTTTGCCCTTTCCCCCCAATGCTTCTGGTTCTGCTTTTTGGGCTCCCAAAAAGTAATTATAATCTTCCTTCTATATGCCAGTCCCCCAAATACTTGAATCCCTCTCCCTCCCCGATGTCTTCTATTTGCTAGGTTAAACATTCTCTATGCCTTCAACTGATCTTGAATTCAAGGCCCTTCACTATCCGGGATGTCTTTCTCTGGTTACTTTCCAGATTATTTTTAGGGAAGCGAGGTAGAACAGTATATAGAGCACTAGGACTTGAGTCAAGGACACTTGAGTTCAAATTCAGCCTCAGACACTTTAGCTTTGTGATGCTGGTCAAGTCACTTGTTTGCCTCAGTTTCCTCATCTACGAAATGGGGATAATAATAGCACCTGCTCCTCAGGGTTGCTGTGAGGATCAAATGAAATAATAATTGGAAAGTGCTTAGAACACTACCTGGCATATACTAAGTACTATATAAATGTTAGCTATTATCAATGTCCTTGTAAAAGCAGGACACCCAGAACTGAGCAAAATGCTCCAGATGTGGTCTGACCAAGACTGAGCACAGCTGGACCTTCTTGTTCCTGGCTGCTATGCCTCTGTATTTTTTTTTTTTTGGCGAGGCAATTGTGGTTAAGTGACTTGCCCAGAGTCACACAGCTAGTAAGTGTTAAGTGTCTGAGGCCAGATTTAAACTCAGGTCTTCCTGAATCCAGGGCTAGTGCTCTATCCATTGTGCCATCTAGCTGCCCTTATGCCTCTGTATTAAAAATATACAGAAGAGGACAGAAGAAAAATTCAGATGGGAACATAGACAAACAGGGAATCCTTGTCATTACACAGCTATACATACTAAAAAAAATTGTATGTATCAGAAGTTATATACTATTTCTCAATTCAGTCTAAGGTTGCATCCATTTTCTTGACTGATATTATGTACGCTGAGTACGATAATTGGTACTACAAAGTTCACCAGTATAGAACTTTCATCAAGAGTAGTGTAGGCTAACTCTTAGGATACCGTTTGTAGAGTAATAGTTTAGTTTCAATGTTATTGAAATGAAAACTACAGTAGTTATATGATACAACTTCATGGACCAGCAGATGGCAGACTTCCCTTTGGACTGGCTGCAAAGAGAACTTTCATATCAAAACTTCCCTTGGGACTCAGTCCTGGGGAAGGTGTTAGAATCTGCATTTCTATATTTTCTTCTAAATTTGAATCACCATTTTATTATGCTTGAGTAATTAAGACACCCCCATAGTTATTTTTCTTGTTATAGAATAAAATGGGTAGATGTACAAAGCTATTTCTGTAGATAGTTTGTTCAATTATTTGCCAGCACATGTGAAATTGCTTGGGATCTATGTAGATGACAAATGGTCGTTCTATGAATGCAAGCTTTGTTATATCATTATCTTTTCCTCTCTTATCCACAAACTCAGAATCTTAATCTGATAAACCCAGCTGGACGGACACAATAGAAAGAGAACAATGCTTCATACATCTCAGAATCACCAAAGTTTTAATAGCTGAAAGAGAATTCAGAAATCAAGTATTCCAGTCTTCTCAGATGAGGTAAATGAGGCCTAGAATATATAAGTGATTTAAGGAGAAGCTTCATGGAAGAGATGGCATTTGAACTCTGAATGTCCTGAAAAGGTAAAGACGGGATAGAGGGCATTCTTAGTGTTAGGATTAGTGTAAACAAAGGCTCACAGACAGAAATAATGAAGGGCTTGTTCATGTAGGGGCAGAATAATGTACTGAAGGTATTTCTCATCCTTACCAAGTCTGTAGGTTTCTGCTTAGTGAGAAGTGAATTGAATGAAAGAGTCGAGTAACTATTACAACTCTGGCGGGATTGGAATAGGTGGTTTTTGTTATGGGATGACTTTGGAGGCAATTGGTTTATGACTTTTTTTTTTTTCTTATAAGTGAGGCAATCGGGGTTAAGTGACTTGCCCAGGGTCACACAGCTAGTAAGTGTTAAGTGTCTGAGGCCGGATTTGAACTCAGGTCCTCCTGACTCCAGGGCCGGTGCTCTATCCACTGTGCCACCTAGCCACCCTGGTTTATGACTTTCTTAATTCATCCCCTTGTACAAATGAAAAGAGGTTCATAATTTTAGCAATAATCATTTTTCTTGTAAGAGACACTTTCCTTTGTGAATGTAAAAGTGAATACTGCATGTTTTGGAGAATGTTTAAGCCTTTACCTCTGCAGTCTGGGGACCTGCACTGAGGCATAATCAGATGAAATCAACTCCATCAGTTGTGTGTATGTTTACAAGATTAGCTAATAACTTAATGTACAAGCCAGCATGCCTGAAAAGGTGAAGCTCCTTTTTCCTAGAAGTGAAACGAAGTCTTAAACGAAACCCTAGAAATCCTAGAAATTGACAGAAGAATTTCATCATCCTTTTGCCCAAGAGTTCCTAGTGCCTTTGCTTAAGTGTCCTCTGCCTGCTTTCTGACTATGGCTTAGAGAAGATATTGGTGACTTTTGTTTGTTAAAGCTACTCTTTCAGTTTATGGGATCACAGAGGTGGGGCTGGAAGGGACTTAGGGCCCATTTAATTTTACCCCCTCATTTTATGGAAAAGGAAGTTAAGACCCAGCAAGGTTAACTGATTTGCTAAAGGTCATACAAGTAGTAACCCCCAGAGTCAGGCTTTGATCTAAGGCTTATTGGTTCCAAAGTTAGTGCTTTTCCCAGAAGCAAGGCTGCTTTTATAAACGGAAAACAGATAGTGGCATTGCACAGTTGTTTAGCTTAAGTGCTACACATCATAGTATGTATCTTTTAAGCCACCTACATGTTTTTTCTCCACTCCCCACATCCCCATGTGAGGGATGTATAAATGTGAATGTGAAAAATACGAGGAAATATAGTATATGCTCTGGAGTTATTCTCCTAACCTCAAGTAGCAATGGCAGGTTGGGTCTCAAGAGCTTGACTGTCTATACCATTCCCCCAGCGTTCCATGGTTAATCCTGAAGAGCTGGTGGCAGGGGTGGTGGTGGTGTCTCTTTCCAGTGCTATCTTATTTATTACGTTATCGTTTCTGAGCCTCAACAATATATTTCCCTCCCAGTGATTACCAAACAATATGAATTGGTTAGCCATACTTTATTAGCTTTTTAAAAAAGAGCATAAATTAAGGTGGATTAGAAAGAACAGTTTGTACGAAACATGCTCCTAAAACTCTGTGATACACTCTCTCATAAGTATGGTACAGTGTCCAGAGTTGAATTAGTTTAAGCTCGGAGAATACATGTGGTGAAAGGATAACTCACAGGTCCTAGAAATCCTTTTTTCTATAGTCCACAAGATATCCCCCTTAGGTATGGGGCAGCTTTTTTTTTTTTTTTTTTTTTTTTTTTTTGCTGATTTACTTGTAGAATTCTTGAAGCTGCCTTTACTCGGGTATGCAGTTTATTCTTGGCTCGCAATGTAGACACTTCTTCCTGTCATTGCTGTCCTGGAGATGTTTCTAGAATGCCAATGAGAAACCTATATCCTCTGAAGTTCACTAGGTATTCATCTGGTTAAGTGGTGGGGAGGTGACTGAGGCTGAGGCCAAGACTCTACTCTTTCCCTCAAAATGACTCCTCCAGGATTTGAATGGAAGCCTTTCAACATAAAATGTCAGATGTTTAAATTCCCATGTTCCCTAACTGGATCTTTATTTTATAGATGACTCACAGGGCATGACCAAGTTTTCTCAACCAATAAGAACTTACTTCTTGTGAAATATCTCTTCAGCTCATCCAATGCCTTTCAAAGACAGAACTAAACAGAACATTAATTTACCTCCCCCAATTAATCTAAACTGCATAATTCATTAATTTAATAGAAATGTCTGACATTATTCCCACTGAATTCACACTTTTGATTGATGGGTTGTTTTTAACTGACACATTTTTCAGGACACAGAATCTTGTTCCTTTATAGGGGATGAAGTAATTGATTGGCTCAGTTGACTCCCTGGTATTAGAGTAGATAGAAATATTTGTTTTAGTTCATCCATATACACATATAAAAGCTCATATATAAGCACATACTTATTATAATATCTTTGCTTTTTAGCCAATCAATGTCAAATGACTTTTTGTGTTCCATTTCTATTTGTTGCCTTCCTGAGGTTTTGCAAAGCCTCCTTCCAATCTATAAAGCTATAGTTACCAAAGAATTATGGTTATAAAGATAATGGTCATCTACATGGACAGGTGGATCTATTAGTCCTGAGTACCAAGACAAGGCATTCTTACAGATACCATAACAAACCGTTGGCCAACTCTTTGCCTGGCCATGTCTGCCTTAGCCAATCACTGTCTTACGATTCTCACACTATGGATGTTGAAGCAAGGGAACTGATTAGACATTGTCAGAATATGTCAGAGATGGTTTTTTTCCTTTTATATATAAAGTAAGAGCCCAAATCCCTTTTTTGTGCTATTACCAACCCCAAAAATGATCCATACATATTACTACTTATGTATCTTCTGGAAATTGGCAGGGGAAACTCTATATTCCTGAATAAGAACTCATCCTTTCATTTGGAAGCAACAAAAGGCCCATAGTAGCTGTCTTCTTAAGTTTCACTCTTCACTTGAGACCTGGTCAGCTATACTGATGTGAGCCAACAAACCAGGCAGGTACATATAAGTTGGGTATTGGGCTTTCTCTTTTTAGTTTCCTGATGTAGCCACAGATTTATTATATAACCATAATATAGAAAACATTTGTTGCTAAATGGTGGGGAATGGACAGCAAAGAAAGATTGTCTAGCTTTCAAATATTAATCATAATCTCTATGTTCCTTAGGAAATTCTTTAGTGCTTATCTAAAAATCTATAGATAGGCTATAGTCTCACTTAGTAGCTGGGGGGAAGCAGTTGCCATTCCAGACTGAACTCAATTGTATGATGTGAGCACCAAATACATTTTTATTTTTGTTGTGGAAGTGGTTGTTGAGCAAAGAAGTAATTACTTGTATTTTGATGGTATTTTTCACTTTAGTATTGAAAAGTATAGGACAAGAGCCAAGATGGTAGAGTAGCAAAAAGAATTATAGAGAGTTCCCTCCATAAAATTCCTCTAAAAAGATGTAGAAAATGTACCAGATCAAATCTTGATCAGGAAAGCCAAGAAAAAAAAAAGCCCACAATGAATTGTTTTTCCATCCCAGTTTGTCTAAGGGAGACAGAGATGTCTGTGAACACTGGGGGCAGGGTCTGGTCAGAAGCAATCTGGGAGCATTCCAGTGCCCAGAGACTAAAAGAAGACTTTTACCTGGGTCAATAGATGGGTCCTGGCCCTATACCAGGGCACAGAGTATAGGATATAGGAATTGGTGTCAAGTGGCAGCTTTGTTGCTCATTACCTTTTTCTACGTCATGTATCTGGGATAGACTGAGGTGGGGACTTGCCTCCAGGAAAGGCATTCTGGGGAGGAGCAGTGTAGACTTGTGTATTGAGCAAGAAGAATATTTGAAGCATGTAGCTACTATGTGGCTTAGACTCCAAAAGCAGAGCAGTGTCTTAGTTTCAGTTTCTAGCCCAATATAAAGCATACAGAGGGGTAAATAGGGCAGGAATCCTAGACCAAAGGGAAGTGGTCACTCCACACAAGCAGTTTTCCAGTTGGTTGATAGTGATTTAATTCAGCAGCAGCCTACTATTTGTTGAATAGACTCAGGTCAGCAACTTATAGAACTCATACCAGGGGATTATTGATCAGATTCAGTCCTGATTCTGACCACTTTTGGGGGCAGTGAAAGCTTGTAGATCACCAGGCTGAGCTGTCTACAAGTTATCAACAAAAGGACCAGCTCAGACCTTCTCTCTAGAAGTGCTGTCCATAGCCTGGCACTGGCATAAAATCGGAACTGAGAAAATAGGTTGGAAGAATGAGCAAACAAACAAACAAACAAACAAACAGAATACCACCATAAAAAGCTATTATGGTGCTCAAGACATAAATCCAGAAGAAGAAAATAATTGTAAAATATTTATATGCCAAGCCTCAAATAAAAACACAACACAAATTCAGAGTTTCTGGAAGAGATAAAGCAAGAGTTTAAATGTTTGAAAAACTTATAAATGAAATGAGGATGTTAGAAGAAAAAATTGGAAGGGAAATGAGAATGAAGAATGAAGTAGAAAGGGAATCAACAATTTGGCACAAGAGGTACAATCCAAGCCACAGTCTCTTTGAAAACTAGAATGGGGTCAAATAGAAGCCAATGACTCCATGAGACAAGTAATATCAAAACAAAGTCAAAAGACTGAAAAAAAAATAGAAGAAAAATGTACTCTCTTTTAGGAAAAACAATGACCTTGGAAAATAGACCAAGGAAAGATAATTTAAGAATCATTTAACTACTTGAAAGCTGGGAGCAGAAAAAGACAATATTCACATAATATTTCAAGATATCTTAAAATTGCTCAGATCTCTTGAGACCAGAGAGCAAAGTGTAAATAGAAAATACACTGACTACCTCCTGAAAGAAACCCCCAAATGAAAACTCCTAGGAATAGCATAATCAAAATCCAGATCTTCTGGGTAAAACAAAAAGTATTACAAGCAGTCAGAAAGAAAGAATTCAAATACCAAGGATCCACAGTCAGGATTGTATTTAATTTGATAGTCATTACTATAAACCAAAAATTGGGAGGGAGCTATATTATCACATTTTTCTTTGGGATCAGACTTGCTCATTATAATTTCACTGGATGGGGCAGCTAGGTGGCGTGGTGAATAGAGCACCAGCCCTGGAGTCAGGAGGACCTGAGTTAAAATCCGGCCTCAGATAATTGATACTAGCTGTGTGACCCTGGGCAAGTCACTTAAGCCCAATTGCCTCACCAAAAAAAAAAAAAAATTTCACTGGATAATGGATCAAGAATTGGAAGGGACTGCAGGCCATCTAATCCAACTCTCATTTTCTTGGTAAAGAAACTGAGGCACCTGGGGTTCAGTAACTTTCAGTAAGTGTCAGAGGGGAGATTTGAACCAAAGTCCTCTGACTTTGGAGTCAGTGGTCTTGCCATTGCACTTTTGATTTTTGTTGTTATTGTTGTCTTTTCCCTTTATATTATGGAAGTCATTGGGTATATTTATATTGTCTTCCTTGTTTCCAGTTCATACGTATTCCCATGCTACTTTATATTTTTTGTTGGCATTATATTTTTTAAAGCATAACAATCTTCACTTACATTTATGTACCACAATTTGTTTTCAAAATTGATGAGCATCTGCTTTGCTTTCAGTTCTTTCCTATCAGAAAAAAAAGTGCTGCCATAAAGATCCTGATGCGTATAGGACTGTTCTCTTGGACCTCTTTGGCATATAAGCCTCACAGTAGGGTGGCTACATCAAACAGTATGGACATTTAACCACTCAGCATAATTCCAAAACATTTTCCACAATAGTTGGACCAATTTACAGCTCTAGCAACAGGGTGTTAATGTACTGCCTTTCTACAGCCCCTTCCAGAATCGACAATTTCTGTCTTTTGTTATCTTCGTCAATTTGCCTGTTGTGAGGTGAAACCTTGGAGTTGTTTTTATTTGTATTTCTTTTGTTATTATTGGTTGGAGCAATTTTTCACGTGATTGTTAATGGTTTACAATTCTTTTAAGAACTGTTTGTTTATATCCTGTAGCCAGTTATCCACTGGAAAATGGCTTTTGGTCATGCATTTATATAATTATAATTTTTATTTTAAATCTTGTTAAAATATTTTTTCTCTTCTGCATCTTTACTTGAAACTATCCCTTCCTTTACTCTCTATTTGAAGTTCTATTTCCTCTTCCTCTCCTAGTCCAGGCCCCTGATTACTTCATTGTATTTAACTTCTACATTCTTTTTTATCTATCTAATCTATCTATCTATCATCTATTCATTTATTTATTTATTTATTTTAAATTAATTAATTAATTAATTTTTAGTGAGGCAATGGGGGTTAAGTGACTTGCCCAGGATCACACAGCTAGTAAGTGTTAAGTGTCTGAGGCTGGATTTGAACTCAGGTACTCCTGAATCCAGGGCCGGTGCTCTATCCACTGTGCCATCTAGCTGCCCCCCATTTATTTTTTAAATCTTTGCTTGCATAGCCCAGATAAGAACTGGGTGAAACAGTGGACTATTTGCTGATTTCTTTTAAAAATGTCATGTGGGGATTACTTTGTTGAATTTTTTTTCTTCCTCTTTCATCTCTGATTTCTCAGGCCCCTTTTCCATATAGCTCTGTCATGGAGATGAGAAATATAAACATACACTATCCCAGAGATTTCCAGTTGATGACGTGTTTTCGAACTTCACTTTCTGGGACTGTGTTTTTGAGGCTTCTGGGAGAAGAGAGCCAGAAACTGGAATGAACAGCCGTTATTGTTTCCCACCATATGGGAGGAAAGTGGACAGGGTTGATGAGGGTATCTGATGTCTGGGTGCTGGCTTGTCTGTCCCTGCCTCCTTGACCTGCTGAACTTTAGTTTCAGACGATGGGAATTGTCAGCTGAGGAATGGCTTTTGCCTTCTCCACTCTCCCTCACTGGCAGAGAACGGATAGTCTATGCATGGGGAAACTCTGGAGCAGCTGGAGGGAACCTGGTATTTCCCTTCCCTTGCCTGTTAGAGAGGAATTAGATCAAAGCTCATATTTCTGTTAAGCTGGTAGACTATTTCTTCTCCCTTTGGGAGAGGGCTGAGCTCAACAGTAGAAGTTGAGTCTGTCTTGGCAGCTAGCAACATGACCTGTTGGTTTCTTCCTATCCAACTGATCGATCTCTCTCTCTCTCTTACATATATATATATATATATATGTACATGTATAATTAATCAGTACCAAAATAATTGTTGTGATTAATGTTGGAGCAGGTGAATACTAGGGAATGGTTTGGATATTTGTAGAGTGAAAAGAGACATATTCTCACTAGTCTGAGACACGAGGAAAGGAAGAATAGGCACTGATTCTATTTGGAAGTCCCCAAAGCAATGAATACATATCAAAGTATAATAGTACTTGCCTAAGCAAGCACAAGTTTTAGTAAACAGGAAAGACTGAGGAGAAAATAATATCATAACATAATGCACGTACACACATATATACATTATAGAAGATATAAATGTATATACATATATGCACATGCATTGCTATGTATAGAAATAGATATACATATATGTGCAGCTACATACATATAGACGCACATTTATAGAGGCAGCATGTATAAGGAGATAGAGGAATTCTGAGCTTGAACTTTAGGGCACAGACTGCCTCTATATCTTTGAGAAAATCAAATTATTTTCAGCCACAATACCTTTGTTCTCAGCTGTTCATCCGTGTAAGACATCATCAACAGGAATCTGGGAAGGGTGACTGGCTGATCATCATAAATAAAAGTCCATCATTGAAGGATGCCACCTGTGAATCAGGAAAAATTGTTGGACAGGAGAGGTTAGATCTCTCCCACCTTTTGCCTTGAGTTGATAAACCTCAGTTCATTACTCTTTTTTTCACATTATATTAATGTATGCTTTTACATATGTAATTTTTAATGGAGGTTTGCTTTATGTTCCACAAATTTGAATATTGTATCTTATTGTTGTTATGTTCTTTCACATGTTTATTTTATTGTTTCTATTCTTTGTTCTTTTTAAAAAATAAGCTTATTGATTTCTTGTTTTATATCATCAAAGTTTCCCCAGCATCTCCCCTTTCAGGATGGTTCCCACAGAATCATCCAATGTAACAAAGTCTTTTTTTTGTTTGTTTTGTTTTGCAGGGCAATGGGGGTTAAGTGACTTGCCCAGGGTCACACAGCTAGTAAGTGTCAAGTGTCTGAGGCTGGATTTGAACTCAGGTCCTCCTGAATCCAGGGCTTGTGCTTTATCCACTGTGCCACCTAGCTGCCCCAACAAAGTCTTTTTTAAAAAGGAAAAAAAAGAGGAAAAAAATCAGTACAATTGCTCAAGGTATTGAAAAAGTCTGAAAATATGTATAACACCTGTGGACCTTCTCACCTTCATGTGAAGTCGTCAGTGTTCTCTCATATCTCTTCTTTTATGTCATGCTTGATCATTCTAATTTTGCTACATTCACATTTGATTTTTTTTTTTTTTGGTGAGGCAATTGGGGTTAAGTGATTTGCCTAGGGTCACACAGCCTGTAAGTGTTAAGTGTCTGAGGTCGGATTTGAACTCAGGTCCTCCTGACTCCAGGGGCAGTGCTCTATCCACTGAGCCATCTAGCTGCCCCCACATTTGATTTTTGTATGTGGTTGTCCTTTCTGTTATATGATTGTAGTCATTGCTTATATTTTTTTCTTGGTTCTACCTCATTGTGCATCAGTTCGTGTAATAATAATAATAATAGTTAATTTTAATATAGCACTTACTATGTGCCAGATACTGTAATGAGCACTTTGCAATGATCTCATTTGATCTTCCCAACTGATGAGACAGGTGCTATTACCATTCCCATTTCACAGATGGGAACACTAAGGGAAACACATTAAGTGATTTGATTTGAACACAGGTCCTCCTGACTCCAGGTCCTACACTCTATCTACTGTGCTGCCTTCTTTGCATTCATTACATATATAATTTCTTACTGCACAGTAATATTCCATTACATTCATGTACCACATACGGTTTAGCCATTCCCCAGGAGATGGCATTTACTTTGTTTCCAATTCATTGCCATCACAAAAGCTACTGCTATATATTGGTGCATATTATTCATTGTTCTTTGATTCACTTATTCATTATATTAAAGCTTAGTCTTTATTGAAATGTTTAGCTTATTCTGCTTGTATTTATTACTATTTTTATTATGCTATGGTCTATAAGGGATATTTAATATTTCTGCTTTTACATTTATTCAGATTTTTCTTTCTCCTAGGATATAGACTGTTTTTGTAAAGATGCAGCATGATGTGGAAAAATATGTTGCCTTTAATATTCCCACTTGTAAGAGGTCATAAAGCCTTAAAAACTAACTTCTTAGGGGCTGTTCAATTCAGTATTTTTGCTTTTTATTCATCTGTCAGATTTATCAGGCTCTGAGACAGGATCATCTAAGACAGCTATAATTATTATACTATTATCTATGTCTTGTGATTTTGTTAGCTTTTCCTTAAGGAACTTAGATACTGTATTTTGAGGTTTAATAAAATGTTTCATTGGTAATGATGCCTTTGAGCAGAATATAGTTTTTCTATTTCTATCTCTTGATTGGCTGAGTTTGTTGCAGAATTGTCAAAAGATCAGGCCCAATGAGGCCTGTTCGGAGAGTAGGGGGAGGAGGAGGGAGAGACTTTTTTTTTCCAAGTTAAATTCAGTAACTATCCATTAAGCACTTACTATACGTGAGGCACTGGGCATACAAAGACAAAAATGAAGCAGTCTCTACTTGAAAGAATGTAAGTTCCTCAAGGGGTTTATGTTCTACTGTGGGGACATGTATTTATATAGTACCAGGAGATACTTTTTATTCATTTTCTCCCATGATTATTTTTGACCCTGTGAGCTTTATAAGTAGCGTACATTAAAACCAGACACTTGACCCCTTCTCTGAATGCTTCATCCACATTCTCTCTGATTCACAGATCATGTGCAGAAGGGCAGAATCCTCTTTTTTTGGGCTTTCAGTTGTCTTATGAAATTTAAGCATGGGTGAGCTGATAAAATGTACCCTATATATATATATTTTTTGGGGGGGGCAGGTCAATGAGGGTTAAGTGACTTGCCCAGGGTCACACAGCTAGTGTCAAGTGTCTGAGGTAGGATTTGAACTCAGGTCCTCCTGAATCCAGGGCCGGTGCTTTATCCACTGCACCACCTAGCTGCCCCCACCCATAGTATATTTTAAAAAATAATCTGCATTATTAACATTTTTCTCCATCACTTTCTTAAATTTAGACAATCAACAAAACAATAGATCAATCTTTGATTTGTAACATTTGCTGATGGCTAAGGCATAAATGCTCAAACTGGAAATTTAACAATTGGCTAAACTGGTTAGACCTGGGTTCAACATACCCCTGTTTCAAGGTGAGCTACCTCCATGCAAAAACTAAAGTGGTTTTGATAAAAGTCTTTCTCTAATTTCCCACGGGATAAAAAGAACAACATAACAATCTGATCCTTGTATTGCTCACACTTCTCGGCAGATAGCAAAAACCAATTAAACAGTACAGCTGTGCAAACATGCCATGAAGTTCAGATTATGAACACATTTTCATTGTCTTTCTTCCCTATATGGAGTATCATTATTTCTTTCACATGCTTTTTTTGAAATGTGTTTACATGAGATGAGGCATTCTTTAGCTAGTTAATATGAATCTCAACTTGAATGAAAATGAATGTTCTTTGGGGAAATGAAAGTTTGTGGGAGAAAGATTTATTTAAAGTAATACCAATCTGGCCCGTTCTGGATGGGAAAGATTTATAGCTGGAAATCCTTTGTGAATTCTTGAGCCTTACTTAGGAAGGGCCTGTGCAAACTTCTTCCTTATTGTCTTCATCCATTCTTGGAAGGACTATCTCATCTGAGTGCTGAGGACTGGTTGCTTAACTTATTATCCAGATGTTTTTTTCCCTCTTTAAAAAAAGAAACTCTGATTCTGAACTGAGCAGAGGCCTCTGGATCAAATAAAGACAATGTCTATAAAGTGTTTAGCTAGTACTTGGCATATACTAGGTGCTTAACTAATTGTGCCCTCCTTCTCTCTCTAATTGTTTTGCATGAAATATCCATCATGTGGGCTTACAGTCATCAGACCTGGAACAGACCTTCAAGAGTATCTAGTGCAACTTTTTTACTTTCTAGATGAGGAAATGAAAGCACCAAGAGGTGAAATGACCTGCCAAAGTCACAAAGAGAGTAAATAATAGAATCAGGTCTCCTGACACCTCATCTGGTACTCTTTACTTCTATAATCATCCACTTTTTTTTTTTTTGTGAGGCAATCGGGGTTAAGTGAGTTGCACAGGGTCACACAGCTAGTAAGTGTTAAGTGTCTGAGTCTGGATTTGAACTCAGGTTCTCCTGACTCCAGGGCCAGTATTCTATCCACTGTGCCACCTAGCTGCCCCAAATCAGCCACTTTTCTTGAAATAATAACCCATTACACAACAGAATAGGGTGCTGGGTGGCGCTAGGTGTCTCAGAGTGCTAGGCCAGGAGTCAGGATCTTCCTGAGTTCAAATGTAGACTCAGACATAAATTAGTTGTATGACCCTGGACATGTCACTTAACCCTGTTTGCCTCAGTTTTCCCATCTGTATAATGAGCTGGAGAAGGAAATGGCAAACCACTTCATTTTCTTTGCCAAGAGAATCCTAAATGAGATCACAAAGAGTCAGACACAACTAACCAGCAATACAACAATAACAACACAACAGAATTAGACATGAATCAACATGGAGAAGAAAGACTTCTTAACTCATTATCAAAAGGTAGTCTGAGGGAGATTAATCTCTTCCTGGAAGTAATTTAAGAAAGAAGTAAGTTTTTATGTGGCAACATTGCTCTGTGTGTGTGTGTGTGTGTGTGTGTGTGTGAAAGTAGAATCATCTTTGAAGTAGATTATGGTGGCTCTAGGGAGCCCAATATCCTAGGTGACTTTCCCTATGTGCCTACTTGTATTCACTTGTATTGTTACTGTGTTCTTGACAACATCTCCTAAGTTCTTCCCTATTTCTTTTATTTTGCCCATGACAGGTCTCTAAATCACCTAGGGTGAGTTTTCAGACCTGTGAAGCCCAATGCATTAAGAATAGTGTCAAGGGGACAGCTGGGTGGTCCAGTGGATAAAGTGCCAGCCCTGGATTCAGGAGGACCTGAGTTCAAATCCGGCCTTAGACATCTGAGACTTACTAACTGTGTGACCCTGGGCAAGTCACTTAACCCTCATTGCCCTGCCCCCCCCCCAAGAGAATAGTGTCAGAAGTGCTAAAGTTTAGAATAAGCTAAGTAAACCTCATAAGGAAAGTCAACAGATAGAATGAAAAAATTACAACAGGGAAAAGAAGAGGATCAAAGATTGAATAGGACCATAGCATAGAGTGGATAGGAACGAGAGAAGGCATAACTACTAAACTTATACTTTACTTCTGTTTTCTTTGTGAAGGAGAATGATCTTTGAATGGAATGTTGTTGTTCAGTAATTTCTCAGTCATGTCCAACTCTCTGTGACCCTATTTTGTATTTTCTTGGCAAAGATACTGGAGTGTTTTTCCAGTTCCTTTTCCAGCTTACTTTACAGACAAGAAAATTGAGGCAAACAGGGTTACATGACTTGTCCAGGGTCACACAGCTAGTAGGTGTCTGAGGCCAGGTTTAAACTCAGAAAGATGAGTCTTCCTGACTCCAGGCCCAACACTCTCTCCACTGCATCACCTAGCTGCCCCTATTGGAGTGAATAGGAAAGAACAAAAATGTTTAAAAGGGAGGTGACATGCAAAATACATAGAATGAGAGTAAGAGAATGTCTACTTGCCCTCAATGAGTCCTCATCGCCAGGCTCAAAGATGCAGCATTACAGGGATCGTGGAAGAAATGCAAGACATAACTGGAGAACCACTCTCATTATTTATTTTTTTTTTTGTGGTACAGTGAGGGTTAAGTGACTTCCCCAGGGTCACACAGCTAGTGAGTGTCACGTGTCTGAGACCAGATTTGAACTCAGGTCCTCCTGAATCCAGGGCCGGCGCTTTATCCACTTCTCATTAATCTTTGAAAGAAAGTAGAAAATAAGAGAATGCCACAAGACCAGAAAAGGGCAAATGTCCCAAATTTTCAAAAAAGTGTCATGAAATTTTTTTTTTTTAGTGAGGCAATTGGGGTTAAGTGACTTGCCCAGGGTCACACAGCTAGTAAGTGTTAAGTGTTTGAGGCCAGATTTGAACTCAGGTACTCCTGACTCCAGGGCCGGTGCTCTATCTACTGCGCCACCTAGCTGCCCCCTCATAATATATTATTAAAAATTTATTTTATTTTATTTTAAATTTATGGAATAAATTGAACATTTCCGTAACATAGTATAATAAAAAGATGATTGGACATGAAACTGCAAATCTGTTACATACAACTTATTATTCCTTTTAAATGTATAATAGTCATCATGTAAATGTCTTTTCCTCCCTTTGCCCCAGATAGCTATTATTAGACACAAATAGGTTTCTCTCTCTGTCTCTCTCTCTCTCTGTCTCTCTTTCTCTCTGTAAAATCATTCTATACATACTTCTATTTATCAGTTCTTTCTCTGGATGCAGGTAGCATCTTCCTTCATATGTCCTGGGTAGTTTATTTGGATATTTATAACAGAATGTATTAATAAAAGGATGATGAAGTATCTAGAAAAGGAAGCAATAATCATTTAGAGAAGATGATTTAATTAAGAATGGGAAAAAGCAACAGCACCTACCTCTCGTGGTTGTTATAAAGATCAAACGAGATAATGTTTGTAAAGCACTTAGCATAGTGCTCAGCACATAGTAGGCATCATATAAATGTTTATTCTCTCCCTCTTCTCTTCATGTGGATGAGGGAGTAGACTTGTTTGTATATGCCCCAGAGAGCAGAACCAGGTACAATGGGTGGAAGTTCTGAAGAGACCGATTTAGGTTTGATGTTAGGAAACACTTTCTAACAATTAGAACTAAGTATGGAATGTTTTGGAGGTGGATTCCTCTTGCCTGTGGGTCTTTAAGGAGAGACTGGGTGTCCTACTCACCAGGTATGTTATAGTGAATGGGACTTTACTATATAGGTTGGACTAGGTGGACTCTGACATCGTCCTCTGGAATCTAGATCCCTCATTGCATTGATTCAAGTTTTGAGGATGCCAATTGAAGGCCATATGAGGGGAATACAATGAAAGTCAGTGTGACTGGACTACTGAGTGTATTAAGCAGAATAATTGATAGTGAGGATGAGGCCAGGTTCTGAAGGACTTTAGAATACACACACACACACACACACACACACACACGTTGGCTTTAGAAGTTAAAGAAAGTAATTTATATTTGTTCTACAGATGATAGGGCACTGTTAGAGTT
The DNA here is from genome assembly GCF_019393635.1 of Dromiciops gliroides. Classification (NCBI taxonomy): domain Eukaryota; kingdom Metazoa; phylum Chordata; class Mammalia; order Microbiotheria; family Microbiotheriidae; genus Dromiciops; species Dromiciops gliroides. The sequence continues at coordinate 182,470,111 of NC_057865.1, read as the reverse complement.
CACTAAGAAGGGCTATGATAGAGTCAGATCTGTGCTTTGGCAGCTGTGTAGCAGGTGGATTGGAGAGAGGAGAGATTTGAGGAAGGGAAACCAAAATGAGAAGATCTGTAGTCTAGGTCAGAAGTGTGAAGACCTGGTGGTGGTGGTGTGAGATGGTAGAGGAAGAAATGACAAAATTTGGCTACTGATTGGTTATGTAAGATATATGAGAATGAGGAGTTGAGGAAAGTGCTAAAGTTATGAACAGGGGAGAGTAGAAGAATGGTGGTTTCTTAGGCAGAAATAAACAAGTTTGGTAGAGGGGTGGGTCTGAGAGGCAGGGAGGAAGATACCTAGTTCAGTTTTAGACATGGTGAGTTTGAGGTGAAACTGGGATGTACAGGTTGAAATGTCCAGAAGGCAGCTGGTGATGTGGGAGCTCAAGATACAAAAGGGGTTGGAGATGAGGATTTGAGAGTCATCTGCATAGAAACAATTAAGCCCAGGAGATGGACACACAAGTGCGAGAATATAGTGAGATAAGATAGAAGGGCCCAAGACAGATCTTTGGGAAAAACCCATGATTAGGAGAAATGATACAAATGGTGATGTAGCAAAGGAGACTCAGAAGGAGGGAGAAGTGTCAGGAAAACCATAACACCAAGGTAGCCTGGGTTTCTAAGCACCGTTAAACACCTTCACAACTTTTCATGATAGCCTAACAGGTTGATAGCTCTGAACACTGTTCTTTTCTTTGTCTTGACAACAACTTTAAGCCATATTCTGCATTCTTTTACTTTTAAAAAATAACGTCTTTTTTGTTTTCCTGAATTTGTTTTACTTATCTTTTGTTATTCTTTTTGCTTCCTCTGCTTCCCTCAGGTCCTTACTCTTCAATCACTTCCTCCTTCAGACTGAGCCCTTCTCTTTGAGCTCAAATTCTCCTCTATTTCTCCAGATTTCTCCTCCTCAAATTCAATTTCTCACAATCTTCAGAAGTTGTGAGAAGCACTCTCACTATGCCTTTCTCTTTATTCTCCTTAAATCCTTGTCTTCTCTCTTGCAACTTTCTTTCATGGGAACCAGAAGTAGACTCTTTCCTCAGTTTCTCCTAAATTTCTCCAAATTTTTTTCATCATCAAATTCAATCTCTGGCTTTCTTCAAAAGTCTAACACCCGGGGCAGCTAGGTGACGCAGTGGATAGAGCATGGGCCCTGGAGTCAGGAGGACCTGAGTTCAAATCCGGCCTCAGACACTTAACACTTACTAGCTGTGTGATCCTGGGCAGGTGACTTAACCCCGATTGCCTCACCCCCCCCAAAAATTCTAACACCCTCCAAATAATCTTCACAATTTCCTTTTTCTTATTCAACTCAACTATTTTTTCTCTTTTGTTCCTTTTCCTCACAACTTTCTCCCTTAGATGCTAGAAGTAGAATGATCAAAGAAATACATTTAAAACTACTTTGAAGTATCATTTCACACCCATCAAATCAACAAACATAATACTGGACAAGAAATCCCAGTTTATTTTGTTACACCTCAAAAAAGAAGTGAACCTTGAAGTGTGTGTGTGTGTGTATGTGTGTGTGTGTGTGTGTGTGTGTGTTGACTTCAAACATGGCTTCGGATTTTATTGTCAACCATTTTCATGGGGATTATAGTTTTATATTAAAATTGTTTTCTGAACAAAATTGTATTCATTTATTTAAACTCAAATGCAGCTTCTAATGACTTTCTGTTGCATGTTGCCTCAGGCATATTCCTTCTCATTGTCTAGTGGTAGTCAGGCAGCATGTTGGATTTCACTTACCGGGTATTACTTTTCCATTGTGAAGTTTTTATAATGGGCACATTCCCCATATTTGTCAGACAGATTTTCTGGGAAGACGTCCAAATGTGAATCAAATAAATGGATCTTGAGTGATATTGGATATCTTGTAACTTAATAGGCTTTGAGAAAATCATTAACAATTTCTTGGTAATTTTCTGCCTTAAAGATTCCCAAGAAAGTTTTTATTCATTTTAAAAGATGAATTACATGCAGTTCTTTCAACTTCACTCAGCTGTTATTAGAAATGTTTATCTTTTATCACTTTCCTTCTTTGAGGGGACATAAACATCACCTCTGGTTTTAGCCTCATTGATTCTTGGAAATTTATTTTTCAGATAAAGAAATCCTACACCATTTTAATCCATTGTCTTGACAAAATTTTTCATTAAACTAAGTTTAATGGGCAAGGTGGTAGATAAATCTTTTCAGGACTAACCAATGGTTGGCTTACCACATTTTTCTTTCTTGGAATAAGTTCTTTCTTTGAAGACCAGTGATTTTTTTTTTTTTTTGGTGAGGCAATTGGGGTTAAGTGACTTGCCCAGGGTCACACAGCTAGTAAGTGTCTGAGGCCGGATTTGAACTCAGGTACTCCTGAATCCAGGGCCGGTGCTTATCCACTGTGCCATCTAGCTGCCCCTGAAGACCAGTGATTTTTAATGTGCTCTCCCTGCCCCTTGTCTCTGCTTATCCCATTAAGAAATAAAGAAGCACATTTGGTCTATTCAAATTGTAATCCTAGTAGAAGAGCAATCAATTACAGATTCCCACAGATATACCAAGAATAGTTTGAATATTAATATGTAAGTTTCATGTTTTGAACGTATTTTGGTATTTACTTTCAGGAGATTCCTTCTTTTTGGTTTATTATTGAAATATTCAGTTTAATTTTATAGTTAGCATTTATATAATACTTTAAGGTTTGCAAAACTCTTTATAAATGTTATCTTATTTTGTCTTTACAGTGAATCTAGATGGTTGGTATTATTATTATCCCCATATTTACATATATAGAAACTGCAGCAGGTAGTGGTTAAGAGACTTGTCCACAGTCTCATGGCTAATAAGTGTCTAAGGCTGGATCATTTAAGTCTCCTGGTGAACAAGATCATTTAGGTCTCCTTGAATTATTAAATTGGAATTTGAGGGTAGAAAGTTTCTAATGGGGGATCACCACTTTGCTTGTTGCCTATCTTGTCATGCTTACCCAGATCATTATAGTCTGAATCATAAGTTTATTTTCTTCAACCAAACTCTAAGCTTTTTTTGATCTCTGAACAGGCACTATTTTATCACTGTGTGAAGCAGTTCTTATAGCTGATGCCAGATTTTGAAATTTTGTAGTATGTGTAGACTTGGAGGTAATCCCTGATGTATTTGTTAAATAAAATGACAGTATTTTGAATGGTCTTTTTTGTTTTTTCCCCCAAATCATGCAAACCACAAATAGTATGTGACAAGATCTTTGTATCTAACCAATTAGTAATCTTACAGTTTTATCAGTCTCAGCTTTAAACTTGTCATCTATTTTACAATCAAAACAGAGCTTGTATGCTTTCATAGAATTTTTTTTTGTGTGTGTGAGGCAATGAGGGTTAAGTGACTTAGCCAGGGTCTCATAGCTAGTACCTATCAAGTGTCTGAGGCCAGATTTGAACTCAGGTCCTCCTGAATCCAGGGATGGAGCTTTATCCACTGTGACACCTAGCTGCCCCCGCTTGTATGCTTTCTTAAAACTAGAGTAATAAAGTTTCATTTCTGAAATTTACAAATTAGCTCACCAGTTAATCAGTAAATATTTATTAAGTGCCTGTTCCATGCCAGGCATGTTAAGCACTAAGGCTACAAAGCACTGTGTTAAGCACTAAGGCTACAAAGAAAGGCAAATGACAGTCCCTATTCTCTCTCTCTCTCTCTTTTTTTTTTTTTGGTGAGGCAATTGGGGTTAAGTGACTTGCCCAGGGTCACACAGCTAGTAAGTGTTAAGTGTCTGAGGCCGGATTTGAACTCAGGTCCTCCTGAATCTAGGGCCGGTGCTTTATCCACTGTGCCATCTAGCTGCCCCTACAGTCCCTATTCTCAAGATATTCACAGTCAAATGGAGGAGACAACATGGAAATATGTAGATATAAACAAGTTATAGACGGGGGTCAATTGGAGAGAATCAACAGAGGGAAAACACAAGAATTAATTAGTATTGGGAAAGGCTTCTTGTAGAGGGTGAGATTTTTGCTGCGACTTGAAGAAAACCATGGAAACCAGGAGACAGATGAGGAGAGAGCATTCCACTCATGGATGACAACAAGTAGAAATGCTTGGAATTGGGAGATGGAATTTCTTGTTCGAGAGGAATAGCCAGGAGGCTTATCATCATATGATCATGTAATGAAGAAGGTGTGAGTACAGTATTACAAAGTGTTTCTACTTTATTACTCCTTTAGGAGCTATGAAGTAGTTCCATAATCAAACTTGGTTGAATTTAAGGTGGATGGCCATTGGTGATGCCACATTCCCGCTGACCTTTAAAAAAAACCAAGCTTCCCAGTGGGAAGAGAAAGACAGAGTTTGGAAAATTTGCCATATTCTCAAATTATGGGGGTAGAAGTCTAGTCCTACACCTATACAACAATAGAATCACCAGCCGAGGTACACCTTTACTCCATCTCCTCTCTCTGATGTAGCAGATTGTTTCTACTATCATACCCTCTCTGTTTCTGATCTTTAGTCTTTCCTTATTTCATATCCTTACTGCCTTACGAACATACTGAAGTCTTCCTCATCGTCACTAGATCTTACCACTCCCATTAGTTATACCCTTATATTTCTTGTCCCCATTATCATTTAAATTCCTTGAAAAAGCCTTCTATACTTGATGCCTCCATGCCCTTTCCTGTCATTCTTTTTTAGATGCTGGACAGTGTGGTTTCTGACCTCATCACTTAACTGAATCTGCTTGTTCTCTCTCTCTCTGTCTCTCTCTCTGTCTCTCTCTCTCTGTCTCTCTCTCTCTCAATCTCTCTCTCACTCTCACTCTCACTCTCACTCTTTCACTCTGCAGGGCAATGAGGGTATGTCGTTTAAAATCTAAATGTGTGGTCACCTTAAATTAGAAGCTTTAGCACCAGTCTTTGGGCATTAAGCATTTATTAAAGCATACCAGGTATTCGCATGGAGTTCAGAAAGTTAAGAAAAGGCCTATCTAGCCTAGATTCCAGCCTGGTCGGGTTCTTCCTTAAGTCCTCCAGTATGAGCCTGCTTCAACATGAACTCTTCTCAAACTGAGTGTGGAAGGTTTTTATAGGTCCGGAGCAGAGGTGGCTCTTACATACTGCTTCAAGTTGATTGGTTAGTGTCATCCAAATCCATTGGTTCACTGGACTTTGAAGGTGGTCTCGAGTTGAGTTCAAAGTCCTTAACTTCTGAGAATAATACCTTCTTAAAGGCTAGCCAGGTGTGGTTATAATATAATTAACTTGAAGTAGGCTAATCAGCAATCACTCTCACTTAATTCAATCAGTTTACATTAATCTCCAGGTGGACCTTTGAGTATCTTCCAAATCCCATTATTTTCCTACAAGGGTTAAGTGACTTGCCCAAGGTCACACAGCTAGTAAGTATCAAGTGTTTGAGGCTGGATTTGAACTCAGGTCCTCTGGAATACAGGGCCGGTGCTTTATCCACTGCACCACCTAGCTGTCCCAAGAAAGATCCCTTAATCGTTAACTCTGATGATTTTTTCCAATCCTTATTCAGCTTAAATTTTCTGTAGCATTTTACACTGTTGACCACCTCTTTCTAACTATTTTTTTCTCTCTGGGTTTTTATGACACGGATTTCATTTATTCTACTTGACTGTTCTTTCTGAGTCTTTGCTATATATTTTTCTTTATTATGTTCATTTCCTGTGGGTATAGTCCAAGACTCTTTTTTCTTTTTATACTCTCTTGCTTGGTGATTTCATCAGCTCCCATGGGTTCAATGATTATCTTAAGTTCATGGTTCCCATACACACATATACACATATATGTATGTATATGTATATGTATGTGTGTGTATATATATATATATATAAACATATATATATATATGTATATATAAAATTTAGTCATTTCTCAGTTGTGTCCAACTCTTTGTGATCCCATTTAGGGTTTTCTTGGTAAGGAAACTGGAGTGGTTTTCCATTTCTTTCTCCAGTTTATTTTATGGATAAAGAAACTGAGGAAAAAAGGGTTAAGTGACTTTCCCAGGATTAGAGCTAGTAAGTGTCTAAGGGAAAATTCAAACTCTGGTCTTCCTGACTCCAGGTCTGGTGCTTTATTTCATTACCTAGTTACCTCTTAGGTAAACATAAAGTCATATGCTCTGATTGAAAAAATTAGTTTCAGAAAAAAAGAAAAAAATGGTTTCAGAAGCAGACAATGGGAAGGCATGGGTAAGGCAACAGTTTGTATCTAAAAATATGGAGGAATTTAGTGACCTTTAAGCACAATGTGAATCATCAATGTGCAGGATAGCACAAATTAGTAATGTAGTATTAGGTTATATTATAGAGGGATAGAGAGTATAGAATAGGATAGGATAGGATAGCATCAATATGCAGGATAGCACAAAATAGTAAGGTGGTATTAGGTTATGTTATAGAAGTTTAGTATAGCTCAAACAACTTTTGGAGAGTCATGTTAAGTTTGGGCAACATCTTAGCAAGGAATTTGACAAGCTAATATAGGTGAGGGTGAACAGGAAGGTAAGAGAATTTAAAATCATGTCATAGAAGGAACTGTTGAAAGAATTGCAGATACTTAGCTTAGAGAAGAGATGAACCAGGGAGTAGTTCAAATATTTAGAGGTCTGGCATGTAGAAGAGCAGGATAACTAGGTAGTGCAGTGGAGAGAGTGCTAAGCTTGGACTCAGGAAGACTCACCTTCATGAGTTCAAATCTGTCGTCAGACTCTGACTAGTTGTGTGACCCTGGGAGAGTTATTTGACCCTATATGCCTCAGTTTCCTCATCTGTAAAATGAGCTGGAGAAAGAAATGGCAAGTCCCTCGACTATCTTTGTCAGGAAAACCCTAAATGGGGTCACAAAGAGTCAGAAATGACTGAAATGACTAAACAGCAGCATGTAGAAGAGAGATTATTTCCTTTGGCCACAGGGAACAAAAACTAGGACAGCAGATGGAAATTTCAGAGGGGTAGAGGTAGGCTTGTGACAGGGGGAGTTTTTTCTAACAATTAGAACTGTTCAAAAATGGGATGAGATGCCTGGGGTGGAGGATGGAGAAGGGAAAGAGGATGGAAATTAGGGTATGTTTTCCACCATCACTAGAAGTTTTCAGACAGAGATTGAATGAAAAAGTTATCCCTTTTCCGGGATTTTATAGAGGGGATTTTTGTTTAGATACCAGTTGAACTAGATCATCTTTGAATTTCCTTCCAACTCTGAGATTCTTTGGTTTTATCATCATAGCTATGCATTAAAGGAGATTAATCTAGTAGTGGGTATGCAGTTTAGACTGGAGAAAGAAGAAACTGGACCTGAGGGTGTTAGAGCATTTAAGGATATTGCCCTATCTGGGGATGCATGAACTGCTGTTGGAAGTCTTTCCATTTCTTCTAAGTTATTTACATAATTATCTATCTCATAAATACTTCTGGAGTCCCAATAGAGCAAAAATTTCTGAACAAAGACCAAAATAATGGAAACAGATTTAGCAGAGCTTGAAGATTAATAGATGTGATGAGCCAGGGAGGAGAAGGAATCAAGCATGACTCTAAGCATTTGAGCATGCATGATTAGAAGGATGGCGATTCTATTAGCAGAAATATGAAGTCAAGAGGATTAGTTTTTTGGGGAAATATGATGAATTGAGCTTTTGTCTTGCTGAGTTTGCAACATAGAAAGGACAATCAAGTGTATGTGTCCAATCAAACAGTTAGAAATATGGTTATAGTAGTCAAAAAAGAGGTTGGTGCTGAGATTTAAATTTTGGAGTCCTAGATAATTGAAGACATGCAAATAATATTGCTGAGAGAGAAAATACAAAAAAAAAAAAAAAGAGGATTGAGGCCTCACTGTATGATAAGCTTTTTTTTTTTTGGTGGGACAATGAAGGTTAAGTGACTTGCCTAGGGTCACACAGCTAGTACATGTTAATTGTCTGAGGTTAGATTTGAACTCAGGTCCTCCTGAAGCCAGGGCCAGTGCTTTATCCACTGTGCCACCTAGCTGCCCCGATATGCTTATTTTTAGAAGACAAGAGATGAAAGAGGATGCAGAGGAGAATTAATAATGATCTCTGGGGGGCAGCTAGATGGCGCAGTGGTTAAAGCACCGGCCCAGGATTCAGGAGTACCTGAGTTCAAATCCGGCCTCAGACACTTGACACTTACTAGCTGTGTGACCCTGGGCAAGTCACTTAACCCCCATTGCCTAAAAAAAAAAAATAATAATGATCTCTGTGCCTCAGTTTCCTCATTTGCAAAATGAAGGATTGGAATAGATGATTTCATAATGTCATAGTAGGATGTCATAATCCTATGACATAAGGTTTCTGAGGAGCATGAGAAAAGTCTTTGGATTAGGCAATTTTTATATTTTTAGGGACCTTTGAGAGAGGAGTTTCATTAGAATATTGGGGAAAGAAGATAACATTGGGAGAGTTTGAGAAAAATGTTTAGGAAGTGGATAAATTGGGTGGAAATTCTTTTTTTTTTAATTTTTTTTTTTTTTTTTGCGGTGCAATGGGGGTTAAGTGACTTGCCCAGGGTCACACAGCTAGTAAGTGTCAAGTGTCTGAGGCCGGATTTGAACTCAGGTACTCCTGAATCCAGGGCTGGTGCTTTATCCACTGCGCCACCTAGCTGCCCCGAGATTCTTCTTTAAACAAGTTTGTCAGTGAACAGGAGGAAAAAGATAAGGTAGTTTGAAGGTGTTCTGTATCTTTGAAAATCATGCTTGGACATGGAAAAGAAATGATGATGTTCTTCCCTTCATTGAAGAGGTTAGAGACCAATGGTATGGAATGTTTTGTATACTGTCACAACATCAGTGTATTGGCTCATTGTTGTGATCAATGAGTACATTGTTTTCCTGCTTAAATTTAGAAGGGTGGTTGTCATTTGTTCTCAAAGAGGACCAGGACATTGGGAGGTGATGTCATGACTTGCAGTGAATTGGATTTAAGTGAGGGAGGGCTGTGCAAGGTCAACAACCTCACTCTCTCCTCCAGAGCTTTCTGGGTCCAGTGGCAAGATATACATCAGGATGACTGGAGATGGCTTCTGGATGTTTTGAGTCATTTGGGGTTGTGACTTGCCCAGTGCCACAGAGCTATTAAGTGTCAAGTGTCTGGGACTGCATTCAGGTCCTCCTGACTCCAGTGCTGGTTGTCTAGCTACTGTGCCTCCTAGCTGCCCCAAAAGCCAGAAGGGAATGAATCCATGGAGAGAAAATGACTGGATATGTAAGAGAGAAGGGATGCTGAAGGAATGAAACCAAGGGAACGACTATTGTAATTAACCATGGACATGGGGAGCATCTCTTCCTGTGAGAATGGTGACCAAGAGGGAAGGATAGTAAAGATTTGAAAAAAACAACAACCCCAAAACCCTTTAAGGTAAGGAGGAATAGAGTTGAGAGAGCTCATGTTGGAACTCTAGATCTCCTTAAGCAATTCATTCATCTTCTGAAGTTGAGGGAGGCAGGGGTGAAGTGGAGGACCTCCTCGAGAGTGGAAAAGTTTTGGAATAGGTATGACAAGGATTCAGAAAGATGAATTGTAAGTATGGCTGCTCAGCTTTAAGAGCTCAGTTTAGGTTACATAGTGTGAAGGCATAATATTTTCAGGGCATCATCCCAATTTTCTTGTTTTATTATTTTTGCTGCTTTACTCTTGTACCTCTCTTCTCACCAGTAGGTTGGCTATAAGGTGATGAATTTTTTGGCCATAGAAACCATTTATTAAATTGTAGAGTGCTTGTGCTTCACATCAGAGGAAGGCTCCCTCATCCTTATGCTTCTTAGCAACGTAATAGTAGCTTGTATTAGAGTATCATAGGATTTAGAATTGGGAGGGAATTTCTAAACAATATAGTTCAACCCTCTCATTTTACAAATAATCAAACTGAGGATCAGAGAGGTTGTTCCTTTAACCTCACAGCCTAAATCACAAGTCTTTGAATTACTGAAACATTCCTTTTCTTTCTTTTTTTTAAAAAAAATTAACTTATTTTTTAAAAATAGATTTTTTGGGAATCACATGTAAAGCCAATTTTAAACATTTATTTAAAAAATTTTTGAGTTCCAAATTTTTCTCCCTTCCTTTACTTCCCACTTCCTAAAATGGTAAGCAATTTGATATAGGTTATATATGTGCAGTCATGTAAAACATTTTTCTATATTAGTCATATTGAAGCATCCATCCCCCCCCCCCTTTTTTTTGGTGGGGCAATGAGGGTTAAGTGACTTACTCAGGGTTACACAGCTAGTAAGTATCAAGTGTCTGAGCTCGGATTTGAACTCAAGTCCTCCTGAATTCAGAGCCAGTGCTTTATCCACTGCACCACCTAGCTGCCCCCAGCATTCCTTTTTTTAATAGTATGTTATACCAAGTCAACCAGGAAAATATTTAAATATGGTCTGTTCTGCTACCCTGTACTCTAGCATCTAATGGATTCTCAAGGTGACTATTAGTGGGATTATTATCACCTTATACCTGAAAACTACACTTCTCCATGTAGCTCCATAATACATCATTTTTTTGGACTACCATATCATATTAGTTTAGGCCACTAAATTGCATAGATCTTTTTCCAGGCGGCCTAAACATGCGATCCCCATCTTGTACTTGTGAATTTGATTTTTTTGTATACCAGAAGGATAAGACTTTTATCCTTATTATATCCTGCTTCTGTCGTCCAGTGTGTGTTAACTGTAGGCAGTTAGAGGCAGCTGGTGGCACAGTGGATAGAGTGGTAGGCCTGGAGCCAACAAGGCTGAGTTAAAGTCCAGCCACAAATACTTACTCTATCTGTGTGACTGGGTAAATGATTTAATCTCTGACTACTTCAGTTTCCTCAACTATAAAACAGCGATAACAATAGCATCTTTTCCAAGGGTTTTTGTGAGGACCAAATGAGATGATATTTGTAAAGGTGCTTAGCATGGTGCCAGGCATAAAGCAGACACTACATACATTCTTTTTTTTTTTCTTTCTTTTTTTTTTGGCCGGGCAATGAGGGTTAAGTGACTTGCCTAGGGTCACACAGTCAGTAAGTGTCAAGTGTCTGAGGTCGAATTTGAACTCAGGTTCTCCTGAATCCAGGGCCGGTGCTTTATCCACTACGCCACCTAGCTGCTCCCTATATACATTCTTATTACCTTTTCTTTCCCTTCCCTTTGACTCCTAACTTTGTGTCATCTGCAAACTTGATAAGCACATTGTCTATGTTTTTAATCAAGTCATTGATAAAAATAATAAACAATACAAGGCTGAGCATAGATTGGGGTTCTCCACTGGAGACTTCCTTTCAGGTTGACCTCTAACCATTGATAACTATTCTTTGAGATCTGCCTTTCAACTGGTAGTTAGCACATTTATTTGTTCTCTCCTTGAGAGGAAGACTGAACATTTGGACATTTGACTTTGTGACTTCTTCATATCTTTTTTTTTTTTTTGCGGTGTGGTGAGGGTTAAGTGACTTGCCCAGGGTCACACAGCTAGTAAATGTCATGTGTCTGAGGCCGGATTTGAACTCAGGTGCTCCTGAATCCAGGGCCGGTGCTTTATCCACTGTGCCACCTAGCTGCCCCATCTTCATATCTTTTGGAAATATGTTTGTTCCTAATTAAATTTTCTTATGTGGTAACAATAGTGTATTTGATAACATATATTGAATAGGAAGCAAGAAAATGTTCTTTTATGGAGATGCTGTAACTAGGACCTTCCTAGTGGGCAGGAGAGCAAATAATTGAAAGACACCTGTCTTACAAATAGATTTACCTATAAAATTAGTCCTTTTTGAATTTTATTTATGATAGGCCTGTTTTGAAACTGATACTAAACGCAGAGAAAAGAATTTAGAGTTTCATTAGGAAATCCAAGAGATTCTTTAAACGAGTTTTACTGATGCTTTTCATTTTTAATCACATTAATTTTTGAATATCCCTCTCCCTCCTCTTCTCCCCAGTAGCTATTTCCTTATAACAAAGATTAAGGGGGAAAAGCCCTCAACAGATTAGCAAAATGAGCCAATGCACTGATGTTGTGACAGCATACAAAACATTCCATACCATTGGTCTCTAACCTCTTCAATGAAGGGAAGGACATTGTCATTTCTTTTCCATGTCCAAGCATGATTCAGATGTGTTTTGCTGTTCTTCCTACTTACATTGTTGTGATCAATGAGTACATTGTTTTCCTGGTTCTGCTGACTCATTTTCATCACTTCATAGGTCGTTTTTCCCATGAGATTTTTTTTTTGGGGGGGATATTTCAACACACCTTAAGTGTTACAGGAGACTTCTCCTATGACAGTGTCATTACTGAAAGCTTTTCAAAATATTTTGAAAAGATGTAAAATTAAGTTGTGAACTGTGCTTTGGGAATAAACAGTTAGATGGTGAGGAAACAAGTAAGTGAAGCTAAAATCCATTTGAGTGGATTGCTTATGTCATATTTTACTCTCAATTTTATAATTAAATCTGGAAAGACAGATTTATTTTTCTAGTGAAGACATGCAAACCAAATGCATCTGCATCGATTGCTAAAAGGGTCTGGATTTTTTCATAGTTGATGCAAATCTCATGCCTGTCAAAAATACATATGGAAATGCAATGCAGAAAAAACGCTTGGATTTGGTTTACTACAGGTCAAATCATATTCCTGTAGATAGTAGTTCCTAATTTATCTGGCCTCATTGGACGAATGAAGTGAATTTTCCAGAAAGCTCAAGTTTTAAGAATTCTTTTATGCACCAGACGTTTTGTGTGTGTGTGAAAGTCATTATAAAATGAAATGTACACTTCTCTTCGGTATGCTAAGCAGTAAGATACGGAGTCAAGAGGTCTGGGACAAAATCCTCACCTTGACACTTATCATCTGTGGGACACTTCCTCCCTTACCCCCAAGCAAATCATTCAACCTGTCTAAGCCTCAGTTTCCTACTTTGTCTCTCAGTCTTTTTTTTTTTTCCACTATTTTTTTTTGTTGTTGTTGTTCATTTTGTTTCTGGGCTTTTTTTTTTTTTTTTTTTTTTGGTGAGGCAATTGGGGTTAAGTGACTTGCCCAGGGTCACACAGCTAGTGTTAAGTGTCTGAGGCCAGATTTGAACTCAGGTCCTCCTGAATCCAGGGCCAGTGCTCTATCCACTGCACCACCTAGCTGCCCCGTCTCTCAGTCTTGTGGGAAAAGTCCTTTGTAAACCTTAAAGTGATATATAAATGTGAACAGTTATTAACAATGATGCATCATTTCTTACAAAACAGAGCCCTTGCATTTAACTTAAATTTTCTTGATGCCTCAGGTCATTGGTAGATTAGTATTTATTAAACTTTTACTATGTGCCAGATATTGTGCTAAACCCTGGGGATATAGAGAAAGACAAAGACAGTCGCTACTGTCAAGGAACTCAAAGTCAAATGGGGAGACAATATGTAAATAACTAGATAATTTCAAGATTATGTACAGAGTATATAGAAAGTAGTCCCAGAGAGGAAGACACTAGTATCTGGCAGGATAGGAAAAGACTCATGCAGAAAGTGGGATTTGAACTGAGTCCTAAAGGAAGCTTGGGATTCTAAGAGACTACGGTGAGGAGGGTGAGCATTCAGGCATGGAGGATGGGGGAGACTGCCACTACAAAGGCATGGTGACTGGAGATGGAGTGTAATGTGTGAGGAACAGCAAATATAGCAGGATTGTATGCACATGGAGGGGAGTAAAATGTAAGAAGACTGGAAAGATAGGAAGGGGCCAGATCATGAAGAGCTTTAAATGCCAAACAAAAGACTTGACATTTGATCCTGGAGATTACATGGAATCACTAGATTTTATTGAATGGTTTTTATTTGTGATGGGGGAGATGGAGTGACAAGGTCAAGCCTAAGTTTTAGAATAATCATGTTGGCAGCTGAGTTGGGAATAGATAAGTGCGTGTGGAAATTTGAGACAGGAAAACTAATTAGACAATCATTTCAGTAATTCAGAGGAGAAGTGATGAAGGTGTGAATGGAAAGAAGGAACCTATATGAGAGATGGTGTAAAGGTAAAAGTGACATTTGGCTATATCAGGTGAGTGAGAGTGGAGTTAAGGATGACACTGAGGTTGCAAACTTCTGTGATCGGGAGGGTATTGGTGTTTTTGACAGTACCAAGAAAGTTGGGAAGGGAGAATTTCAGGGCAAAGATAATGATTTCTGTTTTAGACACATTGGGTTTGAGATGCCCGGTGGACATTTAGCTCAAGATGTCCAAAAAACAGTTGGTGATGTGAGACAGTATATTTGAGGAAAAACTGGGGTTGGATATATAGACATATAGGCTAGGAATCATCTACTTAAAGATGATAATAATTGAAATGAGAGTGAGAGAGATCACCAAGTAATAAAGCTAAAGGAGAAGAGAGACCAGGACAGCTTAGAAGGACACATACAGTTAGCAAGTATGACCTGGATGAAGAACCAGAAAAGAAGAATGACGCTTGCTTTGAAAAAAAAAGGAGGAGTGGGGGGAGGCAGGGAGGGAGAGAGAGAGGGATAGAGGGAGAGAGAGAGGGAGAGACAGAGAGAGAGACAGAGAGGCAGAGAGAGACAGAAAAACCTAGAGAGGAAGGTCATTATTAGGAACATCAAGGTTTTTTGTGATTTCTTTTTTTTGTTTGTTTTTTGTTTTTCTTGGGCAATGAGGGTTAATTGACTTGCCCAGAGTCACACACCTAGTAAGTGTCAAGTGCCTGAGGCTAGAAATGAACTCATGTCCTCCTGAATCCAGGGCCTGTGCGTTATCCGCTGCACCACCTAGCTGCCCCCTTTTTTGTGATTTCTTTTCTTTTTTTTTTTTGGTGAGGCAATTGGTGTTACGTGACTTGCCCAGGGTCACACAGCTAATAAGTGTCAAGGGTCTGAGGCTGCATTTTAACTCAGGTCCTCCTGATTACAGGGCCGGTGCTCTATCCACTTCACCACATAGCTGCCCCTTTTTTTGTGATTTCTTAAGTGGCATTTGAGCTGTGGAGACTTGTTTGGCCCTATGCTTAAAGACCCCAAATTGTGATGTTCTTAAAATTTTTATATCTACTTTTCATAGTTTTTCTATTTGCCTCTCTTCTTGTGCTTTTTAAATTTACTGTCGTTTCAAAACCCAAACAATGAAGTTTACTACAATCTTTAAAAGCTAATTTAATAGGCTCTTAAATGACAAGGTAAGACAAAAAGAGTGCTTTAAATACAGTGCACAGTGCCCAATACATACATTTTATGAATCTCTTTTTGTTTGTCAGGGCATCCCCCAGCAACTTTTGGCTGTATTCTAACTAGGATAAGTTTCTGGATTAGTGAAGTATTACTGTTACAAATCCTGTATAAAATATCGCTCTAATTAAAACACAGACATTATCTTTCTTTCTTTTAAAAAATTTTAAATTTTATTTGTGATATATAATTATATTTTATACATATATCATATACACAAATAATACATATTTATACATAAAATATATAATTATATTTTATACATATATAATATACACAAAGACACATATATGACATATATAATGGAAATTTTCTACATTATTACATTTAGATATACCTAGATATATTCTAATACATATAACTTAGTATTTTAATTCCTTAAATAACTGTTTTATAAATAACAAATACATATCAACTTGTATAATTTATATGACAAATTTGTTTAAATATAATTACTATAAAAATAATACCTAAATAACTCATAAATGCACAATATATTTTGATGGTATTCTGATGTCTTCAGATGTGTAGTAATATGAACCTGGTCACATAATTCAGGGAACTATTAAGACTTCTTAATTAGTCGATAATCAATCAACAAGCATTTATTAAGTATTTACTTTGTGCCAATTACTGGGCTGTAAGCTGGGGATACAAAAACAAAAGTGAAAGGTGATGCCCTCAGGTAGCTTACATTCTATTGGGGGATGCAACATGTATATATAAAGACAGAAAATATCTATCTAACAATAAGAACTACTGCCATCCTTAGAGGGGTTTGGGACACTGCACTCTCTCCTCCACTAAAGGGGCTCTTCTCAGCTCTGGACCCTTATATGGGGTCTGAGTTCTAACCTGAAGGAACCTAACTTTTCTATATTTCAAGTCAACAAGCATTAATTAAATTTTTTTTCTTCCTCCTTGTGGTAATGTATTATACAATAAAAGGAACTTTCCCATGAGTGCTCATTACTATTTTGGGCTGTATGGAGTGTTAAGGGAGGGCTAGCACTTCTGTTGTGAGGACTTGTTGAACCCTCTTCAGAGCTGAAATTAGTGAATTTGAGTTCTGTGCTCCAACCATTAGCTCATTGTGCCTTTAAATCACATTCTTTTAATGTTCTTTATTTTGAACTAAAACAGAATTTGAGTTCAGATCCTCTGGAAAAAACTTCAATGCTGATCTCATTTTGTGACATCTTGCATTCCCCCTTCTTGGAACTCAACATATTTCATTTAATTTGTGGTTTAAATTGGGTTGAAAATTCATTTTCTTGAGATAAAGTAAGATTTTATTTCAATTTTCATTGATCCTCTTCAGTTTTTCTCCAGGGTCAATAATTGTAATGTTGACTTTATTCCAAAAGACAGTGAATGTTCAAATAATATGGCATAGGATGCATCAGTCATGATTGTAGTTTTTATAACAATAATAATTTAAAAATTGATTTTTAGAATTTCAAAATGAAACTTATTCTGTGGTTCTTATAATTGAGAAATGTAAAGAAATGTAATGGATTTTATTGTTTGTTTTCAAATCTTTCTGAATTTGTAGAGGGCAGCTCTCATTTGAATAAAAATGATAACAACTATATATAGCACTTTCATGTTTTCAAAGTCTTTTTCTTATAATACTCCTGAGATAATGAAAATATCACAATAACCATTTTACAGATGAGTAAACTGAGCTTCAAAAAGGTTAATTGACATTTTCACGTCACATAGAGGCTAATGGATAGAGAGCTGGCTTTGAAACCAAGCGGACTTGGGTTCAAGTTTCCGTTCTGACAGTCTTTAGCTGACCATATCTTTCCTTGCACTGTTCTTACTCAAATGAAATACCTAGAGATCAATATCATGTTTGGATTAATGCTTTATCTTTGTATCTGCTTATTATAAAGAAAAGGTGAACAGAATTATAAAATAAAAATTTTAAAGAAACATCTTTTTGGAATATGTATTCACTCTTCTTGGGAGTGGGAAAAGGAGAATGAAGAGGAGGAGAAGGAAAGAATCACCATCCTTGTTCTTGGTAAACATAGCAACTGTTACTCCTGTATCAGCTCCAGGTGGCTTCAAAGTAGCTTAGCCCAACTCTGAGCATGGTAGTGGCACTTGTGACTGCTGCAGAGGTTATGGGTCCCCAAGAGCTTTATCTGACTCTCTCATTCTTTAGTCTATGGTGGTGAATCAGTAACAGAAGCCTTTGGATATAGTGGCTATAGGGAGTGGGGAGGATGTAAGTCGGGTGTGGGTCACACACCAGTCTCTCTTACTCTACAATGAATGGTAACTATAATATCTTTGTGTGTGTGTGTGTGTGTGTGCGCGTGTATGTGTGGCAATTGGGGTTAAGTGACTTACCCAGGGTCACACAGCTAGTAAGTGTTAAGTGTCTGAGGCTGGATTTGAACTCAGGTCCTCCTGACTCCAGGGTCAGTGCTCTATCCACTGCGCCACCTAGCTGCCCCTATAATATCTTTTTGTTGAAATAGTCATACAGTAAGGGGGCTCCTCAGGAGCCTGATCAGCACTGCTTGTGCCTCTCTTCTTTTCTCTCTCTCTCCCTCTCTCTCTCTCATTGTCATCTCCTCTCTGAAGTCTACCTTTTTTTCCTTTCTTTTTAAAATTAAATTTCATTTTATTCTTTTATTCAGCAAAAATTTTCCTCTCCCTCTTACCCATCTCCACCCCCAATTGAGAAACAAAGAAAACAAAACCGCTGCTACAAACATGTGTAGGCAGACAACACAAATTCCATCATGTCCCCCCAAAAGTAGCAATCTCCATTCCAAGTCCTTCACCATTCTATTAAGAGTTGGGTAGAAGATTATGTCGTTGTTGTTTGTCCTTTGTTCTCAAAGAGGATCATGACATCCGGGTGATGTCATGACTTGCACTGAATCAGATCTAAGTGAAGGAGGGCTGTGCATGGTCACGAACCTCACTCTCTCCTCCAGAGCCATCTGGGTCCAGTGGCAAGATATAGATCAGGATGACTGGAGATGGCCCCAGATGTTTAAGGCAATTGGGGTTAAGTGACTTGTCCAGGGCCACATAGCTAGTAGGTGTCTGAAGTGAGATTTTGACAGCTAGGTGGCACAGTGGATAAATCACTGGCTCTGGAGTCAGGAGGACCTGAGTTCAGATCTCACCTCAGACACTTACTAGCTGTGTGACCCTGGGCAAGTAACTTAATCCCAACTGCTTTAACATCTAGGCCCATCTTCAGTCATCCTGATGTATATTCCCTCCCCATGATATTTACTCTATTTTCTATCTTCTTTTACCCTATCCCGCCTCAAAAGTGTTTTGTTTCTGACTTCCTCCTCCCCTGCTCTGCCCTCCCTTCTTTCACCCCTCCTTCCTTATCCCCTTCCCCTCCTACTTTCCTGCAGGGCTAGATAGATTACTCCACCCAATGTATGTTAGTTCTTCCTTGAGCCAACTCTGATGAGATTAAGGTCTTTGAACCAATTCTGATGAGTGTAAGGCTCATTTACTGCCCCACTCCTCCCCCATATTTCCCCCCACCCCATAAGTTCTGCTTCTTTCATGTGAGATTTCACTCCATTCTACCTCTTCCTTTCCTCCTCCCCTAATGTAATCCTCTTCTCCCTCAATTTTACCCTGAATATGTCATCATCAGGTAGCTAGGTGACACAGTGGACAAGGTACCTGCCTGGGACCCAGGAAGACCTGAGCCCAAATCCAGTCTCAGACACAAGACACTCACCAACTCTTCAACCTCAGCCATGCCACCAAACCCTGACCACCCCACAAAAAAAGATAAACAAAAAATAAATGCTTTATGGATATCTTCCCTTCATAATCAATTCTCCCATGTGCCCTCTGTCTAAATTTATTCCTATCGGCTGCCCTAATACTGAGAAAGTTCTTATGAGTTAGATGTATCATCTTCCAATGTAGGAATGTAAACAGTTTAATCTATTAATATCCCTCATGATTTTTTTCCTGTTTACCTTTTTATGCTTCTCAAGGGTCTTGTATTTGAAAGTCAAATTTTCTATTCAGTTCAGGTCTTTTCATCACAAGTACCTGAAAGTCCTCTTTTTCATTGAAGTCCCTTTTTCCCCCTGAAAGATTACACTCAGTTTTGCTGGGTAGGTGATTCTTGGTTGTAATCCTAATTCTTTTGCCCTCCAGAATATCATATTCCATGTCCTCCAATCCTTTAATGTAGAAGCTGTTAGATCTTATGCTATCCTGACTGTGACTCCACAGAACTTGAATTGTTTCTTTTTTTTTTTTAATTGTTTCTTTCTGGCTGCTTGCAATATTTTCTCCTTGACTTGGGAGCTCTGGAATTTGGCTGTAATATTCCTGAAAGTTTTCATTTTAGGATCTCTCAGGAGATGATTGGTAGATTTTTTCAGTTTCTATTTTACCTTCTGTTTCTAGAATATCAGGGCAATTTTCCATGACAATCTCTTGGAAGATGATGTCTAAGCTCTTTTTTTGATTATGGTTTTCAGGTATTCCAATAATTTTCAAAGTATTCCTCCTGGCCCTATTTTCCAGGTCAGCTGTTTTTCCCATAA
Organism: Dromiciops gliroides; assembly: GCF_019393635.1. Lineage (NCBI taxonomy): Eukaryota > Metazoa > Chordata > Mammalia > Microbiotheria > Microbiotheriidae > Dromiciops > Dromiciops gliroides. The sequence goes on along the minus strand of NC_057865.1, from coordinate 182,450,266 downwards.
GATATTTGACATTGCCCTCTATTTTTTTATTCATTTGGATTTACTTTATATGTTTTGGTTTCTCATAAAGTCACTAGCTTTCATTTGTTCAATCCTAATTCTTAGGCAATTATTTTCTTCGGAGAGCTTTTCCATTTGGTTTTTCAAGCTGTTGACTTTTCTCATGACTTTCCTGCATCACTCTCATTTCTCTTTCCATTTTTTCTTCTACCTCTCCAACTTTATCTTCAAAGTCCTTTTTTGAGTGCCTCTATGGTCTGAGACCAATTCATATTTTTCCTGGAATCTTTGGATGTAGGAGCCCTGAAGTTTGCTATCCTCTTCTGAGGGTGTACCTTGATCTTCCTTGTCACCAAAGAAACTTTCTATGGTCCATACCTTTTTGTGCCTGCTCATCTTGCCAGCCTATTTCTTGCCTTTTGACTCCTTCTTAAGGTGGGGCACTGCTTCCTGGATGCACTCTCCTGAGCTTCAGGGGGTCCAAGGTGGAATGATTCCTTCTTAAAGTGGGGCACTGCCTCTAAGATGCATTATTCCAAGCTTCAGGGTAACCTGTGGCAAGATCAACCCAGGTGGTAAGATTTAAGGAGAGGCACATTCTCAACTCACCTGGCCTGTGTTCTGGTCTGTAAGTAACCAAAGGCCACTTGATCTTTAATCTGGAAACAAATCTGGTTCACTTTGGTTGCAAGCATGGCATGCTGTGCCCCTCCCCCACCTGGGACCACCTCCCAAGACTCTGCCCTGTATAGGAGCTCAGGAAAAGCATTAGAGTTCCACTTCAGTGCCAGAAGAGACCCCCATAACCTCCTCCTGGCCAAACACTCGACCCGCTCACCAGACTGTGAGCTGAGGTAGCCACAGCTGCAGCCAATTCAGAGGCTCCAGAAGTCTCTTTCTCTGGAACTGCCTGGGGCTGGCGGGGTTGGGCTCCACTCCTACCTTGGTACAGCAGACCCCTCCTGCCAAACTTCTAAGCCATCTTTGACTGGAAAATAATCTCACCCTGTCCTTTTGTGGGTTCTGCTGCTCCAGGAATTGTCTTATGGCATTATCTGGAATTTTTTGGAGTGATTCGGTCAGGAGCTCCAAGTGCTTATTGCCTTTCCTCTACCATCTTTTCTCTGCCCCCCCCAACCCCCATTCTTCTAAATCATAAAGACATAACAGAACCACTCTCAAGCCTTCTAGATAAAGGTTTTTTTTTTTTCCTGGGGCAATGAGGGTTAAGTGACTTGCCCAGGGTCACACAGCTAGTAAGTGTCAAGTGTCTGAGTCCGGATTTGAACTCAGGTCATCCTGAATCCAGGGCTGGTGCTTTATCCACTGTGTCACCTAGTTGCCCCCCAAGCCTTCTAATTAGAGATTCCCTCTATGGTACCTAATGATAGGATTCAGAAGGAATACATGTATCATCTCCCTGATTAGAATGTAAGCAGTTTATCCTTGTTTAGTCATTTATGATTACTAATTCATGTTTACTTTTGAATGTTTCTCTTAACTCCTATGTTTTAACTTAAAAATTTCTATGTAACTCTGGTCTTTTTATCAAGAATATTTGATAGTCCTCTGCTTCATTAAAGGTTCAGTCTTTCAACCATTATTATACTCAGTTTTGCTGGCTAAGTTATTTTTGGTTGTGTCTATTTCTTTCGGCTTCTGGAATATCATCTTCCACATTCTCTGCTCCTTTATAGGGTGGTTGCTAAATCATGTGTAATCCTGACTGTGGCTCTCAGTGCTTGGATTCTTTCTTTCTGGCTACTTTTAGTTTTTTCTTTTACCTAGAGGCTGTGGATTTTGGCTATGATGTTCCTAGGAGTTTTCAGTTTGGAGTTTCTTTCAGGAGGTGGTTGGTGGATTCTTTCTTCCTTCACTTTGCTTTTCGGTTCTAAGAGATTTGGGCAGTTTTCTTTTAATATTTATTAAAATATGTCTAGGCTCTTTATTTGGTCATGGCATTCAAGTAGTACAGCAAGTCTTTTTTTTTTTTTTTTACTTTTTTTTTTTTTTGCAGGGCAATGAGGGTTAAGTGACTTGCCCAAGGTGACACAGCTAGTAAGTGTCAAGTGTCTGAGGCTGGATTTGAACCCAGGTCCTCCTGAATCCAAGGCCAGTGCTTTATCCACTGTGCCACCTAGTTGCCCCTAGCAAGTCTTAAATGATCTCTCCTCAATCTATTTTCCATGTCAGATTTTTCTTGCTATGAGATACCTTGTATTTTCTTCTATTTTTTCAGTCTTTTGACTTTGTTTCAATATTTCTTGTTGTTTTCTATTTGGCTTCTTTTTATTTTCAGGGATTTTGTGATTTGGCCAAGGTTTTATGTCTCCTTTGCCAAGCTGTTAATTAACTTCTAATTCTTTCTTCCATAATTCTCATTTGTTTTCCCATTTTTCCTCCAGTGCTATTATTTGTTTTTAAAAATAATTTTAAATTTCTTTTAAATAAAAGAATTAAATAATTTTGGCTTCATTTCTTCCAACAATTTTAGTAGAACTTGTACCCTAGGTGTGATTTTCTTTGAGACTTTGTTGATAGATATTTTGGAGTCGTTTTTTTCTGGGTTTGTGTCTTGGGTATCTCTGTCACAATAATAGCTTTTTATGGTAGGATACTTTTTTGTTTGCTTATTCTTCAGACTATTTCTTTCTTTCTTTCTTTTTTTGGTGAGGCAATTGGGGTTAAGTGACTTGCCCAGGAGTGTCTAAGGCCGGATTTGAACTCAGATCCTCCTGACTCCAGGGCCAGTTCTCTATCTGCTGCGCCACCTAGCTGTCCCCAGACTATTTCTTAACTTTGGACTTTATGTTAAGACTGGTCTCTATGTACTTCTGGAAAGAAGTTCTGGGCAGTTGGGGGCAGCTAGATGGTGCAGTGGATAAAGCACCGGCCCTGGATTCAGGAGGACCTGAGTTCAAATCCGGCCTCAGACACTTGACACTTACTAGCTGTGTGACACTGGGCAAGTCACTTAACCGCCATTGTCCTGGAAAAAAAAAAGAACCTATGGGCTGATCCTTTTACTACTTTCTTGGGGGTACTGGGTATTGTGCTATTTCAGGGTCTTAGCTTTCAGTGCTCACCTAAACAGTCTGATCCAGGGCAAAGTCTGATCAATATCTCACAAGTCAACTCTACAAGTTATTGACCAGAGTTTGGTTCTGAATATTATACTTTGATACAGAGATAGCATGTTCTTTTTTTTTTTTTGAGGACATAGAAATATATTTATAATTTCAATTTGGGAATAGAATATAAAATTAAATAGTCTATTGAGAGCTTTTATAAAAAATTTAAACAGAGGGGCAGCTAGGTGGCCCAGTGGATAAAGCACCGGCCCTGGATTCAGGAGGACCTGAGTACAAATCCAGCCTCAGACACTTGACACTTACTAGTTGTGTGACTCTGGGCAAGTCACTTAACTCTCATTCCCTTGCAAAAAGACAAAAAAAATGTAAACAGAAAAAATGTGTGATAGAAAACATGTTACATTTTATTGATTATAACAAAATAATTCCAGATTTAGAAATGAATTTCACTTATAAAATATCGGTAGCTTGGAATCTCTCACAGTATCATTTACTATAGAGTAAAATTCAGGAAAAAGAGGACCCATTTTGAATATACCAAGGGGTCTTAATTTCTGATATATCAAACAGAGTTCTTTATTTCATCTCTAGGTGATTTAAAAGAAAAGGAAAGGATTATAGTGGGAGTTCAAACTCTTCCCCTTACATAAATGACAATTTTTTTTTATAAATTAGAGTAAAAGTGTTTAGAGCATGATTAACTGATTGTTAAATAAACTACATCTTGAAGTAGCCTTTTAGCAATGTTCAATTGTTTCACATTTGGAACTACAGTACTAAGAGTGTATCTGAAATTACCGAAATCTTAATTGATGCCCTATTCAAATAGACAACTCTCTCCCACATTTGTGTTTATTAAAAACTGACATTATAAACAAATCCTGTGACAAGGCATATTCTGGCCTTTCTGACACTGTATAATTAATTGTATTCAGAGAAGAAGTTATAATTTAGGACCCCCTCTTCCTCTGCCATGATGATGTCCTCATGGTATACCCTGACCTCAACCTTCTTCCGCAACAGCTTCCCTCTTAGATTTCACCTTTGGTTCAATATCTATAAGTAAAATATCTAGAGATGATCGGTAGGATGAAATGGCAGCTAACATTCCTTTGAATGCTCAGTGTTTCCAATTTTAGTTTTTCCTTTCTTCAGTATGATTTTTGCTGCTTTAAGATGTGTATTCATACTAACATCCTGGGAGTTTCATCGTAATGACAGAGTATGTCAACCCTTTTCTATAAAAACATGACCTCTGTAGTACTACCACTCTCAGGGGGAATCAATAGACAGAAGTGCTTTCACCAGGAGAACTGGAAGTACAAGATAGCATGTTTATCAAATTTTCAGATGACACAAAGGTGGTGGGAAAGAAAGCTAATCCTTTGAATGGCAGAGTTGGGATTCAAAATAATTCTGCCTAGCCAGAACATTGCTTTGAATTGAATAGGATGAAATTTTTCATTCATTTTTTTAAAGTTGTCTGACTTTTTGCGACCCCATTTGGGATGTCCTTGGTAAAGATACTGGAATGGTTTGCTATTTCCTTCTGCAGCTCATTTTATAAGTGATGAAACTGAGGCAAACAAAGTTAAGTGACTTGATCAGTCACACAGTTGCTAAGTGTCTGAGGCCAGATTGGAAGTCACGAAGATGAGTTTTCCTGACTCCAAACCCAGTGCTCTATCCACTGTGTGCCACCTAGCTACCTTAGGATGAAATTTATCACCTACGAATATGAAGTCTTACTCATGGGTTATAAAAAATCAACTCCAAATAAGGGAAATGAGAGTAGCAAGACTAGATAGCAGTTTATATAGAAATTATCTGGGGGTTTAGTAGACTACTGTCTCAAAACAAGTCAGTGTGATATGCTTACCTAAGAAAGTTAAGGCAATCTTAAGTGTCATTAAGAAGGTTATCACTTTCAGGAATAAGGCAGCAAAAGTGCTAGTGAAACCACCATCTTAACTCCTGAGATTGATCCCAACCTGTATTTGCTGAGCTGCTATATCTAGCTATAGGCTATATGTCACTTTAAAGTTCCTTACTAATTACTGTTGTTCTTACTGTTTATTTTGTTTTTCCCCTCTAGGTTATAGCACATGAAGGTTAATATAAGTTAAAAGCAATAATGTGTCAGATTCCATTTATGTCATTCAGTTTTAATTAAAGCAATTTTGTAATGAATTTATACTGATAGCATTGTAATGTCTTTGGGCCGTTGAGATTCATACTGACTTTCTACAAATTATGGAATGAATATTATAAATATACAATAAACTCGACATAAGTTTGGTGTTTATAACCCAATGATGTTGGACTCTGAGGAATTATAGCTATGTGCATTGATAAAATTTTATAGAGTGAAGTGAAAACAAGCATAAAACAAAGTTAAAAATAAATTAATTTGAGGGCAGTTAGGTGGCATAGTGGATAAAGCACCGGCCCTGGATTCAGGAGGACCTGAGTACAAATCCAACCTCAGATGCTTGACACTAGCTGTGTGACCCTGGGCAAGTCACTTAATCCTCATTGTCCTGTTCTCCCCCCCCCCCCAAAAAAAAAAACTTCCCAAGGACAAGATGAAGAAAGAGGCATGATTGATTAAACTGCAGTTTGCCTGAAAAGAAAAGATTTGGGAGTTTTAGTGAACCTCAACATTAATATGTGTCAACAACAACAAAATCCAGACATGATCTTAGCCTACACAAGAAAGGCACAGCTTCCAGAAATAAGGACTTGAGAATCCTGCTGGGCTTTGTCCTGGTCAGGCCCATTTGAAGCCTTTTGTTCAGTTCTGAGTGTCATAGTTAGGAAGGACATTTATAAGCTGGAGAGTGCCCAGAGGAGATCAACCGGGATGGTAAAAAGACATCGGTCTATGCTGTTTGAGGATTCATCGATGCAATTAGGAATGTTTATTTTGGACAAAAGAAGATATGATGGCTGCTTTTAAATCTCTGAAGGGCTGTCATGTAGAAGATGGATTAGTTTAGTTCTTTTTTAGTCCCAGTAGGAAGAACTAGGAACAAGAGTGGAAACTGTAAAGGCAAATTTTAATTTAATGCTTGGAAAAAGTTTCTACCAATTAGAGCTATACAAAAGGTGCCTCCTTGGGAGGTGGTGGGGCCTCCCCATTGGAGGTCTTCAAGCAGAGTCTGGGTAACCACTTGTCAGTCGTCTTGTAGTGTTTGTTGGACTCAATTATCTCTAGGATCTCTTCTAGCTCTGAGGGTCTATGTACTGTATTATTAGAACCCTTCCAGCTGATCATGGAATAGTTGAAAAAGCCCTGAATTTAGAGTCAGAGGACTTTGATTCAGATTCTAGCTTCTACCACTTACTATCTGTGTGACTTTGGGCAAGTCACTTCTCTTCTCTGGGCATTGGTTTCTTCCTTTATACTATAACCTCTAAGGTTACTTCCACATCTAATTCTTATGCCCTTGTGGAAGGAGATGGATGGACAGATGGACAGACAACCCTCTCCACCCCTCTCTCCCCCTCCCCACCCTCACACAGGTAGCCTTACCCCTCTGCATTTTAAACTGCTCCCTAGCTTTGTCCACTCAGCTATATGACTAAGGTCTAGGTAAGAAGTGAGACAAAAATGGACTAATTGATCATCACAAAAATATCAGTCTTGGAGGGTAAGATCCTCAAAGTTTCTGGCCAGAACAGAAAACAATTGCTATTTATATTCCTTACATAGGAAACTAAAAGCCAACTGAGACCTGGGAAAGGCCTTAATTTAAAAAGGCCAAGGTCACCCACTGCATCCTGGGCCACTCCCAATTGTCTTGACTTTTGTCTGGACACTGGGCTTTGATGATTTTGGAAGAGAGAGTGAGGCTGACAACTTTGCACAGCTCTGCCTCACTTAAATCCAGTTCACATGTAAGTCAAGACATCACCCTCCTGATGTCATTGGGGCCAGGACAAGGTCAGGTCCTGAGCATCTTGGGTTCTTTTACTGTGCCTATCAGCTGATGCTCTCTTTGAAATGGACCCTTGGCAACCAGCCACTGTCTGAGTTAACCCATAGCCTGTGATCATGTGCACTGATTCCTTTAGCTTTCCAGGGAAGAGGTGATTCTTGTGGAAAGAGAGCTCTTTGTGTGTCCTGGTACCAGAGAAAGTTGGGAGGACTCAGGGAGGTGATTTTACAGAGGATTGAAGATTTAGGACTGGAAAGGACCCTGGAGATCATATAGTTCTACACATTCACTTTGCAAAAGGGGCAACTGGGGGGAGAAAGGCATCAAGGGAGCTCATATGGGTGAATAAAGGAGATTCCTTTTTTTGGAAGTGGGTTAGGTTGGCTGCTGAGGTCCCTTCCATCTTGAAATTCTGTGATTGTGATTTCTGCTTCAAAAACAAAAACTTGAAATGATTTTTTTTCATATTTTCATCAGATAAAATGCCTGTTGCAACTTTTAAAACTTAAATTACTCAGAAAAGTGAAGTAATTAAGTAAGAGCAAGATGAACAGGTGATTGTGTCTAAAATATTTATTTTCCATAGATATAATTTTAAAACTGTTTATGCCTTCTATGGCAACTTATGCCAAACTGTCGGGGCCTATGCTATCTCCTTGCAAAAACAGGAAAAATCAAAACAAAAACAGTTCTCTGCAGGCTGCATTGGAAAACCACAAATTAACATTATCTATTATGTTGTATTTTTCTTTATTTTGTTAAATACTTTCTAATTATATTTTAATCTGCTTCAGGCTGTTCTCTGGAGTTTTGGCCCAGGACCTCAGGTTTAACATTTCTGTACTATACCTTCATGCCTTCCCTGTTTTCCCTTATGCCTATGTTGCTCCTCAAAAAAATTGTCACTTGGCCCTTTCATGCTCTCAAATTATTGTATTATATCTTTGTCCTTTTCCCAGCCAAATTCCACTTCTTTACATGTTACTCAGTTCTCAGTCCCTTGCTTTGGCCTTTGTTGCTATCCCTGGACTGAAATTGCATTCTCCAGAGTTACCAATAATCTCATCTGCTAAATCCAAAGGCCTTTTCTCAAGCTTCATCCTTCTTGACCTCTCTAAAGTGTTTTGACACTGTTGGCTACTCTCTCCTCCAAGACACATTCTTCTCTCTGAGTTTCCATGACACTGCTTGGTTCTAGTTCTTCAACCCCTTTGGTCATTCTCTCTGTTTCCCTTCCTGAAAAATCAAACAAATCCCCCCTTTTTTTGTGTAGGGGTACCCCAGGGCTCTATCCTGAAGCCTGTTCTTTTTTCTCTCTACACTCTCTTTTTTGGAATTCAATTGCCATTTCTATGGGCAAGACTCCTAAATCTCTAGTTTTTGTTCACTAAGGTATCTCAAATACAATATGTCCATACAGGATTGATAATTTTCTCTTTTTTTTTTAAGGAAAAATTCATTTATCTTTGACATTCATTTTTACAATTTTGAGTTCCAAATTCTCTCCTTCCCTCTAGCCCCTTCTCTGCCTATTGAGAAGGCAATATTATATAAATTATACATATCAAGTCACAAAAATCACATATCTCTCATTCATCTCTTTCCACTGAAGCCACACTCTCCTGTTTCAAACTCTCAAATGAACTATTGTAATGGCTTCTTCCTGCCTATAGTTTCTTCTTTCTCCAATCCATTTTTTACACATTTGCAAAAATGATATTTTTAAAACACAAATCTGTCCATGACACTTTCCTGCCCTAGAATGTTAATGGTTTCCCTATTGCCTCTAGGATAAAATGCAAATGTTTGTCATGTAAATAAATACCTTCACATTTTGATACCAACCTATGTTTTTATAATGAGTTCAGATGACTCCCCCTTACATACGTGGTTCTAGCCAAATTGACCATCTTGTTGTTCTTTGTATTTGACATGTCATCTACCTCTGGGCTTTTGCACAAGCTGTGCCTCATGCCTGAAATGCTCTCCCTTCTTACTTCTAATAGAGAATCCCTAACTCCTTTCATGACAAAGCTAGAGTGTTACTTCTTTATAGGGGGCCCTTCCTTACCCTACCCATTGACCGTGTTCCCTACAACCTCTAAAAGAATTTTAGTTCCTTAATGGTAAGAACTATTTTGCTTTTATATTTGTATCCTGAGGACATCATCATTATCATAATCATTGTCATCATTATCACCACCACCACAAAAAACAATTAGCATTTATTTAGTCTTTTAAGGTGTACAAGGCTATTTTTTTCATGTATTATCATTTAATAATCCATAGGAACTGGTTCATGGTAGATTCTTTTTTTTTTTTTTTTTGCGGGACAATTGGGGTTAAGTGACTTGCCCAGGGTCACACAGCTAGTGTCAAGTGTCTGAGGCTGGATTTGAACTCAGGTCCTCCTGAATCCAGGGCCAGTGCTCTATCCACTGCACTACTTAGCTGCCCCCATAGTAGATTCTTATTAAAGCTTGTTGAGTTAAATTGGACTGAATTTGATGAGATCACAAATCCATTGAGGTGTCGAAATTAATTGCCACATTTAAATTTGAGTAGGTCAATAAACTCCTCTTTCTTTTGTGATAATACAAAAGGGGCTTCTAAAATGCTTTTGAACATAATAATAGACAACTGATATTATAGAAATGACCTTACTACATATTTCATTTCAAGGGGAACAAAACCAAATGGAGATGCAAAGGACCAAAGGGTTGTATGACTTCAGGGAGAAGATTTTATGGACTCTTTCTTCATATCATCATTTCTCACTGGCCATGGTGAGTGAAAAAGATGCAGAACGAGGCAAAAAGAAAGTGGCAATGTTTTCAAACAGGGGAAGAGTGTGGATTTTGGGATTAGGTTTTGGTCAGATATATTTATGCATATTGTTTCCTAATGTGTTTCCTTCCTTTTGATTCTGAATGTATTACTTTTTTGTTGTGAAAATTCTATTATTATATAATCAAATTTTAAAAAATATCCTCTTGTAATTTCTTTCATTTATTAGATAAAAATATTCCAGGGGCAGCTAGGTGGCACAGTGGATAGAGCACTGGCCCTGGATTCAGGAGGACCCGAGTTCAAATCTAGACTCAGACACTTGACACGTACTAGCTATGGGATCCTGAGCAAGTCACTTAACCCCAATTGCCTCACCAAAACAAACAAACAAAAAGAATATTCCACCTCAGTCTTTATCTTTTGATAAGAAAGTTAAATCCATTTATATTCAAGTTGTTTAGAATGCCTTAACCCCAACCATATTCTTTCATTTGGTCAGATAAGAATAAAATCATATTTATTTTATTTATATTAATCCCACATGTTAATTAAAGAGTCTCAGAACACTTAACATAGTTCCCATGTTGTATTTGTTCTAGAAATTTAACAAAAATCCACCTTCCTCTTTGTCCCCATCTCTGGCTGAGACACGGATGTCACTTTGAGTATGGTACTGAGCCACCTCTCTTCTCTCTCTTTGCTTAGCTCCTTGTATCCTATTCTTTAATTTAGTCTTCTCATCCTTACTTCCCTTCTTTCCCCATGACATTTACATCATCCTGTTAATTAAATCAGCCCTAGTATTTTGTTATTCCCCTGTGGTGATTATATTGCTAAATGTTCTTACCTTGATGATGTGGTTCAGTCTGTGTTCTTCATATGTTAAAAATCAATCTTAAAAATGACACTGATGTCCATAAATATTTTGAACTCATGAATTCTTAAATGAACATATTTTGTCTTTGAAAAGCATGCTTAGTTTTGCTGGTTACATTATGGAGCAAAGTTCTCTATTAACTTTCAACATATCATATTGTAGTTTCTATCGTTTCTCACTTTTGTGTAAAAATTGAATGCAACTTGAATTTCTGGTTTTTGGTATAGAAGCTTTTACTCTTGACTCTTCACCAATCATCTTGTCATTTTTCAGTCTTAAAGCTTTACAATAATAGATTAGGGTGTATTGAGTTTGAGGTTTCCTTATCTCAAGGCTCAAGGACTATATGCTAGGTGCTCACAGGTATCAGTTAGGGGGGCAGTGTAATGAACTTTCTTGTAGTAGATCCCCACAACCAGAAACACCCTTGCTTATTCAAATTGACACCATCATTCTTATTGCTACTGTGCAATCTCTTTCTTTCTCAATTGTATTACTGTATTCTCTGCATACCTAGATAATTCTTTTCACAGACTCCATCACAACCCCTCCCAGTGACCATCACCAGTATGGATCACCAGTGTCAAAGGAACACTTTGATGCTTTTAAAAATAACTTAGATAGTGTTTAATTATGAAAACAGTGAGTTTCTTTTTTCCTTTATAGCCATAATTGTTGACTTTTTTTTTTTTTTTAGTAAGGCAATTGGGGCTAAGTGACTTGCCCAGGGTCACACAGCTAGTAAGTGTTAAGTGTCTGAGGCCGGATTTGAACTCAGGTACTCCTGAATCCAGGGCCAGTGCTCTATCCACTGCGCCATCTAGTTGCCCCCAATTGTTGACTTTTAAAGTGGGGTATTATGTGCCTTAGTACAGGTGACTTTTGTCTATGTCTTCCCATAGGTCTTCCATGGGAGTTTTTATTGTCTACCTTTGTGAGGTCCTCCCAACTGGGGGATGACCCACCTTATATTCTGGGTGACTTCCTTTAGAGCTCTTGATATGACATCTATACTAGTGGAACATGCAGGTTATCCATTAGAATGAATTCAAGATCCTTCAGGGCAGGGGCTTTTTAAACTTGTTTTTTCTTTTATTTCTAGCACTTAGTATGGTGTCTAGAACCTAGTAAGTGAATTAATAAATACTTTTCAATTGATTGGTTTAAGCTTTGCCAGATTTGTAGATTAGTGGAAGTCAGAACTTCAATCAGTGCAAAGTCACTAGAGCTTTGCCTCAGGGTGCTGATATCTGAGGGACATACTTTTCCCTTGTGTGTTTGCATGGGGTCAAATGGATTACTGGAGGAGGAATTGTACTTTTCCAGAAGTCAATGCCCTGAAGGTAGGTAAGTAGAAGCTCACTGGTCCAGCCTAGGTCACTACCCACCAAAGATCCTATCACATTGACACCCTTTTCCTAGGGCCCAGCTTCTTCCATTGCTATGGGTTTTTTTTTTTTCAACATTCATGTTGAAACTGCCCATCTTGTGTGACTCTCTCCTCCTAGAAGTTCTCCCCAGGGGAAGAAGCTAATGTGCTTCAGGCCTTCTTTGCTTTCTCTTGACATCATGAGAGTACCAGTGGAACACTGGTACTGAATGTCCCCCTATCATCCCTTGCACTCATCTAACTAGTCCATCTTTTCTTCCCATCATAGGTTGCCTTAATGATATCTTATATTCCTATTCTTCTTTGAAGGATGAATATCTGGGACAGATTGTACAGATGGATGGTGAGTTGGGCCAAAAGTAAAATGGCAGATCCAGCTAAATGTACTGTAGAGAATTATAAGACTCCTATAACAAGCTCAAATCTCCCATAGAAACAAAGCCTCACCTTTTTAATATCGACATTTTAGTGGAGTCTTTAGATGACTTTGGCATATGACTAAAACAATCATTGCAGCTGGTAGCCTTAAATTATTGGATTTTGGGGAATGGTTAGTATGCCGCTCCTCTTGTTGTCCTTTATATTTGAATTAATGAACTTGTAAATGGCTCATGTAATTGTTTATTAGTTTGAATGAAAGGAGTTCCAGAAGGTTTCTAACTGGTATTAACTTCTTTAATCTATCAACAAAAACTAGAGGTCAATTTCAATTTATCAGCAGCTATAAATATTTTGCACTGATCCCTCTATAGAAAGAAGGCATTAGGATTTGAGGAAAATGAGCATGTCTTATTACTTCAGTCTCTAGGATTTTGCTACTATTAAAAACCCAAAACAAAATGCTGTGCTTGTTGACATAAGACTTCATGGCAACATAAATCTTGCAGTATAGTTCTCCTAAAGAAAGATAATATATGTAAGTGATTAATTTAGACATGTTGGTTTAGAGCCAAAGCAGTTAAAAAAAACTGTTTGTGGTTGAGGATGCAGCATTAAAGAAAGAGAAACTTTAGTGACCTATTTCTTTCCACTTTCTTTTTCTTTTATTTCTTTCTTTCTTTTTTTTGCAGGCAATGGGGGTTAAGTGACTTGCCCAGGGTCACACAGCTAGTAAGTGTCAAGTGTCTGAGGCCAGATTTGAACTCAGGTCCTCCTGAATCCAGAGCCGGTGCTTAACCACTGCACCATCTAGCTGCCCCTCTTTCCACTTTCAATGTTACATGCTTCTTTTTTTAATGTTACATGCTTCTTTAGTCCCATTATTCATCTCTGTAAATGATCCCATTTTTTAATTACTTTGGAAGAGCATTGATATTTATTTTTATGCCTCACTTATTTTTAAACTATTCTAGCATTGCTCAAATATACGTGTGTATCTGTGTGTGTTTTAAATGCATACATGGCAACTGGCATAAATTGTTTCTTCCTCAGTCCATTTAAGCTTATCACAACCTATGTCCTGGCCAGAGCTTCACACATTCTTCCCACTTTCAGAGTCTTATTTGCCAAGTACAACATAGTCTGGATGGTGGGAAAATTCATCAGGAGAATTCAAGTTCAGCTGAGATTTCTTTCTCCATGGATTTGTTGGGAGCCGAAAACAACACACTGATAAATCATGAGACCTGACAGCCCATTTCCCACTTTTAAAAACCACAAAAGCAGAAGCATAAGTTCCTGGCTCCTTGTCAATAAGGGTTTTGCATCACATCCATTTGGAGCCATCAGTTAGTAATGTGAACTAACATGTGTAGGCTGTTTGGTGTCTACGTAGAGAACTACTAATGCAGTCAAAACATGTGATGATGCCTGAATATTTGTAATCCTGGTACTTGTCATAAAAGACTGGTACTCTTTTATCTTCATCTTATCCAGCAATTAGACTCACCCTGTGCAGACAAGAAGCATAGGAAAAACATTTCTAAAAGTACAGAGGAAGAAGTAGGATTAAGGCAAACATTTATATAATCAGGAAAAATGACCCAGGAAAGACAGGAAATCTGGTGATGCTCTGTTTACCTAGTGCAATGTTAAAATAGTTCACGAGAGATACAAACCAGAGCCCTCTGAATAAATCACTGTGAAGGTAAGAAGAGACCAATAGCAATGCTATCTCACCAATATGGCACCATCATATTACATAGGACAGATAGCTTTGCTTTCAGGAGTAACTTAACAATGGTTTTTTCTCTAATAGCAAATGATATGACAGAACGGACTTATACTTTGAGGAATCCATAATTTCATTTATGAGGCCACTCTAACTATGTATATCACAACTATTTTATACCTACTTCTCCTGTATGATTTTTGTCCCCATCATCCAATGACCCTTCAAAGGAGATCCATTTCTAAGAGCTGAAAATTGATAGTAGACAAAAGTGGTATATATAAATATGAAGCACAGAAGTTGACTATTGGGAGGGACCTATCTCAGAGGTCATTTAATTCAACTTCTGTATGAAACACAATCCCTATATATGTGATGAGTTCTCAGCTGGCCTCCTCTTGAAAACCTCTTCATCTCTCTAGACAGTCTAGCTTCAGTTTTTAGGAAGTTTTTCTTACATCAATACTAAATTTACAACTTTGAAAAACTTCCACCTATTGCTCCTAGTTCTACCTCCTGGATTCAAACAGTATACCTCTAATTCCTTCTCTACCGCTTTCATAGAATATCTTTTCAAATACTTGAACCTCTCCTCCTCCTAATTCTTGTCTTCTCCTAGTTCTTCCAACCTATAGTCACATGACATTGACTTGAAGCTCTTCACAATCCTGGCAACCCTGCATGTTATCCAGTTTACTTGTTTTAAACTGTGATACCAAGAGCTGAACTCAATTCTCCAGATGTGTTCTGTCCAGGGCACAGAGGATAGGGGCTCTGGCAATGCCTCAATTCCAGCGACTAAGTGCAACGTAAGCCCAAGAAGGACTGCATGAACTTCTTTGGCTGTCACATCACACTGCTGACTCATATTGACTTTGCAGTCCACATAACACCCTAGATCTTTTTCCAGACTAACTGCTACCTAACCATACTTCCTCTATCTTATACTTGTTAAGTTGATTTTTTGAATGAAAATATAAATCCTTACATTCATCCTTACTGAGTTCCATCTTAGTAGCTTCAGTCCAGTGCTCTAAGCTGTCAGGATGTTTTTGAATTCACCTCTAAGTATGTTGTTACCTGAAAATTTGAAGAAAATGCCATTTGTGTCTTTATATAATAGTTAAAATACATAATGGACCTGGATTCCTTCCCTAGGGACCTCCTGCTACATTGAAGTGGTCACATGAACTCTCTAAGCTTGAACATTCAACCAGTTCTAAATCCATCTAACTGTATTATTGTTTAGGCCATATTTCTGCATTTTCTTCACAAGAGTAGCCAGATATACTTTATATAATATTTATCTAAAATCTAGATATATGTAATATTCTCAGCATTCCTTTCATCTACTAGGTTAGTAACCCTGACAAAGAGGAAATAAGGACAGTTTGGTATGATGTGATCTTCATTAGGCCATATTGGCTCTTTAGAATCTTTGCAATCATTGCTCCCCTTTTTAAATGTTCAAATTTTCCCTGGAATCTAAGTCAAGCACATTGGCCTTTAGATTGCAAACTTTATCATCTTCCCTGTAAAAAAATGCTACAACTTTTGTGGCATATCTTTGTGGTACCTTTCCTGTTTTCCCTGAACTTTTGAATACTACTCATAATTGCTCAGATGTTATATTGATCTCTAAGAGTGTAGTTCATCTTGTCCAGGTACTTTGAATGCCTCAGAGGAAGCTAGGTGTGTTCTTGCTATCTTCTTAGTTACTTATTTGGGGATCAATTCCATGTTGACTCTTTTTGTTCTATTCTTTCCTGTGCAAAGAACATTCTCTTTGGCAGAGAAAACAGAAACACATGTGAATTGAGCAGCTCTGCCTTCTCGTTATTGTCAAGTCTCATAAAGGTAGCTAGGTGGCACAGTGGATAGAGTGCTAGGCATGGAGTTAGGAAGTTCTGAGTTCAAATCCAGTCTCTGAACTTTATTAGCTGTATGACCCTGAGCAAGTCACTTAATCTTTGCCTCAGTTTCTCATCTGCAAAATGGAGATAATAATAGCCCCTACAACCCAGAGTTGTTGTGAGGGTCAAATGAAATAATAATTGTAAAGTGCTTAAGACATAATAAGCATTATAGAAATGTTAGCTATTGTCATTATCACCATCCTCATCCTCTTTATCTCATTTGTCCCAAGGAGAACTATTCTTCAATCTTCCTTATATTTTTTCCAGTATAGCTAACAAAACTCTAACATTTATCCCCCTTTTCTATTGTCCTGAGTTTTCCTGGCCAGCTTCTCTTCATTCTGAGATATAGTACTCCTGATATAATTTTTCAGGACCATGTCATATTCTTGTTTTTCATTTTCTGTTACCTGCCCTCTACTGTACATTAAAAAAAATCTGTAGATTGATGAACATTCAAATAGGTCTCCTTAGCTCTCATTTCACCTCCTCTCCATTGGAATTATTTCTCTTTGTTTCATAAAAATGTTATTCTTCAGTTTTTATCCTTCCTGGGCTAATTTCTCCTGGAGAATGTTAGTCCCATGAGATCTTACCTATCCATCCTCTGGGCTCTTGGAGACATGTTTTCCAAAAATCTAGGGTATGTGTTAGACTTTGTATTTTCTCTCCTCAATCACAGACTCTGGGATGAAGTAGTAATTCTTCCTTCTACCTCTTACTGCCATCTTACAGGGTTCCTCCCATTTTCATGTCAGTAGCTACTTCTTTCCTGTTAGTAAGAATGAGATTCAAAAGCTTAATAGCTTATTACTTATGGGGGTGGGATGGGAGAGGGAGAGAGAGAGACAGAGAGAGAGAGACAGATAGGCACACATATGCAGAAAGAATGAAAAAAAAGAGACAAAGTGACAGAGACAGAGACAGAGAGAGACATAGAAACAAGAGAAGATACAGAGAGACATAGAAAAACAGAGACTGAGACAGATAAAAAGAGAGACAGAGAGATAGAAACAGAGATAAAGACGCAGAAAGGATAGAGAGACAGAGAATTACATTATCTATATATTTAAAATCATCTGTTACTGTTATATCAGCCCTCTGTGTCAGGTTTATAATCTATTTTCCAGACTCATTTATTTTCCTTTTCTGTCCACATGGTCAATAATATATTACAGTGATAAAATAACTTTTGTTTCTCCATCCATTGACCTGCACTTAAGTTGTCTCTATCATGTTTCCTCCCCTAGTTTCTGGATTTCCTTACATTAGTGTACTCTCTTAATATACAATCCTACCATATGTCCCTCTTTTCCTATTCTGTTTCTTTTGAATAAGTCATTCCATAAAAAGCCATGTATTTATTCTAGTCATGAGTTTCATTACATCTAGTGTTAGTGAACTTTGCCATTGGCTTGTGTGTGTGTGTGTGTGTGTGTGTGTGTGTGTGTGTGTGTGTCTATTGTTCACTGTGAGTTTCTGGTGGTCTTAGCTGTCATCCTTCTTTCTTCATTGTAGCTACATTCTATGGTAGCTAGCTTGGTAGATATACATAGGCAGTGTTCTCCCTTCCTTTCCTTTTTAGTTTTAGAACTTTTTATATTTTTAAAACACCCAGAAAGTACATTCTAACCAGTCTTTATTAATATTATTCCATCTCTTGACATGAATCTGTCAACCCTTTATTTTAAGCTATGGTCCAAAATCAAAATCTCATTTTTAGACACCACCTTCTTAACCAGTTGTTCACTTACCAAATCAATTTTTCTCTTGTGGATGTTTCTCCTTCAAAGGATCACAGTGAGTAAAACACTACCTTTGTCCTATGTTCTTCAGATTTTTGCCTGAAACTGACAATCTTTACTTCTCAGGCTCCTTCTGGCATCGCCATTTGTGTCCATATTAACCAACAGATGTGGATTGGAGTCATCTGTTTTGATACTTCATGGGAGGTTCTTTGCAATGTCCTGAATAGATACTCCAGGAAGACAACAGATCTCTTAATAGTTGTTAGCAGGGTAGCCTATAACTGCCCCAGTCGCCTGAGCAAGTATCCACTAACCACCACTGTATTCTTTCCCTGATGCGTATTGGATGTTTTCTCAACCCATTGTTTCTCTGGCTCTAAAATATCATTTGTCTTCAGGAAGATCCTCAAATCTGTTTCTGAGTTTTAAGTTCAAAATATCTATTCTTTTTCTTCTCTTTCTCCTTTGTCATTATCCTACTCTCCAACATCCTGAAAAGACCCAAATCTCCTCTCTTCTATGGCAGAACCTTTTAATTTCTTTTTCTTTTGGAAACACTTTGTTATTCCCAACAAAGTGAAGAGTATGAAGAGGAATTCCTCAAATTCTTTTACTTTCTCATCTGAAAGGAAAAAGAGAGAGAGAGAGAGAGAGAGAGAGAGAGAGAGAGAGAGAGGAGAGAGAGAGAGAGAGAGAGAGAGAACATTTGAATGCTGATACTTGTTACTCCTTGGCAGAAATACAAACATTGTACACTGAGTATAACTCATGGGAACATTTTCCCTGTTCTCCATATTGACATTTTTTCTTTTTTTTTTTTTGTTATAAGCTACTTTTAAAAAGCTACTTTTGAGCCTATACATTAACCCTAAGAAATTGATTTTAAACTTTTCTTTCTTTCTTTTTTTTTTTTTGGTGGGGCAATGAGGGTTAAGTGACTTGTTCAGAGTCACACACAGCTAGTAAGTGTCAAGTGTCTGAGGCCAGATTTGAACTCAGGTCCTCCTGAATCCAGAGCCAGTGCTTTATCCACTGCACCACCCAGCTGCTCCCTGATTTAAACTTTTATAGCCACCCCCCCCTCCCCATTTGACAAGCCGAATCTATCTTTTTGGTTTCAATAACTCAACAGCTATCTTTCCCCCTTTATTTTCCAGCCTCTCATTTACTTCACCAGTTTGCTCTACCAACAGACTTACTCTTATGATTTACCTTAGTCTTCAACTGTTTCATTTATGTTTTCATATTTATCTTGCGTTGTCTTTCCAATTCTCTCCTTTACTTTCTTTAGTATTCCTCTTCTTCCTTAATCCTCCCCAGTGCTTCCACCTGGAGGCCTGTTTTCCTGATTGCTGAATCTTGTCATTAGTGAGAACACTATTTTCAAGAGGGGCCCCCAGGCATGCTCACTTCAATCTTGGTTCCATACTGTGTCTAGACTATTCTAACTGCTTCTTCAAAAGCCTTTTCACTCCCCCCCCCCCAACCCCGCCCAGATGCCTCTGCCCTGAGGCACACTCTTTTGATGAGTAAGTCCCTAACTATACCACTATCCTTAGGCATGCTCATTTCACTTCTGGTTCCATGCAGTCTCCAAACTTCTTTACCATTTTACCAGCAAATTTACTGTTCCCTCCATGTTGTCTTACTCTATTAGAATGTAAGGTCCTTGAGGGTAGGAATTTTTTTGTTTGCTTATATTTGCCCAGCACTTAGCACAATGACTGGTTAAGTGATAAATGCTCTATGTATTCTCATTCTCTCCTCTCTCTCCTCTCTCTCTCTCTCTCTCTCTCTCTCTCTCTCTCTCTCTCTCTCTCTCTCTCTCTCTCTCTCTCTCTCCTGGCAGGAAGTGATATACCCTCCCCAACCTCATCCTCACTTCTGAAGAGGAGTAGGGGGAGATATGTTCTCATGTTTCTTTCCTTCTTTCTTTCCTCCTTTCTTTCTTCCTTCTTCTTTCCTTTCTTCTTTGCAGGGCAATGAGGGTTAACTGACTTCCCCAGGGTCATACAGCTAGTAAGTGTCAAGTGTCTGAGGCCAAATTTGAACTCAGGTCCTTCTGAATCCAGGGCTGGTGCTTTATCCACTGTGCCACCTAGCTGCCCCTCATGTTTCTTTATATGGAGCCAAACTTCCTGTTCATTATTTTGTAGTGTTAATTTTAGATCATTTTGTGGTTGTTGTTCTTTCCATTTGTATTGTTATGTGTTTTCACTGCGTATTTTGTTTTCTTGACTCTGCTTACTTCATTGTCAGTTTATGTAAACCTTTCCATGCTTCTCTTTATTCATCATCTCCATAGTTTCTTATGGCACTGTATTCCATTACATTCAGGGACCATGATTTGTTTAGTCATCCCCCAGTTACCAGACGTCTACTTTGTTTCTAGTTCTTGCTCCTATAGACATGTTGCTATGAATATTTGTTGTATATGGAGTCTTTAAAAAAAAACCCAAATCATCCTACAAGATCATTTCAGTCCTGGAGCTCACACTTCCATGAGTACCCCCTGACCCTGGAGTGCCTCCCTTTGCTTGGAGAGGGTAGAGTTGGAAAGTTCCTCCCAGAGCCTCCTTCTCTTCATTTCACACTGGGCTGCTCTCCTTTATACTTATCCTTCTTGCCCTTCACTAATTATTTCTTCTGCCTCTTTTCATCTTTCTTTCTTGTGAGGTTTTTCCCCATTAGATTGTAAACTCTTTGAGGGCATGGACTCTTTTTCTTTTTCTCTTTGTATTCCCAGCACTTAGCACAGACTCTGAGACTTTTGAGGTACTTAATAAATGTTTATTGACTGACTGATCAATTACCTTCTTAGAAACAAAAGAGTATTCAAAATAAACACCATAATTTCTGTGGTGGTGGTTCGTTGGCAAGGGAACTATGCCTAGCACTAGAAACTTTGGGCCAAAGGGTATGGACATTTTAGCCACTTTATTTGCATAATTCCAAATGTCTTCTTTTTCTTTTTCTTTCTTTCTTTCTTTTTTTTTTTTTTTTGGTGAGGCAATTGGGGTTAAGTGACTTGCCCACGGTCACACAGCTAGTAAGTGTTAAGTGTCTGAGGCCGGATTTGAACTCAGGTCCTCCTGAAGCCAGGGCTTGTGTTTAATCCACTGTACCACCTAGCTGCCCCGCATATCAGCTTTGAAACCTAGCTTTCGGGGGAATCTAGGTGGTGCAGTAGATAAAGCACTGGCCCTGCATTCAGGAGGATCTAAGTTCAAATGCGGCCTCATACACTTGATACTTACTTAGTAGCTGGGTAACCCTGGGCAAGTCATTTAATCCTCATTGCCTCACAAAAAATCCTCCCAAAACCAAAACAACAACAACAACAACAACAAAAAATGAAATCTATCTTTCTCCTGGATTCTGCCTCTGATCCAATAAGTATAGTATCTGGCTTATAGTCTTCTTCCCCATCCCAAACTCTGTTTGATGATAATAATCACTAACATTTATATCATGCTATGTGTCAGGCACTAAGCTCTTTGCAGTTAATCGACTCATTTAATCCTCATAACAACTCTGGGAAGTAGGTCCTTTCATGATCTCTATGTTACAGATGGGGAAACTGAAGCAAACAGAGGTCACACAGCTAGTAAATATCTGAAGTTGAATTTGGACTCAGACCCTGGACAAGTTACTTAATTCTGTTTGCCTCAGTTTTCTCATCTATAAAATAAGCTGGAGAAGGAAATGCAAATCATTCCTGTATCTTTGCCAAGAAAACCCCAAAAAGGGTCACAAAGAGTAGGGCATGACTGGAAAATGACTAATACAACAGTACTAACAAATTCTTGACTTAGCCTGGTAATTCTATCCATGCGCAAGCAAGAATTTATTAAGCATATATTACATGGGAAGCACCATGCTAAGCACTGGGGCAACATAGACAAGACCACCACAGTGCTTGATTTCAAAGAGCTTAAATTCTTTTTTTGGGGCAGGGCAATGAGGATTAAGTGACTTGCCCAGGGTCGCACAGCTAGTAAGTGTCAAGTGTCTTTGGCTGGATTTGAACTCAGGTCCTCCTGTATCGAGGACCCTGCATTATCCACTGTGCCACCTAGCTAACCCAAGAGCTTAAATTCTATTGGAGGAAACCATGTATATACATAAAAATATATATACAAAACATATACAAAATAACATGGTAGATTTTTTTGGTGATGGGCAGTTGGGGAGGGGTTTGTACGAGAAGTTCTTGTGTAGGAGTTAGCACTTGAGCTGAGTTTTGAAGAGAGATATAAATTGTACCAAGCAATGATGAGGGAGGATTGCATTCCGGTCATAAGGGAAAGCCTGTGCAAAGGCATGGAGATGAGAGAAGGAATGCTGGGTATGTGGACAGCCTGACTTCCCTTTTCCTCAGCTTCCTCAGTTCCCATAATCTTTGTTTCCAGTCTAACCAGGCTTGCATAGAAGGGATCATACCTTGGATACCTCCCTCACCAAATAAATTTGCCCTCGTTTCCAAAATTCCCATAATGTCTCTGAGTAAAATACTTACAACAATGTGAATTTTAAAAATTCCCAATAATGGTAAGAATTATATGAAAGCCCACATTTCCCAGAGTGAGTTTCACATAGCTGTACCACAACTTGAAAGCAACAACTGCTTAGGGGAAATCATAACACAAAACACCCTCCACACATTTGAATGTTGCGTGACTGTCTACATTTCACCATTTATGAGTTCATGACAGTTTCAAATTGTATTTTTTTTGTGAAGACATATTTGATCTACTGCAGGTCGTCCGATTGCTAAACTCAGGAAATAGAACCCGACAGCTCAGACCTATTTTTTCCAGCAAAAGTGCTTGCTGTCCCTGCTTTCTTTCTGGGTAAAAGGACACCTGCCAGAAGGGAGCAAGGCCTAAGAAACTAATGTTTGATTCAGGCCAGCAATATGTCTCTCTGGCATGTCTTCCCATGGCATGGAAAAAGGGGAAACAGGTTTGATCTGTATTTCTACATGATAAATATTAATTATAGACATGAAAAATAACAGGAACCACGTTTTAAAACTTTAAGGTTATATTATATCACAGTATTATTTATAGTTTGAAAAGAATGAACCCTGGAACTAAACTTTTTTTTTCTATGTTAAGTTTGTTATTGAAGAAACATGCATTTTTCCCCCCATCTAATCCTCAGCCTTATTATAGTTGGTTGTTGTAGCTGGTACAAGGAGCAGAAATCCTGAATCACTAAGCAACAAGGATTGTCCTTGTCATCTCTCTATGTTAATATCAAATAGAAGTAGCTTTTCCTCCCTCATTGTGGGTTTGGCTTCTACCTTTTCAAGATGAGATGTTTCTTCTTGTCAACTACAGTACTGGAAATTAATGTTTTTCTAATATTTGATTTAATGAGATGAAAAAGGTATTCTTCACTTTGCCAAATCCCAGAAAAATTATTAGGTATTCTCCCTTCTCCCACAATTATAATAATTTTCTTTAAATGGCACTGAACTGCAAACCTAAATACCCAGTAAATTCAGCCACTTAAACATTTACCAAAGCAGTCTTTAAATGAGGCACTTGTACTTAAAAGAAGGCAGAATATTTCTATGTCCCAAGTATACCTCAATTTTCTTTCTTATCTTTCTTAAACTGCTAAATAGTTTAATTCAGATAACAAGAGTGCCAACTTTCCTTCTGTACATTCAGTGTACTGAAGTGGGCATGCAATAGTATTTGTGCAGAAATGTATCCATCACGGGGCAAATACACCTCTTTTAGGAAGTGTGCTGTTGTCTCAGCTAAACTGAATAAAGTTGATCTACCCTAATTTGTTAAAACAACTTTGAGATTCTCTTTAGACCATTTTTGGATATGGAATTAGAAATCGGACTTTCCCCTCCCTCCCTTTCCAGTTCTGATTTTGTAATTAGCTTTCTTTATTAAGTTAACCTAGAGGAAATTAGGTCTTGTTGGTATGTTTTGTGGTCTAAAAAATATGCCCACAGTAGCTTAATTATATCTTACTTTTTTTTCCATTTGTGAAGGAAAGAAACAACAGCAATAAAAAATAACAATTATTTTTCCAAAGAATAAGTCCTAGGAAGATACAAATGAAATAGACGTCATGGACTCATTAGGGAAACACAAATATAAACAGATGAAAGAAATTAAGAACATCTTTTAAAAAAAAGAGCTTAAAAGGGCTTGAATATTTCAAAAGACCCGAGATTTCAACACTGTGGCTAATATTTCTCTTTGTTCTGACAAGAGGTCTTCTTGAATTGTTTTGTCAAAAATATGCTATCACCTAGTGGCCAGTCTTCTGGCCATGAGGCTCTTAGGAATTTAGCTGGATTGGTCTTCAGAACATGGGAAACTTTGCTTCTCACTGCTTTTTTTTCCCTTTAATTATTTTTAGCTTATGCTACTCATAATTTTGCATTATCTTTCTCCATAAAGTTTTACAAATAACTTATATCTTTTGCTTTTGATTTACATAGTTTTCGGTTTGGCAAATGGTCTGAGTGTTTGCTGACTAGTGTGGTTTTTAAGGATATTTTGGCTTCCTAATTATGGCAATTAATTTGTATCAGTTAAATGTCAGCATGTATTTGTTACAATCAGTGTCTGTATCCTTTCCTTCACCCATTTTAGCTGCAATAATTTGGTTAAATAGGTCAGGTTTGAGTTTTAATTGCAGACATATCTTTTTCTCATATTCTTTCTTTTTGCTTTTTATAAATACTGATTTTTTGCTCTGTCAATGATCTGACTATATAAGGTGTTTCAAAGATGACGCATAAATCAGTAATGAGTCATAATGTCATTTATTATCTATTAAGGAAAAATTGATTTCATCTATCTAATGCCAGAACTTGTCCTTAAAAACCATCTAGCCAACTCCTCCAATTTTTAGAGAGGAGGAAACGGCGACCCAGAAAGAGTGACATCCAAAGTCATATGGGTGGTAACAGAAGCAGAGTTGAATTCAGGTCTTTTGACTCCAAAGCCAGTGCACAGGCCACTGCCTCTTTCATTTTTTGGTGGGTGATGTTATTTCATAATCGACAACTCCAACAGCTTCTGATTCCTTTTTTGAAAAAATATCCATGATTTATGGCATGATGTTTTTACGTAGATGGGGCAGCTAGGTGGTACTGCACCTGGAGTAAGGAATTCATCTCCCTGAATTAAATCTGACCTCAGATATGAACATGTGACCCCTGGACAAGTCACTTAACCCTGTTTGCCTCAGTTTCCCCATCTGTAAAATGAACGTGAGAAGCTAATGGTAAACCACTCTAGTATCTCTGCCAAAGAAAAACCCCAAATGGGGTCACGAAGTCAGACATGACTAAAATGACTGAACAACAACAAAGTATGTCTTTGATGTCTCTCATTCCTTACTCTTGAACTATATTATCCAACATATTTTTCAGTGTCCTTTTCCAACAATTCATCAATCAACAAACATTATTAAGTGTTTATTGTATACCAAGAACTGTGCTAAGTACTGTCCACCAATGTTGGAATTCCCTCCTATCAAAGTATATATTGATTTTATTTAGAAGATCTAATTGAATTCTTTATAAAATTTCTCTCTAATCTTCTGCTACAAAGACATGTAGTCAGATAAGCTGCAATTATTTTCATTGTTGCTCTTTTTCAGATACTCATTATTTACCCTGAAATATAAAATAATTAAAGTCCAATGAAATTGTTTCTTTTTTGTCTTTGGATATGTGATAAAACCATGACCATACCTTTACTCTTCAGGAAGATTTTCTTTCATTAAGCTACACCTCTCCTTTCTGCTTTCTTTTATAGTTTAATATATCAAGATTAATACAAGTAGTTTTCTTATTTTCTTTTTCAGGGCAATGGGGGTTAAGTGACTTGCCCAGGGTCACACAGCTATTAAGTGTCAAGTGTCTGAGGCCAGATTTGAACTCAGGTACTCCTGACTCCAGGGTTGGTGCTTTATCCACTGTGCCACCTAGCTGCCCCACAAGTCTTTCTTAAGAAGTATGTTTTCTCCTAGATCATTGGTCAAGGTTCTTCCATTTGGGATACCAACAAGTTAATGTTTATAGATGGCCTAAAAACTGTGTGATTCTTAGAATCTTCTCTCCCTTTCCCTATCATTCTGCCACCATCTTTGTATAAGTATAAATGGGCATTTTAATTCATTTATTAGGTTGACATGACCAAAGCATTTATCACTTAGTAGTTAGCATATTTATGACTAAGAGCCTCTTGTTACTCAATTAGATTGATTCTCAGAGAGCAGATGCAGTTCATTGTCATGTTCAGAGTGGTAGAACTTCCAGAGCTGTGTGTCCCTGGTATAGCTTTCAAGAATCCATAGTTGTGTTCCCCTGGAATAGATTTCAAGAATCCACAATTATCCCCATTTCCATGTTAAAGAATCAAAGGGAGACTTTGTAAAAATTCTTTGGTCTTTCCAATTTGACAATATTTTAACCCATTGTAATATAACGTTTCAGCTGTCCTAGCTTCTTGTCTTGGCTCCCTTAAATAATGAGTTTCTCCCCCAATTTGTTGTAATAAAGAATAAATTTATAGTTCAAGAGACAACTAGGGACTGGACCCTTTGATTATTGGTACAATGAGGTCCCTAGATGAAAAAATACCCTTAACCAATACAGATTAATCTATTCTTGGCAATTTATAATTCTTTGAAAATTACCTAAAGCTTTGAACAATTAATCCAGTGACTGTGCCCAGGGCCACACAGACAACATAAATCAGCGAAGGAGTTGTTACTCATTTTTTTTTTCTGACTTTGATGTAGATTATCACTACACCAGTGGTGTCAAACTCGGATGAATCTCTAGGATGCATATTGACTTAGAAAACCACAAAATAACATTATTTAATGTTGTTAGAGTATTTTTGTTAGTAAAATGTTCCCAATTACATTTTTTTTTAAAATGTAAACCAACCCATTTTATTTTCCTCTGATTAGTTCAGGAATTGTGAAAGGCTGATAGATCTTTACATTGGCTTTGGAGGGGGTCCTGGGGGCAGCACCAGCAGGTCTGAAGCGGCGTGCGTGGGGGGTGTCCGATCCTTTCGCGCCTCACGAGACCAATTCCTCACTACCTTGTTGTGGATCGCGCAGCTCACACAGTAATGCAGTTTCACATACAGTTTGGGGAGCACATAAGAGTTGAAAACACTGGGCCTCGGAGATGTCCCTGACGGCCGTGGCTTCCACGATGTTGGGGATGACGAACTTCTTGATGGCCTGTGTCCTTAGGGAACACGCAGCGGGTGCAGTTGTTGCAGCGGGCGGGCTGCACGTGCTGCGGCCCTTCTTGACGCGCCCCTTGTCATCGTCTTCTTGGTCATCTTGTAAGTCAGAAGCTGAAAAAGCTCCCAATTACATTTTAATCTTCTGTATTGCTTGTTTCCATATACTACAAGTTTCTATACAACACAATACCTGCATCTTTATAGATCAGAAAAAAATTCATTAAATCAAAGACTTTTTTATATTCAGGAAGCTACCTGAACTCAGCTTTTTTTTTTTTTTTTTAGTGAGGCAATTGGGGTTAAGTGGACTTGCCCAGGGTCACAAGATAGTAAGTGTTAAGTGTCTGAGGCCGCATTTGAACTCAGGTCCTTCCTGAATCCCGGGCCGGTGCTCTATCCATTGCGCACCTAGCTGCCCATGAACTCAGCTTTTTAAACCTTTTTTCATTTGTTTCTGTTTTTCTTCTATTAATTTATATTTTTTTACGATCTTGACTTTATTTGGTACATGAAAATTACAATGGCTTGGAAATTAGATAGTTTACTTGTTTCCCTTTGGGTTCAATATTCGAAAGCCTTGATTGGGTCTAAAACCTGTGTGATACAGTACCACTTTTATTTTTTTCTGTTTCAATGATAATCTCTAAGCTTGTTTTTCCTTTGTGCATTCTCTTGGGTGGTTAGGTCTTCCAGATATTTCTGTTTGTCAATGAAACCATGCTGATTGCATCAAGCCTAGAACCTTTCGGAGGTTTCTAAATGAGATCTATAATCACTCAAAAGAGTTTGACCCAACTGTCCATACAGGAAAAACAAAGTGGATGAAGACTGTGTGTTATCTACATACATAAAATCAGGATTCTAAATCCTATCTTACTTTGTTGGGCTTCTAGAAAGCTTGATATGACTGCAAAGTCATTACTTCCCTGAAGGACTATGAGAAATTTTATTTCCCATGGGAAACTTTACTACTACTCAGTTTGTTGCAGCTATATTCTGTTAATGTGTTACTTGTTCCTGAAATGTTCCAACCACACCTAACTGTACTATCCTTATTCATCACTTAACTTAATACTCACCTGGTTTGTCTTCTAAGTCTATTACTTCTACTTCAACTCTATTCTATCCATTTCTGTACTATTAGGGCAGCTTGGTGGTAAAGTAGATAGACTACTTATTTTGGAGTCAGGAGTCAGGAAGATCTGAGTTCAAATGTGATCTCAGATACTTACTTTCTGTATGATCCTGGGTAACTAACTCACTTAACCTTTGTTCACTTCAGTTTCCTCATCTGTAAAATGGAGATGATAATAGCACTACCTCCCAGGGTGTTGTAAGGACCAAATGACATAATAATTATAAAGCACTTAACATACTGCCTGGCACATAGTAAGTACTACATAAATGTTAGTTTTTATTATTATTGTTTACTTCATTTATGTATTCGTCTTATTAATTCAGCATTAAAGAGCATACATAAATTATTATTTGTCAGTCTGGTGAAGGGCATAACTATGGAACTTTGTCCCTTGTAGCTATAAGAATAAAGAACTTTAAAAAAAATATAAATAAGAACTCACAAAATACTAATGACATTTTTTTCAACATTTCTGGTGTCAATCACTAAGTTGTTGCTCTCTCTGACTCTAGTGAGCCCAACTTGGTGGTCTGTCTCTCACCAGCAGATGCTAGGTAAGATATCTTTTTTTTAAAAAAAATTTTTTTTTTTTTTAGTGAGGCAATTGGAGTTAAGTGACTTGCCCAGCGTCACACAGCTAGTAAGTGTTAAGTGTCTGAGGCGGGATTTAAACTCAGGTACTCCTGATTCCAGGGCCGGTGCTCTATCCACTGCGCCACCTAGCTGCCCCTAGGTAAGATATCTTACGAATTTTTAAATACTCAGTGAGGTTGGACTCCTGCCTGAAATGCCCATGTTGGACGACACATGACTGATCAAAAGTGAAAGCAAGGCTTTATCAATGAATTCTTCTGGCAAGGATGCTGACAGGTTAATGTTCCCTGCCTTGCTTAAGTTGCTTGATAAGAATTGGTTCAGAGTCTGACAATTCTGCAGCTCCTTCCTGCTTTTTGGTTCAGGCGTATGCTGGCTTCTGATGTCCATACCTTGCACATACGTGTCTTTTTATCTCGTGTATGGTGTGAAATTTTCACAGCTCCCATGCTTGAAGTGGTTTTGGACCTTTCTGTTTAGTTTCTGGGTGTGAGCAGGTTCTATTTGCTACTAAATGAAGGTCTTAAGCCTTTTGAGATAAACCACTGCTCTGGAATCTGTTGATGTTATCTCAAAGTCTTTAACTTTGCTGTTTTGTCTGAGGATTTTGGAACTTCTTGGTCTTGCTTGCTGGCTATGTCTATCTGCTATGCCTGCTGCTGATTTGTGGGGTCCTAAGAATTGTTTTTCTCAGATCAATAATTCCAAAACTTTATGAACTCTGGAGAATTCCTGAGAGTATACTTGACCATCTGAATTAGAAGTGTAGGTGAGCTTCTTCTCTCTTGTGGTCTTCTCTCTCGGTGGTGCAGTGGAATAGCACATTGGCCCTGAAGTTGAGAGGACCTGAGTTCAAATCTCACCTGAGACACTTTACTTGCTGTGTGACCCTGGACAAGTCACTTAACCCCAAATACCTTAAAAACAACCAGGGCCATCTCTAGTTGTCCTGATGTATATCTTGCCCCAGATGGCTCTGGAGGAGAGAGTGAGGTTGGTGGATGTTGCACAGCCCTACCTCACTTAATTCCATTTTGCTGCAAATTATGACATCACCTTCCAATGTCATGGTCCTCTTTGAGAAGGAAGGACCACAAACAAAGAACAATATAGTGCTTCTGTCTCTGTGTCCCTTAACTCTAGATGAATATGGTATAGGGAACCTGTCTCTGAGTAGCAGATTTTCTACTGGCCACCCTTAAAACCTTGGCTATATCTATTTTGTGTTATGTGTGCTTTCTGGTACTATGGGAAGAGTAAACTCCAAGGTAACCTTGACTTCCCTGAAAAAGATGATATTCTCTTATTTCATGAACATTCACTGTAGTTCTAGAAACTGTCAGTTTTAGGAAAAGATTTTTTTATATCTCGGAGACCCTTTTTGATCTAGATAAAAAAGTGAACTGTAAAAAAAGAAAAAAATGCCATTTTTAAGCAGGAAGCTTTAGCTGTTTATGGAGAAGAGAAAAAACATTGAAATGGAATTATCTCTGTGGCAAGAAAAACAGTTAACACCTTGAATAGTTAATTTAGTGTTAAGAGTTTGCAAGAACCAAAACTGGAATGGATTTATGAAAAATTGCTATTTTATTGTTTTTGTGGTTGTGTGGTTGAAGGATTGCTGGAGAGTGATCCCTTCCCCCTTTGCCCGCCCCCCCCATTAACTTTTCAATGAGAAGGGAATACTCTCTAATGGAAATTGGAGTCCATTTAAAACTTAATTTGAACAAAGATCTTATTTTCCCCATATCTATCCAATCAGAAAACAGGAAGAAAGATGATGGAAAAGACTAAATATATGAGTTCATAGGAGAACATATGAATGAAATGAATCAAATCAAGCATGCTCTTTTGAATATGAACTTGCATATTATAATGGGAATGAAATTGAATTTATATTGAATTTCATCATAATGTTTCTCTGGATTACTATAGATTGCTCATTTGGAAATTTAGCAATTCAAACCGTTTGCGACTAGCCACTTTTTCATACTTAATTTTTTTTTCCCTGACTGTATCTCCCATGGAAATTTCAAGGATATAGGATTTATTCAAACCCTGTGCTCATTTCCTATATGACAGAAATACCTTTTTGGACACTAACCCCTAGAAAAGAAAGGTGTTTTTTTTTAAACTGCTTTGTTGTCTTTTGAGACAAATGGTTCAAAGTAATTGATCACTAATAGTTGTTTGAGTTAATTGTTCTCTCCTAGTAATCATTACACTTTATTTTTCTTCCCTACCAACCTCAAGGGGTAGTTTCTTTAATCCTTAGAAAATGGCTACAGGGGAAAAGGAGATGTCATGAAGAGGAAGTTTTCTTCCATTGAGGAGTGAGTGTGTGTGTTGTGTGTGTGTGTGTGTGTGTTTGTGTGTGTGAGTGGAGAGAGAGAGAGATGAGAGAAGAGAGAGAGAGAGAGAGAGAGAGAGAGAGAGAGAGAGAGAATGCTTTATATTTAGCAGGAAAAGTTTAATTTGTTCCTTTGCGTCTGAATAAGTGATTTTCTTGAATTGATGATGATGATGAAGAAGAGCTAGCATTTTTATAGTATCTGCTATGAGCCAGGTACTTGCTAAGCGCTTTACAAACATTTTCATTTGATCCTTGCAGTAACTCTGGGAGGCAGGTGCAATTATTATCATATGTATTTTACAGCTGAAAAACTAAAGCACATAAACAGAGGTTAAATGCCTTCTGTGGTTGAATTTGAACTCATTCTGCCTCTAGATGCAGTGCTCTATCTCTGTGCCATCTAGCTACCCTAGCTCCTAGTTAATTAAGCAAAGCATAAAGGGAATTTAGGTACAAAATGATAAAGTGTGTTTGGGAGTCTGGAACTTTCACCATTTGACCCAGTAATAAAGGAACGTGCTTGAATCAAGAAATTTTCTAGGGAGTTAAGAAACGTAGAGCAAAAAGGAGCTTATTGCCATCTGAGTACTAGAAAACAATATTTAAGCATAAGAAAAACTGTATCATAGAGAATTAATTGTCCAATACAAAAATGTATTAATTTGCAAGAGGGATAGAGATAGTGGGTGAAAACGAAAACTATAATGAATGGTTTAATGGGAACATGTGCAATATGATTTGCCAGCAGGGAAGTATGAGGTTAGGAAATTAACTGAAGCACCTCCCCCCCCCCCTGCCCCGGGCAATGAGGTTTAAGTGACTTGCCAAGGGGCACATGCTAGTGTCAATTGTCTAAGGCTGGATTTGAACTCAGGTTTCTCCTGAATCCAGGGCTGGTGCTTTATCCACTGTGCCACCTAGCTGCCCCTATAACCCCTCTTAATTCTAGTGCTATCCTTCTTTTAATTATTTCCTATTTATCTTGTATTTAGCTTGCTTTGTATATATTTATTTGCTTGTTGTCTCCCTGAGAGCAGGGACTATCTTTTCCCCTCCATTTGTATTTCCAGTGCTTAGTACAGTGCCTGGCACATAGTGGACACTTAAGAAATCTTTATTGAGGGGCAGCTATGTGGTTGCAGTGGTTAGAGCACCGGCCTTGGATTCAGGAGGACCTGAGTTCAAATCCGGCCTCAGAACTTGACACTTACTAGCTGTAGACTCTGGGCAAGTCATTTAACCCCAATTGCCTCACCAAAAAAAAAAAAAAAAAAAGAAAAGAAAAAAGAAATCTTTATTGAATTGCACTGACTAGTCTGGTCTAGTTTTTCCTTAAAAAGTAGAGAAGCTGTTTTTGAAACAATTCATTGAGAGAGTTATTTCCTCTTGCCTGGGACATAAAAGCTCAGACCATAAAGAGAAAGTGCACTTTAGATTTGACAGATGTAGTAATTTCCAAGTGAGTCAACACACCTGTTTGATCAGGACATAGAGATGATAGGGAGAGTTTGAGTCAGGAAGATACCAGCAGTGCTTTGACCTTGCACTTGGAACTGGTTTAAATATTGGACCAGCACTGAATCCCCTGCTGAATATCTTTTTCATGTAAGTAAACTGTTAAGATAGTCTATGAGTTTCTAATTTCATTCCAATTCTAAACTATAGTAGTCTGAGTCATGCCTGACCTACAGTAGCCCCTATATATTGAATAGTGTTGTGAATATGGCAATTAGAAATTGATTTTTTGACTTTAAAAGTTCTTGATTAATTATAAAAAAGGCTATTTGGGATTGATAAATTTATATACAGGGATATAAACTACTTTTTTTTTTTGGGCAGGGCAATGAGGGTTAGTAACTTGTCTAAGGTCACACAGCTAGTAGGTGTCCAGTGTCTGAGGTCAGATTTGAACTCAGGTCCTCCTGAATCCCGGGCTGGTGCTTTATCCACTGTGCCACCTAGCTGCCCCCTGAACTTACTTTTACAAAATACTTAAATGTATCTGAATCTCATTATTCTTTTTTTTTTTTTTTGTGAGGCAATGGGGATTAAGTGACTTGCCCAGGGTCACACAGCTAGTAAGTGTTAAGTGTCTGAGGTCGGATTTGAACTCAAGTCCTCCTGAATCCAGGGCCGGTGCTCTATCCACTACACCACCTAGCTGCCCGCGAGTCCCATTAGTCTTATCTGACCATATAGTATGAGGATAGTTTCGTGTCAATAAACTTTTATTAGAGTTGATTTGATTCTAACATTAATCCAGATTTCCTAACAACCTATCCTTTTTATATGTTGGCACTGACATTTTTGAGAATTCAAAATGTATAGCTTAAAATAATGCAGTTCATAAGAGCTGGGAATGTTTGCATTATAGTCAACATGCAAAATAATTTGCTTACATTGTATTTAAATAGTGAATTTTGATATTTGTTCTTTGGAAACATAAATTCTAATATTTGTCATGTAACTATTGCTAAAGATATAAATGCCTTTTTGTATTTATTTTAACTAAAGATCATTGCACATTCTTTTAATTTCAAATATTGAAACTCACTGTGTTAGGAAGAATCTCTTCAGACTCCAAATCTTATTTATTTATTTATACGTGTGATCTCACTTTGATCCTGATAAAGTGTTATGTTGACAAATCAGCAATTGACAGCACAAGTGGAAAATGGTCATGACCATCAATACAGAATGAGGAATAATCATCAATATTAAAACTCATTCAGGTGGATGTTGGTTCTTGGGAAGGTCAGGCAATGAAGTATCTCTCTGAAGTATATCACATTTTCCCTATCATTCTGCTTCTTTTCTTTGAATGAAAAGCTTTCCCCTTTATAGACCACAAACTTGAATAATATAAGGATTTAAAAAAAACTGGCCTTCTGATTTCATCAATGTGGGAAAATCCCAGTGAGAAACTTTGTCAAAGAGGATTGGCACTCCTTTTTCTTTTTCTTTTTTTTTTTTTGCGGGGCAATGGGGGTTAAGTGACTTGCCCAGGGTCACACAGCTAGTAAGTGTCAAGTGTCTGAGGCCGGATTTGAACTCAGGTACTCCTGAATCCAGGGCCAGCGCTTTAACCACTGCGCCATCTAGCTGCCCCGGCACTCCTTTTTCAATTATGATCTTAGTTGCTTAGAGTCAGTAACAGGTTAAGTGAGTTACTGAGGGTCACACAACCAAGTAGTCATCAAACCCATTTCTTTTTCTGACTCCAAAGTCAGTTCTCTATCCACTTTACTATGCTGCCTCTTACTGAGAAGTTATGATGCACAAAACGTCTATTAAAGAAAGAACTACAACCTTTAGCCATGATCCAACAGAGTTGAAGGAGTCTTGTCCCAACTCAAACTATGAAAGGTCTGTTTATGATTTTTAGTAATGGAACAGTTTTAATGTTGTTACAACAATGTTCCCTTTTCCCCTTCTTACAATAAAATCTTTCTAACCATTCCAAGAGATACGCAGCTGCCTTTTTCAGTTTAATGCAAGTATATATTCTAAATCGGGTGATGGGGGATACAGAGGGATATAAATATCCTAG
This sequence comes from Dromiciops gliroides, assembly GCF_019393635.1. Classification (NCBI taxonomy): domain Eukaryota; kingdom Metazoa; phylum Chordata; class Mammalia; order Microbiotheria; family Microbiotheriidae; genus Dromiciops; species Dromiciops gliroides. The sequence goes on along the minus strand of NC_057865.1, from coordinate 182,415,513 downwards.
CAAATCCACTGTAACTTTCCTCATGAGATAAGCACATCATTTGAGTATGGAATATGCCCTCTTCTGTATATCAAATCATACCGTTGTCCATTCCCTCTACTCTTCTTCTTTTTTTTGGCAGGGCAATGAGGATTAAGTGACTTGCCAGGGTCACACAGCTAGTAAGTGTCAAGTGTCTGAGCTGGATTGAACTCAGATCTTCCTGAATTCAGGGCCGGTACTTTATCCACTGTGCCACCTAGCTGGCCCCCTTTTTTCTTTTCTTTTTTTCTAATCTACTCTTTTTTTTTTTTTTTTCAGGGCAGAGGGGTTAAGTGATTTGCCCAGGTTCGCACAGCCAGTAAGTGTCAAGTGTCTGAGACTGGATTTGAACTCAGGTCCTCCTGAATCCAAGGCTGGTGCTTTATCCCCTCTAATCTACTCTTACAGTTATTATTATCTATAAGGATCAATCACTGAGAAAAATACTTGTACACTGGGTATCTTTTATACCTTAGTCATTTCTGGTACATGGTCTGCATCCAGGACCTTATTCTTATATTTTTGAATATTTCAACTGACACTCGTAAGCAAAAGAGGGCTGATTTAAAATGGAAAATTTTGACTCCTCCAACCATTCTGAAAAGCAATTTAGAGATATATCCATTCTGCCACCCAATCACCACATACTCTTTTGTCCAGCAATGCCACTAGAAGGCCTAAACCACTAAAGAGAAATGTACCAAAATATTTATAAAAGTTCTTCTATGTTAGCAAAGGGGTACTCCATCATCGGGAATGGCTGAAAAATTATGGCATATGAATGTAATGGGATTTTATTCTGCTGTAAGAAATGATGAAATGAGATCATTTCACAGAAATCTGGGAAGATTTCTGGTGTAGAATAAAGTGAAGCAGAAACAAGAAGAATTTATACAATAACAACTTTAATCGAAAAGAAAAAATAACTATCAAAGACTGAAGAAGTATGATTGGTGCAATAACCAGCCATGAGTCCAGGGGACAAGTGATGAAGCATGTAACCTTCCCCTGATAGAATGGTAATGGATTCAAGATACAGAATGAGACCAACTCTTGAGCATAGTCAATATGTAGATTTGTTTTGTGGAAGAATTTTGCCTTTCCTTCCTTCCTTCCTTCCTTCCTTCCTTCCTTCCTTCCTTCCTTCCTGGCAATGAGGGTTAAGTGAGTTGCCCAGAGTCACACAGCTAGTAAGTGTCAAGTGTCTGATGCCATATTTGAACTCAGGTCCTCCTGAATCCAGGGCCGGTGCTTTTATCTACTGCGCCACCTAGCTGCCCCCTATTTATTTATTTTTTTTAATGGGAGAGTTTAGGGGAGGAGAAGAGAGCTAGTGATAATGTCATGAAAGAATAAATGAAAGAAAAGAGGATCTTTGAAACATTAAAAATGCACAGAAGAGAACAGAAGGATATCCAGAAGGAAATAGACAAGCAAGACAGCTTTGTAAATAACATGTTGAATTTATATATACGTAAACTGTACAACAACAGAGATTTGTTGCTTATGATCTGCCTTTTCTCTTCTACTTTGCATGTTAAAATGTTCCTTTTTTTTTAGTTAAGTTCAAATTAATTTTTTTTAAAGTAAAGATTGGCTTCCTCCATTTTTTTTTCCTTTGTGGCTCACCAGTATTGTGTGAGCTATAGGCTATAGGTAGTAGGCTGAAGCTTGTAAGAGCAAAGGCAGCTTACTCCCATCCCCATGGTAGAGACTTTTTGCAAATATACAGATTGATTTTATTCAATGCATAAATGGGGATTACTATAAATATGTATGTAAGTATTCAGGATGGGCAGAAGCCTGTCTCTATAAAGAACATAAGTTGCCGTGGTCAGTAAAAGACACTTTGAAGAATTTATTTCTAGGTATCTTATTGTCTGTCCACAGTGGCAATGACACTTACTCACTTACTTTATAGCACCAATTTGTCATAGTAATGACCACAGCTCACACTTTGATGTCAGGTTAGCAGATGCTTTTATTTAGGAGAAAAGAAACACAGATACACATAGTTTACAGAAGATCTTTTAAAGTCTTTTTTTTTTTTTAAAACAAACAAACAAAAACAAACCAGAATCTGAAGGAGACTTTATGTCCATTAAAGAAGCATCTTGTTTCTATCTGCAGTAGCCTTGAAATCAGGATTATCTGAATTTTAGTTTTCTGGGATTGACCAACTTTCTATGATAGAAAGAAGATGGAAGGAAAATTAGAGGAAAAAATTTAATTTGAAGGGTATTTTGTTAGCAATAGAATGGGAGTTCTGTGGGGCGCAATGTAAGGAGAGGTCAGAATAGGATAGGGAAACAGGATGCATGGGATTAATATGGTATGAAGGAGTAGGGAGGGATAAGAAAGAAAAGGAACTTTTGCCAAGGCAGCCTATATCTCTGAGTCAGATTCTGAGTGTGTAGGACAATAGATTGGCTCAGCTTGGAGTTGATTTTATTATAATTTCCTGAGTAGAGTAGAAGGGGTCTTGGGACAGGGAGGGGGGAAGATTCATAGGTGGTAGCAGAAAAGATGCCTAACAGGTCTGTCTAGGCTTTGCCCCAGTTCCTAGTCTGCTGGTCAGGGGGCTTGGTGGAAAGGAGTGGGAGCCATAAGCTAGGTGTGAAGAAGCCTGAGTCTTGGCCCTCACTGATTATAGAAGACTGAGGCATGACTAATTTATTCACGTTCTTTTCATGAGTAAGTTCCATCTCATGGTTCCAGCTCCAGTATTGTATAGTTCCTCCTGCTCTTCCCCTCCCACCTCCCTTGCTTCAAATGGTTGTGCAATGGACCATGTGAGAGGAGTCACTCCTTTTTCTGTTGATGAATAGGTTGGTTTATACTACTGTGATACAACTGTTATGAGAGGACATAGCCTTTATTTTTTTTTCTGGCTTATAAATGGGAGCCATATATGACCTTTTTTTAAAACCTTTTTCCTATCAACAGAAAGCTAGGAATCAGATAGGAATTGTGGGGATTCACCCTTCCTAGAGTTTTTTTTTTTTTTTGTGAGGCAAATTGGGCGTTAAATGACTTTTCCAGGGTCACACAGCTATTAAGTGTCAAGTGTCCGAGCTGGATTTTGAACTCCGGCCTCCTGACCTCCAGGGCCAGTGCCCTATCCACTGCGCCACCTAGCTGCCCCCTCTCCTAGAACTTTTAATGTTGCTTTGGGGTAAGGCACATGGGAGCCACATGCTGTCAACTATTTAGAAGTGCACAGAGGTAACCCACGTGGTTTGAGAGGTGATCGCTCTTGAATCCCAGCTTTCTTGAAGGAATGTTCTGAGTCTTTCTTAGGGGTTGCCTCTCTGACAACCTTATGTTTTAAAGTCACAGAGTTCAACTTTCTATCATAGAATAGGGGTGTTTTGGAAGCACCCTGATCCCAGAATCTAGCTTTCCAAAAGAGAAGGGATTGCTTTGATGCTGTGCTGCCTCAGGATTCCTTCTCTACTAATATCAAGTTTTGAGTTTCAAGACTAGAGCTGCCTATATAGAAAGAGATAGCTTCTTGGACAGAGAAAAAAAAATTATACATGTGGCTCCCCCCAAACAGGAAGAAGAGTAAGGAACTAAAATCAATGGTATGGGGATGTAGGAAACTTGAATTTTGGACTCTATTTACCAATGAGTTATTCAGCTGCTATGGGTTTGATAGGAATGGGAATTAAATGGTCCAGCATCCAACAATGTGTTTCCATTTGAAAAGTATTACCATTACCTTCCCTCAGAGTATCATCATATTTGTATGGGTCTCTGAGCAGTAAAATAAGAACTCACTTGAATGTTTTTCTAGCAAACCTTGTGTTTCATTTCCAGAGGGAGTCCAAACCACAAGTTGGTACTATGAATCTAGGAAAATTCATGTGTCACTATGGAAAGTGGGACTCCCTGAAGCGGGAGATCAATGTGTTTGTTTGTATCTGTACAATATGTGTGTGTTGTGTGTGTGTGTGTGTGCAGTCTCATGTGTATGTGTACTTTATGAATTTATTCTATTACTTTTTTTTTTGGTAGGGCAGTCGAGGGTTAAGTGACTTGCCCAAGGTCACACAGTAGTAAGTGTCAAGGTCTGATGCCATATTTGAACTCAGGTCCTCCTGAATCCAGGGCTGGTGCTTTATCTACTGTGCCACCTAGCTGCCCCCTAGTCTATTACTTTTTAATGTGTTTTTGCATTTTCTGTGCAGGTAATAAAAGCTGATCTGTACTGATATAGCTTCTATAGAATCTAGGGATCTCATTTACCCTTATGTATGAAGACTTTGGACATCTAAGCTAATAAATATATGTATATAAAATGAGATTTTCAGAGGGGAAAATTTAGTTTTGGATGAAACAATCTAAAGAGCATGTGATTTCTTGGGTTGCCTTATATATTCAGTCTAGTCCATGTAAGCCAGAACCTGGAATGATGGACCATGGAAATCATATATGTTACCTTTTAACTGTGGGTGCACCCCAATACTTCTCTTTCCCCCTTCCTCTCCCTTCCCCTCCCCTCCCTCTCCTCTATTGGCAAACATCAATGGTTTTCTACAGCCTCTAAAATAAAATAAAATTATAATTCTCATCATTTAAAACTCTTCACAATCTGGCTTCCACCTACCTTTCTAGAAGAGGGCTCTAGTAGTGGGACCCTAACAGAAATGGATTTTTATAAGGATTGAATTAATTGCCTATTTTCCAGGCATCATTATGTTGGATTCTATATAGCCATTCAGTTAGACATAGTCCTTGGCCTCTTTGGGCTTATAAATGCCCCTTGAACAAGCAAGAGAAATTCATTATGAAATAGATTATCTATTGTTCTTATTATCTTTTTTTTTTTTTTAGTGAGGCAATTGGGGTTAAGTGACTTGCCCAGGGTCACACAGCTAGTAAGTATTAAGTATCTGAAGCCGGATTTGAACTCAGGTACTCCTGACTCCAGGGCCGGTGCTCTATCCACTGTGCCACCTAGCTGGCCCTGTTCTTATTATCTTTTAAAAATTTTTTTTGTCTTATTATCTTGAGTACATTTCCTCACACATGTAGCCTGTAGACTGCCTATGCCCAGAAATTTGGAGTATGTACATTATTGTTATTTTGAAGTTCATGGAATCATAGGGTCACATGATCATCAAATAATCGGATTTAGAGGTAGATCACTTAGTCATTAGAAATTTATATATAACCAGGGGCGGGGGGGACCTAGTCAATGAGCACAGTACTTATGAGCAAAAGGACGATGCTGTGATTTCCTGGAGCATGTGCAGACATTCTGTTACTGGTTCTGGTCCACTAATCATATAGTAAAAAGGACCCTCTTTGATTTGCTACGGGGCCAGAATTGGAGTGAATTTAAAAAGTCTTAGTAAGCCTATCCCTTGTGGTCTGTTTCCTTCCTTCCTGACTGTGTTCCAGTGAGAGATGAGAGGCAACGATGTAAGGCAAGAGGCACTCTTCATCCAAAGCTGATACGCAACCCTTCAGTACGGGCCCTGGTTCTTGGCCTTGGCATGTGTTCTTTCTTGTTTTAGGGGATTGGATATGGCTTTGACCTTGTTTTTTCTTCTACATCATCTAGGACTTTTACATCATATTTATCTTTGTATTTACTCAGTGTATAATACTTTACATAGAGGACACTGAGTATATATTTGTTCAGTCCATGAATTTATTTCAGTTCCATGAATGAACAGATTGAGACTAGGCAATAGTGGTGGAAGTTATTAGGGGAGAAGGAAGATAGTCAAGGAACTGAGCTGTAGAGTAGGGAAAGGCTGAGTTTTTGAATAGAAAACAGAACCAAAATAACACAGGAATAGGAGTTAATGCCCTAGATATAGCTGCATGTTTGAGGTCTTATACACAAAATATGTTTATGGGAAAAGTTTGTTACTTTTGAGTACATTTATCAGTAAAGCAGAAATGTCCTGTGGGTTAAAGCATTTCCTTGCCCATCAGCAATTGAGGAAGGCTAAGTACATGTTTAAAAAGGAAATTAAGTTAAATAGCTTTTGGTATGTTTGAATAAGAACATACATCATTTTTGCAAAGCTCCACTGATTTTCTTCAACCTGACAGCAGTATCTGACCGCATTTCCTCCTCTTTCCCATAATGAATGAACTTATGAACTGCTTGGGCAGTGTCTGGGTTCCAGACATTTTAATAGTCTTGGCTCTAATCTAACCTTCAGCCTAGAGGAATTCCTGTTAATTTTGTTTATTTTCATTATTAAACTTTTCATTACTTTATGTCACTTATTTTTGGTAAAAGCAATGGGTAGGTTCCATTTAAAACATGGGCACTTTTGTATTGAGTATGGCCAATCTTGAATTTACCCAGTACCAAATGAGAACAAAAATGTGAATTATGTGACATGCAACAAAAGAACATCATAACTTGAAAGATTGTCTATCTTTAGGTTGTCACTAAAGCTTGGTTTGTAAAGAAATTAGATGAGTATTGCTTATGTTGAGATGTGATTTTTACCTCCAATGTTGCTCTACTCTACTCTACTATGCTTATTTTCTGGGAGCATGTACTTCAAATGTGTTGAGGAAAAGTTTATTTCTTTTAATGTGGAGCAAATTCTTGGTTACTCATATATGTGCATTGTGTGCATGGGTGTCTGTTAATCTCTGTGTGCATTTGTATGTGTGTCTGTGTGTGCACACGTGTGTGTCTCTGTACATTGCCCTGGTATATATGTCTATGTGGGTCTAAGATAGAGCTTGAAAGAAGGCATGAATGGATATCTATACCATTTCTTCTGCCCATCCTTCTCCAAGGAAGACTCTGATCCCTCTTAGAGAGGAAGAGACTGAGGCCTTGAGGTTGGCCACTCTGCTCTCCACTGAGAAGGAGTGCCAGGTTAAAATTATATCCCTCTGCTTCCTAAATATTGTTAGTCTAGGGAAAGGTTCAAGTTCCACTCCTGTTTGCTATCCCTTAATAGGGAAGGGGTGTTCAGAGCTATAGTTTCAAGACTTCTTTTTTCACCAACTGTCAGTTACACAATGATACAGACTACATAGCAAATAAACCAATCTATCCAGGATGATTGCAAGCACAAATCAGGAAAATTCTGTAGATTCAAATATACCAGAAAATACACAAAGTGAATGAACTCTCCCACTATTTGCAAGATACCTCAGTTCAACTATAAAAGACAGAGAGAGTTCCAGATCTCATGCAAAAGGAAATTCCTCAAAGTCTCTAGTGTAGTAAGCTGGGGTTAAGAAAATGATGGAGCCATTGCCTCTTCATGTTAGCTCCTTTCTTTCCTTTTAGGGGTCCCTCCCTGAAGAGAATTGGAATCAAGTGTTCTGTCTTGAAGTTGGAAGCCAGAAGAACCAGATCTCTCTTCTCCCAAGTTCTCAGTAACTGCTCCAGTTACTCAGACAAAAACCAGCAAGTGATCATTTTCCATTGGTTAGAAGAATCTAAAACAAATGGACTTGAGTCCTGGGATAAACATTACCGATCCACATGTCCCTGTTGATTTCAACTTATAGATGCTTAATTTAATATAAACAAATATAGTTACTCTATAGCATCAGAGCATTAACATTTTTAGATTAGAATTTTCAAAAAACCTTTGATTCTACATTGTACAAACTGAATCAGGATGCATTTAGAAAGGCTTGGGTCATTTTCACCCTTCATCTCCCTAGATCCAGGAAAGACACTGGCATGACTGACCCTGTTAATTTACCATAAGACTGTTTAAGGTTGTACAAAAGGTAGATGATCATACACCTTCTCTTCTTTAGCTCTCAGAGCTTCTTTCAGGAACCAGAACATGTATGAAGTAGCATTTGGAGATATGGGTCATCATTATGGACAATGGCAGGAGCATCAGTTAACAAAGAATCTGTTAATAGACTCTAAATAACATATCCTAGTGCCAATGGATTCCAGATATTTTATAATGAAATATCATACTAATTTTTCTAATCAGCTTCTTTGAAAATTACATTTTGACAATAGCTTAACTTTGCAATGTTCAAGTAACCTTTGCAAAATAATTTTATTATTATTAATAACTCTAGTGAGGTCTTAGGAAATAAGCTCAAGAACCATAATGTTTACAAGAAGTTAGTTTTGGTAATGAAAAACTTACATCTAGGTAGCTAGGTGGTGCAGTGTCTAGAGCATGGACCTGGAGTCAGGAAGACTTGAGTTCACATCTAGCCTAGGACACTTACTAGCTGTGTGACCCTGGGAAAGTCACTTAACTTCTGTTTGCCTCAGTTTCCCCTTCTGTTAAGATGGGGATAATAATTATTAGCACCTACTTCCTAGGGTTGTTGTGAGGATCAAATAAGATAATATTTGTAAAAGTGCTTAGCGCAGTGCCTGGCACATAGTAAGCATTTTATAAATGTTAGTCACTATTATTATTATTATTATTATTAGGCAATAAGGGTTAAGTGACTTGCCCAGGGTCACACAGCTAGTAAGTGTCAAGAGTCTGAGGCCATATTTGAACTCAGGTCCTCCTGAATCCAGGACCCGTGCTTTATTCACTGTGCCACCTAGCTGCCCCCTAGCAATTTGGTTTATAAAACACTTTATACATGTCATCTCATTTTATCTTGTGGGATAGGTACTATAGGCACTATTACCTATGTTTTATAGATGAGGAAACTAATAAGTGATTTGTGACATGGCCAAGAAGTGTGAGAGGCAGGATTTGTATTTAGGTCCTTTAACTACAAGTCTAGTACTCTTCCCACTATATATTTTTCATTTGTTCTAGCACTGACTTATCCACAGCTTAACCATGTGGCTTCATTGGTCAAATCACTTCATCCTTCCAGGTCCAAATCAGAAGGTAGTACCTTCCTCTTCACTCAAGGTCTTCAAGCACAGTCTGGATGTTCATTTGTCAGAAATATTGTAAAGGAAATTTCTGTTTAGGTATGGGTAGGACTAGTTGGCTTCTAGGAGAAATATGGTAAATGCAGGAAAATTGGGGGTGGAATTGCACAAAATTAAAAAAATCATACTTCAGGCTCTTATGGAACATCTTAGATGCTTTACAGCAGGGAATAACTGGAAACATCTCATTGTTTTTATTAGAGTAAGTTTACACATTAATTAAAGTTATAGTTAAAATTTTTTTGTTTTGTTTTTGGTTGGGCAATGAGGGTTAAGTGACTTGCCCAAGGTCACACAGCTAGTAAGTGTTAAGTGTCTGAGGCCGGATTTGAACTCAGGTCCTCCTTACTCCAGGGCCAGTGCTCTATCCACTGCGCCACCTAGCTGCCCCTATAGTTAAAATTTAATATCAGACACCACAGAGAGGGTTTTTGTTTGTTTTTCAGTAATTTTCTATATTTATCGGCATATGTATCTGGAAAGAGTAAGATATTTGGAAATAATTTTTTTTGTAAATTATTACCCATATCTTCATATATCAGGAAGGAATGATATATACATATATATACATATATGTATAATATTATATATATATATATATGTTATTCATGAGCACTAGCAAAAAGAAGTTAGATCAACCAGGATTAAAAAGAAAAATCTATTTGGATCCATATTATTTCTCTACTATGAATTCCCTATTAAACTAATTGTAAAAATTCTAGTCCATATCTTGTGGTATGAGTGGGAATGTGTATGTGTTGGCAGGGGGTGAGTAGGTAGTTAAATGGAATACAGTCTGGATTACGTAGGTCAGACTTTGCTTGAACATAATTTCTTATGTCAACAACTTAAAAAAACCCAATTAGACCCATTTAGCATTGGAATGGACTATCTCAAGAGGGAATGAGTACCTCATCACTATAGGCTACTGAACATTTCTCTGGAATTCTACAAAAGAAATTTTTTATAATATGGGAAGTTGTTCTATATGACCTTTGAGGTTCCTTCCGTATCTCTCTGTCTGTCTCTGTCTCTGTCTGTCTATCTCTCTCCCTCTCCCTCTCTCTCTCCATCTCTCCTGCCCACCCTCCATCCATCTCATTTTCTTTTTCAGATAAATGATTTGGAGGAAGCAATGTGAGGATAGATGGCAAGGACATGGTCAAAGTAAATGGCTGGTCAGTTATTCGTTCTCTTTCTACAAATCTACCTGATTGCTGATTCCTAGCCATTTTCCATCTGTTTTTTCCCATTGGCTGACAACTCAATCTTGTATGTAGTTCAATAATTTATATTTCAATATTTTAAAGATCCATTAATTCATCAGCAAGGACACTTCTTTCTCTGAGGCAAGTTGCGGCTGTTTTACGGCTTTGGTGGATGCTCATGGACAGTTGCTGTGGCCTGAAAAATTCATCCATAAGAAGAGCCTCTCCAAATTAGTTAGGCTAGTCTTCAGAGGACAGGCATATAGGCCATTATCAGATCCTTACTGCTTATGAAACCAAAGCAGAACATTTCAGATGATTTATTTTGAATAGATTTGACAAAGATTGAACAAATCTGTCTCAGCGAAGTTCACATATTTAGTTACAAAGACATCCTTTTCCTTCTTTTTGCCTATCTTTTCCCCCCCTCTACATGCTGAGAATATCTTATTCCCCCCCTCCCTCCAAAACTAACACATTGCATTGCTATTCTGGCTCTCTTTTCAGGGAAGTAAAGCAATCGGGTCAGGAACTGGTGACTGCATTTTTACTGGATGAAAACTTTAGGGTTGGCTTATAAAGCACAAATCTAAAATAATGTTTGACTTTACTAGGGCACTAAACTGCTTGCTCTAATTATCTGCCACATGGATTGGTCCTTTTGGGAAGACAGAACATGTCATTTAAATTTCACTTGGGAAAGATTTAACAAGAGAAAATTTCCACTTGGAGATTGTCTTGTGTTTTTCCCCCCTTGCCCTACCGCCTTTTTTGTGGTGTGGAATAGAGTATGATATAGTGAATGAGTCCCTAGAATTAGAAGCAGGAGACCTAAGGTATTGACTCTGTCATGTACTTCCTCTGTGACTTTTGGCAAATCACTTAATTTCTGTATGACTCAGTTTCCTTAATGATTAGCTTCTAAATAAGTATGGTAGTAACCTTATACTAGCCAACTCACTTTATCTTCCCCTTGAAAGTAGTGAGTAGTTACTAAACCAACTCTGTATATTTTAAACAAAAAATCTTTTGGTCAGGGATCATCTAGCTTTGATTTGTTCTAAATTCTCCCCTTTAACAATTTCATATCCTAAAATATTAACAATTGAAATCTTTGACTTAAAAGCCACGAAATAGTGTTAAACTCTTGCTATTTAGTTGAAGTGAATGCAAGTTAATTTTTAGCATCAGATTTTCTGTTAACCTTTCAGTTGGGTTAAAATGGCTATATTTGAAAGAAAAATTATTTTTTAAAAGCCCCCTAAAAACTTCAATAATTTGGAATACTGAAATATATGATAACTCTAAGTTCTGATAGAAGTATTAAATTACATGGGGAAAAGTTTTCTAAAATTCTCTTAAAACCTAGTCATATTTAAAACACTGAAACCAGTAATATTTGAGTGGTTTTATTATTTACAGTCAAGGCTATTGGTCAGCTTAATAAACTAGAGTTCAGCAGAAAAATTCCTTTTTGTTTCTAAAATCAAGATAATATTATATACACTCTATACCTCACAGGGCTATTTTGAGAACAAAATGAGACCATTCATTTAATGTGCTATAAAAATGTGCTATTTTCCCCTTTCTTATTGGTATGGAGACAACGGTGATGGAGTGGATAGTAAACTGGCCTCCAGTTAGGAAGAGTGGGGCTCAATTCCCATTTAAAACAAAATGGCTCTGTTACCCTGGGCAAGTCCCTTAACGTCTCAGTGTCTCAGAAACTCTGTGACACTCTGTTTCAGATCACGTGTTCTCACCTATAATGGTGGAGAGAGTCCCTGTACTGATGAGATCAGGGGTCTGGACAGGAAAAAAATATTAAATATAAGTTACCACTTTTCTCCTAGAATCTTATTATTACAGTATCCTACAATGTCCTTGATTTTGACTTGAGTGAGGAAGAAATGTAGATTTTTTTTTTTAAAAGCTAGAACTGGTTTCTTGCCCTTTTTGTAATTATGATCATTTTTGGGGGGGTTATCTTCATTTACTCTCTAGATAATGCAGCTAAACAGAGTGGGCCTTGCTTATAAATTAGCTTTTCAAGTGTTTTTTTCTAAAAGAAATTCTCCATTTGGAAAATGTAACCCTAGCTTTTATTTAATTCTTGACTGACCAAAAGAGGTTTGTCAGTCAAAATAGAAACTGACCTTAACAGACCTAAATCCATGTCTTTTTGAAAGGTTAAAAAATTTGGGCAACTTTCCCAACCCTTGTTTTAATTTCTTCATCTCTAGGTGATGTAGCAGCCAGAATGCTCAAAGAAGGAAGTACTAAATATCTCATGAAAGAATTTGATTTCTAGCCCAGTTTTCAGGGATTTCAGATATACTGGCTTAGATTCAAATGTGCAATTCAAAAAATAGATACTTATCCTAACAACCCTGAAATGTTGTGAGATTTAGTTATTACTTCTAATAAGGAAGGAAAAAAATATGACCAAAAAACCCCAAGACCTTCAAAATGCGACTGCTTTGGATGTATTATTCCTTCCTTCCTTCCTTCCTTCCTTCCTTCCTTCCTTCCTTCCTTCCTTCCTTCCTTCCTTCCTTCCTTCCTTCCTTCCTTCCTTCTTCTTTCTTCTTTCTTTCTTTTTCCTTCTTTCTTTCTTTCTTTCTTTCTTTCTTTCTTTCTTTCTTTCTTTCTTTCTTTCTTTCTTTCTCTTACTTTCTCTCTCTTTCCGTCCCTCTTTTTCCTTTCTTTCTCTCTCTTTCTTTTTCTTCCTTCCTTCCTCTTACTCTTCTTTTTTTCCTTCTTTCTTCTTTTAATCTCTCTCTCTTTTTCTGTCTGTCTCTGTCTGCCTCTCCATTAATGTCCCTGGTGGGGGCAGAAGGGGACTAGTAATTCTGTCACAAATCCCACTAATGGCATAAATCTAACTTAACTTGCTTTAGTTTCTCTAAAATGGTGTATAGTTTGACCAATTAGGTGATTCTTCTCAATGATAAATATAAAAGAAAAAAAAACCCTTGAAATCCCAGTGGATTTGATAATTATTAACCTCTTTTGTATATTACTCTTCAGGATAAAGTGAGATATTTGGGTAAGGTGCCAATATCATAATATTTTGGTAATCCAAGCAAAACTTTTTAAAAAGGGACTTCACAACCCACTATCTTCAGAAATACCCTTACCACTCTCCTTGTGGAATCCACTTCTGTGGTGTACCCCTGAGCAATCCAAGGTATCACTAAAAGAATGTAATGCAAAACCCACAAAGTTAGAATTAGAGCTGTAGGGGGCCTCGGAAGTTATTTGGTCCAAATCCCTTATTTTATAGATGAGACACTAAAGTCCAGAGAGATTAAGTAACTGTAGCATAAGCTGCCTCAGAAGCCAACCTGTTTTCTTTGCTTTAATGTCATAGAATTTAGAGCTGAAGGAACCTTAGAAATCACCTGGTACAGATGAGGAAACTGAGGACCACAGCAGGTAAGTGACCTGCCCAAATTCACAAAGGTAGTTAGTAGCTTAGTAGGGGCTCAAACTCAGGTCCTCTAACTGACTCTGGTTCTTTTTTCTGCTACACCACAGCTGCCCAGAGAAAGAGCCAAAATAACATTGCAGCAAAGGGTCACCTTAAGGTTGAGGAAACAGGAAGACATTCTTAATGTATGAAGACAAAAAAGACAGGAGAAAAGGAAAATAGTCTTTTAACTGAGCTTTTAGCTCGATAAGTGTATGCTTTGACCCTTACTATTTAGTGTACTGAAGCAGCAACCTAGAAATTAGAAGAGTTAACGTTTCTCTCCCCTACCTCAAAGCAGCTAATTTAATGGGTTAGTCCCTCTAAGACATTGATCTTTTTATTCATCCAATTTGAAATAATTTTGCTAAGGTCTGGGGTTCCTTCCCCAAGCTTCATTTTTTAGCACCATTTGAAATAGACAGACTCATATACTCCAAATGGATTTTATTTCTATGCCCAGAAGTAAATGAAAGAGCTTTTCAGTGTTGTTTATTGTGTCTCTTTTATTAAATCCACTGTACTTAACAAATCAGTGGAGACACATTATTTAGATGAGTTGGACAAAAGGTTCTTTGGTTAGCTTTGATTCTATCTCTGTGGCCATTAATGAAACAATTGATGTTTTCACTTCTTAAGAGGGATTCTTAGACTGGCCAATCTCGATAAAAGGTTTTTCCAGAAGGGGTACCATTTTCAGTTGAACATTTTATAGATCATCTTTCCTTTACCACCTACATTGGTGTCTCAGGTAGGGTTTAACTCTAATATAATTTTTTTTTTGCAGGGCAATGAGGGTTAAGTGACTTGCCCAGGGTCATACAGCTAGTAAGTGTCAAGTGTTTTGAGACTGGATTTGAACTCAGGTCCTCCTGAATCTAGGGCCAGTGCTTTATCCTCTGCCCCACCTAGCTTCCCCCTTAACTCTAATATAATTTTGATCAAATTGAGAAATTTTCAGTAACTAGACCTGTGTATATGATTTTATATAGGGAGAATCTTCTGTGCTCTGAACATTTTATTTGTATTATAGAATGGGAATTACACATTAATTCTCTCTAGATTTTGTTATTCCAGGGACAAATGGGAAATCCAGTCTTTAATAGTAAAAGTTCTGTCGGAGGAAACACTCTCAAGCAGTATTATATTTAAGTAGCAATAGTATCTTGATTTCTATAGTACTTTGAACTCCTTCAAACCACTTTCACCTTGTTAAGTCCATTTTTCTACTCATATTACTGCTGAGGCATAGAGTTAGGATTATTATGAGGTTAGTAGGGAAAATCATTATTATGGACCATTTTATTGATCAGGAATCTGAGGCCTAGAGAGAGCTATAAAGTTGTAAGCTGAATTGGGTTAGACTCCTAGTTTAGCGCTCCATTTTTTGCTTCCTCCTTTTTTGTCACAACAAGAAGTCACATTTATCTAGTTCTTCAAGGCTTACAAATTTCTCAGACTCCTGTGAAATAGTACAAATATCATTCCCAATTTTATAGATGAGAAAACTGAGGTTCAGAGCTATTCACAGAGCTGAAAGGGACTTAGGATATGTTAGGTGTATTTGTCAGAGCTGAAGTCAGTCATGCAGGGAAAAGTTATTGAACTGCTGTTAGAGGCTGCACTAGTCATCGACAGATTGCTGATCAAAATTTGCTAAAAGGAATCAGGTTTTATTTTGTTAATATTTCTACTTGTTGGGTTCAGTAAGAGGTTCCATCCTTAGCAAATGAAAACTCTGAATTTTAACAAATTTTATAAAATACTTCCATTTTAGAATTGGAAAAGAAGCTCACGAAATCAAGAGATACTAGTGTTTAAGACCAAAGGACTCAATACAGAAAAGGAATGAACAGCCTCAGGAAAAGAAATGTATACAAAAGTACAATTAACAAAGTAGTCAGTTATTATGCAAGATCTGAAAACTTAACCAAACAGAAGCATCAACAAAGTAACAGTTAATGTTTTTGTAAATTATAAATTTTTTAGGGGGTGGACTTTAGTTAATTATTTCCTCCCCTTGTTCCCTACCCTACTTCTGCCCCAAGATATATTCCTAACAGGGATAAGTCTACATGATTCTGTACACTGATTATAATAGAGATTAGAAGGGGTAGCTCATATAAAATTTAAAGCTAGTGAACCTAGATTCTGATAAGATGCTATTAAAAAAAGATGCTATTTATACTTTGTTCCCCACTACCCCCGTCCCTCCCCACCTTATACTCAGAGCCAAATGGATTCCTAAATTTTAAATGCTTGCACAGTGTTTTTCTCTCTTCTGAATGTCGCTCCTGAGAGGTCAGTGGGAGCCATGTGCCTCTGTAGGGAAGAATTTGGCATTTCTTCCTAGGATATTTTTAAACTCTAAATGAAATAAGAAAGTATGGTAGTTTTAACTTTTTATATAGCCATTGTTTGGTTTATTAAGGAACGGTCCAAAATTTTAGCATATTCTCTGGTATCTAGGTATTTAACTGATCACAGTATTTTAAGAAATAAGGAAAACATTTCCTTCCTGAAATTCCAGGTTACTTGAGGCTAGGTTTATAGAAATCTGAAAAATTGAGCAGGATGCCTAATCTCTTTATTAACTCTTTTATTTTTTGGAAATTTTAGTCTTATATATCTTAAAAGCCCCTCCCTCCCCCCATACATATAGTTGCTTAAATTGAAAGGGCAAAAACAAAACAGGAAAATCTAATTTGATTAAAACCTGCCACCAATACTTCAAAGGACCAATTGTATGGGACTCTCTCCTCATTGGTGGAGACCTCAATGCTTTCCCCCACCTTCCAGAGAGGAGGGCAGAGTATGAAAGAAAAGAGTTTTTGATCATTTTGGACTTCCAGTTTCAAGAGAGATGATCCATTCTAACCTATCTTCAGCCCTTTTTTTGGGAAGAAGCTGACATTTAGAAGTGCTGGCAGTCTCTAATATGTCCCTATTCCAAGCTTGCTATATGTAGAGACTTCAAGGAATTTCCCTTTGGGTGAGATATGGGACTCTTACTCTTTGCTGAACTGATATCTTGCTCCTAATGGGAAAACGTCTTTATTTTGTAATTATCTAATATCTATTCTCTTATGTATGCCTTTTCTGATTTCTGTTTTGATTTGGATAAATTATATTATTTGCTATTTATTATGTATATTCATTGTGCAAAGGCATATTAACTAGAGATACTGTATTATGTTCAAGGTGTTATAAGGTATTTGAGTTCACCAAAATGGAGAATCATAAAGTTGAACAAAACCATAGGGAACATCTAGGCCAATCTGTATCTGATCAAGAATCCTCTCAGCAGCACCCCAGACAAGTGGTTGTCTAGCTCCTAACTTCTTAAACTGTGAGTCATGACCCCCACATGGGGTTACATAACTGAATGTAGGGGGGGTCATGAAAAATTTGGCAACAGTAAAAGGTTATGCATATTCCAAAATAGAGAAAAAAGACCTATTTCTACAAAAGTATTTATAGCAGTTCTTTTTGTTGGGGCTAAGAATTGGAAATCAAAGGAATGTCCATCAATTGGGGAATGGCTAAACAAGCTGTGGTATATTATTGTGATAGAATATTATTTTGCTATAAGAACTGGCAAACAGGGTGATTTCAGAGAGGTCTGGAAAGACTTATATGAACATATATAGTGAAGTGAGCAGAACCAGAACATTGTGCACAGAGACAGCAATATTGTTTGATGAAGAACTGTGAATGACTTAACTATTCTCAGAAATATGGTGATCCAAGACAATCTCAAAGGACTAAAGATGAAGCATACTATTCACCTCCAAAGAAAGAATTGATATTGATACTATTTTCATTTCCTTTCATTTTTTTCTTTTATTCATTTTCTTATACAAAATGACTAATATGGTAATGTTTTATATAACTACACATGTATAACCTATACCTGATTGCTTACTGCCTCAGAGAAGGGGGAGGAGGAGGAGATAAGTAAGAATAAAATATGGAACTTAAAACTTTAAATAAAATATTTATTATTCATTTTAAAAGGTTATACATACCCATTTTATATACCTTTATGCCCAGGGTTCCTTAAAAATTTCTTGGGTGAAAAGGGCTCTCAAATGGAAAAAGTTTAAGAAGCTCTGGTCTAGCTTTTGCTTAAAGACCTTCAGTGAAAGAGAATTCACTACTAAACCTCCTGAGGTAGTCCATTTGGGCAGCCTGCTTTATTAGGACGTTTGTCTTTGCTTCATGTCTAAAACTGCCTCTCTATGACTTCCCTTGTTCTTAGCTCTGCCTTCTTGGGCCAAGTGGAACATCCCTTTTCTACTTGGCAGCCCTTCAAAGAGTTGAAGCAACTTGGTACAGTGGAAAGAAGGCTGTATTTAGAGTGAGGAGGATCTGGATCTTAGATCTCCTGTTTACTCCTGTGTAACCTTAGACAAGTGTTTGAACTTCTCTAGGCCTCAGTTTCCTTATCTGAAAAAGAGGTAATGTGAATGAGATTAATTTTAAATTGCCTTCTTGGTCTAAATTTATGAACCTTTGTTTTCCCTCCCCACCCTATGTCTTCTTTTCTACAGGTATAATGTCTCCAGTTCCATTTAAAAAATCCTTATATGGCATGTTCTTCAGTCTTCTCACTATTTTGTTTGCCCTCTTCTGGATATGATCTAGTTTGTAAGTCTTATCTAAAATAGGGCCATAAAAAATGAACTGATGGAATCTGACCAGGGTAGAGTACAGACATAGCCTCTCTGGTGTTGGGTTTTCTTCCTTCTTAAATTTTTTCTATTCAAGACTCCTTTTCACTCAAGAACTTTTAATGTGACCCTGGGCATATAGGTATATAAAATGGGTATGTAGAATCTTTTAAAAAAATAAACGTTGGGTTTTCTTTCTTCTAGGCTTCCTTAAGGTAGCCTAGAAAAGCATTAACTTTGTTTGATTGGCTTGTTACATTGTTGACTCATGTTGAACTGGCCATCCACTGGAGTGCGCAAATATTTTTTAAAGAAATGGCTATCGAGCCTTTACTCTGTCATCTTGTACTTGTGAAGTTGGCCTTTTGAGCCCAGTTGTAGAATTTTATGTTCATCATTAATAAATTTAATTTTTATTAGATTTGTCTCATTGTTTTAGCCAAAGGATCATTGAACTATGGCCTATGTGTGCCAAATTTTGTCTTTTTGCATTTTTTTAACCAAATATAAAAAAGTATTCTTAGCTTGCTGGCTACATGAAAACAAGTTGCAGGTCATATATTGCCCTTGGACTGTAATTTGCTGACTCTGGTTTTAGATTGTTGAGATCCTTGGATCCTGATTTGTTCATCCAATTATCAGTCTTTCTCATATTCACATCATCTGCAAATCTGGAAAAGAAGGTATATCTTCTTTGGTTTTGACCACAAATATTGAATAGCAGAGGATAGATTCCTGAATTACTCCAAGAGAGACATTCTTCCAAATTGACATCAGTCCATTAGCAAATACTCTGTGGGTCCAGCCATCTAAGTGGTTCATACTATATCTACATACTATCTTTGCAACATTCCCTTAATCTACAAATTTAGTAACTGTAAAAAAGGGAAGTAAAATTAGACTAGCTTGAGCTGTTCTTGACAGAGTCATGCTGGTTCTTAGCAAACACACTTCAATTTTCTAGATTTTCTGGATTCAGCTCCTTCTAGATGTATTCTAGATATTTCCCAGGAATTAATGTCAGGCTTCTTGGTCTATACTTTGCAGACCCTATTCTCTTCCCAATTTTAAAAACTGGGACAATATTTACCCTCCTCTTGACCTACACTATGCTCACCTTTTCATTAGTATATAATATTGGATTAATGTGCAATAGATTTTGGGTTCACAGCCAGGGTGAAGATAAAGATCATAGTGCCTTCCATGATATTTGTGTGGGCAATTGGACCAATGAATTGAACTTTAAAAAATCATTCTGCTTGATTTGCATAAATAAGTCAAACTTAATTCATTTAGGATTAGAGAAAACAATGTATTTGGGAAAAATATGAATTTGGAATCCAAAATCTGGATTTGAATGCCTGCTCTGCCAATTGCTAGTTGTTTGAAATTAGGTTATGTCACTTCACACACAACTTTTCTAAGTCTCATTTTCCTCACCTATGAAGCAGGGGTTATCACTAAAGTAATTTTTTTTAGTATCCTTAAAGTAATATACCCTCATCATTAAAAGAAGATTATATGTTCTATGTTCATTTCCCTTTAAAATCTAACCCTCACCCAAACTTCACTGCTTCAGAATTAACAGTGGAAATATCAGGATCACTGGAGACTTCTGAACTTGTTTGTTACAGAAAGAGAGGACAAGTGTCTCTGTGCTACAAAGAAAAAGACTATATCAATTTTTTTCCAGATGATTTCAGCAGTTCCCTAGAGACATCTGATGGTGTTCCAACTATCCAACTTGAGAATTCACAGATCATTAGAAAACTTGAGAATGAAGATGAATATCTAGAAGATAATTTTTAGTATGCATTTCTCTCCCCAATTCATTTGGTAGTGAAAATATAGATGAAAGTGTTATGTAATGGAATGTTCTTTCAGAAAGCATTAAACATGACCCCTGTCATTAAAGAATTTGTAATCAGTTTGGGGAGATAAAAAGGGAAAAATATTAAACAATTTGCCTTTTACATGTATATGCATTAGCAAAGCCTTTCCTGGCAGAAATCATCCTATATTGCTAAAGTGCAGCCTCTGCTAATGTTCTTCTTTGATTCCTGTTTGTAGTATGGTGCTGACTCTGGGTTTTGGAAACTATGGTACTGGATCATAAGCTTAGGGAACTTTGAGTGAATCTAGAGGTCCATTATCAAATTGGCTTCAGTGGGATGAAGTTTTTGACTATAGCAGTTCAATATCTAGTAAAGCATAGATATTTGGGAATATACATTAATAGATTAAACACCCACAGTGACTAAATCACAGATCCCTGAAGAATTGAAATCAAGTACAAAAAAGATTCATAATCATGTCTTTATTTTAATGACAAAGTAACAGCTTTGAGAAAAGAGGGATTGATATTGTAAGGGGCTAAAATTCTAGCTATACTATCTAAAAATCTAATGAGTGGTCGCCAATAAATTATAAACTTTAGCAAGAGTATTTAAGTGTTTAAGTATTTATTAAAGAGCATTAGGATCAGAGAGAAAGGTAAAAATCTATTTCTAAGAGACCCTATCATCAGACCTGCCATGGTGAGGTCAAGAACCAAAAGAGGAAAAAGCCCTCTGCCAGCGTCTGCTTCCTACTTTGTGTCCTCCTCCCAGAAATGGGAGGCTCCTCAAGTTGATTGGCTGGTAGCTTTGATAGACAGTACCCATGAGCAAACATCACTTCCTGACTCCAAGGAACTGACCACATGGCTTGCCCTCAGATGCTTTCTCCTCATGGTGGAGCTTTCCTACAGTAGCTCTCCAGCATGTGGCATCATTCCAATCGTTACAATATTTTATACAGAAAAGAATGAATGATCACTGAAAGTCAATGAAAAACAACCCTCAAAGATCACTTACTTAATTGATCCTAATCTCTGATCATATATTTGTATGGGGACTAGTTGAAGTCCTAACAGTTGTAGTGAGTAGCTGCTATCTGAAGAGAAGTAGGAAGATGGAATGGAGAGATGGAAGTGGTTGGGGACAGGGTAGGAGTCTCTTGAAGAGACATTGTTGCAGAAGCCTCATGAAATCTACAAAGGCTTGAGACTTATCACTCTGTCCCCAAATAATGGAGGCAATAAGATGACGAGTTGGAATGGGCCTAAGTGGGTCATATAGAAAAGGAACCAAACCTAAAGAGGAATTCCCTCTGAAATAACTCTGGGAAATCATTATCCAATTTTCAAATGAAACCTCAATGATGGAGAACTTACTACCTCCCCAGGCAGCATATTCCACTTTGGGATAGCACTAATTATTAGGAAACTTGTTCTTACATGAATATGAAATCAATCTTTTTTACCTATTGGTCCTCCCTAGGGACAGACAGAAGAAATCTAATTGTAGCCCTTCAAATACTTGAACATCTAGCACATCCCCCTAGTCTTTATTTTGGGTTAAATTTGCCAAAGTCCTTCAAATAATCTTTATATGGCATGGTCTCTAATGGTGCTCACCATTTTGATATCTGGGGCCTGGCACACAGTGGTTGCTTACTAAATGTTTATCGATTGGTTGATTGAGATCTGAGGACCTAAGTTAGATATATTCAAAACTGCCATGACCCCTGGGAGCCATGGAAAGGCATGGCATGAAATAAGAAAGGGCTACTTCCTATGTTTCTAATGATGGAAATGCTGGTACAGTCACCTACTGCCATGTAGGAGTCACGTAAGTGACAGAAGCAACATTATTTCAGTGGAAAGAGAACAAGATTTGCAAACTGAGGACCTGAATTCAAACTGTGGATTTTCTGCTGTGTGACCTTGGAAAAGTCTAGTAAAACTTTGTTGTCAGTTAATGTTTTTGTTTGGCTTTCAAAACACACTCATCCCCAGAAGGGGTTCAAACATGATGAATGGGTCTTCCAAAATATTTTTTGTGGGGAACTGCAGGATGTAATTGTGAAAGGGACATTAATAATGAAAGGATTTTTGGCACAGACAGAGTCTAAGACTTTGATAATTACTGTTCAGTGAAACCAATTAAGATGACTAGACTATCAATTAAGAGGAAGTGATCTTCCAGTTATTACATTTCTCCCACTGTATTATCCCACTACAGGAAGAGTGTTTGTTTTAAGAAGCAGTCTTGTCAATACGTTGGAAGTCTCACTAGTCTACTTTTTCTTTTTTTTTACTAGTCTACTTTTAATCACAAAACAGAAGTTAGTAGTGAGGAAGTGGTTTCTGTGATGACAAGGAAAAATGACAGGGTTTGTGAATTCTTAATTTGTAGTATAATTGATTGTAAATTGTTTCCACATTTGCTGATATAATTTGCAAATAGAAGATGATAGATCAGAACTTCAGAGAATCAATCTACTCCTTAATTTTATGAGAGTGTGTGTGTATACATATATATGTATAATTTTTATATGAAAACTTAAAGTAAATGAACTCACTTAAAATCATGAATGTTCACTTGCATAAACATTGTTGTACCACATGGCAATTGTTTCTATATATCTGTCTAAAAATAAGTCTATTGTCAAATGTAGACTGAGGTGATGAAAAAAATTGTGGGCTAAATATTTGATGAGATAAATCTCCTCTTGTAGAATGTAGAAATGTTTTCTTACCTAAGGGATTCACCAGGCAAAACCCAATGGTCCATTCCAATTTGGTTGGTTTATTAAAAATAAAATAATACATCCTTGTAGTATAACTGAGATGAACCACAACTAAAGTTCCGTAACGGAAGTGATTATGTTATTCAAAAGTAACAGATTAGATAAAATGAAATAGTATTGTAAATCAAGAAGCTGTGTTTCTTGTGTGGAAATCAATGGACTTGTGAGGTAAAGCATAGTGGAAGATATTTAGATGAAAATCAATGAAAGGAGAAATAGAAACAAAATTGCTGTGGGCATATATTAAAGACTTACAAGGAAGGAAGAGGAATTGGTTGCTGAAGTAGAAATGACAGAGATCTTGGTAGAAAGTGGTCATTCCCTCTTAGAGTTTGTGAAAAGTAAGTGAAACACATACCTGGGTTACTATCATAACTCACATTTGAAAAAGTACTGGAGTGCTGGGTTCCTCCAGAGCACAGCTTACTATTTCTCCCTCTCAGGCTTTCAGGGGTAAACCCAAAGTATTGAGATTGTCTTTTTTTTTTTTTTTTTGCAGGGCAATGAGGCTTAAGTGACTTGCCCAGGGTCACACAGCTAGTAAGTGTCAAGTGTCTGAGGCCAGATTTGAACTCTGGTTCTCCTGAATCCAGGGCCAGTGCTTTATCCACTGCATCACCTAGTTGCCCCAGAGATTGTCTTCTAATGCTATTTCTCTGAGTCCCTATTCAATGTGCTCTGGTCCTCCTTCCCCATTAGGAATTACTGACCCAATATTATTTACCAAGTCATTTAGTCTCTCTCCAATATCATTTAACCAGTTGATATCATTTCAGCATTATCAAAAGCAATGAACATTAATTAGTTTTTGTTTATTTATTTATTTTTGGTGAGGCAATTGGGGGTTGACTTGCCCAAGGTCACACAGCTAGTAAGTGTCAAATGTTTGAGGCCGGATTTGAACTCAGGTCCTCCTGACTCCAGGGCTGATGCTCTATCCACTGTGCCACCTAGCTTCCCCCATCAATGAGTTTTTACAAATGGATACTTACTGAAAAGTTATAGTGAGGAACAAAGTACAAAAACATCCTTCTAAACCAGGGTACATTCTCCCCTTTTTACCACTTCAGTCCCTAGGGAGAGTGGGTTCATTTTTGAAATGATTGCTACAAATCATTCTTGCCACCAAATTCACTTCCAAGTATGACCTAGCCACTGGTTGAGTCATTCCCTTGCCTACAGGACACAGAATCTTAGCTACCATGTTAATTTACTCCTTAGGATTATGCTAGTTCTGCAGATGGTTTACCTGTGAAGACTATGGCAATTTCCAGAACTCTAGGGGCTCTTCTCACCCTATGAAAAAGTTTATTATTTTTTAAACAAAACAACAATCTCAGGTGCAAGAAATAGTTCAAAGAATCAACTAAGTAACCAACAAACCTTTAAGAGGCTACTATTTGCCAGAAACAGTGCCAGGTATTGGGAACATAAAGATAAAAATGAAACAGTTCCTGCAGCCAAGGAGCTTACTTCTATAGAAGGAAATAACATAAACCAATATAAATATATGCACACTACAGCTTCTTGGAACCAAAGGTGAAAGTTGGGGCATGGGTGGAAACCAAAGGTGCATGAGTAGCCTTGAAAAGGGCTCAGCAAACCCTCAAACCAGGGGTGGTAGTCCTACATTTAACACCAGTAAAGGATTTATGTAGGAGGTACCATTTGACCTGAACTTGAAGGAATCTGGGAATTCTAAGAGGTAAAAATGAGTAAGAAGTACATTCTAGGCATGTGCAAAGGCATGGAGGTGAGAGATGGAATGTTGTATGAGAGGAAGAGCAAAAAACCCAATTTTGTCTCAATTATAGAGAACACAAAGCAATGTAAAATTCTAGACAATATAAAAGAAGTCTAGAAAGGTAAGTTGGAGTCAAGATGTGACAGACTTTACATTCCAGATATTGTAGTCTATATTTGACCCTTGAGATAATAGGTAGCCACTTCAGTTTATTGAATAGGATAGATATATGATTAGGAATCTCTGTGGTTTAGGAATACCACTTTGGCAGCTGTATGGCATATGGATTGGAGAAAGAGTTGAAGAAGAAAGATGAACAACAAGAAGACTATTGTAATAGTCCAGAAAAGAAGTGATGATAACATGAATTAAGGTGACGTCTGTGGAAGTAGAGAGAGGGACAGATGTGAAATACTGTAGAGACCTGTAAGACTTTGCACCTGATTGGATATATGTGGTTTTGGGTTAGGAATCAAGGATGTCTCCTAGCTTGCATACAACAACCTCAGAGAAATTTGTTTTCCTGCTCTATACTATCCAAATATTAGATGACATTTGGGGGTATCATGTCCAGTTCTAGGTATCACATTTTGTAAAAAAATTGGCAAATTCGGGTTTGTCCAAAGTAAAGTAATTATTATGGGGAAATGAGGAATGATGTGATCTGAGATTTGGTTGAAGGAATTGATTATGTTTAGCCTGGAGGAGGAAGACCTATGAGCCAAATGCTTCAAGAATTTGAAGGGCCATCCTGTGGAAGAGGGAGGAAGTAGGCGTAATGAGAGGAAGGTCCACAGAGGCAGATTTAGATGATGCAAGGAAAAGCTTCTAAAAATTTAGAGCTGCCTGAAAGTTCAGAGGTAATATATTTCCCATCTCTGGAGGTCTTTAAGCAGAATCTACATGGCTACTTGTTGGTGATACTACATGGGGAATTCTTGTTCAGATATAAGTTGGTCAAGATTACCACAAGGTACCCTCCCAACTCTGACATTATGTGGATCTATGATTCTAATATCCCATCACCTCTCAATAACCATAATGGAAACAGAGTGATTTTGCACTATTTGTCATTGAAGAGAAAGAAACAAAAATAGATTCTTCTAGAACTATACCAGTTTTCTCTATTGCCTTGGGAAATGTGGATAGGAATGAAATAAAGTAATGGGTTCAAAGAACTTATTTTCAGACACTCAATAAGAGATCTGACTCTTCTGTCCATCCCCCAGATTTAGTATTACATTTTATTCTTGTGTATCAAGTCTGTCAGCACATCAGAGATATGGAAGACAACGCTCTCATAAAACATTTACCCTAATGAAACTTAATAAAGAATATACTGTTTTAGTGAGTAAAGATCTGAATGCCAAAGACACAGGCATAGTAGATTTCTTCCAGGTGCTTCTAGAAGGAAGGATATGCCTTGTTCTGTCTAGTGTCACAGCAAACATTTATGGTATGAAAGTGCCCCATCATTTTGAGAGAGAACTACAGTGAAACAGTGGTTTTTCAGCTTTCCCTTTATATACAGAGTCCCCCATCTCTGATGTCTTCTGGTGATGCTTTATCAGTTTTCCATTTCTTAGGAATTCCAGGGAAATGATAGGTAGGAAGATAAGATTTTATTTATAGCCTCCATTCCCATATAGATCTATGAACATTGCAACTGTTTGAAGCACTGAAGTGAGAGAAGGAAAGTGGAAAGGGGTGTGAATAATCAATCCCAAGGCTGACCTTGCAAATTTATTATTCAACATAAAAAAGATGGTGGAGTGGGAGTGGGTTCCTTTTATGCCATTGACTGGTTTTTGTGAGACATGCCTTATTTGTATAACCTCTGAGCAGCGAGAAGGAAACATTGACAAAAACAAAGATGCCATTGTTCGTCCATAGCCTGAATGTCCTAATTCTTTTAGGCTAGTCTCCAAACTTTCAAGCAAATTATTTATATACGTACAGTAAACAGGTAAACATCCACCTAGTGCATTTGGTGAATACTTTTAGATTTGTGTGTATTGGGTCCATGAATAGACAGATACTTGCCACTAGAGAGACTGAAAAATGCCTTCACTACAAATAACAACAGTAGGCAAATATTGGCTAGAATATGAGGAAAGTCCTAATTTACAATATCTCAACATCTGGCTGATGTTCACAGCAAAGTATAACAGTCCCCTAAAGATCTGGCTAAGTGATATAGTATTTTAATTATTTTATTTATATAATTTTATTCTTATTCTCCAAATGGAAAAATAAACAAATATTTTGTGGATGAGGTTCATATGTGAACATGTCATTTATTCATCCATCCACTAAATAAATATTCATGGTAGCATATTGCTGAAAATTACAAGATTCAAAGATACCATTCTATACATCTGTCTGGTACTTTATATGGTCAGGTTTTCTCTAGTGTCAGATGGAAACACTAGAATTGAGGCATGCATTATAATTTTCTAGATGATTTTTTTTCATTTTTTACTATAACTAAAAAACTTTTCAATTAACCTCATTTCTTTTAGGTTCTAGGCTTTCTTCAGAACAGATAATTCCAGTCTTCATCGTTAGTCACATAGGCTTTTCTCTTCTAAGGAGGAAAAATCCTTCTTAATAGAAATGATTCACCCTAGTCCTTCTACTACCCTGAGAAATATACAATTATCCACATCCCAAGCTTCCCCTTGCACATATACAAAAGTAGATTTCATCTTAAATTAATTCCACAAATGCTGTTATAAGAAAAGGTATTTTCAACGGTTATAGCAAGATCTGTTATGTGACAGGAGACTTGCAACAAGGATGGTGTATGGCTCAACCATTGTTAAAGGTTAATGTTGCTATCATTACATTCCTTTTACTAGTTCCCATAACCAGCCAGCAATGATAGATAAAAATATGAGCTATTTCTTTGTGTTGGCAAAATTGCAATTCAAAAAGACATAGTTTCCTAAGTTATTTTTAAACTATACTGTTTATAGTGCTCTGAGTTTGGTTAACTGAAAAAAAAACCCCACCTTTTTTAAAAGTAAAAGGAAAATTATTTAAGGATTTAGATTTATGAATATGGTACAGTGTTCTTCTGCTACTGAGTAGAGGTTTTCCTATGGGGCCTTTGTGTCACAAGGGGAAATTGAGGTATCTTTGGGGTTATTTGCACATATAAAGATGTTTATATTTATATATGTTTATATATATATAGGTATATATGCTGTTTATTTTTAATTTTTCTCAGTTTAACATATTTTAAAACATTCAGAGCAATTACTTCACTCATCTGTGATATAAGAGAAGGAAGGAAACAAACATTTATTAAGAGTTTAATATAGGCAAGGCATTGTGCTAAGTGCTAAGTGCTTTACAAATATTATCCAATTTGATCCTCACAACAACCTTGTGAGGGAGGAGCAATTATTTTTATCTCCATTTCACAGGGGAGGAAACTGAAGCACATAAATGTTAAATGACTTGCTTAGGGTCACATAGCTAGTAAGTGTCTGAGGCTGGATTTGAACTCGGATTTTTCTGATTCCAGGCCCAGTGCTCTATCCACTGTGACTTGTGGTTATCTCTAACAGCTTTGTATTTCAGTCTCAAATAATTTAATCTATTTTACAGTTGCCTTCCTGCCTGGAAAACTGCCAGGCAATTATTATTAGTCCCTTTGAGAACCAGTTGAAATAAAAATCACAGCTGCTATTTTTCTCTTTTCCCTTTCCCACCATTACCTGCTCTCCTAGTCTCCTCACTGCCACTCTCTTTTCCCTATGGCTAACTCTTTCTCTCTTATCTCACCTGAGGGACTGGAGCTAGATGAGTCCACAAATGCTTTGTGAATAAACTTTTGATTCACAACCTCAAGCCTGAGTTTCGAGAGATTTTTTAATTGTTCGACGAGGAAGGTTCTGAGGGACTATACTTTCTCTCAGTATTTTCCTGGCTTAGATCGCCTTTTCTTTCAGGTTTAGGCTTTGTTGATGCCTTTTGATTTTACATAAAAGTTATTTCTAGAGATCATACCAACTCCCCAATCTCCTTACAAAGAGAAATAGTAAAGTGAAAATAACTGACATAGTGACTATGTCTGTCTAACAAGGTATACAACATTCAGTACTCATAATCCCTTGCCTCTCTACCAAAAGGAGTGAGGTGGGTTTCCTCACTGTATTCTTCAGGGGTGAGGGGTCATTACAAGTTTTCAGAATCTGCCTGTATTTTAGTATACTTTTCATTTAAATAATTGAAGAATTTGGCTTATGTTTGTTACTACTTCAGAACTTTCTTTATAGGAATTTTCCTCAGCCAGAGTGACTGGTTGCCCTTTTCTGCAAGAGAAATAATTGTTTGGGTTCTACAAATGACTTTCTATAGGATAGATGATGTCTGTTTGAATCAAGTTTTACAATTTGATTGACATACCGTGATTATCTTTATTTACCAGTATTTCCCAAATAAAGTGTAGTGTATTTAAAAAGATAAATTCCATAACCTCAAAAATGCATTTCAACTGAGATGATCATCTTTACAATCCTTTATTGCATTTGCCACATCAAGTTATATCATTCAATCATAAGTATTTATGACTATGTACTAAGTATTGTGGCGTAAGGACTGGGCATACAAGTACAGAGTCATCTAAATTTGTTAGACCCTCTGTAAGATAAATGCACTTTGTCCTTTTTACACGGCTGAGATAGGGAGGTTATTTG
This sequence comes from Dromiciops gliroides, assembly GCF_019393635.1. NCBI lineage: Eukaryota > Metazoa > Chordata > Mammalia > Microbiotheria > Microbiotheriidae > Dromiciops > Dromiciops gliroides. The sequence continues at coordinate 182,386,182 of NC_057865.1, read as the reverse complement.
CACCTGGCCTCATAAAGATGAATTCCCTCACAGCCAGTTTCCCACATGAGGGTTCTGACAGGAAATTTACTTCCTAAAGGAAATAAGCTTAATTGATTCAATTTATTCAGTCTCCCCTTACCCACCCAAGGTCTGCCACACCCTAGGCATAGCCTGTCTTTGGGGAAATAAAATATTTCCTTCTAGCAAGCCAAAGGACTTCATGCCTTAGCTATGGGTTTCTCCCATCACATGACCATGCTAGTGTTAGTTGATCAATTGGTGAAATTTGAGCAGAAGTTTAAGACAGTTGTTGCTTAGACAAATGCTGATGTTAGAGCAATTAGCCACTAAGGGAATGGAGGGAGGAGTCACAGAGTCTGCCACCCTGTGAGGTGGGCAGAGCAGGATGATATCAACCCTGGAAGGGAACTTTGGGTATGGATCCTGAAGCATGGGTTGATAAGAAAGTAATTGATATCCGGTTTACAGGGGCACTTGTAAAACTGCACTGGGAAATGAAGCACCAGGAAACTAGGGTCCACTAAATCCTGAGGTAGCCTCCAAAATCCTTGCCCTTACTTGGTAGTCTACCTCCCAAGACAAATACAGCAACTATATGTCCAGAACTACAAAACGCTTTTCACAAAAATAAAGTCAGATCTAAACAACTGGGAAAATATTAATTACTCATGGGTAGGCAGAGTCAATATAATAAAAATGAAAATCCTACCTAAGTTAATTTATTTATTTAGTGCTATACCAATTAAAATACAAAAAAAATCTATAGAGCTAGAAAAAATAATAACAAAATTCATCTGGAAAAACAAAAGTTCAAGGATATCATGGAAATCAATGAAAAAAATACAAAAGAAGGTGGTCTAGCAGTACTTTACTATAAAGCAGTAATTATCTATATAGTCTTTTTTTTGGTTTTGTTTGCAGGGCTATGAGGGTTAAGTGACTTGCCCAGGGTCACACAGCTAGTAAGTGTCAAGTGTCTGAGACCGGATCTGAACTCAGGTCCTCCTGAATCCAGAGCCAGTGCTTTATCCACTGCTGCCACATAGCTGCCCTAAAGTGGTAATTATCAAAACAATCTGGTACTGGCTAAGAAATAGAGAGGTATATCAGTGGAATAGAATAGATAGAAACTACACTATAGTTAATGACTATTGTAATCTAATATATGACAAACCCAAAGATCCAAACTTTTGGAACAAAAACTCATTATTTAACAAAAACTTCTGGGAAAACTGGAAAACAGCATGGCAGAAACTAGGTATAGACCAACATTTCACACTGTATACTAAAATAAGGTCAAAATAGGTACATGATTCACACATAAAGGATGATACCATAAGAAAATTAAGGGAGTATGGAATTGTCTATCTTTCAGATTTATGGACAGGGAAGAATTTAGGACCAAAGAGATATAGGGAATAAAATAAATGTAAAATAGATCATCTTGATTACATAAAATTAAAAAGCTTTTGCGAAAACAAAACTAATATAACCAAGATTACAAGGGAAGTAGAAAACAGGGAAAATTTTTGAAACGATTATCTCATATCTCAAATATCTCAAATATATAAAGAATGGTATCAAATTTATAAAAATGCAAGTCATTCCCCAATTGATAAATGGTCAAACGATTTGAACAGGTAGTTTTCAGACAAAGAAATCAAAGCTAACAATAACCATATAAAATGCTCTCATATCTCAAATATATAAAGAATGGTATCAAATTTATAAAAATGCAAGTCATTCCCCAATTGGTAAATGGTCAAACGATTTGAACAGGTAGTTTTCAGACAAAGAAATCAAAGCTAACAATAACCATATAAAATGCTCTAGATCATTATTAATCAGAGAAATGCAAATAAACAACTCTGAGGTATTGTCTCACACCTATCAGAGTGGCAAATATAACAAAAACAGAAAATATTGGTTGTTGAAGGGGATGTGGGAAAGCTGGGACACTAACCCACTATTGCTGGAGTTGTGAAAAGATCCAATCATTCTGGAGAGCAATTTGGAACTATGCTCAAAGGGCTATAGAACTGTACACAGCCTTTGACCCAGCAATACCACTGTTAGGTTTATATCCCAAAGACATCTCCCAAAAGAGAAAAATACCTATTTGTACAAAAATATTTATAGCAACTTTTTGTGGTGGCTAAGAATTGGAAATCAAAGGAATGCCCATCAATTGGGGAATGGCTAAACAAACTGTGGTATATGATGGTGATGGAATATTACTGTGCAATAAGAAATGACAAGCAGGATGATTTTAGAAAAGCTTGGAAAGACATGTATGATATGATATATTGGGAAGTGAGCAAAACCAAGAGAACACTGTACACAGAGACAGCAATATTGTTTGATGAAGAACTGTGAATGACTTGACTATTCTCAACAATACAATGATCCAAGACAATCTCAAAGGACTATTGATGAAATGTACTATCCACATCCAAAGAAAGAACTGATATTGATGGAATAGACTGAAGCATGCTATTTTTCACATTCTTACAATGTTTTATGATTAAGGTTGCTTGTACAAAGTGACAAGTATGGTGATCATACATGATCATACATGTATGGTCCATATAACATTGTTTGCCACCTCAGGGAGGGGTGAGGGGAGGGATTGTTCTCTAATCCTAGTCTACTGTATTATGAAAATGTTTGTTTCATTTAAGTTCAGAAAAATATAAATACTTAAAAAAAGTCCTTGCCCCATTTGGATCACTGAGGGGAGGTAACAGAGGGTAGTCGATGGAGGGAAGGGGTGTTATGGGCTCAGTATTTATATGGGCCCTTTCAGCAACCTCTAGGCATGAAACTGAATGACAACTTTTAGTGTTACCTGAACCATTGCAAATAGTTAACATCATGTAATATCAGGTCCCCAGGGTAGGTAAAAGATATTTTTTTCTAGTGATGGAGATGAAGGAAGCCGGAATGCCTCATTACATCAGATCTCCTTAAAAAAATTTGTTGAGGAGGGTGTATGGTACTTGGTAGCTTACAGTGGTCTATAGGGAGTTGAACAAAGTCATCAATTCTATCTTTTTTTTTTTTGAGGGGCAATGGGGGTTAAATGACTTGCCCAGGGTCACACAGCTAGTAAGTGTCAAAGTGTCTGAGGCCGGATTTGAACTCAGGTACTCCTGAATCCAGGGCCAGTGCTTTTTCCACTGTGCCACCTAGCTGCCCATCAATTCTGTCTTAATGCAGTTTCTGATCTTGTCAATGTTGGAGACAAGGTAGCTTTGGTCTAGAGTAGCTGGTATGGGCCTATTGACCTTGCTGATGCTTTTTTCTCAATTTCTGTGGCTGAAACTAGTAAGGAATAGTTAGCTTTTACTTGGGAAAGAATCCAATATATCTCTACTGTCCTTCTTCAGGGCTACCTAAACTCTTCTTCTTACTACTACATTATGGTGTTCAGAGACCCGAAAGAGGCTTCCTTTTCTGAGGTCATTGTTGTACACCATTACATTGATGACATATTGTTGGCTGGGCTAGATGAAGCTACAGTGGCAGAAACTCTATATCCGATGGTGGTTCATATAACAGACAAAGTGTAGGAAATCAACTCTATGGAAATTCAGGGTTCAGACTGCTCAGTCAAGTTTTGGGGAATATAGTGGGTAGGGAAAACCCAATGGATTCCAGCCATAGTCCAGGATAAGCTACTGATAATTTCTTCCCCAAGATCTCTAAAGAAATGTCAGAGACTTAGGAGACACTTTAGATTTTAGAAAACCCACATTCCTCACTTGGATATCCTGATGGCCCTCATTTACCAAGTCACCCACAAATCAGAGACTTTCAAATGGGGCTCAGAATAGGCTATATCCCTGGAAGATGTAAAGTCTGCAAATCAGCAAAACAAATTTGCTGATATTTTCATGATCACCCAAATGTTTTCCTTGGAATTTATTGGTAATGCTGATTGGTAATGGAATCACACCATTTATCGGACTGCATAGCATAGCTCAATAGAGATTAAATATTCTAGATATTCAGTAAATCACTGAAAGATAGGACTATGGTAAACTGTTAATTAATGGAGTTATTCTATTCTTATTGGTTCCTCTTCCCAACACCCTTTTTGGCACAGCTGAGAAGTTACTGGAAGTTGATGACAGTATTAGCAGCTAGGAGTGAATGGTGATCATTTGGAGTTAGTGATGTTAGGTGAATAAAGAATATGATGGTAACCCCATGCCAATCAATAAACATTTATCCAGTACCTACTATGTGCTAGGCACTATGATAAGTGCTAGGGATATAAAAAGAGGTAAAAGACAGTCCCTGCCTCAAGGAACTTTCAATCTAATGAGAGTTCTAATGAGCAAACAATTACAAACAAGCCATATACAGAATAAATAGGAAATAATTAAGGAATGACCCTAGAATTAAGAGAGGTTGGGAAAGACTTACTATAGAAGATGGGGTTTTAGTTTGGTCTTAAAGCCAGGGAAGGCAGTGCTCAGAGAGGACAGAGAGCATTCCAAGCGTGGGGGACAACTAGAGAAAATGCCCGGGGCCTAGAGATAGAGCGCTTTGTTCATGGAATAGCCAGGAGGTCAGCGTCACTGAATTGAAGAGTACATGTCAGAGAGTAAGGTGTAAGAATACTGGAAATGTAGGAAGGGGCTAAGTTCTAAAGAGCTTTGAATTACAAATAAGATTTTTTTTTGGTCATAGGAAGCCACAGAAGTTTGAGTAGGAATGTAAAGTGGCTGGACTGTGCTTTAGGAAAATAACTTTGGTGATTTTGGTAATTTGGTGAATGTTGGGTGGATTGGAGTACAGAGAGACTTTGCAACCACTCCTTTTGAGAAGTATCCTAGTTACTAGGTATAACAGATTAGGCAGATATTATCTGTGGTAATTGCACAATAGGCAGAAGGTCGAAGATAAAATGAACAGGTTATGAAACACAGGCTCAGGGAAGTTGTTATATTTCATATTCCTTTGTTGTATTCCTACTGGCAAACCAGGAGTTGAACTTGACAACAACAAATATTTATTAAGGGGGCACCTAGGTGGCTCAGTGGATAAAGCACTGGCCCTGGATTCAGGAGTACCTGAATTCAAATCTGGCCTAAGACACTTGACACTTACTAGCTGTGTGACCCTGGGCAAGTCACTTAACCCTCATTGCCCCACTAAAAAAAATTTACTAAATTCATGATACATTTATTACACATACAGTAGTATTCATCATTGTGTTAAGTTTGGGTAAGAAAAAGATTAAGAAAAGGCACAATCTCTGTTGTACGGGAACTTACAATCTAATAAGGATTTGACTTTCACACAAATAATTATGAAAGAGCAATATTATAATCATAGTAAATTTAAATGCAGTGTTTTCTTCTACTAGTAGGACCTCATAGGCCCTTGAAACTCAATGGGAAATTAGGGAATCTTTGAGGTTTTATATGTTGAAGGTTCTAGTATGCTATATTTGAGGAGGAAGGGGTCATATTTACTGTGTGCAGAGAATATTATTATTATTAATAATAATTTTAATATGGTTTAACTTAGCTATGGCACCCGATTTGGGCCTAAAAGGAATGGAGTGACTTCAACAGATGGATGTGGTGGAGCATGGGGATAGATCTCAATTTTAGACTTGAGGAGACTTGTAGACAAAGACTTGTATATGGGAGAGAAAAGGATGAGAATGGGGATTAGTAGTTTTGGTTAATGGAATGCAGAAAACTGAAGGAGAATAGCATGAGATAAAAGTCAAAAGGCAGATTGGAGACTAACTATAGTCTTGAATTCCCAGAGTGGAATTTTATAGTTTACTTGATAAATATTAGGAGGTCACTGAAGTTTTTTGAGTAGAGTATTGACCTAATCAGAGCTATGCTTTATGAGTGTTATTCAGGAAGTGGTATGAAGGAGAAATTGCAGAGGGAAGAAACTAGAGAGAAAGACTCTAGGAGACTATTGCAATAATCTAGGCAAGAAGGGATTTAAGTCTGAGTGGTACCTGTGGAAGTGGACAAAGAGTTAAGAGATTCAGAATTGTAGAATTTGAGTTGACAAGGCTTAGCAACTGATTATTTGTGAAGAGTGAAAGAGAACAGAATAAAAGACTATTTTGAGTTACAAACCTAGGTGACTGTGAAGGAGGTGGTATTATCAGTAAAAATAGAGAAATAGAGAAATTGGGGAAGTAGGACTATTGAAGATAATGTGTTCAGCTTCAGGCATGCTGAGTTTAATGGATAGTTGGAAATTGGGAATAGCTTGTTACCATGTTATCTATCTTTCATATGACATTGAATAAGCCTAGAAGATCAGAATAGAAGCCTTTGTGTTCTATTTCTTTGGTGAATTTTTCTTAGGTGACTAAAACTGGATGAATATCATCCTTAGAGACCATTTCTACACAGCAACATTACACAAAACTGAAGAGGGCAAAAATTTAACCAGATTATTGACAATAGCAACATGCAAAGAAAAATATCCCAGCAGAATAATGGAGTGTTGAAAGGTCAGCAATGACCTCAGAATCAAAAGATTCAAATTGCCCATAAGGGGTCACATTAAAAAAATAATATACAAGCTAAGGAAAAACAAACATGTTCACTCAATTTTAGTACCATTCTGAACTTTTGTTGAAAGTCAAAGTGTCCCAATATTTTTGGAGAAGTGAAAGTTCTTATAGTAGACTATTAGGAAAAGCTACATCCTGTACCCTATGATCAGTGAGGATTAAAACAACATTATAGAAGTATTAAAAGCTCAGAACTAAAAATTAATTTCTGAAGGGATATTCTTAGGAACTGTCTTTTCTAATCTTTTTTACAAACTAGATTTAATTATAAAGTACAGCTTTTGGGTTCTTTAACCCAAAACAGGCTTTCATGCTTGAGTTTTGCTTATTGAACGAATTGAGTCTTCGTGGACGAGTTTGTAGCCATGATGCTTTCTATGAAGATTATATTTGATACCTCATTTAGTACTATTTAAATTGAACATCAAATTTAATTCGGCATTCTAGAACTATTAACCTTTTCTTTGGTCCAGATCTGTAATTTTTTTCAGTGTGGGGCATGGAAAGTTCAAATATTGGTGCAGACTAGCAATTTTTATTTAATGTACAGTCCTAGAAAGCTGCTTGGGGCTACTGAGAGGTTGTTACTTGCGTATATTCACATAGTTTTTGACAGAAGCAGGACAGGAATTTAGGTCTTTCTGATGCTAAGACAAGTCCTCTATCTAATATGCCAGGCTGTTGCTAATTCAATATCAATAATTTAAAGTTTTATGAAGGAGAAATCTTTCCCTTCAAAGAAAAACTAAATTACAGGTATCATATTTTTCTATAATTTTAGAAGTACTTATGTTCCTCTTATCATTTCCCTCAACTAAATAAATGAAGAATAAAAGAAATATAGGAAAGAATTAAAAGCAGATCATAATCATGTAATTTTCCTTTGGGAAGAATAAATTTAGATAAATGGCCAATATGAGAAATGGTTAGTTTAGGGTTTAGATACCATTTATCACCAAAAACCACCCAACATTGCAATAAAAAAATAATGACAGGAGAAGGAAAAATTAAATGTCACCAAAAGGCAACTATTATAAAAATGGAAACAAAATCCAAACAGAAAACCATAGCATCACCTCTTTCTTTTGTTGCTTCTCCTGTTCCTCTCAGTTATCATAAGGCATTTATCCCACAATCACTGTTCTGCATGGCTACAATGGTTTAGACTTTAGCTTTGGGGAAAACATGACTATTTCAATAGATGCAAAAGAACCCAGTCTTTTGCAAACAACCTTCCCCTTGCTCCAACCCTTTGACAAAATACAGCACTTTTATGTTATTAACTTTAAAAAGGATAGGCATGGAAGAGTCCTTATTTAATATGGTCTAGTTAATGGTTATACAAAACCATGGGTTTGCAATATTTGTAATGGAGAAACACTGGAAGCTTTCCTGATACAAACAGGGATAAAGAAAGGATGCTCCCAGGGCAGCTAGGTGGTGCAGTGGATAGAGCACTGGCTCTGGACTCAGGAGGACCTGCGTTCAAATCCGGCCTCAGATACTTAAGACTTAGCAGCTGTGTGACCCTGGGAAAGTCACTTAACCCCAATTGCCTCACCGAAAAAAAAAAGAAAGAAAGAAAGAAAGGATGCCCCCATCCCACTATTATTTGACCTTCTACTAGAAGTGCTATCTATATCAATATGACAAGGATATGAAATTAAAGATATGAATCTCAGCAAAGAGCAATAAAAATTATGCCTATTTACAGACAACATGAAAAATTCCTTAGAAAACTCCAGAAAATCAGTAAAGAAACTATTTGAGGTAATTAATAGTTTTAATAAAGTAGTGCTATATGAAGTAAATATATAAAATCAATGGCATTTCAATATGGTATTAACAAAAGCCAGTGGTAAGGTAAATGCTATTCAAAATAACTAAAAGTTGATTAAAATATCTAGGAGTTAGCCTACCAAGACATACTTAGGATTTATATAAATACTACTTTTCAGGAGTAAGAAGACAAATGATTAAGATATAGTATATATTTATGGTTAGTCTATCCCCATATAACACAAAATAATACCACATAAGAGATTTAGTTTTATATGAAGCAAGGTACCGTGTGGATACTTTATAGAGCAAGACAAAAGGGCTAGAATCTTAAGGAAAATCATGAGAAAACAGTTGTAATAAAAGACATATTATTAGGCCTCAAACCATAGTATAAAGTAATAATTACCAGAACCATATGGTAATTTTTTTAAAATGAGAAAAAATAGCAGAACAGACTAAGTAAAAAAAATCCCAGAAACAATAAAAAACAGTAGTTTAGAACATAACTTGCTGAATGAAGATTTGGAGAAACTAGAAGCAATTTAGCAGAACTTAGGACTATATAAGCATGTATATTTTATTACCACAATAAAATTAAGAGGAACATGTGATCTGAACATAAAAATGTAATACCAAAGAATATTTAGAGAATAAGAATTACCCTTTACAACTGTGGCTAGGGAGAGAATTCTCAACCAAATAAATAATAGAGATAATTTTAAAAAATAGATACATATGATTGCATAAAATTAAAAAGCTTTTGTACCACAAAGTTAATGCAGAGAGAATAGGAAGAGAAATTGTTCAGTGGGAAATATTTCTCATAATTCTCAATTTATAGATATAAATTATTGATTAATATACAAAGAGTTGCTACAAATACAGGTTTCTGTTTTTGTTTTAATCATTAATAATTTAATATTTTACTAAGACTTTGGGGACACAGTATATAAGCTTAAGAGTCATTCTTTGTTAGAAAAAATTAGTCAAATAATAGGAACAAAATATTTTTAAAATAATAATTGCAAACTTCATGACATGGTATAGTGGAAAGAGTTCTGGCTTTGAAATTAAAGGAACTGGGTTTGAATCTTGCCTATGTCACTTGCTATCTGTGTGGTTTTGGGTAAATCATTTTACTTCTCTGTACCTCAGTTTCCTCATCTGCAAACTAAGAGAATTGGATTGGACAGAATCAATGGTTTCTTATGGGTCTATGAGCCTGTGGATATATGAAAACATGCTTCAATTTACTAATAACAACTTGTTTAGTCATTTCAGTTGTGTCTGACTCTTTGTGACCCCATTTGGAATTTTCTTAGCAGAGATACTGGAATGGTTTGCTATTTCCTTTCTCCTGCTCATTTAACAGATCAGGAAACTGAGGCAAACAAGAGTAAATGACTTGCCCCAGGGTCACAGAGACAATTAAGTGTCTGAATACAGATTTGAAAACACAAAGAAGAATCTTTCTGACTCCAGGCCCAGCACTCTATCAACTGCACTACCTAGCTGCCCCAATAACAAGAAAAAGGCAAATTAAAACAAAACTTAGTTTTTATTGTTTGCCCTGCAGATAGGAAAAAAGAACATGGAAAAAACTAAAGCAGTCAATCTTGAAAGGGCTATGGGGAAAGAGGCACTTGAAAACACTTCTAGAAAATAATTAGGATTGATGGAATGAAAATAACTAAACTGTTCATATTCATTGACCAAGTGAGAGAGATTTAAAAGAGAAATCCCTCTTACTGGACCTAGTCAGACAACTAATTCACTTCCCTCAGAGCATTTACCTAACCAGGAACCAAATATCCAGGTGATCTGTCTCCAATACTTTTCTCTCTTTTACTACCAAATAAAAACTAACTGATATTTCCAGAGGGTTATCTGGAATGTCTCCAAGAGTTTATGAAACAATGCAGATATAATAATAGCCTATTTCAGCTAAACTATTTAAATTTGTAGACAAGCCATACTGAAGATGAGCTTTAGAGGTTAATTACTTAGTTGCTTTAGTATTAGAAAGAAAAGTGAACATAAAATCTTAAATAGACCTCACCTTTCAAGGGGCCAGAACTCTTATTTTTTAAATCAACAAATATTAAGTGGGTCTTTTTGTAAAGTTGTTTTTATTATTATTTTTCTTGGGATGTCTCAATTTCTGGCTTTTCTAATTTACAAGAAACAAAAAATATGTAATAATTCTGTTGAATGAAACAAATACTGGTTCAGATCAAGCCTTAGTCAATAGTGAAAAGTCATATGATAATGAAGGGATTATAAATGGCAACTAAACAAACAACTTGCATAGAGATTCCAAAAAAATGCTGCAAAAATGCATTAAAAAACACACAATAGGTTCATTCAAACTAGTATCACAGAATCAGTTTTAGACTTGGAAGGTACATTAGTGGCTCTTTAGCTCAAAACATGCAGGAAAGGAATCTCCACTATGATATTCTAGACAAGTGATCATCCAATCTCTGTTCAAAAACCTCTAAGGAAGGGGAACCCAGTCCTTCTGAAGGCAGCTCGTTCCACTTCGGGGCAGCTATAAATGTTAGGAAGTTTTTTTTGACATCGAGCTTAACTTGCCTTTAACAAGTTCCACCCATTGCTCTTAGCTCTGTTCTTTGGGTCCAAAGAGGGCAAGTCTAATCTTCTTTTCCCTGATGTACCTTCAAGTACTTGAAGACAGCCATCAGATTCCCCTTGGATCTTCTCTTGTAAAAAGAGGTTAAATGTGCCTAGGTCCTTCACCCAGTCCTATTACCATGCTTGTTCCTTCTGGAAACCCTGAAGCTTATTGATATCTTTCTCAAACTGTGGCTTCCAAAACAGAACAGAATACTCCAGATGAGGTGTGATGAGGACAGAGTACTGTGGAACTCTTACCTCTCTATTCCTGGAAGATATGCTCTTCTCAATGCAGCTTGAGAACTTATTAGCTTTTTTGACTGCATCAGAAAAGCTCCTTACCTAATCTAGAACATCTCAGTCCCCACTGATTTAGGATATATAAAACATTATTTACTATATGGAGAGGCAAATTAGTGATATGGAAAGCATGCTGGACCTTGAGTTAGGAGAGACCCGAGTCCTAGTATTTTCTCTGACATTTACCAGATAACAATAGGCAAAGTATTTTTACCTTCTCTGAGACTCACTGACCTCATACACAAAATGGGTTTAATAATGACCATAGTTTTTATCTCTTGTTGTTTTAAGGATTAAATGAGGCAAAGCATGTGAAAGTGCTTTGTAAATCTTAGAGTACCATATGAATATCAGCTATTGTTATATATTCTTTGGGATTCCTTTCCCCCTCTACAGATTAGATTTCCTTGTTACTCTAGTTCTCAAAATTTAATGACACCACATTATTATTACTATGACTACTATATTTGTAACTTTCTTCATGCTGTCCATAAATTTTGAGAACTAGGGCAACAAAGCTTATAAAGCACTTTGCATATATTACGTCAGTTAATAGGTACATCTTGTTCTTCTAAAGACTTATTGGGGTAGAATTTGAGCCAGTTTGAATTCATTCTGGAGATTTTAAATAGAAAATAGGACTTATGGGGGGTACTGCTGCTCTTTCAGTGAATTGATTCTCTGGAGGTTTGACCTACACAGCATCTCTGTGATATAGGTGCTATTATTATCCCCATTTTTTAGATGAGGAAACCAAGGCAAAGAGAAGTAAAATAACTTGATTGTGGTCACGCAGATAATGAAAGTTTAAATCAGAAATTGAACCCAGCTCTTCTTGAATCAAGGTCCAGAATTTTATACACTCTGCCACCTTACTTCCACATACTAACCTGGGAACTGTTTTTTTTTTTTTACTTTAGATTCACTACAAAATGGGACATTTTAGGGGCAGCTAGGTGGTGCAGTGTGTGACCCTGGGCAAGTCACTTAACCCCCATTGCCCCGCAAAAAAAAAAAAACCAACAAAAAAAAATGGGACATTTTAAGTGAAAGTAAGACATATAGACATAATCACAAATATACTGGATGAGATATCTATTGAATTTCCCTGAGGTACACATCACTCTGTGAGATCCTGTTTATTGTTCCTCTACAAAATAGTTTTCCTAATACTGAGGCATTCCTCTAAGGAACTGAACAACTGCCAGGTTTGTAAAGAATTGGTTATTTATAGCATCACAAGATCCCAGAGTTGGAGAGGACTTTTGAAGACCTGCAGCCCAATTGGTATGCACTACAGTGTCCCCTGTAAGTCTTCATCTAGCCTTGCTAGACTTTCAGTGATAAGGACCCCACTACTTTGCAAGGCAGTTCATTCTGGTTTTGGATAACTCTACTTATTAGGAAGTTTTCCCTTATGTCTTGCCCAAATCTATAGTAACCTTCTTTAAGAAAAGAAGGTTAATTTCTGACTGGGGAATCAGGGAAGATTTCATGAAGAGAAAGCATTTAAATTTGGTATTGAAGGATAAAAGTTTCTTTTGGTATTGGCTTGTGAAAGGTAGATGAGTCTAGAATTCATAGTTCATTGTGTTTCTTTGATAAAATTTGACTAGCAACAATACTAGTTAGAAAAGTGAATCATGCAAGTAGCTAGGTATAAACAGGTATAGTTAGAATACCTAGCTAGGCGTTTTAATTTAATTTCTTCTGTTTTTGGTTTTGCCACAATAAACTATTCAGTATTGCTTTTGTTGGAAAGAATTGTTTGGGACATTTTTTCCACATTTCAAATAAGTATGAGGTCTGTCTCTTGACTAAATAGTAAATGTCTAGACTTTAGCACAAGTGGTTCACATTTCAAATGTATTTATTATTTAATTGATTGTGGTATGATTTACTCTTTCATGGGGCTAAGATTAATAGCAACTGGATGTTTTATTGGCAGTGCAGAATATATATTATATATAACATTTTTCTCTCTTTTTCTCCTCCTCCTTGTTCTGCTCCTTTCATCTCTCTCCTACCTGAAAAATAACAAAGTAGCTAAAAGGTAGAGTTCAGCCAATTATTAGGAAAGGCAAATTCAGACTAATAAAGCTGTAATAATACTGTGTATTATAAAGCCAATGGCATTCTAGTGTGGAACCAATATGTTATTGGAATTTTTCATTATTTTTTAAAAGTAAGAATGTAAAAACTAAGGGAATGAAACTATATAGCTTCACATATCTATGACTGATATTAAATGAATTGGTCCCAATTCAATTCTTCATAAAAAGTTTATGAAACCTAAATTTTACTGTTTAGCACTAGGTTTTTGGAAGTTTGGAATGTTAAAACAGGAATAAAGGCTTTAAAGATTTATATAGAGGAGACCTCGTCTCCCGGCTCTGGTTCTTGCTTCAACAGTGTTTGGACGGAACAGACCCGGGGTTCCCCTAGTTCCCCTCGCGCTAGATCTTCGTCCTTCTGCAGCCCGCCAGCCCCTGGGACCACCCGGCCACCGCTTTCGCGACCATCGGCCCCTGGCCTCTGAGACCAAACAGCTCCGGGACCAGCCGCCTCCTCCCGTTGCTGTCAGTGCCATGAGCTCCACTTCTTAGATCCGCCAAAACTTCTCTGAGGCCAAGGTCGCGGTCAACCGCCTGGCCAAACTCTACCTGCAGGCCTCCTACTCCTACCTGTCCCTGGGTTTTTATTTCGACCCCGACGATGTCGCTTTGCGGAGGGTGTCGCATTTTTTTTTTCCGTGACCTGGCGAAGGACAAACGCGAGGGCGCTGAGCGCCTTATGCGGCTCCAGAACCAAAGTGGGGGCCGGGTCCTCCTCCAGGCTGTGCAGAAACCTGGTCAAGATGAGTGGGGCCGCAGCTTGGATGCCATGGAGGCTGCCCGGAGCCTGGAAGAAGGGCCTGAACCAGGCCCTCCTGAAGCTGCACACCCTGGGCTCCAGCCAATGGAATCCACACCTCTGCGACTTCCTGGAGAGCCACTACCTGGGTGAGGAGGTGAGGCTGCTGAAGCGCCTGGGCGACCACTTGACCACCCTGGGCCACGTGCAGGCCGACCCCCAGCCGGGACTGGGAGAATACGGAGCCGGAAGCACGACTAGGAGGAGCAGCCCATGAGAAGGCCAACGAGGTCCATGATAAAGAATAAAGCTGGCTCGCTGCTCCAAAAACAAAAAAAAAAGAAAAAGAAAAAAGAAAAAGAAAAAGATTTATATTCAGGGTTTAAATTCACCGTAAAACTTTGGATGCCTTTGCAATGTCCAGTAATTGTACAAAGGATGCATGCTGCTATGAACTTTGCATGGTGGGTATTCATAGCGCTGTTTCATCACTATCAGAAATCGAAAGCTCTACCAGCCTCTAGAAGTTAAAATAGGAGGAAGCAGACTTGGGAGAACCAGAAAAAAGCAAGAATGGTGTGTGTGGGTACAGGCCTATAACTCCTTATGCAAAGAAATGTGAAATGTGACCCTTTCCCTCAAAGAATTTTCAGTCTAGTTAAGATACCATGTATTATAGATATTAAATGTTTAATGATATGAGAACACAAAAGAGCAATTCTAAATATTTCATGAGGTAGTAGTATGTAATTTTACAAATGAGTGATATAGACAATGAATATTTTGAGCTCAGACAAAAGATAAACATATATATACACACACACACGCATACATATACATATGCACATATATGTATATCACTATTGGCTGTCCTTGATATTGTTAGTCCTTTATTCTGAAAGAGAACCATGACTTTGGGGAGGTGATGTCATGACTTGCAATGAATTGGATTTAAGTGAAGCAGGGCTGTGCAGTTACCAGCCTCTCTCTCTCCTTTGGAGCCATCTGGGTCTAGTGGCAAGCTATACATTAGGACAACTGGAGATGCCCCCCCCTCCCCCCCTTCAGTGGGAGGCCCTGGCCTTTTAAGCTAAGGCCATTCACAGGACTGTAGTAGAGACTTTGTGGAGGAGGAAGAGGGACAAAATGGACTGTGATGCTTTAATGATTCAATAAAATTTATTTATTTATTTATTTTTTTAGTGAGGCAATTGGGGTTAAGTGACTTGCCCAGGGTCACACAGCTAGTAAGTGTTAAGTGTCTGAGGTCAGATTTGAACTCAGGTACTCCTGATTCCAGGGCCAGTGCTCTCTCCACTGCACCAGCTAGCTGCCCCTTAATGATTCAATATAACAGAAGGTCCTTATAGTCAACAAAGAATGATATAGACTAGTTAAAGCAGATAAAGACAAGACAAAGATGACAACTTTGCTAGCAGAATTAAGAAATAGCTGCATCTTCCTCAATAAAATTGCTTTCCCACAGATTCAGGAAAAGCATTTTAAAGAGTTGAAGTCTACACATTTAAAACCTTTTTTTTTTTCATGTTTTAGTTTGTATTTGTAAAAGCAAAACAAAACAAAAAAAACAAAGCAAAACAACTGAAAATTGTCGTGCCTTCTATTTCTCTCTCATTCCAGTCTTGGAAAATTGCTTTAAAATAAATAAAAATTAAAAACATGTTTAAAAAAAATAGCTGCAATGGGACAATAGTGGAGACTGAGAAAACAAAAAGAAGTTTGTGGAAACCTGAGAAATAATATGAAAGCCTTGACTAAAGTCTGGACTAATGTAATAAAGGGAAAGGAATAATGTAATAATAAAAACTTTATTGTTTAAATGAATCATAATCCTAAGGGATTTAGGAGACAATGTGAAAGGAAAAGAAATGGAATTTGACAATAGACTAGTTGTGTATGTGGTAGAAAGATTCAAGAACCATTCCTTAGCTCTGTTTCATTTAATCTTTCTATCTTTTTGCACCAGTAAAAGAAGATCACATTTTCTAAAATGCTATGAAGCAAAGCAGCAAAACAAATAGGTATGCAGATGAAAGAGCCAATCCAGAGGCACTGAGTCAACCAAGATGGCAAGGAAAGTGCTCTATTTGTGGGAATGACAGAATGACAGAATTGAAGGGTTGGAAGGGACCTCAGAAGTCATTTCTTCTCTAGTCTAATCCAAAGACTAAAGAAATCCTCAGGATAACATACCTGACAAGTGGTCATCCAGTGTCCACTTGGAGATATCCAAGGAGGGAGAACCCATAGTCTCTTAAGGCAGGCCAGTCTACTTCTGGATAGCTCCAATTATTAGTAAGATTTTTCCTGGCATCAAGATCAAATTTGCCTCTATGCAATTTCCACCAATTACTCCTGCTTTGGTCATCTATAGCTAAAAAGAACAAATTGAACTTCTCCTTCACCTGATGGTTATCATGTCTCCATTGAATCTTCTCAAATGTCCCCCAGACATTTAGTCAATCTTATACAGGGCACTTCACTGTCCTGGTTGCCTTCCTCTTTGTATTTTCTGGATTTTCAGTGTCTTCCTGATAGACCTCCCAGATCCGAACACAATCCTCTGCATGAGGCCTGACCAAGGCAGAGTGCATTCAGACTCTCATCTCTCTATTCTTAAAAGCTATACTCCTTTTAATGCAGCCCAACAATAAGTTGTCTGTTTTTTTTGGCCACCATATTACACTGTTGACTCACATAGAGTTTATAATCCACTAAAATTGCAGACATTTTTCAGGACAACTGCTGTCTGATGATGCCTTCCCATAATATATATGTAAAGTTGATGTTTATTATCCAATTGCAATATTGTACCTATACATTTTCATTTTATAGATTCAGCCCAATTATTTAGCTTGTCAAGGCCCTTTTGGATTCTGAGTCTGTTGTCCATTGTGTTATATCTACCTAGGAGATGTGTATTATCTGCCTGTGTGACAAGCCTTTATCTATGCCTTTACACCTCCTAAAATGTTAAACATCACAGATTCCTGAGTACTCCACTGGAGATGTCTTGCCATATCAATATTTAATCATTAACAACTGCTATTTGAATAGAGCTAGCTAGCTAGTTTTTAATCTATCTGATTGTGTTGCTATCTAAACTATATCTCCATACTTTCCCCAAGAATAGTCTGAAATAACGGCAAAAGCTTTGCTGAAATCTAGGCAGACTAGCAATAGTGGTCTTTTCACTTACTAGTTTGATAGGTCAAAGAAGGAAATGAGGTTAGGCTGGAATGGCATCTTGTTTTTTTTTCCTTTTCGACTTAATAGTATTTTTTTCTTCTAATTACATGTAAATACAATTTTCATCATTCGGTTTTGTAAGATTTGGAATTCCAAGTTTTTTCCCCTCCCTCCTTTCCCACCTCCCCCCCTCAAGACAGGAACCAATCTGGTATAGGTTATATATATATATAATCATGTTAAACATATTTCCACATTAGTCATGTTGTGAAAGAAGAATGAAAATCAAAAGGAAAAACCATGAGAAAGAAAAAACAAAACAAGAAATAAAGTGAAAATTGCATGCTTCTGTCTGCATTGAAATTTCATAGTTCTTTTTCTGGATATGGAGAGCATTTTCCATCATGAGTCTTTTGGGATTGTCTTGGATCATTGTATTGCTGAAAAGAACTAAGTCTAGCATAGCTGATCATTGGACAATATTACTGTTACTGTGTACAATGTTCTCTTGGTTCTGCTCATCTCACTCAGCATCAGTTCATGTAAGTCTTTCCAAGTTTTCCTGAAATCTTCCTGCTCATCATTTCTTATAGCACAATAGTATTTCATTATATTCATATACCACAACTTGTTCAGCCATTCCCCCATGGATGGGTATCCCTTCAATTTCTAATTCTTTGCCACCACAAAATGAGCTGCTATAAATATTTTTTTGTACATGTGGGTCCTTTTCCGTTTGTGTAATTTAAAATTCTAAATGTGGGTTCTAATCTGTTCCCCCACTTTTGGGGGAAACTGACTAAAATCACTGATAAAACAAGTTTAGGTTTTTAAGGGTTTATTGAAAGATAGAAAGAGAAAGATTGAGAACAGAATTCCTACAGCCTGGTAATCCCATCTTTCCTCAATTCCCCTGTGAAGTCCTTGGAGTCTCTCTCCTCCACCACGGTGAAGTCAGGAACCCAAAGAGACAGAGCCCCCTGCGCAGGCTCTCCTTCCTCCTTCCTGTCCCCTCCCAGAAATGGGAGGTTCTTCAAGATGGTTGGTTGACTGGGCAGGAAGTTCAAAGTTTGTTAACTTCTGAGAACCATGCTTTCTTAAGTACTCTCAAGTGCCAGCCAGATGTGCTTAGAATCTAGTCAACTATAAATCCACCAGTCATTTAGTCGAATCAGCCAGTAATCCACTCAGGTGGGCTCCTGATTATCTGCCAAATATCATCTATCATATTCCATTATCTTGACACCTTTTTATGATCTCTTTGGGATACAGACCTAGTAGTGGTATTGCTGGATCAAAAAGTATGCACAGTTTTATAGTCCTTTGGCCATAGTTCCACATTGCTCTCCAGAATGGTTGAATCCATTCACCATGCCACCAGTAATTCATTATTGTTCCAATTTTCCTACATCTTCTCCAACATTTATAATTTTTCTTTTCTGTCGTATTAACCAATCTGATAGGTATGAGGCGGTACCTCAGAGTTGTTTTAATTTGCATTTCAATAGCGATTTAGAACTTTTTTCATATGATTATAGATAGCTTTAATTTCTTCATCTGAAAATTGCCTGTTCATATCCTTTGACCATTTATCAATTGAGTAATGACATATATTGCTATAAATTTTATTCAGTTCCCTATATATTGGAGAAATGATACCTTTATCAGAAACTGACCGTAAAAATTGTTTCCTAGCTTTCTGCTTTCCTTCTAATCTTGGTTGCATTAGTTTTGTTTGTGCAAACCCTTTTAAATTTAATGTAACCAAAATTATCCATTTTCTATTTCATAAAGTTCTCTATCTCTTCTTTGGTCATAAATTCTTCCCCTCTCCATAGATCTGACAGGTAAACTATTCCTTCCTCTCCTAATTTGCTTATGGTATCATTCTTTATGTCTAAAGCATGTATCCATTTTGGCCTTATCTTGGTATAAAATGTGAGATGTTGGTCTATACCTAGTTTCTTCCATACTATTTTCCAGTCATGGCATATTTTTATTTAATGTTTTTTGTGGGGCAATGAGGGTTAAGTGACTTGCCCAGGGTCACACAGCTAGTAAGTGTCAAGTGTCTGAGGCCATATTTGAGCTCAGGTCCTCCTGAAT
Organism: Dromiciops gliroides; assembly: GCF_019393635.1. Lineage (NCBI taxonomy): Eukaryota > Metazoa > Chordata > Mammalia > Microbiotheria > Microbiotheriidae > Dromiciops > Dromiciops gliroides. The sequence continues at coordinate 182,366,726 of NC_057865.1, read as the reverse complement.
CCAGGGCCAGTGCTTTATCTATTGTGCCACCTAGCTGCCCCCATGGCATATTTTCGATGAAGCTCTGATGGCTCTTTGTAATCACTGCTTCCCTTTCTAGATGTTTGCCAATTATATATTTTAAAAAATGTTTTCTAGAATTATTTCTAGAAATTAAAGTCAGTATCACTGGCCGATTCTTTGCAGTCTTGGTTCTCTTTCCTTTTTTGAAAATGGGGACAGTTACCCTATTGAGATCTTGTGGTACCTTTCCTGTTTTTCATGATATTTCAAATATCACTGAAAATGACTTAACATTCATATCTTTTTTATAGAAAAATTCCTTTGGCAGCTATGGAGTATGGATTGGAGAGGGGAGAGAACTGAGTTAAGGAGACTAATTTCGAGGCTGTTGGACTTGGAATCCAAGTGAGAAATAATGAGAATATGAACTAGAATGGTGGTTGTGATCATTTGGAGAAGGGGAGGGATGCAATTGATGTAAGATAAAAACAACTGGACTTGTCAAGTGATTAGATATAAAGGGTGACACAGTGAGTGATGGGTCATGGAAGACTTAAAAAATGGGAACTTGGGAGCAGCTATGTGGTTCACTGGATTAAGAGGTGGGTTTGGAGTCAGGAAGACCCGAGTTCAAATCCAGCCTTAGACACTTACTAGCTGTGTGACCCTGGGCAAGTCACTTAACACAAGATGCCCCTCCCTGGTTAAACTTGTCACCTCTAATCTCATTACCATGCTACATAACTCAAGGTGTATGGGGTGTTCAGGAGGACTAGCATCTCTGATGTGAGGGCTTGCTGAGGCCTTTTCAGGGTTGCTTATCCATCTTTGGTGTCCACCTGATTTACCCAACTCATCTATAGCATGTCTAGTGGCCACAGCCCTGGTAAACCATCTTTGCAGATGGGCTAAACCAGGTTGAGGGTAATTGACAGGCCTCAAACCTGTCGGTGAGTTAGGGGGATGTCTGCCTCAAGCACGTAAAGACTTTCCCTGGCAGAATGGGTGGATGAGAACAATTTTTTGTCTTGAGTTTTGTCCTGCCATTAGACTTCAATGACTCAGGTAGAGAGAGTAAGGCTGATGACTGTGCAACTCTGCCTCATTTAAATCCAATTCACATGTAAGTTAAGATATCACTTCTGGTGTCATTGATCCTCTTCAAAGGACAAACAACTCAAGTTTTAATTGACACTACCTCCCTCAGCTTTCTCTTACTTTTTTTTTTTGTTTTTTGTTTTTTGCAGGGCAATGAGGGTTAAGTGATTTGCCCAAGGTCACACAGCTAGTTAAGTGTCTGAGGCTGTATTTGAACTCACGTCCTCCTGAATCCAAGGCCAGTGCCACCTAGCTGCCCCCTTTCTCTTGCTTTTGATTAGAGGGTTGGGTGGTAGAGTTCTCTCAATGCCTTTCTTTATGTTGTTCAGTTGTTTTTCAGTCATGTCTGACTATGACCCCATTTGGGGTTTTCTTGGCAAAGATACTGGGATGGTTTGCCATTTCTTTCTCTAGCTCATTTACAGATGAGGAGACAGAGGCAAACAAGGTTAAGTAATTTGCTCAGAGTCACACAGCTTAGTAAGTGCTTGAGGCCAGATTTGAACTCAGGAAAATTACTCCAGGACCAGAACTGTGCCATCTAGTTGCCTTCCTTTATAGAGGGCAGAGACTTTAGATTCACTCCACTCTGCATCTGCTGCTCTGATTGAGGAACAAGATACCCCCCATGCTAGCTACTCCCTGCTGTTCCCCTCATCCCAATTTCCTGCTCCTTCTGTGTATTGTTTTCCCCATCTAGATCACAAACTCCTTGATGGCAGTTATTTGTATCCCCAGAACTTAGCATAATGCTTGGTACATAGTAGGCACTTAATAAATGTTTACTGGATTGGATGTCATTTGAAATGGCTGGCAGCTAGGTGGTATAATGAATAGAACATTGGACTTGGAATCAGAAATACCTGATTTTAAGTATTGCCTCATTCTTTTATTAGCTGTGTGACTTTGGTTAAGTCACTTAATTTCAGCCTCCGTGCCTTCATCTGTAAAATGAAGATAACAATAGTACCTACAACCAGAGGAAGATCAAGTGAGGTAACATGTATATCACTTTGAAATCCTTAAAGCATCATATAAATTCTAGTTGTTGACTCCAAACCTGGCTTTCTTTCCATGACCTTGCTGGTCCTCCGGTCCATTCTCTTCCTTTTATAGACTAGGAAATGGACCCCAAAAGATATCAGTGTCCCAGGGAACATAGATAGTAAGTAGGAGAGTCAGATTTTCTGAATCCAAGTCAAGGGTTCTTCCCACTGTGACTTAGTACTTACCCTGATAAGTTCCTGGAAAAGGATTGCTGTTAGTCAGATTTGGGAATTCAGGGTACATGGAAAAAGCTTCTCATTGAAGTGACCAATAAAAAGGGTTTTTGTTTGTTTCTTGACAGTATGAAAACCAAATACTGGAAGGGTACATAAAACATGTTCTCTACTTGCTAATTACATCTTGAGTCCCTGCTTTGGCCTGCTCAGAGATGTGAAACTTTTTGTTTGCATAATTGAATTCCAGGTGATGGTCCTGGCTCATGCAAACCAACCTCTTCTGTGTGCCCCACAGATGTTAGGAGGTTGTGCAATTTATAGTGAGGTAGGCAGAGGAATCTATATACTCTAGAGTAGAGTGGACAAATCCAAGCTGCCTTTGGATATGCTAATCATTAGAGGTCAAATAAAAGCTCAACACAATGGTTGGTAGAATTCCTTTGGAGGCATGGGCTGAACTTCACTGTAGCTGTCTCTACCTTGCATGTCTTCTCCTCTTCTTGGTGAAGTGGCTGATCTAACTGGCCTGCATCGGTTTTTCTGGGCTTCTGAATAGCTTTGTTTTCATCATATCCTGACCTAATAGATCAGTTATATGAGGATATTCTCTCCTGTGATGGATCACTGATTTAGGAACCTTAGAGGTCACTAATCTAACCCTCCCATTTTACAGATGAGGAAATTGAGGCCCTCACATGTTTAAGTGACTTGCCCAAGGCTTCATAGATAATAAACGGCAGAGATTGTAGAGTTTCTCAGTCTAATTTCAGTGCTCTTTTTACTGTGTCATGCTGATTAGTTGGACTTGGCAATGGGACATCTAGTTGAAGACATCATATAATTATAGTGTCCTTTGGGATTAGACTTAGAGGTAACTTCAGGGTTGGAGAAATAGATTTATGTATAAATAAATCCAAGATTCCAATTTAGCCTTTTCTGCTGCATTTATAAATTCTTCTTTTTCCAACCAAGAGCTCCTGGATTAGTGTGAATGCCCAGGATATCTCTTTGTGGTCCCAGAGAGGCAAGTGTGACATTCTTTTCCATTGTTGTTTAGTCTATTTCTGTCTCTTAACCTGGACATGGCTCCTTCCTGGTTTTCAACACATTTTCTAGAGTTGATTCCAAAGTTATAAATTCAAGCCACTATCCTCTAACAAGAGAATCTTATAGTGGCTGCATTGGAAAAAATTCAAAATACTTTGTCTTCAGTAATTTCTTGCTATTTTCATTTCCAAGAAAATGGTTTATACTCTAAAATGTTAAAAAATTGATACTAACTTCAGATTCTTAAGTCAATTTATTATAAAAATTCCATTCAGTCTGTATTTATCTCAATTTCTCACAAAGTAAAAGCAAAGTAAATTGTAACATGATTATTTCACTTCTAAAAATACTTCAACTCTCTCCTCTGACCTTAATAGGTGTCTGGGGATTTAAAACTGCTGACATAATCAGTGGGACCTCTCTTTTCTCAGGTTGGAAACAGAGTGTCCTAAATCTTAAGAAAGCTGCTCTTTCTACCACATGATATCCAATCTTTACCCTTTTGGCAATTAAAAGTGCTTTATTAGGATTCATTAGAAAGGGGAGAACATGTACACCTTAAACTAAGGGGCCACCCATCTCATATATTTCCTCCCCAACTGCCAAAGAAATCATACCTTTCTTCCTGGTATCTAAAGCAGTACTTCCCATGTTTTTTGTTTTTTAATAAATTTTTATTGATGTCCTTTTTTTTACATCACCAACATTCCTCCCAGAATCATTTCTTCTTTGCCCCTCCCAGAGAACAATCCATTATAATACATTTTTAAAGAAAAAAAGAAAAAAGAGAAAATAATAAAAAACCTGATCAATATATAAAAAAATCTGAAAATATAGGCAATGTAACACATCTATTGACCTCATATCTCAGCAAAAGATGAAGTTGCTCTATATTCTCATATTTCCTATTTGGGGCTATGCTTATTCTTTTGTAGTTGTTCGGTGGTTGTTCTTTCTATTTACATTGTTATAGTGATTTTGTATGTTGTTTTCTTGACTCTGCTTACTTTACTTTAAATCAGATTGTGTAAATCTTTCTGTACTTCTCTGTGTTCAAATATTTGTTTTTTCTGACAGTACAGTACTATTCTATGACATTCAGGTACTACAATTTATTTCATCATTCCCCAGTTGATAGGCATCTACTTTCTTGCCAATTCTGTGTTACCATGAAAAGTGGTACTATTTTGGTGTATATCAATTATCTCCTTGGGACATAAGCCTAGTAGTGGAATCTCTGTGTATGTGAATTTTAATAATTTTATCTTCATAATTCCAAATTGCTTTCCAATAATGGTTGTACTGATTCACAGCTTCAGCAACAATGTACTATTGTACCTGTATTTCCACAGCCCCTGCAACAATGACTATTCCCATCTTTTGTTATCTTTGACAATTTGTAGGGTGTGAAGTGAAACCTTAGGGTTTTTGTGATTTATATTTCCCTTATGAATGATTTGAAACATTCTTTCAATGAAGGAGGAGGGAAGGGAACAAGCATTTATTAAGTATCTACTGTGTATGTCAGATATTGTGCTAAGTATTTTACAAATATTATATTATTTGTTTATAGTTGGCAGTTCTTTTGATCTTTGTTCATTTCTGTTTATTGCTTATATATTAGGGAATGATTTTTGGTCACATATTTGTATTTATATAGTCATATCTGTGCATCCACGTGCAGATATGTATCTGTTAATTGTTTGTAGATTTTAGATTCCAAACCATTATTTGAGAAATTTAATACAAACACTTTTTCTATTTGGCCATTTCCCTTTTTATCCTAGATTGAATAATTGCATTTGTGAAGATGCTTTTCAGTTTTATGTAATTGAAATTATCTTTAATCTTTTGAAATTGCCTTTATCCTCAGAGCGCAACTATGTGGTACAGTGGATTAATCACCGGCCCTGGATTCAGGAGGACCTGAGTTCAAAGCCAGCCTCAGACACTTGACAATTACTAGCTGTGTGACCTTGGCCAAGTCACTTAACCCTTATTGCCCTAGAACAAAAAAAAAGAAAAGAAAAGAAAAGAAAAGAAATTGCCTTTATCCTTGTTTAAGAATATATCTCCTATCTACAGCTGTGAAAGGCATATGATATACTTCTCTTCTAATTTTTTATGGTATTAACTTTATATTAAAGTTATATACACATTTAGAATTTATTGTGGAATATGATATGAGGTTGATTTAAACCCAATTTCTGCCAGACTGTTTTCTAGTTCCCGAGAAAATTTTTTTTTAAACAAGTAGGGATTGTTTCCCTAACTATATTTTCCAGTGCACAAAACACTGAATCTCCTTTGTTTAGTTTCTTCTATTGATCTACTTTTCTATTTTTAAAACAATACCAAATGACTTTGGTGACCCCTGCTTTATAATAGTTTCTTTTTTGGGGGGGTGAGGCAATTGGGGTTAAGTGACTTGCCGGGGTCACCCAGCTAGTAAGTGTCAAGCATCTGAGTCCGGATTTGAACTCTGGTCTTCCTGAATCCAGGGACAGTGTTCTATCCACTACACCACCTAGCTGTCCCCTATAATATTGTTTAAGGTCTGGAAATAATTTCCTCTTCATCCCTAATTTTTATCTTTATTTTATAATACATCCTAGATATTTTGGTTTTCCAAATAAATTTTGTTATTATTTTGTCAAGTTCTGTAAAGTTTCCATTTGATTGTTTGATTGGTATAACATTGATATTGTGAGTTAAATTTAGTAGCCATTCTCATTTTTATTATGTTGGCATGGCCATGAGCACTGAATATTCCTCCAGCTATTTATTTTATTTTATGAGGGTTAAGTGACTTGCCTAGGGTCAAGTGTTTCAGACTGAATTTGAACTCAGGTCCTCCTGAATCCAGGGTCAGTGCCTTATCCCTTGTGCCACCTAGCTGCCCCCTAATTTTTTTTCTTAAGGAGAACTTTGTAATTGAATCTATACAAGTATTCTGTGTGCTTTGGTTGTTGTTGTTTCTCCTTCATTCTCAAAGAGGATCATGGCATTGTGGTGATGTCATCACCAAATTGGATTTAAGTGAGGGAGGGTCACCAATCTCATTTTCTGCTCCAGAGTCATCTAGGTTTAGTGGCAAGATATATATCAGGATGACTGGAGATGGTCCCAAATGTTTAAGGCAATTGGGGTTAAGTGACTTGCCCAGGGTCCAAATAGCAAGAAAGTGAGGTCAAATTTGAATTCTGGTCCTCCCAACTTCAAGGGCCAGTGCTCTAATCCCCTGGCCAACAACAATAACAATGACAATGACAAAGTGTGCTTCGGTAGATTGATCCCCAAATATTTCGTAGTTATTTTGAATGAGATTCCCTTTTTATATATTGTACCTTGGGTTTTATAATTTCATAGAAATAGCAGTTACACATGTGCTGTGAAATATGGATATTCTCAGCAATTTCATTTAAAAGACAACATAAGTTTTTAGTTCTAGTTTCTCTAGCAATTTGTTCAATTCTATATTTGTGTTTTGTTTTTCTTTCTGCTAGATTTGTGTAGCTGAGAAAAGGACGTTAAATTTTGCTGCCACTATTGTGTTATTGCCTATATCTTCTTGTAATTCAGGTAATGTTTCCTTCATGAATTTAGATGCTAAAGTATTTAGAGCATATAAGTTTAATATGAATGTTGGTATAGTTTTAATGTTTATCTCTTTTATTTTGTGAATTTTGCTTTTTCTTTGTCTTATAGAATGAATTTTACTCTTGCTTTTTAAAATTCACTTAATTCATTGTAAAAATTTTGCCACCCTCTGACTTTTATCTTAACTTCTTTGCTTTATACATTAAGCATTTGATAATGGGATTTTGTTTTTTTATCCAATACATTGTTCTTTTCATTTTATTGGGTTATTTAATCTATTCACATTTAAAGTTAGGAATTAGTTTTATATTTTCCTCCATTTCCCCCAATTTTTTTAGTTAGAAGTATTTTTTTTTTTTTGGTGGTGGTGGTGGTGGTGGTGAGGGAGGGTTCATTTTCCTCTGTAGGGAGTATTTTGTCTCTTCAGTTGTTTTTGCTTAATTTACTCTAAGGCAATTATTTTCCCACAGGTATTCTTCCCCTCACCTTAAGGTCCTAAACCCATCTCTTTTGTCACTCTTGTCATTGGTTTTGGAGTTTTGCTTAACTTATTGATTCCTTTTTTGTTTCTTCCTTTTATCTAGTCATCTAACTCCTCCCCTTTTTTCTCTGTTAAATAATCAATTAAATTTTCTTCCTCCCCTTTAACTTGTTAGTTTTTTTCTTTTTTTTTCATCTTTTACTGAAAAGAACTTTCCCCCTCATTTTCTAAATAATTTTTCTTACCTTTCTACCTATTTAGATTTTTATTGTTTGATTCTTGGCCCTTAGACTTATTATTCTTTTTTTAAAAGTTTCTTTATACCTCATGGAATTAAAGCTTCTAAGGTACCTATTTTGAGTTCCTTCTTCTAAACAGTTTCTATGTCATTACTTTACAGCTCTCATCCCTTCTCTCCTTTTTTTCTTTTTCTTTTTTTTTTTTTTTTTGCTGTTTTGGTGCTTCACCCTAGGAGGTATTGATTATTCAAATAGAGACTATAGAAATACTGTCCCATATCCCTGATTGTGCTGCTCATTATTGCCCCTACCATTTCCATGACACATTTTTTCCCCACTGCCATGAAGTCTCTTCTCTGAGTCTGTGTCCTTCCATCCTTCTGGATAAAAGTTGCTTCAAGGAATTGTTATTCTACTTCTTCTGAGGATGAATGCTGTCTATGGAGACACGATGCTATCTCAGAGGTCCTGGCCATTCTAAGCACTAAATTCCTTTAAATTATACCCATTGTAATATCTCTATCTTCTAATATAGACTAATTTGGGGGGGGAGGGGCAATGAGAGTTAAGTGACTTGCCCAGGGTCACCCAGCTAGTAAGCGTCAAGTGTCTGAAGCCACATTTGGACTCAGGTCTTCCTGAATCCAAGGTCAGTGCTTTATCCACTGCACCACCTATCTGCCCCCTCCCTATAGATTATTTCTTCCCCAAATATGGTCAGCATTCAGTGGAATCCCTTCCCACCAATGAAATAAAATTTCACCTCTTTATCCCTGCCTCTGTGTCCCACCCCCATTTCCCGTACCTTCCTTTGCCGCCTTATTCATTATCCTGTAGGTTCATTGTTGTCATGACTTATAGGAGTTATTTTCTCTCCATTGTCTAGATTGTCTCTCCATTGTCTCCATTCTCTACATTGACTTGATTAGGCTACATCACATATTGCTCTTTATCTTTTCCCCTCTCACCTTCTGTGTAACTTCCCATTCTGTAGTTTAGTACTATGAAAAGCATTGTGAGGTTTAGTTCACGATGTTTCAGACCTGTACTTTCACCATTATTTCTTCTATTTAAGTTCTGTTTGCACTCTTGTCTTGTGTACTTTTAGAAGCAAATATCTTGATCTCTCTATTATTATTTTGTTGTTATTTTTAGCCTCATAGGATGTTCCCCCCTTTTCCTGAGGCAATTTATTTCATAACTGTGCCTTCAGTGGTTGCTGTTTTTGTTTACCTTTCTTGTATTTCTATTATCTAGTATATTTGCAAAGTAAATAATTACTGTTTTTTCCACAGGAATACTTCAAATGCCTCCTTTATTGAATGTCTATCTTTTCTCATCCATGATTAGGTTCAGCTTGGCAGGGTGTATCACTTTGGTTTGTATGTTGAGCTCCTTTGCTCTTCATAAAACATTATTCCATTCCCTTCTTTGCTTTCTGATGGCTGTAGAACATGGTTATATTATTTTTTCCTTTATATTTGAAAGCCTCCTGGTCATTTGCAAAATTTACTTTTTGTCTTCAGAATTGTTAAATTTAACAGCTATTGTTTTGGAGTTTGTATAATAATGGATTTTCTTGAGGCCATCTATGGATTCTCTTGAATGTGTTTGAATTTCTGTGCCATTTTCTTGTATTATTTATTACATTATTATGTTTAGAACTTTTTACTCGTTGTTTTCTTCTGTGAGATCAATAATCCTTAAGTTATCTATGTGATGATTAAAAATATGAGAGACATAGTTTCTGGGTAGTATAATTATTTTATTAATAAGGCTGACAGGTTAATAAAAAGATGGTCAATGGCCATCTCTCTCAGACCAAAGACCAAAATGGCTGTGGACTCACAGTTTATATACGCTTTTAACTGTAGGTGGTCTGTCAAATAGCAATCAAATCTATCTGGTTAACAGGAATCAAATCTAATTGGTTGACATGATTTAAGATGGTCTATATTAAAATGAGGTCTTGGGCTTTGTGACATAGGTCACTCAAATCTTGGTAAAAAAGACACCAGAGAAGGAATGTAGCCCCCACTCAAGCTGATTAGAGCACATTAGTTTCTACCTAGTTGTGATCTAGTGTAAGAAAGTTAGTCCAAATCTTATCAGAAAAAAAAGTTAGTCCAAATCTTCAGAAAAAAACCTGAAGGACTTAGAAAAAAGGTGTTGGTGGGGGGGAGGGGAGTACTGAACTTTTCCAAGATATCAATTATTATTAATTATTTCTCATATCTCTATCCATTTTGTTTTTGAAATCAATGTTTTGCTTTTGTAGAGAATGTCTCCTTTAAATTTATTGCTTTTTGCTTATTATCTTCCAGAGTGACCTCAACTTCTGTGTATTTGCATTCCCAAGTAGTTGTTCTTTCTTTTGTTTCTTTGGTGTGATTTGCTACTGTTAATTCCAGGTTTTCTAATCTGCCAATTATTTTTGTGGTTCAGACCATAAATGCTGCTTTTGTGTTCTATTTCTTTCTTCAATCATTTGGGAACATCCTGCTTGTTTACATTGACTTGGAAATCTACAGGGTCTTCTGCTTCATCTTCCTTTGTTTTGGAATTCAGAGATGTTTGGAGACAGCTTAATTGCTTTATCTCTTGTGTATAATTCTTATTTCGGAGAGAATTAAGAGCTTGTGAGAATCAGAGAAAATGTTTGGTCCTTCATTTTGTTGATTATATTAGTAGTACCTCTTATTTTGTTCTTAAATAAAGACCATACTTCATTAAGTTAATTTTTAAAAATTATCCTTATACTAATATTTCAATGGAAAAAATTCCCAGCTCAATTTATGTTTTTTCTATTTTTCTTCTTTTCTTTGTCACCAAGATACAGTCTAGTTATTAGACTTTAGGCTTCATGAGAGCAGAGATTGATAATGCTTAAAAATTAAATATAAGAAATTCTTAATTTGTTCTTTTGTTTCATAATGCATTCTTTGCAGTTGGTAAACAAATAATTTTCTACCTAAAGTCCATGTGGGTGTCATAAATAATTATGCCTAAAATGATTTCCCCCTTGATATTGCTTTTAAAGGTATGTACAATGATTATAGGAGAAAACATTTAATTAAAATTGCTTCTTTAGGCAGAATTCACCTAATGTGATCTGTCATCTTACCTGATTAAAAAGGACACTGTTTTTCAAGGTGGAATATTTCCTAAGCAAAATATTTCTAAATAAAACCAAGGAGTTTTGGTGGACTTTACAAGCTCAATATGTGTCAATATATTGGAGCAGCCAAAAAAAGTAATGTTTAAATCAGTAGTATACAGGACAAGAGAAATTTTGCTGCCCTATTTAGACCTCATGTAGAGCAATGGTCTCCAATCATTTTGTCATGCACTCTGATCAAGAAATAATTTTGAGTAAACATTCTCACTATGTGTATATATGCTAACTTGTAAATCACATCATGTATTATTGTAGTGTTTCTCTTCTGTTGACTTCCAAGCTATCATATAAATATATATAACTTGGAAATCAATAGAACTATATATACACACAGACGTACATACACACACACACATATAGTATGTGTATATATATATATATTAGATAATACTATTATATAGAGAGAGAGAGAGAGAGAGAGAGAGAGAGAGAGAGAGAGTTTACATATTGTCTTTCCCCATTAAAGTATGAGCTCCTTGAGATCAGGATAGTCTTTTGTCTTATTTTTATCCCCAGCACTTAGTAGAGTATTTGATACATAGTAACACTTAATAAAATTTTATTGAGTAGCTACTATAGTAATAATTATGTATATTTTAGAACCCATATGATATGGGAGCTTTTTTTTTGTGTGAGGCAATTGGGGTTAAGTGACTTGCTCAAGGTCACACAGCTTAGTAAGTTGTCAAGTGCTGAGGCTGATTTGAACCTCAGGTCCTTTTGACTCCAGGGCCTGTGCTCTATCCACTGCGCCACCTAGCTGCTCCAGGATATGGACTTTTTAAAAAGAGCTAAGATAAAGTTTAAATTATGTTAGAGCCTATAGGTAACTACTGGTATTATCATCAAGGAAGTGACATTGTTAGGCCTATGCTTCAAGAAAATCACTTTGACAGCTGTGTGGAATAGGAATTTAGAAGGGTAATACCTCGAGGCAGAAGGAAATGGTAAGTGCCTGAACTAGGATAGTGGCAGTGGGAGTAGATAGAAGGGGAAATATAGGAAAAATGTGAAGGTAAGAAACAATGTAGATTTGGTGATTGAGTTGAATATGTGAGGTGAGAGAGTGAGGAGTTTAGGAAGGCAACAAGGGATGCCAGACATAATCACGAGGGTAATTTTAAAGGTCAGAGTTTAGAAATATGGGGCGAGGGGATTAAATTTTCTCAGTGGACTCTGGGCAGCTGATGCTGTAGGATTACTAGGTAGAGGTTAGTTATAAAATGCCCTTAGGACTGAAATCTCAGATCAAAAGGGGAGGGTTTGACATTTTAGGACAGGAAGAGGGAGTGGGATGGAGTATGAGAGGTTTGGGATATTAGGGTGTCATAGTGGTGGAGATAAGCCCCGTGATTGGCTATTGTGAGGAGTGTGTAATGCAACCCATCTTTCCAACCTCTTGAGTCACAACAACCGTGATCATACGACAATGCTCTTCTCCCCCTCTATGCCCCATGTTGGGGCTCCTATTTTTGGACAGCCTTGACAAAGAGTTTGTGTTTTGGTATGAGTGCCACATTTTAGGTAGGTCAAAGTAGAGGACATCCAGAGAAGAGCATGAGGATGGCAAGATGACCACTGTTTGTTATCTGTGGCTTCCACTAAACTCCCTCCAAATTTCCATTTAATTTCTTATGCCAACTCATGTATATCAAAAACCTACAATGGGGAAAGTGGATGATGTGGAAGGATAACTGTATTTGTAAGGCCTTAAGCAAATGACCAGGAAGCAAGTTTACTCTCCTGAAAAATAGCAAGTGGGGCTAGATGTTCTTTAATGGTCCATTTTGTTCTCTCCAATGGTTTATGTTTAAATAGGTTAGGAGGAAGACTTGGGAGAGGTCTGTTAGCAATTTACATATAATTGAAAGGGTTAAAAATGTAGATTAGAGATTAAAGAATTTTTCTAGGCCCCATATGAATGGAAAGTTAAAGGGCATAAATTCACCTTGATCCAAGGAAGACTTACCTTTCTAGTTTTATTGTGCATTACTACCATACATGTACTACATACATGTCCAGCAAAATTGGCCTTCTTTCTGTTCTTCATACATGCCACCCCATCTCCTGTCTCCATGCTTTTTAGCTGGCTGTCCACCATGCCTGGAGTACACTCTCTCTTTACTCATGCTTCTTAGAATCCTTAGTTTCTTTCAAAGCACAGTTCTAGCACCATATCCTAAAGGAGGCCTATTCTAATCCCTCTAGCTGCTAGTGCCACTCCTACCCCCTCAAATTTAACTGGTGTTTGAATTATTTTGGAAAGCAATACTTTTTTTCCATAAAAGTTTTTTTTTTTTCCGGGGCACACAGCTAGTAACTGTCAAGTGTCTGAGGTCGGATTTGAACTCAGGTCCTCCTGAATCCAGGGCTGGTGCTTTATCTACTGTTCCACCTAGCTGTCCCTAGAAAGTAATACTTTTAAAATGATTTAATTTTTTGTTAGTAATGGCTATGTGTGCATTTCTTTTGACAGAAGGCTAACTTGGAACATCTAACCTAGATCAGATGAAACTGGAATGAGCTGATTTCCCCATTTTTATTTAGTTCTTTTTACTTAGTTTAGATTTCAAGCCTGTATGAAGCATTTCATTGCTCTTTTTGTTGTGTTTTTGAATTCTAAAGTTTTGGAAAGAATAGATATTATCCCAGATGTTCAAAAGTTGAAACTCCCAAGGAGCACATTTCATTGACGAATATTGCAGCAGCTGTTACTATGGGAAAGTCAAAGTTTTCAACGATTGTTCAAAACTCATAAAGAGACAGTATTAGTTTTACTGAAACACAATAGAAAGTGTATTTGAAAACAAACAAAAAGTATCAGGAACTGATAAACCATCACTGAAGTAAGCTAATTAATTTTCCGATAATAAGGAAAGACCTTCAGAAGGAACCTGTAGCTAGGGTTGATGTATGGTTGGTACTGAATTCTCTACAGCAGTGGGGTCTTTCACTTCTCTATTGGAGGTAGGTAATTTGGATCACTGTTGGTTGTTACACTAATCGAGAGTTCCTAAGTCTTTCAAGTTGTTTTCCTTTACAATATTTTTATCATGTCTAAATTGCTCTCCTGGCTCTATTCTACTTACTCTGCATCAGTACAAACAAGTCTTCCTTGTTTTCTCTGAAAGTATGCCCTTCATTTAAAAAAATAGCACAGTAGTATTCCATCACATTTATATACCATAATTTATTCTTCCATACTGCAGTTGATGAGAACCCCTTCAAATTCTAATTCTTTGCCACCTCAAAAAGAGCTATAAATATATTTTTTGTACATCTTAAGAATTTGTTTTGCTTAGGCCTAATCCCTCCCTTCTTTTACCCTTCCTTTAATTCATCCTTATGCCTTCTTCCCTTTCCCTCTTATTTCCTAGTAAAGTGAAATATATTTCTGTACCCAACTGTATGTGTGTATTCTCTTCTTTGACCAGTTCAGATGAGGTGAGGTTCAAATGTCATCCACTCTTCCCATTATTTCCTCTTTTTTATTGCCTTCTATTTGTGCATCCTGATTATGTGAAATATTTTTCCTTAACTTTCCTCTCACTTTCTCTCATTTCCTTTTATGTTTCCTTTAATTCCTGTGTTTGAACTTCAGACTTTCCATGCAGTTCTGGTATTTTCATCAGGAATGCTTAGAAGTCCTCTATTTCATTAAAAATTCATTTTTCCCCCATAGGATAGTACTCAGTTTTTCTGGGTATATTATTCTTTTCTGCCAGGCTATATCCTTTGCATTCTGAAATATTATATTCCAAGCTCTTTGCTTCTTTGAAAAAATGGCTGCTAAATCATTTGTAATCCTGATTATGGTTGCTAGGTACTTAAATTCTTTTTGACTGCCTTCAGTATTTTTTTTTTTGAGTTGGAAGCTCTTATTTTTGGCTATAATGTTTGTGAGAGTTTTCCTATTGTGGTTTCTTTCAGGAAGTGACTAGAGGATTCTTTGTATTTCTACTTTGCCTTCTGGTTCTAAGAGATCTTGCCAGTTTTAAAATTTCTTGAAATATGGTATATAGATTCCTTTTTTGTTATGGGGTTTCAAGGCAGTCCAATGATTCTTAATTTTTATTCCTTTGTTTTTCTTAGGTTATCGTTTTTGCTATGAGATGCTTTATATCTAGTTTTTCAGTCTTTTGAACTGTTGTTTTTAATATTATCTTGGCCTTATGGAGTTACAGTTTTCCTCCATGGCCAGTTTTAATTTTCAGGGGGTTTGGTTGCTTGAGACAAGTTCATGTACCTCTTATACCACACTATTAATTTCCTTTCCAAATTTTTCTTCAATAATAACCCTCTTTCTTGTGTCCAGTTTTTCTCTTATTGTTTTAATTTCACGTATAAAAAATATTTCTAACTCTTAAAAAACTCTTGCTTCATCTCTTCCTGGAATTTTAGTTAAAATTTGTGTCCAAGATGTGTTTTTCTTTTTGGCTTTACTTATAGATATTTTGGAATCACTCTTTTCTTCTGTGTTTGTGACTTTAGTGTTTCTGTCACAATAATAATTTTTTGTAATGTGTTTCTTCTTCATCTTCATCATCATCATCATCATCATCATCAGCATCATCATCATCATCATCTTCTTCTCCTCCTCCTCCTCCTCCTCCTCCTCTTTCTTCCTCATTCTTCAAGCTTACTTCCCAACTTCAGACATGATGTTCGGGCCTGGTCCTCTGCAGTTCTGAAGGGAATGTTTGGGCTGGTCTTGCTGTTGCTTTCTTGGGGAATTGACTACTATGTTCTTTCAGTATTACAGGTTAACTCAGATTCAGGACCTGAGAACTATCAGTTCTTTCAAATTGCTCTCATACCCACCTAGTCTGAACTCTACAAGTTTCTGATCTGCCTTTGGATATGAGTAACAGTAAAATACTATTAGCTTCAGCCACTATCAGCCAACTGGGAAGCTCTGCTGCTTCAGAGTGAGAATTAAAAGTTTTCCTTTCATCTGAGATTTTTGCTCTTTTTAGTCTTTGTAGACCAGACTGGGCTAGTCATTGAAAGTGTGACCCTGTTCTGCTCCTGAGGGGTTCTCTGAGCCATACCACCTTTGTTTGCTTCTTCACTTACCTCTCTCATGGTACACAGGCTAAGGCCCTTGACTGCTCATTGCTCCAGGGTAACACCACTGGGTGCAGGTCTCCTCCTTAATCTGCTCTGGATCTGTGATGCAATACTGAGTAGTGAGTAACAAAACTCTTTTGGCACCTGTTCTTTCAGCATGCATGAGGGTGTAGTGTCCCTGTGTGGATCTGGAACCTCTTCTTGGCCTGGTGCCTAGACTCTTCCTGTTCTGGAGTGCTTCTGGACAGATCCTATCTCCATTGTCCATACACCATTCCTTTCTGTCTTCCTATGTTGATCTCAGCTGGACAAATGATTCACTGTGAATTTTTAGTGGATTACCACATCAGTATTCAGTTTGTTGCATTTTCTAGATGTTTAGAGGAGTTTTGTGGGGGTAGTTCTCTGTACTTCTTCCTACTTTGCCATCTTGGTTTTATTTCTAGCTTGGTAATTTCTTAAAAAGGATATTATAGAAGGCATCCTTGTTCAGCCCTAGGTTGTATGAGTTAATTTCTGATGTACCTTACAATTCTGTAATTCTCTCTGTGGTATGGTGTGTGTGTGTGTGTTTGTGTGAGATTGTTATTGTCCCCTGTTACCTATGGGATAATTTCCTAATTTTTAAAGTCAGAATTTAAAGTTCTCAACAAAATGGTTACAACGTTTTTTCTATATTTTACCCATTATTCTTCTACATGAACCTTACCTTCTAGCCAAACTTGTTTACTCACTGTCATTCCCAGATACCTTGTGCTTTCCCATCTCTGTCTTTGTTTATGCTATTCCCTTTCCTAGAATGCCTTTCCCTTACCCTGCCTCTTGAATATATCCACCCTCTCTTTTCCATTCCCATGAAAACTTCTGAGTTCACTTTCTCAACTCTTCTTTTCTGGACTGTTCTAATGGCCTTCTGAGCTTCTGGCTTCTAATTTATTTCCTTTCTAATCTAGTTCCTACACAGACTCTCAAATAATCTTCCTGATGTAGCATAGATTGTTACTATACTATATACCTTCAGTGGTTCATCTTTGTTTACTGAATAAAAGAAAGCCTAGACTCCTCATCTGGGCATTCAAGATACTTTAGAAACCACCTTCACTCCCCAATTTACTATTCCAACCTACTCTCAGTATTCCTCTCCTAACAGGTATTTGAAACTTGGACTACTTTGTCTTCCTTTATTAACGCAGTGTTGTTTAATTTTGATATTTTTTCTCCTGAATGTTTTTGCTCCTTACTTTAATCCAAAGAATTTAAGGATTAGGAGATAATGAAACAAATCCAAGTTCTGAACTCATTACTTTGGTTCTTGAAAGAATTAAATAATCACCTCATCATCAAATACCTATTAGGTACAGTCAGGGCCATTATGCTCCTTGGTTGCCAGTGTTTTTGGGTGAGAATGGGAAAAACTGTGGTTCAATGGGAAAAGTGTTGAATCTTTATTCTGAGTATCTGACTTCTAAGCTTGGCTGCTACTTACTACATGTGTAACCTTGGCCAAATCATTTAACCTCTATGACCTAAGCTTCCTTCTCTGTAAAATAAGGTTATTGGACAAGACAAATTGTAAAGTCCCTTGCAACTTGAAATTTATAGTTTTGCCTTGTCCCATCTCCATGCCTTTCTTTCTCTCTTTCTTTATTTCGTGAGGCAATGAGGATTAAGTGACTTGCCGA
Organism: Dromiciops gliroides; assembly: GCF_019393635.1. Lineage (NCBI taxonomy): Eukaryota > Metazoa > Chordata > Mammalia > Microbiotheria > Microbiotheriidae > Dromiciops > Dromiciops gliroides. The sequence goes on along the minus strand of NC_057865.1, from coordinate 182,349,105 downwards.
GGGTCACACAGCTAGTAAGTGTCAAGTGTTTGAGGCTAGATTTGAATTTAGGTCCTTCTGAATCCAGGGTCAGTGCTTTATCCACTGTACCACCTAGCTGCCCCCTCTTTCTTTCTTTTTAAAAAAAATTACTGGAATTTTATTTGCAACAGGTTAATGACTTGCAACCAAAGACATTGTGCAAAGAAAGCAAAGATTAAGGATACTTTAGGGAAAAAATGATAATCCATATTGGTAACAGAAAATCTGTTTTATAAAAGAAGCCATCCATTACATTATATCAATTGCAATATTCTATAGCATTTTTTAACCAAACTTTTTAAAATCAAGAGCCAAAAAAGGAGCAGTTTACAGTTGGCATAAATCTGATACAATTAAATCAGCATTTTTTAGAGATTATTGAACATACAATGGAAAAATATATATGTGGGGGCAGGGTGAAGTCTAACTACTATACATTTATCAGCTATTAAAGTTGCAAATATGTACAACAATTTAAAAAACAATTTAAGAACAAATAAAAATCTTGAAAATTGCCTGATGAAAAATAAAATAACCAGTGACTTTTAATGGCTTCTCCTTGTTATCAGTGCTATAAAAGACACATTTTTCATCTTTCTGATGCTATGTTGAAGCATCTTAACAGTTGAGGCATACTCAAGCCATTACCAAATTAAACCCAACCCATAGAAATATACTATCAACTCATATATTTTCCATCAAATGCTTATTTTTGTTCAGTCTTAGAGGTCCATTTGGACTCCATGTCATTTCTAAGTTTTGAATTTTCTGCCTATGATGAATTTCCCAGTCTTGTTGAAGTCTTTCCTTTCCTTCAAGATTTGTCTCAAGCATTTTCTCTAATAAATGTTTTCTTCAGGACATTGAGCTGTTCTTCTTCTCCCAACCCAAGTTAAAGTAATCTCTCCTTCCCCTAATTTTTCATGGCACTTTACCTGGATTTTAGCTTTGCACTTATCTCACTCTTCTTTGTATTTGAATACATGTTATTTGCTTGTATTCTCCTTGGGATCATATTTGTAATGCACTTAGCATAGTACCTGACACATAGTAGGTACTTAAACAAGCTCTTGTTTCCTTCTTCCTTATGTATCTTTATATCTTTAGCACCTAGTATTTACAGCTATGCTTTTTACATGGTAGGCACTTAACACCTACCATTTGTTGATATGAAATATATAAATAGAATGAAGGTTAGTAGTTCTAGCACTAATATTCCCACAGAATTATTTGTATAGTTACACTTAATTGTGAGTGTTCATTATCAATTAACTTTGATGAGTAATTCTTTTATGTTTGCTTACAAAATTGAATATGCAATTTAACATTTAATCACCTTTATAGTAATCTTTCATGGTTCTATCCATCTCTCCCCTTCCATGAAATTCTTACTTTGAAATTATTTTCTTTCATTGATAAACACTGATCTTTTCCCACATTTCTGAACTGATATACTTTTCATTGTATTATGCTTGAATCTTCTTTTGTTGAATCTAAAGAGAACATAAGAATATGGTATAATTTAAGACTTTAAAAGTGTCATATTTGCACTTGTGTTAAATGTGCATTTAAGTGTTATAACTCCCTTTTAATTCCCAATATTTATTAATCTCCTCAGGTTTCCCTTTTCTGTCTTGCTCAATTAAGTATATACCTCTACTCCCTGAATAGTAGCTGATTTCAAGGTTTTAAGTATAGGACCAGGCTTTATACCTAAATCACAGGGGACCCAAGTTGTAAAGCACACAATTCTGTACAAGGATTGACATCTAGGACAGATATTAGCAAAGTTGGCATTCTTCCACCTTCTATTAACAATCCCTTCTTTCTCCTTTATCCTTTCTCTCTATGCCTAGTTAGCTATTAAGCTAATAATGCCCACCAAGGTGTTAACTAATAATGACTTAAGGTGCTACCTCCTACTGGGGGTAGTTAAATTTTAATAGAGAATTCAACCACCAAAATGTCTTCAAGATTAAATAGCAGTAATCTTAAAGGGTAGAATTTTAGGATCTGGGACATAGGAACACCTTACCCAGCCCCCTTTGGATTGTATCTTGTAGAAAATATATGGGTGTCTCTCTGGTTCATATTGTTCTTACTTCTTTCCAAAGTTTAGGAAACCCTATTTGGGGCCCAGCTACCTTATTGTTTTCCACAGTATACTGGGATTAGAATAAGATTGAAACTAAAGAAAATGAATTCTGTGGGTATCAGTGTGGCCTTGGAACTAGGCATCCATCTGTAGTACCTTACTCTTGATATATAAAAATAATCTAAATAATAGGAAAAGCTTGTTTCTCACCTAACTGTAGTACATGGGACTTCTCTGACTTCTCCACCATGCCCTAGGAAACTCATTATTGGGAAAACTACATTATCTTGCAAGATTCCATCATTCTTGGTATTCTATTTCATCACTACACTTTGCCCTTTTGGAGCATGGGGCCATGAATTCCAAAACTTCCATTTAAGGAGGGAGTTCAGTTCAGACATCTCTGAATTTCTTACTATTCTGGGACTTCTTTGACTTCTTCCTCATGTTCCCATACTGGATACCTGTCTTCCCTCTCTTTTCAGCTTCCTTTTGTGTGTTGTCTTCTTCCATTTGATTTTAAACTCCTTGATGGCAAGGACTTTTCTTTCTTTTGTTTTCTTTTCCTTCCTTCCTCCCTTCCTCTTTTCCTTCCTTCCTTCCTTCCTTCCTCCCTTCCTCCCTTCCTTCCTTCCTTCCTTCCTTCCTTCCTTCCTTCCTTCCTTCCTTCCTTCCTTCCTTTCCTCTATTTTTTTTCTTTTTGTATTTGTATGTCCAATTTTTATCACAGTGCCGGGAACACAGTAGGTCCTTAATAAATGTTTGTTGAATGAATAAATGAATGAATGGTGAGTTGAAGTACTAGTAGCACCACTGGGTTTGATATGTTACTATTAATTTGCTAAATCATACATACTCAGGTGAAACTTTCACTAATATGTTACTGGCCATACAAGGCATTTTTCTTCTCCCATCTCCCCCTTCCCTATTCATAGGAGTTAGTTTGAAATGTGGTGGGAAAGCCCCAAGTTACTCACTAAAGCAACAGTTTTTATTTTCCTACCAAGCTGTGTTTCTAGGCTCATTGCTTTCTTTTCCAAAAGGGATATAACCAGAGTGTCTCAAGTAGTATTTGTAAATGTTGAGAAAGTCAAACAGTACTCACCTTGCTTTATTTTTCTTGGCTTAGGCCCCAATTCAACTTAACTGAAAAACTGTCTTGTCTCTAAAAGGGGATCCCTACTTCTGATTCTCCACTACCTAGAAAGAAGCTCATGTCTCCATATCTTCACAAATCCCCCAACTTGATCCATCTATCCCTGCTAACTATTGTTCCATATTTCTCCTCTTGTTACTGGCTAAACTCCTTGAGAAGGCTATTTATAGTAAATGCTTCTACTTTCTTTCCTCTCGTTAATTTTCTCAAGTCTGACTTATGATCTCATCATTCAACTGAAGATGCTCTCTCCAAAGTTACTAATTATCTCTTAATTGCCAAATGTAATAGCTTTGTTTTTTCAATCTTATTCTTGACATCTTTGCAGCTTTTGACATTATGTCTTCTCTCTAGATTTTTTTTCTTTTGGTTCTCCTTCTACCTGCCTGATCATTAATTTCTCAGTGTCCTTTGCTGAATTTTCATCCAGGTCATATCTGATAATGGTAAGTGGCTTCCACAGTTCCATCTTGAATCCTTTTCTCTTCTTTACACTATTGCATATTGTAATTTCATCAGCACCCATGAATTCAACTATCATCTCTACACTGATGATTTTCAAATATACTTCCCTATTACTGTCTACTACATCATCTTCCCAGTAACCCAATCTAGCATTTCATCCTTAACTCCCAATGACCCCTCCTATTTAATCAGTTGTCAAGTCTTGTTAATTTAACCTTCATAATGTCTTTTGTATATGCTCTCTTCTCTCTTATGACACTGTCACTACCCTGGTGGAGACTCTCAACCCCTTTTCCTGTTGCAATGACCTGTTAGTTGGTCTCCTTGCCTCAAGTCTCTTCCTATGCCAGTACATTTTCCATACTGTTGAATGTACTATACTATTCACTGAACTTTGATTTGATTGGAGCTCAGTTTCCTGGGTATTCATATACATCTTCTATTCCATCCAGTATCTCTATAGCTTTGGTATAATGTGGCCTTTGTGAAAGGACATCTCTTTCTACATTAGTTTTCCGTGGCCACTGGTACATACTGAATGCATCGTGCTGCTATATTACTCTGGAAAGCATCTAACTTGGCACCCATCAGAATACAAATCAGTATATTGTTGTTAGTAAATCAGTGAATTTTACTCCATACATATAGACTTAGAACTTTTAAGTAACAACCCATTTTGTCACTAAGGACACCAGTTTGTTCAAGAGGTATAAAATTGTATTGTTAGTAAGTCCTCTGTTGGCAAATGCAACTAGTTTTGATTATCATCATTCTCTTGGTGTTGCTCCCAAATCCTAGAGGCAGGATAGAAGGCTCTCTTGGATCTTCATAGTCAATTTAATAAGTCTTTGAAAGCTTGTTTGTAATTGCCCATCTTGTGAATCTACTATGGATTACATCACTATAATTTCCTCTATAATGATACTCTCCCTTCCCTTGGTTTCTGGGGCATTGCTTTTTTTTTGTTTGTTTGTTTTTGTGGGGCAATGAGGAGTGGTTAAGTGACTTGCCCAGGGTCACACAGCTAATGTCAAGTGTCTGAGGTAAGATCTGAACTCAGGTACTCCTGAATCCAGGACCAGTGCTCTATCTACTGCACCACCTAGCTGCTCCCGGGGCATTGCTTTTAAAAAAATTCTCCTACCCACTGGACCACTCCTCAGTTTCCTTCTCTAGTTCATTTTTCTCCTGTTTTCCCCTATTTGTGGGTATAGACTAATATTCTGTTATTGGCCTTCTCTGTACATTCTACCCTTTGATGATCTCATTCACTTCCATGGTTTCAATGATCCCTCTTTTCTGATGACCTCAAGTCTATATTTCCAACCCTGGTTTCTTCTTTGACCTTTATACCTGCATTTCCAACTGCCTACTGTACTGTTGGCAATTCAAAGTCAACTTGTCATTCTTTTCCCAAAAGTCCATTTGACTCATCACTAACTTTTCCAGTTTCAGTTGATAGCAGTTGATATCTAGCCAGGTACCTGGAATTGAAAATTTGGAGTCATCTTTGTCTCTTTCCTGGCTCTTAGTCTTTATATCCAGGCAGCAGCCAAGTCCTTTCAACATCCATTCCTTCTTCTCCACTCATATTGTACCTAGCATAGTTCAGGTTCCTCACTCCCTCTTATCTGGATTAATATTATTTAACTAGTTTTCTGCCCTCAGTCTCCCTTCTCTCTAATCTCCTTTACAGAACATTAAAATAACCTTCATAAAGCTCAAAAAAATTATCCATTATCTGAGGAATAAAAATAAAAAATCCTTAGCCTGACATTTAAAACTCTTCGTAACCTGATTTTAGCTTATCTTTCCAGTCTTATTTCATTCATTTCCTTTCACAGCCAAACTATTAGCCATTCCTTAATCTCATTCTGGGATTTTGCCTTTTGCCAAATGGGTAAAATTTTCCATGACTTCTTTTCCCTATGATGTCCCTTTCCCTTTACCCTACATAATCACTCATGGTCCTAGTTTGTCCTGTATTTTCTATCCCTGAAGCTTCATGTCACATTCCTCCAACCCAAGGGCCGGTGCCTTGACTTCTTCCTCCACCAGAATTGTTCTTTTAGCTCATCACCAGAGGTTCTAAGGAGTTAGATTTAGTTCATCTCATAGATTAATCTGGGCTAATAGGAGAAGAAAAGAACATTTTTCAGATAAGATCTGCATTTTAATTGAAGATTTGGAGATACTTCTGCTTTTACTTCCCTGTCTTAGTCACTGTCTTGTTGTTTAACCTGTTTATTTATTCTAATGGTGGGATTTCAAGTCAGATAAGAGGGCAAGATTGTGTTATAAAGACCAGGGCAAAGATCTTTGTGGAAAGTGGACCTTTCCAAATCCCTTGGAAAAAAAAAAATCTCCCTATGTAAGTATGCAATTACTTTGCCTCTGAATATATTTTCCATCGCCTTTTGCTGAATGTCAAGAGTGCCAGGCCATTTCTCTGTGGTTAAAATTGCCACCTTCCCCCCCCCCCCCCCCATTTAAAACCTCCACATCAAAGTCAAGCACTTATTGAACTGTTACAAAATAATAAATCATTCCAGGCATATTTAGACTAACCACACACCCTATTTGTTTTTGAAAAATTACCCGTTCTTTACAGTCAGCCTCATTTGGTATCAGATGGTGTTTTTTTTTTTAAATGATCTCTTGAAGCAAGACCAGTGCAAGTGGGATAGAATTGTTCTTTGTTCAATTGCAACACAAAGCACAGGGGAGAAAGGTAGCCCCAGGAGAATGTTTGAAATGAGATGACACACTTGGGCATGAAGTTCATTTTCAGTTGGAAAATATTTTCCTCCAGCTACTGCTACAATTTTTTCCCATTTAAAAGTTTTTACCTTCTTTATCTCATAATTAAAAAATAATAATAAAAAAGAAAGGGGAGAGGAAGGGAAATAATCACTCACAAAACCTCCAAACATACAACAAAGCTAAATTGTTTGCTTTAGCTGTCTGTATTGCATGGGTACTGAATGCTGTTTTCATTTTGTGCTGCAGGAGGCAGTATCTCATTAATAAAAATGACTAGCTGCTTCTGTGTGCTTCAGTATTTTGACTTGTTTTGGTGTCATTTTCTAATAGTAGTATTATGGAATAGATGTTGAGAGGAAAGTGCCACAAGTATTTTAGGACACCCTAACTGGTGCAAGCATAATTCTTTTAGCAAACCCAAATTCCTATCCTCTTCCTGCTTCAAAGTTGTTGTTAAATATATTTTTTTCTTTCTTTCATGACATTTAAAATTTAGAATCATAGAGCTGGAAGGAGTCTTGGCATCTGCCGTTTTTCCTCTAGTTCTAATAGTTAGGAAGTTTTTAGTTATGTTGAAATAAAATCTGACTTTCTGTTTTCTTCCATCCATTAGGTCTAGTTCTGCCCTCTGGGCCAATTCTATTCTTTATCCTATGCAAGGTCCTGGGATAATAAAAATAGCTAGCATTTATGTATCCCTTTAGAATTTGCACATATTATTTCATTGATGCTCACAACAACCCTGTAAATTAGGTGCTATTATTAACCTCGTTTTACAAATGAGGAAACTAAGGCCAAGTACTTAAGTGACTAGCCCAGGACCACACTGGTAGTAAGTATCTGAGGCAGGATTTGAATTCAGGTCTTCCTAACTCCAATATGGGGTTTTATCTACTGTGACACCTACTTGCCTCAGTGCTAGAGAAACAAAAACTCGGCCTCTTCCCTAAAGAAGCTTGCATTCTACAGAGCAATATAACACATTAAACAAATAAGTACAGACCTGATAATTTGAGGGCCCAGAAAGCACAAATAACTAGGGGAATTAGGAGAATAGCACATGAACTGAGCCTTGAAGGAAATTAGGTATTCTAACACATGAAGGTAAGGAGGAAATACATTCCAAATACACAGTGGGGACATAAAGTTCTGAGTGTAGGGGAGAGTTTACCTGTAAAACAGCATTGGAGAGAGTTAAAGTGAAATAAATCTGGAAAAGGCAAAATGTAGTCAGATTGTGAAGGGCTTTAAAAACCATTTGTTTTGGGCCAGCTAGGTGGTGTAGTAGATATAGCACTAGCCCTGGATTCAGGAGGACCTGAGTTCAAATCCGGCCTCAGACACTTGACACTTACTTGACACTTAACTATTATTGCCCCACAAAAAACCACAAAACAAAACAAAAAAATAGCCATTTGTTTCTAGTTCTTTATTGCAACAAAAAGCAGTGTGTTGAATGTTTCTATTCCTGTGGATTCTTTCCCTCTTTCTTTGATCTTATTGGGGTATATATCTAATGGTGTCAGGGTGTGTTGGTAGATGTTTAACAGTCAGTTTTCTGGGGGAAAATGTATCTTTGGCACACTTTTATAAGTTTAATCTGAATTATTAACATTTTCTTAATCAATTCCTTATGTTTAGACAATCAACAAAACCATAAATCAAGTCATGACAAGTTTTAGGTGTTCACATGAAAAATTTAACAATCAGCTCTAGCAGGCTAGTTGGAACTGACCCCGCATACCTCCAAGTAGTCACTGGATTACAGTGTATATACAGTTTAGTTTCTTTTGGGGCATAGTATCAAATTGCTTTCTGGAATGTCTTTATAATAACATTGCCAGTGCATTAGTGTTCTTGTCCTTGATCTTGAACAATTGCATTTTCCTTTTTTGGTCATCTTTCCCTATGCAATGGAGGTGAGGTAGAATGTCAGAGAGATTTCAATTTGCCTTTCTTTATATTGCAATGATTTTGAGAGTTTTTTTCACTTGGTTCTAGATAGCTTGCACTTCTTTTGAGAAGTGACCTTTCATAACCTTGGACCATTTAAAATGGCCACTAGACAAATTTTCCTTTCTCCACCATTTCACTTTCCAAATTATTATTTGTATTGTTCTTATGATTAGGTCTGTTCATCATTTTATATTCTAGCAAAATTTAATTTAGTAGGCTCCTCCAGAGTTTGTACTCTACTGGCATAGCCTTCGGGGATCCAAAGTTGTCTCTAAGGTATCATGAGGTAGAAGAATGACTTTAATGTAGATATATAATAGGCATTTAATAAATGCTTTTTAATTGAATTGAATAGAGACAAATAGTATGGTAGGAAGTTGAAAACTTTTTATTACCTATATAAACTGTCCTAATAGTGACTCTATGTTACCTGTGCTTTTTTCTATTTTATTCACATTCATTTTACAGTCACTTTCTATTATTCATACATTTAAACAATATTTTCTCCTGTAAGACCCTTGTCAGGATTTACTTCTTTTTAAAAGTCTTTCCCAAGTAACCACAGATGTTGTGAAAATAACTGGAATAGTTTCATACCTCTATATATTTCTGACTGGTGTTTTAAGTAAATAATTTTCCCTTCCCCAGCAATACCATGGTACATTTCCATCTTTTTGCTTTATTAATTTTCTTTCATGCTAAATTTAGAATGTCACATTCCTAGACAGCATAGCCCTATATCAGTCTGTGTTTAGTTTATCTGGCCATTTATTGTCATTATTCCGTATTGATTATTGTTATCATTGCATCTAAGAATGCTGGTACCATGTAAGCCAATGATTAGTAACAGTTTGAAGATAATAGTAATTTTGAATAGAATCATTCTTGCCTTTTATAGAAGACTAAATGAAAGGAATTTGGCTCCAATTATTGCAATAGAAAATTAATTTAGTTTTATGGAAAAAATTTCTTGAGTGAATTGGTTACAGTGAACTTTCCCATCTCAGGATGAATAAGTAGTAATAGTATTGCAGTAATCCTAGTATTAATTTCCACTCATTAAATTCCTAATATGCTCATTATTTTCCATTAATTTTTCTTATAAACAGCTTCACAGAGCAATAAACCAATTTAACATTACATTAAAAACTACTAAAGAAATTAACCAAGATGGTAGTGTAGCAGGAAAAAGTACAACTGAGCTTTATATAGAAGTATTCCATAGAAATCTAGAAAATGTACCATACTCAATCCCAGTTTGGAAATTCAAGAAAAATTCACAGTAAGTCATCTTTCCAGTCAAGGTCAGGATAGGAAGATGGAGAGTTCTGTGGAAACTGGGAATAGGGTTTAGCCAGGAACTGCTTATGGAGCATTGCAGCTCAGGATCTGAATTAATGGTGTGCAACAGGGCAAGAAGAGGTCCCAGATTGGCACAAAGGGGCCTGATCTTGCTCATGGAGCAGGAATAGGTTCTATGTTGTAACTCTGTTACTAATTATCTGATGCTGGGTCATAGATCTAGTACAGACCAAGGAGGAGACTTGTTCTTATAACTGTTGTTGGTCCAGGCCAAGGAGTGGTTAAACATTCTAGTCTGTGTACTGAGCAAGGGAAAATACAGAAGCAAGCAGCAGCTATATCTTTGACCCTGGAAGCAGACCAGGATCTCAGATTCAGTACTCAGTCTGGTCTGAAATCTATAGCAAAAACCAAAACCAAAACCAAACAAACAAAAAATCCAAAACAAAGCAGGAAGCCTAAACCAAATGGGAACTAGAAGTTATGTTATTTGGAAACTGTGGAGATTTCTGGATGACTTATAGTGGCTAGAAAGTTTACTGGCGACCCAACCAAGGGCAAGCTCAGTTGTATTGCTTTTAAGCAAACCTAGATTAGAAATAATTGTAGTTTAAACCAGAAGGAAACAGTCAAACTTTGCTTTGAATCAGACTGTTTTGGAACTACTGAAAGTTTATAGGCACCCATTCTAAGCTATCTCTGAAGTCCTAGAATGGTACAACACTCTATATCTTGAGAAAGTAGCAGCAGGATCCAAAAAGACCCAAAACAGAACTAATCACATTCCATACATTTATTCCAAAATAATGCAGAACCTGGCTTTAATACAAAGTTTGAAGTCAGGAGGTAAGGCCAGAAGACTGAACAAACAAAAAATGAAACTTGAATTCCATGGTAAAAATGGTGAGAGAGACATCCAAGACACAATTCCCAGAAGAAAAGAATTATTCCAAATTATCTGCAAGCAAAGCTTCAAAGTAAAAATTCAGATTGGGCACAAATTCAACTAGACCTAGAAAAGATGAAGGAAGATTAAAAAATAGTTAAAAATCAATTTATAAATGAAATGAGTGCTAAAGGAAAGAATTAAAAAAAACTTGTAGGTAAACAAAATGCTACAAGCAGCTGGAAAGAATTTCTGAGGAGCTATAGTCTGGATCACACAAGATTTATCAATCACTATTATAAAGAAATGGACAACTTGCAATATGATGTTGTAGAAGAAAAAATTTATAAGCTACCTATCAAGAATAATTTATTTTGCCTAATTGAGTATAGTCCTACAGGGATATTAATGAATCTTATATGAATGGGGATTTTCAAGAGTTCCCTATAAAAAGACCAGAGCTATACAGAAACTTTGAAATACTAGCACAGCAGTAAAGAGAAATATAAAAAAGGAAATACAAGCAAGCAATCATAAGTGACTATGATTGAACTGTTTATGTTGTAATATCCAGAGATGTTACATGTGTCCCCTCAGAATGACAATACTATCAGAGGTCTACATCAACAAGGAAGAAAATGTTAGGCAAGAAGGCAATACTAGAACCTCAACTGCAACTGAAGTGGTCAAAGAAAACACACATCTGGGTGCAAAAATAATTTAATTCAACAATGAGACAGGAAGGAAATGGGAGAAAGGAGAATAAGAGGAAGGGTAAATTAAGGGAGGGAATAGTCCTAAGCAAAACAAATTCCAATTGCAGAGGGTAGATGGCAAAAAAGGCTTAAAGGTAAAGAAAAAAGGGGTAAAAAACTTTGATTAGATTCTGGGCAAGGCAACAAACAGGTATGGGGAATAGAAGTAGATGGTACTAACCCCTCTAGCACAGGTACTGAGCACATTCCTCTCTTACTATCCTCTTCTTTGTATAGAAAGAAGCGGGAAACAAAAAGAAAGAAAAATATAAACAAATAGGAAGGAAGGAAATAAGCATTTATATATCATCTATTATGTGCCAGGCATGCTGCTGTGTTTTACACATATTATCTCATTTAATCCTCACAACAACTCTTCAAGGTAGATACCATATTATACCCATTTATAGATGAAGAAATTGAGACTAACAGAGGTTCAGTAACTTGCCTTAGGTTATACAACTATTAAGTATCTGAGGCTGGATTTGAACTTAGATCTTCCCGACTTCAGGACCAGCGCCTTAACCACTGTAGCACCTAGTTGCCTCTAATAGGATGGAGGGAAGTACAAAATTAATAATTGTAACTATGAATATGAATGGGATAAACTAGCTTATAATGGAAGAGAATAGCAGAATGGATAAGAGAGCATAATCCAACCATATATTGCCTATAAAAACACTTGAAACAAAGACTAACATGGTAGAGCAAAATCTATACTTTGGCTAAAGTAAAAAATAAAAAGACAGCAGTATGCATCATGATCTTAGAAAAAGCAATAGCAAAAAATAGACTTAAATAAATAGGGAAACTATATTTTGTTGAAAGCTATGATAGGCAATGAATCAATATTAATTTTACACACATATATATTGAGTGACATGATATGTATATACTTAAAGGAATGCTAAATGAGTCACAGGAAGAAATAGAAAGTAAAACTACAATGGAGACCTCAATGTACCTCTTTCAGAACTAGATAAATCTAATAAAAGTAAACAGAAAAGTTAATTAATTGAACAGAATTTCAGAAAAGTTATATGTGATAAAGATCTGGATATTATTGAATGGAAATAGAAAAGAGCATATATTTTTCTTAACTCTATATGACATCTTTACAGAAATTGACCCAGAATTAGGGCACAAAATCCTCATAAGTAAATGTGAGAAAGAAGAAATATTAGACATCTTTTATGGACCACAATGCAATAACATAATATTCAATAAAAGGCAACTGAAGAAAGAAGATTAAAGAGTTAACAAAGATTAAAATTAATTGGAGAATAGGAAAATTAATCCAAAAGAATGGATAAATCAAAGAACAAATCATTGAAATAATAGAAAATGTCAGTAAAGTTAATGACCCCAGTAAGACTACATAACAAAACTCTGGAGAGGCAACTAAAGAAATCATTGGGAAAAATATATATGTTTAAACAATCTAATCAATAAAAATAGAAAGAAAAGATCAAGGAATTAGTTGTGCAATAAAAAAACTAGAAAACCAATACATTATAACCCTTTGAATTCTACATCAAAATAGATATCCTGAAAATGAAAGATCAACAAAATTGAAAAAAAGAATTAATTATTAAAATTAGGAGTTGGTATTATTTTGGAGAAATAAGAAAGTAATCGATAATTATTAGCTAGTTTAGTTTTTAAAAAGAAAGAGGAAAACCAAATCAACAATATCAAAACCAAAAAAGGTAAATTCATAACAAATGAGGAAAAAATAAAGGAAATTATTAGAAACAGTCTGCCCAATTTAATGCTAATGAATGTGATAAGCCAAATGAAAGAGATTAATATTCACAAAATATAAAATACCCATATTAAAAGAATAAGGAATAGAATTTTACAATAATCCATTTTGGGGAAAAAAGAAATTGAACAAGCCAAAAATAAGTTCCCCAAGAAAAACTCTGGGACAGAATTAATTTACAAGCAAATTCTATCAAACTTTTAAAGAATACCTAATTCTACTTTTACAAAAGCTGTTTAAAAAAATAGGAAAAGAAGTCTTGGCAAATTCTTCTTATCACATAAATATAGTCTTGATATTTAAAATAGGGAAAATCAAAACAGGAAAAAAAGACTATAGACCAATATCTCCAATGAACATTCACTCAAAAGTTTAAAATAAAACATTAGCAAGGAGACCACAGCAATATAGTCACAAAGATTATACAGTACAATCAGGTTTTATATATACCAGGAATTCAGGATTGTTTCAACGTAAGGCAAAATATAAAAGTATTTGACCAATAACAAGAACAACAAAAGAAGGGAAAGGAAGAAAATAAGCCTTTAAACAACACTTTCTATGTGCCAGGGACTTTGCTAAATACAAATCTTATCTTATTTGATTATCTCAATAACTATTTGAGATAAGTGCTAATTTAATATATTATACTATATAATGACAATAGTAATATACAATACTTGGTCCAAAAGGGGTCCATTGAGTTTTCGATTCCAATATCCTATCCTATCCTATCACAATATATTGTTATATTGATTATATCTTATCATATTATAGTATGCTATAGTTATATTATGTTATTTTATGTTGTTATATCACATCATATATTATCAAATAATTGATTATCATTTATAAGCAAAAATGATTACATCACTAGATGAAGAAAAAAGCATTTGACAAGACACAACACCCTTTCCTATTAAAACACCAGGAAGATAGAGATAAATGGATCTTTCCCCAAAATAATAAGTAGTATCAAGGGCAGCTAGGTATCACAGGGGATAAAGCACTGGCCCTGGATTCAGGAGGACCTGAGTTCAAATCTGGCCTTAGACACTTGACACTTACTAGCTGGGTTACCCTGGGCAAGTCACTTAACCCTAGCTGCCCCACAAAAAAAAGATAAATAGTATCTATCTAAAATGAAAGCCAGCATTGTATGTAATGGGGATAAAGTAGGAGCCTTTCTAAAAAACTCTGGAGTAAATTAAAGATGTCCATCATTAATCCTTTCTTGCTCTTCTTTTTCTTTGGAAATTTTTTTTTGTTGTTACTCCCTTTTGTACAATACTACAAACCTTCAGGCCAGGTGAATCAAAAGCTGGAATTAAGGTTGCCAGGAGAAATATTAATAATTGCAGACATGCAGGTGATACTAGTCTGATGACAGAAAATGAAGAGAAATTAAAAAGACTCTTGATGAGGGTGAAAGAGAAAAGTATAAAAGTTGGCTTGAAACAACAGAAAAATCAAGATCTTGGCAACTTGCTCCATCACATGCTGACAAACAGAGGGAAAAGAAATGCTTAAGTGTCCAATTTGATATTCTTTGACTCAAAGATCACTGCAGACAGTGACTGCAGCCATGAAAAGATGCTTGCTCCTTGGAAGGAAAGGTATAGCAAATATGGATGGCATACTAAAAAGCAGACATCACCTTTCTGAAAAAGGCTCGTATAGTCAATGCTATAGTTTTTCTAGTAGCAATGTATGACTTTGAGAATTGGACTATAAAGAAAGCTGAGTACTGCAGTATAAATTATTTCTAACTGAGCTACTGGAGAAGACTTTTGAGAGTCTCTTGGACTGCAAGGAAATCAAACCAGTCAATACTTAAAGGAATTAATTGAGGTTATCCATTGGAAGTTCAAATACTGAAACTGAAGTTGAAACACTTTGGCCACATAATGAGAAGACAGGACTCACTGGAAAAGATTCTGATGATGGGAAAGATTGAATACAAAAGGAAAAGGGGATGCAGAAGTTGAGATGGATAGATAATGTCATGAAAACAATGAGCATAAACTTGGATAGACTTTGAGAAATAGTGGAGGATAGAAGGTCTTGGCATGCTGTGGTCCATGAAGAATTGGAAATGACTGAATGATTGAACAACAGCAATAATTATCAATCCATTACCATTTTATATAGTACTATAAATAAAATAAAATAATCATAGGCCAAGAAGAAACAAAATTATTGCTTTTTGAAGATAACATAATGGTTTACTTAGAGAACCTTAAAGTCAACCAAAAAACTAATTGAAAATAATTGTTTGTTTTATTTATTTATTTATTTTTTTGGTGAGGCAATTGGGGTTAAGTGACTTGCCCAGGGTCACACAGCTGGTAAGTGTTAAGTGTCTGAGGTCGGATTTGAACTCAGGTCCTCCTGACTCCAGGGCCAGTGCTCTATCCACTGCGCCACTGAGGTGCCCCAAAACTAATTGAAAATAATTAACAACCTCAGCAAAATTGCAGGATATAAAATAAACCCACAGAAATCAACAGTATTTCCATATTATCAATAAAACCTAGTAGGAGGAGCTGGAAAGAAAAATTCCATTGAAAATATCTACAGAATGTATAAAATACTTAGGAGTCTACCTGCCAAGAAATGCATAGGAACTATGTGAATACAACTACAAAGTACTTTTTATACAAAGAAAGACTTAATTAATTGGAGAAATCTTAATGTATCAGGAGTATGCCAAACCAATATAATAAAAATGACAATACTACCCAAATTAATTTGCTTATGCAATGCCATACTAATAAAGTCATCAAAAGACTGCTTGACTTAATTAGGAAAAATAGTAACAAAATTCATCTGGAGGAACAAAAGATCATGAATCTCAAAGAAATTAATGACAAAAAGTGAGAAGGAAGAGGGCCTAGCAGAGTCAGATCTCAGACTCTACAAAAAACAACAAAAACATTTGGTGCTGAATAAGAAATAGAGAGCTTGATCATTGGAACAGATTAGGTTCACAATATACAGAAGCAAATGAACATAGCTGCCCAGTGTTTGATAAACCCAAAATGTATTCAAGTATTTGATGTTTTCAGCAAGACAAAGAAAGTATATGGTCTCACTCAAGTTCCAAAGATACCTTTAAAAATAATCCAGAATTGTAATCACTGATTTATCTTATATTTGTCAGAGGAATTCCTAATAAGTCTTTCAGGAGTCCTAGACACTATAATATCTAATAGAACACAGTATCTGGTACATAGTATGTTCTTAATGCGTATTGGCTGACAAACGAAAAGGATCTAAATAACTTCTATCCAAACGTAAGTTGCTTACTGGCCACTTAGGTCTTTTCTATAACTCCCTTACATAGATTTTACAGAACAGTTAAATACGCTGGATAAAAAAATGAAAAGGAAAACACTTAAAATGAAGGCAACTACATTGGAGACATAAAAAGAAAATGGATAAAATGTCTTTTCTTTAATGTGTTTAATACATGTCTTATATGGACATTTTTTCTTTCATAACTGAAAAAAGTTTAAACTATTTAACATTATGGACTTTTATTTTGCATATGTTTCTAAGCATATCAAAATGGTGGACCTCTTAAAGATGGCAGGCACCATGTGGCCCAAATGTGTGGCATTTCCAGATGGAATGTAGGCGGATTAGAGGCTACATTTTAGGGTCCTTCTTTATTATAAGAAACACATGATAAGTGACAAATACAATACAGATTTTCAAAATGATGGTAACATTTTATATTATTCTCCAAGCAAAAAATGAGGCTGTACTCATGATGCTGGTTACTGAATTTTTCCTTGATTAATTACTATTTCTGACCACTGTACTATTTGCAACTGCTGCCCCAGGAAAGAAAAGAAGTCTATTAATATTGCTTGTTACCTTTGCCTAGTCTAAATTTGTTTCCAAGGGTAATAATACATTTTCTTCACAATGTCTATGTATGTGTGTGTTTGACAAATTAGGAGGGGGAGAGGAATAAGGACTCTGTGCACAATTAAAAAAATCCACTAACAAGCATTTATTACGTATCACTCTACATCAGCCATGGTGCTAGCAAAAGGGGTGTGGGGTAGAAAATATATAAAACATTAAACATTTCCTACTCTTGGGGAATGCATATTTTTGGGGAAAGATATATACCTATGTTTTTATATAGAATAAACTAAAACATAAGGAATTGATTTGGGGCAAAACATGAATTTTATTTCAGACAAGCTGAGTTTGAAATGCTTATGAGAACTGTTTTTGGTGATGCAGTAGTGGAGATTAGGAGAAAGAGCTGGACATACAGATTTGGGAGTCATCTTCATAGAAATGTCAATTAAGCCTATAGAATCTGATGAGGTCTCAAAGTGAGAGAATATATATATATATATATATATATGTGTGTGTATATATGTATATATGTACATGTATATATACATACATCTCTCTCTCTCATGTATCTATCTATCTATGAACACATGGGACAGAGCCTTGGAGCTCACTCCTTGTTAGAGGGTCAGATAAAGATGATGACTTAATGAAGGAACCTGGGTGGGGGGGGAAAGCAATCATATAGCTATGAAGGAGAATCAATAGTGAGAAATGTCATAAAAATCGATCAATAAATCAGAATAAGAAAGAACATTGAGGAGGACATAGGGTTCAATAGGGTCAAATTTTGCAGAGGTCAATAAGGATGAAGACAGAAAAAATAACCAGATTCGGCAATTAAGATATTATTGGTAACTTTGGTGAGAGCAAAATTAGTTTAATGATGAAAATGCATGCTAGACTGCAAAGAATTGAGAAGTAAATGAGAGACAGCTAGTTGGTACAATAGATAGAACACTGGCCCTGTAGTCAGGAGGACCTGAGCTAAAATCTGGCCTCAGACACTTATTAGCTGTGTGACCCTGGGCAAGTAACTGAACCCCAATTGCCTCCAAAAGAAAAAAAGGAAAACAAAAAAGAGACATGAATGAGGAGTAAAGGTAAGGGAGTATAGGCAGTTTTTTGTTCTAAGAGTCTGGCTGAGAAAGGAAAGACAATATAGTACAATACTATCAGGGGATAATAGAATCCAATGAAGTTTTTTTTTTTTTTTTACACAAGGGGATGACTTGGAATATATGTAGGATAAAGGAAAGTATATAGGAAAGATTGAAGATTAGAAAGTAATTGGGGATGATTGAAGGTATAATCTACTGCAGAAGACAGGAGGAGACGGGATTAATGGAAAATATAGAAGGGTTCACCTTGGAAGAAGGGCTACCTCATTATCTGAGGTGAGAAGAAAGAGAGAGATAGTAATGAATGATGCAAAAATATCTTGAGATGAAGAAAATGGGAAAAGAGTGAGCAGAAAGAGAATGACCTCTATTTTATCAGTAAAGTATTAGATAAGGTCCTCAGCTGAAAGAGTGGGGGAAGGAGAATTTTTGAGGAGAAATGAGGAGGTTTTGAAAAGCCTCAGTGGGCAGTGTGAGAAAAAATCAGTTGGGGAAGAAAAAAAAAACTTGTATTACTGAAGCAAGAGCCCTATTAAGGTTAGATAACATATTTGTAGTGGGATCATTTAGCTGAATTATGAAATTTTCTATACCTCTATTGAGTAGCATATGAACAAAAACTATGGTATTGAAGGGTGGTAGTAATCTGGCATAGATTGAAATAAAAAAAGGGAACAAGAGATTTGGAAACAGAGAAACTTGTAGAATTGAACTGAGTAAGGATAGCAATTAGGATGGGATGAAAGTGAAATCAGAGCAGGGGTAATGGTCCAAGTGAATATTACTGGGTAGAGGGACTGCAGGTCACAAAGAGGGTGAAGAATAGCTCGATCAAGCATAGCATGTCATGAAATGGATCCTCTGACAATACACCTGGCTCTTATTTTGCTCTTGCTAACTAAACTGTGTGTTTTGTTGTGGTTTTTTTGCATCTTTTCTTTCCTAATCCTTTGGATGGAACTGTATTGGAAATAGGATTTCCATGGGAATTCTCTTATTTTTGTTTTTTGAAATATGAAGAAATTGGAAACAGATCTTCATTCTGAATCAGAAAGTATAAGTGCAAATCCTGAAGCTGCCACTAACTACCTGTGCAACCATTCATTTGGCCTCAGTTTACTCATTCATATTGTAAGGATTGGAATGACGCCACCTGCTGGAAATTTAAAGTAGCAAAGTGCCACCATGAGGTGAAGGCCTCTGAAGGCAAGCTATGTGTTCAAGGTCCTTAGTGTCAGGAAGTGACATTTGCTCGTGGGTACTGTCTATCAAGATTACCAGCCAATCAACTTGAGGAGCCTCCCATTTCTGGGAGGAGGACACGATGTAGGAAGTGGACGCTGGCGGAGAGGTTCTGTCTCTTTTGGTTCCTGACCTTGCCGTGGTGGGTGGGATGATAGGGTATCTTAGAAATAGTTAGATTTTTACCTTTCTCCCTGATCCTAATGCTCTTTAATAAATACTTAAACATTTAAATACTCTTGATAAAGCTTATAATTTATTGGCGACCACTCTTTAGATTTTAGATAGTTTAGCCAGAATTTTAGACCCTTACAATATAATGAGGGTATTGGACTAGAGAATCACTAAACTTGATCCCTCCAAGTTTAAAATTTTATGAAGGTGGGGATAGGTAGTGCAGTGGATAAAGCACCAGTCCTGGATTCAGGAGGACCTGATTTCAAATCTGGCCTCAGACACTTGACATGTACTAGCTGTGTGACCCTGGGCAAGTCACTTAACCCTCATTGCCTCCCCCCCCAATTCTATGAAGGTGAAATAGACCAGTGATATTGTAAAGCACCATAGTCCAATGGTATTTTTCTGAACAGAATTGTGATTACTTAAAAAGAAATTGGTGGTTCATAACTATAAAGTCCATAGCAAAGCATCTAAATGCAATTACAATAGTTAATAGTTAATTTGTGTTTTTTCTCCATAGGTTCATATGGTGTCACATCATATGAATGTGTGCAAAATAAAACAAAATCATGTTTTCAGTGTTCATGCTACATTAGCATCCAGGTTATTTCAATAGCACTAGAGTGAAGTCCCTGGACTATCGAGTGTTTTTCCTATTAGGGATTTATGGGAATTCATGGACAAGAATCATGTATGATGAGAAAACATGGATGGATTGTGATTTGTCCAGTATAGAGTACACTCACATTGATGAGTTTACAGGTCTATTGAAGTTCTGAGGATTTTTTTTGAGCCCAAAACACTATTGCCCTACAAGCATTTTTAGCATTACTTTAGGTTGAAGAAAATGAACATCAGGGAGGAATCTAAGGATCCCATCTGCTGTCCTTCTGAGCAAGCTCTGCTTGGGACAGATACACCATTAGAAACATTTCCTAGGCACTCAATGAAGGAACAACAACCTGAAAATTCAAAGCAGTTTTACATTCATTTATGATAATTCAACAAACACACACAGTCATGCAATGAAGATTCCCTGCCCTCCCAACCCTGCTGACCAATGATTAACATCTTGATGTTTTGAACTTAATTAAAAAATTAAAGAAAGAAAAAAAGAAGAGGAATGTTTTCAGACCTGGCAAGAAGCTTCTTGGAAAGGCTTATACTATGTTTCCTGTGTTGTAGTAGAAGGGAATTTGAGGGAAAAAATTTATTGTCCTCAAACCCAATAGAAAGTTACTAAGGATAATGGAGAGGACATTGGATTAGTACTTGGGTTATAGTTTTAATTCTTTCACTTATTGGATTTGTCAGTGTAGTCAAGTCGTTTATTTAACCTTCCTTGCTTTCAATTTCCTTATCGCTAGGATAAATATAAAAATTCTGCCTCTCTACCTCACTGGGCTATTGTGAGGATCTGAAGATGAAATAAATATAAAAAACCTATTGCATATTTCAAAGTACTATACAAACACAAACTATTCAGTTTTTGTATGGTGGGCATTTGATAAGTGAGTAAATTATAACATATTTTATACTTATTTTAGATTCCCTACTCAATTAGAACAGTACTGGGTTTTAAATATAACCAAAGAGGTTGTTTTGGCCAAGAAAGTACAAGGTAGTATCTAAATTCTAGTACCAAAAAAGGGGAAAGGAAGCAGATAATTAGATCAAGTCTTGCTAGTAATTGTATTTCTGCTTGAGACCATTGCACAGAGGACAGCTGAAGGCTGCCTCTATTTACATTTGGATTTATCAGGTTTCTGTTAATTGCTGATCAAGGAGAATTGAGCAAGCTAATGGTGTAATGCAGTGGTATCAAACTCAAATAGAATGAGGGCCACTAATGCATACATAAAGATCTCTGTGGGACATATATTGACATAGTTTTAAAATGTAATATTATCTATGTTTTATTATATTTTTATTTCTCTTGGAAATTTCCCAATTACATTTTAATCTGGCCAGTGCTTGACACCTTTGATAGTGTGACGTAGCCCCTAGAAATATCTCCCAATTTGTACATGATTCCCCCAGACAAGGCCACCCCAGGTTTAAGGCATTTTGTGAGTCTGTAACAGTTTGAAACCCATAGCTCATGGTGCCACAGTGATGTTTTTACTTTTGCTAGTTAACCAGATGACACAGACCAAAGGCATTTAATGAAATAACATAGCAAGAAAAGTAGCAATAAAACATTTCCTCCATAAACCTAGGGCACACCATGCTACAAATATGCACACCATCAGTGGGAAGGGAGGATATGCTGAAAAGACATTCAAGGAATGGCAAATACAGAGGGAGCACCTATGGCCAGGGTGACTCATGGAGGGGCCTATGTGTGGAGGAGACCCTTCTGTATCCAACACTGTAGGGCTGCTGATTCCTTCTGTTGATATCACTGCATTTCCCCCACCAGGCAGTCTTGCTCTCTGATGGTTTTGTGTGCCATTCAGTCTCTGTTGGTTATGTAGTTCAGGCACATAATCTCTCCCTGATGTGTGCCTTGGCATGTAATCTCTGTTGTGTGTTATTGCCTCCTTCTGGACTCATATGGTCTCAATAGTGGTCCAATGGTGCTATTGTCACACTAGAATTAGCTCCACTGGGCATGAGGTTGAGGAGCTTCTCTGTGTTTAGCTTCCACTGGTGTCATCAGCTAAGGTGTCACAGTGATAAGAAAATTAAATGGGATGAAGTAAAATAATTACATTTTGACATGTAATAAATCTTAAAAACCTTTCACATCTAAAAAAACTTAACATGCAGTGCATAATCCTTTTGCTAAAATGACTTATTTTACATAATTTAGCATTGAATTCACAATATTTTTACTGAAGCTCAATTTTTATAAAAGGCTATACCAAAAAAAAAAAAAGGCCATACCAAAACTATTGTAAGAAGTTTAGGTTAACTTGTAAGATCTGGGAATCATCATCAGACTATTAAACATTGACTGAAAAAAGATGTTTGGTTTTTTTTAACTTCCAGAAAGTCTAGAAATCTTGTCCCTATTGAGGGAATGATGACCTTTTATGACTATATCTGTATCTGTATCTGTATCTATAGTGATATCTATAGCAATTTCTTTATCTATAGCAATAGCTATATCTAATCTATATTTATATCTATCTATATCTACATCTACATCTATACCTATACCTATGCCTATATATGCATATATGTATAAATATAGAGATCTATCTATGCTGCAAAGCAGAATTGTTCTAGAATTATAGCAATTTGCAACTACAGATAGAATATCATAATATAGCTTTGGACCATCTATCTTAGTTTGGCTTATTTGTAGTGTTATTTTAAAAAAATTATTATATGTCATTTTGGTTCAACTTTTGTTGCCCTGAGTCGGCTCATACAAGTCTTTCCAGGTTTTCTTGAATTCTTTACGTTCTTTATTTTTTTTTATTTAAAAAAATTAATTTATTTATTTAGAAATTTCCCCAATTTACATGTAAAAACAAATTTTTCACATTGATTTTTAAAAACTTTGAGTTCCAAATTTTCTTCCTCCTTCCCTTCCCACCTCTCCCTAAGAAATTAAGCAATTCAACATAAGTTAAACATGTGTAGTCATGTAAAACATCTCCACATTAGTCAGGTTGTGAAAGAAAATAGACAAAATAACTTTAGAAAGAGGAACTAAGAAAAAAATTATACTTCAATCTGTATTAAGATGCCATCCGTTCTTTCTCTGTAGATGGATTGCATTTTTAATAAGTCCTTCTGATAGCATCCTGCTCATCATTTCTTTCACAGTTACTATTGCTAACTGTATTACCCTCCTCTTGGTATTTACTCTATTTTCTGTCTTCTTTCACCTTATCCCTCCTCAAAAGTGTTTTGCTTTTTACTGCCCCCTCCCATAATCTACCCTCCCTTTCTTCACCTCTCCCTCCTTATCCCCTTCCCCTCCCACTTTCCCACGGGGCAAGATATATTACAATACCCACTTGAGTGTGTATGTTATTCCCTCTTTGAGCCAGTTTTGATCAAGGTAAGGCTCATTCACTCCCCTGTTTTTTCCACATATTCCCATCCACTCTATTAGCTTTTTCTTGTTTCTTTTATGTGAGCTACTTTATCCCATTCCACCTCTCCCTTTCCCTTTCTTCCAGTGCATTCTTCTTACCCCTTAAATTATTTTAATTTTTTTTTATTTTTAGAGGCAATGGGGATTAAGTGACTTGCCTAGGGTCACACAGCTAGTAAGTGTTAAGTGTCTGAGGTCGGATTTGAACTCAGGTCCTCCTGACTCCAGGGCCTAGCTGCTCATCCTAATTCTTAAGCAATGATTTTCTTCAGAGAGCTTTTGTACCTCCTTTTTCATTTGGCCAATTTGGCTTTTCAAGCTGTTGACTTTTTTTTCATGACCCTCCTGCATCACTCTCATTTCTCTTTCCATTTTTTCCTCTACCTCTCTTACTTTCCCCCCTACCTCTCTTACTTTATCTTTAAAGTCCTTTTTGAGCATTTCCATGGCCTGCAACCAATTCATATTTTTCTCAGAAGTTTTGGATATAGGACCTTTGATTTTCTTATCATCTTCTGAGGATGTATTTTGATCTACCTTGTCACCAAAGAAACTTTCGATGGCCTGCTGCTTTTTCTGCCTGCTCATCTTGCCCACCTATTTCTTTGCTTTTAACTCCTTCTTAAAGTGGAGCACTGCTTCCAAGGCACACTGTCCCAAGCTTCAGGGGATACCAGGTGGTATGCTTTAAGGAGAGGCTCGTTCTCAGCTAACCTGGCCTGTAGGTAGCCATAGGCCCACTTTCTCTTTAACCCAGAAGCAGAAATCTGATTGAAATATGAATCTCTGTGGTCCTAAGCTTGGTATGCCTGTGCCTCTCCCCCACTGGGCTGCTGCCACCCCAGTCTGCTTCTTGAGCAATACAGCAGCACTCCACCTATGCTCCAGCAAAGACCCCTAGTATTTCTTCCCGGCCAACTGCCGGACCTCCTCACCAGTCCGTGAGCCAAGTTTAAGAAGTGGCCACTGATGCTGATGATTCCAAGGCTCTGGAAGTGCAGCCTGCCTGGGGCTGGATCTGCACTGTGCTCCTTTCACCCTGGTAAATCAGACCTTCCCTGCTGCCCTTTTTAAGCCATCTTTGACTGGAAAATGATCTCACTCTGTTCTTTTGTGGGTTCTGCTGCTCCAAGAATTGTCTTATAGCATTTTTTTTGAAGGTATGTGGACGGATCATGTTGGGGGCTCTGAAAGTTATAGCCTTTCCTCCACCATCTTGGCTCTGCCCCCTCACATTTTTCATTTCTTATGACATATTCTTGTTCCATTGTTTGTTCAGCTATTTTCCAACTGATGGGCACCCACTTTATCTCCAGCTTCTTGCTACCACAAAAATGTGGTTCTATGAATATTTTCATACATGAAGAATTTTTCTATATTTTACTTTTTTGGGGTCTATTTCCAGAAATAGTTTAATTTTCTATATTTTTCTGAAGCACAGAAAATTTTATTCATCTTCCTCACTTTATCTCTGTATGTATTTATGTTTTAAATCATATTTTTTGTATGCAGAAAATTATTGATGTCCCTTTCTAATCCATTCTGTCTATTTCTTTTATGTAAATAGGCAATTTTAGTTCACTCCAATTTAAGCTCATTATAATTGGATTTTTTTTTCAGGTCAATTGGGGTTAAGTGACTTGCCCAGGGTCACACAGTCAGTAAGTGTTAAGTGTCTGAGGCCGGATCCAAACATAGGTCCTCCTGAATCTAGGGCCGGTGTTCTATCCATTGCACCACCTAGCTGCCACTTAACCTTATTATTATTTGTATTTACTTTCATCAAATTTTTATCATCTATATATTGGTACCAAGATTAATGGCAATCAACTGTATTTTCCCAGCAAAAGTAGCTGAGGTTAGGACCTGGATCTATTTATTTTAATAACTATTGGTAACTAACAATCTCCTCTGTCAAACTGAAATATAATAATGACAATATTTTTGGAGACTTAACAAAGAATTGGAAGTTCATTGAAATTAGGATGATATTGTATGAGAAGAGAATTCATTCTTCACTTTTCCTATTTCTGTAGGACAGTATGGGTATATTTTAAAATTGCTTCCCTAAAATGCATATTTAGAGTTTTATTTAGACTGCTAGGAACACATTCTTTGTTTAATAATGAACATGAGTGGATTGGAAATGTTCTCATGGTACATTAAATGTTATTACACTGATTATTTTTCTATGTGGCTAATTATGCCTAATGCAAAGTCAGAGTTCATTGCTACTGATTATAATTGGAAGTATTTAGTTGTAGCTAGAATTTATAATGGTGTTAGGTTTACAATTTTAGATTGGATTTATGAGAAGAAATTTGTAATGAATTTATAGCCATAATTGGGTCATGAATTAATTGCTGTTACTAGTACAACAAGGAGATTCTATTTAATTTGCATACAGACCACATGGGCATGTGCAGATATTCTAAAGTAATGCATATAGCTAAAGACTGATTGATGAAAACATTAGAGTAAATGTTCTGAGGTTCCTTTAAACTCAGATTCTATGAAGCTATGAATTCTATAAATACATGGAATATGATACATGATTTCATTGTTTCAACTTTTTAAGATCACTAGATGTAATCATGGATGAAAGATTTAATGATAAGTAACAAAAAAGAGCTCAATGTCTTAAAAAAAACACTCCTGGGACAGCTAGGTGGTGCGGTGGATAAAGCACTGGCCCTGGATTCAGGAGGACCTGAGTTCAAATCTGGCCTCAGACACATGACACTTACTAGCTGTGTGACCCTGGGCAAGTCACTTAACCCCAATTGCCTCACCTCCCCCCCCAGAAAAAAAAAAGAAAGAAAGAAAGAAAAGAAAAGAAAAAAGAGTATCATTAAAAAACACTCCTGTTATCTTACAGCTATATAATTGATAATAGTGTTGAGTATATGGGGAAGGGACTACAGGCCTGGTAGGTAGAAGTACAGAACAATGAATTAAAAATTATGCAGAACCCAATACAACTTTCATAGTGGAGAAATGAGCACATTGCTTGTTTTTTTCACAATTTAAGATTTAGAGTTGTAAGGATCTTAGATGTCATCCAATCTGCCCATCCTTCCCTTCCCCTCTTTTTTTTTTTCTGGTGGGGCAGACAGGTCACTTGCCCAGGGTCACACAGCTAGTAAGTGTCAAATGTCTGAGGTCAGATTTGAACTCAGATCCTCTTGAATCCAGGGACGGTGCTTTATCCACTGCTCTACCTAGCTGCCCCCTCCCCTCTTTTTTTTTTTTTTAATAATTAAGAAAACTGTGGCCTAGATGATTGAAATGACTTGCCTAGGGTCACCTAGCATATGTAGCAGAGTTAAGTCCTTTACCTTCAGATCCAGTACACTTTCCACCATGCCACACTGCTCTCTAATTTTCTTAAGTTAAGAAATATAGGGGCAACTAGGTGGCACAGTGGATAGAGCACCGGCCCTGGAGTCAGGAGTACCTGAGTTCAAATCTGTCCTCAGACACTTAACACTTACTAGCTGTGTGACCCTGGGCAAGTCACTTAACCCCAATTTTGCGTCACTTGAAAAAAAAAGAAATATAGTTGATTTAGTTGTATTGTGTATAGGGTAGTTAACTAGACTAGGTAGGTTAAACCTGTATAAGGAAATATTTTTACATTATAATATTTGTTTTCCCTGCTACTGTTATATAGTATAATTAATAAACATGACTCATTATTTCTTTGTTGTTTTTGTTTTTGTTTTTTGTGAGGCAATTGGGGTTAAGTGACTTGCCCAGGGTCACACAGCTAGCAAGTGGTAAGTGTCTGGGGCCGGATTTGAACTCAGGTACTCCTGAATCCAGGGCCGGTGCTTTATCCACTGCGCCATCTAGCTGCCCCATGACTCATTATTTCTATCTACTTTTAAAAAAAGAGCTCTAAAACAAAACTAAAAACACAACTCAAGTCCTATTCTGTATATTTAAATATTTAACTTATACTACAATGTAGAAAATATGCTTATCATGTGATTCTGCCCTCAAGGAACTCATAATCTAATGTGTAGTAAGTATATTGTCTGACATATGATAGACACTTAATAGATGCATCTTGATTCGACTTGTGTAATAGATAGATATATAGATGTAATAGATATATAGATAGGTATACATGATTTTTTAATGATTATGATTATGATTATTTTTTGCAGAGCAATGAGGGTTAAGTGACTTGCCCAGGGTCACACAGCTAATAAATGTCAAGTGTCTGAGGCCAGATTTGAACTCAGGTACTCCTGAATCCAAGGCCAGTGCTTTATCCACTGTGCCACCTAGATGCCCCCTATTAGTTATTAATCTTAAAAACAATGAATTGATATTATAAAGAATGGGGAATAAAAAAAAACAAGTCCTTCAGTAAATTTTAAACATTTAGAGAGCAGGGACCATACCCTGTGCATCTTTTTAGTTCCTTCATTATCTATGGGTGTCTTTCATGTAGTGGGCAGTTACTAAATATTTGTTGAGTTTTAAAAAGAGCATAAACATTCTAATATTAGATTAGCATGTGAACCAACCTTGAACATTAAATATAACAGATTGCTAAGTCTAAGATGAACTTCTAAGGAAAATTCTTCTCAGACTCAGTGAACATTTAATAAAGCTGATTTGTAACTTATTTTAAACTTCTTCAAATGAGATAATTTTCTCAGTCATTCTTTATCTATACTTTGAGTCCCTGTAATGTGCCAGTTATGAAGAAAAGAACAGAAGTATAATTAGGGAGTGGAAAATGGAATCATTGCCCCAGGCATAGCTTAGAAGAGAGAAAAAGAAAAATGTACTGTGAATGAAAGAATAAAATATTAAGTGCTTACTCTGTATTATACATGTAAACATATAAATATATGTATATAACACTTATACATATTCTAACTTTTCTTCCACAAATCAGATTCCTTCTCATTTCCCTTGATGTATATGTGTATAGTAAGTCAGGCAAAAATATTTAGTGTCTACTATGTGTCAGGCACTGTGCTAAACTCTGAGGATACAAAAGGAGGCAAAAGATAGTCCCTGCCCTCAAGAAGCTCACATCTAATCTGATTACTTTTGTTATTGTTGTTGTTGTTGTTGTTTGTTTTGGTGAGGCAATTGGGGTTAAATGACTTGCCTAGGGTCACACAGCTAGTAAGTATTAAGTGTCTGAGGCCAGATTTGAACTCAGGTTCCCCTGAATCCAGGGCCAGTGTTCTATCCACTGCGCCACCTAGCTGTCCCACATCTAATCTGTAGTATATTATTTGACACATAGTAGGCACTTAATATTTCTTGGCTTGACTTATATATATATATATATATATGATGTAATATATAATATACAGATGGATATAGATTATTATATGTATAAAATCTAGTCCAAACCTTCTCCCAAATTTCATACATTTGGAGCCCAAGGAACAGAGACAGTAAGTGACATTCCTAAGGTCACCCAGCTAGAAAGCTGCAGATTGGGATTTAATTCAAGCCCTCTAACTTCATATTTATGATTCTTTTCCATTATATGTCTTTCATCCTTTCGAATGCCTTTTATATTTATTCATTTATTTATTTTCCCCTCCTTACATGTAAAAACAAATTGTAGCATCAATTTTTAAAACTTTGTGTTCCAAATTCTCTTCCTTCCTCCCTATCCCTCCTTAAGAACTCAAGCAATTCAATATATGCAAACATAGCAGATAA
This sequence comes from Dromiciops gliroides, assembly GCF_019393635.1. NCBI lineage: Eukaryota > Metazoa > Chordata > Mammalia > Microbiotheria > Microbiotheriidae > Dromiciops > Dromiciops gliroides. Next base: position 182,319,765 of record NC_057865.1, on the reverse strand, counting down.
AAAACTTTAGAAAAAGAAACTAACAATAACAGCAACAAAATATACTTCCATCTTTATTCAGATACCATTAATTCTTTCTCTGTAGATAGATTGCATTTTTCATAAGTCCTTCAGAGTTGTCTTGGATCATTGTATTGCTGAAAATAAGTCATTCACAGCAGATCATCTTACAATATTGCTGTTATTTTGTATACAGTACATTTGCATCAGCTCATATAAGTCTTTCCAAGTTTTTCTGATAGCATCCTGCTCATCTTTTTTTTATAGCAAACTACATTTATATAGTAACTTAAAGGGAGCTATCCTTGCAAAAACCCATGAGGTTGATTATTGGAACAACAGTAGCTTACATTTTTATAGTACCTTATACCTGACAAAGAATTTTCTTCACATCAAAGTAAATACCATCATCCTCATCTTACATTGTTCTTGCCACTGCTTCAAATTTTTTCCCCAGTTACTATTGCTAACAGTATTTCCCTCCATCCTATTCACTCCCCATGATATTTACTCTATTTTTTATCATCTTTTACCCTTTCCCTCCTCAAAAGTGTTTTGCTTCTGACCGCCCCTTCCCCAGTCTGCCCTCCCTTCCTTTACCCCTCCCCTCTTATCCCTTTCCTCTCCCACTTCCCTGCAGGGCAAATATATTACTATACCCACTTGAGTTTTATGTTATTCCCTCTTTGAGACAATTCTGATGAGAGTAAGGCTCATTTACTCTCTTGCTCCCCCCCATCTTCCCCTCTACTCCATTAGCATTTTCTTGTTTCTTTTATGTGAGATACTTTGCCCCATTCCACCTTCCCCTTTCCCTTTTTCCCCACTGCAATTCTCTCATCCCTAAATTTTATTTTTAAAAATGTCATCATGGGGCAGCTAGGTGACACAGTGGATGAAGCATGTGCCCTGGACTCAGGAGGACCCAAGCCCAAATCCAGGCTCAGACACGAGCGACTCACCAGCTGCTCAACCCTAGGAATGCCACCCCACCCTGACTGCCTCACAAAAAACCAAACCAAACCAAACCCAAAAAACAATAAACAAAAAATAAATGCTTTAAATATATCATCCCTTCATAATCAATTTCTACCTGTGCCCTCTGTCTAAATGTATTCCTTTCAGCTGCCCTAATACTGAGAAAGTTCTTATGAGTTAGAAGGATCATCTTCCCATGTAGGGATGTAAACAGTTTAACCTTTTAAACTCCCTCCTGATTTCCTTTTCCTATTTACCTTTTTATGCTTCTCTAGGGTTTTGTACTTGAAAGTCAAATTTTCTATTCAGTTCAGGTCTTTTCATCATGAATGCCTGAAAATGCTCTTTTTCATTGAAGTCTCATTCCCCCCCGAAAGATTATACTCAGTTTTGCTGGGTAGGTGATTTTTGGTTGTAATCCCAGTTCCTTTGCCCTCTGGAATATCATATTTCATGCCCTCTGGTCCTTTTATGTAGAAGCTGCCAGATCTTATGTTATCCTAACTGTGACTCCATAGTATTTGAATTGTTTCTTTCTGGCTGCTTGCAATATTTTCTCTTTGACATGGGAGCTCTAGAATTTGGCTATAATATTCCTGGAGGTTTTCATTTTGGGGTCTCTTTCAGGAGGTGGATTCTTTAAGTTTCTATTTTGCCTTCTGCTTCTAGAATATCAGGACAATTTTCCCTGACAATCTCTTGGAAGATCATGTCTAAGCTCTTTTTTTGATCATGATTTTCATGTAGTCCAATAATTTTCAAATTATATCTCCTGGATCCATTGTCCAGGTTGGCTGTTTTTCCAAGGAGATATTTCACATTGCCCTCTATTTTTTTATTCATTTGGATTTGCTTTATTGTATCTTGATTTCTCATAAAGTCATTAGCTTCCATTGGTTCAATCCTAATTCTTAAGCAATTATTTCCTTCAGAGAGCTTTTCCATTTGTCTTTTCAAGCTGTTGGATGTTTTTTTCATGACTTTCCTGCATCACTCTCATTTTTCTTTCCATTTTTCCCTCTACCTCTCTTACTTTTTCCACTACCTCTCTTTATTTTCAAAGTCCTTTTTGAGTGTTTCTATGGCCTGAGACCAATTTATATTTCTTCTTGGAAGCTTTGGATGTAGGAGCTTTGACTTTGTTATCTACTTCTGAGGATGTATTTTGATCTTCCTTGTCAACAAAGAATCTTTCTATGGTCTGCATCCTTTTCTGTATGTTCATTTTGCTAGCCTATATCTTTTTTTTTTTTTTTTTGCGGGGCAATGGGTGTTAAGTGACTTGCCCAGGGTCACACAGCTAGTAAGTGTCAAGTGTCTGAGGCCAGATTTGAACTCAGGTACTCCTGAATTCAGGGCCGGTGCTTTATCCACTGCACCACCTAGCCGCCCCCAAAATTATTTATTTATTTATTTTTATTATTATTTTTAGTGAGGCAATTGGGGTTAAGTGACTTGCCCAGAGTCACACAGCTAGTAAGTGTCAAGTGTCTGAGGCCAGATTTGAACTCAGGTACTCCTGACTCCAGGGCTGGGGCTCTATTCACTGCGCCACCTAGCTGCTGCTAGCCTATATCTTGACTTTTAACTCCTTAGAGTTGGGCACTGCTTCTGGAATGCACTGTCCCAAACATCAGGGTATCCCAGGTGGTAAGATTTAAGGAGAGGCATGTCTGCACTATCCTGGCCTGTGCTCTGGTCTGTAAATAACCCCAGGGTTACTTGCTTTTTAACCTGGAAGCAAAAACTCTATGTCACTGTTGTTGCTAGCTCTGGCAAGCCTGTGCCTCTCCCTCACCTGGGCTGCCACTCAAGACTGCTTCCTGATTCAAAGTGTGGGCAAAACAACCAAATTCTGCCTCAGTGCCAGCTGAGACCCTGTAATTTCCCCCCAGTCAGCCACTCAGCCCTTTCACCAGACTATGAGCTTAGTTCCAGAAGAAGCTGCCACTGCAGCTGATGAAGAGGATCCTGGTGTCTGTTTCTCTGGTTCAGTTTGTCTGGGGATGGATCTGTGTTAGCATGGCCATGGGGCTGGATCTGCACTGAGGCTGTGGGGCTGGGCTCACTTCCACCCTGTTACAACAGACCTTTCCTGTCTACCTACTAAGTTGTCTTTGGATGGAAAATGATCTAACACCATCTTTTTGTGGGTTCTGCTGCTCCAGGAATGGTTTCATGGCATTATTTGGAGGTTTTCTTGTGATCGTGTGGGGAACTCTGAGAAATTACTGCCTTTCCTCTGCCATCTTGGCTCAGCCCTTTTATAAAATGCCTTTTATAAAAGGGAATTGAGGAGGGAGGACAAGGTTTGGAAAAGCTTCTGTGGTGAATGGGATAGTAAGTTAGTTAAGAAGGTATAAGCATATTGTCTAGTAGCAGCAAAGGTTCATTTGAGGTTATATAACAAATTTTTAGCAGATCTATTTAGGACGGTTGAATGATTTTCTTTATCTTTGTTCAGCATCAAGTGTATAGAAGCAAAGAGAGGGAGGACAGAAAATGAACACTTAGAGAGTGCCTACTATGTACCAGACACTCTGCTAAGGACTTTCATAAATATGATCTCATTTGTTTCTCACAATAATCCTTTGATATATGTGCTGTTTTTATCACTACAGTTGGGGAAACTCGCCAGGGGTCACATGGCTAGTGTCTGAGGAAGTATTCAAATTCAAGTCTGACTGCCTCAAGTCCACACCACATGGTCTCTATGTATGTTGATGTCCTCTAGAATGAAGGCAGGAACTAAGGAGCAGAGAAAGATAATGAACTAGGGACTAGCTTCGCTGCAAGTAAAACATATTATAATTAAGTTGAGTGAGATAAGTAGAGTAAACTCAAGTTTAGTAGTGTGTTTTCTCTCTCATCATTCCTCATCCTTCTCATAATTTTTTCATTATACTTTTTATTTCATTGGTCTAAAGAAATAACAGTGAGAAAATATCCCCCATGAATGTGGTTCCACACCAGCTCTGCAATTTAGAGAGGTGCCCAGGGCAGTGAGATGTTGTGTGGCTTCCCCAGGGTCACACAACTTCAACCTGGGCCTTCCTGATTACAATCTGCTACCTATTGTCTCTCTATTGTCATTGTAACTCACATTTTTTACTCCCTTAAAGAGTGTAAAATACTTTATATACATTAACTCATATTTGGTAGTTTAAAAAAGTATTTCTATTGTATTTCTATTGTATACATGTCTGTATTTACTGTAGATCACCATGCTCAGTACTGCATGAAATACAAAATTTAGATAAGACAGGGTCCTTGCCTTTATAGAGTTTACAATCTGATTAGGAGGTATAATATAAATATTATATGATTTTTACTAAAATTAAAGATGACAAAAACATGGAGAGACATTTAATGTTCATTATCTTGCCCTACCAACAGAACAAAATGGTAGTGTTGCTAAAATTGCTCCACAGATTTGATGCTTTGCCAAACAAAGGAATATTATATAGCATTGGAAAAATAAAAACCCCAAGATTCAAGAATAGAAGATGAAGAACATCAAGACAATATATGTATGTGTGAGTATATATATATATATTTATAGATATGTGTATGTTGCTTTGTATACAAGTACATATACAGCTTGTTTAACTTTACAAGCTGTATGACCCTGTACAAGTCACTTAATCTCTGTTTGCTCCAGTTTCCTCATCTGTAAAATGGAGATAATAACAGTACCTACCTCATAGCACAGTGCCTATTATATAATAGGTGCTATATGAATGATAGCTATTGTTGTTACATACATATGAAATAAAGGAGTCTTGGGAAAGTAGATCTAAAACTAATCTCTAATGCAACAATTATCAAAACTCTCTAGTACTATGCAATCAATAGAAAAGTAGAAGAGTGGAATAGACTAGAGAAGCACAACATATAAACAAACGTGCAAAGCCATCTCATGTGTGATTGAGAAAAGGCCATTAAAATTTGCAGTCAAAGATAATTAGTAACACTAAGGAGAACAGTTTTGGTTGATGAGGACAGAAGCCAGACTTCTAAGAGATAAAAAGAGAAAGGAGAGGAAGTGGAGACACTGATTAGAGACAGCCTGCCATTCTCTATGAGTTTAGTCAGAAAAGAGAGGAGAGATATAGGATGATGGCTTCCAGGGAGGCATGACTCAAGTGAGGGTTTTCTTTTTTCTTTCTTTCTTTAATTAAATTAATTAATTTTTATTATTTAAAAAGTATTTTATTATTTTCTAGTTACTTGTAAAGATAGTTTTCAATATTTGATTTTTTTTTAGTGAGGCAGTTGAGGTTAAGTGACTTGCCCAGGGTCACACAGCTAGTAAGTGTTAAGTGTCTGAGGCCGGATTTGAACTCAGGTACTTCTGACTCCAGGGCCAGTGCTCTATCCACTGCGCTATCTAGCTGCCCCAATATTTTATTTTATAAGAGTTTGAGTTCCAAGTTTTTCTTCCTCCCTCCCTCCCCTCCCCACTGCTGACAACAGAAAGCAATCTGATATAGGCTATATATGTACAATTGCATGAAACATATTTCCACATTAGTCATGTTGTAAAAGAAAAATCAGAACAAAAGGGAAGAACCTCAAAAAAGAAAAAAAAGGGGGCAGCTAGATGGCGCAGTGGTTAAAGCACCGGCCCTGAATTCAGGAGTACCTGAGTTCAAATCCGTCCTCAGACACTTGACACTTACTAGCTGTGTGACCCTGGGCAAGTCACTTAACGCCCATTGCCTGCAAAAAAAAAAAAAAGAAAAAAAAAGAAAAAAAGCAACAAAAAATAAAAATAGTATGGTTCAATCTGCATTCAGATTCCACAATTCTTTTTTTCTGGATGTGGAGAACATTTTCCAATCATGAGTTCTTTGGAATTGTCTTGGATCTGCTGAGAAGAGCCAAGTCTGTCACATTTGATCATCACACAATGTTGCTATTACTGTGTACAATGTTCTCCTGGTTCTGCTCACTTCACTCAGTATCAATCCACTTAAGTCTTTCCAGATTTTTCTGAAATCTGCCTGCTCATCATTTCTTACAGCACAATAGGATTCGATTATATTCATATACTATAACTTATTCAGCCGTTCCCCAGTTGAAGGGCATTCCCTCAATTTCCAATTCTTTGCCACCACAAAGAGAGCTGCTATAAATATTTTTGTACACGTGGGGCCTTTCTCCTTGTTTATGATCTCTTTGGGATACAGACCTAGTAGTGGTATTACTGAGTCAAAGGGTATGCACAGCCCCATAGTCCTTTGGGTCAAGTGAGGATTTTCTGAGGATGGAGGAGACATGGGCATGTTTATAGGCAGTAGGAAAGCTGCCACCAGACAGGGAGTGATTGAAGATTCATGGGAGAATAGGAATGAAAGAGGGGAGACTTTGTAGAAGAAGAGGAGGGGAGAGTTTTTTCTTCTACAATCCATATGTGTTCACTGTGTGGTTCATATGCTATTTAATATAGGGGAAACTGCAGCTAGGAGGCACAGTGGATAAAGCACTGGCCTTGGATTCAGGAGAACCTGAGTTCAAATCCAGCCTCAGACACTTGACACTTACTAGCTGTGTGACCCTGGGCAAGTCACTTAACCCTCATTGCCCCACAAAACAAAAAAAAAATCCAAAAGATAATATAGGGGAAACTAAGAATAAATAAATCAATAAGCATTTACTAAGTCCCTACTATTTATTACATATTGTACTGGGAGTAGATGCAGTGGATACAAATTCATATAACAAAGCAATTCATATATTCTTTAGGGAATTAGGAAAGACATGTAGAAGAAGGTGTTGTTTGAATTGTGTATTGAAGGAAGAGAGAGTTTCTTTGAGGTAGAACTGGGGAGGGTGTGCATTCCAGGCATAGAGAACTTCAATGCCAAGGCATGGGAATGGGAAATGGAATGTTGTGTATTAGGAACAGAGAGAAGGCCAATTTGGCTAGATTGTAGAGTGTGAGAAGAGTATATAATGAGGCTGGAAAGATAGGAGGGGGCAAGATTATAAAGAATTTTTAAAAGCTCAACAGATTTTAGATTAAAAATTTTGGGTAATATGCAATTACTGGAGAAGTATATGAAATGACCGTTAGGGATTTATAACCTAGTTTGGGAAATAACACCAAATTTGAAACAATTGTGAATGATACAAGATATTGATGCATAAAGGAGTACAGCTACATTTCTAGGTATAAGATTAAGAAAGGGAAAGACAATTGATTACATGGTTTCAAAGTGAATTTTGATGAGATTGGTTGTTTTATTGAGCAACTGTGATGTAGGATATGTTTCTAATGCATGGTTTTTAGAAGGTGAAAGATAGGGTGGGTGATATAAGGAGAGATACATGATATCTCACATAGAAATCCCAGTTCATGTTACCTATTTAAATTTTATATGTGTAGCATATATCTTATAAATTGAGCTGTTGATAGAATATTTAGAAGTTTAGAAATGGATAGGACAGTGTAGTATGATAAAACCACAGGACAAAAAGCTGGAAGGAATTTTGCAGATCATTCAATCCAACCCTCTTGTTTTACAGAGTAAGAAACAGATATCCAGATAGTGGGGAAGCTCCTTATAATGTCCAGCCAAATCCAGTTCCATTATATTTGATAGTAGTGGCACACAGAAAGGGACAAGCTGAATCAATGCAGTATCTAAGATCTCATCATTTCAGTTGTGGAGGTTGCTAGACAGGGTTTCATTTCAGGCACTCAGATTTGAGACCATTTTCCTGTAACTAGTGGGCTAGTTTTATCCATTTCCTTTTTCTTTTCACAGTGCTGAACACTGTGCAAAGACACAAAAGAAAGACTCAATGAGATTCCTGGGGGAGAGTGTTGGAGGGGTTTGTATTAAAGTTTATTGAGTTGATAAAATATTAAAGCAGAAATAGTTGCAACTTAAAAGGAGTTTCTGCTATGAGAGGGGCTGGATGTGGAAATTGAATGGAATGCCCAATCTAAGTTATATGCAATTGATGACTCTACTTTTACTATGCATTTACTAATGCATTAAATTATGTGTTTAAATTAGAAACAGTCAAAATAGATAAGTAGAACAGGAAGAAGAAAAGGCAAAGGAAGAGTTATGACCAAGTAGTTTGGGGCCAAGTCAGAGACTGAATGATTCATAGTCTTGGCTAAGGATCTAGGAAGAAACAATGATATAGCAGTGGGGACATAGTTCTGTTTGAGATGTTACAGGACCTTGACTGTTGACATAATTTCAACTGTTATCCTTATAACTTGTTATACAGAGTCATACATGTGAAAGATATTCATTACATAAGTCAGGTTAGGGTTCTATTCCCACTCTAATTAATGTAACTACCAGGTATTAAATAAAATGGTGGTCACACAGGATGATATGAATGAGCAAGATGGCTTATACAAGATAATCCCTTTTTGGGGTGTGAAACTTTTTGATTGAATCAGGAAGAGATTTGCAAGATTGGCTAACCAAATAAGTTGATCATGTCTCTTGGGGGGTTTAAATGATTGAGGAATTTTAACAGTTACTTAATCCAGTGACAGAGCAGTCAAGTGGTAGAGGATTCCAGGATCAGGAAGTGCCTTGTGAAGGTAGTGAACTCAGAGGGAGTGTTATATTCCCCATCTTCAATGACTGTGTTATTGGAGAGAATAGACCAGTAGTAGAAGACACAACAAAGACAAGCATAAACATAGGATGGATATAGAAAAATAAATACCTGATGGAGGAAGCAGCTTCAAGGAATGTGTTCTCCTGGCATGAGAGAAGAATGCTGGCTATGTCTTGTTCAAGGAACAGTGAATAGGTCAGTGTCACTGGGATGAAGATTAAGAGGCAAGGAGTAAGGTTTAAGAAGACCAGAAAGAAATGAACAAATAAATATCTTGTAATACTGCATGTGATTAGCTATTTGAATGCTTTTCACTGGATTATAGGTTGAGGCTATATTACCATTGACAGGTTGACTGAGGATTTACAATTTCCCTTTGGTGCGCATTAAAACCAGTGTGGAGGTTGAACATGTGAAATCCTTTAAGAATGGTTGTGATACTTTATAGCAGCCATCTGCTCCCACTCCTACTCTTCCAGACAGCTAAGTGACTTCCAGGCTTCAATGACAGCCTAACCTGGACATGGGTTTTTATAAAGACCATCACAGATGTCAGGATTTTAGTAATAACCCTTCCGTAATGACGTCAAAGACATTGTGCAGCCACCTGCTGAAATCGCTGCAGGCTTGTCCTAAAGACATTAGGTCATAATGAATGAGGATAGGCAGATGTGTACAATATATTGATGTTATAATAAAACAAACCAAAAAAAGGACAGTGCACTGAGCTTGAGAAATAGCCCTTAGTTTTCTTCTCCATAGAGCTCTTAAAATTCAATTGTAGGGGGCAGCTAGATGGCTCAGTGGATAAAGCACCAGCCCTGGATTCAGGAGGACCTGAGTTCAAATCTGGCCTCAGACGCTTGACACTTACTAGCTGTGTGACCCTGGGTAAGTCACTTAACCCTCATTGCCCCACCCAAACAAACAAAAAATACTTAACAAAATTTCAATTGTAGGAAAAGGGTTCTACCAATACTTAAAGGAGAGCATGAAAAGATGAATGGCACACTCCAGAAAACAATTAGGGTCTAGAAAGTTAGGGTTGGAAGGTACCTTAAGATCATCCTCTTGTTTGGCAGGGAATAGTTTCAGAAAGATCTCTAGGTACAAAAATAGCATGCTAAATGATGATTGAACTCTCTTTGTGGGCCATGTGGAATCATTAATCTATTACAACTGTATCCAACATCTCCATTCATAGCTATCTACGTGTCATGCTATCTGCAGTTCCAGCTTCCACCTCCTAAAGTCCCACCCCTTTGACCCTAAGCTTTAATTCATGAGTCATTCACTTGATCTTGCCAGTCTCAGTCCATCAAACTCAGGGAGCTAGGTGGCACAGTGAATATAGTGCTGGTCCTAGTTTCAGAAATACTGGAGCTCAAATTTGCTAGCTGTGGGATCCTGGGCAAGTCATTTCTTCTCTTGGCTTTTATTACCTGCTATGTAAAATGGGGATAATAATAGCACTTACTTATCAGGGTTATTGTGAGGCTTAAAAATGAGAATGTTTGTAAAGTCCTTAACACTGTGCCTGGCACATAGTTAATGCTTAATAAATAAATGCTTAATTCCTTCCTTTCCTTCCACCAATCCACTTCTAGGCTATGTCCACACACCATGCCACTGAAATATTACTTTACTTCTTTACCTACTCTAGCTCTGAGAAAAGCAATTCAATCAGTCCTATTCCTGCCAAGTACATCTTCCTATTGTTCTAATCAATCTTCTTTCTGACTTCCCTCGAAAGACATCCCGTTCTGGCCAACATGCCCTTAGATGTGTTGTCTTATTAGAATGTAAACTCCCTGAGGGAAGGGACTGTCTTGTTTTCTTATATTTGTACCCTTAGCACTTTATGAAATAGTAAGCATTTAATAAATGATTTTTCTTTCATTCATTCATCTACATTCAGAAAGTAGACAATAAAATAGCCAATCAATCAATCAGTCAATCAATCAATCAATCAATCAATGTTTATTAAGCACCTACTATGTGCCAGGCACTGTGCTAAGTGCTAGCGATACAAAAAGGAGCAAAAAAAGTCCCTGTTCTCCAGAAGCTCCCAGTTTAATGGGACAGACAACAATCAAACTACATACAGGATAGATAGTAAATAATTAACATAGGGAAGGTATTCAGTCAATAAACATTGATTAAAAACCTACCATGTACCATGGACTCTTCTTCTAAGTACTGGAGATACAGAGAAAGGTAAAAGACAATCCTTGCCATAAAGGAGCTCACAATCTAATGGAGGAACAACATGCAAATAATTATATGCAAACAAGTTATATCCAGATTATATTGGAAATACTCAACCAAAGAAAAGCACTACAATTAAGAAGAATCAGGAAAGTCTTCCTCTAGAAAGTGGGATTTTAGCTGGGACATGAAGGAAATTAGGGAAGCCAGGAGGTGGATTTGAGGAGGAATAACATACTAGGCCTGGGCAACAACCAGTAAGAATGCTCAGAAATCCCACCAAGGTATCAAAGATAGAGGACAAGGTTCTATGTATTGTGACTGTAAAAAACTAGATGAGCAAATAATAATGTAATAATAGTGCAGTGCTACTGTACTGTAAGAAACAAAAAAAATAAATTCAGAAAAACTTGTCAAGACTTTTATAAACTGAAGTAGAATGAAATAAGTAGAGCTAGGTGAATAATATGTACTCAGGCCACAATAACCATATAGGAAAACACCAATAAAACACAGATAAATATAATAACCAATCTTGATTCCACAGGATTGATAGAGAATATAGACCAATGAAAAGAATGCTATACTTTGTATTATAGGATCTGAGTTTGTATCCTAGCTCTGCTACTTACTACCTGTGCAATCTTGGGTAGGTTCCTTTCCCCTCCCTGGGTATGTTTCCTCATTTATAAAATGAAAGTATTGGACTAGATGGTCTTCAAAGGTCTTTCTAAGCTCTAAAGTTATCATATTAGGATCCTATGAAATGCATTTTCCATCTGTCAATAGAGACATAGTGGAGTACAGATGCATACCTTATTACTTATGGTTCAACATAGTTTTTTTTTTTGTTTGTTTCACTGTATGTTTTTTGGCCCTCCCTGGTGCAGGTTCTTACTACTTTACAGAGGAGTGCTTCCCTCTTCAGTTTCCTAACCCTTAAACATAAAAAATATGGAAAATTGAGTGAAAAACCCTCAAGCCTATGATAAAGAACGGTTATCAGAGGTCATGCTGCTATACTCAGGGCAGAACTCCCACACTTCTGGGAAAACTGAACAACACTCTGGCAAAAATTAGGTACAGACCTAATTAGGTACATACCATAAACCATGATAAGTTCCAAATGCATACATACAGATATAAAACATTACATCAGAGACAAAAATGAAGGAACAAAGAAGAAAATAACTATTGGAACTATACATAGTAGAAGACTTCATGATCAGACAAAGGATAGAGAAGATAAAATGGAAAGTTTCATAAATTAAAAAGTTTCTTTTTTTTTTGGTGAGGCAATTGGGGTTAAGTGACTTGCCCAGGGTCACACAGCTGGTTAAGTGTCAAGTGTCTGAGTCCAGATTTGAACTCAGGTCCTCCTGAATCCAGGGCCTGTGCTTTATCCACTGAGCCACCTAGCTGCCCCCAAAGTTTCTTTTTACAAGGGAAAACAATAAGAATTAATTGGGAAAAATCCTTGAAGAATATTTCTCTGATGAATGTCCTATATCCAAGATATATAAGGAACTGATTTAAATTTAGAAAAACAAGAGCCATTCTCTAATAAATAAATGATCAAAGGATATGAATAATCAGTTTTCAAAGGAAGAAATCCAAGCTTTCAACAACCATATGCTCCATCACTAATAATTATAGAAATGCAAATTATAACAATTCTGAGGCTCCATCTAAAATCCAAATGACTGGCAAAGATGACAAAAAGGGAAAATGACAATTTTTTGAGATACTGCAGGAAAAAAGGCACACTGTTGGTGGAATGCAAATTGGTTCAACTATTCTGGATAGCAATTTATAACTGTTTCCCAAAATTCACTAAATTGTGCATACCCTTTAACCCAGCAATATCATAGAAGCTATCCATACCTCAAAGATATCTGAGAAAAGGGAAAGAGACATATATGTAGAAAAATATTTATAGCAGTTCTTTTTGCAGTGGTAAAGAATTAGAAACTAAAGGGATACCCATTAACTGGGGAAATGGCTGAACAAATTATGGTATATAAATGTAGTGGGAAACTTTTGTGCCATAAATAATAACTAATGGAACAGTTTCAAAGAAACCTGAGAAGACTTGTATGAAATAATACATAATAAAATGAGCAGAACCAGAACAATTTATAGGATAAAACATCACTGTAAAGACAAACAACTTTGCAAGACTTCAGAACTCTGATCAATACAACAACCAACCATGATGCCAGAATACACATGATGAAGCATGCTACCCACTTCCTATCAGAGAGTTGATGGACTCAAGGTGAAGAATAAGACTTACATTTTGGGACACAAAATATGAGAATGTGGGAATTCGTTTTGCTTGACTGTTGTTACAAAGAATTTTTCCCCTCAGTTTGGGGAAGAAAGTAAGGTACTGGGATAGAGTTGAAAAAATTTTTTGGAAGAGAAAGAAAAGATGGTATTTGAAATACGTTTTTGAAACATGGAAGGATAGAAGGAATTACAGACAAATAGAATAGCTTTGATGGTAACGTTGAATTTCTAACATACTTAAAATGAAAAATAAGCTATAAATAATAAAGATTTATTTTTTTTCTCTATATAAGGAAGTGCTCATTTTAGTTGATGTTTGTTAGGTTTAGAATAAAAGATGGGTGAAAAGGGATTTAAAAGCCCTTTACAATTTAGTCCATTTTTTTTTTTACCTTTCTAGTCTTCTTATACTTTAATCCCCTCCAAATACTCCATGATCAAGTGACTCTGGCCTTCTTGTTATTCCTCACACAAATGGAATTCCATTTCCTAACTTTGTGCCTTTTCACTAGATGTCTCATTTCTGAGTGCCCTCCCTCCTCTTCATCTTCACTCTGTCTCCTTTCCCAGCTTCCTTGGTTTCAAATCCCACCTTATCTTATATACATACATACATACATACATACATACATATATATATATAATTGTTTGTATGTTGTCATCCCCATTAGAATGGGTGTTCCTTGAAGGCAAAGACTTTATTATTATTATTTGTTTTTCTTTGCATTCTCAGTGCTTAGCACAGGCCCAGCACACAGTAAGCACTCAAAAATGCTTGTTGGCTGACAAAACCAAAATTAAGCAGACCCAGCACTTACAGCTCTTGAGACTTTCTGGTGTTTACTTATCTTGTTGACTGCTACCTCTTGGAATGCAGCTAGGACATTAGAAGACACAGGCATCTGACCTCATGGGTAGCATGGTCACTTCCAGAGGCCAGTCTGCAGAATTAGTGAGTAGTGTGCTCAGGAATTGAATGGAGTAGTGAATTAATCTATTGGGTGCCTTGGAATTGAATGCAGTTTCTATGAAAGTCAAGGTGAGCCCCATGGTGACATGGTTTCCCCATCTGACTGATTTTGGGGACCCTAAAAGGGTTTCCTCACACAGTTTTTGTTGCATCAATTTCCCCCTTCCTTATGAGCAATGGTCTTGAAATACAAGAACATAGGAGAAACTCCAAATCTCACTTTATCAGAGGCGGGCATAAAAACTTGACCTTACTGTGAAATTTTGCTTTGACTTTCTTTCTCTTTCTTTCTTTCTTTCTTTCTTTCTTTCTTTCTTTCTTTCTTTCTTTCTTTCTTTCTTTCTTTCTTTCTTTCTTTCTTTCTTTCTTTCTTTCCTTCCTTCCTTCCTTCTTTTTTTCTTTCTTCTTTCTTTCTTTCTTTCTTTCTTTCTTTCTTTCTTTCTTTCTTTCTTTCTTTCTTTCTTTCTTTCTTTCTTTCTTTCTTTCTTTCTTTCTTTCTTTCTTTCTTTCTTTCTTTCTTTCTTTCTTTCTTTCTTTCTTTCTTTCTTTCTTTCTTTCCGGGGCAATGGGAGTTAAGTGACTTGCCCAGGGTCACACAGCTAGTAAATGTCAAGTGTCTGAGTCCGAATCTGAATTCAGGTCCTCCTGAATCCAAGGCCAGTGCTTTATCTACTGTGCCACCTAGCTGCCCCCTACTTTCACTTTCAATGTAGTAAATGACATTTAGTCAATGGCCGTTGAGCAATTTCCTAAGGAATACATGCAAGAAGGAAGAGATTGGGTTCCATTGGGTGGCACTGGCTAATCATGAATTATTCTGGAGCTCTGAAAGCACTAGGGAGTGTGAAAACACTTGAATGGATGGTGCTATCTTAGAGTGTGTATTGTGAATTAGTTTATGTTTCCATTCAAGGACATTCACACATATCCAGTTGAGTGAGCTGGTGTGCTTTGAGATTAGATTACTATCTGGTGGGTTGTTTGAATATCCCTAGCACCTGCTTTAAACAATGCCCCCTCGTGACAGTAATAGAAATTGAAATGACTAGAATAGAAATATAAATAGGGATTGCCCTCAAATCTCTTTTAAGGGTCAAAGAGAGAGGACAGCTAGGTGGTACAGTGGATAAAGTACTGGCCCTGGATTCAGGAGGACCTGAGTTCAAATCTGGCCTTAGGCACTTGACACTAGCTGTGTGATCTTGGGCAAGTAACTTAACCCTTATTACCCCACCCCAAAAAAGGGGGGGGTCAAAGAGTAGAAGGCCCTTTAGCCATGGAGAGTGCTTAGAATAACCATAGCTATGTAAGCCAGGAGAAAGAGTACTGGACAAAGAAGATATGACTTTGAAACCGCCCACAGTTACTTGCTAGCCATGTGAGCCCAGACAGGTCACTTAACAGTTGCCAGAATAAGTTTCCTTATCTGTAAAATGGAGATAATATTAACACCTTCCTTAGAAGGTTGTTGTGAGGATCAAAGAAGGATCAGTGAGTTAGAGGGATGTCTACCTTAAGTATGTGAAGAATTCTCCTGGTGGAATGGACAGGTGAGAACAATTTGTTCTAGTGGCCATGAAGGCAGTTGAAATAAGCACTATGGAGCTCTTAGAGCTTGTTCAGACATTGAAGATGATAAAATAATCCACTGCATCCTAGGTCATGACCAGTTGTCTTGATTTTTGTCCTGTCATCAAACTTCAATGATTCTGGTTTTTTTTTAAGGTGTTATTTTCTTCGGTATTTTTTTGTCTCCATTACCAAGATGTTGATTTTTTTTTCATGATTTTCTTCCATCACTCTCATTTTCCTTTCCATTTTTCCTCTATCTCTCTTAATTTATTTTCAAAACCCTTTTTGAGCTCTTCTATGGCCTGAAACCAACTCACATGTTTCTTGGAAGCTTTGGATATAGGAGCTTTGACTTTGTTATCTTCTTCTGAGGGTATATTTTGATGGTCCTTGTCACCATAGAAACTTTCTATGGTCAGAATTTTTTCTGTTTGCTCATTTTTTGTTTTGCTTATCTTTGTTTAAATGGGGCACTGCTTCCAGAGTGGAGGGTGCACTGTTCCAAGCTTCAGGAGGTTTGTGCAGCTGTTCTCAGAGATACTTCTCAGAATTTGTAAGTCCTTAGTTCTTCCAACATGATATGATTTAAAGGGAGGTATGTTTACTACTCTCCTGGCCTGTGCTCTGGTCTACAAGCAACCACAGACCTGCTTTTCTGCCCTGGAACTATGAACAGAATCCTGCTCCACTGTGGCTGCAAGCTCTGGTGTGCTTGTGCTTCTTCCTGGCCTGGGACTGCCACCCAAGGCTGTGACCTGGATCTGAGTATGGGCAAAACAACCTCAGTGTTAGCAAAGGGATCCCTCTAATCTCCTTCTGGCCAATTGTTCAACCTCCTTACTGTCTGTGGGCTAAGAGTTCCAGAAGCAGTTTGCTGCTGCTGCTGATTCAGAAGCTCCAGAGGCCTGCTCCAGGTTTGCTGGGGCTGGGTCTGTGTTGGTGTGGCCTGTGCTGAGCTGTGTTCCACTCTTACCCTGGTACAACAGACTTTTCCTGCTGACCCTTCTAAGTTGTCTTTGGCTGGAAAATTATTTCATTCTGTCTTTTTGTGGGTTCTTCTGCTCCAGGAATTGTCTTATGGTATTATTTGAAAATATTTGGAGGGATTTTGGGGAGATTTCTGGCAAGTCACTGCTTTTCCTCTGCCATCTTGGCTCTACCCTCTGCAGTTCAATTATTCTGGAAGAGAGAGTGAGGCTAACAATTTTACAGAACTCTGTATCACTGAAATCCAGTTCATGTGAAAGTCAAGACATCACCTGTGTTGTCATCAGCCCTCTTCAAAAACTAAGGATGAACTATGGCAACAACAACACGTAAACCTAAAAATGCTATATAAATCTTTATAATGATGATTATGACTATAACTATTTATTATTTCAAGATGAGGAAGTCTCTCATAATGCTGATGAAAATACTCTTTTCTTTTTCTTTTTTTTTTGATGATTAAAAAAAGCAAGAATCTTTTACTTCAGCAAAGAAAACATTCCACATTGGCCCAATTCAAGGTGTGGTGTCATCCCTGCCTGGATGGTTCACAGTCACACAGACTACAAATTGTGAGTCAGTGAGAGGAAAAGTTTGCACCCCTGTCCTCTGCAGGGGTGGAAGAATCCCACCATTCCCTATCTACCAGCCAATCCCAAGACGGAGGAAGACAGGGTTGGGGGTAGGGGTGGGGGGTGGGGCTGCCTGTGTGCCTAACGCTCTCCTGTCTTCGTCTTCCATCTCCAGCTGTGCGGGATATCAGTCTCATTAATAGGTTGTCCCTCAAATCTGAATCGAATCTGTCTCATTTACAAGCCCTGTCTCTCACAATAGCCCTTCATTAATTTGTTCAGATGCGTGTGCCACTTAATTTTGAACTGGACCACTGACCCATCCTGCCCAGCTACCTTCAGATTGATGTGATCACTCTCAGTTTTTCCTTCTTCCTTGGGCTTCTCCTCCGACATGGCTCACTGGGCCGGGATCTCACTCCCTCACTCGATCAGGGTTGGAGCTACTCAGACAGCACTCACTCTGCTCCCTCCGCTCCCGTCGCTCCTGTGGCTCCGGCTGGAAAATAGTCTTTTCTAGGCTTCAGTTTCATCACAGTAAAATGAAGGCTGGAGAGTAGATTTTTTTTTGAATGTCCAGTCTAATTTTACAATTGTGTGATTTTATGAAGATATTTATCTAGGCATCATAGAAGTATAGTATTTAGACCTGGAAGGGCTCTTAGCAACTATGTAATCCATCATTCCCTCTCAGCTCACTGACTTGTTGGCCATTCGCTGACTACTTCGTGTTTTACATTTTAACTGTTAATGTATTTACTGTTTTGGAGGATGGCCGATTAGTTTAATGTCTTAAAGCTGAATTTCCTGAGCACTGCTTGTGATAATATTTTTTGCATTGTTGTAGGACCTGCAAATCACATACATGCATAGATAATTCACTTGAAGAACACTAACATAGCAGTAATTCCCAGAAGAGTTTGTAATTTTTTTGGACAAAGAGAGGACTCTTCTTGGCCTTAGGGAGATCTTCATGGCATTTGTTGAGACATGAGCAGTGAGAATCATTGAACTGACAATACATTAATAGTGGCATTTATACATTTAAACTAGTTCTTAGGTTTGACTTTTAAAAGTTTATAAGGCCCCCTCTAAGGGTCAGATCAAAAGGACACCCACATGCATATAGGAGGTAGAAATGAACACAGACTGAGACACAGACACAGAGATTCTTGGCTTCATGCAGTCCTGGAGAGAGGCCTGTGTTTCCATATGGACTCTGCAGGGTGCCATGTGGATCCAGGGATTAAGCCAGATGGAGAGAGAAAAGCAAAGCTTCAATGAGAGAGAGAGATGACCAGTCACCCTCAGACCTGGAGAGAGACCTGAAGGCCATGCCATCTGCTTAGTCCCAGAGGGGTAAATGACTGATGGCACAGCAGGGAATCATGTATACCAAGGAGCAGACTGGACCTATCTCTTTACTGGTATTATGACTCACTGGACTAGAGAGGTCCAGCCAGGAGGCAGAAGACATTAGAGAGGAAGGTCACTTGATACTGCTAGAAAGTATAGAAAAGAAAAATTTTTCTAACTGTTGAGGGGTTTGTGTACAAGAATATTCTGTTTTTCTCAGGGTAAAAAAAAATATATTTCATAGGTATCCTTTCTCTCTCTCTCTCTCTCTCTCTCTCTCTCTCTCTCTCTCTTTCATCTTGGATTATTGTATTGAATCAGAGTAGCCAAATCTTTCACAATTGATCATTATTAAAAATTTGCTGTTACTATGTACAATGATCTCTGTTCTCACTTCAATTTGTATCAGTTCATATGGGTCCTGAAATGTTTTTCCTTAAACAATACCCTTGTTTTTTCTGTTTAGAAATTTATTTTCCAAATTACATGTAAAAACAAATTTTGACATCAATTTTTAAAAACTTTGTGTTCTAACTTTTCTTCTTCCCTCCCTTCCCACCCCCCACCCCCAAGAACTCAAGCAATTCAATATAAGTTATACATGAATAGTCATGGAAAAAAACTCCACATTAGATAGGTTGTGAGAGAAAACGAAAACAAAACTTCAGTTTAAGGAACTGTCAAAAATATATGCTTCAATCTGTTTTCAGATACCATCTGTAGATGGATTGTAATTTTCATAAGTCCTTCAGAGTTATATTGGATCATTGTATTGCTGAAAATAACCACATGCTTCCCAGCAGATTATCTCACACTATTGCTGTTATTTTGTATATAGTCTATTTCACTCTGCTTCAGTTCATGTAGGTCTTTCCAGGTTTTTTGATAACATCCTGTTCGTAACAAATTTTATATATAGTACTTTAAACTTGACAGAATTTTCTTCACTATAGCCCAGAAAAGTAGGTACCATATGTTTTGCCATTATAGTCAACCATCATAACTACTTCCTTCCATCCTGTTCCCTTCTCATGATATTTATTCTATTTTCTATCTTCTTTTATCCTATTCCTCTTCAAAAGTGTTTTGCTGGGGCAGCTAGATGGCGCAGTGGATAGAGCACCGCCCCTGGAGTCAGGAGTACCTGAGTTCAAATCTGGCCTCAGACACTTAACTAGTTGTGTGACCCTGGGAAAGTCACTTAACCCCAATTGCCTCACTAAAAAAAAAAAAGTGTTTTGCTTCTGACTGTCCCCTCCCCTGCTTTGTCCTCCCTTCTTTCACCCTTCCTTCCTTATCCTCTTCCCCTCCTACTTTCTTGTAGGGTTAGATAGATTACTCTTCCCAATTGGGTGTGTATGTTACTCCCTCCTTGAGCCCACTCTGATGAGATTAAGGTCTTTGGGCTAATTCTGTGTTCTAAATTTTCTTTCTCCCTCCCTCCTCAATCCTCCCTATGAAATCAAGCAATTCAATATCAGTCATACATGTGCAATCATGCAGAACATCTTTACCTTCCTCAAAAGTGTTTTGCTTTTTACTGCTTCCTCCCGCAATCTGTCCTTCCCTTCTTCCCCTCTTCTCTCCCCCTCATCTTATTTCTTTCCCCTCCCACTTTCCCTCAGGGCAAAATATATTACTATACCCACTTGAGTATGTATGTTATTCCCTCTTTCAGCCAATTCTGATGATAGTAAGGCTCACTCACTCCCCCACTCCTTTCCCCTCTTCCCCTCCCCTCCATAAGCTTTTTCTTATTTCCTTCATGTGACCTACCTTTCCCCAGTTCACCTCTCCGCTTCCTCTTCCCCCAGTGCATTCCTCCTACCCCTCCCTCAACCCTATTTTAAAGATGTCATCATGGGTTAGCTAGTTGGCACAGTGGACAAAGCACTGGTGCTGGGCCCAGGAGGTTCCGAGCCCAAATCCAGCCCTAGACATAAGCCACCCTACCCTGCCTGCCCCACAAAAACAAGGATAAACAAAAAAATAAATGCTTTACAGATATCATCCCTTCATATTCAGTTCAGATCTGTGTCCTCTGTCTAAGTGTATTCCTTTCAGCTGCCTTAATACTGAGAAAGTTCTTATGAGTTTGAAGTATTATCTTTCCATGTAGGAATGTAAACAGTTTAATCTGTTAATATCCCTCGTGATTTCTTTTTCCTGTTTACCTTTTTTAATGCTTCTCTAGGGTATTTGAAAGTCAAATTTTCTATTCAGTTCAGGTCTATTCATCACAAATGCCTGAAAGTCTTCTTTTTCACTGAAGTCCCATTTTTTCCCTGATAGATTATACTCAGTTTTGCTGGGTATGTGCTTCTTGGCTGTAGTCCCAATTCCTTTGCCCTCTGGAATATCATATTCCATGTCCTCCGGTACTTTAATCTTGTTTTATCTTTATTGTAGCTCTACAGTATTTGAATTCCTTTTTTCTAGCTGCTTGTAATATTTCTCCTTGACCTGGGAGCTCTGGAATTTGGCTATAATATTCCTGGATGTTTTCCTTTTGGGATCTCCTTCAAGAGGTGATTGGTGGATTCTTTCCATTTCTATCTTGCCTTTTGTTTCTAGAATATTAGGGCAATTTTCCTTGACAATTTCTTGGAAGATGCTGTCTAAACTCTTATTTTGGTCATGATTTTCAGGTAGTCTAATGATTTTCAAATTATCTCTCCTGAATCTATTTTCCAGGTCAGCTGTTTTTCCAAGGAGATATTTCATATTGCCCTCCATTTCTTTATTCATTTGGGTTTGCTTTACTGTATCTTGGTTTCTCATAAAGTCACTAGCTTCCATTTGTTCAATCCTAATTCTTAGGCAATTATTTTCTTCTGAGGGCTTTTGTATCTCCCTTTCCATTTGGCTTTTCAAGCTGTTGACTTTTTTCTCAAGACACTCCTGCATTGCTCTCATTTTTCTTTCCATTTTTTCCTCTACCTCTCCTATATCTCCTACTTATCTCTCCTACTTTCTCTTCAAAGTCCCCTTTGAGTGCTTCCATGGCCTGAGACCAATTCATATTTTTCTTGGAAGCTTTGCATGTAGGGGCCCTGAAGTTGTTATCTTCTTCTGAGGGTGCACCTTCATCCTCCTTGTTGCTAAAGAAGCTTTCTATAGTTCTCAACTTTTTTTGCTTGCTCATCTTAACATCTTTTACTTGACTTTTAACACCCTCTTACAGTGGGGCCCTACTTCCAAGCTACACTGTCCCAAGCTTCATAGGGTCCCAGGTGTTTCAGTTTAAGGAAGATCAGGTTTTTCTCTTGCCTGGCCTGTTCTCTGGTCCAAAGATAACCTCAAGCCAACTTGCTAATTAATCAGCCAGCAAAACTTTTTGTGTTGTGGTTCTTAACTCTGATGAGACCGCAGCCCTCCCCTACCTGGGCCTCCTGCTGCTCAAGATTTCTCCCTGGTTCCCTACTGGGGTGGGATAGACAGCCCTGAATTACCCCCCTCCCCCAAACTTGGCCAGCCATTCAGGCCTCTAACCCAATCGTAAGCTTAGTTCTAAAAGATGCTGGTGCTGCAGCTGATTTGGAGGCTCAGGGGTAAGTTTCTGTGATGCAGCCTGACTGGGGACTGTGTCAGTGTGATCTGGGGGTTAGATTTTTCTCTCAGCCCAGCACGATTCCCTCTAATTTGTCTTTGGGTCTAAAATAATCTCTGACCATCTTTTTGTGGGTTTTGCTGCTCCAGGGCTTGTTTAATTGCTGTTTTGGGGGTAATTGTGTCATGAGCTCTGTGTGTTTAATGTCTTTCCTCTGCTATCTTGACTCTGCTCCCAGAAGTCCTCCTTTCTTTCTTTCTTTCTTTCTTTCTTTCTTTCTTTCTTTCTTTCTTTCTTTCTTTCTTTCTTTCTTTCTTCCTTCCTTCCTTCCTTCCTTCCTTCCTTCCTTCCTTCCTTCCTTCCTTCCTTCCTTCCTTCCTTCCTTCCTTCCTTTCTTTCTTTCTTTCTTTCTTTCTTTCTTTCTTTCTTTCTTTCTTTCTTTCTTTCTTTCTTTCTTTCTTTCTCTCTTTTTTCCTTGTGTTCTTATAGCAGAGCAGCAAGGGACTTTTGTGAAGAGACAGGAGTCAAATTCTGATGTTCCCAGGGGAAATCCTGGTTAGTTTCAGAATAGGTCATGAAAATTATTATTGATTTGTGTTTTATCTTCTGCTTTTAGAATATGAGTGCAATTTTCCCTGACAATTTCATGGAAGATGATGTCTAAGCTCTTTCCTTGGTCATGGTTTTCAGGTAGTCTAAAAATTTTCAAATTATCTCTCCTGGATCTATTTTCCAGGTCAGCAGTTTTTTCAAGAAGATATTTCACATTGCCCTCTATTTTTTTATTCATTTGGATTTGCTTTATTGGGTCTTGGTTTCTCATAAAGTCACTAAGTTCCATTTGTTCAATTCTAATTCTTAGGCAATTATTTTCTTCAGAGAATTTTTCCATTTGGATTTTCAAGCTGTTGAGTTTTTTCTCATGTCTTTCCTGTACCACCTTCATTTCTCTTTCCATTTTTTCTTCTACCTCTCTGACTTTATCTTCAAAGTCCTTTTTGAACACCTCTATGTCCTGAGACAAATTCATATTTTTCTTGGAAGCTTTAGATGTAGGGGCCCTGATATTGATATCCTCTTCAGAGGGTGCACCTCAATCTTCCTTGTCACTAAAGAAGCTTTCTATGGTTCACAATTTTCTCTGCCTGTTCATCCTGCCTGTCTTTCACTTGACTTTTAACTCCTTCTTAGTGTGGGGTCCTGCTTCCAGGATATACTGTCCCAAGCTTCGGGGTTCCCAGGTGTTAGGATTTAATGAAGGGCAGTTGCTTCACTTGCCTAGCCTGTTCTCTGGTCTGTAGATAACCCCAGGCTAACTTGCTAATTAATGCGGCAACAAAATTTTGTTTGCTGTGGTTGCTAGCTCTGACCAGCCTGAACCCCTCCTCTATCTGGGTTGTCACCTCTCTCTCTCTCTCTCGGAGCCATGAAGGTTAAGTGACTTGCCCAGAGCGACACACCTAGTAAATGTCAAGTGTTTCAAACTGGATTTGAACTCAGGTCCTACTTAATCCAGGGCCAGAGCTTTATCCAATCCTTAGCATTTTATTTAAGGAAATTAGATCCAGCTCCATATCCTAGTATCCTACACTAATCCTGGCACCAAAGTACACATTGAATTAGCAATGTTCACTTTTGACATTTTAAAAATAATTGGATACAGTTAGGATTATTTGTAATGGGTTCAACCATTGATCTTTAATTTTTATACAGTGATAGCTTTAGTTATTTTAAAAATACCAATAACTCTATGTAAATTAAAGATCTCAGGGAATTTGTAGTCTGATTGAAAAATGTTTTTTAAAAAAGGAAAATATTGGGGGCAGCTAGGTGGTGCAGTGGTTAGAGTATCAGCCCTGGAGTCAGGAGTACCTGAGTTCAAATCTGGCCTCAGACACTTGACACTTACTAGCTGTGTGACCCTGGGAAAGTCACTTAACCCCAATTGCCTCACAAAAAAAGAAAATATTTTTCATCTGAAACCTTCCTTTTTTCCTTTTTTTTTCTTTCAATATTATCACTTTTTTTTTTTTGGGTGGGGCAATGAGGGTTAAGTGAGTTGCCCAGGGTCACACAGCTGGTAAGTGTCAAGTGTCTGAGGCCAAATTTAAACTCAGGTCTTCCTGAATCCAGGGCTAATGCTTTATCTATTGCACCACTGAGCTGCTCCCTTCCTTTTCTTTAATATGACAAATAAGAATACCATGATTGTCTTAATAAACTTTTTTATTTCTTATTTTATTTAATTTTTTTCTGAATATACATTTCTGAAATACATTTTCTTTTGGGTGAGGCAATTGGGGTTAAGTGACTTGCCCAGGGTCACACAGCTAGTACATGTCAAATGTCTGATTCCGGATTTGAACTCAGGTCCTCCTGAATCCAGACCCAGTGCTCTATCTGCTGCACCACTTAGCTGCCCCTGAAATATATATATTTTTTAAAAATTTGAGTTCCAAATTCTCATCCTTTCTCACCTCCCTCCTCGTAGAGAAGGCAAGCAACTCGATATAGATTATACATATGATGTTGTGCAAAACATATTTCCATATTAGTCATATTGCAAAAGAAAACACACCAAAAAACACCAAGAAAAATAAAGATGGTAAAAAGACACTTTGATCTGCATTCATACTCCATCAGTTTTTTATCTGGAGGAAAATATTTTTCATCATAAGTCCTTTGGAACTGTTTTTTATCATTGTATTGCTCAGAATAGCTAAGTCATTTATGATTGATCAATGTACAATATTGCTGTTACTATGTACAGTGACATCCTGGTTCTCCTCATTTTACTTTGCATCAGTTCATATAAATATTTTTCAGGTTTTTCTGAAACCATCTAGCTCCTCATTGAGATTTTCAAAGCATAATAGTATTTCATCACAATCATATGCCATAACTTGTTAAGCCATTCCCCAATTGATGGGCATCTCATTGACTTCGAATTTTTTGACACTACAAAAAAGTTGCTATACATATTTTTGTACATATGGATCCTTTCCCTTTTTATTTGATCTATTTGAGACATGAACCTAGTGGTGGTATTTCTAGGTCAAATGGTATGCACAGTTTTATAACCCTTTGATCTCCAGAATGGTTGGATCAGTTCGCAACTCCATCAACAGTGCATTAGTGTTCCAATTTTTTTCACATCCCCTTCAACATTTGTCATTTTTGCCTTTCTGTCATATTAGCCATTCTGATAGTGTGAAGTGATAGCTTAGAGTTGGTTTGATGTAAATTTCTCTACTAGTGACTTGGAACATTTTCTCATATGAGTATACATAGCTTTGATATCTTCTTCTGAAAACTGCCTTTTCTTATCCCTTTACCATTTATCAATTGGGGTATCATTATTAACCAATTTGACTCAATTCTCTATATATTTGAAAAATGAAGCCTTTATCAGAGAAACTTGTACTATTTTTCTCTCTCTAATTTCCTCCCCTTCTTGTAATCTTGGCTGTGTTGGTCTTATTTCTACAAAAGCTTTTTAATTTAATTTCATCTAATCAAAACTATCAACTTTTTTTTAGCGAGGCAATTGGGGTTAAATGACTTGCCCAGGGTCACACAGCTCAAAGTGTTAAGTGTCTGAGGCCGGATTTGAACTCAGGTACTCCTGACTCCAGGACCAGTGCTCTATCCACTGCACCACCTAGCTGCCCCTTTTTTAAAAAATTTTTTTGGTGGGGAGTGTGAGGCAATTGGGGTTAAGTGACTGGTCCAGGGTCACATAGCTAGTAAGTGTTAAGTATCTGAGGCCAGATTTGAACTCAGGTCCTCCTGAATTCAGGGCCAGTGCTCTATCCACTGCACCACCTAGCTGCCCCCAAATTATCAATTTTTAATCCCATAATGCTCTCTGTCTTTTGTTTGGTCATAAATTATTCCCTTATCCATAGATCTGACAGGTAAAATATTGTATGCTCCCCTAAGTTGTATAAAATATCACCCTTTATGTCTAACTCATGTAACCATTTTGACATTTTCTTGGTATATGGTGTGAGATGCTGGTCTTTACCTAATTTCTGCCAAACTGCTTTCCAGTTTTCTCAGAAATTTTTGTCAAATGGTGGGTTTTTACCCCAATGGCTTAGATCTTTGGGCTTATCAAACACTAGATTACTATGGTCATTAACTACTGTGTATCATATATTTAATATAATTCATTGGTCTATCACTCTATTTCTTAGCCAAAACAGATTGTTTAAATAATTATTGCTTTATAATACAGTTTTATATCTGATATTGCTTGATTCCCTTTATAGTCTTGACCTTTTGTTCATCTACATGAATTTTGTTATTATTTTCCAAAGCTCTGTAAAAATATTCCAAGCCCTCCTATCCTTCATGTAGAAGCTGCTAGATTTTGTGTTATCCTGATTGTGGCTCCATAATACCTGAATTATTTCTTTCTGGCTGCTTGCAATATTTTCTTCTTGACCTGGGAGCTATGGAATTTGACTATAATATTTCTGGAAGTTTTCATTTTGGGATCTCTTTCAGGAAGTGATTGGTGGATTCTTTCAATTTCTATTTTACCTTCTAGTCCTAGAATACCAGGGCAATTTTCCTTGACAATTTCTTGGAAGATGATGTCTAGGTTCTTTTTTTGATCATGGCTTTCAGGTAGTCTAATAATTTTCTTTAAAAAAAATTTTTTTTTAATTTCCATTTTTTGAGTATTTTATCATTTCCCAGTTGCACATAAAGATAGTTTTCAACATTTCCTTTTATAGGATTTTTAGTTTCAAATTTTTTTCTCCCTCCCTTCCTTCCCTCCCTCCTCCCCAATATGGAAAGCAGTATGATATAGGTTGTATATGTACAATCACATTAAACATATTTCTACATTAGTCATCTTGTGAAAGAAGAATCAGAGCACAAAGGAAAACCTCAAAAAAGGAGGAAAAATACTGGTCCAAAAGTAGAAACAATATGGTTCAATCTGCATTCATAATTTGCAGTTCTTTTTTCTGGATGTTGAGAACATTTTTTTTTTCAGGGCAATGGGGGTTAAGTGACTTGCCCAGGGTCACACAGCTACTAAGTGTCAAGTGTCTGAGGCCAGATTTGAACCCAGTTCCTCCTGAATCCAGGGCTGGTGCTTTATCCACTGTGCCACCTAGCTGCCCTGAGAACATTTTCTATCATGAGTTCTTTGAAACTGTTTTGGATAGTTCTACTGCTGAGAAGAGCCAAGTCTAACCCTATTATTCATCACATAATGTTGCTATTACTGTGTATGATATTCTCCTGGTTCTGCTCCTATCAATCAGGGTCAGTTCATACAAGTCCTTCCAGGTTTCTCTGAAATCCTCCTGCTCATAATTTCTTACAGCACAATAGGATTCCATTACATTCATATTCCACAACTTGTTTAGCCATTCCATCAATGGTTGGGCATTCCCTTGATTTCTAATTCTTTGCCACCACAAAGAGAACTGCTACAAATATTTTTTATATGTGGGTCCTTTTCCTTTTTCTATGGTCTCTTTGGGAAACAGACCTAGCAGTGGTATAACTGGGTCAAAGGGTACGAACAGACCCATAGCCCTTTGGGCATAATTCTAGATTGCTCTCCAGAATTGTTGGATCAGTTTACAACTCCACCAACAATGCATTAGTGTTCCAATTTTTCCACAGCTCCTCCAACATTTATTATTTTCCTTTTTTTTGTCATATTAGCCAATCTGATAGGTGTCAGGTGGTACCTCAGAGTTGTTTTAATTTGCATCTCTCTAATCAATAGTGATTTAGAGCATTTTTTTCACATGGCAAGAGGTAGCTTTGATTCTTCATCAGAAAACTGCCTGTTCATATCCTTTGACCATTTCTCAATTAGGGAATGACTTGGATTCTTATAAATTTGATTTAGTTCTCAATATATTCTATAAATGAGGCCTTTATCATAACTACTGGCCATAAAAATTGTTTCCCAGCTTTCTTCCTCCCTTCTAATTTTGGATTCATTGATTCTGTTTGTACAAAAACTTTTTAATTTAATGTAATCAAAACCATCCATTTTGCATTTCTCTTGTTTGGTCATAAACTGTTCTCCTTTCTAGAGATCTGAAAGTTAAACTATTCCTTCCTTTCCTAATTTAGCTATGGTATCACCTTTTATGGCTAAAACATGTTTCCATTTTGACCTTATTTTAGTATAAGGTGTAACATGTTGGTCTATGCCTAATTTCTGCCATACTTTCTTCCAGTTTCCCAGCAGTTTTTGTCAAATACTGAGTTCCTATTCCAGAAGCTGGAGTCTTTGGGTTTGTCAAACGATACATTACTAAAGTCATTTATGACTGTGTCTCCTGTACCTATCCTATTCCATTGATCTCTACTCTATTTCTTAGCCAGTACCAAATAGTTTTGATGACTACTGCTTTATAGTAGAGCTTCAGATTTGGTACAACTAACCCACATTCCTCTGCATTTTTTTTCATTAGTTCCCTTGATATTCTTGACCTTTTGTTTTTTCAGATGAATTTTGTTATTATTTTTTCTAGCTCTATAAAATAATTTTTAGGTAGTCTGATTGGTATGGCACTGAATAAGTAAATTAATTTAGGTAGAATTGTCATTTTTATTATATTATCTTGGCCTATCCATGAACAATTGATATCTTTCCAATTATTTAGATCTGATTTGATTTGTGTGAAAAGTGTTTTGTAATTGTGTTCATAGAATTCCTGGGTTTTTCTTGGCAAATAGACTCCCAAGTATTTTATATTGTCTACCATTATTTTAAATAGAATTTCTCTGTCTGTCTCTTGCTGCTGGACTTTGTTGGTCAGAAATGCTGATGATTTATGTGGATTTATTTTATAGCCTGCTACTTTCCTAAAGTTGTTAATTATTTCAAGCAATTTTTTGAGTTGATTCTCTAGGATTCTCTAAGTATACCATCATATCATCTGCAAAGAGTGATAGTTTTGTTTTCTCCTTGTCTATTCTAATTCCTTTAATTCCTTTTTCTTCTCTTATTGCTATAGCTAACATTTCTAGTACAATATTAATAATAAATGTGATAATGGACACCCCTGTTTCACTCCTGATCTTATTATTGGGAAGCCCTCTAACTTATCCCCATTACATATCATGTTTGCTGATGGTTTTAGGTAGATACTGCTTATTATTTTAAGGAAAGCTCCACTTATTCCTATGCTCTCTAGTGTTTTTAATAGGAATAAGTGTCGTATTTTGTCAAATGCTTTCTCTGCATCTATTGAGACAATCATATGATTTTGGTTAGTTTTGTCATTGATGTGTTGATTATATTAATAGTTTTTCTAATCTTGAACCAGCCTTGCATTCCTATTATAAATCCCACCTAGTCATAGTGTATTATCCTGGTGATTACTTGCTGTAATCTCCTTGTTAATATTTTATTTAAGATTTTTGCTTTGATATTCATTAGGGAAATTGGTCTGTAATTTTCTCTGTTTTGGCTCTGCCTGGTTTATAAAAGGAATTTGGTAGAACTCCTTTTTCACCTATTTTTCCAAATAGTTTGTATCGTATTAGAATTAATTGTTCTTTAAATGCTTGGTTGAATTCATTTGTAAACCCATCTGGCTCTGGAGATTTTTTCTTAGGGAGTTCATTGATGACTTGTTAAATTTCTTTTTCTAAAATGGGCCTATTTAAGGATTTTATTTCCTCTTCAGTCAACCTGGGCAATTTGTATTTTTGTAAATAACCATCCATTTCATTTAGATTGTCAAATTTATTGGCATACAGTTGGGCAAAATAGCTCCTAATTATTGATGTAATTTCCACTTCATTGGTGGGGAAATCACCCCTTTCATTTTTGATACTGGTAATTTGGTTTTTTTTTAAATCAAATTAACCAAAGGCTTATCTATTTTATTTTATTTTTTTTATATAACCAGCTCTTGGTTTTATTGATTAGTTCTATAGTTTTCTTGCTTTCAATTTTATTACTTTCTCCTTTGATTTTCAGGATTTCTAATTTAGTATTTAGCTGGAGATTTTTAATTTGTTCTTTTTCTAGCTTTTTTAGTTGCATGCCTAATTCATTGACCTCCTCTTTCTCTTTTTTATTCATTTAAGCATTTAGAGAAATAAAATTTCCTCTAATTATTGCTTTGGCTGCATTCTATAGGTTTTGGTATGTTGTCTCATTGTTGTCATTCTCTTGGATGAAGTTATTGATTGTTTCTATGATTTGTTGTTTGACCCATTCATTCTTTAGGATGGGATTGTTTAGTTTCCAATTAGTTTTCAGTCTACCTTTCCATGGCTCTTTATTACATGTAATTTTTACTGCATCATGATCTGAGAAGGATGCATTTACTATTTCTGCCTTTCTACATTTCACTATGAGGTTTTTGTGCCCTAATACATGGTCAATTTTTGAGTATGTGCCGTGCACTGCTAAGAAAAAGGTATATTCCTTTCTATCCCCATTCAATTTTCTCCAGACATCTATCATATCTAACTTTTCTAATATTCTATTTGCCTCTTTAACTTTTTTCTTATTTATTTTGCGATTAGATTTATCTGATTCTGAGAGAGGAAGGTTCAGATCACCCACTAGTATAGTTTTGCTGTCTATTTCCTCTTATAACTCATTTAACTTCTCCCCTAAGAATCTGGATTCTATACCACTTAGTACATGCATATTTAGTATTGCTATTACTTCATTATCTATCATACCTTTTAGCAAGATGTAGTTTCCTTCCTCAAATCTTTTAATTAGATATATTTTTTCCTTTGCTTTGTCTGAGATAAGAATTGCTACCCCTGCTTTTTTGACTTCAGCTGAAGCATAATATATTTCGCTCCTACCTTTTACCTTTACTCTGTGTGTATCTCTCTGCTTCAAATTTGTTTCTTGTAAACATCATATTGTAGGATTCCAATTTTTAATCCCCTCTGCTATTCGCTTCTGTTTTATGGGAGAGTTCATCCCATTCACATTCACAGTTAAGATTATTAATTGTTTATTTCCCTCCATCCTCTTTCCCCCTTTGTTTCTACTCTTTTTTTTCCCTACTTCTTTCACCCTATTACTTTTGATCAGTGTTTTGCTTCTGATCACTGGCTCCCTCAGTCTGCCCTCTTTTTCTTGCCCCCTTTTCCCCTGCTTCTGTCCTCACTTCTATCAATACCACTGTCTTCCCCTTCCCCTTTTGTTTCCTTAGAGAGTAAGCTAAGTTCCTTTATACAAATAGAAGTGTATTTTATTCCCTCCCTGAGCCAAATCTGATGATAGTAAGGTTGCAATAGTGCTCACCCCTCCCTTCTTTCCCTCTATTTTAATGGGTTCTTTTTGTGCCTCTTCATATGAAGTAATTAATCCCATCCACCTCCCACCTTCCTCTCCTCTCTCTAGTCTTATTTTATTCTGCCCCTTAAGTTTCTTTATATCATCATATCAAAGTCAATTTAATAACAATACCTTAACAGAGATACAGATCCCAAGAGGTAAAAATATTATGCTTCCTCATAGGGATGTAAGCAGTTTAACATCATTGAAAAACCTTCCCCCCCCCCATTTACCTCTTTATATTTCTTTGTTGTCTTGTATGTGGAGATAAAATTTTCTGTTTAGTTCTGGTCTTTTTCTCAGGAAGCCTTGGAAGTCCCTTATTTCATTGAATGTCTATCTTTTCCTCTGAAAGAGAATGCTCAGTTTTGCTGGGTACTTGATTATGGGTTGTAATCCAAGCTCCTTTGCCTTCCTAAATATCATATTCCAAGCCCTGCAATCCTTTAATGTTGAAGCTTACAGGTCCTGTACAATCCTCATTGTAGATTCATGATATTTAAATGGTTTCTTTCTGGCTGCTTGGAGTATTTTATCCTTCACTTGATAATTCTGGACTTTGGCTACAATATTCCTTGAAGTGTTCTTTTTGCGGTCTCTTTCAGGAGGTTATTGGTGGATTCTTTCAATGATGATTTTATCCTCTGATTCTACAATTTCAGGGCAGTTTTCCAATTCCTGGAAAGTCCTTTCTATTAGTCTATTAATTTTCAAGTTATCTCTCCTGCATCTATTTTCCAAGTCAGTTGTTTTTCCAATGAGATATTTCAAATTGCCTTCTTTTTTCATTCTTTTGGTTTTGCTTTATTGTTTCTTGATTTCTCATAAAGTCATTAACTTCCATTTACTCAATTCTAACTTTTAAGGAGTTATTTTCTTCAGAAAGCTTTTGTACCTCCTTTTCCATTTGGCCAGTTTGGCTTTTTAAACTATTCTTTTCCTCATTGGCTTTGTGTACCTCTTTTACCACTTGGCCCAGTTTGTTTTTTATTGTGTTATTTTCTTCAGTATCTTTTTGTGTCTCCTTTACCGAGCTGTTGTTTTTTTTTTTCATAATTTTTTTTTGCATTGCTCATTTCTCTTTCTATTTTTTTCCTTCACCTCCCTTACTTTATTTTTAAAGTCCTTTTTGAGCCCTTCTGTTACTTGAAGCAAATTTGTAGTTTTCTTGTAATCTTTGGATGTAGGAGCTTTGACTTTGTTATCTTCTACTGAGGGTGTATTTTGATCTTTCTTGTCACCATAGACAATTTCCAGGGTCAGCTTTTTTTCTGTTTGCTCATTTCCCCAGCCTATTTCTTGACTTTTAACTCTTTGTTTAAATAGGTCACTGCTTCCAGAGTGGAGGGTGCACTGTTCCAAGCTTCAGGAGGTTTGTGCAGCTGTTCTCAGAGATACTTCTCAGAATTTGTAAGTCCTTAATTCTTCCAACATGATATGATTTAAAGGGAGGTATGTTTACTACTCTCCTGGCCTGTGCTCTGGTCTACAAGCAACCACAGACCTGCTTTTCTGCCCTGGAACTATGAACAGAATCCTGCTCCACTGTGGCTGCAAGCTCTGGTGTGCTTGTGCTTCTTCCTGGCCTGGGACTGCCACCCAAGGCTGTGACCTGGATCTGAGTATGGGCAAAACAACCTCAGTGTTAGCAAAGGGATCCCTCTAATCTCCTTCTGGCCAATTGTTCAACCTCCTTACTGTCTGTGGGCTAAGAGTTCCAGAAGCAGTTTGCTGCTGCTGCTGATTCAGAAGCTCCAGAGGCCTGCTCCAGGTTTGCTGGGGCTGGGTCTGTGTTGGCGTGGCCTGTGCTGAGCTGCGTTCCACTCTTACTCTGGTACAACAGACCTTTCCTGCTGACCCTTCTAAGTTGTCTTTGGCTGGAAAATTATTTCATTCTGTCTTTTTGTGGGTTCTTCTGCTCCAGGAATTGTCTTATGGTATTATTTGAAAGTATTTGGAAGGGTCTTGGGAAGACCTCAGGCAAGTCACTGCCTTTCCTCCACCATCTTGGCTCGGCCTCAAAATTGGGGCAATTCTAATCAGGTTTTTAAGGTAGAATTTTATTATTTTTGTCTTTCTTTGGTCTTTTTACTAAATACCTGAGAAAAAGAAATAACCCAGATCAAACAACATAAAACTTTCCCTAAAAGGTAAAGCATTGGAAGTTTCTATTATCTATTACCTACTCAATAGGAAAGAAATTGGAGTTTCTAACTATTGTCTATTACCTACTCAATCAGCATGAATCCAGAGATCACAGTTTTCATCTATGCTCCCTAAAGACATACAATTTTTTTTTAAATGAAGCTGATCTTAAGAAAAGTAAATACACATTCTCCTATCTGAAACACATGACTCTTATGTTTTTTTTCCAGCAGTCACCTGACTACTTCCATGGATGGGTACATTGTAAATGATGGTAACAGTCTAACTCAGTTATTGTTATAATTTAACATTTATTAAACACCTGCACTAAGGAGACATTGTACAGAACAACTCCAGAGAACTAGTAGAAATAAATGAAGTGATAGGTAAGCATTTGTTCCTTGACAGAACAGTAGCAGGGCCTGGAATTTTCACATGATTGCCTATCTGGGGAGGAAGCTCTATCCTCAAAATATTAATGGCTTCTTTTAATAATACTTTCCACTTAGTGCACTTTTCAGCCTTCCTGCTGCAAAGTGTTCCCCTTCTGTTCTTTTATGGAATAGAATGCTCTGGGGTTATCATCCTGATTCCATGTGTGCATTAAGGGGAATGATTTTCTATATACTGTTAAAAGTGTATTTATCACACTTTCCATGGATATTAAAATAAGTACTCCACTGTACAACCCAGTTGCAGTTAATAAACAGGAGAGAAAGTTTAAAACAAGACAATAATGATGATGAATGGAATTTAATTTATGCAACATTCATAGATATATAGGTTGAGTCCTCTGAGTAAATCACCATGGTAGCATTACCCAACACTTTCACCCTAGGGTAACACATTCTGCCTGGCTGACTCAACCCGCTCCCCCCAATCCCCACTCCAAGTAAGCAAGGCGTTTCAGGTTATGTAAGCAGTACACTGATGTTCAAATATTCATCAAAAGAAAGGCCACTTGAAAAGAAAACAAGAACAGAATTGTAAGCAAAACTTTTACCCAGGTCACAAAATATAAGCTGAGAGAGAAAGTGACTTGAATGTCTGGTTGTCTATGGAAGTTTATTTTCTGAGGTGATTAATGGAGTTGATTAGAGCCAGGTTTGGGGTGCTAGATGTCCTATGTTTTGCTGCTTGGTCTGTGGTGCCAAAGACATATCAAGTCCCACGATGATCTGCCAATTTAGGCCAAAGAAAACCAGCCTGTTTTTATCATGGAAAAAATAGTAAATTGTTCACGTTATGCTTAATAGATCATCACCACTTGACCTATTTTGTTTTGTTTTGAAGAAAACTGACATTGAAAGTGTCAGCTTCAGGAGAATTACCCTTCTTCACTCATATCATAAATTGCTTACTGTCTAGGGGAATTTAGTCAGTAATCACACTCTAAGGGCTTTAAGCAGCAGAGCAGTCAAGACAGCACTTGTGAACACCAGTACTGAATTAAATTAATAATTTGTGGCTGGCTGCCCACTGCATTGAGGTGATTTAGGCTAAATTATTTATTTCAAATTATGTTTTCTGATATGACTAATGTGCTTCTTATGATTAAGGAAATATTTTATAAATCAAGAAATGATCAAATAATTAACTATGGACTTTACAATGTAATTAGCATCAATATAGGGTCCATCAGACTAAAAAATGAATGAAAAAATGAACAAGTATTGAAAGAATAGGAATAATAATGCTGATTTTACTCCTTAAACAAAGTAAATATCAAAACAAAACCCTTCTATGAAAATTACCAAAAGGAAAAAAATTTAAGCATTTACTATGTGCTGAGTACTGTGCTAATTGCTGGTAATGCAAATGGAAAAAGTGAGACAGTCTTTGCTCTTAAGAAGTTTATATCTAATTGGCAGAGATAAGAAATTTCAGTTTCAAGACAGATAGAAAGTCTCAGAGGACCCAAGGATTCAACAGAAGGGTGAATGGCAAGGGTCTGGGGTCATTAGGTTACATTAGCACTTTATATGGCAGGGCAAGGTGTCTGGAGCTATAGAGGCAGGGCAGATGGCAAAGTCTGGAGCCCCTTAGGTGGCAAAGGCATGGCATGGGAAGATGTTAAACCCTGCTCCTTTATCTTAAGGGAAAAGAAAGAGTTGGTGACTCCCATTTCATCCAAAGCTGTGTGAGAAGTCAAACAGCTCCAAAGAGTCTTGGGCAGCCCCAGCTGGTGGAAAGTTGAAGGAGAAAGACAAGGAGACAGGATGCCCACAGTGGTGTCAAGTCTTCCTGATATGCAAAAGGTAAGGGGGAACAGAAATTATTTGAAGAACTTGATGACTCCTTAAATTCTTGAATACACACACTTTAATATTTGATGACTTCAATGTAAAGGTGGACAGAGGGGAGAACAATGAAAAATACCTTGAAAAACACTACTGAGAAGTTAAGAAACAAGAACATATGAAGATTGATAAATTGTACAGATGCCATGAAACTATACATCACACACACAGGCACACGCATGCACACACACACGCACACATACACACACAACCCAACAACAACAACAATTTTCTTTGAGAAAGAATATGTAGGTGCTGGTCATGTAAAGTACCCAAAAATATCATGTTACATTAATGCCTCTTTGATGAGTGAAGCCCTGGAAAGCTATTCCAGACCTGAGGTAATTTATGCCTCACCATTCACTCCAAATCGTAACTAATGAGCCCTCTCCAATGTATTCCTTTTACTAGCCCAAACAGGGGACACATTAGTTTAAAACAAAAGACGTTTGTTTAATCAAGGAGTATAAAAATGAGCAACAAGAAATATTCCCACCATACATATAAAGAATATACTCTACCATTATGAGGTTATTATAAGAGAAAGAGGAGACATATGTAGGGACACAAGTGATAGGGAAACATTTATAGAAGGGCACAGTCATAGGGAACATGTGAAAAGGCACATACCCAGGAAAATTTTTGCCAGGGAATATTCTCTGGCTGGGGTAACATGCCCCTAATGCTAAAGGGGAAGGAAGAAGAAGCATTTGCTAAGTGCCTACTATGTACTAGGCACTGTGCTAAGCACTTTACAAATATGATACTCTTTGATCTTTACATCAACATTGTGAGATAGGTGCTATTTTTGTTATCATTTTATAATTGAGGAAAGGGAGACAGAAGTTAAGTGATTTGCCCAGAGCCACATAGGTAGTAAGCATCTGAGGTTGAATTTGAACCCAGGTCTTCCTGACTCCATGCCTACTGTTCTATCCACTACCTCATGTAGCCAGGTCAGTGGCCACTATTGATGTTAACACAGACTGCTTTGTTCTTCAGTGCTACAGACCTCCTTTCTGCTACCACCTGCTGATTTATTCAGCTGCTTCCTAGTAAAGCTACCCAACTCAGGTTGGAAGAGCTCTTTGAGTTCAGGCTATTTGACCTTTCTTTTTGAATTGTTGACACCATCCAGAGCCTTCTAGTTAACTAGATCAAAAGGCATTAAATATTTGTTTATTTTTTAAACTGTCTATTCTTTTGCCTCCTTTCAGATTCACTCAGCCTAACTATTCTCTGAGTTGTGGTCAGAAAGATACTCTTAATTTGGATCATATCCCTGGACCTGGCAAATTATTCCCAGGTACTCAACTTTGTAAAACTGCAAAGAAGGTGGATGAAGCTATGATGAGGAGATTCCTTCTAACTCCTAACTAACATGTTCCCTGCAAATCTCTAGGGCTGGGCTGGTTGGAGAACAAAATAGATAACAACCTTTTTCCTATTTTCGGCTAGCAGCAAAATCATTACCTTTCTCCAGTCACAAAAATATGAAGCTGATGATCATAGATAAGCTCTGGTCTCATTCTTCCACTTCCTCAACCTTT
Source organism: Dromiciops gliroides (assembly GCF_019393635.1). Classification (NCBI taxonomy): domain Eukaryota; kingdom Metazoa; phylum Chordata; class Mammalia; order Microbiotheria; family Microbiotheriidae; genus Dromiciops; species Dromiciops gliroides. Next base: position 182,282,385 of record NC_057865.1, on the reverse strand, counting down.
GACCCGTCTCCTGCATTACAGTGACAGGTTGGGTCCCAGCTGGGTGCCACAGTCTATGTATATCCATCTATATAAGAGTACCCTTTAATGGCTGTGATCTTTTTATAATGCTTTTATTCAAAAGCCTCAATCTGCTACATTCCCCAAAATATCAACAAACTGTTTAAGATCTTTCCAACATCCTCTTAGACAGCTGTTGTCAACAAGCAATTATTAAATGCCAGGCACTATGCTAAGTTTTGAGGATAGAAAGGCAAAACAGTCCCTTACCTCAAGGACCTCATAATCTAGTTAGTGATTAGCACTTCAATGATATCTGACCAATTGGCACTTCCTCACTATAGCAGATAACTAAGTAACATTAACGAGCTTTATACAAGGATATTTACTGAAAGGATACAAGAACCAAGGTGTAAAATTATTCCCTCCAAACCAGGGTGCATTTTCCCTTATCACCTTGGTCCCTGGGGAGAGTGGGTTCAGACTCTAAAGGTAGCCCTAAAACATGCCTCTTACCAAATTCACTTCTGGGTGTGGCATAGCTGATAGATGATGATTGAGGACGGGGGCGGGGGGGGGGGTATTAGCTGCTAGGTCCATCCACTTCTGGGCTAGGTCAGTCAAGCCACTTGACAGCTGTGCTGGCAATTTTGTGGGTTCTGTTGCTAGATAAACTCATGGCTGGATTGAATCATGCAAGTCACTCCTTAGGTATAGCTCCTCACTAAACTCACCTGCAACAGCTATAAGCTTGGGTTGCTGTGGGGACCTCTGAAGGCTCTCTTGACATTTTGAAGCTTGTCTGGCTTTAGCATGGTCCAGTCTATCTCTGCATATTCATTCACTTTAGATCAGGAAATAATAAACCATATGGGAGGAAGAAACAACAATGCCATGTATTAGCTACATTCTAACTGGGTAAAAGAGAGGCATGGACCAGAACACTTGAAGAACTTATAGTAATTCTTCTTCTTCATCCTCCCGAAGCTTCCACAGGTTCTAGAGCTCTAATTATTCCACTGGAATCTTTTGCATGCACACTTAATTCTGGCCCAGAAGCCATTTAAAATTCTTTTCTTCACTATACAGTAAGTAGTCACTCAACTAGTATTTATTAAGCAACTACTATGTGCCAGGCACTCTGCTAACCTTTGGGGATACAAAGAAAGGGGAAAAACCAGTCTCATCTGTCAAGGAACTCGAAGTCTAATGGGGGAGACAACATACAAACGACTATGTACAAATAAGACATATACATGATAAATTGAAGATAACCTCAGAGGGAAAGCAACAAGATTAAGGAGACTTCTTACAGAAGGTGGGACTTTAGCTGAATCTTGAAGAAATCTAGGGAAACCAGGAAGAAGAGATAAGGAGAAAGAGCACTACAGGAATGAGGAATCACCACTGAAAATGCTTGGTGAGAGGAGATGAAGTATTGTGTGTCAGGAACAATAAGGAGGCCGGTGTCACTGGAGTATGTGGAAGGGAGAAATTGAAAGGCTGATGCTGGTGAATGCAAGCACAGCTGCCAAATGATTTCACTGGGCCCAGAAATGTATTGACCTCTCCAGCTGAGACACCCTGTAATGACCAGAACACAAAAATCCCATCTCCCTACTGTGCACTTCTGCATGTGTGGAATGTTCTTCCTCATCTATGCCTTTTGGAATCCCTAGGGCCCCTAAAGCTCAGTTCAGCTCTTTGGCAACCCAGGACTTTTCCTGGCACTCTCTGCCCCCCTGTAAATGCTTTCTCCCATGATAAAAAGCTAGTTTTTATTTACTTTGCATATATTTGTATTTACTAATCTCTATACATTTTGTTTCTTCCCAAGAGAAAATAAATTCCTTGTGGGAAGGGACTTTGTTTTTGTCTTTGTATCCACAGGGCCTAGAACATTGTCTGGGAAACAGTGGGTAATTAATAAATGTATGATGGATTTTAACACAATAACACTAAATGGATAAGGAAATAGCAGTGCTATGGATGGGAGGAAAAATGGAGAGAACAGTAAATTACACGAAGTATAGCCAAAGGGGGTCACACTGAAGTTTCCATTTTAGGAGTGTTGAGGAATCCTGTGTTATCTGAAAGAGGAGAATGCCAAATGTTTGTAAAATAGCTCAACACTGGTAGCCAATATAATTAAAACCAAAACCTACAGACTCAAATGTTTACCTTCACAGCTCCACAACATTTTTATGAGAATAATATACACATGCATTGAGAATAGCTTTGATAAAAATTTGGGAAGGAAACAGGATTTTGTTAATGATATTCTAGGGCAGAAGATGTCTTCACAATAACACTGATGACTGACATATTTGTTGAATATTAAAAACATATTTGAGGGGACAGCTAGGTGGTGCAGTGGATAAAGCACCAGCCCTGGATTCAGGAGGTCCTGAGTTCAAATCTGGCTTCAGACACTTGACTCTTACCAGCTGTGTGACCCTGGGCAAGTCACTTAACCCTCATTGCCCTGTGCAAAACAAATAAACAAACAAAAAAACAAAAAAGTCTTTGAATTAGTAGAGTGTTGCCTTAAAAGGCTCCATTCCAACAAGACATCTTCTTTGCATAGGTCAAAATTACATAAAATCCTTTGAAAATATAACAGCAGAGATAATTTTTAATCACCATTATTATTAATATTGGGCAAGACTATGCCCTAAGAAAATCAAAGTGTGAAAGATCCGAAATATCAACATTTTTTATTGTAGCAGACACACATGCACACAGAACTAGGATACCAGTACATATATGTGTGTGCATATACATATACAAACATATATACATATACTCACATATTTATTTGTGTATGTATGTATACATGTGTACCTTGGACTGATACTGCAAATTGACTATGAGTTGGGACCCAAATTGAAAAGATAGGGGGAAATAGACTCTATTATCCTTGGCAAATTGTGTGGGACTTTTATTGACCCTAAGATTCTCCTTGAAACAAAGGATCATCTATTTAGCATCTGTATTCTTCCATTAATGCTTTATGATTGTGAATCATATAATACCATGGTTTCCAAAGAATGAAAGATATGGGTCACTGAGTGGACTACAGAAAGGTACATGGTTGATGAGAAGAGCCTATAGCACAGTATCAATGAAGAATTGCACAGAGGAGATTTAAACAGCATCATCAGAGATATGTGTTCCTGGAGAAAAGGCTAGTCAAGTAGAGAAAACAGTCTGTTGCTTAACTGGTATCCGTGTAATATGTAGAAACCTCAAGGAAAGGCTCCAGACTCAAGGAAAGGCTGCTTGGACACTCTCTGGTATATTTATAGCCAGATATGGACAAAAATCTCACAAGCTGAGAAGGATCAGTTGTGATTTGTACCAATGGAAGGAGTATTCAGGTCAGTGACATCAGAGTTTCATTGAATGATTAAACTGATTGTTTGGAGAAATAGAGATTCATATAACAACATTGTCAGAATGCTATAACTGCTACAATTTGCAATGAGACTGAAGAACAGAGTCAAGTAAACTTTAAGTTGATCTTTTAAAAAAACTACTAAAATTTTTCAGCTTCTGTTTTTGCATTAGGAAAAAGAAAAATTTAGTATTAGTATGAATGATTTCTCTATTCTTAAAATATATGTGTATATGTGTCAGAGAAGACATAGTTTTCATGACTAAAAATTCATAAACATTGTACATCTATTTTCTCATGAGTTACAATACCAATTACATATACACTATAAAAAACAGGCCATTTCTAACTCATAGGGAAAGGTATTTTGTTTGTATTCATTTGTACATTCCATGAAAGGCAATTTTCAGGAGAGGTTCAATTTACTTATGAAAAATTTGTACTATACTTTATACCAGCTTGGTTTAATATTTTTACACATGAGAGAATTCTGAAAGAAGAGCAAAGAAGGCAATTGTTTGACTGACTTTAAATGTGTATGAGGCTGAAATAGTTGGTGGCAGGGTTTGAATTTTGGGAATAAGCCTGTTAAATACTTTATTAAAAGTTTGATCACCTACTGATAAGTTGAACTAGATGCCTTCAGTTGCTCTACATAGCCAATGAGGACCCTTCTAATTCTCAAATTTGATGATTCTGAGATTACTAGAACTGAACACAGATTTAAACCCCCCCATTCTATCATCCAGTGCTTACAATATAACTCACAAGAGATTGGCCCATTTAATAGAAATAATTTCAAGAGATTTCTTCATAATAATTTCTGTAATTCTCATTTTGAATATCAGTGAAGGAGTTGGAGTAAGATAAGAAAGAAATCACCAAAGGGTCAATTCAAAGGCTTATCAATAATCAATAATCATTTATGAAGAACCTATTGAGTGCCAGGAACTGTGCTAGACACTATGGTACAAGTACAAAAATGGAAACAATCTCTACTCTTAAGGAGCTTAGTTTCTATCAGGAAATATAGCATTTATATATATATATGCATGTTGTATGTTTAATATATACATACATCTGTAAATAAATACATGGGAGTTAAATGCACAAGAGTTAGGGTAGAAAGGTGCCAGCAATTGTGGGGATCAGGAAACATTTCATGTACATGGTGATGCTGAGTCTTTCTCTAGAGAAGGATTCTATGAGGTGAAAGTGGAGGCATGCATTCCAGGCATGTGGAATGGCTAATACAAAGGTCCAGAAATGGGAAATGGAGAGTTATGTTTGAAGAACAGAGTTCAGGCAGGCCTCTTTTGTGAAACCGTCAAGTTTAGGAAAAGGAGTAATTATGCATATACATGAATAATGTATATAATGTATGGAGGCTGGAAAAATAGGCTGAAGACATTTTTATTAAGGGTTTTAAAAACCAGATTTTATATTTCTTCCTAGAGGGAGTAGGGAGCCATCAAAGTTCAATGAGTAAGGGAGCAATCTTAAGGAAAATCACTTTGGCACTGTGGTAAAATTAAATTTGGCTGACTCATTTGGGAGGGGCCACACCTGGCCCACCCTGAAGTTACGTGTGCTACTGAGGTCAAAAGGAGAAGCTTCTCTCCATAGGCAGTTTTTGAAGGACCTCCACTTTTGGGGGAGGAAAATTGGATGCTCGCTGAGGGGAGTCTGAGGTTCTTCTGGAGCTCGCTCTCTTCTTCCATCTTCCTCCCTTCTGGTGGTGTGAGCAGGAGGAGCAGCAGCCGAATCTTTCAAGCCTGGTTGTAAGTTGTGCTTTCCATTGAAGCTACAAGCTCCAGGTGGTAAGGTACTCTGCTCTTTTGAATAGACTTAGGTTAGAGCTGGGAGGATTATCCATATTTCTTTTCCCCTATTTTCTTGTCTTTGATTTTATTAATTTCACCTTTGCTGTTTACTTTATTCTTCGTAATAAAACATCTGTGGAACAGAGACTGTAAGGCTCCTTTCTTATTGGACTGGGAGAAATATCTAAAAAGGCAGTTTCAGAGGGGAGGGAGCTTTAAACCTAGATGTCCCTCATTATCTCCGGGACCCCAATATTTAGGTGATCCACCCAATTAAATCTTCATATATTAAATTTGGACCCCACAGCACCAGTGTGGGAGATGAAATCTACTATTTTAGGATGCTTAATTTATATCTGCATTTTTTTCAGAGTTCAATTATTACTTATAGTTACAATGGCAGTGAAACTCCCAAACACTATTTGAATATCATTCATTATCTGGGGACTAATGATGAGACTGCACCATCTCTTTTCATTTAGATTGTTTACATGTTTATTTTATAATTTATATTACCAAGAGATTACAAAATGTGATTGGAAGGCACTTTCCTTTTTTTTTTTTGCCCTTTTAAATAAGCTTTCTTAGAGTAATATTGGAAAAGCTTCTGTGTCATTTATTCTTTTTTTCTCAAACTATGAGAAATCCTCCTACAAAATGACCTAAATATGGAACCACTGAATTTAGTACCATCATATAAACTATTTTGGCAAGCACTCATGCTGTGTTCTCAGGCTGGCCACAAATAAATCTTGGTTTATCTCCAGTTCAGTGGATTTTTCATGGTAATAAAATGGCTGTTAAGAAGAACTAAAAGTTTGGTGATTTTCCTCTTTAGTTTTCCAAAATGAAAATGATTTATTGTTATAAAATTGGGATAGTTTGGAAAACAGCAAAAACAAAATTGCTTGCAAAATTTGGATTGAGACTAAATCTAGGATATTGAACTATGAAATACTTTCTGACTATAGGCTTCTACCTTTTTAGTCAGTATTTTTATTTCAATTGGTACATATATACCCACAAACCAGAAAGTGTCATCTACTAGAGAACTGCATGTTTTGACTTGCAGATGAAAATAAGCTTTGAAACAAGGAAGAATGCTCGTCTCAGCAAATTCAGATATGAATTTGCGTTTTTTGAGCTTATCACAAAATGTCTCTCTGGTGACTTCTCTCCCCCCAACAAAATCTCAAAAAACCAGGAATTAATCAGTAGTCACTTTGTTTTTAGTGTTGTGATATATATATATATATATATATATATATATATATATATATATATATATATATATATATATATATATATAGTATGTTGTAAATGTTAGTGATGTGTTCTTTCTCCTTCCCCAGCTCAGTTGATGTAGTCACAGGATTTAGTTATAGATGTCAGTCTTGTCATTTGATAATCCCTTTATGATGTATGAGTACCTTACTCTGAGGGAATTAAAGTAAACCTGGCCATTGGATAAGTCAAAAAACTGCCATGCCTGTCAGGGTCATGGAGCCAGAGTGGAGGGGTGGTGGGACCTTGGCTATGACAGAAAATGTTCTTGGGGGAAGGAAAGGATTTTTCTCCTGCTCCCCTTGTCTTTCCTGGAGTTAACTTGAACAGTAAGAAACATGTCATCCAGCAGGGAGCAAAGACTCAAACTCCTAACATACAGGGATACAGAGTTGCAATCAGTCCAGTTGAGAAGCAGCTTCCAGATGTATCTGTAACAGCAGAGAAGAGAACTGGCTGTGGACTCGAGAGTGCTAGTGCTGGCCTTTGAGAGAGAAACTGGAGAGTAACAGACTTGAGGAGACCAACTAAGTGTCTTTCCTAGAAGAGCTTTTTGGGTCCCATGGAGAGAGCACCCCAGGCTTATGAGGGGAATGTTAAGTATCGTACTGTACCATTTTAGTAAAGGATTTTGCTAGAAACTGATTGTATCTACTAGACAACTGTTAATAGGAAGCACATCAATGGGGATTTTGAAACTATCATTTTTGGGAGCAAAATCCAATGGGCATACCCCTTAAAACTCAAAGTAGCAGTCATTCTTTGGAGATCCAATTCACCAATGAAAGTATAAGGTGGGAGGGAGGGTATACTACAGAGTAGATGCTAGGTCATTTTAAAGGTTAGTTCAACTTCACTCATCATCTTCTTCTTGGATTATTGTGATGGTTGTCTTCATGTTCAAAGAGGACCATGTTGGGGTCAAGGTACAGTATGTCTGACTGTATCTGATCAGACCAATATGAGCTGGAAAGACTCTACCAGGTCAGGTACAAATAGTCCACATGAACATTTGGAATGTAGAAGGTTCTAAATTTGTGTTTCTCACATTTCTTTTGAGCTACTGCAGCTCTGCTTTGCTCATAAAGGGCCTTTTTTGATGCAGGTGCACCATACTTGGTGGATGTGGCAATGTCCTCCATTTTATGCAATCAATTCCAAAGTTCTTCGGAGAGATCTTGAGAGTGTCCTTGCATGGCTTCTTCTGACTTCCATGTGACCACTTGTCTTATGTGAGTTCTTTGTAAAATAGCCTTTTAGGCAAATGTATTTTTGGCATTTGAACAACTTGGTCAGCCCATTGGAATTGAACTCTGTATAGTAGAGTTTGAATGCTTGGCAATTCAGCCTGAGAAAGGACCTCAGTATCTGGTGCCTCATTTTGCCAGGTTATCTTCAGAATCTTCACAAGACAATTCAAATGAAAGCAATTCAGTTTCCTGGCATGGCATTGGTACACTGTCCAAGTTTCATAGGCATCCAACAATGAGGCCAGGACAACAGCTCAACAAACCTTCAGTTTGGTAGGCAGCCTAATACCTTAACTCTACCACACATTCCTTTGGAACCTTCCAAACACTGAGGTAGCTCTGGCAATGTGTTCATCAACATCATTAACTATGTGAACATCCATGAAAAGTATACTGCCAAGGTGAGTGAACTTTTCTACAGCATTCTAAATTTTTGCATTTGCTGTAACCAAATGGTTCCACATATGAATGGTGTGGTGTTGGCCGGTGGACAATCTATTTTCATATTAATTGTCAGGCCAAAATTAATATAAGCAGAAGAGAATTGATCCATACTCTGTTGCAACTCAGCCTCAGAGACTACATTGAGTAAACAGTTATCTGTGAAAAAAGGTAATGCACCAACTCTCCCTCCACTTTAGTCTTGGCTTGAAACCTTTTAAAGTTAAATATTTTTCCATTAGTGCAGTAGCTGACCTTGATGCTATTTTCATCCTCATTGAAGGCATCAGATACCTGTAATAGTCTGCTGGTGGCTGATCATCCTGAAGTGTGGATCTGACTGTTTCAATCCCCCACTCCCTTAACCCCCCACATTCAATAAACTCCTGTGGCTACCTATTACCTTCAGTATCAAATATAAAATCTTTTGTTTGAAACTCAAAGTCCTTTATAACTTGCTTCTTCCTATCTTACCAGTCTTCTTACACCTTACACATCCATCCTTACCACCTGCATACTCTGATTCAGTAACATTGGCTTCTTTACTGTGCTTCTCATAAGCCTCTTCATCTCTAGGCTGGGCATTTTCACTGGCTGTCTCCCATGACTGGACTGCTCTCCCATCTCATCTCTGCCACCTGACTTCCTTGATTTTCTTTAAGTATCAACTAAAATACTGCCTTTCACAGGAATCTGCTCCCCATTTTCTTAAGTCTAATTTCTTCCCTGTATTGATTATTTTCAATTTATCATATATATAGCTTATTCGTACATAACACTTTGTATGTTGTCTCCCCCTTTCAATTGTCAGTTCTAACTATTGTGATATCTAACTATTATGGTTATTAAATAACATCTTTGTTTTCTTCTTATTTGGCTCTCAATGTCATTTAAAATGATTTACTTCAAAATTTTCAAAATTATCTGATTTTCCCCCTTAGAATACTAACAAACAAGTTGCAAGGAAAAAGTGCACTGCTTTCTACCCATTCTTATTCCTCCTATCTCTGGATCTCATTTAAATATACAATCCTTGGACACCTTGAGTTTCCAGAGCCTTTGGATTTTATTCGTCTCTCCACTCAGATTTAATCCCATGCTCATTTATTTCAATTACAGTCTAGCAACTATCAGTCCAGAATTCCTTGCCACTTTGACCTTCAGCCATTCCTGCCATAGCCAATCTGTTGCCAAATCCTGGCCATTTTACTTTTGTAATTTTCTCTAATTTATTCCCCCTTGTTTCCCTTGATTTTGTCACCACCCTTTTCCAGGTTCTTATCACCTCATTCCTCCACCACTGCAATGGTATATTGGTGGTCTCACTGCTTCAAATCTCTTTCCACTTCATTCTATGCTCCATTCAGCTGGCAGATCTTCCTAAAGTGTATGGCTAACCATATCATCCTCATATTCAGTAACTCCATTGGATGCCTACCACCTCCAGGATCTAATATGAAATCCTCTGTTTGCCATTCAAAGCCCTTCTTAAACTGGCCTATTCCAATGTTTCCAGTCTTCTTACATCCAATTCCCCACTGCTGCAACCCGCATACTTTGAGATCTGACACTGACTTCCTTGCTGTTATGCCAGATATTCCTTCTCCCCACACTGAGAATTTTTACTGGTCCTATGTCTGGAATTCTTTTTTCATCTCTGACTTTCATCTCTACTTCCTTTACGTTACAGCTAAAATCCCACCTTCTATAGGAAGTCTTTTCTAATACTTCCTTAATACTAGTTTCTTCCCTCTGTTGATAATCCCTAATTTATCCTGTATTTACCTTTTTTGTACATGGTTATTTGCATTCTTATTGTTTCTCCCATGAGATTGAGTTCCTCAGAGCAAGAACTATTTTTAAATTTTGCTTTATTTTTGTTTTCTGCCTTTCTTTGTATGGCTGGGCTTAGTGCAATGCCTGGTGTATAGTAAGCACTTAATAAATGCTTATTGACTAATAGTACTATAAACTGAGGAACCATTTGCTTTTTCTTTTCCTAGTCCTAGGCTTCTAAGAATTGGTGGGGAAATTTACAAAATCTTGCTGATGTGATTATCTGTGAATTTGTGCTATTTCAAGTTCTGATTCTGAGATTGTCATTTAAATTCTTTATCGCTTGTGCCATTAATTTTATATTTTTATAAATATTTATTTACTTCATTTAAATTTTCAGTTTTTGACATATGGAGTATGATAATTTCTTATTATTTACTTAATTTCCTCTTTATCTGGCTTGAATTCCTTTTTAAACTTTTAATTTTAGTAATTTAGTTAGGTTTTTATTAGCAAATAACAGTTACTCATCAATTTTTACTACATATTCAGTAAAACTCCTGTTTTTCTAAATTGAGTATTTTTGTTGTCAATTTTGTTTATGTTTTTATTGATTTTCCATTTTTCTATTTGTCTTTACTTGGGGATTTAAATTTGTTGATTTTATTTTTTTAGTTGCATTAGAATTTATAGATCTTTTCTTTTTCTCTTTTGTTGATCAGAGTGTTTAGAGATAAACTTTTCCCCTAAGGACTGCTTGGGCTACATTTCAAAAGTTGTAATACGGTGTTTTATTATAATTTTCTTTGATTTTTATTCATTGTTTTAATTTCCCTTTTTATTCCTATGATATTTTTGGTTCCACTTTTTCTTTCTTATTATATCATTGAGACTCCATTGAAGTCTGCATCCTTGCTTCAAGTTCCCTTTATTAATTATAATTTTTGTTTGCTATGTAAAGGATGTATTCAATATTTCATCTTTTCTGATTTTATGAATTCCTTTTTGCTCTTACATGGTCAATTTTTACATAGGTATCACACAAATCTGAGAAATATATATTATTTATGATTCATTTTCAGAAATTGCTAGAGGTATATTATATCTGATTTTTCTAAAATTCCATTTAAATTCTTCTGTCTAGTTTCACTTTTATTGCTTTTAGATTTGTTTTGATGTGAAAAGGATGCATTGAAGCCCTCAGCAATTGTTTTTACTTTTTATCTATTTCTCTTTGTATTTCATTATCTTTTACTTTAGGTACTTAGTTGCTATTACACTGATATAATTTAGTATAATACCCTCTTTTATATTGCATTTAGGCATAATATAATTTCCTTATTTATCTTCTTTAACCATTTCCATTGTTACTATTGTTTTATCTCAAATATCATGCCTGCCACTGCTGCTTTTTTGAATTCTGATGATACATGTGTAATAGATTCTATTTCATCCTCTCATTTTGACATCTCAGTGCTTTAAGTGAATTTCTTATAGATGAATTATTATTGACTTTTGCTTTCTAATCCATTATGCCACCCTCTACCATTTTGTGGCTGAATTCATCCCTTTGATATTCATGGTTATGATTATTACATTTGTTTTTCCTTCCTCATAGGCTATTACAATGTTTACTCTCTTTGCCTATACCCTACTCTTTACAAAAAAAAAAATAAGATGGGAAAAGGGAATGTAAACAATACTAATCCATAACTGAAATTGAAATCCTTCTTTCTTTATGAAGCCTAGACCTATATCACTGTATCTTGCTCTTTCACCTTTTACTATTCCCTTTGTGCTCAGTTTGTTTTACTTGTAACTATCCTTTCCCCAAAACTGTTCTCTCTCTTAAACCTCCTCTTCTCTTGCTTCCTGCCCCTTCTATTTCTGTGTTTAGCTTATTGCATTTCTGCAAGAATATTTTTCACCCAGTTTTTTTCTCAGATAAGATAGGAGTGGTATTCAGTATATAGCTTATTTTCATACTCCTATCTCCATATTTACATCATTTTTTCAAAGGTTCTCATCCTTACTCTTTCTTTTGAACTCCTCTTGGTTCTGCAGTTACCAGGGTTATTGTCATTTAGGCCCCTTGTACTAGTAACATGAAGTAAAAGTGAAAGGTTGAAAACAAACTCAACTCTTTATCTTCATCATGGAATAGAGTATTCAGCAAAGATGGTTGGTAACTTCTTGGCCAGTTAAAGTCTGGTAAACTGAGACAGAATTCATGATCTTGGATGGGGCAGCTGAATCTCTGATTCTAGTCTTTGTGCCTTGTTCTTTTTTACAGACCTACAATTGTAGGGGTCTTTGGATTCTACTCTGTTGCTACAATCTCGTACTGGGATCCTGAGCCAAAGCCACACCAGTCTTCCGTCCAGCAGTGTTGAGGTAGGTTCAGAGTTAGGGACTTTATCTTAAAGTAAATTTGGACAAAGAAAAGTGATTGGACCCAAAATTGATTAATTTCTTAGGAGAGCTAAACATTCATGTGATTGCTTCAGGGAATTATTTGTGTTAAAGAGTTGGGGCCACAGAAGAAGAATAAATATGAATTCATGAAAAGTGAAGTGATCCAAGAGAACATTGTACAAAGTTACATGAATATTATACAATGATCAATTGTGAAAGACTTAGCTACTCTCATCCAAGATAATTCCAAAGTACCCATAATACAAAATGCTATCCTCCTCCAGAGGGAGAACCAATGAACTCTGAATATAAATTGATGCATATTTTTAAAGCTTGTTTATTTTTCTAATATTTTGTCTTTTTTTTCTTTTGCAACATGGCTAATATGGAAATATGTTTTACATGACTTCACATGTATAATTGATATAAAATTACTTGCTTTCTCAAATAGGGGAGATGGGTGGGAGGGAGAGGGAGCATTTGGAACTCAAAACTTTAAAAACTGAATGTTAAAATTGTTTTATGTGTAATTGGGAAATATTTAAGAAAATTAAAAAAAAATATTAAAAAAGAGACACAGAAGAAGATTGACAGAAGTTCATCCTAAAGGTGAAGATAGTAGAAGTTTCCAAATGATATTCCATGGGGTAGACGTTCTAGCCGTTCTAGAGAGTTGAAAGAAAGAGATGAAGAAGTTATGACCAGATAGAGGTGTAAAATGGAAGAAGGATTGGTACGGAAGTGAAACATGACATGGAGAACCAATCAGGATCTTTATTTCCTTCACTGGCATTGTAAATCATGTGGCCTCTAGGGTTACTTTACAATTTTTTTCCACTTGAAAAGTGAGCAAGTTCCTGGTAATTCTGAATTCTGAGGATCATACAGGTCCTTGGGGGTAGGTAGAGGTCCATTTGAAAAGAAAGGGAAATTGCTTTCATTGTTTATGAGCTTGGGTATGAATCTTTTTCATTTCTTTGGCCAGTTGAACTAAAAGTCTGCTCTATATTTGAATTTTGTCAGTCTGAGTGCCTGATTTCAAATAATTTATTAATAATCCTTACACATTTTTGCTGCCATTTTCTTCCTTCCCTCATTGACTTGTCATATTCCTTCAAAGTGTGTATTACTTCTAATTCAGACATTCTATTTTGTACTGATTTTGCTGTAATCCTTGCTCACTGTAGCCATCTGGATTGTCTTGCTGATTGTTCTGTCTCCTTGTTGGATGCTGATCCCTTTACCTCAGCATGGCATTTAGCCATCTGGAACAGTTGAGGAGGACACAATACAACAGGAAGAGGGAAATGCTTCATGTGGATTCAAAGCTTCCTAGAATATCATGGTTTACTGATTAGAAGTAGGTTTTGAGTACTTTTGTTTTATTTCCATGTGGCATCCAAGAAAAGATAATGTTTAAATATTCAGAGGAGTCTAGGACCATGATTTTAGTCATAGCATAATCCCACTAAACATTTCATTTTTATGCTATTTCATGGTAGGATTTTTTTGAGGAGGAAGTGGGGATGGGATCTGTGTTTTTGCTAGATTCTTGATTTAGAAAGGAAAATATTTTCAGAAATCAAATAATCCTTGTTATTCCCACTGTCTATTAAACCAACCTGTCTAAATTCAAAGTTAAAATAGATTGGTTATTTGTGTTCTTCTTATGTCTATCTAATAGGACTACAAATTGAGAATGATGTCTATATCTTATTCATTTTTGAATGATCATTAGCAAATGCATCATCATCAAGGGTAGTAAATTGTAATTGATTTCTGTGTAACATCTATCCAATTGTGGGTAATGCAGTTCAGTTAATTGAAGCCCCTAAACCCAGAGGAAGAAGATAGAGAGTGCTAAAATGATTTATAAGAGCATCCTCTGGCCTCCAGAAGAATTCTTCTGACCCTTATGTTTAGCTTTCTATGATCTACTAATGAATGGTATATTCAAAGGTACCTGAGGTCTGCTTTCTCTAAGTGAGTACATTGCTAAATGGTTCCAGTTCCCTTTGTCTTCCTCAGGATAAAACCACATAATTAATGTCTGGACCATTCAGAAATGGGCTCCACTATATTGCCTGGACTGAGCTGGTAACCTGGGTTACAATTATACTTATATCTAATCTTCTTGGAACCAGGAAAAATAGCAGAGGCCAGGATGGCAGAAGTATTGTATGACTAAGTTGATAAAATCAGTTTGTTTAAGATTTGGTGTTATATCAACTTAGTGTGAGACTACATCTATGTTCCTTGGTATCCTAAAATGACATGCAGTGGACCTTTAATTTTAAATATATGATAAATAGACATTCCATCATTCCAGGTCTCTTGACTGGTCTCCATTCCTGCAAAGAGGAAAAAAACCATTCCATCAAGTTTCCAGCCTGGTCTTTTGTGTTGGGGAAAAGGATAGCAGGATTCTTTCACATACCTATACCCTGTGTCCCCTCACCTGAATTGCCCAAGACATGCTGAATTGCCAAAGGATTTTGGGCAATAAAAACCTACGTGAATTTATTTTTCAATGATTAGTAAATTCCCTCCTAGTCATATTCACCTTATCCCTGTGATTCTTATTAGATCTCATGGAATTGTTATCTTTATGCTGATGATTCCCACATCTCTAGCCCTAACCTCTCTTTTGACCTCCATTCTCACATTTTCCAGTTGGGTGCAATGAACTCAACATGTTCAAAAGTAAACCCATTATCTTTCCCCCAAATATCTCCCATGCTCCTAAATACCTTATTATTGTTAAGGGAATCACCATCCTCCCAGTCACGCAGGCTAACAACCTAGGTATTATGTTTAACTCCTCACCTTCTCTCTCTCCCATATTCAATCTATTGCCAAGGCCTATAGATTTTTACCTTTGCAATATTTTGCTTACACAACCACTTCTCTCCTCTGACTCTGCTACTACCTTGGTGCAGACCTTCATCACCTCATGCTGGTTTATCTCTCTTCCTCAAATCTCTCCCCACTCCAGTCTAAACTCCACTCAGTTGTCAAGGTGATCTTCCTAAAGTGCAAATCTGACCATGTTCCTCTCCCTACTCGATATAACTCCAGTGACTCCCTAGTACCTCCAGGATCAAATATAAAATTCTCTGTTTGGCATTCAAAGTCCTTCATATTCCCCCCTCCCCTTTTCTAGTTTTACACTTAATCTCCTCCATCTACTCTATAATCTAGTTTCACTGGCATCCTTGTTCTTGCTCCCACAAGACACTCCATCTCTAGACTCTGAGCATTCTGATTTCTGTTACTCATCCCTGGAATATTCATGTACCTCATCTCTGCCTCTTGACTTCCCTGGATTCCTTCAAGCCCCATCTAAAATCACAGCTTCTACAGGAAGTTTTTCTTGATCTCCCTCAATGCTAGTCTTTCTGCTATCATCTCTAAATTCTCCTATATTTATCTTGTTTTTTGCATTGTTGTTTTCATGTTGTCTTCCCCATCAGATTGTGAATTCTTTGAGAGCAGGGGCTATCTTTTGTCTTTGTATCCTCAATGCTTAGCATAGTGTTTGGCACACAGTGGGTGCTTAGTAATTGCTTATTGACTAATACTCTAGAATAGAGGCTAATTATACACTTTGTAGATTATTTAGGTAAAGGCTTCTTAATCTTCTTAACCTGAAATCTATCCAGAGCAATAGATTTCAGGGGGAGACTGTGATGAGAATAGCATGGGAAAAATGACACCTTAATTTTTGTTGAACTATGACTGGTTTAATATTTCCTTCAGTTATGAAAGTAGGAAACAAACTACAGTTGTATTAGGTTTCACTAGACTGCCCTAGACGTCTATGAACAGGTCCTACCTTCTGCAAGAAACCTTTCTTGCTTCCTCCCACGGTTGATATTTTCCCTCTGAGCTTAATATTTACATGATCTCTATCTTGTATGTACAGAGTTATTTGCATGCTGTTTCTCCAATTAGAATGTGAGGTCCTTGGTGAATCATATTTTTAGCCTTTCCTTGTGTCCCTGGCACTAAGCACATTGCTTGGCACATAGTTAACACATCACACATACTTATTGGTTGATTATTTGAAAAAAAAAAGTTAAGAAACTCCAGCCTTGACCCTTAGCTTTCTTTTCTTTTTCTCCAAAATACATTGGCACCATTGACTAGGTCCACTTAGTACTGAACTTCTGGTCCTTTTCTTTCTTCCAGGAAAAACAAAAATTATAGAGGAAGTGGGTCAGGGAGGGTAAGAGGAAGATGAGAGTGTCATTGGTACCATGGATAATTTACAGAGCTGGATGTGCTGTCTCTTCTGCCACTACCTCCAAATACTATTAAAAACTTGATGATGTGACAGTGACAAAATAGCTTATGGATCTTAATTTTTAGGCTGCTGCAACTAGCTAGTATTTTTAAAGAATTGGTTGTTTTGCCATGAAAAACATTTTCTGACCTATTTTTGCCATGAATGCTTTTGGCAATTTGTATAAAAGGAAATGATGTAAAAAGATTTATTATTTATGATGGTAGGGATTAGCTCAAATTTATATAGTACTTTAAGGTTGGAAAAACACTTTATACACATAATTTCATTTTTTCTTCATAAAAATCCTGTCATGTAGGTGCTAGTATTATCCCCATATTACAAATAAGGAAACTGAGGCTCATTTCCCATTTCATTGCCTTCCTGGATTTCATGTTCTCCTGAAACTCATTATCCTGCAAGATGATATTAATTCTGAAACTCCTACCTCCTCAGCACCCCAAAGCCCTGAGTTCCCTTCCTCCTAATTCGAGAGGGTAGACATTGGAGACCTCCTGTTAGATCCTCCACCATTTAAGAAGAGTTCCTAGGGCATTTCCCTAATCGTATCCTACCTGGTTGTTCTGCTTTTCAGCTTCTTTTTATGTGCTGTCCTTCCCTATTAGATTATGAGCTCCTTGAGGGCAGGAACTATTATGCCTTTCTCTATATCCCCAGTACCTGACACATAGTAGGTTATTTAAAAAAATTTAAGTGAAAATTTTTCACATAGTAGGTTCTTAATAATATTTGACTGACTGACTTTTTTGATTCCATTGACTACCTGAGTGCCCAGGGTCACACAGTAAGTGCTTGAGGCATGACTCCTACCTAAGAATTCCTGACTTCAAGACCATCATACTGTCCTCTATGCTAAACTGATGTTAGAAAAGTGGTAAGTATCAGTAATCAAACATTCTGGTAAATTTTAAATTAATTTATATTGTTCTAGGAGATCTTGTGACGTCCTTTACTTTTGCTTCTAAGACCTATAATTGAATGAAAGGACAGTGATTTATATAATTCAAGCCATTGTTGATTACAAAAGCTTTGCTATTTAGAGATCTATTTCCCATCTTCATTTCCCCAAATGGCAAGAACATTATTAATGAGACTAGAAGATAGGGACATACTAAATAAACTTTATACCTGTATCTGTTATCATCTTATATTGAAGCCACTTCTCCCAAATCTGTTGGGGATCTTCTAGGTACTATCCAGAAAAGCAGTTATTATCTGAACCCTACTAACTAAAGATATAATTTTGACAAAAAGAAAATGGTGCTTAATGAGAATGATTTGGTACATGGACTATAGGAGAAATTCTTAGCTTAAAACAAATATATGAATACAGTACAAGTTGGGACCTACCAAGAGCATGAACTACAGGGAAAATCCCCAATTAAATACAAATGACTATAATCTAATGATAATCCTTAAAATTTATTCTAAAATATAAGACACTGATCAGTGGCAGCTCTCACGTAGTCACCAGAGGAGGATGGAAGAGTTAAAGCATATTTCTTACCATATCAGAAAAAGAGAAGAAGCAGGACGGAGATAATTCTGCTTCTCATGGACTACCAGAAATTAAGAGTGCAAGCAAGGTCAGAAGGAAGACACCAGAAAACCTATGAAAGCCTATTTACTAGTTCCATTGTAATCTGGTCACATATTCCTCTCTTGAGGGTTAGAAGCAGCATCACACTATTTACATTTACATTCAGTCAGCCTTAGAAGTCAATAGACATTGTTTATCTTGTCCAAGGAAGAATAATTTTTGAAGCAAAGAGATTTATTTACATTAAAAAATAATTTCTCTTTGATCCATATCCTTTTGGGGACTACGTTTTTCTTGAGATGTACTGTACTGGCTGGAGCTAAGAGTTGGAGGATGAGGTAGTGTACTTCTTCCTGCAGATTCCCCAAAGGTAGAGATTTATAGAATTTTAGCTCTTAACAAGACCTTGGGTATAAACAATAACTCTGATAATCCTGCATAATCCAGTTAATTCTGGCCTCCTTATGAAGACTAATTTTAGGAAAATGATCAAATTCCTGATCTCAAGAGTTTTCTCCTTGGTAAAAATCTAGATAGTTTATATTTTAGTGTAAAACAAATTATTTTCTCTTCTTGCTTTTCCTTCAAGACCAAATTTTAGATAAATTTTAGAATTCTAATTTAATACAATGCTTTTCATTTTTGATGAGTACAAATTTCAAGATATGTTAAATCATGACTTTGGATATCTGTTATAATATCCACACATGTGTATTTTATCCATTGAGTTGATTATGAATGTATAATAAATAAAAGGAATCTGTTTCAGCTATAGTATGTAACTTTCCTTTTCTCTCTCAAGCATCTGGGATGATCAAATCAGCATGCAGCTGCATCTGGTAGAAAGGTAAAGTTTGTAGAGGACACAATTTTGTCCCTTCCATCATTAAAAGTACCTCTTACATTATTCTAAAGAACCTTTACTATTCTGAACTAATAAAGATAGAAGGAAGGAAAGAAAAAAGGAAGGAGGAAAAGAGGGAAGAGGGAAAGAGGGGAGGAAAGAGGGATGGAGGTAATGAAGAGAAGATAAAGAAAAAAAAGAAATAACATTTATTAGGTTCTCACTATGTGCCAGACACCCTGCTAAGAGCTGGAGATATAGAAAAAGAAAGACAGTCCCTGACCTCAAGAAGACTATACACTAATAAGAAGGTATTATATAAAAGGGAGCTAAAAAGTAGGAGTTGAAGGAGGAAGATAATGAAGGTACCAAGAATATGAAAATTTTACGGAAATAACATTACTATACCATAGTCCATCATGAAATTGGGTATTATAATGAGGGATCTCCTCACTGAGGTTGACTTAAGGAAACAGCTATTAAAAACAAATTATGGGCAGCTAGGTGGTGCAGTGGATAGAGCACTGGCCCTGGATTCAAGAGGACTTGGGTTCAAATCCGGCCTCAGACACTTGACACTTACTAGCTGTGTGACCCTGGGCAAGTTACTTACCCCTCATTGCCTTGCCAAAAAAAACAAAACCCCAAATTATGTTGTACAGTGTATTTACTCAAATGACTTTCTAGAATTTTTGAGGGAAAGTGATTATTCTTCCTAGTTTGAGATTCATTGTGTTTAATAATCTGCACATTATTCCACATAAAGTATAATAAAGTACTTGTAATCAAGGTTCATGATGTTTCTATATAGTTGTTTACGCACTAGGACATTTGCTAGCTAGTTTGTTAAAGGAAGGGAGCTCTTTGGAATTACTTAGTTGGGACAACATAATGTTTCAGAATTAATCCACATAAAATCTGAAGTGTTCCTGTTATATATAGGAAAATGAGATGATTGGGAACCACTCTTATCCTAGAAGTGACCAGGTAAACTACTCCTATGCCCTGAAATGAAGATATATGTCACTATATTTCATTTTCAAAGCTTCATTTGTTAGGTTTCTGGTACTTTAAAATATAATTGCCACACATTTAAAATAATTTTTTAAAAATAAGGATGATGGTTATATGAAATCAATTCTTATTGTCTTTTAAAAATATTATTATCTTAATTAATGCACAAATGCACATAATTGTGAGTGCTGCCATTTTTGTTTTTGTTTTTACAACAAAACTAATTTGGTCTGGTATAATTTTTTGGCAAAGCCTGCTGTCTTAACATGTGTTGAAGAAAGTGGTTGTTGATTAATAACAATAATAGCGATAGTTATAATAATAATGATGATGATGTAGTAGCTAGGTGATACAATGGATAGAGTGCTAGGCCTAAAGTGAGGAAGACATCTTTCTGGAATTTGGCTAAAATATTCCTGAATGTTTTCATTTTGGGATCTCTTTCAGGAGGTGATTGGTGGATTCTTTCAGTTTCTTTAAACTTTCTCCTTCTAGAATGTCAGGGCAATTTTCCCTGACAATTTCTTGGAAGATGATGTTTAAGCTCTTTTTTTTTGATCATGGTTTTCAGGTAGTCCAATAATTTTCAAATTATCTCTCCTGGATCTATTTTCCAGGTCAGCTGTTTTTCCAAGGAGAGATTTCACATTGCCCTTTATTTTTTTCATTCACTTGTCTTTGCTTTATTGTGTCTTGATTTCTCATAGTCATTAGTTTCTATTTGCTTAATCCTATTTTAAGCAATGATTTTCTTCAGAGAACTTTTGTAGCTCCTTTTCCATTTGACCAATTTCAAGCTATTGACTTTTTTTCATCACCCTCCTGCATCACTCTCATTTCTCTTTCCACTTTTTCCTCTACCTCTCTTATTTTTCCCCTCTACCTCTCTTTCTTTATCTTCAAAGTCCTTTTTGAGCATTTCCACAGACTGAGACCAATTCATATTTTTCTTGGAAGCTTTGGATGTAGGACCTTTGATTTTGTTATCTTCTTCTGAGGATGTATTTTGATTTACCTTGTCACCAAAGAAACTTTTGATGGTCCACATCTTTTTCTGCCTGCTCATTATCCTAGTCTATTTTTTGGCTTTTAACTCCTTCTTAAAATGGGGCACTGCTTCTGTTGAACACTGTCCCAAGCTTCAGGGGGTCCCAGGTGGTACAATTTAAGGAGAGGTACCTCACCTGGCCTGTGCTCTGGTCTGTAAGTAACCATGGGCCTGTTTACTCTTTAACCCAGAAGCAGAAATCTGATTAACTGTGGTACCAAGCTTGATGTGCCTATGCCTCACCCCCACTGGGCCCCTGCCACTGAAGTCTGTTTCCTGGTTCTGAACATGGACAACACAACAACCCTCTGCCTCAGTTCCAGCAGAGACCCCTGCTATCTCCCCCTTGGCCGACTGCTGGACCTCTTCACCAGTCCATGTACTGAGTTTAAGAAGTAGCTGCTGATGCTGCTGATTCCAAGGCTCTGGAGGTGCAGCCTGCTTGGGGCTGGGGCTGCAGGGTGCAGCTGTGCTCCCTTCTCACCTCAGACAACAGACCTTTTCTGCTGCCCTTTTAAGCCATCTCACTCTGTTCTTTTGTGGGTTCTACTGCTCCAGGAATTGTTTTATGGCATTATTTGGAGGTATGTGGATGGATCATATGGGGAACTCCAAAAGTTACAGCCTTTCTTCTGCCATCTTAGCTCCACCCCAGAAAACAACTTTCTGAGTTCAAATCTAGTCCAGCTGTGTGACCCTGAGCAAGCCACTTAACCTTTCCCCCCATCTGTCAAATGAGCTGGAGGAGGAAATGGCAAACCACTCCAGTAAGCTTTGCCAAGAAAATCCCAGATGGGGTCACAAAGAATCAGACTTGACTGAGACAACATAACAACAATAACAAAAATAATAACAACTTCTTCAAAGTCCGACTCATTGCCCATGCTTGTGAGCAGGGGTATAGGGGTGGGCAATATCTAAGTAGGGGAATGTCAGTCGGAATGAGGTACAGTGAGGATTCCATGTGACCTGAGACTATTAATGATAGCTGTGGAAGGCTAGTAGGAACCCTGGCATGCTGGTGAATTGGGCTTTGATGATTTCACTGATTGGGTTAATACAATGTAAGTGTACTTGGTGGAACACATGTTTTGTAGAACTGACTCTAAATGCATACAAAAGTCATAACCCTAACTTTGATGCAGTACGTCCTAGGAGTCAAATAAAAATGTAGGACTATTTAAGGTCACAAGCTGGCCCTATGCAAAATTAGCAGTTTGATGTGGTAGATGATGGTGCATGAGGCATACCTTTATCTGATATGACAAGAAGGTACACTGGAACAAATCAGAAGTCCCAACATGCCACCTGATAGAAATGCTTCAGTGAAGATAGTTCTGATAACTAAAGTAAGAAAGACATAAATGAGTGTGAAATGGACTGAAGACTGTGCCAATGCTATGATCATAATAAAATTGGAGATTGATGTTATTGATTATATGCAAGGGCTTCATACTACTTTTTGTTAGTGATACCTTTAATCCTAAAGCACAAAGCAATATATTACTGACCACTGGAAGAGCTTCATCTCTAAACCTAAATTAGATCAAATAGATGAATTTGATAAACTACTAGAGTCTGAAGAGGAAAAAGTTGAATTCTCTAAAGGCATTGGAAACTTACACTTAAACCTCAGTATTATACATAATAACAAACCTCAGAATTATATATAAGAATGAAAGAGATAATACAAACACCACCAATATCAATAGATTTGGAAAATAAGATGGATAGATTTAGGTTGGAGTTCTGAAAAAGCATCTTTTTAATATGATGTCATGAATCTAACTAGTCAAGCAATTATACCAAATCAGAGCAATTTTTTTTTTTGGTGAGGCAATGGGGATTAAGTGACTTGCCCAAGGTCACACAGTTAGCAAGTGTCAAGTGTCTGAGGTCAGATTTGAACTCAGGTCCTTCTGAATCCAGGGCCAGTGCTCTATCCACTGTGCCACCTAGCTTCCCTGCAAATCAGAGCAATTTTAAATGACATTTTCTATAATCATCATGAATACATTATCCCACAATAATTGATAGAAAGTGTAAAAAATAATTTCAGGACCTTCACACAACAGTACATGCAACAGCCATGGACATGGTAAAGAAAATATGGAACTATAAAGGAATGCCCCTAAGGACAGGCAAAGACCACCATGGCAGAAGTAATTTGAGAGAGCTATTAAAGAGCTACAGAAAGGCACTGAAGGATTGCATAAATATTTAATTGATATATGTACTAGAAAACTTGAATGCCATATCATCCAATTAATGACAAGCAAAACATGTGGAGTAGATTCTAAAAACAATGGTATATTAGAAACTCTAGATTCTCTTAGGCAAGAATTAAAAGTGAAAGTAAAAATTTCAAAGTGATATGAATGAATTCAGTATAAAGAACAAAATAAACAATTGAATATCAGTGAAATAGACTAGAGAGGCTTGATAAGCGAAGAAACATTAGGAGAGAGAGAATCCCTGAATAAGGAGCACATTGACATTTTCTGGTCATCTGTATCATCATATAAGGCAGCTAGGTGGCTCAGTGGTTAGAACACTGGGTTCGGAATCAGGAAGATTCATTTTCATGAATTCAAATCTGGCCTCAGACATTTACTAGCTGTGTGACCCTGGGTAAGTCACTTAATCCTATTTGTCTCAGTTCCTCATCTGTAAAATGAGCTGGAGAAGGAAATGGCAAACCACTCCAATATTTCTGCCAGGATGAGTATGGCCATCCTCTTCTTCCTCTATTCTATTTCCCTTGGTGATCTTATCAGCGTACACAGATTAAATGATCAACTCTATGCTGGTGACTCTAATATCTATTGCCCAGTCCTAATCTCTATCTTCACATTCAGTCTTACATTTCTAACTGACTATGCGACATCTTGAACTGGATGTCTTATAACCATCTCAAGCTCTACGTGAACAAAACAGAACTCACTTTCCCCAAACTGTCCCCTTTTCCTAACTTTACTATTGAGGGTTGCCACCATCCACAATCAAGATATCACCTTCAGCTCATTTTCTCTCACCTCTCTAATTAATCAGTTGGGTCTCTTTCCTCTGACACTGGTAAAAGACTATATCACCTTCTGGACTATTGCAAGAGTATTTAGATGAGCAGAAACATGACTTGCTTCAGTCAGTCTTGGGAAAACTAGGAATAGACTACAAATCTTACTTCAATGAAGGGATCTTTCTGTCTAACCCAGATTAACATCACTATTGGCTATTTTTTTCGACTAAGTAGTTCTTTTTTTTTTGTTGTTTTGTTTTGTTTTGTTTTGCGGGGCAATGGGGGTTAAGTGACTTGCCCAGGGTCACACAGCTAGTAAGTGTCAAGTGTCTGAAGCCGGATTTGAACTCAGGTATTCCTGAATCCAGGGCCGGTGCTTTATCCACTGTGCTATCTAGCCGCCCCTGCCTAAGTAGTTCTTAAATTAAAATTTGCCATGGCTGCGCTAAGTGTTCCATAAGGACTAAACCCCAATACACCATTTCAACTGCTGTCAGATGCAAAAGATGAATGTTCCCAGTTGAGGCCTGATGATGTCTTGGTGACAATCCATTCAGCTAACCACAGTTTGGCGTTTGGCTTGATAAATGGCACACATTATGAAAATGATCATTTTGTTTCATACTATAATCCCAAAGTCAATAAACTAAATGGAGAGTTTTGGAAAGATTTGTTGGATTTCCTTTTATGATAAAAAGCTCATGGGATCATTTTTGTTTAATCAATGAATTTCTGAAAAATTCTGCGATTGAGGTGGTTTCTGGGCTTCCACAGAACATGTGGTGGCAGTATGCTCTAAAAATTTTCCAGATGATATAACAATAACTTTAATTTCTTGTGTACATATATAAGCAGCAATAATTATCAATGATAAATGTGCATTCATCTAGCAATTTTCAAAATACATATTACAATTATGAAATAATTGGACTAGTGCTCCATGAAAGGAAAACTACATGTATACTAAATTGATGTAAACTACCTTAGATGATTAAAAAAAAGAAAAAATTCCTTCTGAGCTAAAAATACTATCTAAATGCAAAACAGTAACATTTTGTATCAAGTTTTCTACATGTATACATAGAGTTATAATCAGAACATTTTTTGTTACCTGGGCCAAAAGAAGTTGGGAGGTAGCCAGATGCAACTTTTCCAGGACAATCAGTAGTTAAGCCTTTGCCCCCAAAAGGGTTTAGGAAAGAGGAGCTCCATGTAATTGGCTCTTTATAAGTGATTGGAGCTCTGAGGGTGGCAATTGCAAGATCTAGAAGCTCAGGGAATGGGTCCCTGGGATTGGTAGTTGTACCTCAGATCTTAGTCAAAGCATCAAGCTCAAGGATGGGCATGGGTCAGGAAGTGGCTACAGATAGGAAGATTACCTCGTCTTGACACTGAGTAAAGTCCCTTTCAATCTGTGTTAATTATAGATCTGTGAATACAGTACATCCTTGTTTTTTATCACTCCATTTTTCATCTTTTTCTTTTTGACATGATGCTCAGGAACTTTCATGGCAAGTGAGGACAAATATTTGTTTGTCTTTCCCATTTACCCCCAAATTCAATTTGTTTATTGCTTATACATATTGGTTGTTTGGGGCAGAGGGTAGGTGTCTTTGAAATCTACCCAAACTATAATAAATTAAAAAGTACAAATCATCAGCTCCATATTTTTAAGGATAATCCAAAGCATTAATAACCTTTTCATGATACTACTCTACTACTGCTATAACTTACTATTAATATATGGTGATAAAGAAATGCCTACAGCACAATAAAATTTCAAAAGAGAACATAAAAGACAAAAGGCCATGCATACATTTGTATAGACCAAATATTAACCATAACCATCACAGTATGTGGAATTGTATTCTCCCCCAGAGGCTTAAGGTGATTGGAAGCTCTTTAATGCTTCTTTTCTATATTCACTGTAGGATCCCAGCTCATGACTGTGAATCCCAGGAAAATTACTTAGGAGCCAGTGTAGTCATGCAACTAACTGGACAATAGCCAAGAAAGTGTATTTTATATTGCAGTGTAATTTTTAAAAAGAAATACAAGTTGTAGTGATTAAAATCACTACTCTGCCTGAGACCACAGTTACACTGTTTCCAGAAAGAACTTCACTGCTAAATTGGTATGGTGTACATTAACAGAAAGGAGGATTACCTGGGTTTTAAGCTCATTTGAAATACAGGTTATAGAGGGAAGTCTCAGGCAGGGGTCGTGGTGGAGGGGGGAAGGGGAGGATTGTCTCCTTGACTTATATTATCAGTACAGATTAGTTTATAACATTAGCAAACAGTTACCTTGTAAGGCATAGAATTTCTGGTCTCTAAGAAATAAGATATAAGCCAGGAAAATTGTATTTGGGATGGAGGAGACAAGTCATAAGTCCTTTGTGGGGAGCAGCATGGAGCAGTGACTCAGAGATTCA
This sequence comes from Dromiciops gliroides, assembly GCF_019393635.1. Taxonomy (NCBI): domain Eukaryota; kingdom Metazoa; phylum Chordata; class Mammalia; order Microbiotheria; family Microbiotheriidae; genus Dromiciops; species Dromiciops gliroides. The sequence continues at coordinate 182,255,794 of NC_057865.1, read as the reverse complement.
ATTCAATTCAATTCAATTCAACAAATACAGGGTATACTGGCAAAATTTTAAGTTATTAAAACTTTAAAGTATGCTAAGAATTTTGGGACACCCATATCGAACATTTAAAATGAGCTAGGCACTGGGAATTCAAAGAAAAAAAATCCCTGTTCTCGTGGATGTTAACTTTACTAGGGGAATACAACATGTACATAAATTAACAATTTTCAAGTATATTCACAGTTACAAAAGTCATTTAAAAGTGAAATAGTGCTAACAACTTGGTAGGAAGGGGTAATCAGGGAAGACTTTGAATAGGTAGTTAAATCCAAACTTTGCTTTGAAGAAAATTAAACTTTGTAGAAGATAGAGGGAACTCATACTGGATGAGGAAAATCATTTGTGAAAATGTGTGGAGGTGGAAGTTGAAATCTCATGTATGAGGATCAACTAGCTAGCAAGCCAATTTGACTAAAATGGTTTATCTGGACAGTGGAGCCAGCCAATTAAATTTCAGTAACTCCTTATTTATTGGAAACACTGGACTAGGAGAACTGATGAAATTTAGGAGATAAATTCTCATTCTACTACTTGATGGTAGGTAGATCTGCATAACTTGTCTTGTAGATAACTTGAAAATTTTTTCCTAAAATAAATAATTTGTCAAGACATATTTCAACAACAAAAATGACCATATATATTAAAAAAATCATTTGACTACTAACAGCCCCAAATAACTCCCTCTGCAAATAAAAACTTAAAGGGTTGAGATAATGGAATGCCCCTATTCCTAAGAGGGAATAGAAAGCTATAGCATCTTTAATTCTTCATGATCTGTTGTCTAGTTCTTCTTAGCTCTTCTTTGATTTATTTTAGGCTTGTAATAATTGGGAAGTAATTATTTTCATTTTTAAAAAAGAATCTTGGTTTTTATGTGGACATGTACATCAATGTATGGATGAATTTATAAATAATAACAATGCTATCCTTTAAGATTTGAAAAGTTCTTTATACATATTGTCTCATTGATGTGTACTCTTTTCTAGAACAAGTCATAGTTCATTCATGCTTATGTTTAAGAATATAATTGTAAAAGTTTGGAATAGTATGGGCAGATTACAGCAAAGCTGTTTGCACTTAAAATATTTGTAAAAGAACATATGTGTGTGCATATGGTGTTTTTTCCTTTATCAAAAAACTGTTGACGATGTTTACATAATAAATCTTAAAGAAAGATTAGTTATTTTTCTGTTTCAGAAATGCCTGGGGGTGGTCATTTCCACTTTCATTTGAGCAAGCCAGTTGTTGGCTACGGAATTTTAAAAAGTGTATTTCTTTGACTCCTGTCAATTTAGATGCATCTGTTTGTAGACTTTACAAGTGTGTGTGGATTCAAATTTAGTCTGTTTATATAGTCAAAATCATAAGATCACCAAATAGTTGATTGAATGTTTATAAATTTCTCAGTGGCCAAAACAAATCCAAAAAAGTAAACAGAATTGCCAATTCTAAATCACGGATTACAGAAGTACCACCTAGTGTTACCATTAAAATGGACATAAAACCATGTTTTAACCCCCATTTTTTTAGATCAGGTCACCAAGGCTCAGTTGAAATGACTTGTTTTAAGTCACATATCAAGTAAGGGGAGAAGCTGAGATTGAATTCAGATCTTCTTACTCCAAGTCCAGTGTTCTTTTCATTATAGAATGCAACATTGACTGGTACAAATAGCGATCCAATAAAATTTAATATAATCTTGAATTTTGGTGTCATATATTTATCAGCATCTTCTGATTCTATTTTCCCCGTGTCAATACCCCCAAATCCCATTCTTTCTAGGGATCAAACTGATCTCAGAAAGGAATCTTATCCATAACTGAATGTTAGAGTTACAAGAGACCTTGTAGACCATCTGACCTTTCTGTAGATAAGGAAACTGAGGCCCTGATTGCTAAAGATTCCCTCAAGATCATCCCTCTAGTAAGTAGATTTCCCTCTACCCAACTGCCTCTTGCCTAATTTTCTCTTAGCTTTTTTTTTGGGGGGGGGGAGGAACTCCAATTTACTTAGAACAATCATCTTTAAGACAACAAAAGATACCTCTGCTCTCTGTAACAAACTGTGTTTTCTATTAAAGAGTCTCAGAGTTAGGAAAATTTTAGATTTGATCAGAATTTATCTTTAAGCATCGCATTTAAGCTAAGAACAACACATCTAAAAATACATTATATACAAAGCATCAAACACTTATTAAGCATTTACTGAGCATCAGGCACTGTGCTAAGTGCTGTAGATATAGATACAAGCAAAAAGAAAAACTTTTTCTGCCCGCAAGGAGTTAACCCTAATGACACATAAAGAAAGATGAAAGGGAAAGGGGGAAGGTACTTCCTTCCTACTCCCAGGATTAAGCCATAGTTTGAAGTGAGCCCAGAACTCCTTTTTGGAGCCCTCTGGTCCAAAGAGTATATGCTGGGGTATAATTCTGAATTTTAGGGGTTAATTTCCAATCAGTAGTAGTTTTTCTGCACTTAATTTCTGTTGGGCAGTGCCAAGCATTGTTGGGGCTTAACCGAGTGTATTCTTTTCTTCCCCCTCTAGTTTGCTTGCTCTAGCATGGGGCAAGTTTGGACCTCCCTTTGGAATATTTCATGTTTTGTAGGAGTTCTGGGCTGGACCTGACTCAGTCCAGTCCTTGGTAATTTAAGTTCAATATTAGAATAAAAAGAGATACTCAGGTTATTCTATAGCTTAAAAAAGACTTTTTCACTTGTACCTGGAGAAGGATATTCATTCAAGAAGGATAGGTGTTCTTTATTTTCTCCCCACTCCCTTTTTTTCTTTTCTTTCAGGGCATTGAGGGTTAAGTGACTTGCCCAGGGTTACACAGCTAGTAACTGTCAAGTGTCTGAGGCTGGATTTGAACTCAGGTCCTCTTGAATCCAGGGCTGGTACTTTATCCACAGCTCCACCTAGCTGCCCCCAACAAGGATAGGTGTTGAGGACACTGCAAGTTCTGAACAAAGCTGATCCACCAGCCAAGCAACAGAGTGCTCAAGAGGTCCTCATGGCTACCTTGTATTTGAGCAGTGGGGAAATAATGGTGATAATCTAACCCTTTAGTCCCTGAGCTAAAAAAGTCTCACAGAAAGTCTAAATGTTTTTTTTTTTTTAAGGAAAAAGTAGCCGAATTTGTCTGGGAGGAGAGGTTAGGATATTCTTTCTACCACAGCAGGGATTCAGTAGAAAAGTTTTCATTTCCCCTTGTGTGCCAGGGTGTAAGAAACTCCCAGGTGAGGAACCTCCTTCTATGCACAAAAGTTGGACTCTTCTTTATAATTTATAGCTTTAGATATGTGCTTCTTAAAATTGTTATTTCTATAACTGTATTTAATTAAATTGCTATTACTGTGCTTTATGAATTAATTGCCATTTTGCCAGTTTTGGCAGTAAGCATTTATTATTCATTAATATCATATGTCAGTAAAGTCTTGACTGCATGTCTCCCTAACTTTTCATGGTCTTAGGCCTTCAGACCTACATTGTTTTAAGAGGGAGAGCCAAGGGAGGCAAGAGAGAACAATCCCAGAGAGCAAGGCCCTGGCCTGGCTAAGGGTTTTATCATCTTTAGATAGAGGTAGGCCATTATACATTGATCAAAGCTAATGGGTTAGCATCATTCAGTTCCATTGATTGACATAACTTGAGGGTGGTCTAAATTAAAATGAACTCTACAGATGAGGTCAGAGAGGAGCATGCAAAAGAGAATCTAGGTGAGCCAAGCAACCAGTCAATCTAGTCAATAAAATTTTTATTAATATTTACCTACTGTGTGCCAGATAGGGCAGGAGCTAGGGTGGTGCAGTGGATAGAGTGCTGGGCTTAGAGACATGAAGACCTGAATTCAAGTCCAGACTCAGACATTTACTAGAGATGTGACCCTGGAGAAGTCACTTAACCACATTTTTTTTTTCAGTCTCCTCTTCTGTAAAATGAGCTGGAGAAGGAAATGACACACCACTCCAGTATCTTTGTCAAGAAAACCCCAAGCTGGGTCATAAAGAAGCAGACACAACTAAAATGACTGAACAACAACATGTGCTAGTTTCTAAGATAAGTGCGGGATGACTAAACAGAATGGTGAGGGGGATTGCATATTCTGTCAAACAAGGAAAGCATGGGAGGGATATTGGCTCAAATGGCCAAATTAACCTGTTATTGCATCAATTTGAAAGTTCTCTCCAATGATTTAGCTGTCAACTTATCCTTATAGGACATCTGTGAATCTTTTCCATAGCCTCCCATTAGTTCACCAAAAGGAGTCCAACCAATGTGCTAGAGATCTTCCTTGCCTTTCCGGAACATATTTAGTCTGGAAAAGGAAGTCTTAAGGGGCACATGATCACCATCTTCAAAAGTTTATCCTATGGAAAAGGGATAAGACTTGATTTGCTTGCCCCCAGAAGGAGGAACTAGGAACAGTGCCTGAATGTTGCAGACAGATTTAGACTACATAAGGGAATACAGAAAACCAAGTAGAGATGTTTAGAGGTCAGTCTTAATTAGATATAACTTGGATAGATTCAATTTGATTTCTGTTTGTGGATCAGTTTGTATATTTTGGCTTGCTCTAGGGTGTGGCAAAAATGTGTTAACTTCTCATGCCAGATGAACTGATTACATGCTATTAACAGAGATCTCATAGGGAATCCCAGGGACAAAGCCCTCAACATAGCAAATAGGTGCGGTAAATAGAGGAAGTTTATCTAAGGATTAGAGGAAAGAGCGACCAAAAATAACACACACACAAATCCTGAAGATCTTGCTTGGAGCAAGGACAGAGGACAAGGAGAATTTTGTAGTGCTCAGAAGAGAGCACTATGTAGTGTTCCTGTCAATATCAAGTAAATCCCATGAATCCTCAAAGAACGGGTTGATTTCCATTCCAGAAGAGGAGGCCTAAAGGCTAGGGAAATGTATTTCTACTCTGGAGGAAGAATTATGTCCTTTATATAAGGATGGAGGTTGATTTAATTAATAAATCATGCCTATCTCAATTAAAGTAACTAACAAGGTGCTGTTACCCTGATACCTTGGTCTGGTAGGAGCACTGGCAGTGAACCAACCAACCAATTAACCAATGAATGAATCAAAGGCATTAAACTGTGTTCAGGGTGGGGATTTGTTTCAGTTGTGTCTGACTCTTTGTGTCCCTATTTGGGCCTTTCTCAGCAAAGATACTGGAGTAGTTTGTGGTTTCCTTTTCCAGCTCGTTTTACAGATGAGGGAACTGAGGCAAGCAGGGTTAAGTGACTTGTCCAGGGTTACACAGGACAGGTTTGAACTCGGGAAGATGAGTCTTTCTGAGTGCAGGCTCAGCATTCTATCCACTGTGTCACCTAGCTGCCAGGAGGGGAAGGGAAATCCTTGATCAGATTGAGTATGGTGTTTTGATCCATTAAATGAAATGAGATAATATTACATAGGAAGTATGTTAAGATTGGTTGTTGAATCAGTCATGCCCTATGGTGCTTAGAGAAAACCATCAAGCTAATTTAACTAGAACCAGGCATTCTAATAAGATGACTACCTAGTAACAGAGCAGTTGTTGCTAGTCACTTGGGGCTGAGTGGGGTCAGGGGATGTGGGGAAGAGGGATAGGTGAGGGCCTCCAAACTCTATCCTCCTGACCAGAGGATGATCCTGTGAACTTTAAAAATCCAGAAAATCCTCGCAAAAAAAAAAAATCCAGATTTAGACTTCTCAACTGTGTCCCAGCAATGTCCTTGAAATAACAGTGACTAATGGCAGCATATGCCTCAGAAACTGAGAAAAACCCCGGACACACTAAGGAAAGGCACTTTTAGGATTTGACAAAGAATTCAATAGAAAGCTATGCCATCCCTAAAGTGGGATTTCATGAGGACCTTATGGAGAAAAGAAATTCCAGCACCAGTGATTGATTACCCCTTTTGCTATATGTATTCTCTAAGTCGTGATTTCTTAACCTGTTTGTGTGTGTGTGTGTGTGTGTGTGTGTGTGTGTGTGTGTGAGATACTTTTGGCAGTCTGGTGAAACCTATGGACACTTTCTCAGAAAAATGTTTTGTTGCCAATATTCATAATGGAAGGGAATTCTAAATTTTAGTTTAGAGGTCAGCAAACATAAAAGATGTAATTGTTTTCCTGTTCCATTGACCCCTGAAAGCTGTTCATAGACCCCAGCCCAGGTTGAGAAACCCTGATCTAAGCTCAGCTCACTTTCCCCTGGGTTTTGTATGTACTTGTGAGAGAATGTACCCCAAATTTTGGAGGAGATTTTGTAGTTTTGTACCAACTTCACTTATGTCAGCTTTGTAAATACTCCTTCCTAAAAGCGAATTAAATTTGGCTGGCTACTTAATACCAACTGATAATCAATGGAGGAACACAGTGATACAGGCTTGTGAGCAATAGCTTTGAGAAGACACCCCTCACCCTGCGGCGAAATTCCTAGAATCTCAACGGTAGAACTAGCCAGCTGCTCTCTGGGGATCCATCTTGCCAGGGATAATGGGAGTAAACAAAGTGATCCCAAAGCCTATGTTATTTTTGAAAGAACTGGAGAAGTGATCCAGGGACAAAGAGGATTTGAAGAGGAAGAAGAAATTCGAATCCATATTAGGAGGTGAGAATGTGAAAGAATGTGACATAGAGAAATAAAAGGGAGAAAAGGACCACTAAACATTTAAGGCCATGTAATGAAGCTTTTGCTACAGAGAAGGAAACTGGTCCATCTTAGACAAAAGTCATGATTTAAGGAAGGACAATTCACAAAATATAGAAATAGAATAAACTAGAGAATTTAAACTAATGAGGCAAATTTGACTTCAAATGTATCACTGATGACTGTGGGACTATATACCCTATTTGAAGGAAGGAAGGACATATGCATTTATTAAATGCCTACTCTCTGCCATGCATTGTGTTAATCTATCCACAATTATTGTCTCATATGAACAGAATAGATAAAAGGGGTATTAGAGTAGCATTGTATGCACATCAAGAAGATATACTTATATAAAAAAAATCTGGAAACTTCATGGGGGAGGGAAAAGAATTTTCAAAAAAGAGGAGAATAGAATCTGCAGACTATAGGCCAGTAAATCCGTTCCTGGCAAAATTCTAGGACACATTTTTAAAAGCATGATTCTTAGTATTTAGAAAAAGTTAGCATGGCTTCAACAAAAACAAATCATGTGGGGCAGCCAGGTGGTGCAGTGGATAAAGCACCAGCCCTGGATTCAGGAGGACCTGAGTTCGAATTCAGCCTCAGACACTTGACACTTAGTAGCTGTGTGACCTTGGGCAAGTCACTTAACCCTCATTGCCCCACCAAAAAACAAAACAAAAAAACAAACAAAAAAACCAAGTCATGCCAGAAGGCATGGCTTCATTTTCTGACATAATAACTCTACTAGCAGATTGCTGGAATGCTGTTGATATATAGTATACTTAGATTTGAGTTTATCTCCCAAGGTGATACTTCTAGTTACTATTCTGATCTTATTCAACTGGAAAGATTAGAAATAAGAAGACCCATGTTTACTATAGCAGTTATACACTTCCAATCTGTGGTCAAAAGTGCTGAAGTGCCAAACTCTGTGGTTTTTATTGTCACCTATGGTCACCTTCTCACCAGTTTGTTGTTGGATGTGGATTATTTTGGACTTAGCCAATCAGAATCAGCTTTTGAGACCCCCCCCCTCCCCCCATATCAAACCCTGTCTTCCTGTGACTTTGTATATTTGAAAGACATCTAATCTGTGACCATGGCACAATGGAGTCGACTTCAGACATGAATGAACAAAATCTACATGACTACACATAGCATTTTACTCTTGGTGTAGATTAAAAAAACAATACATGATAGCAAGGAAAGGCAGCAAGACATAGTAGATGGAGAACAGGCTTTTGGAATTCAAGTCATTGCTCACAATGGATTTGTGATTCCAGGGAAGTCATGTCATCTCAGGCAACAGTTTAAGACTGTAAATTATAGAGCCGTTGCCAATCAGAATTGGTAGAAGGTGTGTGGCAGGACTAGAAAAATAGAATCCATCAGATGTTGTGCTAGGTGGTGAGAATACCAAGATGAAAGCTAAACACCAAAGTCACTGACCTTGAGCAGTTAATAATCTAGCTAGGAGAAATAACACACACGTAGAAGTGTATACAAAGATAAAACAAGATAAAATTGGGGGGGGGTACTAGCAAAAGTTGGAGGTGGTGTTTGAGATAAGCTTTGAGGGAAATAGGGATTCTAAGAGGCATAGGTGAGGAGGAAGTACATTCCAGGCATGCTGAAGATCCACATCATGCCTCTACTCAGTGAAATGATTCTCTGATTCCTCTAAGAGAAAATAAGAACTCTTCTGTTTGGTATTAAGAGCCCTTTACAATCTGGCCCCAATATACCTTTCATTTTTGTTTTTGCCCAATATACCATTCAAATCTTATTACACATTCTTTTTCTTTCCGTGGAATGCTTAAAAAGTACTAGCAGCCACTCCTCTGAGGATCCAACCTGATAATACCAGTCATGAATTGAGAGAGTGACCCCTGAGGGGTATTGCATATGCATACAACAGTCTAACCAAACCTGTCTTAACTCTTCCTCATGCATAACACTACATCTCTTGTTTCTGTGCTTTTATACTGTCACATATGCAGGCTGGTTGAAAGAACTGGAAAAGTTCAACTTGGAAAAGAGAAAATTTAGGGGGAAATGCTAGTCGACTTTATTTATTCGAAAGGCTCTCATTGGGGGAAGCATTGAATTAATGAACAAATATTTATTTAGTATGCAGATTTGGCTTGATCTGCTTAGCCTCAGAAGGCAGAATTAAGAGTAATGTGTAGAAGTTTCAAAGGTAAATTATGTGTTGATGTAAGGACAAACTTCCCCCAAACTGAAATTGTCAAAGAGTAGAAAGGACTGCCTGGGGAGGCGGTGGTTCCCTCTCTGAAGAACATTTAAAAGCAACAGTCATTGAACAAGTTATAAAAATAAATGAGCATGATTAATAAGCGGAAATGATCTCACAAGGATGATAGACTACAGGATTGTTGCCTGTGTTGTCAGCTGTGGTATGTCTATTTTGCTTAACTGTTTTTCTTTCTTAGAAAAGGGGGTTCTGGATGTAGGGGGGGATTTCTTGGTAAGTGCTGGAAAGTAAAAACAAACAAACAAAAAAGTAACATTAAAATTTCAAATTTCCTTCCTCAGCAAAACAAAATAAATGATCTACAGGTAGTGATTTTTCTGAAAACATTTTTTCCCCAGTGTGTGTTGGAATCAAGTCTATTTGGCAGCTCCTTCTATCATTTGATGCTTAGTTAGGAAACATATTTATTGGTAATGAAACAGATGTCCTTTCTGGCCTTCCTTGATATCTTTGATTTCCAGGGAAAGTTCCTTCCTCTGAAGGGAGATAAAATAATTTTATAAATCTAAAGGAGCAAGAACATTCAGTTTTCTTTTCTTTTTTTTTTTCCACTTTTTTTTTTTTGGTGGGGCAATGGGGGTCAAGTGACTTGCCCAGGGTCACACAGCCAGTAAGTGTCAAGTGTCTGAGGCCGGATTTGAACTCAAGTACTCCTGAATCCAAGGCCGGTGCTTTATCCACTGCGCCACCTAGCTGCCCCGAACATTCAGTTTTCTAAGTGGGGTTTTTAATATCTTAAAAAAAGCCCAGCAAAACAAGCTTTACGACAAAATATCTCCCTTAGTATGGTCTATGCCCAAGAAAGTATGTTATATCCTCTCTTTACGCTCAGGAAAAGTAAGGAAAAAGGATGAAATTGTTTCTAATAAATCTAAGTCTGTAATACCTGTGTGTCTTAATGATTTCAGTAATATGTCTTCCAAAATACTACTTTCTTATGTAGAATGTATGTGAATATGTAAGCTATATGGGTTCATACAGTTGTCTAAATGAATGAGGAAGCATGGATAGGTAGACATGCTCTGAGGCCTCGTCAATCCTTCTCCAAAGAAGACTGAATTTCTACTTTGAAGGGAGCAAGAGTCAAGGTTTTGTGTTCTTTTGTGTAGTCTCTAAGATGGGTCCAGAGTAGGTATCTTTCTGCCTTCCTAAATACTAATGGTTTAAGAGTATAATAGGTTCAGAACTAAAGCTACTTCCTTTGTTGCCTACCCTTAGATTAATGGAGAAAGCCCTTGGCTTGGCTTCCTTCCCCGCAAACACTGGTTACACGAAAGAGCATCACAAATATCCAATGATGAATAAATCTCATCCAAACAAACAGCAAACAGTATTTGGAGAAGTCATTCAGTTTAGAATGAACTAGAAAATACACAAGAATGAAGAAGTTCCACAGCAAAGGAGTGGGATATGTCACTCAAGAGGAAGTTCTCCCAAGTCTCTAGGAGAGGAAGCTAGAGATCAAGAATTTGTTCAAGAGTTGGCTTTCCCTACTCCAAAGTTGTCTCCTCTCTCTCTCCAGAAGATCATCTGGTGCAACATGTTTCTCTCCCCTCTTTCTCTCTCTTACAGAGAGATTGCAGAACCATAAAACTCTCCCTGAAGCTCTCTGGCACTAACTTTACCTGTCATACAGACCTAAGGAGTTGCTTCAGCATTCTCTCCACCAATTAGGAGTCATGTTAGAAGACATTTCTTCCTTTGCAAATTCAGCATTGTGCAAAATGCCTCAGGCTAGAGTGAAAGCCATTCACTTGATAGAATTTTAGACCTAAAAAATAACCTTGGACATCATGTAATCCAAACTTTTCCCTCATTTTACTAATGATGAAACTGAAGTACAAAGAAATGAAAGAGATTTGCCTGTCATACACCTCCTGACTTACCCTAGGGGTCTATTTAGTGCAGAGCTTTGCTAGTTTTGAGTAGAGATGAGATGTTTACAGGTATAATTAAGCCTTAATGGTCTAAAAGAATAAGGCCTGAAGAACAAGTAGTCAAGTACTGTAAACTGGAATTATTTATGTTAGTGAACTCCATGTTTTATTGATGTACTTTACAAAGTACATATGTATGCATAATTGTACATATATATGCACACATGTATCTACACAGGGTATCCCAAAAGTCAATGTAGTTTTAAGCCAAAATATATATCTATCAACAACCATTTAAAAAAAAACATCTATTACATGCCAGGAGCTGTGCTAATCTTTGCGGATACAAAAAAGAAGCAAAAGACAGTCCCTTCCCTTAGGAAGCTCACAATCTAATGAGGGAGTCAACAAGCAAACACAAATGCAAGCAAGTTCCATACAGGATAAATAGGAAACGATTAAGAAGGAAGGCACTAGAATTTAATAGGAGTTGGAAAAAATCTTCCTGTAGAACAAGGGTTTTTGATTTGCCTTTGAAGGAAGCTAGGGAAGGCAGGAGGTAGAGAGGAAGAGGGAGAATATTCCAGGCATAGACCAGAGAAAATTTCTGGAGGTGAGGAATGTAACTTCTTATTTATGGAATAGCCAGAAGTATGGTGTTACTAGATGGAAGAATATGTGGTAAGGAAGGCATAAGAAGACTGGAAAGGTATGAAAAAGGCAGACCATGAAGGACATGAAGACCAAACAGAAAAATGTGTAATTGATCCTTGAGATAATAGGGAGCTACTGGAGTTTTTTGAGAAAGGTGGTAGAGAGAAACGTAGATCTGGAGTGTACTTTGGTATTGAATAGAGGGTGGATTGGGGTGGAGAGAGATGTGACACAGGCAGGCCTGCCAGGAGACTATTGCAATAGTCTAAGCATGAGGTGATAATACTGTCACCAAAATGGTGGAAGTATCAGAGGAGAGAAAGAAACACATTTGTGCGCGGCTGAGGTGGGATGGAGTAGATCATGGACTGTGTGGTTAGTCTCTCTCTCTCTCTCTCTCTCTCTCTCTCTCTCTCTGCATACACACATATATACACATACAAACATACATACATACACACACACACATATATATGTATATGTATGTTGAAATCCCTTAATATGAAGTCAGGAATTGGGGAAAAGAGAAAAAATTATGAGCCAGGTACTGAATTTGTTGAAAAAGGCAGGAGAGTGGCCTGGATGGAGAGGTGGACACAGCAGTCACTAAGATTTAGATTGGGTGGTAGATATGGATTGCATCAACCAAAGGAGGAGAAGATACTGTGGAAATGGGGTAGGGGTAGAGCCTTGAAATGGCAATGGGGAACAAGGAATATTCCAACTCCCCTGCCTTATCCAAGGAGCTGAAGGGAATGAGTGAAAATGAAGCCAGTCCTGGAAAGGGTAGGTCAGGGGAAAGGGGAGAGCCAGATTTCAGTGACTGCTAGAAGAGATTTAAGATAAAAGCAAATTTATTGCCTATGGAATAGGCATTTTAGAGAGTGGAAAGGATGTGTAGTTTTTGACTGGGACTTTGATGGGAGAGAGTTGAGAAGGATGGGAATAAGGAATCCAGTGGTGGAGGAATGAGCTGTGGGGTTTGAATGATGACCTACAGGGCTCAGAATCACTGAGAAGTGTAGGGGGTGACCAAGTGTATGTTCATTGTTGAGTGGACAGTGGCTCTCCTGTTCTCCAGAGGAAGCTAGAGATCAGGTAGAGATAAATACATCATTGGACAGGAGGCACACAGTCAGAGGTGAGGCCCTTCCCACTTCACCTCTTCTTTCCAAAGTTTGGAGATTAGGCAGGAGTCAGCTCATTAGGAGATAGAAGACCCATTTCTCACTGGCTTGGTCCTCTTTGCCCTGGAGGCTCTCAAAGTCAGGGGAGGAGAGAGATCAGGCTGGCTCATGGAGCAGGTGGTCAAAGTTGCCTTGCTGTTGCAGATGGAAGTCTCCCCAGTTGACCCCTAAGACAGCCTGAGACTGGAGATTAGACAGGCCCAGCAGGAGACAGAAGTCTTAAGCACTGAGAAAGTTATCTTGGTACAGTTGGCAGTCAGCTGGGCCCCTTGCCACCTTCCCTCAGGGGAAGATGTAAGGCCTGCTGTCAGAGGGAGGTTGCTTCTCTTCGACCACCTAAAGAACGTCCAGCATTCTTTTCACTGTACTTTGCTCTATAAATTTTTTGAAACGAGAAGGAGCCCAGACTTAAAGAGCAGCTACATCTTTCAAACAGTTCAATGCAATCATTGCTGCTTCCCTGCCATCCTGTATGTACGTGTGTGTATATATATATAAATATATATATGAACCTATATGCATTCGTGCATATTTAGGCAAAACATTAAATATCAGACATTTCATGAAATTAGAAGTCTTAAGTTGGCAGAGAACCTAATTCCAAATTTGCATTTTAGAAATGCATAAATTGGGACCTTGAGAGGTTAAATGGAAACCAAGCTCACAATATTAAAGGAAAATCACTTTCTGAAAAAAAATATTAACAATAATACTCAAAATAAGGAACTAATAAATAAAATAACGGAAAGAGAAAGCACTGCTGCCTCTGTTCATGTTTTTTTGACTCATAGATTGTTTCCACTGTAATGATTGGAATGACGCCACCTGCTTGGAGAGTGACTGTAGGAAAGCTCCGCCATGAGGAGAAGGCATCTGAGGGCAAGCCATGTGGTCAGGTCCTTGGCATCAGGAAGTGACGTTTGCTTGGAGCTGTGTGTGTGGGTGGCGGGGATGTTCTCAGCTTCAGAGGAGGCGTTGAGTCCTTTTGGTTCCTGACCTTGCTGTGGCAGGTTGGATGATAGGGGTCTCTTAGAAATAGTTAGATTTTTACCTTTCTCTCTGATCCTAATGCTCTTTAATAAGTACTTAAACACTTAAATACTCTTGCTAACGCTTATAATTTATTGGCGACAACTCATTAGATTTTAGATAGTATAGCTAGAATTTTAGCCCCTTTACACCACTATAAGGGAGGCAATAGACAAAATTTTAGTCATTTGACTCAATTTCCTTCAGTGAGTTTTAAAGTGCCTCAACATTTCTATATTTACATTTAAGATAATTCCTCTTCTGTGCTTCTGTTCTCCATTTTTCTTAGCCCTTTGATTTATTGTTGGCTTTCTAATGCTGCTGCCTGGTGAGACCTGTAAAGAGTCTTTTCAGTATCTTTCAGTAGGAGGAGTTATTATTAGTGTTAAAAACTAAAACAAGCTTTTGGGAAGATGCTGTAGTAGAAAAAAACAAAACAAAGCAGGGGAGTCAGCTCTGTCTTAATTTCCTTGAAGAAAAGAAAGGAAAAAGAAAATAAAAGAATAAATTATGTGGAAGAGAAAAAATTACTGGGCTTGCTATTGGATTTACAATGTCCTATGGCCCTGGAGTTGTTCCTCTAGTTCATTACCTGCTTTTATAGCCTAAGTGAGGCTATATGCCATCTTCCTGTTTGAGTGGGCTGAGGAATGATAGTAAGTTATTGAAGTCTTTCCCTAGCTGAATGAGAAGGTTTTCATTAGCAGTGGTGAAGGCTGCATGTTTTTCCAGCCTCCCACTGTTTCTCTCCATATAGGCTCACACAAACCCTCCTAGAGCTCCAGGGAGTCCCAGGCTCTACATCCTGGACCGGGGCCAATGTCTTACTGCTTTTGCCTGAGGCCTTACTGGTGGAGGAGGAGTCCCATTGGATTTCTGTTCCTAGTATTGGTCTTGAGAAATGATAGGAATCACAGACAGATTAAGTCTCAAATATTCCTCTGATCAATCCTTCAACAAACAAACAAACCAGAATTTCCTGTTTCCTTGACCTGTGGAAGAAAACACAACTTCCCCTCCAATTTTTGGAAAAAGGTTCAGGGGGTTCCCCCAAATGAATAGAAGGAATCTCTCTTCTAAGCTTTAGTTAACCAAGGTTCCCAACATCTGCTGCTGCCCAGAGAGGAGGGGATTTTCTCTGTTCCTCAAAGTCATGAGGTTATCTTCACCACCCCCCCCCCAAGATAACTGATGAAATTTCCCAGCTCCCACCTCTTCTAAAGTATGTGTGGGAGACATCAGGATCTTATTGAGAACAGAGGGGATTTCCTCCACCTCTCCTAAAGCCTTAGGGATTCCACGCCCCAGTAAGCCAAGAAAAGAAGAGGGGATTTCCTCGTACACACACCCTAAACTAAAGCCTCTGGAAATAACAGCATTCTCACAGTAGCCTGTCCTAGAGCAGCAACTCCAGCTAAGGTCCAAGGAAGTCAACTGGGCAGCTCTACCATCAGTATACCTGAAAAGGAAAAAATGAGTAGTAGAAATGATGACAGTCAAAAGAAATTCTAGAACACATAAGAGCCACAGGAAGACAAGTTGCATTAGTGAAGGAAATGATGGAAGAAATACCCAAGGTTAAATGGATAAAACATATATTGAGGGAAGTAAATAAACATTCTAATTTAGTAAAAAAAAGTGACCACATATGCAAAAACACAAGGATAAAGGGTAATTTAAGGAAATTGTGAATTAATATACAAAAATGGCAAGGACAAATAGAGAATAAATGATGTCAATCAAAAATCAATAGATAATAAAATTTAATAAAAAGCTCAGGAAATAATAGAACTTAAAATGTAACTGAAGTTCAAAAGAAGGTCTAGTAGTACTAGATCTCAAACTGTATTATAAAGTGATAATTGTAAAAGCAATCTGGTACTGGCTTAGAGAGAGTGATGGATCAGTGGAATAAATAGGTACAAATTACACTATAGTAAATGTCTGTAGTAATCTAGTATATGTTTAACCCAAAGATTCAGGCTTTTGGAACAAAAACTCATTATTTGACAAAAACTGCTAGGAAAACTGGAAAACAGTATGGTAGAAACTAGGTGTAGACCAGCATCTCACTCCATATACTAAAATAAGGTCAAAATGGGTACATGATTTACACATAAAGAGTGACACCATAAGCAAAGTAAGAGCATGAAATAGTTTATCTGTTAGGGTTATGCACAGGGGAAGAATTTAGGATCAAGGAACATAAAGAGAGCATTACAAAATGTAAAATAGAGAATTTTGATTATATAAAATTAAAAAGCTTTTGCACAAACAAAACCAATGCAACCAAAAGTAAAAGGAAAACAGAAAACTGGGAAAGAATTTTTGCAACAAGTATCTTGGACAATGGCCTCATTTCTTAAATATATAGAGAGCTGAGTCAAATTTGTAAAAATACAAGTCATTCCCCAATTGATAAATGGTCAAACGATATGGACAGGCAGTTTTTACACAAAGAAATCAAAGCTACCTATAGTTATATGAAAAAAAATGCTCTAAATCACTATTGATCAGAGAAATACAAATTCTTTTTTTCTATTTTTTCCTATTTTTTTATAGTTTTAAGTCCCAATTTTTATCCCTCCTTTCTTCCTTCTCTCTCTTCCCTAAGGTAATAAGCAATCAGATAAAGATTATACATGTACGATTATGTAAAACATTAGCAGATTAGTCATTTTGTACAAGAAAACTTCAATAAAAGAAAAAAATGAAAGAAAGTGAAAAATAGAATTTTTCAGTCTGTGTTCCATCCATATCAGTTCCTTCTTTGGAGGTGGATAGTGTTTTTCATCAATAATCCTTTGGGATTGTCTTGGATCATTGTATTGTTGAAAATAGTTAAGTCATTCACAGTTCATCAAAAAATATTGTTGCCACTGTGCACAATAAGGGGACAGAGCTCAGATATCAGCAGTGACAATTCTCACAGAAGCAACTGCATTCCTACTCCACCATAGGAGGGGAAGTGGCAGCACCTGTGTACAAAGTCAGGCCTTGGCATAGGGGGCAGCTTGAGCCCAAGGGGCAGCAAGCAGTGGAGAGGGCAGACTCAAAGGACCCAGTAGAGCGAACAGTGGTGGGGACCCCAGTGGCAATGTGAATGGACAGAAGCATAGGCCCTAGAACGATGGGTATTGTCATGGATAGAGGCAAAACTACCTTAGTATCAATGACCCTGACTTTTCATAAGTTAGTTAGTCAACAAGCATTTATTAAACATTTACAGTGTACACTGTGTAAGTGATGCAGTACAAAGAAATTAAATGTTATGGTCCTAAACTTCAAAGAGCCCACATTCTAATGAGGTAGATAATAGGCAAATAACTACCTGTAAGACATATACAACATCTTGGATGTGGGGAATGAAGTGGAGGTAAGAAGGGAGAATATTTATGTCTGAAGAATAGCAGGAAACTGATGCTGCTGAATTATAGAGTACATGGGGTAATAAAGTACAAGAAATTAGATAGGTAGGCAGTGGTGAGATTTTGAAGGGATTTAGAAACCAACCAAGGCATTTTATATTTGATCGTAGAGGTTATAGGGAGCCACTGGAATTTATTGAGTAGAAGTAATAGGGTATGACTTACACTTTAGGAAGATGACTTTGGTAGTTGAGTGAAAGATAAAATGGAGTGAGAAGAGACTTGAGAAAGAATGACCAATCAGAAGGCTAGTGCAATAGTCAAAATGTCAGGTAATAAAATCCTCTACCAAGGTGGTGGCTATATGAGTGAAGGGAAGGGAATATATGTGATGGATATTGTGAAGATAGAAATGATTAGACTTAGCAACAGATTTAATATGTGGGGTGAATGCAAATGAGGAATGGCAGATGACACCAAGGTTGTGACCCTTTGTAACTGTGAGAATAGTGATGACAGTATTGGCAGTAATAAAGAAGTTTTGAAGAGGGGAGGCTTTGGGGAGAAAGATAATGAGTGCTCTTTTGAACATCTTGAGTTTGAAATCCCTGCTGATGATGTAAGAATGGAACTTAGGAGAGAGGCAAGGGCTTGATAAATAAACCTGAAAATCAATTTCATAGAGATAATAACTGAACCCATGGGAGCTAAAGAAGGCCCAAGAAAGGCATTATATATCAGGTAGTATATATTAAGTATTATTAACTTTTTTATGACTTATAAACTCCTTTGGCACTCTGGTTACACTGGTGAACCCCTTTCCTAGAACAAGGTTTTTAAAAAACAAAAAACAGAGAACTATAAGAGAAGTCAAATACGTTGAAATGCATTTGTCCCTCTCTATCTCTCTTTATCTATATCTATATAAATAAATCAAGTTCCTAGATCACAGGTTAGAGGGTCTAAGGACAGAGCTTTGAGAGATATTCATTGCTTTTGGTCATAATCTGGAAGAAGATCCAGCAAAGGATACTGAGGAGGAACAATTAGACAAGTAGGGAAAGAACCAGGTGGGCAGAGTGTCCTAAAACCCAGACAGAAGAGGATATCAAGGAAGAAGAAGGTGATGAATAGCGTCAAAGACCACAGAAAAGCAGTAAGGATGTGGACTAAGCAAAGGACATCAGCTTTGGTGATTAAGAGACCATTGATAACTTTGGAGACAGTTTCATTTGAATGATGAAGTTAGAAGCTATGCTATAGAGGGTTTAAAAAAAAGTGCTGTGCAGCTGAATAGGTGGAGGGGAATAAAGCCTATTCTGGGAAGGTAGGCAGAGGCCTTTAATTGTCAATTAGAATTTTATATTTTATCCTGAAGGTAATAGGGAGCCATTGAAGTTTATTGTATATGTAAGAAATGATTATAACCAATATCTTGGGGAGACTCAGAGCTCCCCACCTTTTTTCAAAGCCCTTATTTTTCAAGGTCCAGTTTCTCTTTGATAATAAGATTGTGTTAACTCTTGTCATCTTGGTTAGACCCCACTCAAACATGCAAGGAATTTAATCTAGGGTGGGGAAGCTCATTGCATTCTACTTAGATTTGTGGAGACAGATCTTTTTGTTTAGATAGGGAAGGCGTTTCCATTGGGAGTATATGTGTGGGGTGTCACTCACCAACCCTCAACCCCCATGGAAGAGGGGATACATTTTAAAAATTCATAGCCCAAGACGGGGTGATCTGAGTAGAGATAATCTCTCTGTGTAGGCATCAACTCTCAATGACCACATATAAAAACTGGAAGTCTGTGTGCCATGATTGTCTTTAGTTAGACAGAGACAGTCGAATGACCATTTTAAAAATTAATAACCTCACAGCTTTATTAATAAAATGATTTAATTACCCAGAAATTATGTATCTTAAATAGGAGGATATGTCCTTTTTGGCTTCTGTAGGACATATCATCTTCACTGTAGCTTTGATGTTCTTGGCATTGCTCTTGTTCATTGTGGCCTCATTACAGCAGGAGATACACAATGACTGTAAAGATTTGGCATCACCCCCTGTTCTGGAGTGGGCCTTAATCAGGCCAGTCCCCTAGTGGTTTAAGTTCAATAAAATGAGACGTTTGGACTAAATGCCCTCTGAAGTCCCTTCTGGCTCTAAATCTCTAGTTACCCAAGATCCTATAATCTTATATATAGAAACATATACTTGACTCTTCACTACTCATGAAAACAAACATTATTATATGTTTGGTGAAGACTGTAGATTCATTTGACCTCTCTTGATGTCTTCCTCTGTAAAAGGATGATAATAATAATATATTTGTATATACTTATATATAAATATATATTTGCATGTATGCTTCCTGTTGTAAGTAAAGAGAAGGACTTTGTAAAACTTATAGTGTTATAGAAATTCCTTCTTGCTCTGGACAGTCTCTAGAACATGGTTGGTTTTGAATCGCTAATAGTATTTCCCCATGTTAATTCCAAGAAACATGGTACATGCATGTGAAGGAGATAGTTATAATAATGATAGGCCACATTTCTGTAGCCCTGAACATTTCAAATAACAATAGTGAGCATTTATAGCACTTTTAGATTTGTAAAACATTTTACAAATATTTGAGGATCATTCCATTCTCACAACAATCCTGGGAAGTAAGTGCTCTTATTATCCCCATTTTACAAATGAGGGACTGAGGCAGACAAACGGTGAGCGTCTTGCTGAAGGTCATAAAACTAGTAAGTATTTCTCACAATGACCCTGTGGAATAGGAAGTACCAGTTTTACTATCCTGATTTCAAAGATGAGAAATCTGAGAATCAGAAAATTCAAGTGATTTGCCCAAGGTCATACACAGGTGTCAGAGCTGAGACTTGAACCCAGGTCTTCTGATTGTGCTTTCAAATATACCATGCTGTCTTTAGCCTTAGGCTATCTTAAATTAGGCAAAATAAAAATAACTTAGGAAAACAGAACTGTGATAAATATTGGAACTTTAAGCAATAGTCTTTGCTATTAATTACAATACAATTCACTAAACATTTATTAATCACCTATTGTGTGCCAGGCAGGGTACATACATAAGTTAGGATGATTGACAATCATGTTATTGTTATTGGCAAAAACAATCCTTAAATAAAATAGCCATGTGGGCAAATTTATTTTATGACATCTCAAGTGAGTTTTGTAATTATAGATGTTTTTAGATCTTGCTCTAGTGCCATTATATTGTAATTTTGACAGGGATAACTTTCAGAGAAGACTCCACAGTTTGCCAAAGTCAAATGACCCCAAGGGAGCAGTTGCTTCTTAAGAATTTTGATTCATGCAAGTGACATCATGAATAGAGCTTCTAATATATATATTTTTTATTGTCAAAGGGCCTCTTTCTCTGTCTCAAGAGATTTTCAAGAAGCGAGGGCAGTTACATAACTGACCCAATCCAATGGTATTCTTTCAAATATAGCCAATATGTAATTCTTTGGGGGCTCTCTTCTTTCTTTCTCCAGTTGCTCACCTTTTGTTTATTTCCCTAGTTATTAGTATCTTTGCAATAAGGTGAAAAGGAGATAAGAAAGGAAGACTGAAATCAAATCCATCTGAGTAGTCTCATCAGCTGAGACAGTGGAAGCTAAAATACAATTGGGGGATGACATATGGGTTTCATTTATGCATGATTTTCCTGGCTCTGATTATAACAGACAATTGAGATTTGACTAAATAGCATCTGTGTTATGCATTTCAGGATCTGAACTAGGTCAGCACACTAGGAAGGGCAGTGTGGTGCAGTGGAAAGAGTATTTAATTCCTGAGTTTGTCATCAGAAGATATGGTTTTAGATTCACCACTTATAACTGTTTGACTTTGGGCAAATCACTAAATTTCTCTTGGTTTCATTGTCCTTCAGTGAGAAAATTAGTGAGGGGTTTGGATAAGATGCTATCTAAAGTTCTTTGCAGCTTGAAATCCTCCTTTGAGGATTTTTTCTTTTAATCACTGATGGGTTGGTAATGTAAACATGATGGAGTGGAAATGTTATGGAGCTGGAAAGAAATGATGCCTGGTTCTAACTTACTATCAGTGATTACTTAATGTCTATGGGCCTCAGTGTCCTCATCTAAAAAGTGTACTCTCTTAGACTAGTTGACTTCCAGAATCCCTTTCATGTTTTAATTCTGTGGAGTTCTAACTTAGACCTTTTTTTTTGGGGGGGGGGAGAGGGGCAGTGTTAAAATATTTAATTTCTCTTAATTTCTTTCCTAGTAAAATGGGGATAATAACAAGGTGCTTCCTGATTTAATTTTTAAAAATTGAGCTTTGTAAAACTTAACATGTGATGTGATGTCTTATAGTCCAGCCTCCCTTATCTTAATTCCTAAGTATAATTTTGAATAGTAGAAGTTTTTCAAATAAAAAATTAATAGAAGTTCCAATCAAGTCTCCTGGTATGGTGAAAAATTTGTTCTCCCTTGTGTCTATGTCAGTTCTCAAGATGTTCAGTGAAAGATGGTTGGCTTACTCAGCAGTGGGATCAGTAGGAAAAACTCGAAGAATGTGGGAATTCTCATAGTCTAATAGAATTAAATTCCTTGAAAGCAAGGATGATTTTGTTTCTGGCCTATCTCCAGTGCCTAGCACAGTGCCTGGTACATAGTAGGCATTTAGTAAATGCTTGTTGAAAAAAAATGCTTGTTGACATGAATTCAGCACCATGGAAGGTATTGATAATACTAATGAACAAACTGCTGTCTTCTCCCTCCCACACAGGGGCACTTAACTCCATTCAGCCAACAATGAGTTTTGTTCCAGGATTGCACAACTTTTTTTGTTTCTTTAATGATTTAGCTTTTCAATGCAAATTCATAGATCTTTTGCTGAGCCTCTCAAATAGCATCCAAATTCCCTCTAAATCTACTTAGTTGTTCCAACTGGAAAACTCCCTTAACAGGGAGGTGGGGGGGGTAAGGGAGTGGAGGAGGGTGTCACTATTTGTCTTGCAGTTACGTTTTTAATAATTTGAGTCTCCATCTCATTGTTTATCTATTACAGACTGTTCTTGCTTCCCATAAATTCACATTACACAAATTTGACTCTCTTGAAGGCCCTCAACAGGACCCCTGCCAGCTGGGCTCCCACTTTTGGTGGTATCAGGGGCAGGTGTGGGAGCAGTGGTGTATGTCTGATCCAGGGGTCCTCTGTTCTAGGCACTTGGGCTGGGGGAGGGAAGGGACAGGCACTCAAGCTACTTGGATTTCTGGGCATAGAATCACAGAGGGGGTGGGGCCACTTGGAGCTCTCAGAAGGGAGGGGAAGGTCTGTGGAACAGTCCACTTACAGGGACAGCTGTCTCTAGATAAGATTGTGCATAGTTATTTTTAAGTGTTATTATTCTTTATTCATCATAGAGATGGATAAATTCAATTAAATTCAGTACAATTTAATATTGAGGCAGCTAATAGATAAACTATGAGATAGAGATTTAGAGGGAATTGGAAGTTATTTGATAGGCTCAGCAAAAGATCTATGAGTTTGCATAGTGGAAGTTTTCCAAATTAGAAATTAATTTAAGTCCCAACCAAGTCCTCTGGTATGGTGAAATTTTTTGCCCTCCTTTGTTTCTATGTTAATTCTCAAGATAATGCATGAGACATAGTTGGCTTACTCAACCTTGGAATCAGTAGGAAAAACTTGAAGAATGTGGGAAGTCTCATAGTCTAATAGAATTGAAATACCTTGAACACAGGGATGGTTTTGTCTTTCTATTCCCAGTGCTTAGCAAAGTGCCTGGTACATAGTAGCACTTAATAAATGCTTGTTGACTTGGATTCAGCATCATGGAAAATGTTGATAATGCTAATGGGCAAACTGCTGTCTCCTCTCTTTCTCAGAGACACTTTAACTCCACTGAGCCAACAATAAGAGTTTTGTTCATGGAATTTATCTCATTGGGAATTTCCTGAATCAATAAAATCACAAGACCACCACCACCACCACCACTACTACTACTACTGGTAATAATGGTAATAATAACACTTGAACTTTACACAGCAAATTAATTTTTTTTTTTTTTAGTGAGGCAATTGGGGTTAAGTGACTTGCCCAGGATCACACAGCTAGTAAGTGTTAAGTGTCTGAGGTCGGATTTGAACTCAGGTACTCCTGACTCCAGGGCCGGTGTTCTATCCACTGCGCCACCTAGCTGCCCCAGCACATTAAAATTTGCAATGAAGTTTACATGCATTTATGCAGATGGTGTACCATAGGATTCTCTTTGTAATGTCATGTAATAATAGGCTGCACTTATATAAAATGCTTTAAGGTTGATAATTAGCTTTCCTGATAACAACCCTGTGGGGTTAAAAGCAAGTATTATTGAATCCAAGTAAGAAGAGACCAAAGATCAGAAAGTTTAAGTGGTTTGCTTATAACCACAGCTGCTTTTTCTTATCAAGGAGTTGAACCCAGGCCTTCTGACTCTTTAATCCAGTATCATATCAATTACATTATGCTACCTCTCATATACATTAACTTCAGAAATGACTTTTGTATAAGATGGTCAGTTTTGAATCTTATTCAAGAGAATTTAAGTTACTCGATTTGACTGTAAGACTGCTTTACCCTACAATGGGTGCCAAAGACAGTGTTAGATTTAGTCAAGTGCCAATGTGCTCATTTATTGGCCTTCTTGCTTAGTCTAAATTTAATAATGTTGAATTTTTTTTCCTTGCCAAGCAATTAGGGTTAAGTGACTTGCCCAGGGTCACACAGCTAGTAAGTGTCAAGTGTCTGAGGTCGAATTTGATCTCAGGTTCTCCTGAATCCAGGGCCAGTGCTCTATCCACTGTGCCACCAGCTGCCCCAATGTTGAATGTTTTTAAGAAAATGAAAAGAATCCCTGCATGATGGTATATGCCTGTGTCCTTGCTCCAGAGGAAGTTGAGACTGGAGGATTGGTTAAATTGGAAAGTTCTAAGCTGCAATACATTAAGGTCTAACTGGCATTCACACTAAGACCAATACCAATCTGGGTATGGGGAGCAGAGACCGTTAAGGTACCTAAAGTGGAGTGAACCTGCTCAGGTCAGAAATGGAGCAGGTTAAACTTTTTGTGTGGCATCCAGTAGTGGGAATGGACCATAAGTGGCTGTTGCATTTCTAGTCTGGGGAGACCCAGTCATTAAAAAAAATAAGAAAGGAAGTAAGACAGACAGATAGAACCAAATGAATGAATGAAGGAATGATAAAATAAATCCAAATGAAGTTAATTTACAATGAAATTTTTAAAAATGATCGGTAACATCTACACATAATTATCTGCCAGTAAAACTGAAAATTTAAAGGAAATATTTATCTATAAAATGTTACATATTCAGTAAATCAAGAAATCGAGAATTTAAATAACCCATTCTCAAGAAGCAAAAATTAAGAAAGTGATAAAATTGTTATATCGTTACAAGAATTAGTTCATTGTAAGCCTGGTGACTAGGGGGGCCCTCTGTGGCTTTAAGGGTTTATTTTAGATAAAAAGTTATGAGTAGAATTACAATTACATTGACTTCCTAGTTAGGAAAATTACTAACATTTAGATAGAGGTTTGGGTCTTTGTTTTAGTTTACATTTATATCTCCTTAATTAATCCCTAGACTATTTGTGGTCAAGGGAAATTCAAGTTACTGAAAACATTGGGTAATGAAGCAGTAGTTTGTGTTGTAGTGCCTGTGGAGATGGGCACCAGGAGGGGAAGCTGGAGAAAGAGCAGAACTTTTCTTGGGATTTCCCTCAGTACTTGAGTAGGTTGGAACAATGGTTAGTGTCATCCTGAATCATCTCTTAGATACCTGTAGGGCCAATGGAGCTCTTATCCATATTTCTCCTCTCTGCCACAGCTCAGCTGTACCTTTTATTTCTCACTTTGTTCATTGCACCTAGGCTTCCAGTTATTGACAGCTCAGCTCTGAAGACCTCACTCCAACATCTCTACTTATAGACCTAGGGCATCTAGGTGACACAGTGGATAGAGCACTGGCCCTAGAATCAGGAGGACCTGAGTTCAAATGTGACCATAGATCCTTGATGCTTACTAGCTGTGTGACTCTGGGCAAGTCACTTAACCCCAATTGCCTCAAACATTTGGGGCCATCTCCAGTTGTCCTGATGTATCTTTTGCCACTGGACCCAGATGACTCTGGAGGAGAAAGTGAAGCTGGGGACTTTGCATAGCCCTCCCTCACTTAAATCCAATTCACTGCTGGTCATGACATCACCTCCCGATGGATGTCATGGTCCTCTTCAACAATGAAGGACAAACAACAATTTCCAGATCTATGGAATGTTTTTCTGGTTCTTAGATAGCTCCTCCTTTTTTATACAAATTCCACAGGCTATGAATTTCATTAATCCAAGGAGGTATACACCCATTCAGTCCACACTCAGTTGTTATTGATTGATTCAATCAGGAAGTTTGGTGATGTGGATAAAGCTCTGGGCCTAGAGTCAGGAAGATCTGAGTTAAAAAAAACTTCTAGGCATTTTCTGGCTGTATGGACCAGTCACTTAACTTTTCTTTGCCTCAGTTTCCTCAACTGTAAAATGGGGTAATAATAGCATCTGCCTCCCTGAGTTGTTGTGAGGATCAAATGAGTTAATTTTAATAAAGTGCTTAGCACAGTGTCTGGCACATAATAGATGCTTAGTAAATAAATGCTTAATCCCTTTCTTTTCCCTTCCCCTTTTTACCTAACAAAGGTAATTTTTTAAGTGGGATGGGATAATCACTGGAGACCCATTTTTACAAACTTAAAAGTATCTAACTAATTGGTGACTCTACTCACCAAAGTCAACTTCCCTTTTTAATCTCCTCTAGAAGATTGGATTCACAATCATCTCCACTACCTTCTCAATATCTTCCTATCTACTACTTCCTCCCCAATCTTCAATATCTTCCTAACTACGAGCTCCTTTCTTGATGCCTACAATTATGCTCAGGATGTCTTTATCCTAAAAAAACCCCTGAACTTTATCTACCTCCAAACTATCACCCTTATATCTTGTCCATATACCTTGCTTCTACTTTTTCTCCTTAATCACTTCCCAAGTCCTTTTTAATGTGGTTTCTAAAACTATTCTCTCCAAAATGGTTACTGAGTAATTAATTAATTAATTAATCTATCTATCTATCTATTTATTTTTTTGGTGAGGCAATTGGGATTAAGTGACTTGCCCAAGGTCACACAGCTAGTAAGTGTCAAGTGTCTGATGCCGGATTTGAACTCAAGTCCTCCTGACTCCAGGGCAGGTGCTCTATCCAATGTGCCACCTAGCTGCCCCAACTGATTTATTTTTTAAGTGAATTTTTATTTTTCCAATCAAAGAAAATCTACCCTATCTTGCACCTTCCCCCTCACTGCTAAACATTTATAGTCAAACAAAAGTAATTCCTCCATTGTCTGTCCAAAAAAAAAAAATCTCAGTCTGCACTCTGAGTTCGTTGCCTTTCTATCAGGAGGTAGGTAGCATATATTCTTCAGGAATCATGGTTAGTTTTTACATTGATCAATGTTCCTAATTATTCTAAAATTATTTTCCTTTATAATATTGTTATTATATAGCGTTTCCTCCTTATTCAGCTCATTTTACTTTGTATCAGTTCATACAAGCCTTTCTAGGACTCTCTACATAATTTCTTACAGAATAATTTCTTACAGAATAATACTATTCTATTATATTAATATACTATAACTTTTTCAACCATTGCCTAATTCTTGGGTACCAACTTCAGTTTCCAATTCTTTGTCACCACAAAATAGTTACTATTTACATTTTTGTGTATTCTTAAAGGGCAAGTAGGTAGTAAAATGGATAGAATGCCAGGAGACCCTAAAGTCAGGGGACCCAATTTCCTGAATTCAAATCTGGCCTCAGACACCTTCTAGCTGTGTGACCCTGGGCAGGTCACTTAACCCTGTCTGCCTCAGTTTCCTCATTTACAAAATGAGCTGGAGAAAGAAATGGCAAACCACTTCAGGATCTTTGCCAAGAAAATCTAAATAGGGTTACAAAGAGTCAGACACCATTGAAAAACAAATGAACATCTTTAAATAGAATGTGTTTTGCTTAGGACTAATTCTTTGATTAACTTACCTTCTCTTTTATTCTCCCTCTCCAGGTTTTCCCATTGCTCCTTTTCCCCTAAAATGTATTTCTGTATCTAGGTGTGTGTGTGTGTGTGTGTGTGTGTGTGTGTGTGTGTGTGTTTTAGATGAGAGTAGAATTCAAGTGTCACCAGATCCACTCACTCCTTCCTTTCTGTATAGGCCTCTACTTGTGCACCCTGATTATGTGAGATAATTTCCCCCATTCTTCTTCTCTCTCTCCAACCCCCAGTGTAATCCTTTCCCTTATCATTCTTTTTTTAAAGACTACTCCCAGATACTCTGTTTTATGAAAAGGTTCTGAGAGGATATATGTATCATCTTTCCACATAAGAATGTAAATAGTTTATCTTTGTTTAGTACCTTATTCTATTTTATTATTTCTCTCGATGTTTGTATTTGTAGTTCAAAAGTTCTACACGGAGGTGGAGCCAAGATGGTAGATTAAAGGCAGCCACCCAGCTGAACTCTCCCAACACTCTTCTCCAAATAACTTTAAAACTTCTTGAATTAAATTTGGAGTGTTAGAGCCAACAAAAGGTTGGGGTGAGATGTTTTTCTGTTCTAAGAAAGCTTAGGAGGTCAGCAGAATTCTGTGTCAAAAATGAGGTAGAGGCCTGTCCAGAGCCCACACATGAGGCCATGGCAACAGCAGCTGCTATAGCAGCCCTAACAATAGCTTTAAAAGCTATTAGTGCAGAAATGGTAAGGAGGTCAGAAAACTGGTCAGAAAGAGATTATAGAGGATCCTTTGCTGGCACTGGGTACAACTTGTGTGCTGACAATGCAGTTCTGAGTTGCAGTTTGATCAAAAGGGATAAGGGGCCCTTGTTATAATTCCAAGGCAATGAGGAGTACTAGTGTGTTCAGCTCCAGGGTACCAGGGACTTTTTCTGGGTAGAGACCAGAGCACAGAGCATACATCTCCCAGGATCATACCACCTTGGAAGCACCAAAAACTTGCAGATGCCCAAAACTAGCTATGAAAATAAGTTTGGGACAGTGCCTCTCTAATCCCAGGAGAACAGAGTCAAACTTTCACATAAAGTTCAAAATCAAGAAATAGGCTGGAAGCAAACAACAAAAAAGAATTTAATAAAAACAATGCTACTATAGAGGCAGGGAAGACCAAGACATGGACTCAGAAGATGACCACAGTGTGAAAAGAGCTACAAAACAAAACCTCAAAGAAAAATGCTAATCGGATCCAGGCCCAGTAAGAATTTCTAAAAGATTTAAAGAAAGAGATAAGTGTGGTAGAGGAAAACTTGGGAAAAGAAATGAGAATGATGCAAGAAAATTATGAAAAAAGACTCAACAACTTGGGAAAAGACACAAAATTTCACTGAAGACAATAATTCCTTAAAAATTAGAATTTCACAATTGGAAGCTAATGACTCCATGATGATGCATCAAGCAATGATAAAATAAAATCAAAAGAATGGAAAAACAAACAAAAGAAAATGTGAAATATCTTACTGGAAAAACAACTGACATGGAAAATAGATTGAGGAGAGATAACAGAAAAATTATTGGGCTACCTAAAAGCAACAATTGAAGAAAGAGGCTAGGCATCATATGTTATGAAATTATCAAGGAAAACTGCACTGATATCTTAGATCCAGAGGGTAAAACAGAAATTGAAAGAATTCACTAATCACCTCCTGAAAGAGATCCCAAAAGGAAAACTCCAAGGAATATTACAGCCAAATTCCAGAACTCTCAGATCAAGAAGAAAATAAAGCAAACAATCAAAAAGAGAAACAATTCAAATATCATAGAGTCACAGTCAAGATCACACAAGATTTACTAGCTTCCATGTTAAAGGAATAGAGGGATTGGAATATGATATTCTGAAAGGTAAAAGAGCTATGATTACAACCAAGAATAATCTACCCAGAAAAAGTCAGTATAATATCTCAGGGCAAGAAATGGTTATTTAATGAAATAGAGAACTTTGAAGCATTCTTCATGAAAAGAGCAGATCTGAATAGAAAATTTGACATTCAAACATGAGACTCAAGAGAAGCATAAAATGGTAAACATGAAAGAGAATTATCAGGGATTCAATGAAGTTAAACTCTTTACATTCCTATATAGGAAGATGATACATGGAAATCCTAAGACCTTTATCATTTTTATGGCAGTTGAAAGAGGCTTTGGACCTCCAAAAAATGAAGGGGTCAGAAAGAGGGAAAATTGAAAGGATCATTGAAGATTTTCATAACAAATTCAATCAAGGACAGGGGAGATGCTACATTTGAAAACTAACATTATAGAACTAAATCTGCTAAATAGTAAAGCAAAAATTGCACTGAAGAAATTTTAAAAATAGAAAAAAGAACTTTGTGTATACTCACCAAGTATACACAAAGAAATTCCTCTTGCAGATGAATCAATTTTGATGACATTGAGTCATTGACTATTTATTTTAAAACAATTTAAATTGATATCTTCTCTACATCATATACATTTGCCACTTAATATCTCTTCCTATCCCTTCTCAAATAGATATCTCCTCTCTTGGTAAAAATAAGCAACATAGTAAAAAGAAACTGACTTAATATGAGGTGGTGGCATTGATTCACATAGTATTTGAAAGAAGTGAAGATACCAAAAGCATAGATAAAATTTTAGCTGTTTTAATTTCCAAAAAAGTAACCTAGAGATTATTAATAACTATTAATTCATGTGTTTACTTTTCCATCTATCCAAATCTTTTAATTTTTTTTCCTGAGGAGAGCACAGCTATTTATTTATTTATTTTAAAATAAAATTATTTTATTATTTTCAGTTACATGTAGAAATAATTTTCAACATTTGTTTATCTAAGATTTCCAATTTCCAATTTTTCTCCCTCCCTCCCCTCCCTTAGACAGCAGGCAATCTGATATAGGTCATATGTGCATAATAACATTAAACATATTTCTGCATTAGTCATGCTATATGAGAAGGATCAGAGCACAAAGGAAAAACCTCAAATCAGAAAACCAATAGCACCAGAAACAAAAGAAATAGTATGGTTCGATCAGCATCCATATTCCACAGTTCCTTTTTTTTTTCTGGATTTGGAGAGCCTTTTCCATCATGAGTCCTTTGGAACTTTCTTGTTCTGTTGGATTGGTGAGAAGAATCTAGTCTATCACAGTTGATCAACACATAATGTTGATGATATTGTGTATAATGTTCTTCTGGTTATGCTCATCTCACTCATCATCAGTTCATGCAAGTTCTTCCAGGTTTCTCTGAACTCCACCTGCTCATCATTTATTACAGCACAATAGAATTCCATTACATTCATATACCACAACTTGTTCAGCCATTCCCCAATTGATGGAAATCCCCTCAATTTCCAATTCCTTGCCGCCACAAAAAGAGCAGCTACAAATATTTTTGTACATGTGGGTCCTTTTCCCTTTTTTATGATCTCTTTGGGAAACAGACCTAGCAGCGGTATAACTGGGTCAAAGGGTATGCACAGCTTTATAGCCCTTTGGGCATAATTACAAATTGCTCTCCAGAATGGTTGGATCAGTTCACAGCTCCACCAACAATGCATTATTGTTCCAATTTTTCCACAGCCTCTCCAACATTTATTATTTTTCTTTTTGTCATATTACCCAATATGATAGGTGTCAGGTGGTACCTTAGAGTTGTTTTAATTTGCATCTCTCTAATCAATAGTGATTTAGAGCATTTTTTCATATGGCA
Source organism: Dromiciops gliroides (assembly GCF_019393635.1). Taxonomy (NCBI): domain Eukaryota; kingdom Metazoa; phylum Chordata; class Mammalia; order Microbiotheria; family Microbiotheriidae; genus Dromiciops; species Dromiciops gliroides. The sequence continues at coordinate 182,224,835 of NC_057865.1, read as the reverse complement.
ATAGATAGCTTTGATTTCTTCATCAGAAAACTGCCTGTTCATATCCTTAGACCATTTCTCAATTGGGGAATGACTTAGATTCATATAAATTTGATTTAGTTCCCTATATATTTTAGAAATGAGGCCTTTATCAGAGGTATTGGCCATAAAAATTGTTTCCCAGCTTCCTGCCTCCCTTCTAATTTTGGATGCATTGCTTCTGTTTGTACAAAAATCTTTTAAATTTAATGTAATCAAAGTCATCCAATTTGCATTTCATAATATTCTCTATCTCTTGTTGGTCATAAACTGCTCTCCTTTCCAAAGATCTGCAAGGTAGACTATTCTTTTTTCTCCTAATTTACCTATGGTATCACCTCTTATGTCTAAATCATGTACCCATTTTGACCTTATTTTAGTATAAGGTGTCAGATGTTGGGCTATGCCCAATTTCTGCCATACTATCTTCCAGTTTTCCCAGCAATTTTTGTCAAATACTGAATTCCTTTCCCAGAAGCTGGGGTCTTTGGGTTTATCAAAAAGTACAATACTAATGTCATTTACTACCATGTCTCCTGTGACTAGCCTATTCCATTGGTCCTCCACTCTATTTCTTAGCCAGTACCAGATAGTTTTGATGACTGCCACTTTATAGTAGAGCTCCAGATTTGGTACTGCTAACCCACCTTCCTGTGCATTTTTTTCATTATTTCCCTTGATATTCTTGACTTTTTTTCCAGATGAATTTTGTTATTATTTTTCTAGCTCTATAAAATAATTTTTAGGTAGTTTGATTGGTATGGTGCTGAATAAGTACATTAATTTAGGTAGAATTGTAATTTTTATTATGTTAGCTCTGCCTATCCATGAGCAATTGATATCTTTCCAATTTTTTAGATCCGATTTGATTTGCATGAAAAGTGTTTGTTAATTGTGTTCATAGAGTTCCTGGGTTTGTCTTGGCAAGTAGACTCCCAAGTATTTTATATTATCTACCATTACTTTAAATGGAATTTCTCTTTCTATCTCTTGCTGCTGGACTTTGTTGGTCATGTATAGAAATGCTGATGATTTATGTAGAATTATTTTATATTCTGCTACTTTGCTAAAGTTGTTAATTCTTTCAAGTAATTTGTGAATTGATTCTCTAGGATTCTCTATGTATACCATCATATCATCTGCAAAGAGTGATAGTGATGGATTGATGAAATGGTGGATGAAAGAAGTGAAGATACCAAAAGCATAGATAAAACTTTAGCTGTTTTAATTGCCAAAAAAGTAACCTAGAGATTATTAATAACTATTAATTCATGTGTTTACTTTTCCACCTATCCAAATCTTATATAAGAAAAATAAAAATAGGTATTGAAGGAATCATTGATAGAAGCATGAGAAGGAAACTGGTAGATTTCTATAAGTGATATTCTTAGGATGATAGATCTAGACCTAAAAGGGATCTTAGAGGTTACATAATCTAACTCCCTGGATTTACAGTTAGTGAAACTATAATCAAATTGTGGTGAAACCAATCTACTAGGGATTCCCCCCCTCCCCCAGCCCATGAATCTCCCAACATATACATACCTAATCTCACAATCACGAGTTAGGTGACCCAACCAGAATATGATTGGCTCAGGGTTGGATTCTTCTTGTTGGCCTCTGGCTGTATTGATGTGGCTTCCTGCTCACCTAGAGGCATAAAAAAATCCCACTCATAAGGAGTTTGTGCCCTTTAACTTGGATGAAAGAAAGCCACAAAAATCATAATATTTTTTTCTTGACAAAAATTAAAAATTAAAAATGATATAATTCTGGGCTCATATTACATGCTATGAGGTTAGGCATAAAAGTAACTCATGCTCTTAGGCACAAATACATGTTTTATCCTAAGCTAAGTTGCTACATTAGGACTTATTTATTCTCTTTTTGTTAACTGTTCAATGACCTCTTTGTATCTCATTTTATCACAATGTTGAACCAGAACTAACAGGGTTCCACCAGGTAAGTTGCATAGATAGTGACAGAAGTGAGTTTTATCCCATGCCTTCTGAATGGAGAGACAATGCCTTTTTTCTTTGTACTATGTTATTGAAGACCTCATATTTGCAGTCAAATAATTGACTCAGAAGGGGCAGCTAGGTGGCACAGTGGATAAAGTGTCAGGCCTGAAGTTAGGAAGTTGAGTCTTCCTAAGTTCAAATCTGGCCTCAGATACTTACTAGTTGTGTGACCATGGACAGGTCACTTAACACTGTTTGCCTCAGTTGCTCATCTGTAATTAGCTGGAGAAGGAAATGACAAACCACTCCAGGATCTTTGCCAAAACAAAAAGCCCAAATAGGATCATGAAGTGTTGAACACAAGTGACAAATGATTGAACAATAAAAAATGGATTCAGAACTGTAGATTCTAACATACTTATTATTTTTCACCATAAAGTGAATTTTTCTTTCTTCCTTTCTTCCTTCCTTCCTTCCTTCCTTCCTTCCTTCCTTCCTTCCTTTCTTTCTTTCTTTCTTTCTTTCTTTCTTTCTTTCTTTCTTTCTTTCTTTCTTTCTTTCTTTCTTTCTTTCTTTCTTTCTTTCTTTTGGTGAGGCAATTGGGGTTAAGTGACTTGCCTAGGGTCACACAGCTAGTAAGTGTTAAGTGTCTGAGGCCGGATTTGAACTCAGGTCCTCCTGACTCCACGGCCAGTGCTCTACACACTGCGCCACCTAGCTGCCCCCAAAATGAATTTTTCTAATCACTTTAATGTCCCTAATCCAACAAAGTCTCTCCCATACATATGATAAAATCATAAAAGAATCATCTAAAGATATAAAACCACAAAACTTTATTTGACAAGCTTTTGATGAAATCAAATAAGGTAAAAAACTGGGAGACATATACTTGCCAAAGGATGCCCAGCGCAGAGTCCACGTTGAGGAGAGGTTCTTTATAAACAGTGAGGTCTTCCAGATTTTCCATTTTGTTCATAGATGACGTTGCACTAATAAATAGCAACAAGTTTGGAACATTGCAGAAAATGCTAAGTGACTTAAATTATTTAACTCTCTTCACCTAGTAAAAACCAAGTGACAGAAGGATGCCTGTTACATAGACCATGATATTCGTTTGGCTGCATAATCTATTGCACTTAATGGTAGACACATGCCAGACAAACACTGAATAGTGATTTGGGTCCAGATGTGAAAAGGAGGAGCATTACCTACATTGCCTTTGGGAATTTATACAGTTCTTTCAATAGCCCCCAATTTTTCCCGGAAATAAAGACTTTATAACAAATATCTTCCCACTGTCATTGGAATATTATCACCTGCAAAGATTTGAAGCTGAAGATCAATGAAACTATGGGAAAAGGAGAATAGTATCATGACTATGAGCTAACTACAACGCATGACAAGTGAAGAACTATGCAAGAGAAATAATAGAAAGTGTATTTTCAGAGAAACATATTATCCAAAAATGAGTCTATTTTATAGAAGGAGTGACTGATAACTAAATGGCAACTCATAAACACTAATGGTAGTCTTGTTTTGTCAAGAGAAATTGAAGGTACCTAGCATGATGCATTGATACCTTATGGCAGACATATGGGAAGACATGGACAATAATCACATTGGCTTGGCAGGCATGGAAGAATTGGGCACTATTGTGGCAGGGGGTACACTTACATTGATGAGCTCAAAGATCCATGCTCCAATAACACAAATGAGGGCAAAATTACAAGAAAAAAGAATTGAGATCAAATTCAGTGGTCACTGATAGTTCCAAATGACAAATTCTGGCCTTTAACTCAGGAGACAGATGGCAAATTGTGAAAACAGAAGGTTATATATGCTATCAATCTTTAGAGCAACATTGGACAATTTTCCTTAACTGTATATGATGTATATGTATATGTAAGTGTATGTGTATGTGTGTATGTATGTGTATATGTAAATGTGTATACCTACACACATAGGGCAGGTAGGTGGCACAATATATAGAGAATAAGGCTTGAACTCAGGAAGACCTGAATTCAATTCTGGCCTCAGACACTTATTAGCTGTGTCATCCCGGGCAAGTCACTTGCTTTTGTTTCCTCATCTGAGAAATGGGGATAATAATAACATCTACCTCCCAGTGTTGTTGAGAGGATCAAATGAAATATTTGCAAAATGTGCCTGGTACATAGGAAGCACTATATAAATGTTAGCTATTATTATTTTATTATTGTACTATACACATACATATGCACGTACTTACACACACACACACATATGTATGTATGGCTAGGCATATATACAAACATGGAAGTCAGTTATCAGAATCAGAACACCTCTAATTACCTTTTTTCCCCCCTGGAGCCTTGAGAGGTGACATCTGTATGAATAAACTGAGAGGTATGTGACTGTGTCTGGGGGACAGGGATAGGAGTAGAAGGAGTTGTCAGGATCTCATTCTAATAGCAGGAATGCTGAGTGAAAATTTGATGGGAGGAAAGAGAGGTTTCTACCCTGCACACACATATTTACATATATGTATTTATACATACACGTGCATATATTTACATATACATATGCACAGGTATATGTATATGCACATACTTGTATATTTGTGGTATGTGGTGGGAAATTACCCTAAAATCAAATACAAAATCTAATATGTCTTAAATAAAACAGTAAAAAAAAAAACAACCACATGATATTTGGTCTTGGTTATTTCTAAAAACAAACAGAAATTTAAATAAACTGGTGAGTATTTATATCAGAACCACAGTTTTATGGAGGTGAGATTTTTTTTTAAAACTCTAACCCTAATCTCATATACATTTTTACTTGATGAACTTTAAAAAAAAAACAACAACCCTTTTCCTCCCTGTCCTTGCATGTAGAATTCTGCTCCTGGCTTATCATCAGAAGTATTATCACTACATGGAGCTGGAATTAGTTGCCTATTTCAACTTTTCTTCTTCTGGGTTTAACACTGATATAGAGAGACTGAGGACAGTCTAAAGTTTAGAATTAAGCAAACTGGGTAAAGTCTGGAAGGGGGTTAAGAAAATGTATCAGTCATTTTGACTGCTTAATTACTCTCACAAAATGAAAAAAAAATATGAGAGGATATGCCAATCCCACTGCAAGTCTTTCTTGTTTCTTGTAATGAACTAGTGAGGGAGCTTTTCATGTCATTCTTAATAAGTTTTCACCACTTTGCTGCAACAGGAAATCTCCTTTGAGGAGACAATGTTTTTATACCTAGCAAAAACTGAAATTGAGAATGAGAAATTCTTTAACAACTCAGGACTCTTATTACAGGTTGTAAAGGTTGGGTAAAAAAGTGACCTATGCTCTTACACACAAACACATGTTTCATCTCCCTCCACCCCCATTCAAATATGCTGTTCTACCATAGAACAACCCATTTTCTTGAGGGGCCTTTATATCCAGCACTTGTGGGTTTTCTCCTCAAAGATGAAAGTCTTGTTTATGGATATAACAAAGGCAAAGACTTATTAAACAGAGTGCTTGTGGGGGAAGCAATGGAAGAGGGCCATAGCCTGAAACTAAAACAGATCTCAGAGCTTCTTGGAGTCCAAACTTAAGACCATTGTCTACTGTAGTAAGGAATCTTAAGCTGCTCATATTGCATAATACCTTTAATCAAAACCATATGGTATAAAGGCTCCACACTGTGAATAATTTGATTTTCCTATGTGTTAGAAACCCATTTTTCTTTCCACGCAGAATTACAAGTTGTAGGTGTGGTAGTCATTTTTCCCGTTATTAAATGTGGCTATTTTTGAAGAGTCCCTACTTGACAGCCACATCCTAAATGGGAAATTTATCAACAGGAACTACCCAACAGCTTGTTGCTGTGGTCTAGGGTATGGTCCTCTCTGCTGTTATCATCCTGATGCAGTTACACAGTGTCAGAGCAAGGTGCAGGCTCCCTTTGTGACACCTCTTTCATAAGCTTGTCAACTTCTGGCATGATAATCCAATTTCAGGAGTTATATTTTAAGGTTCTCAATTTCTTTTCCTCTATAAAGCAGTGGGGTTGGGGTGAGGAGAGATATAGAATTAGAAAAGAACAATTAGCAAACTCACATGTTGTGGGTGAACTGTTTTAATGGTGCATGAAAAAGGAATAGAGAAGCTAAAAACACTAATTTCTGGTTTGGGGAAATGGTACAAACTAAAGTTTGGGGAGAAGGGAAAGGCTTTTAGGTAAGCCAGGGACTGGGCTGTGTTTTTTTGTTTGTTTGTTTGTTTTTTACAAATATTATCTCATTTGATCCTTTCAACAATATCCTGGCATATAGGCATTATTATTATCCCCATTTTACAGTTGAGAAAACTGAGGCAAATAGAGGTTGAGTGACTTGCTCAGGGTCACACAGGGTCATATAGCTTGTAAGTATTTGCTAGTAAAGACCAATTTGAACTACGACTTTCCTTACTCTACCCCCAGGACTTTATCTATTGTGCCACCAGCTACCATTAGGATAGGCATAGGATAATTAATTAAGTGTAATTTTTTTTGAGTTTTATTTTCAAAGGATTTTCACATAATCCTCAATTCTAGAAATAGTCTTATTATCTAGAAGGAAGCACTAAATCATCTTTTAAATATAGAGGCTATCTTGTAATTCAATAAAAATGTTTTCTTATTTATCATACAAAGTGGGTATTTTTTGAGATAACTAATCCCACTTTTTGCAATATGCTTAAGTAGATGTCCTTGGAAAATTTCAAAGCACTTAAAAAAATTAAAAATCACCTGTTAATTCATGCACTAAGACCTTAAAAGTTCAGGCAAGCTGGAAGGAAGCCAATCTAAATTAGTGAAAAGTCTTATAATGTATGTATTTGAGACCCCTGGGCCTATTAAATCTGGAAGATGGTTTCAGTCGCTTTTAAGAGTTAGCCTAACTTGCATGAGGGAGAGGAGCTTAGGCCATTGCTCTCCCTATACCATGTCTCCAGTCTTGTATTTTTTGAAGATGATTTTTTAAAAATTCTGAGTGTAAGATTTTACATTTATTCTTGTTAAATTTCTTATGAATATATTTACCCTGGTGTTTTAGCTTATAAAGATTATTTTGTAGCTTTATCAAGACAATATGTTAGTTATCCTTCTTAGCTTTGTACTATCAGCATAATGATAAGCAAGGCAACTAAACTTGTATCTATGTCATTGATAAAAAGGTTAAACTGCACAAGATGAAGCAGAGACCCTTGAGTTGCTCCACTTGAAACCTCAAATAACTGAGTTTGATCATTCAATGAGTTTCTTTTTCTTTTCTTTTCTTTTTTTTTTTTGCCGGGCAATGATGGTTAAGTGACTTGCCTAAGGTCACACAGCTAGTAAGTGTCAAGTGTCTGAGACCAGATTTGAACTCAGATCCTCTGGAATCCAGGGCCAGTGCTTTATCCATTCACTCCGCCACCTAGCTGCCCTCATTCAATGAGTTTCAAATCCAATTCATCTAGCCTATCTCTTTCCATCCTTTCCCAAAGAATAGCATGAGAGACTCTGTCAAATGCTTTATTGAAACATAGGTAAACTTTTTTTTTCCTATAGAATTCCCCAATCTTACCAATCCAGTAACCTTGTTGAAAAAAAAATAGTCTGACAAGATACTTGTTTTGATGAAGCCCTGCTGATTCATGATTGTCCTTCTTTCTTTTAATGTTTAAATATACATTCTGTGGATATCCTTTATTTTTATATCATAGTCATTTATGGAAGGTAAAAAATATTCCCCCACCTACAGATTGAACTCTGTCTTGTTTTTTTTTTTTTTGTTTTTTTTTTTTTTTGCAGGCAATGGGGGTTAAGTGACTTGCCCAGGATCACACTGCTAGTAAGTGTCAAGTGTCTGAGGCTGGATTTGAACTCAGGTACTCCTGAATCCAGGGCCGGTGCTTTAACCACTACGCCATCTAGCTGCCCCGAACCCTGTCTTGTGACAAAAATAAAGAAAAACACATTGTGCAGTGACATATGATAATGTATTAAGACTCCACTTATTTGTTGTGAGGATAGTTCATTATGTACTAAATCAAGTTTTCATTGATTTTTAAGTTACTTGGAGTTGAGCTTCCTTTTAATTTTCTTTTCATTAACTATATATCTATATATGTCTATAGATATATACACATATATGTATACATATATTATATCTACTATTAATTTCATTCTGCACGAGCTCCTACATATCTTTTCATGACTCTTTAAATACCTCCTCTCTTATGGCATAATAATATTCTATTACTTTCATATATCATATTTTTTTTAAATGTTGTTCACCAATTGACGGGGGCATTCACTTTGTTTCTAGGTTTTTTGTTTTGTTTAGCTACAACATATTGCTGCTCTGTATATTTTATCATATATTAGGCCCTTGTTTCTGTCTAACTTTCTTAGGATAAATGCCCAGTAGTGTAATCTCTGGATCAAAGGACATGGACAATGCAGTCACTTTTCTTTTGGGGAAGCATTCTTGGTACCATATACATGTGTAAATTTTTTATATATCTAGGCTATTAGAATTTTATCAGTGACAATAGATCCAAAGATCTTTTTCTTTTCTTGGTAGTTTTTCTTCATTGATTTTCTTCATGCTAAAGTTTTTTAATTTTAAGCAATTGAAGTGGTCCATTTTGTCTTTTGTGATCTCTTCAACTATTTGTTTGTTTAAAAATTTTACCCCTAGGTACATAGGTAAAGATATTTCCTCTAATTAAAAAAATATGACTTTATATTCAGGCTACATATTCATTTTTTCTAGGTACCAAAAGATGAATTTAATGTCTCATCTAAATTTTAATTTAATAAGAATTTATTAAATAGCTCCTTTTTCAAGTTTACTCTGATTTTTCATGTAGTCAAAAGGTAACACTGGCTTAGAATAGAAACTTGTTCATAAAATCTTTTAGAGAATAGTAGATTATAAGCAGCAACACTTTATAAAACAAAAAGCAACAATGAAACTGGAAAGACAAAAAGCTGATAAAAGCTGGAAAAGATCTTAAAGTTGTATACAAAAAGTTCTTTTCATCATCAAGGGTAGCAGAGGCACTGCATTTGTGTGCTTTCATCCCGGTCCTAGATGCCCCTTCAGAAGAAGTAGAAATGAGAGGCACAGTAAGAGGGCTGGGTTGGAGTTAAAGGAGCTGAGTGCAAATCCCAACTGTGCTACTTGGTTGAGCATGTCACAACTTCTCTGGGCCTCAATTTCTCAGCTTCAAAATTTCTTAACTTCTGAGGTCCCTTCCAATGTCTACATACTATAGACTGTCACTTGTGGAATTTGCATAATTTTTACATTTGGTGGTGATAAGCATATTCAGACCTTCCAGCTGTGGTGGGCCTATGCCTTCCCTAAAGAAGAAAATATTGAAATTATCTGAATACTGTGCTGATGCAACTGTTTGGAACTCCTAAAGTGGTATTTGAGAGGGTTCTGGGACCTGTGCTTCATGTAAGTTGTTGGGATTCTTTAATGGAATACAATGAAAGAAACATTTGAAAAGACAATGGTCATTCTCCATGAGTTCAGAGACAATTTCAGAATTGTGGATGTAGAGGAAAGAGAAATGTGCCAAATACATCCCAGTTAATTTACTGAGGATGAGGGATTAAGGTGTATCAGTTAAAAAAAAGTTAAAAAGACAGATTGCTTCTAGAAAGACCTCATTGAAATCCACCAAATTGGGTCCCAGCAGTAATACCTAGGCAGTGACTGGCACCTCCCTATCATAGAGTGGAAGCTTCAAGCCCCAGTATTGGCACCATTGGACACAGGGAAGGCTGTAGGTCATGAGCAGAACACTGCTCTGGCCCCAGCACAGAGGAGAAGTCAGGCCCCCGTAATGGCAGCAAACAGCAAGGGACACTATTGGTGATTTTCCTGGTACTTTGGTCCAATTCAGAGGATACCAGGTCTTTGAATAGTAATCATTGACATGGGTCATAGCAGGAGCCAACAGTGTAATAGACAAAGGCACAGGCCTACATGACTGTAGATAGTATTACAGACCCTATCAGCTACTGAGTAGACACTAGTATGGCTAGTAGCAAAGGCAGGACAAAAGCTCTGATGGATACATTCCATAATTTGTTTATTCAACTCAATATCATGTATGCTAGCAGCCATTCTTTATCCCATATAGGTATCCACACATGAACCCAGACCATCTTACCATCCACCTGCTGTTAGGCTTAGCATTTTTCTGGGCCACAGTGCCCCTTCCCCTACTCCAGTCCCCACCTTCAACCTATTGCTCTTGGCATAATAATAAAATCACTAGCACTTTTACTACTGGAGAGGCCTTGTTAGTTGACTGACAATTAACTCACCATCTCTCTGACTCTTTGGAACAAAACTCGCTTTCCTGTCAGCAATCTCCAAGGTGTGTTGTTTCCCCCCAATTGAATGTAAGCTCCTTGTGGTCCTGGTCTGCCTTTTCATATTTGTATTCCTAGTGACCATATTGTCTGGAGCGTGCTATGTATTTAATAAATGTTTTTTAATTCATCCATTCTTTATAGTTCTAGGGCTTTATCACAACATTGTCACAAAAAAGTGGAGCAGCTAGAGTACCACACTAATTATGAGAACACATCCTAATTTTGTGCTTTGCTCCATATTAATGATCAGAGTATAATTGAAGAAAGTTATGTCTGTGGTTACAGCTTTTGAGGAATTATGTATAATTTTGAAAGGGACTGTTTCAGAGGGTGAGACCTTAAGGCAATGTTTTTTTCTACCAAAACTTTTTTTTTTAATCGTGAATAAACAATAAGCATTTGGGTAATTTGTAAACCAAGATCTCTGCTCTCTGATCATCCTCCTCATCTCTCTTCCACTAGAATTGAGATTGGAGCCTGGGACTCAGGATTCTATAGGTGAGATTTTGCCTCATCTTGCCTGGAACCAAGTGAGATCCAAAGTGTATCCATTTTGATCTTTTTAGAAAACTACCCGTTTTCAGGATTATTTCTCTTAATGTTTTCAGAATTTATTTCCTGAGAGTTTCCCCTTTTTCCTAGATTGATTGCCTTGCAGAATTTTGGTCTGTGGGATTATATTTATCTTTCCTCTGCACCCTTTGAAATCTCCTTCCCCCAGATCTCTGGGGCATGTCACACTATGTCTGACTTTCTTCTCTCTTGCAGATTGTAAGATGGAGGAGTCATTTCCCCCAAGGATTTCATCAGTTCTCTAGCAAGCATTTTGCTTTGTTGATCAGAATCATATTTTCAAGAACATTTATCTTTAGTTTTCTTTTATCATTTGAAGGGTAAAAGTTTCATTGAGTTAAACCAGGAAATAATTAACTACTTTGCCTTTGTGTCTTTGGCTAGGAGAGAGTCCCTAGAGATATTACTGAAGGCATGTAGAACCAATAAAAGGAATGGTCATTGCTACATTGGTATTCCTGAACTTTTAGATAATAAGTCCTCCAGCATGTTGGGTATGTCTTCCTTTGAGGATACATGAAAAAAAAAGCAGAAAATTGTCACATAGAATGAAAACATGTAAAGGAATTGTGATTCATATTATAGAAGTTAGTAATTTTATACTGATAACATTGTCCAATTATCAGGGTACCAAGTCAATTAAAAAGCCTTCTTTACTGCTGTAATATACTTTAATAGTATTCTGGTTGGTAAAACTTTTTATTCATAAGTGCAGTAGTAGCAAAAAGATCAAAGGATTTGAATCAGAAGATGTGAGGTTCATGACATCTGCCACTTATTATCTATGCTACTTTGGACAAGTCACTTAATTTCTTTAGTCTTTAGTTTTCTTTTGTGTAAAATAATTGATAAAAATGATGATAATAATGATAACTAGTGTTTATATTGTGCTTTAGAGCTTGCAAAGGATTTTACAAAATTATTTTATTTTCATGACAACAAACAAAGGAGTTTGGTATTATTATTATTATCCCCTTTTTATATATGAAGAAACTGAGGCAGAGGTTAAATGACTTTCTTAGGCTCACACAGCTAGTAAGTGGCTGAGGCTGGATTTGAACTCAGGTCACACTAACTCCAGGTTTCACATCAGCTGTTAGACTAGAGGGCTTTTAAGGTCCCTTCCAGGGCTAAATCTATGTGTTTCTGAACCTACTTTAGTCCAGTCAGTATGAATTCTCAATTAGTGGGTTCAAATTCATGAAGCATTCCTGATCAATAAATAGTCTCAATCAATAGTCCAACTAATGATAATAGTCAAGGTTAAAACGTTTAACTTGTTGATTGGTAGATGGTCACAGAGCAGAATCAAGTTACCGGACCCCCTACTCTCATATTCTGCTGTTCTAGCAAATCAAGGACATTTTACCACCTTTAAAAGGACCTCTCCCTAACATTGTGTAATCCTTGTGGTTTTTCATGGTACAATCAGCACATTGATTGCAGTCTACTTCTCAAATTCAGAGGTCACCCTCCTTTTAGTTTCTCAGACTTTCATGGGTAGTTAAATACAGCCGGCATGTTCCTTATGGCAAACTTTCAAAATGGAGAATTTATTGGAGTCGAATACAAAAGACTTAGACATATAAAAGAAGGGGCCTTTTTCTATGGAAATGAAATAAACCCAAAGTCATGACATAAGAAGAAAACAAATAAATCCATCTTGCTGGCTAACGATTAACTGGTGTCATAAAGTAATTGCAACCTAGTGACAATTTTCTTTGATAATGTATCAACTCTAGTCCAATAAAACTGGTTGAACATTTCACGCTTCTGCTTTTCTTTCTCTACCTTTCAATGTAATTGCATTCTTTCATTGTGATGGTGTTACCTGAGTTTAAGAAATTTATGACTAAATAAACTAATTAATGTTTACTACCATTTTATCATGTGAAGGATGAAGAGTCAATAAACATCAAAAGAAGCAATTGTTCTTCAAATGACATCTGTTTATATTAGAATAGGATTACGCAATGAGTTTTAAACAGAGAATGTTTTATTGCTATTAGTTTGGGTCAAGGGTTAGTTATTTCTGTGAGCAAATGGAAATTGAAACAGAAATAATCCATGTTTTTCCTTAGAGGACAAGGACCTATAAGGTATCTAACTCTAATTGCTTGGAGCCAAATAAAGGAGTTATTATGAACTATTCTCTTAATATATTGACCAATTGTGCTACTGGGTTCAAAAAGGCAAACATAGTGCTAGGCAACATCAGGAAATGGATTTAAAATGACAGAGAACTCATCCAGTTTCCTGATCTATAAAATGAGGAGAATAAACTATAAGATCTCCAAGGCAAATTTAGATTAGTATAAACATAACAAACTTCAAGGATTAAACATTATTTTAAAAGAAGAGGAAAAAACTTTATATAACATAACTTATGAGATAAAAACACAATGTTCATAAGCACAAATGTGAATGTACTAAATTTCCAATAAAATCAAAGAGGACAGAATGGTTAAGAAAACAGAAGACAACAATTTGCTGAATACAAGAACACTTATAAAGACAGAAACAAAATAAAAAATAAGAGCTACATTATTATGATGTTTTATGGGATTACAGAAAAGCAGAATTTATATTTATGATTTCAGAACAGTTAAAATGGATACAGTCAAGATAATGGTACATCATGTTATGCTTAAAAGAAACTCAAGGACATATAAGGATGAAACTAGAAGGAGACAATAAACAGAAGAAAGATGGAAAAATATTCAAAGATTTTTATAACAAACTATTTTCATAATGGAGCCGTCATACTTGGACTATAGTATCACAATCCCTGATGTATTTATAGGAGAGATAAAAATGATTCTGAAGAGACAAAAGTGGGAAAAGCAGCTGCATTAGACATCTCATATGTAAAGAAGAGATAGATGAAGGAGATAGATGATATACATGATGGATATGACAATTGTGGGATGATTGAGGGATTAATTCACAATTTATATGAATAATGGAACTATGCCAGAGGTTTGACTATAATCCCAGAAATTATTAAAAAAAGATTGCAAAGATCAATAACTACTTACCTTTATTTCTTACCCATTAATATATAATATTTTATTTTTTATCATAAAAGTATTTTATTATTTTCTAGTTACATGTAGAGATAGTTTTCTTTTTTTTTTCTTTCTTTTTTTTTTTTTTGGTGAGGCAATTTGGGGTTAAGTGACTTGCCCAGGGTCACACAGCTAGTAAATGTCAAGTGTCTGAGGTCGGATTTGAACTCAGGGCCTCCTGACTCCAGGGCTGGTGTTCTATCCACTGCGCCACCTAGCTGCCCTAGAAATAGTTTTCAACATTTGTTTTGTATAAGATTTCTAGTTTCAAATTTTTCTCCCTCCCTCCCCTTCCTTCCCTCCCCCCCAAGACAGCCAGCAATCTGATATGGGTTGTATATGTACAATCCCATTAAACATATTTCTGTATTAGTCATGTTGTGAAAGAAGAATCATAGCAAAAGGGAGAAGCCTCAAAAAAGAAAAACAAAAAAGGTATAAGTAGTATGGTTCAATCTGCATCTGGATTCCACAGTTCTTTTTTTCTGGAGTTGGAAAGCATTATCCATCATGAGTCTTTTGGAACTATCTTGGACCATTGTATTGCTGAGAAGTCAAATCTATCACAGTTTATCAACACACAATGTTGTTGATACTGTGTACAATATTCTCCTAGTTCTGCTTTTCTCACTCAGCATAAGTTCATGTAAATCCTTCCAGGTTTCTCTGAAATCTGCCTGTTCATTGTTTCTTTTTTTGTGTGTGTGTGAGGCAATTGAGGTTAAGTGACTTGCCCAAGGTCACACAGCTAGTAAGTGTTAAGTATCTGAGGCCGGATGTGAACTTAGGTCCTCCTGAATCCAGGGCCAGTGCTTTATCCACTGCGCAACCTAGCTGTTTCTTACAGGACAACAGTATTCCATTACATTCATATACCACAACTTGTTCAGCCATTCTCCGATGGGCATCCTCTCAATGTCCAATTCCTTGCCACCACAAAAATTTTTTGTAAATATTTTTGTAAATATGGGACCTTTTCTCTCTTTTATGATCTCTTTGGGGAAAAGACCTAATAGTGGCATTGCTGGGTCCAAGTGTATGTACAACTTTATTGCCCTTTGGGCATAGTTCCAAATTGCTTTCTAGTTCACAGTTCTACCAACAATGCATTAGTGTCCCACTTTTTATACAGCTTCTCCAACATTTATTATTTTCCTTTTTTTTGTCATATTAGCCAATATGATAGGTATTAAGTGGTACCTCAAAGTTTTTTAAATTTGTACTTCTCTAATCAATAGTGTTTTAGAGCATTTTTTTCATATGGCGATAGATAGCTTTAATTTTTTCATCAGAAAACTACCTGTTCATATCCTTTGGCCATTTTAATTGGGGAATGACTTGGATTCTTATAAATTTGCTTTAGTTTACTATATATTTTAGAAATGAGGCCTTTATCAGAAATACTGGATATAAAAATTGTTTCCCAGCTTTCTTCCTCCCTTCTAATTTTGGATGCATTGCTTCTGTTTGTACAAAACCTTTTTAATTTAATGTAATCAAAATCATCCATTTTGCATTTCATAATATTCTCTATCCCTTGTTTGGTCATAATATATAATATTTTAATGGGAATAATCTACACACATATCAAGGGAATCCTTGATGAATGTATAAGTAGGGAATAGGAAAGCTTTTATAAGTGACATTTTGTGGGAGCCATTACATGCAGCAGAAGCAGCAGCAGCAGCAGAGGCAGCAGCAGCAGAGGCGGCAGCAGAAACTGAGCTGCAAGGCCAAGATGTGTGACTTCACAGAGGATCAGGCTGCTGAGTTCAAGGAGGCCTTCCAGCTGTTTGACCTCACTGGGGATTGAAAGATCTTATACAGTCAGCGTGGGGATGTGATGCGGGCCTTGGGCCAGAAACCCACCAATGCTGAGGTGCTCAGTCTTAGGGAATCCCAAGAGTGGTGAGATGAATGTGAAGGTGTTGGACTTTGAACACTTTCTGCAAATGCTACAGACTGTAGCAAAGAATAAGGACCAGGGCACATTTGAAGACTATATAGAAGGGCTTCGGGTGTTTGATAAGGAAGGGAATGGCACAGTCGTGGGCGCTGAAATATGGCATGACCTTATCACTCTGAGTGAGAAGATGACCGAGGAAGAAGTGGAAGAGTTGGTGGCAGGGCGTGAGGACAGCAATGGTTGTATCAGCTATGAAGAGCTAGTCTGGATGGTGCTGAATGGCTGAGAACAAAAGTCCCCTTTCCACAAAGAATCCGCTAACTTTCTCAGTGTGAAAATGATCCTCTCGCCCCTGAAGCAACTAACTATATTGTCAGGGTTACCAACATCCTTCCTTCCAACCCCCACCACATGTCCTCTTTGGCCTACCTGCTCTCTGCTTTCACCAAATTAAACTTGTTAACTGCTCCTAAAAAAAGTGACATTTTGCAATAGGCCACATTTTTACCATTAAACATTTGATTAGGAGATACAGAGAACGCAAGGTCCTACTATGAATGTTGAGTATTAAAGAAAACGACTCATCAGAACAAAATCCTGCCTTAAATATTCACTTCAAAGAAGATCCTCCAACATAGATATCAAAATTATGTAAGATTACTTGAATGACATGACAATAAAATTTTGTCGATGACTCTGATCATTAATATTAGACAATGTACAAAACAAGCATTCATATGCTTGCTTAAGGTGTTCATGACTGCTGTGGAAAAGACTCAGCATGGAGTCTCAGTTCAATAAGGCTACTTTACATAACAAGAAGTTTTCCATATGATACTCCTATTTATATATGACATTGAAATCTTTGGAAAGCATCCTGAAAAAAAATCTATATCAGTCAAACCATGAACACATGGAAAATGTGAATGAAAAATGCCTTATTGTCCAGGTTATGGCATGCAGTTATATAATAAATGTCCATAAGTGTTTATCAGTTAGATAGACAATGAATACATAGGATGAGATGGACACAGAATTAAAGAGGAAGAGGAGATTGGTATGAATTGCCTATGGAAAATTGCAGAGCTCCTTTCATGATTCCAGACTTTCCTCTGAAACAAAGACTCATCTTGTCGTACTAATATTTTGCCTATGTTATATCCTGATAAACCATGAAACACACAGAATTACAGAGGAAACTAAAAATCAGTGAAAATGAAAATGTAATTTTTTTCTATCCAAATTCTCTTCCTCCCTCCTTCCCCCCCTTAAGAACTCAAGCAATTCAACATGTTATACATATGCAGTCTTTAAAAAGAGGAACCAACAAAAACAAACACAAATTATACTTCAATCTGCATTCAGATTCCATCAGTTCTTTCTCTGTAGATAGATTGCATTTTTCATAAGTCCTTCTGATAGCATACAGCTCATCATTTCTTATAGCACAATAGTGTTCCATTCTAATCTCTGCTTCAAATTTTTTCAGTTACTATTGCTAACTGTATTACCCTCAATCCTATTCCCTCCCCTTGATATTTACTCTATTTTCTATCTTCTTTAATCTGATCCCTCCTCAAAAGTCTTTTGCTTCTGACTGCTCCCTCCCCCAATCTGCCCTCCCTTCCTTCTTTTCTCCCCCCTTATCCCCTTCCCCTGCCACTTTCCTGCAGAACAAGATATATTACTATACCCAATTGAGTGTGTATGTTATTCCCTCTTTGAGCCAATTCTGATGAGAGTAAGACTCATTCAATCCCCTGCACCTCCCCTATCTTCCCCTTCACTGCATAAGCTTTTTCTTGCTTCTTTTATGTGAGATACTTTACCCCATCCCACCTCTCCTTTTCCCTTTCTCCAAGTGTATTCTTTTCACTCCTTAATTTAATTTAATTTTTAAAGATGTCATCATGGGGCAGCTAGGTGACATAGTGGACAAAGCACCAGCCTTAGACCCAGGAGTCCCCAAGCCCAAATCTGGCCTCAGACATCCAACACTCACCAGCTATGCGACCCTGGGCAAGCCACACAACCCTGACTGACCCATGTAGGAATGTAAACAGTTTAACCTTTTAGTATCTTTTTCCTGTTTACCTTTTTTTGCTTCTCTAGGGTCTTGTATTTGAAAGCCACATTTTCTATTCAGCTCAGGTCTTTTCATCAAGAATGCCTGAAAGGGGGCAGCTAGGTGGCACAGTGGATAGAGAACTGGCCCTGGAGTCAGGAGGACCTGAGTTAAAATCCTCCCTCAGACACTTAACACGTACTAGCTGTGTGACCTTGGGCAAGTCACTTAACCCCAATTGCCTCACCAAAAAACAAAAAACAAAAACAATAACAACAAAAAAATTCAAAAGAATGCCTGAAAGTAGGGGGCAGCTAGGTGGCAGAGTGGATGAAGCACTGGACCTGGATTCAGGAGGACCTGAGTTCAAATCTGGCCTCAGACACTTGACACACTTACTAGCTGTGTGACCCTGGGCAAGTCACTTAACCCTCATTGCCCCCCCCACAAAAAATGCCTGAAAGTCCTCTCTTTCATTGAATTGCCATTTCCCCCCTGAAAGATTATACTCAGTTTTGCTGGGTAGGTGATTCTTGGTTGTAATTCCAGTTCCTTTGCCCTCTGGCATATCATATTCCATGCTTCTGATCCTTTAATGTAGAAGCTGCTAGATCTTGTGTTATCCTGACTGTGGCTCTACAGTATTTGAATTGTTTCTTTCTGGCTGCTTGCAATATTTTCTCCTTGACCTAGAAGCTCTGGAATTTGGCTATGTCACAACAATTTCTAAGTCTGACAAACAAAAAGAAATAACAAATTCTCCAAGCCATAGAAAATAGGTTTATTGAGAGAGGGATTCTGTCTCACAATAAAGCCAATCTTAGGTCTAGGACCTGAAGACAATGAGCCTTGTGTTCCAGAGGTTTTTATATCCATACAAGGCTTAAGAGCATTTACACTATTTATATACAAACTCCTCCCACAATGGAATATACCCCAAGTGGGACATGTACATAAGTTTACAATCAGAACTTGCTAGCCCCTTGGATTCCCCCTTTTTCATTTAAATAAATGCCTATTTAAGGGCTAACCTTTGCCAATTTGGGTTGCTGTCCATTTAGTTGCTCACTAGTAAGGTTCAACCAGATGATTGCTAGAGGAATAGATGAATGTAATTTAGATACTTTCTAGGCTTGATGGTCACATAACATTGGAATTTGCTCTATTAATATCTGTCTTACTTCCTTCATTATTATTTACCTATACTAGCTAAAGAATGCATAGTCATGTGAAATCAGAGTTTTGTAATCTTTAAATTGATTGTTGCTATAGTTAAATCACTTATAACTACTTATGTCTAAGGTTTGGAGAAATTCTCATTCACAGCTATAATGTTCCTGGAAGTTTTCATTTTGTGATCTCTTTCAGGAAGTGATTGGTGGATTCTTTCAATTACTACTTTACCTTCTGCATCTATAATATCAGGACAGTTTTCCCTGACAATTTCTTGGAAGATGATGTCTAAGCTCTTTTTTTGGATTTCTCATAACTTCATTAGCTTCCATTTGCTCAATCTTAATTCTTTTTTTTTCTGTTTAGAATTTTATTTTCTAAATTACATATAAAAACAAATTTTGACATCAAGTTTTTAAAAAATTTTGTGTTCCAACTTCTCTTCCTCCCTCCCTTCCCACCTCCCATCCCAAGAACTCAAGCAATTCAATATAAGTTATACATAAGTAGTCATGGAAAACAACTACAAATTAGCTAAGTTGTGAGAGAAAACAGATAAAAACACAACTTCAGATTAAGGAATTGTCAAAAAATTTGTTTCAATCTGTTTTCAGATACCATCAGTTCTTTCTCTGTAGATGGATTGCAATTTTCATAAGTCCTTCAGAGTTATATTGGATCATTGTATTGCTGAGAATAACCATGTGCATTCCAGCAGATCATCTCACACTATTGCTGTTATTTTGTACAGTACATTTCACTCTGCTTCAGTTCATGGAGGTCTTTCCAGGTTTTTCTGATAGCATCCTGTTCATCTTAACCTTTATATATTACCTTAAACTTGATAAAGAATTTTCTTCACAATAACCCAGCAGAGTATGTACTATATGTTTTGCCTTTACAGTAAATCATCATAACTATTTCCCTCCATCCTATTCCCTTCCCATGATATTTATTCTATTTTCTATCTTCTTTTACCCTATTCCTCCTCAAAAGTTTTTTACTTCTGACTGCTCTCTCCTCCACTCTGCCCTCCCTTCTTTCACCCTTCCTTCCTTATCTGCCACCCCTCCTACTTTCCTGTAGGGTTAAATAGATTACTCCTCCCAATTAGTTGTGTATGTTATTCCCTCTTTGAGCCTACTTTGATGAGGTTAAGGTGTTTGAGCTAAGTCTGTGTTCTAAATTTTTCTTCCTCCCTCCCTCCTCAAGCTTCCCTATGAAATCAAGCAATTCAATATATCATACATGTGGTGTTATGCAGAACATCTTTACCTTCCTCGAAAGTGTTTTGCTTTTTACTACTCCCTCCCCCAATCCTTTCTTCCTTCCCCTCTCTCCCCTTATCTCCTTCCCCTCCCACTTTCCCTCAGGGCAAAATATATTACTATATACACTAGAGTATGTATGTTATTACCTCTTTGAGCCAATTCTGATGATAGTAAATTTCACTCACTCCCCCACTCCTTCCCCTCTTCCCCTTCCCTCAATAAGCTTTTTTCTTGTTTTCTTCAGGTGAGCTACCTCTCCCCAGTCCACCTCTCCCATTCCCCCTCCCCCAGTGCATTCCTCCTACCCCTCAACCCTATTTTAAAGATGGCATCGTGGGTTAGCTAGGTAGCACGGTGGACAAAGCACTAGCCCTGGCCCCAGGGGGTCCCAAGCCCAAATCCATCCCCAAACACAAGACACCCCACCCAGCTTGCCCCACAAAGAACAAGGATAAACAAAAATAAATACTTTACAGATATCATCCCTTCATATTCAGTTCAGACTTGTGTTCTCTGTCTATGTGTATTCCTTTTAGCTACCCTAATACTGAGAAAGTTCTTATGAGTTTGAAGTATTATCTTCTTATGTAGGAATGTAAACAGTTTAATCTTTTAATATCCCTCATGATGTTTTTTTCCTGTTTACCTTTTTATGCTTCTTTAGGGTCTTGTATTTGGAAGGCAAATTTTCTATTCAGTTCAGGTCTTTTTTATCACAATTGCCCAAAAGTCCTCTTTTTTTTTTGTTTTTTTTTGGTGAGGCAATTGGGGTTAAGTGACTTGCCCAGGGTCACACAGCTAGTAAGTGTTAAGTGTCTGAGGTCGGATTTGAACTCAGGTACTCCTGACTCCAAGGCCTGTGCTTTATCCTGTGCGCCATACACTGAAACAATATACCAAAATTCATGGGAAATAATTAGAATAGTTTTTAGCTATATTAAACATATTTTATAATAGAAAAGTAGAATTACTGATGAGTATACAATTTAAAATATTAGAAAATCAACAATTAAACTTCCCAAAACAGGTAGAAAACATAGAATTTTGAAAATTAGAAAAGAAGCAGAAACAATTAAGCATAAAAGACTATTGAAGTAATGAATGAAAATAAGAACTATTAAAAAAAGACTAGCCAAATCAATATGCCTTTAGCCAATTTGATGAAAGGAGTGGAAAATAAAATTGCAACAATATAAAATCAACAAGGTTAATTTACAGTGTCTAGAAGGGAAACAATTTTCAGAAACTACTATACTCAATTATTTGCTAACAAAACTGAGAATTTAAAGGAAATAGATGATTAGTTGCAAAAAAGTCATTTGAATTTATTTTATTTCATTTTATTTTTTTTGTGGGCCAGTCAGGGTGTGGTGGCTTATATCTGAGGCTGGATTTGGGCTCGGGGCCTCCTGAGTCTAGGGTGGGTGCTTTGTCCACCATGTCACCTGGCTGTCCCATAATGACATCTTTAAAATAAAATTAAGGGGTGAGAGGGATGCACTAGGAGAAAGGGAAAGGGAGAGGTGGAATTGAGTAAAATATCTTACGTAAAAGAGCCAAGAAAAAGCTTATGGCATGGAGGGGAAGACAGGGAAGGAGTGGGGGAGTGAGTGAGTCTTACTCTCATCAGAAAAAGCATTCAAAGAAAAGATTAAACCTATTTTTTTCATTCTTTTGATTCTGTTGACTGATTTTTTTTTTGTCTTTTTTTTTTTGAGGCTATTGGAATTAAGTGACTTGCCCAGGGTCCCACAGCTAGTAAGTGTCAAGTGTCTGAAGCTGATTTGAACTCAGGTCCTCCTGAATCTAGGCCTGGTGCTTTATCCACTGCGCCACCTAGCTGCCCTGTTTGACTGATTCTTGATGTCTCACAGAGTCTAGCTTCTATCTGCCCAATTTTAAGGAATTATTCTCTTTGGTAAGATTTTGTACCTCCTTTTTCATTTGGCCAATTCCTCCCCAACCTCCCCCCGCTTCCCCCACCCCGTTTGACCAATCATATTTTTATAGAAATTGTTTTCTTCAGTTAATTTTTGTGCTTTCTTTTCCAAGCTGTTGACTCTTTTTTCATAATTTTTTTGTGTGACTCTTATTTCTCTCATTTCTTTTCCAACTTTTTCTTCTACCTTTCTTATTTGATTTTTAAAATCCTTTTTGAACTCTTCCAAGAAGGCATTTTGGTCTTGAGACCAATTCATTTTACCCTTTGAGGCTTTACATGTTGGCATTTTGACAGTATTATCTTCATCTGAGTTTGTGTTTTGGTCTTCCCTGTCCCCATAGAAGTTCTCAATGGTAAGGGTGCTTTTCTGTTTCTTACTCATGTCGTAGCCTATTTGTTGACTTATAAAGTTGAGGTCTGCTCCTGGGGCATGGGAGTCACTGTTTCAAGCTTCTTGTGCTGGGGAATAGGGGCCTAGTCACTGGCTTTCTGCTCTGAGGCCTCTGTGACTTGTAGATTCCTTACCATCCTGGGCTTGCTCCCTGAGCTGGGATGGCTTGGCCTAATTGCTCCTGTGCTTTGGGTGGTTCTTTAGTTGGCAGTTTGCCCTCTCATTGGGGGCTGGCAGGTCTGCTGCACTACCATCCTTCTGATCCAGGACCAAGGGACCTCAGCTGAAAAGATTAAATCTAAAGGAATCAGCTAGCTGGAAGACCCTTCTTTCCCTTTTAAGAGATTGATAGTTGGGGGCGGCTAGGTGGTGCAGTGGATAAAGCAGGAGTACTTGAGTTCAAATCCGGCCTCAGACACTTGACACTTACTAGCTGTGTGACCCTGGGCAAGTCACTTAACCCCCGTTGCCCCACTAAAAAAACAAAAAAAGATTGATAGTTGAGGCTGAAAATATCTGCTCAATTAAGAGCTCCATAGTTCAGTTTCTGAGGGAACAAGCTATGGGAGATTTCTTCTAAGTTCTGGAGTAGGGCATTTTTCTGCCTTTTTAAAAAAAGCTGGGAAAAAAGCCTAGATATGGCCTTTAAGCCAGAGGTAGCTATGTGGCACAGGGCATAAATAATTGAATTTAGAGTCAGGAAGACCTGAGTTTGAATTCTGTCTCTGACACTTTCTCTCTAAGTGATCCAGGGAAGTCACTTCATCTCTTTCAGCTTCAGCTTCTTCACCTGTATGGGGACAATAATAATGTCTACCTCACAGGGTTGCTGAGACAATGAAATGAAATAACACATGGAAAAGGATTTGCCAATCTTATAAAGCTGCATAAATTCTAACTAAGCTAAAAGGACATAGCTGATAACCCAGAAACTGGAATAGGTGGTGACTAAGGGACTATATAGCATGAGGTCCCTCTCCCTGTGACTTGACCATGTTCTCTACATGTGTGAATTGACAAATGTTCTTTATGTAGGTCCACTTTTCCCAGAACTGCTATGTGAATTTGAGGAAGAATGTGGTTCAGGCTTATGGGGGAAACATTACATTTCTATGAAGCCTTTGTTGTTGTTGTTGTTTGCTTTTTAAAAAATCACTATTACTTACTCAGATATGCCACTAAATACTTTTGTTTTGAACTGATTGTTTTCTTTGGCTGTCAATTAAAGGTAAACATATTAGTGTGGGCTCATGAGCTTTAGGTTTAGAGATCTAAGTCTTTAGAGTACCTTCAACTTGAGGAGTTCATCCATTGGAAGACTCTTCCTTCAATTTGTTAGTACCCTAAAGCATTATGTATGTGGAAAAAATATGGATTGATTTGGGAGAAGTAAGGGAGAACTAGCAATAGGGACATCAGTTAAAGAGCTAATCTGGGAGGTAAGTCTTGAGTGTTGACTTTTTAAGGAAATAAAGCAAGACAGTATGGGATACAGCTAGGGTAAAGTCTTGGAGGTGGGAGGTGACATGTCACATGCAAGTAACAGAGTAGACCACTGAGGAATCAGTGAGGGGAAGCAATGTGAAATCCATCTCAAAATAAAGGTTGAAGCCAGATTATGAAGGGCTTTAAGTGCCAAACAGAGGAGTTTGTATTTTTCCTTAAGGAAAAAGGGAATTTCCTGAGGAAGGGAATGGCATGGTCACACCTATGCTTTATTGAAGGTAGAAAAATCAATTAGGAAGCTATTAAAAGAGGTGATGAGAAGCTGGACTTAGTGGAGTGGAGAAAAGGGCATAGATTCCAGAGATGTGAATGAGGCTTGGAAACTGATTGGTATGAGTAATGAGGGAGTGAAAAAGCTTTTTGCGCTCTTTATATTCATCATTAAAATGTGTATTTTGTTATGCACTTAAGGAAAATGTTTATAAATAAATACCATTCCCCTCAAAGAATAGACATCTGAGTATAGATATTTGATGAAGATATGGGTTTTACTTCTGATCCCTTTTTCACAGACGTCTCATGAGATTATTTGTGTCTCAAATAAGGCTTATAACTTTTGTTGTAGCTACTCTCTATGGGACCCATTTTGGAAATATACACAAGTAGTTTTTTCTATTAATCTAGCCTTTGCATTTAAAAATAAATTTTATTAATACCTTTTGTTTTTAAATCAGATTCATTTCAAGAAATAACTCTTTCCCCTCTTTACCTACTCCAAACTGAGCCTTTCCTCATGATAAAGAAAAAAATATTCAGAAAAAAACCATCCTATACATGAGCAATGATTGACAATATACAATAGTTTGCCCTAGGGATCCAGCCTTTGTTTAATAAAGAGGGAGGTACATTATATCATCTGTTCACTTTATAGTAATCTTTTCATCTACATAGTAGTTTTTGTAGCTATTGCTCTTTGGATTTTGTTTATTATATTCTGCATCAGTTCACAAACATTTCCCTACATTTCCTTGAATTTCTTATATTTACCATTTCTTAATGTACAGCAATATTCCATTACAATCCTATAATCAGAGTTTTAATCAGCTATTTGTTAACAACTGAACCACAACTTTGTTTATAGTTCATTCCTGTCACATAGAGTGATGCTATGAATATTTTTCAGCCTCTCCATGAGATAGATGACTAGTAGTAAGATCACTGTGTCAGGGCAGCTAGGTGGCACAGTGGATAGAGCACTGGCCCTGGAGTCAGGAATACCTGAGTTCAAATCCAGCCTCAGACACTTAACACTTACTAGCTGTGTGACCCTGGGCAAGTCACTTAACCCCAATTGCCTCACTTAAAAAAAAAAAAGATCACTGTGTCAAAGTGTATATGTGGTTTAGTTGCTATGGTTCAACACAAGCACCACCTTCTTCTTGATTTCTCTATTTCTCTGTGCCCCTCTCCCATTTACCTTGTATATGCCTCTATGGACTGTCTTTCCTTGCTAGATTGTAAACTTCTCAAGGAATGGATAGTTTTCCTTTCATCCTTGTATCCCCAGTACCTAACACAGTATCTGGCAAGCAAGAGGTGTTTAATAAATGCTTGTTGACTGATTTTCTAACTGCTAAAGAATAATCAGTTTCATTATTTTGGTGATATTATTTGGTGCTCACCATGAACTGCACTTGCTGATTCTATTCTTAGAGGAAGTAGTTGTGCTGTATAGGTACTAGACTTCTGCATAGTCTGCACCTCTTTAGTCTTCTTCTTACCTTACTTTTTTTCTTTTTTGGCAGGGCAATGAGGCTTAAGTGACTTGTCCAGGGTCACACAGCTAGTAAGTGTCAAGTGTCTGAGACCTGATCTGAACTCAGGTCCTCCTGAATCCAGGGCCAATGCTTTATCCACTGCTCCACCTAGCTGCCCCCTTACTTTACTTTTTAACCATATTTTCAAACATTTTTCTAGGTCCTCACTTATGTCCATCCTTACATTGAAGTTTATCAGAGTAAATGTTGATTTAATTTGGAAGATCTAATCTAGTATTTAATTTCTCTATTTTTTCATGATCTGCAACAAATTGCTTGTAAGTTGACAGTCATTCTTTTCATGATGGATTTTTGGCAAATACTTATTATGAGTACTACAATATGAGATGACCAAATGTGTAATGAAATCATGGGTCTTATGGCCTTTGGAATGCAATAAACCAACTTTATCAACTTCCTTATTTGCCTTTCCATAAAGCATCTGCTAACCACCTTTTAATCTAGCTGTAGCTTCCTTCTGTCTTCACTTATAGTGAGAAAGTAAAGAGCAAAATAATTCTGTTTCTCCAGTATATTCATCAACAATTGCACAAGGATCTTCATCTAGAGTAACAACCTTTAACTTTTTTTTTTTTTTTAGTGAGGCAATTGGGGTTAAGTGACTTGCCCAGGGTCACACAGCTAGTAAGTGTTAAGTGTCTGAGGCCGGATTTGAACTCAGATACTCCAGACTCCAGGGCCGGTGCTCTATCCACTGCACCATCTAGCTACCCCCACAACCATTAACTTTTACAGATAATCAAAGCTGTGTGATTCAAGGCAAGTATTTTATTTTTCATTGATGGTTTTACTATCCTACTTTTCACACTATCCTACTTTTCCAAACCTTAGCATTTCTCTTCAATCTGTCCATGGCTTTTCACTCTCCCTTCCTTGCCTAACCCCTTGCCCAACTAAGTTTTTCATTCTGATCTCATGTCTTTGCCAAGGGACACACCTTTATTTGCACTCTGATCCTACTGTATGCCAATCCTCTTCAGAAGATTATTCTCACTATTCTCCCCCACTCCATTCTCAATATCTTTCTATTAGTTCCTTCTTTGATTCTACAAACATATTCATCATTTTTTTTAGGCCAATGAGGGTTAAGTGACTTGTCCAGGGTCACACAGCTAGTAAGTATCAAGTGTCTATGGCCGGATTTGAACTTAGGTCCTCCTGAATCCAGGACCAGTGCTTTATCCACTGCACTACCTAGCTGCCCCCACCATCTTTAAAAACAACCCTCACTTGATCCTATAATTCCTGATCGCTATCATTCCATATTTCCCCCCTCTGTGCTAGGTGGCGCAGTGGATAGAGCACCAGCCCTGGAGTCAGGAGTACCTGAGTACAAATCTGGCCTCAGACACTTAACACTTACTAGCTGTGTGACCCTGGGCAAGTCACTTAACCCCAATTGCCTCACTTAAAAAAAAAAGAGAAAATTGTATACACTTTGTGCCTCAATTTCCTTTTTGCTCACTCTCTCCTACACTTTCTGCTATCTGGCATTTGACTTCATCATTCAGCTCAAAATGATGTCCCTGTGCCAAGTACTATGGCCTTTTCTCAGTTTTCATCCTTCTTGATCCCTGTTCAGCATTTGTTACCACTGATCATTTCTTCTTGGATATTTTCTTTTCTCTAGGCTTTTATGACTTTGTTCCCTCCTGGTTCCTCTCATATCTGCTTGACCACTCCTCAGTTTCCTTTACTTGTTATTAATCCATGCCTGTGGGTATTCCTCAAGGCTATGTTCTCAGCTCCAATGGATTCAATTATCAATTCTATATATTTGATTCCCAGATTTATGTATCCAGATCTAGTCTCTCTCTCTCTTGAGGTCCAGTCTCTGGATGTCTTGTAGCATCTCAAATTCAACATGTCCAAAAAGTGTCATTATCTACCTCTCTCATGATTCTCTCCTCTTCCCAATTTTCTTACTCTCAAGGTGCCCTCATCCTAACAATCACCCAAGTTCAGAACCCTGGTGTCATCCTTGACTCATCACTTTTACTCACTCCACATGTACAATCTATTGAAGAATCTTTTTTCTATCTTTTTTCCATCTTAATAGTATTTTATTTTATCTTATCTTTACAGCATCTCTTATATGTGTTCCTTTCTCTCTACTCACAAAACCACCACCCTGGTTCAGCCCCTCATCACTTCTCATCTTGATCATTGAAAGTTCTTCTAACTGGTCTCCCTGACTCTCATCTATCTTCATTCTTTTTTTTTTTTTCATTTTTTTGCTGGGCAATGGGAGTTAAGTGACTTGCCCAGGGTCACACAGCTAGTAAGTCAAGTGTCTGAGGCCAGATTTGAACTCAGGTACTCCTTAATCCAAGGCCGGTTCTTTATCCACTGCACCACCTAGCTGCCCCTCATCTATCCTCATTCTAATCTATCTTCCGCACGATGGCCATTGTGATTTTCTTAAATGCAGGTCTGACGATGTCACCCCAATACTCAAGGCCCTCTAATGTGTCTTTATTACCTTCAAGATCAAAGATAAAATGCTCTGTTTGGAACTTAAAGTTCTTCATAACTTGGCCCTTTCCTACTTTTCTAGTTTTCTGACACTTTACCCCCTTCCATACTCTTTAAAATTCAGGTGCACTGATTTAATTCCTGCTCTACACACACAGTCCTCCATCTCCCATCTCCATCACCTTGCTCTGGCTATCGCTCATGCCTGGAATTCTCAGCCCTTTCACCTTCGCCTCTAAGTTTCTCTAACTTACTTCAATATTTGACTCTTCTAACCTTTCACAGAAGGTCTTTGCCTGTCCTTCCAGCTCATGGTTTTATTCTGAAGTTACTTTCCATGTTCTCTGTTTATATATATAATTTACAATTTGATTCCCCTGTCAGAATGTAAGCTCCTTGAGGTCAGGGATGTACACACAAGTGATTATTTCGATGTACTTCTTGGACTAAAGGCACAGCAGATTTAAATTTATCAGCAATCCCTTTTTCAAAAGAAGTAGAATCACTCTGAGAGCTGCAAAAAACCTAGTAATAATGGAACCCAAATTATCAGGGTACCAATCTAAGTTAACCCCTCCCCTAACATATGCTACGGTGAATCATCATAGTAGTATTTTGTGGACATTAAGAAACACATACCAATGGAAAAGTGTTAGTACTTTTGAATGTCACTTTAAAATAAAGTTTAAAATTAAATTACTTTTATGAGTCAATATAGTGTGCAGGGACACAGTTTATGTTACAAAGACCAGGGAAGAGGGATTTAAGACACCTGCATTCCATCTAGGTTCTGCAACCATCTCACTCTGTAACTGTTGGCAAGCTACTTTCTTTTTGGACCCATTTCCTACTGTGTCAAATGAGTGAATGGACTAGGTTGGTTTCTAAGTTACTTTCCAGCTCTAAGATCTCATGATACTGTGATATAGCCAAATTCCTTAGGTTAGTTGTTAAAGCTGCATACCATCTGGAGTTGCTGCCTCACAAAGTTTTTAGACATTTTGACCAAAAATGATACAGCCAAGAATTAGCAAAGGTCTGCGTGTGTTCGTATGTGAATATTTTACTCATGATCCTGTATGAAGGAAAAAGTAAGATGTTGAGTAAAATATCAAGTTTATCTTTATTGCAAGATAGGGTTGAATTTGAGAGAAGGGATGATGTCTCTGGATAACATTGTTAATGAGGAAGGCAGAAATCATGTACTGAAGTTGAAACTAGTCTCTCTTTAGGGGTCTGCAGAGCATGCAGATAGATCTAGTATAAAGGAAGGAATAAACTTGAAATAATTTTATATTTTGGTGCTCTAAAAATTAAGCCTCAGGCAAACTCACATAGATTGGATGAATTGGATAAGATTATGAAATTAAATCTATTCATTTTGACCTGAAATCATCTTAGCATCACTTATCTGGTAGAACCAGTCTTTCTGGACTTGTCTGAAATAAACAAAATAGGAAAGCTGTGGCTATAATTCTTGAAGTAATGTGAATGCTTTCTTCCCACCCATGTTCTCCTTTAGAAACAGAGACATCTAGATGGCTATTGGCTATACTGATTTGGAATCATCTCAGAGTAGCTATTTAAAATAGATGCAAGAAAGAAGATATCCATTGATTTAGAAATGACTAAAACAAATTGTGATTTATGAATATGATGGGACATTGTTATATTTTAAAAAGAAATGAAAATGATGAATACATAAAAGCATGGGAAGATTTATAGTGATTGATGGAAAATGAAGTAAGCAAAACCAGGAACCATAGACCCAGTCATTTTACAAGGGATAAAACAGAGGCACAGAGAGATTAAATTATGCCCAATAACAGAATTCTAGAGTTTGGAAGGGTGTCTGTGAAACCATCAAGTTCCATCCTTACCTGAAACATAAATACAGGCAGCTAAGTAGAACAGTACATAGTACTCAACTTGCATTTAGGAAGACAAGTTCAAATCCTGACTCAGACACTTAATAATTTTGTGACTCTGGGTAAGTAACTTAATCTGTCTCAGTCTCAATTCCCTCATGTATAAAATGGGGATCATTATAGCATCTACATTACAGGGTTGCTATAAGGAATAAATGTGGTAACATACGTAAGGCATTTTACATACTTAATGTACTTTATAAAAATCATTGTTATTCTCATTAACATAATCTTATGGGTTTTTTTTTAGATATTATCCAATTTATACTATGAAAGCTGCTTGAGGAATAGAGAGGATCTCTATCTGGGCCTTAGTTTCCACATTCATAAAAATTAAGTGATTTGATTAGGTGACTTTTAAGGTTCTTTCCACCTTTGTGATTTTCTGACCATGGTTATCTCTCATAACAGAAAACTGAGACAGAGAATTCTCTCTAAATGACTAAAACAAAGTCTAATTAAGGTTTATGTAGAGGAACCACGATTAGGATAATAAAATTTTGGTTTTCATAGCCACTAAAAATGGTTGGGAAAATACTAGAATTGATTAGGTAAATGAACTCTTTTATCACATTATTTAACTCAATATACCCTCCTCTCTCAAAAAAAAGACCATCACCACTACCAACAACAACAACAAAAATTCCATATATTTTTCCTAAGTTCAAAACCTCCTTGTAATTTTTATCATTTGTACTTGAACTCAACTAAAATGTCCTATATGGTGAATAGGACTAGAACCTATTTTTTCCTCTTTTAAATTTATTCTTCTATTTCTGCTATTAGTGTTAAGGGGGAAAACAGGAAATAAAAAGTAGTTAGGAAGTGGCAAGTCAGCACCAAATTTCATCATTGGTTGTGTAGACTAAAACCCAAACCAAATCAAAACAAAAAACCCCAACAGTTGCCTTTAAACAATATCTTCTCAAGATTATTCACTTGATCTATTTGACATTATCTATATCAGTTCATGCCCTTTGTATGTTTTAGATAACATTGTTATGTTTCCTTTTATTTAACTTGCCAGTGTTAAGGGCAGTACAGACTTGCCTCTGTTCCAACAAAAGCCATTTGTTAGGCAGCTTTTGGTATGAGTTTACAAAAACGGGTTCTTAGTATTGGGTAATCTTAGTTCATCTTTGGTAGGTCTGGGAGAAACACACACACACACACACACACACACACACAGTCTTCACACTTTTACCTATATCCCAGCTCTTATTATCCCAACATAATATTTACACTCTGTTGCAATGAAACCTTTGTCAATACCTTAACATAGACACGATTTCCTCTACTTTCTGGCTAACAATGGGGCATGCATATTTTTGATGTCAGATCTTACAAACCTGTGAAGCAGAAAACAAAGAAGCCTTATGTAAAAAGTAGCAATCTTTAGGCAGCACCATCAACTTAGTACAAAGTGGCTGAAAAAGAAAAGTATTCAGAGGAGTACCAAACAATCTTTGTGACCCTGAGTTAAGGAGTTGGCCCAGCCTACCAGCCTTCCCATTTAGAGTGGGAAAATTGCTCCTCTTCCAACAATCAGGTATTGTTTGGGTCAAAGTGGAGTATAACAACATGAAGGTCACCTGTCCTACCCAGATGTATTATAACTTGGAACAGTATGAACTGGTGTCAGAAGGGACTTGTTCTCAGAGCACAAACATGTAGGAATTAGCTGTTTGTACCCCTTTTATGCTTCAATACTCAGCACAAGGGTCAAGGGTGGGGTGGGTGAAGGGCAATGGGGAGAACAATTGAACGCAATATCCTACTTTTGGCATTTGTTCTCCCTTCTCCCTACCTCCATTGCCCCTCCTTACATCGGTCTATTCAGATTTTCTAAATCCAATTCTCCTTTTATTATAGCATGCTTTTGTTGTCTCGTGCCTTCATTCTCATTGGCCCTAGTTCTGTTCTCTGGAGCATCACAGGATAAATTTACTGCCTCTTCCATAAGACAGCACTTAATATATTTGATATTAGCTATTATGTTCTTCCTAGGTATTCTCTCTTTAGGCAAAATATCTCTAATTACTTCAACTATTCCTCATATGTTATAGTATATAGACCTCTGTTATAGTGACTCCTTCAACTCCATCTCTAAGTATTGAAATTGGTAAATGTACCTCTTAAAGTGTTGTATCTCCATTGATAGAACAAATGGATATGATATTCTAGGTGTGGACTGATTTCACAGGGTGAAGTAGAACTATTAGCTTTATATAGATGTTATATTTCTATTAAAGTATTTTTATATCTCATTAGCTTTTTTGTTTCAAATCATGCTTGAAGTTGACTAATGCTTCTAAGTATCTTTAATGTGTACTGCTGTAAAGTTAAGGCTATCCCATGCAGGATGTGTGCAATTGATTTTTTTTTTTTTGGTGGGACAATCAGGGTTAAGTGACTTGCCCAGGGTCACACAGCTAGTAAGTTTCAAGTATCTGAAGCCAGATGTGAACTCAGGTCCTCCTGAATCCAGGGTCAGTGCTTTATCCACTGTGCCACTCTAGCTGCCCCTGTGCAATTGATTTTTTTTTTTTGGTGAGGCAATTGGGGTTAAGTGAGTTGCCCAGGGTCACACAGCTCGCAAGTGTCAAGTGTCTGAGGTCAGATTTGAACTCAGGTTCTCCTGACTCCAGGGCCGGTGCTCTATCTACTGCACCACCTAGGTGCCCCTGTGCAATTGATTTTTTGTTTTGTTTGTTTGTTTTTTGCAGGGCAATGGGGGTTAAGTGACTTGCCCAGGGTCACACAGCTAGTAAGTGTCAAGTGTCTGAGGTCAGATTTGAACTCAGGTACTCCTGAATCCAGGGCCAGTGCTTTATCCACTGCGCCACCTAGCTTCCCCCTTGTGCAATTGATTTTTAAAGGTTATTTGTATGACTTTATACAGTTGTCCATTTTCAGGGATTGAAGTATTTTTCCACAGGTGTAGAAAACTTCAAATAATTCCAAAGCCCACCCCAGATCTTTATTTTTTAATAATTCCATCATACTTAATACACAAAACAAGCAAAACAGCACACTGGACCCATACAAAAGTTGCAGTTTCCAGGCAAGAGAGATAAACACACACTGTGCAGACTTTGTAGCCACCAGTGTAGCTGCCATTATTATTGTTCCTCTTTGGTTCTCAAAGAGGGTTAATGATATCACAAGCGTGATGTCTTGACTTGTATGTGAATTGGATTCTCCAGACTCATTAAAGACTAGTGGCAAGACAAAGGTCAAGACAACTAGAGATGGCCCAGGATGCAGTGTGTGACCTTGGCTTTTCTAAGTTGCTGCTTTTCCAGGTCTTAGTTTGTCTGATGTCAAACCCATTCAATGACTAAGTGTGGGTTAGAGTTGTGACAAAAGATGGCTCACTTTATCATCATAAATATATCAATTTGGGAGGAAAAGACCCTTAGACTTTCTGACTAGAACAGAAAACAATTGCTATTTACACTCATTTTAAGCCATCAAAACTTAAACAAAGAGCCACAGAGATTTGGACTGGGTTATTATTGGCCATTCAGTGAAAGCCAGAGTGATTCAAGTTTTAAGGTAGCTCCATTTAAAATACAATGGGCTTTTAAAAGCCTGTATTTTCAGAG
Source organism: Dromiciops gliroides (assembly GCF_019393635.1). Taxonomy (NCBI): domain Eukaryota; kingdom Metazoa; phylum Chordata; class Mammalia; order Microbiotheria; family Microbiotheriidae; genus Dromiciops; species Dromiciops gliroides. The sequence continues at coordinate 182,190,771 of NC_057865.1, read as the reverse complement.
CTGTATTTTAAGAAATCAAAAATAAAAAAACCATCCAGGACAAAAAGAAAATTGTCCCAGATATTTTGGGAAAAAACAATATGAATGAATGAATAAGTAAATAAATAAATAGATAGCACAGCAACTGCTTCACAGGTTTCCTTCTGGGAAAAGTGCAAGATACAATCACTGTGTGAGAAAATCATTTGACTGAGGCTGGATGGTAGAGAGACAAAGAGGAGGTATTCCCAAAGAGAGTATGGAATGTGTAGTTTTTTAGCTCACTGAAACTATTAACAAAATTTAACTGTTTATACAATAAATTTATGTATATATACTTGTGGTAGTAAATGATAAAATAGATGAACAATGTACAACATTTATGACAATAATTTTTCATTTTATTTATATATGGGTGTTGCCTGTAATTTTCCAGAGTATGCTGCAAATTTCCAAAAATTCCTATTTAATGATGAATGGCCAACCCTTGAAAAACCAAAATTGTGAATGTGAAACTCACAAATGTTGAAGGATGACTATTTCTATTAGATTTCATCTCTTGCTTTAGATAAGTGTGACATTTTTTGGTTCTTGATTCAGTATTCAAATAACTTAACTAAATCTGCCCCCAGATATGGATGCCATACAAACTTCATAAGTGTTAATTCTTAATCCAAAAAGTTGGTAGAAATATTGATCACTACAAGGCCAGTAAGATAGAGGTGTGGGTAATGCCAGAAGGGATCTTTCCTCTGCTTCACTATGTCATAGAATCTTAATTAAGAGTTGAAAAGAGCTTCACCGATCACCTAGTCTAGAGAAATCAAACTTGGGCTGCCCATAAAATTCAAGTGTGAACCAGATTAAAATGTAATTTGGAGGGGGCGGCTAGGTGGCGCAGTGGATAAAGCACCGGTCCTGGATTCAGGAGTACCTGAGTTCAAATCCGGCCTGATACACTTGACACTTATTAGCTGTGTGACCCTGGGCAAGTCACTTAACCCCCATTGCCCTGCAAAAAAAACAAAAAAACAAAACAAAACAAAACAAAAAAATGTAATTTGGAAATGTTTAATAAAATTTAAAAAAATAATGTATCATAGACAATAGTAATTGGTAGTTTTCCAAGTCAATATGCAGCTCACAGAGTCTTTTATTTGAGTTTGTTACCTCTCATGTGGTCCATGCCATACTCTAATATCCTTTATATATTGTTTTATATTCTTTCCTCGAAAACCACAGGGTCATGGAAATTCATTATTTCCTAACACTGCTGTTTATAATTTTATACAAGTCTAGTCATTAGAAAAGTTTTTTTTACTTTTAGCTGAAAAATGTTTCTTTGTAACTTCTGACAATTGTTCTTAGTTCTCTTGTCCAGGATGACCAAGCACAATGAGTCTAGTCTGTCTTCTGGGTGAAAGCCCATGTCCTTTTCCTTGTTGTTGTTATTGTTGTTCAGTTGTTTCAGTTGTGTCCAAGTCTTCATGACACCACATAAGCTTTTCTTGACAAAGATACTACCTTTTGTCCTTAGGGTTATAGGGGTATTTCTGAGGAATAAGGATGATTCTCTCAAATGATTTTGGCTTGAGCCCCAAGTAGTGTATTTTCCTTTAAGATTATTAGTTGAGGATTAATTTAGTCATTCAACTTTAGTAGCTTTTAGAAAAGGAGTATTTACTAAGGGGATACAATAAGATTAAGTGGTATAAAACACCTCCAAAATATCTGTGATATACTATGCTATGGGCAACAACAACAAAAACAGCAACTATATTTTATATAATGCTTTAAGTTTTACAAATGAGATATATACAGAGGTAAGTGGGATCCAGCTTAGAAAGCACAAAAGGGTAACTCACAGCTCCTAGTTCTTGGGAAGTCCTCTTCTTCCATTTCTGGAGTACTCAAGAAATTACCATTAGCTATGGTAGAGTTTCTTTGTTGGACTCCTTATAGAGCCAGTTTGTCTGTCTCCTGATGTGGACATGGCTGCTATTTGCTGTTGTCCTAGGAGTAAGATCATAGGGTGCTGATGAGGTAGGAAGCTCAAAATCCTCTACACTAAGAAGTTGGCAGGGTTTTTCTCTGGCCAAAGGTGGGGGGTTGAGGAGATTAGGCCAAGACCAAAGCTGAGGATTTCCCTCCCCTCTAGGGCAGAAACTCAGTACTTTTATTTATGATTCAGAGGGTGTGACAAAAATCCTCACATCAATTAGAACAGACTTCCTGTTTGGAAGAAAAAAATGCATTTATTAATCACTTGCTATGTGCCAGGTACTGTACTAAGTGCTTTACAAATATCATATCATTTAATCTTTCCAATGGAAAGAGGTGCTATTGTTATCCTCATTTTATAGTTGAGGAAACTGAGGCAGACAGAGGTTAAAAGACTTGCCCAATACCACACAATTAATGCAAATTATTTTAGTGACCTTCTTATATTTTCCTTCATTTAAGTAGTATCTATGTTTTTGAAATCACATTCTTGAGAACTTTCCTTCCCATTAATTCCCATTCTTTTTTTTTTTTTTTTGCAGGGCAATGGGGGTTAAGTGACTTGCCCAGGGTTACACAGCTAGTAAGTGTCTGAGGCTGGGTTTGAACTCAGGTCCTCCAGAATCCAAGGCTGGTGCCTTATCCACTGCGCCACCTAGCTGCCCCAATTCACATTCTTAATGTTTGTTTGTTTTTTTTGGTATGTGTCATTGTCCCCTTTGGTAGTCTGACGAAATCTATTAATTCCTTCTCGGAAAGTTTTAAAATCATAAAATATATAGAATTTCAAAAGAAACCAATTATATTGAAATACAGTCATCAAAATGTAAATTAAAAAGGTCACAGATTCCAGATTAAGAACTTCTGCTCTAGGCCTAACTTTACATATAAAATTTTGTCCTGCATACCATTTAAAAATCACTTCAAAATCTGATCTCTTAAAATCTAGAACATGTTTTATACCATGTCAAACTTTTGTCTCTTTTACCATGAACTATATGAGAGAATATTCCCATGAATTCCAGTAATTTCATCTTTGTTTAAAATCAGATCTGGAAAATAATTTTCCCTTGTCAGAACAAGATTTTGAAAAATGGAATTATTAGTAAGGCAAATAAACAATTCATCAGTTGCTCTGCATTTGGCATAGAGAAAGATATTTTAGGTACATTGATTATTAAATTCCCTACTGCCTTCTCTCTCATTATCATTCCTCCATTAGAGGTTTTTTATGTTTCCCAAACTCTTCATTTATTTTTGGCTTCTAATATGTAATATGCTTTAAAAGTATGTGTCTAGGGGGCAGCTAGGTGGCGCAGTGGATAGAGCACTGGCTCTGGATTCAGGAGGACCTGAGTTCAAATCCAGCCTCAGACACATGACACTTACTAGCTGTGTGACCCTGGGCAAGTCACTTAACCCCAATTGCCTCAACAAAATAAAAAAAAAAAGTATGTGTCTAAAGCTAAACCCATCACACCATTTACAATGAAAAAATACTAGGAATTTCCCCAATATTTGCAAAAAGAAAGGAAGGGTGTTCACTCTCCCTGATATTATTTGACAAAATTTTAAAGATGCTAGTGACACAAGTAAGAAAAGAAAAAGAACTTAAGGGTATAAGCAGGATAAAGAAGAGACATGAGTATTCCTATTTGTTGTTAACAGGATTGTTTACATAGAAAAATCCTAGAGAAGCAGAACAGAAACCATTCGAGATGATTAATAACATCAATAAAGTAGCTGTATACTAATATATATATATATATATATATATATAAAGGTTATTAGCATTTTTATATAGCAACAATAAACAGTAGGAAGAAACAGTAATGTCATTCAAAATTAAATTCAAAACAAACTTGGAGTCAAACTATAGGAGGCACTCAAGTCATGCATTCATGATTATAAAACAATAGAAGAAATAGATAACTGCAGGAATAATCATTGATCATGGCTGGGCCACTCTAATGTTATAAAAACAATGATGTTAACTAAATTAATTCATAAATTTATTGCTATGCCAATAAAATTATCAATGTGTTACTTTATAGAACTAGACAAAATAATGAAACTCACTTAGAGGAAAAATATTTTCAAAGGAAATAATTAAAATGTGCAAGTATGAAGTAGATCTACATAATAAAATTCCAACCTATATTTTATTTTATTTTTATTTTTTCCAACCTATATTTTAATAGTAATAATTATTTTTAAAACTATGGTTAAAAATAGAATAATTGTTAGGGGAACAGACTAGATAATCGACATCAGAAATCATCTAACTTGTTAACTCTAATCCAGTGTTCAATAAACCTAAGAACATAAACTTCTTGATACAAGACTCTCTATTAAACAACAATTGCTGGAGAAAATAGAAAGCAGTTTTTGAAAAAAATAGACTTAGATTAGCATATTACAGCATAATCTCTGCCTGGCACAAAGTAGGCTCTTAATAAATGTTTATTTGTTGATTGATATTCTGCAATTTTCTTCAAATGCATGTTCAACCTAAATATGAAAAGGTTAGATCAGATGAAATAAGGGGGAAGGGATATTTAACTAAATAATATAGGTGATTACAAAAGATAAAATAGACTTTTTTTTACTACATAAAATAAAAACAAAATGAGTTCAGCTTGAATAAGAAGGGAAACTGTCAACTGGTGACAATTGAAAGAATAGAAGAGAAGAATTAGTATCATTCATAGGACCATAAGAAGGAATGTGATGACTGTAAGTAAGCTATAATAAATTATAAGCAAAGGGTTATGAAGGGTATGTGTAAAAAGGAAATGGGGCTAGTCATGAGGCAAGAGTAAAGGATAGCCAACATATAGCCTCAGTGCTTCCCTGGCATCTTCATAATATCATAAGAAAGCAGGGAAATTTCAGTTCATTGGGTAAACCTCTTCTGGAAAATATGTAGGAAGGTATGGAGAAGAGTCATGTCAGAGAGTCAGAAATGGGTAGATTGTGATTTGAAGATCTGGAGAGAATAATTATATCAGTGAAACAGAACCATCTCTCTCTCTCTCTCTCTCTCTCTCTCTCTCTCTCTCTCTCTCTCTCTCTCTCTCTCCCCCTCTCTCCCTTCCCCCTCCCTCTTTCCTTCTCTCTCCTTGCTTTCTCTCTCTCTTATCTCTATCTATATACTACATGTACATGCTCAGGGACAAATATACTCCCCCACCACCATGACAGTACTTGTTGAGCTCCTTATAACTTTTCCCCCCAAAGGCAAGTTGTAAATAAATTTAAATGCCAAGCAGAAGATTTAAAGTATTTGGAGTAGGGGGGTTGGGGTGACATGGTCTGATCAATGCTTGAAAAATACATTTGTTAGTTGTATGGAAGATGGATGAGAAAGGCAAGAGGCTTGAATCAGGGAGAGCAAATATAAGGCTATTTTGATAGTTTAGGAAAGAAGTGCTGAGGACTTTGAATATGGAATTTGCCATGTAATTATTGAGAAGGGGTCCGATATTGCTGTTCTCTGGTTTTTTTTGTTTGTTTGTTTGTGGGGCAATGGGGGTTAAGTGACTTGCCCAAGGTCACACAGCTAGTAAGTGTCAAGTGTCTGAGGTCAGATTTGAACTCCGATACTCCTGAATCCAGGGCTGGTGCTTTATCCACTGTGCCACCTAGCTGCCCCCCCCAGATATTGTTGTGACAAAAATAACAAGATTTGGCAGTTAGTTGGATGTGTAAGGTGAGGGAGCAAGGGGTTGAAGATAAATTAAAGGTTTTTAACCTGGGTGACTAGAAAGATGGCAAGACCCTTGACAATAATTAGGAAATTTAGAAGAAGAATGGGGCTGGGGAGGGAGATAATTATTTTAGATATGTTAAGTTTGATAATTTTATGGGAAATGCATTTTAAAATATCTAATAAGGAGTTGGTGACATGGGATTGCAGTTTAAAGGAGAGATTAGGGCTGGACATGTAGATCTAGGAGTCTTCTGCCATAGAGATGAAAATCAAACTGGTAGGAATTGAAGTTATCAAATCAGAGAATATAGAGAACAAAGAAGAGGGCTCCAGGCCAGCTTCAACTCATATCACTACTCTCTTTGTACCTTGTAGTCCAATGAGAAATTGAGCTCTTTATTCCCCAACACTAAATTAAAGATCAAGTCTACTGCTACTCACTGTGTAGGTAAATGAAGGGAAAAAACTCAGTATTTATTTCTCTATTTCTTTTGATTTAACTTTTTTCTTTCTTCTTCTTTGTCTCTGTCATCCTTTCTTGTATTCTGGGTTTTGACCAAAGGCTTATTACATAAAGGAGAAATGTGTTCATTAGACATTCCAATGTACTTCTAACCCTTCAGGAAGAAACTAATGCAAAGGAACTTATGTTCTAATTTGAAATGTTTAGGGAAGGAAATTTTAAGTATGTATAAGGATCCTCTTTCAATCACTTGGCAAATATAGAAAGGCAACCCATTCTACCTTTGGATGGCTGTGACTATTAACAATCTACCCCACCCCATTAAGTCGAAACTCACCATATTATAATTTCTAAACATGGAGGCCAAAGAGAACGCCTAATGCTTCTTCTACGTGACAGCCCTTCAAATACCTGAAGACAGAAATTGTGTTCCTCTGAATATTCTCTTCTATAGCCTAACATCAGTATTCCTTCAGTTCCTCAGCATGACATAGACTTCAAACCATTTAACATCTTAGTGATCCTTTCTTGGAAGATCTTCAGTTTATCAATGTCCTTAAACTGGTTCTCAGTTTGGAACACAAAACTTTAGATGAGTCTGACTTGTTTAGAAAACAGAATGCTTAGTCCTGGAAGCTATATCTTGATGTAATCTGAGATCACATTAGTATTTTTCCCCATCTCATCATACTATCGATGAATTTTGAGTTTGCAGTCCCCCAGATATTTTAAAAATCTCCCCTATCCTGTAGTTGTGAATTTGTTTCTTAAAAACCTTTCCTTTCCCTCTATATCTTTATTTCACAAATATCTTGGCATACATGCACTAAGATTCCAATGTAATTAATTGCTAAGTTCAATTAACAGTTGTACAAATGGGGGCAGCTGGGTCTAGTGGATAGCACATTGAATCTGGAGTCAGGAAAATCTGAGTTCAAATCTGACCTCAGATGCTAGCTAGGTGACCCTCAGCAAATCATTTTAACTCTCTCTTCCTCAGTTTCCTCTTTTGCAAAATCTGTAAAATATTTCTCAGGTTCGTTGTGAGGTTCAAATGAGATACTATTGATAAAGTGTTTTATAATCCTTAAAACACTCTATAAATCCTAGCTAATAATAAACTAATTTCCTCTTTTTTGGCATTAAGTAGAATTTTCAAAGAATGTAAAAGAAAGAAAGAGAGAAGTGTAAAAATAACAAGATTCCAGCTAAAATCATAGTTACTGTGGTACTTTAAGTATCACATTTTTTTTTAATAGTAACTGAGGGTGAAAATGTTAAAGATTAATGAAAATTCCAAATCTGACAGTGGATCAAGGTTAAAGGGCTCTCACAGTTCTTCCCACACTTAATTTTAGAGTGAAAATATTATGGAAAGGGGGGGAGACAGAATTAAATTCAACATGTTGATCCTTGGTATTTATGTACCTTTCCCAGTTTCTGGTTGAAAAAGTTTTCTTTGTTTTTTTCTATGGAAACAAAATAGCAAACTTCCCTTCCCCCAAATGCCTTATTGGTTATTAATGCCTTCCTAGTATTTTGGTTATTAATGCCTTCCTAGTATTTTGTTGTGCTTGTTTTTCATCCCTTTATCTTTATGCCCCTGACTTTACTTCCCATTTCCCTAATGCCTGATGTTATGCATGTTTATAATGATTTTTTTAGCCCTTGACAAAAACACTTTCAGAAGGTATTGGATCATTTTTTGTTTATTCTTTATGTTATATCCTTCCGTTTTGATCATATCAGAAAAGTAACTGAACTATTTGCCTTTTTAAGAAAGTAGAACATTTTTGGCCTTCTTTCTTTAATTTGTGTCAAAGCATTTGGATAAGCAAGGAGAAAAGAATGTATTTCATTTCCAAAGTTTTTAGGAAGAGAGAACAAAAAACTGGGGTAGGGCATGTGTGAGTAGGGCAGAAATCAGAGAAATCTTCATGTAGGGACTTTCTCTACTTAGAATTGTGGAAAGGTAGAATTCAGTAGAAACTCAGAAATCCTCTTACTCATATCTCTCATTTTAGAAGTGAGAAAATTGTCTGCAGAGGTTGTGACATGATAATAATAAAGTTGGATTTGACATATCACTTTAAAGCTTAAAAAGTACTTTACAAGTAATAATTCATTTTATTTTCACAACAACCCTGGGAAGGAGATGCTATTATTACCCCCATTTTACAGAAGAGGAAAGGGCACAGAGGGCTTTAGAATCTGGGCAAGTTAAATGACTTTCCCAGAGTCATGTAGTTAGTAACTGCCTGAGTCCAAGTCCAATAGTATATGCACTATATCACCTAAGACTTGCCTAATATCATACATCAAATTAGTGATAGAGAATTTCTTGCTATTGAGTCTCCTATAGATTTCATTCATACATCACTGTGTTCCTAGGAGTGTTTCTCACACACCTCCATAAACTTTCTTATTTTTTCTTTTAAAATTTTTTTTCCAATTTAAAAACATTTTTCTTTCCTTCCCATCCCCTCCATTGATAAAAAGAAAAACAAAGCTATTGTAAGGAATATGCATAGGTAAGTAAAACAAATTCCTATATTGTCCATGTCCAGAAAATTACGTCTCATACTGAACTCACAAATAGGAGAGCATACCACCTATCTGTCAGGAGGTGGAACATGCTTCATTTGTTACATTCTAATCTTCAAGAAGTCTGTTACTCACATATGTTTTTTTAAAAAATCTTTTACTAAATTATTAATTCTAACAAATATTTCCTTTAAAACTCTAGTTTCTTTTCTAAATAGCTCCTTTAGTGGTCTTGCTTCATTTTAATTAATAGCATCATTTTAATTACTAAAAAGAAACAACAATAACAGCAAAAATATTCCTTGCTTCATTTCTCCTTAGGAATTTCAATTGACCTAATAGTCCAAGCTGTGATTTTTCTCTGAGTTTTACTTGTAGATATTTTGGAATCATTCTTTTCTTTTGGGTCTGTATTTTGGGCATTGGGGCTATACTAGCTCTTTATCATAGAAATCTTCTTTGGGGGGTTGTTTATTCATTTTTCTATTTTTACTTTCAAAATTGGGATTTTTGGTTAGGGACAGGTTTTGTAAACTTCCAGAAGGAATGTCTGAAATATATTTGGTCTTGATTTCCATTCTTAGGGGTCCTGTTGCTACTTTCTCTAGGTACTGAGTGCTATGTTTTTCAATAATCTCAAGGGGCAGCTTAGGCTGTTGATCTGAAAACTTTCAGTACACCCAAAGCAGTCCAATCTAGGGCGAATTCTGATTGCTGCCTTGCTTTTCTAAGCATTGCAAGTTCCTGATTTATATTTAGCACTGAGTGACAAAATTACAGGCTTGTCCCTGGTCAGAGTTGTAATGGGCTGCTTTGCTCAAAGTACCTGTCAATTAGTTAAAAGGCTTTACAATTTCAGAACAAAACTTGGATACTCCCCATTAGTCTGGGTTCCCTGCTCTGGTTACTTAGCTGCAGGTGTCAGACCTGGCTCAAGGCTTAATTCAAGACATTGTTTCAGGGTCAGATCCTAACAATTGCCTCTCTCTTCCCTTTCTGTCTGCCAATTACACAGCCTCAAGCCCAGTCTGCTCCTTTCATCTATATGCAGCTACAGGTCAGTCATGCCTCGGTCCACAGTGGATTCATGACCCAGCTCTGCCATCAGAGCGACACAATTGCCAGGTGGCTCCTGTTATTACTCCTTATACTGCTTCAGGCTTGACTCCTGCAGGATTTTAAATAACTCCTTTCCCTAGTTCATTGCCAGAGTTCCCAGTTCAGTCCCTGGCCTGGAATGCTTTGCACATATCCTTTACTGGCTAGACCCATCCCCCAAGCCAACAGGCCTTTATCTGTCTCATTATGATAGGCTGGAAAATGACTCACTCTGTTTTTCCCTTGGATTTCCTTGGTCTGGCATCCTTTTTAGATCTTTGTTGGAGTAGTGGGAAAGTTCTGAGTTACACTCCTTTGTTTTACTTTGCTGCCTTTGCTAGTCTCTCCTTATTTATACTTTCAATAAAAAATATAGTCTTTTTTGGTTAGAAGAGAACTTAAAGTTCATCAATTCTGACCCATACCTGAAAAGTAATTCTCTCTGTAAATACTCAATAAGTATTCATCCAACCTTTGCTTGAAAGGCCCAAGCACAGATTCCTGGGGCATTCAGGGGGAAGGCACTATTTAATTGCTTGTGGCAAAATTTCAGTCAACTGAAACTCCTAAATCTGTATCAGATGAACTGTTGTCTAACCACAGTTCCCTCATGTTGTAGTTGATCAGTTACTTTTTCTAACTTGTGTCAAAATTTGTTAATATTTATTGTCATCTTATTAAATTGGGTCTAATATGTTAGCTTGTCAAAAGCTTTTTGAATCTTGACTCTGTCATCTAGCATATTAGCCATCCCTCCCAGCTCTGTATCATCTGCAAGCTTGATGTGCATGACATTTATGCCTTTATCTAAGTCAATAATAACAATTTTAAATAGCACAGGCCCACACACAGGTCCCTGGGGGCACTCCACTGAAGATCACCTTCCAGAAGCCACTGAACCAACTCCTAATGATTACTTAACCAGGTCACAGAATGGCAAAACATTAAGGCAGAAAGGAATACTTAATTTTCAGTACAAGGAAGTGGAGACAGAAAGCAAGTGACCTATTCATTGTCACACAGCTATGTTCTGTAAGAGCTGGAAATAAATTTCTGGTTTTTTGACACAGAGTCCAGTTGCCTTTCCACTATAGCATTTATCTACATATACTTTTTTAAAAATAACAACTTGAATAAAATGAAACACAAGTATAATTGTTTTCCTATTATTTATCACACCTGTAGTTTCTAAATTACTTCAAATATTTATTTATTTTTTGCATTCTTTTTAAAAAAAATTTGTTTTGAATTCTTTCCAATGCTCTCCCACCCATTGAAAAGGCAAGAAATTTGATATTAATTATACATCCAAAATCCTGAAAAGTATATTTCCATATTGGCCATATTTTAAAAAGCAAGAAAAATAGCAAGAAAAAATATGCTTTAATCTGCATTCAGACTGCAGCAATTCTTTTTTGGGAGGTAGATAGTATTTTTCATCATAAGTCCTTTAGCATTATCTGGGACCTTGCATCAGTTCAAAACAGGCTTCCCAGGTTTTTCTGAAACCATACTGCTAGTCATTTCTTTTATCACAATAGTATTCCATCACAATTATATATTACAAGTTGTTCAGTCATTCCCTAATTGATGGGTAGCCCCTCAATGTCCAATTCTTTGCCAACACAAGAAAAGTTGCTGTAAATTTTTTTTTTACACATGGATATTTTCCCTCTTTCTTTGGTCTCTTTGGGATATAAACCTGCTAGTTGTATTGCTCGGTAAAAGACTATGCATAATTTTATAGTCATTTGGGAATAGTTCCAAATTGTTCTCCAGAATGGTTGAATCAGTTTACAATTCCACCAGAAATGGATTAGTGTCCCAATTTCCCCATATCCCCTACAACATTTGTCATTTTCCTTTTTTTGTCGTATTTATTAGCCAATCTGACAGGTGTGAGGTGGTACCTCAGAGTTGTTTTAATTTGTTGTTCTTGTTGTTTGTCCTTCGTTGTTAAAGAGGACCATGGCATCAGAGTGATTCCATGACTTGCAGTGAATTTGATTTAAATGAGGGCTGTGCAAGGTCACCAACTTCTCCTTTTTCTAGAGCCATCTGGGTCCAGTGACAAAATATATTTTAGGACAACTGGAGATGGCCCTGGATGTTTAAGGCTATTGAGGTTAAGTGAATTGCCCAGGGTCACACAGCTAAAAAGTGTCTAAGGTACTCTATCTACTCTGCCACCTAGCTGCCCTGTTTTAATTTACATTTATCTAATTAATGTTGATCTAGAACATTTTTTCTCATGGTTATAAATAGCTTTAATTTCTTCTGCCTGTACATATCTTTTGACCATTCATCATTTGGGGAATGACTCATGTATTCTCATAAATTTGACTCAGTTCTCTACATATTTGAGAAATGAGGCCTTTATAAAAGAAAAGTATTGTAAATTTCTCCCTTCTTCCCATTTTCCTGCTTTCCTTCTAATCTTGGCTACATTGGTCTTCTTTGTGCAAAACCTTTTAAATTTCATGTAATTTAAGTTATTTGTTTTATTTCCCATGATCCTCTCTTTTTCTTAGTCATAAATGCTTCCCTTATCCATAGATCTGAAAGGTAAATTTTCCCATGTTTTCCTAATTTGCTTATAATATGAGCCTTCATGTTTAAATCATGCTACCATTTTGACCTTAGTTTGGTATATGGTGTGAGGTATTGGTCTATACCTAGTTGCTTCTAAACTGCTTTTCAGTTTTCTCAACTATTTCTGTCAGATAGTTCTTGTCTCCAAAACTTGGATCTTTGGGGTTATCAAACACTACATTACTATGGTCATTTGCTAACAATTATTGTGTGCCTAATCTAGTCTACTCATCCATTACTCCAGCTCTTAGCCAGTAACAGATTATTTTGATGATTACCACTTTGTAATACAGTTTGAAATCTACTAGGCCACCTTCTTTCACATTTTTTTCATTGTTTCCTTAATATATATTTTTTTGTTTGTTTTCTTGCAGGGCAGCAGGGGTTAACTGACTTGCACAGGGTCACACAGCTAGTAGGTATCAAATGTCTGAGGCTGGATTTGAACTCAGGTCTTCCTGAATCCAGGGCCAGTGCTTTATCCATTGCTTTTTGTACCTCACCTATAGCATAATAAAATCTTCTCCAGTCTCTACATGTACTTTTGGCCGTGTCATAAGCAGAAAATCTAAGAGGATGATCTCTTAACATTTTGTGTCCAAAAAAGACAGAAAAAAGCAGAAAATCTAAGAGGATGGTCTCTTAACATTTTTGTGTCCAAAAAAGACAGAAATTACAACTGTAAGGAAGAAGAAAGTATCTCCATTTACATTTTTGGTTAATATTTAGCAAAACTAAAATCTTTGCTTAAATTTTCAGCTTTCTGAATTATACTTTAAAATTTGAAGGGTCTTCTCATGTCAATTTACATTTTTTTCTAATACATGGATTATTAAAGAATGTTAGGAATTGTAGAGTAGAGAATTAAAGGGAGATGAAGGTTCATATTCTGAATCCCTTAATATCTGAATACTAACATGATAAATCTTGGTTTCATGTTCTATGCAGTTACTAGTACAGTGGAAAGAGCTGAGTCTGGATACAGGAAGATCCTAAATTGCATTTAGGCCTCAGGACATTTATTAGTTGTGTGCACTTAGGTAAGTTACTTAACCTTTATTTGCCTCAGGTTTCTCAAGCATAAAATTAGGATAATAATAGCACCTCCCCCCAGGGTTGTTATGGGTATCAAATGAGATAATATTTGCAAAGAGGTAGCACAATTCTTGGCACATAGTTGGTGCTTAATAAATAATAAATACTAGTTTCCTTCCCTCTTTGGATATTGTTTATGTAAATGTGGGAGAAATATAGGTTAACCAAGAAATTGTTCCATCTGGCATTTTAAAAGTCCTCAATTTTCTGACTCCAACCTACATTCCTATACATATGTTATTCATCCACTTGCCATTCCAGCTAAACTAGATTGCTTATTTTTCCCTGTCTTTGGGTCTTGTGACGGACTGTCTCCCAGCCCTGGAATACACCCCTTAGAATCATGATCTAAATACATAAATCACCTCTTTCATGAAGCTTTGACAGCTGTTTGTTCTCTTTTCCTTATAAAATTGGGTTGTGTTTGCACATATACATCCATACATGTGTGCATACATGAATACATATGTATAAATATATATGCACACACATTTGAATCATGTGTGTTACTCAAGTCCTACTTTTGACACATGCTGCCTATGTGTAATCCTGGTCAAGTCACTTAGCACTCAATGCTCTTGACAACTCTCCAAGTTCATATGTCATGGACATGCATCTATATCTATATTTATGTCTATATCTATCTCTATCTCTGTCTCTGTCTCTGTCTCTGTCTCTATCTCTATCTATCTATAGATATAGATATCTATAGATATCTAGGCAGTATATATGAACAGTTTCTGACCTAGATTGATAGTAACACTTGCTCATCCAGAAGTCCTCCATATCATGAAATCACATCTCTAGTCCCTCTTCCAATACTCATTTTGTATGTATGTATTTATATGTTTGCTTTATGGAATAATTTTAGAAAGTCACTGGATAGCAGCTCAGACATAAGCATAGCTTGAGCGGTGACTTAGGTAAAGGACAGAGGAAGTGTTTTCTGCATTTTAAACCTAAACTGACCTATAGAAAATTGAGAGGAAATTGAGGAAGAACATACTAATTTATTAGGCTTTATTTATTTGTTTCATTTTAGAATGGGACTTAAATTATAGAGAAGGTGCTAACCTGAATTAGTAGAGGAAATTTCCCTTTCTGGGAGTTTCCTATAGCAATAAAATCATAAGTCTATTTCCTATTCTTATTTTAAGATAGAGTTGACTTTCGAATAAATTTTCTGAACCTGTGGATTCAGATAAGAGAGGTGATAGGAAATTGAAAACTTGTAAAATGACCTTAAGGTTAACTATGAAAAGAATTGTTAAAGGCTAAAATTCTAGCTAGTCTGTCTAAAATATCTAATGAGTGGTCGCCAATAAATTATAAGTTTTAGCAAGAGTTAGGCTTTTAAGCATTTATTAAGGAGAATAAGAATTTGGTAAAGAGAGAGAGAAAGGCCTACATTCATCTATCTATTAAAAGGAGAGCACATTTCTAGCTCCCCTCTCTGCCAGAGTCCCCAGGAAAAAAGTCCCAGTCAGAGCTCCAGGCTCCCCGCTTCTTCCTCCCACAAGCAAACGTCACTTCCTGACGCCAAAGAAAAGACTCCTGGAAGCTTTCCTATAGTAAGTCTCCAGTAGGTGGCATCATTCCAATCATTACAGAATAAATCCACGGCAGGACCACCTCTCTTCCTACTTCCCACACTATAGGCTTACATGAACTATGTGATATATGCTATATTGGAAAGAGCACTGGACTTGCAGGAAGAGGACCTAAAATGCCACATCTGTCACTTAATATGTGTGTAACTTTGGGCAAAGTCACTTAACCTCTTAGTCTTCATTTTCTCACCTGTAAAGCCATGGGTTTGTATTGTTTGACCACTAAGATTCCTCCTTACTCTCATTTTATGGTCCTTTGGGCTATATCTATCCTAGAAACCAACCTAAGATGGTCAGTCTGTTTCTTTTTGCACTATTTCATCTTGCCACTATGTAATGGGCTTTCCCCTTAAACTATAGGAATAAAATGAGCAATCCCTGTTCTGTCTATGAGGTAATACTGCCCAGGAAATTTCTTTATCTAGAAGTTCCAATCCCTAAACAATGAAACTTGGAAACTTTCTTACTTGAGTTTACCTGTGAGCTGTTCCCCAAAGTTTGCGCTGCCTAGAAAACTCCCTTCTCTGGTTAGATTCTAGGATCAAAGGTGACTATGAAATCTGGATTTCAGGAACACTGTTCATGAATTCTCTTGCAGTTTGATATTCTTTGATTCCCCTGGCCATTCCCCTGGAATTCAGTAAAAGAGTACCCCCCCTCAATGCTAAACCCATGTTTCAGTACGAAATACTCTTTATATGGACACAGAAACATGTGGACTCAGGATTTCCATTCAGCTTGGTGAAAGGCATTGAGGATTGACAGTGAATTAGAATTCATGGAGGTTAGTACTTTCTCTAACTCAGCAGAGACTCATTGATCTGGCCTTCACCAGCCCATCAAGGATCAGAGTGAGGTAGATTCTTCTACCAGCACCTGGCAAGGAGCATCTCTGCCATTAGGCTGACCTAGGGCCCTCTTCAATCTTTATGGTCACACTCTTCTATAATCATACCTCTTTTCATTCCCTGTTGCTATTCCCTAGCTAAAGACCAGAATTCCTTGTGTAGCAGGGCAGAGGAGGGACATATAAAGTGAGAGGGGTACTTCAAATCAATTACTTAACATGTTCTAAACACAAATAATTAAGTCACAAATATTGAACCTTTCAGGGAAATAGTGTTTAAATTTCTCCTAAATTATTTTTAAGCATCCTCTATTAACTTCAAACATGGGACAAATATATATTTCTTTCTTTCTTTTTTTGTTTTTGGTGAGGCAATTGGGATTAAGTGACTTGCCCAGGGTCACACAGCTAGTAAGTGTTAAGTGTCTGAGGCCAAATTTGAATGCAGGTCCTCCTGACTCCAGGGCCAGTGCTCTATCCACTGCACCACCTAGCTGCCCCTCAAATATATACTTCTAAAGAGAAATATTGTCTTTAATATGAAGACTAATGTTCTAAATTTTTTAAAAAATGTGTTTTAATGGGACATTGCCTTTGTTTTGGTCAGATATATGTCTTTGAAGGCATTCATTTTTATGGCATTTACCAGTTTTACTGAACACATATGACTAAAGTTATAATTAAGTCTAATAATTAATTAATTAATTCATTTTTTACATGTGCAATTATGTTAAACATTGCCATATTAGTCATTTTGTACAAGAAAACTTGAATAAAAGAAAAAATGAAAGGGAAAATAGCATGTTTCTGTTTGTGTTCAAGCAATATCAGTTCTTTCTTTGGAGGTGGATAGTATGCTTCAACATTAGGCCTTTGGGATTGTCTTGGATCAGTGTATTGCTGAGAATAGTTAAGTAATTCAAAGTTCTTCATCAAACAATATTGCTGTTCCTATGAACAGTCTTCTCTTTGTTATGCTCACTTCCCTATACATCAGTTCATACAAGTCTTTCCAGGACTTTCTGAAATCATACTGCTTGTCATTTCTTATAGCACAATAATATTCCATTAAAATAATATTCTATAGCTTGTTTAGCCATTCCCCAATTGATAAGCATTGCTTTGATTTTCAATTCTTAGCCACCACAAAAAGAGCTGCTATAAAATTTTTGTACAAATAGGTCTTTTTCTCTTTTTGGGGATGTCTTTGTGATATAAACCTAGTGTGGTAAAATATGAAAGTTTTTAACAGTCGGTTAGGATAACTGAAAGACGCCAGTTTTTCAAGGACCACCCTTTTGGGGAGGAGATGAACAGTCCGCCTGCTGCGCACGTCAGACTGCCTGCGGGACTCGACTTCTGGGGTGGAGAGGACGGAAGTGAGGCTTTTGCCTGCTTGGCGGGACTCCTGACGGCGCGGCACAGACGGTCTCTCTCCAAAGGTGGCCTTTTCGGTTTGGTGAGTTTTTATAAGGAATATAGACAAAGCTTAGACTTAAGACGATTTGTATTGTGTTTCTACTTTCCTATCCTTCTAATCAACATCACCTTGTGACTACCATAACAATAAATAAAAAGGTCTATCTAGAAAACCAAAAGCTTCTTCCATTTACTAGTTTAGGAGATAAATTAAGGGAAAGGTTAAGTAGGGGAGATTTATGATCTAATATCCAATTTTAAATCTCACACTAGCAATGGTCTTGCTGGATTAAAGAATATGCACAGTTCTATAGTCTTTTGTAAATAGTTCAAATTGCTCTCCAGAATGGTTGAATCTTTTCACAACTCCACAAACAGTGTATTAGCATCCAAGTTTTCCCACATCTCCTCCAACATCCAATATTTTCCCTTTTTGTTCTATTTGCCACTCTGATAGGTGTTAAGTGATACTTCAGAGTTGTTTTAATTTGCATTTCTCTGATTAATAGTGATCTAAAGCACTTTTTCATATGATTATAGATAGCTTTGATTTCTTTATTTGAAAACTGCATGTTCATATCCTTTGACCACTTATCAATTGGGGAATGATTTTCCAAATCTGACTCAGTTCTCTATATTTGTAAAATAAGGCCTTTATGGGGCAGCTAGGTGGCACAGATGATATACTTATAAAATTTATATACAACACAAAACCATGATATTTAGCTTATTTAGTGGATGATAGTGTGCATTCAAAAAGATCTCAAGAAATTAAAACAATGGACCAAAGCCAATATAAGTGAATTTATTAGAGGAAAATGTAAAGTCATGCACCGGACTTAAAAAACCCCATCAAAATAGCAAAATCCTCTCACAAATACATGATGGAGGAAGGATGGCTAAACTTTCCTGTAGAAACTATATGGGATATTGAATACATTGCAAGCTCAATATAAACCAGCAGTGTGATAAACCAGCCAAGAAAGGTAATGTGATCTTAGACTTCATGAAAGAGTAGAAAAATGTCTCGTTCAAGGGAAAACATTATCGATCAATTGTCACCTGCTTTGGTCAAACCACATCTGGAGTATTAGCTAAAAATTTTAGCACCACATTTTTAGGAAAGAGAAGATTGTGAACAAAATGATGAGGCACCTAGAGACTATGCTTTGAAAGATTGTGCAAACTAAATTTCTAAACCAAATCCTAACCAGGCCCACTCTTTAGCAGAGAGTAAATTCATTTGAGGTCCATCTGTGAACAATTTAATACCTCAGTAAAATTCTGGTAATAGGATGATTTATAGATAACAAGAAACTTATAGATCATCTATATATGTGGAAAAAGGGAAGATTAATAATTGACCTCAACTATTTGAAGAGATGTCATGTAGAATGGGGGTGAGACTTTCTCTGCTTGGTTCCAAAAGGCAGGCCTAGGGACCAGATAGGATAGCTAAGAATGAGAACTATCCAAAAGTAGAATGGTTTGCCTCAGGAGGCAGTGGGATCCTATTCATGAGAGGTTGGATGTCTACTTGTAGGTGAAGAGACAGAGGGGATTCCTTTTAGCGATCCCCTGTGAAAATATTGCTATACAACTCTGATAGAAAAATAATTCTGCAACAACTCTGCCATCTGTAAAATGAATCATCTTCATATTGTTTTGAAGTGTTAAATGTTGAAAATGATTATATTTAATGTGAATATTCATTTAGCTTAAATTAATAAAAAAATCTAAAGTGCATTCTGAGTACCAATGTTTGTTCTTTTGTTTTAACCTAATTCAATAAACATACATAAACATATTTTTATACTTATATATGTATATTCTATGGGACATACATATATATATGTATATATATAATCTTGGCTTGGAGGACAATATGTCTGAATATACAGAGATGGGATATGGTACAGAGGGAGTCAGCCAGTTTTTCTGAAATTCAAAGTATGTGAAAGCAAGGAATATGAAATCTGCTCATCGTTTCTTACAGCACAATAGTATTCCATTACCTTCATATACCACAACTTGTTTAGTCATTCCCCAAATGATGGGCATCCCCTCAATTTCCAATTCTTTGCCACCACAAAAAGAGGAGCTATAAATATTTTTTGTACATTTGGGTCCGTTTCCCTTTTTTATGATCTCTTTGGAATAGAGACCTAATAGTGATATTGCTTGGGTCAAAGGGTATGCATGCCTTTTCGGTGTAGTTCCAAATTGCTCTCCAGAATAGTTGGATCAGTTCACAACTCCACCAACAATGCATTAATGTTCCAATTAAAATTCTTCCCTTCTTAAATGCTTCTTAAATTTCCCAAGATGTACCTTTATGGATAATCTTGGGATGATTAAGTTAAGCTTCATAACAACTATAATTTCCTTGTTGAAAAATGCCTATTTCCAGCTTAGAACATATAGTTGAAGTTATTGCATCAGAATATATGTTTCAAACACACAGAGAAGATAGATAATGCATTAGGTTCAGAATTAAATAGTAGAAGGAGAACAGGCAAGATTGAAGTTTGGAAATGACACACTTTTTAAAAACAACTCCAATCACAGATTAATTTTTTAACCTAAATATTTTCCTAATAATATTCTATAGTCATGAATCTTGGACCTCTACAATCTCTAATAAAATAAAGCTGTATCTGACGCAAGAATCAATGCATATTGATTCATGTTGATAAGGATTCCTGTTGGGCATGAGTATAAAGTCATAACTAATTCAGTTGAGGAAATGGGTAACAAATTTTTTTTTTTTAAAAGAAGATGGGCCAGGGGGCAGCTAGGTGGCGCAGTGGATATAGCACTGGCCCTGGATTCGGGAGTACCTGAATTCAAATCCGACCTCAGACACTTCACACTAGCTATGTGACCCTGGGCAAGTCACTTAACCCCCATTGCCCCGCAAAAAAAAAAGAAAAAGAAGATGGGCTGGGGGCAGCTAGGTGGCACAGTGGATGGATCACCGGCCCTGGAGTCAGGAGTACCTACGTTCAGATCCGGCCTCAGACACTTAACACTTACTAGCTGTGTGACCCTGGGCAAGTCACTTGACCCCAATTGCCTCACTAAAAAAAAAAAAAAAAGAAGATGGGCCAGTAATGTAGCACAAGCAAAGCAGTGTTCCACTGAAATCTCTGAGCTATAAAAAGACATAGAGGAAGGCTACCAGTTTTGCAACCTCTGAGGAGGATTTATGGAGGAACAAAGACAATCATCTCATGAAGGTACTGCACTGATGGTGAAGCATCCATATCAGTAATATCATATTTCCATTTAAGGTACGGAAATATTCCTAATTAGTGTCATATGGCTGTAGATCACAGAACTTTTAAATAAACCAAACTATAAACTAAAAGTATAAACAACTTAAAGAGTAATGTGAAAATACATGGTGGGTATAAACAATGTGCAACTTGTTACCAGTGACCATCACAAAGTGGAATAAAAATTGAACCAAAGATATAACTGGAAAAGAAAGTGAATCTGTCAGGTATCTCCAATGAGAGACAATAGATGACCAATCTGATGCCCCAATAGAACAAGAACATTTGAGTTCTTCCTCTTCTTTATAGATAAATCTTATATGAAAGATCAAAAAGAGACAGAAGGGCTGAAAATTTCATTGGTAAAGAGAAAATTTGCATTCATGTGCTATATAAAGTATGTATGAGTATGTATTATTTTTTTTTTTTGCGTGCAGTTATTGGACTGTAAGTTCCTTGAGAGCAGGGATTCTTTTTTGTTTTTATCTCTAGCACCTACCACTGTTCCTGGTACATAGCAGATGCTAAAGAAATGCTTGCTGATTAACTGACTGATTGGTGAGAGATGAAAAGAAATTTATGCATTTTATATAAATATTTTTATAAAATTTTACCTCTGTAAAGTGTGTAGAAAAATAGCTTATTCCAGTATTTTCATGGATCTGTGATGTCATTAATGCACACATATGAATATTCCTCCATCTTTCTATTCTAACACATTCCTAAGAATAATGCATGTTATATATTTTAAAATTAATTGCACAACATTAGTTGATACTTTGGAAAATGTCATATCTTGATGATTAGAGAGAAGTTGAGGTATCACAAAATTAGATCTGGGAATAACTTTTAAAAGCGATCGTTTTTTAGTTTGGTGGTTTCTTTGGTTGATAAGTAAATGCTGAATTATTAAATACTGAAACAATTGAATGCTGAAATGTTTGAAAATAAAGAGAAAAATGTTGCCTAGAATACCTTCAAAATGCAAAGAAAGAGAAACTTTAAGTATTACTAGAAATATTATTTTTTATATTTTATTATATTTTAGATAGTAAAGGATAATCATTTATCAATTTCAGGATGTAATTAATATTAACTTATACATTAATTCATAACACTCCTATTTCCCATAGAGTTCCATCAGGGAAAGTTTTCACTTGAATTAACAGTTGTTGGGTTGAAATATTTCCTCCCATAGTTACAAAACTTAAACAATTTAGTCAGTTTCCATTTGGATTTATTCCCAGTTCTTAGAATTGTTTAATTTTGGATTTTGTTTAAAGGGCACATGAAAACTTTGTAGTTAGAGCTAAATATAAAGTTTATTTGATACAACAATCCTCTATTGAAAGTTTCATGATGGGGCAGGTAGGTGGTGCAGTGGATAGAGCACCAGCTGTGGATTCAGGAGGACCTGAGTTCAAATCTGGCCTCAGACACTTGACACTTACTAGCTGTGTGACCCTGGGCAAGTCACTTAACCCCAATTGTCTCATACCAAAAAAAAAAAAAAAAAGAAAGAAAGTTTCATGATGTCAACAATTCACTGGACCAGAAATCCTCCTTTATCAATTGATCAACCGATACATATTTATTAAGCATCTATTACTATGAACTCTTTTGCTAGCACTGTGAGGGATGGAAACAAGAAGAAGACATAGTTACCTACCCTCATGGAGCTTATAGCCTCATTTGGAAGACAAAAGATAAACACATTAAGGTCATATATTCATCCTGAAAGGAGTATGGTATATAGTATGAGGTATTCTTCTGAATATATTTTCTGCCAAACTGCCAAACTGTGTCTTGAGAAGATAAATATGGTGCCTGAATGCAGGATATATTAGATGGGAGAGTAAAAATAGAAGCAAAGATTTAAATTATCAGGGTATAGTAGGAATCCAGGCATGAGGTGCTTTAGGCCTAAACTAGTGGGAAAGAAAAGGGAAGAATTAGTACAAAATATTGAAAAGGAAGAATTGATAGAATTTATTGACTGATTAGATATAATAATATAAGTATTTTTCTATTTATCAAAACCTTGAGGTAAACAAGGAGGCCTGATATAAGTAAAATAATAAGACCACTACTGTTTTGGGAAAAAAAGTGTTCTTTTAAAAAATTCATTCTTCAGGTTGGTTGTTGATTATAATTCAATAAGTTATATATCATCTGTGTATTTCATTCATCCCATGCAAACACAGTCCCTGAGATATTGTGAAGTTTTTTTAAAGGATGTTTTAAATTTGATAAACAGATTTTCTTTTAAAAAATGAATGTGTTTGAACTTAAATGCTATTCAAAAAGGAAAGAAACATTTATAATACAAAAGAACCTTGTCTTTTATGTATTCTTTGCATGCCAAAACAGCATCTGGAAATATTTTCAAAATAAATATCCAATTTATGTAAACAAACATTTAATTTGATAGTATCCTAAAAGCCCCAATTCATATTTCAAAGGCAATTCTTTGCTTTGTATGTAAACAAACCTAAAAAGCTGAACATGTATTTCAAAAATTAAGCTAAAACTCTTTACTTTGAAAAGAGGTCAGAGTCAAAATTTTAGCAAATGGTTCTACATTTGACTAGTTAACAAGAACCTCCCTGTACTGAGGTTGTATCTATTGTCAGAGCTGTGGGTGGATCTTTACTCTGCAAAAGCTGTAGTTAGTGGCCTTATCTCTTTGACCAGACTTAAGAGGTCTATGTTATTAGACTATATTGTTTATGGTAAACCACTGAGTGTTTAAGATTAAATTCTGTTTTAGAATACTATTAATTCTCCATTGCCTACAGAATCAAATAGAAAATCCTCTGTTTGAATTTTAATGCCCTTTAAAACCTCTCCTCTTCTGACTTTTTCAGTCTTCTTATACTTTATTCCCCTCTATGTACTCTATAATCTAGTGACTTTGCCTCGAATCTCCCAAGTGTGAACTTTCATTGGCTTCCCCCATGCCTAGAATTGCATCCCTCTTCAACTCCTTACCTATGCCTCCTGGCCTTGGACTCTCTCAAGTATCAGCTAAAATGTCAATTTCTGTAATTGATCCTTTCTGGTCCCCTTTAATGTTAGTGCCTTCCTTCTAAGATTATCTAGTCTCAAAAACTTATTTACTGTGTGACCCTGTACAATTCACTTAAGATCTGCTGGCTTCAGTTTCCTTATCTATAAAATGGGGATAATAACAGTACCTACCTCCAAGGGTTGTTCTTAGACAATAATTATAAAGCCCTTTGCCTAGTACCTGGCACATAGTAGGTGCTATATAAATTTTAGCTATTATTGTTTTTGTTATTTTTATTTCTGGTTAATCTGAAAGGCAGTACTGAAGACCAGATAAAAGGAAAATACTAGCCAAACTGGCTGGACTACCATATTATGTGAAGGATATGGAATTCAGTTGTAAACGACCTTCCTCTATAATCTTAGAGATAAATATTAGTGAGCTGCCTGAGGCTCAGAGAGTTTAAGTAATTTAATATGTTCACACAGCAAGTAAATGTCAGGTGGAACTTAAACCCAGGTTTTCTTGGATCCAAGTCAAATTACAACATGTTCTTTTACTATCTTAACATTTATAAATTCTCCATTTTTAAAGAAACTGAAATTTTGGACTTTTAAGTATGAATTTGGGCTTTTAGGATGCTATAAAATTAAATGTTAAAATTAAATCATCAAATTTTTCTTTTTACTTCTAAATAATTTGTGACTTAATGTCTCTAAAATGTTTACTCTGGTTTTCCTAGAAAAATCTTGTACAATAGGTTCCTGTTACTTCCCCTTTATGTTTGCAATCTGCCCAGAAAAAATTTAACTGTATGCACTGGTTGACCAGTGATAATACATAACCTCAGTCTGTCTTCTAATTCCTCTCATTTGGTCTTTTCATGAAACAGTACCAATGAGCCTTAGCCATTCTTCTCTACCTTTTATCTAAAATTACTAATATTTATTTATACATCCCAGCTTTTTCCCTCTTTCTTTGTGTTATATGATGAGTACATAGTGATGGGAATAAAATTTTGTCAGGTCTTGTGCTGTTCCCATCTCCTTTTGCAAAGTGCATAGCTGTGTTTAATAGAATGTGTTTAGTAAATGTTGATTGACTGATGGTGAAAGAATGATAGAAAGCAGTTTAAAAGTTCTAAGAATCACAGACTTTAAACCATTTGTAAAATGTCAAATGAATCATAAAACAGAGATATGTACACACATTAAAGATGTTCACCATTGTCTTAGAGGAGATTCAACGCAAAGTCTACTTCAAAAAGCGATTATTGACAGTGACATCCTCCACTTTCTCCTACTTTCAGTGTCCTTACACTGATAACATTAAGTTCAAGAATATAGTAGAGCCTCCTAAATGAGGTCAATTATCACTCAAAGAGTTTGGAGTAACAATAAAGAAAACAAATAAGAGGACAAAGACTTCTTATTGTCTAGACTATGATATGGAATTGAATGGAGAACCTATAGAGTTTGTCCTTCAGTGAATATGGCTGTCTATATATCTGTATGTGTATTTACTATATATATTATAAATATGCACATATATATCACATATATCTCCTGTTTATGTCTCTGTTATGGCCAGATTTTTCTCCAAAATGGTTGGATTAGTTCACAGTTCTACCAATAGTGTATTAATGTCCCATTTTCCCACATCCCTTCCAATATTTGTCACTTTTCCCTTTGATCATTTTAGCCAATCTGATAGGTGTCAGATGGTATCTCAAAGTTATTTTAATGTGCATTTTCTAATCATTAATGATTTAGAGCATCTTGAAATATGACTATATGTAGCTTTGACTTCTTCCTCCAAAAACTTCCTCTTCATGTCCTTTGACTGTTTATCAATTGGGGAATGACATATTGTCTTATAAATTTGACAAAGTTCTCTATATATTTGAGATATGATACCTTTATCTGAGAAACTGTCTATAAATTCCTCCCCCCCGCCAATTTTCAGCTTTTCTTCTAATTTGTCTACAGTGGTTTTGTTTGTACAAAATCTTTTTGAAATTTAATGTAATGAATATTATCCATTTCACATCTTATAATGTTCTACATCTTTTGTTTATTCATAAATTCTTCTATCCATAAATCTAAGTAATAGTCTTCTAATTTATTTATAATATCTCCCTTCATATCTAGGTCATGTATCCAATTTGGCCTTATCTTGCTGTTTTTGGGTTAATTGTGTCAGGAGCTCTGTGTGTTTAATGTCTTTCCAGCCTTATTTTGCTAAATCATATAAAATATTAATCTTGATCTCATTTCTGACAGAATGCTTTCTAGATTTCCCAACAATTTTTAATAAACACTGAAGTTTTATCCTGAAAGTTTAAATCTTTACATTTATCAAACACAAGGCTACTACAATTATCTACTACTGTATATTATCTATCTACTCTATTCCATTGACCAATCATTCTATTTCTTAGCCAATACCAGATATTCTGATAATTACTTCTTTATGATATTGTTTAAGATCTGACACTGATAGACCTCCTTATACATTTTTCATTAATTCCTTTGATATTCTTGACCTTTTGTTCTTCCAAATGAATTTTATTATTTTTTCTAACTCAATAAAATTATTTCTAACTCAATAAAATGGAATAGCACTGAAAATATAGATTCATTTAGGTAGAAATGTAATTTTTATTATATTGAGTTTGCCCACCCATGAATAATTCATATTTCCCCAATGATTTAAATCTGATTTTATTGCTTTAAAGTGTTTATAATTATGTTTATGTGTCATTATGAACATAATTATATTCAATTTTAAACTATTAAGGCATAAAACTAATATAAGACTTTGGGGACACCTGGTATATGTATATACATATGCATGCTTATATCATATTTTAGATATTGCAGATACACAGTGATCATACTTATAAGGTCATAGGTCTATTAGATCCTTGAAGTATGCAGTTAATGTATTTATGTAAGTGCTTAAAATAATTTTTTTCAGATACTATGCACTAAAGATATGCAAGATATTGTAGTATAATAGAAAGAGAAGTGGAATAAGAGTAAAGATATCAGTTCTCCCTCTGCCATCAAGTAGCTGTGTAACTTTGGGAAGAGTCACTATATTGCTCTGGGCTTCAGTTTTCCCACATGGAAAATGATGGGACTTTGTTAGATAATCTCCAAACATTTTGTGCTCTAATGTCTAGTCTTAATATTTGCTTTTTAAAAATAAATGTTTTTTTAATGAAAAATAAATACTTCAAAGATGAATCAGGTTGACATTATACTAAAACATCCCCCATTTCCCTCTGGGAACTGAAAATAACTTTCAGAAATTTTAAATTCAGAAATTTATTAAATATCTTAGAACTAAAGTCTAGACCAAAGAGGCAAAGATGTTGTTAATATCATTTCTACCGTGAGCTTGGTGGATAAAGTCATGCAGACTTAGGAGATAGGACTCTGGCAAAGAGATGAACTAGGTCATTATTTCTTTTGTTTCCTTTGAAGCTTATTGAACTATGTCTGCCAGAATGGGATGCTTTTGGAAGACAGGAACTGCCCTGTCTCAACATGCTTAATTTGGCATTTCAAATTGGAAAACATCATCATTCATTTAAAGACTTTCTTGTTCTGACTACTGTTTGTTCTTTACTTTAGTTTCTTATTTGTAAGCATTTCTGTCCCCAACTAATTTTTTCTCAATAAGAAATCTCTGAAAATTCAATAAAATGAGTAATTCTTAATCATCTAAAATAATGCCATAGAAACAGTTGAATTAACAAAGCAGCAGCAATGTAAGAGGAAAGAGGCATGGCTAAGCTCAATTTCAATGCCAACCTACAGCCTGGGATATTAATTATGAATTACTTTGGCATACTAACTCATCCCAAAGACTAGCACACTGTGGTCTTGCAAATTTTGTTTGTTCTGAGAAATTATTAGTTGTGGTGGAATACCTTCTGATGTCTAAAAATTCTTCTAATTTGGTAATCTATATTTCTTCCCCTTTTAAAATGATAAACATTTTGAAAGAAGGAAAAAATGCATGAACATAAATGTTTCGAATATGAATAAGAGTTGAGGTGTTCAGTCATTTCAGTTTTTTCTGGGTCTTCCCGACTCCTTTTGGATCTTGGCAAAAATCCTAGAGTGGTTCACCATTTCCTTCTCCAGCTCATTTTTACAGATGAAGAACTGAGGTAAACAGGATTAAGGGACTTGCCCAGGTCACACAGTTAGGAAGTGTCTGAAGCCAGATTTGAACTCATGAAGATGAGTCTTCCTGACTCTTCAAGCCTGGGACTCTATCCACTGAAACACCTAGCTGCCCAAAATGCAGTGACCTCCTTTGAAAGTGCCCCCCTCCACCTTTCTTTCATTGTTTTGTCATTTAGTTATGCCTGACTCTTCAGGATAACATTTGAGGTTTCTTGACAAAAATACCTGAGTGGTTTGCCATTTCCTTCTCCAGCTCATTTTTACAAATGAGGAAACTGAGGCTCAGGGTAGGTGTGTCTGATGCACTTTTTTTTTGTTTGTTTTTTTAGTGAGGCAATTGGGATTAAGTGACTTGCCCAGGGTCACACAGCTAGTGTGTGTTAAGTGTCTGAAGCCGGATTTGAACTCAGGTACTCCTGACTCCAGGGCCGGTGCTCTATCCACTGCGCCACCTAGCTGCCCCTGCACTTTTGAACTAATGAAAATGAGTCTTCCTGACTTCAGGTCCAGGACTCTATCCACTGTATCACCTAGCTGCCCAAGGAGTTGAGATGATTGCCCTAAACAGATAGTCATCAAAGAAAACTTAAAAACTAAAAATTTAGCTGCCTAACTATATGCTTTTTACCTAGAAATTTTTGTGGATTGCTTACTTAATGTCTCACTGTTTCTCTTGAGTTGAGCACAGCAACAATGTAAAGATAGAAACTAAGCAAGAAAAACAATTTAAATAGTTCTGGCTTACTCAACTTCTCCCCCAACCCCACAGTAAAGTTAAGATTCTCAGGCTATGAAAGAAGGTTGTTGGTTTTTTTCCAAATGATATTGTAAACTTAATTATTTGCCTTAATTGCTTAAGAAAGGGGAAAATACATTAAAAATAGTAAACCAGCTTTCAATATTGTTGGTACTGTCTTAGGGAAGCATGGGTAGTTGAAATTGATGATAAAAGACCTTTTTTTTTTTAAAACAAAATGTTAAAAATCCTCCAAAATCTTACCATAGCTGCTAACAGGTAGCAAAATTTACTCATTGGACTTCCTTTTGCTTCCTTCCTATTCTTATTGAGGTAAAGGGAAATGACATGAATGTAGATTGCCAGAGAGAGAAGTAGGGAAATTAGAGAAAAGAAAATTCACAAACTGGAATATTTGAAAAGGCTGGATGAATACTTATTGGGGATCTCGTAGATGGAATTCCTGAATACAGCCTGGTTGTAGTAAGTAGTCACTCTGATTCCTTCCAAAGTGGAAAAGACAGACACGAGCTTGTCTATTTGAGTATCTATCATTAATATGGGAGTAGTTGTAGGGTTTAAGGAAGAGATTATCCCTTATCCTCCCCATTCTTACTCCTGCACCCTCCTTATAAGAATTACAGTAATAGAAAGCAACATTTGCTACACAGTGAGTCAAAAAGCCAGAGTCTCTTCTTTTGAACTTATGCAGCACCCTTAACTCGTGTAGACTAGTTTGCCATGACATACTCACATCTACACCACTATAATAAGGGTTGCACAGAGAATGCCCAGATTCCTTGCCTGCTTCTGGCTGATTACATGTGCAAGATTTGTCATTGAGTCTGTGGTTGCTTCCAGCTCTACGTGACTTAGTTGCTGAAATCCTTTGGCTTTGATATGTTATTCGATCTTTTCTTTGGAAACCTCTAAGAGGAAGAAACCCACTACTCAATGAGACGGTCCAATCATTTTTTTTCCACAGAACTAATAGTTAGGAAGCCCCCCCACCCCTTATATCAAGCTCAATTCTGCATCTCCATAATGCCTACTCGTGCCCTCTGGGTCTCTCCTCCAAAGCCAAGCAGAGCAATTTGAATCTTTCTACATGATAGTCCTTCATATATTTGAACACAACAGTATCTTCCCCCTATTTATTGTGGGACAATGAGGGTTAAGTGATTTGTCCAGGGTCACACAGCTAGTAAGTGTCAAGTGTCTGAGTCTGGATTTGAACTCAGGTCCTCCTGAATCCAGGGTCTGTACTTTACCCACTGCACCACCTAGTTGCCCCTATAGTTTATTATTTGTTAATACAAGTAGGTGCCTGGTATTAGACTCTATAGTCCTAAGTCATTTGTTAAGAGACATTTCATTTTCCTCTGTTTGGAAGACAATTTGGATAAAGCTATCTTTTTTGTTTCTTTGTTTTGCAGGGAAACGGGGGTTAAGTGACTTGTCCAGGGTCACACAGCTGGTAAGTGTCAAGTGTCTGAGGCTAGATTTGAACTCAGGTTCTCCTGAATCCAGGGCTGGTGCTTTATCCACTGAGCCACCTAGCTGCCCTGGATAAAGGTGTATTAAAGTTCAACACCTCAGTGATGAGGCAATCCCATAGAAAATAATTTGCAGCCTTTTCTAAACAGGAGAATTGGGAGCATAATTTGTTCAGGGTTTTTCTTGGCAAGATTATCCTTGTTTTGTTCTTTAAATGTATGTATATTTTCCCAATAAGATCTCTTGTTTTGGTGTTAATTGAATGTTTGCTTTCTGAAGAAGACGAAAGAAATAAGCTACTAGACATGTTCCTTCTTAGACCATATTAGAATTCGCGGTCAGTTCAACCTTGAAAGAAGAATGTGTTATTCTTTGCACCCATACTTCACTATTTACCTAAATTATATTCCATGGGAGGGGAGTTTGTCCAGATTTTATCCTTGTTGACAGAAAAATACACTGGTATAAAACATATTCTAATGACTACATCTAATTTTCAGACACAGTAAATCATTGAAAACAACATGAAAAGTATTTCCAAAACAATCTAAAATAAAGAACAGTAACAATTAAACAGGAAGCTGCCTGGAACAGGGTTTTGTAATCATTTAAGAAATATGATTTAGCACTTGTGGCTTCTGGTCCTGGAAGTGCTACTGTTTTTCCCTATTCACAAACATAGGCAAATTATCCAACTTTTCTGTGCTTCAATTTTCTCATGTGTAAAATAGAATTAGTAAAAATTAGTTTGAAATTCTTTGAGATTCTTGTCACAAAATGTTTATTCATAAATAGAACATTACTTTGGAATTTATTTGACATATTAAAAAACACGAGAGGTGGTATTGAATAGTGGATAAAGAGCTGGCCTCAATGCCAGGAAGATTTCAGTTTCAGTCTTGCCTTTGACAAATTCTAATTGTGTGATTGTGTGACAAATTCTAATTGAGTGATTGTGGCTAAATCACTTAACCTCATAGTTCTTTTTTTCCACTTAATAGTATTTTGTTTTCTCCTAATTATATGTAAGGATAGTTTTCAACATTCATTTTTGTAAGATTTTGAGTTCTAATTTTTTTCTTTTTCCTTCTCTTTCCCCTCCCTTAGACAGTAAGCAATCTAATATAGGTTATACATGTACAATCATATTAAACATATTTCCATAGTAGCTATGTAGTGAAAGAAAAATCAGAACAAAAGAGAAAAACCATGAAAAATAAAACAAACAAACAAAAAAGGGAAAATAGTATGCCTCAATTTGCATTCAGACTCCATAGTTCTTTCTCTGGTTGTGAATGGCATTTTCCATCATGAATCTTTTGCAATTGTCTTTCATTATTGTATTTCTGAGAAGAGCTAAGTCTATCATAGTTGATCATCACACAATTATGCTGTTACCATGTATAATGTTCTCCTAATTCTACTCACTTCACTCAGCATGAATCCATGTAAGTCTTGCCATGTTTTTCTGAAATCTTACTGCTCATCATTTCTTATAGCACAATGATCTTCCATTACATTCATATACCACAACTTGTTCAGCCATTCCTCAATTGATGGGCACCCCCTTAATTTCTAATTGTTTGTTATCACAAAAAGAGCTGCTATAAACAGTTTTTGTACATGTGGGTCCTTTTACCCTTTTTATGATTTCTTTGGGATCCAGACCTAGTAGCAGTATTGCTAGGTCAAAGTGTGTGCATAGTTTTATAGCCCTTTGGGTATAGATCCAAATTGCTCTCCATAATTGTTGGGTCACTTCACAATGCCACCAACAGTGCCCTTGTGTTCCAATTGTCCCGTATCTTCTCCATAATTTATATTTTTTGTCATATTAGACAAATTGTTAGGTGTGAGGTAATACTTCAGAGTTGTTTTAATCTACATTTCTCTATTCAATACTTATTTGGAACATTTTTTCATGTTACTACAGATAGCTTTTATTTCTTCATCTGAAAATGGCCATTTCTCAATTGGGAAATTTGTTCTTATAAATTTGATTCAGTTCTCTATATATTTAAGAAATGAGTCCTTTATCAGAAATACTGACTATAAAAATTGTTTCCCAGCTTTCTGCTTTTCTTCTAATATTTTTGGCTCTCCTTCTAATCTTGCTTGCATTGGTTTTTATTGTGCAAAATCTTTTAAATTTAGTATAACCAAAATGATCCATTTTGCATTTCATAATGTCTTCTATCTCTTGTTTGTTTCTCTCTCCATAGATCAGACAGGTAAACTACTGTTTCCTCTCCTAATTTGCCTTTATGCCTATGTGCCTTTATATATCACACTCTATGTAAATCATATACCAATTTTGCTATTATTTTGGCATGCGGTGTGAGATGTTGGTCTATGCTTAGTTTCTACCATACAATTTTAACCTGGTAGTTCTTTAGGCAACTCTTTAAGATTGTAAATGCCAAAGAAAGGATATTGACTTTCACTGGTAGAAGGAGTTTCCTCACCTGAGAATTCCCTGTACCAATGAAATCAAAGTCTGGTCCCTATTTCTAAAGTTCTTTTCATGACCCTTCAATGTTTATATACAGCAGTTTTCCTGTAAGATCTTCTATGCGTTACTTCGTATAGTTAAGCTAATCAGTTTGAAATCCCCATTCATCCCAAGACAATACCATCCTAAGTGCTTATCTATAAGGATGAAATCTACAAATTATTATTACTAATTATATTATATATGTATGTATATTATGTATGTATATAGTGCTATACATGTACATGTATATACCCACATATATGTATATGTATGTATACATAGTTTAATGTTATTCTACTATTTTTAGTGTTAATTACTATAATAGCAGCAATTAGTTATAACTCTTATGTGGAGATAAAAATTTCCTGAGTAATTAAGTATTTTTATCTCCAGAATTTAATTCACAAGATAATTACCAATTTTATGTTATACTTTTAATAAGTTATTTTTCTATGAGTTGGGTGAGGTGGAGGATGTTCCCGACCTTTGATTTTGTCAGGTTAGGATACTTGTAGTACAAAAACTCCTTCCATTAATACTGAGTGGTATCTTATTTATGATTTATAATCTTAAAATTTCCCTGGGCCACTGAGAGGGTGTTACTTGCCCATGGTTACATGGCTAGTCTATGTAACAGGCAGGACATGAATCCAAATCTTCCTGACCCCAAGGTCACATTGCCTCAGACACCATTCCTTATTCTAGATTTATCATTTAAAATATCTAAGCCAAATGAATCATTCCATCAATCAACAAGCATTTATTAATTATCTGTTATATGATAGGGAGCTGTGTTAAGTTTGAGGATATCAACATTAAAAATGAAAATATATCTCACATCAGCAAACTTGTCATATAGTACTTTTAAAAAACTATCTGCATTAGTCATGTTATGAAAGAAGAATCAGAACAAAAGGGAAATACCTTGAAAAAGGGAAAAAAACCAACAAAAAGTAGAAACAGTATGGTTCAATCTATAGCTAGTATTTCTTTAAAAAAATTTTTTATTAAAAAAAAATTTTTTTTGAGGCAATGGGGTTAAATTAAGTGACTTGCCCAGGGCCACACAGCTAGTAAATGTTAAGTGTCTGAGGCTGGATTTGAACTCAGGTCCTCCTGAATCCAGGGCTGGTGCTCTATCCACTGTACCACCTAGCTGCCCCATATAGCTAGCATTTCTAATAAAATATTGAATAATAGTGGTGATAATGAACAACCTTGCTTCATCTTTGATCTTATCGGGAAAGCATCTAGTTTATCCCTTTTACAGATAATGTTTGCTAATGGTTTTAGATAGACACTGCTTATCATTTTAACAAAAGCTCCATTGAATCCTATGCTTTTTAGTGTTTTTTTTAAAAATAGAAATGGATGTATTATTTTGTCAGTCTTTTCGATGTATGTTGATATAGTCATATGATATTTTGGTTATTGATATAGTTAGTTATGCTAATAGTTTTGCTAACATTGAACCAGCCTTGCATTCCTGGTATAAATCTCCCGATCATAGTGTAGGATCTTATTGATATATTGTTGTAATCTCAATATTCATTAGGGAAATTGGTCTATAGTTTTTGTTCTCTATTTTTATTTTCCCTGGTTTAGGTATGAAAATCATATTTGTATCATAAAAGGAATTTGGTGGGACTCTTTCATTGCCTATCTTAAAAATAGTTTATATAGTTTTGTGATTAATTGTTCCTCATATGTTTGGTAGAATTAACTTGTAAATTCATCTAGTTCTAGGAATTTTTCATAGGAAGCTCATGGATGGTTTTTTCAAACACTTTTTCCTAAAATAGGGTTATTTAAGTATTCTATTTCCTTTTCTGTAAATCTGGGCAATTAATATTTTTATAAATATTTATTCATTTCATTTAAATTGTCAATTTTACTGGCATTTGATTAGGCAAAATAATACCTAATTATTACTAAATTTTCTCTTAATTGATGGTGCATTTATTATTTTCATTTTTGATATTAGTAATTTGTTTTTCTTCTTTCTTTTTAAATTCAAATTAACCAATGGTTTATCACTGTTATTATTTTTATAAACTAGCTCCTAGTTTTATTATATATGTATATAGTATATGTATATAAATCAAAAGTTTTATATATATAAAACTTTCAATTTTACTTATCTCTCCTTTGATTTTCAGGATTTCCATTTTGCTATTTTGTTGGGGATTTTTAATTTGATTTTTTTTTATATTTTAAAAAATTGTATGGCAGATTCATCCATCTGCTCTTTTTATATTTTACTGAATATACTTTTTTTTTTTTTTGGTGAGGCAATTGGGGTTAAGTGACTTGCCCAGGGTCGTACAGCTAGTAAGTGTTAAGTGTCTGAGGCCGGATTTGAACTCAGGTACTCCTGAATTCAGGGCCGGTGTTTTATCCACTGTGCCACCTAGCCGCCCCTTGAATATACTTTTAAAGATATAAAATTTCACCTAAGTACTGCCTTGGATGCATCCCACAAACTTTGGAATATTGTCTTATTGTTATTTCCTTTAATGAAATTAATTGTTTCTATGAGTTGTTCTTTGACTCACTAATTCTTTTTTTAAGATAATAAACATTTTTATTTATAATTTTGGGTTCCAATTTTTACCCCTTTTTCCCTCCTATCTCTCCCCCCTCCCTGAGGTGGCAAACAATCCTATCTGGGGTATATATGTATGATTATGTAAAACATTACCTTATTTGTCATTTTGTACAAGAAAATTCTTTAGGATTAGATATTTCATTTCCAATTAATTTTTAATCTATACTTTAATGACCCTTTGTTAAATTTAATTTATTACATTATAGTGCAAAAGGGAGCATTTAATATTTCTGCATTTGGTTGTCAGTTTTTTATGCTTTAATAAATGGTCAATTTTTGTGAAGGTGCCATATACAATTGGTTTTTGTTGTTGTTGTTTTGTTGTTGTTTTTTGTTTGTTTGTTTGTTTTGCGGGACAAGGGGCGTTAAGTGACTTGCCCAGGGTCACACAGCTAGTAAGTGTCTTGTGTCTGAGGCTGGATTTGAACTCAGGTACTCCTGAATCCAGGGCTGGTGCTTTATCCACTGCACCACCTAGCTGCCCGCCATATACAACTGAAAAAAAAGTATGCTCCTTTCTATTTCCATTAAGTTTTCTCCAGAGACTTTTGTTCTAACTCAGTAAAATAGCTTTTTAAAAAAAATAATTTGATTGGGATGGCTTTGAATAAATAGATTAATTAGGTAAAATGGTCATTTAAATATATTTGCTTTACCAACCCTTGAACTAAAAATAGTACTTCAATTATTTGGATTTGAATTTATTTGCATAAAAATGTTTCATGTTTAAGTTCATATAGTTCCTGTGCCTGTTTTGGTAGGTATACAGTCAGATATTTAATGCTATCTAGTAATTTTAAATTGTTTAAAACAATATTGAAAATTATTACTGACACAAACTGTAGTTTCTCTATTTTTTTTCTCTCTCTCTTTCTTTTTGCAGGGCAATTAGGGTTAAGTGACTTGCTCAGGGTCACACAGCTAGTAAGTGTGTCAAGTGTCTGAGGCTGCATTTGAACTCAGGTCCTCCTGAATCCAGGGCCAGTGCTTTATCCACTGTGCCACCTAGATGCCCCTATTTTTCTCTTTTGATTAAATCTAGTTTAATTTAAATTTTGTCAAATCATTATTACTATCACTGCTTTTTTACATAATAAATTCTACTCCTGCCTTTTATTTTATCTTTGTGTGTGTCTCATTTTTATGTTTTCTGAAAGCAACTTATTGTTGAATTTAAATTTTTAATCTATTTCTGTTTTGTATAAATCCATCCTATTCACATTTTAAGCTATAATTATTTTCTGCATTTTCCTCCTTCATATTTTTCTTCACTATCCTTCTCATGCTGTTTACCCTATTCCTCCTCTTTCCTCTGCTTTACTTCTACCCACTACTTTGCCCTCTCATTCCTTAACCTACCCACCCCTCTAAGAATTCTTCCCTTATCCTCTTCCTCTTCCCCTATCTCCTTGCCATCATTTTTTCTGAATTTAGAAGACTTTTATACCCTTTTAGATATATATGTTTTTCCTTCTTTAACCCATTCCCAATGAGAGTAAGGTTCCAGTACTACCCTCCCTCCCCTCTGCTAGCTTTTTCTGTATCAATTTGTACTTTCATGCCTCATTTGTATGAGATAGTTAGTGCTTTTTATCTCTCTCTACAGTTTTTTTTTAGAATCACCCCATAACACTCAGCTCAGCCTAAGCCCCCCCCCTTTTTTTTTACCCCTTCAGGGCAATGAGGATTAAGTGACTTGCCCAGTGTCACACAGCTAGTGTCAAGTGTCCGAGGACAGATTTGAACTCAGGTCCTCCTGAATCCAGGGCTGGTGCTCTATCCATTGCACCACATAGCTGCCCCTCCAAGCCTTTCTTTCAAACTACCCAAATACTGATGACAGTTCTAAGAGTAGTGCTAATATTTTCACATGTTAGAAGTAAATGATGGAGCAGCTAGGTAGCACAGTAGATAAAGCACTGGCCCTGGATTCAGAAGGACATGAGTTTAAATCTGGCCTCAGACACTTGACACTTACTAGCTGTGTGACCCTGGGTAAGTCACTTAACTCTCATTGCCCCCCCCCCCCGAAAGTAAATGATTTGTCTTTATTGAGTCCCTTTTACTTGGTCTTTAATGTTTCCCTTTTATTTTTCCTGAATGTTATATGTTTGAGTCTCCTGTTGATTTCTGATTTTGGTTTTGGGTTTGTTTGTTTTTTTTGTCGCAAAAACCTGAAAAGCCTTTCAATTCATTAAATGTATATATATTTTTAAAATTCAGGATTATACTTTGCTGGGTAAATTACTTTTGGCTGTAACCCCTGTTCTTTTACTCTATGGAATATAGTATTCCAAGACCTGTAGTCCTTCAACATGGTAACCACTAGGTCTTGTGTAATCCTTATTGTAGCTACTTAATATTTAACCTTTTTCTTGTTGTTTCCAATATTTTCCCCTTAACCTGGGAGTTTTGAAATTTGGCTATGATATTCCTATAAGTTTTCCCCCTGGGATCTCTTTTAGATGGTGATCAGTGGATTTTTTTCTATCTATGCTTTGCCTTTTTGTTCTAGAATTTCAGGGCAATTTTCCTTGATAAGTTCTTATAATACTGTGTTGATTCTTTTTTATCATCATTTTCAAGGTAGTTTGACTATTCTCATAATATTTCTCTGTTAAGTTGGTTGACTGTCTTTTCATCATTTTCTTGATTTTCTTGGATTGCTCTTATTTTTTAAAAATTTTTCTTTGATCTCTCTTATTTGACTTTTAAAGTTCTTTTACAGTTCCTCCAAGAACTCTTTTTGTGCTTGGTACCATTTGATATTTATCATTGAAAAAGAGATGGCTTTTTTTTTTTAAAACCTCCATTATCTTCCTCTGAATATGAACTCAGATCTTCTCTGTCCTCAGAGTAACTATCTATGGTTGGGTTCTTTCTCTTTTGCTTACTCTATGTATCTATCTATTCATTCTTTAATTAATTAATTCATTTATTTATTCATCTATTATCTATCTATCTATCTGTCTATTTTTGTATTTTGTTCTTAGCAGTTATTTTATGAGGTCTGTCTCTGGACCCAACTTTGGGCTTTCCTCTCCACTCCTAAATTATGGCTAAGGCCCCCAACCACAATATCCCACAAATGATCTTTTCACCTGTGGTCCCTCTAGTGGCTGCAAACTACAGCTGTCCTACAGACAATGGTGTCTCCACCACTCAATACTGCACTGCTAGGTGTGTGCTAGTTCCTTCTCCCCCACAGTCACAGTCTGGGACAGATCTGGTCAGCATGGCTGTGCTTTGTGTCCCTCACAGTGACAGGTCTTTTAATCTTCTCCTACTCATATGTCAGACCCCCACACTGTATACAAGAATGAAAATTTTTAAGGCTGAAACTGCCCCCAGGGCTTGTTGTTTGTTCATTTCTCAGAGTCAGCCTGGAGGTGCTTGCACTTCACTTAGGCAGAACTTCTGCCCTGGAGGTCAGGTCTTTCTGGGTTTTAAAAAAATTTTCTTAGAGAACAATCGCTTTACCCCATGTTTATTTCTGCTGCTCTGGGGTGATGTGTTTTTTTTTTTTTTGAGGAGGAAATTTGGAGAGCCAAAAGTTGTCTGACCTACTCCACAATCTCCTCCAAATCTTCTCCAATTCATAATTTTCTTTGAAGCTTTGCTTGTAGATATTTTGTCTTAATTGTCTTCTGACTTTGTGTCTTGATCTTTCATGTCAGCACAGTAGCTTTTCATGGTCAGATTCTTTTTGTTTAATTTTCCCAGCCTATTTCTTGACTTTGAATTTATGGCACAGTTGAGTTCTGTTCCCTGCATGATATGGGGAGGAGTACTGTCTTAAGCTTCAGTCTAGCCTCTATGTCTGTATCACAGATCTCTCTTTCCAATTTCCTAAGTTGTCTTGGGCTGAATGAACATCTCATGTTGACCTTTGTTGGCTCTGCCACTCCATCATTTAATTCAAGGAATTATTTTAAGTTGTTTTTTTGGGGGGGATTTTGAAGAAGCATTGACTGTTTTCTTTATTCAGTCTTCCTGGTTCAACCCTTGAAAGTCATCATTTAGTTTTGATGCTGTAGAGTAAAAAATACACTTAGACTCTTCTAATATGAAAGCAAGTATATATATCTACATTTAACTAGACCATAGAATTTAACTAGCTCATTTTATGAAGGTTTGTGTTAATGTCATACAAGTGAGGAGTCATTGGAGAGGGACGTGGTAGACAAAGGTAGTAGGAAGCATATTTCTAATAATGACCACCAGTATTTGCACGAAAGAGACTAAGATATATCATGGAAGAAATATATGACCGCAAAAGGAGGCATGATGGCCATGTGGAGATAGTAGGGGGAAAAAACAACCATCGAGATATATACTAGTCATCATGAAATGTAATAAAATCTAGAAAAAGGCCTCCTCCACATTGTGTGAATGACTCCTCTTTAGAGGACCTGTGAAAGAATATGAATAAGAAATGCATAGGATAAGAACACATAGATGGGTTGCAATATGTATTGATGAAGGAATTTCACACATTAGAGAGATCACAGATACCTTGAAATATTGAGGAAGTAACAGAAAAAAAGATGATATACTAGCTTTAGCCTGATATATATGTTCCTTAGGAGAAAGTAAGGGAGTCTTAGTACATTTTCAATAAGAAATACAAGAGAGTTTATATTCCTTGTTGGCTTGACTAAAAGAATGCTTTTATGAGTAATACAGGGTAATTTTCAGAGTAGTAATTTCAAGGAATTTATTTCCATGGAAAAGCAATGTGTTAGTGTGAATAATACTCTGGGCATAGTCTTAGGAAGATCTGGTTCAATGTTGGTGCCTTTCCTCTGAGATTATTTCCATTTTTAAAAAACTAATTAATTAATTAACTTACTTATTCATTCATTCATTTATTCATTCATTTATTTTTACAGGGCAATGGAGATTAAGTGCCTTGCCCAGATCTGAGATTATTTCCAATTTATTCTCCTTATATCTTGTTTGTAC
The DNA here is from genome assembly GCF_019393635.1 of Dromiciops gliroides. Lineage (NCBI taxonomy): Eukaryota > Metazoa > Chordata > Mammalia > Microbiotheria > Microbiotheriidae > Dromiciops > Dromiciops gliroides. Next base: position 182,150,621 of record NC_057865.1, on the reverse strand, counting down.
ATAGTTGTTTGACTCATCTCCCTCCATAAGACTGTGAGAGCCTTGAGGGCAGGGACTATTTTTGACTTTCTTTTTATGTCTAGAGCTTAGCAAAGTATCTTGTATGTAGTAGGTGCTTATATAAATGCTTCATGCTTGTTGACTCGACATACCATCTCAGATACTTATTTGTATGATACTAGGCAAGTCATAGTGTCTCTGAGCCTTAGTTCCTATAGCTATAAAATGAAAATAAAAATAGTGCCTACCTCTCAGCATTGGCATGAGAGAAAATGAAATATTGTGTGTAGTGAGCTTCACAAACTTAAAGCACTATATACATGAAGACTATTTCATCTACACAATAACATGATTTAGAAAGCATTATATGTCAGATCTACTTAAACAGATGGGCTATCAGATTGGAAGGAATCTTTGCAATGGAACAAGTAACGCCATCCATATCCTATTTAGCCACAAGCTTATTATTTTAAGACAATAATTAATGCTACTTTTCCAAGGAAACCTATTCTGGGGAAATACTGACCTTTTATTCTTCATGAAGAGTCATCTATTCATTGTAATAGAATTTTTTTTGGAAACGAATCATTTTAATATATACTGTCCATGCCATTGATTATTGTATTATTATGTTGTAACCTTTTGTAAATTTTGCTTTTGTACATGCAGCATGGTGTAGTAGATAAAAAGCTGGCCAGGAAAACTGGTATTCAATTCGCACCTCTGAAATATACTGACTATGTGACCCTGGATAATTCACTTAACTTCTAACTCTCTCTCTAAGGCAAATAAGTCACAGAGAAGGCACTGACCAGCATGGGTAGGGGAAGTTTCCTTATCTGGAACTTTCCATTCTCCATATCAGTAAAATCACAGGTCCAGTTCCTATCTTAATCTCCACCCAATCTTTGCTATCCAATACCTCAAGTTACAAGGGCAATGAAGATAACCTTAATTTTATATGTATATTGGAATAGAGATAGAATCTAAATCTATGATTTTATTGATATAGAGCAATTGAAGGTGAAGAAATTCTCTCTAAACACATGACCATAAGCATCAGAGATGCATGGGGGAAAGTAAAAATTTATCAAAAATTAAAAATAAAACAAATGAAATAAATTATTTTGATGTGACTAGGCAAGGATCATGCTGTTTTTGCATTGTACCTCTCTTTCTAATACATATAAATATTTATATATTATATTAGTATACATTATTCATATAATTTTAATGTATACTATAAATTATATATAAATTTATGCATTAATATGTTTATCTACATATAGTATATACCTATACACATTTTACATATATATGTATATACAGAGAGAGAGATAGAATTAGTAAATAGGGTAGGTAATTTTCAAAGACAAGAGTTTTCATCAGGAAAGACTGAACTAACCCCTTTACTTGTCCAGACTCTTAGTGTTAATCTTAAAAGTTTCTACCCACCCCTACTCTTTCATCTGGGGAGATTCTTTTAAGATTAGAAAAAGATGGAAGAAAACAGTAGAAAGATGTTGAAATGCTATTCTTACTTATCAAAGAAATCTTCAAGTTTGGTTTACTTTTAAAATTTAAGAATAGAGATAGTTTCTAAATATCATATTAATTTAAAGTATATAGACCATTTGGAAATGGCCAATATGGAATTTATTTTGCTTGCTTATGAAAATTTGTCAAAAAGGTTTGGTTTTTCTTTTCTTTTTTTTTTTGATATGGTCAGATGAAGGAACTAAAAAACATTAATGCTTTTCAATTAAAAATAATATTAAAATAAAAATACCTACTTGTGTTTCTAGTTCTTAGCAAAAGATTACATACTATTAATTCTTTATAACATGAAGGTATAGAATTATATGAACTTTTTGTTTAAGCAAAGATCATAAGAATTATTTTATGGTATTTAAATAGAAAATGCCACTTCTATAAATAGTTGATCAATAGGGAAATTTTGCAGGGATTAAGAAATCTTTTAGTCAGAGAAGTGAAGAATACAACTTTTCTCATATTATAATAGGGGCTCAAATTTCATACTATGCCATATGAACAGTTGTTTCCTTTGTTTTCATAATAAGGCAACTAATATGTAATGATTACTATACTGTTAGAGCACAGTCATTACTTCTGCAAGGCCTTATTTTTTTAACTAGTGAGGAATGTATATTAAAGAAATTCATTAGAGTTCTTGGAAAAATCATTATAAAACTTGAGGGGGAAGTCCTGTTCTTTAACCCTCTTGCTTGACTTTAATATCCCCAGTAGGGGTGTATTTTGGTGCCAGCTTTACCTGACTCAAAAGAGCTGATTGTTAAAATCTACACTTATACCTCAGAAACTGGCAAATACCGTAACACACAGCTTGGTTTATTGTTTTGTTGATTGTCTAGACAAGAAGGTGATGGAGAAAATGTTAATATTGCAGATTAAACTCAAAAGTGCATTGTAGGGGGCAGCTAGGTGGTGCAGTGGATAGAGCACCGGCCCTGGAGTCAGGAGTACCTGAGTTCAAATCCAGCCTCAGACATTTGACACTTGCTAGCTGCATGACTGTGGGCAAGTCACTTAACCCCAATTGCCTCACCAAAAAAAAAAAAAGTACATTGTACATATAATTATTTTCTCTGGAGAGCCAGTTGTTAAACATGTACCAGCATATGTCTGGTTCCATGTGACAGGTTCTGTAACTTTACAAAATATAACTCATAACTAAAACTTGTCTTTCACTCATGGGACAACATTAATGTAAAAAAAAAACCCAAACATATTGAATATTTTTCTCTAAAACATTGCATGTTTGCTACTTGTTTGTTGTCCAAATAATATTTAGTGTATTATGTATATAACATCAAATTCTGAAAGAAAATCAAAGTCACTGGATTCAGTTTCTGAAGAAAACAGTCAGTAACACTAGAATTACTGAACCTGGAGTTTCTGTTACTATTTTTCTCTTCCCTTCAAAACCCTGATTATGGAATTAAACAAGTTGAAATCTTAAGTGTGTACACTCAAAAAAAAAGATTTCTCATTTCCGAAAAAAGTTTCCTTTTCCCAAAGGAAATTTTATATTAAATCATTCTAAATAGACAGCTTGGTTACTTTTGTTGTTGTTGGTTTTTTTCTATTCAAAATGTTAGCTATAACAATAAAAGCTCTTCCAGCTAGAATTTCTCAGAACTACAGCTGCTTTTCTCAGTGATAGCCTATCTCTTGCAGGAAAACTTAGCAGATGTTGAATTCTGATCACTGAATGACGTTCGTTTCCTGTCTGCTTTATATAATTTAAGCAAGAGATTGAATTTCAGCTGCAGTGAAAATCTAATTTTATTATCACAACTTTCATGTTCTGTTAGCTAAAATAACAAAGACATCAAGTGCCTTATTCAAAATATACTTGTCAGGTTTAACAGTATAACCATATAAAATAATAATAATAATGATGATGATGATGATGATGATGATGATGATTACTAGCATTTATACAGTGAATATGGTATGCCAGTACTTTAAGTGCTTTACAAATAGTATCTCATTTGATACTTAGTCAGATAGGTGCTATTATCACCCTTATTTTACAATTGGAACCAAGGCAAACAGAGGTTAAGCAACTTGTCCAGGGTCACACGGATAGTAAGTATCTGAGACTGGTTTTTTATTCAGGTCTTCTTGACTTTAGGCCCCACACTCTATCTTCTTTGCCACCTAGGTGCCATTTAAAAATGTAAAGCTTACTAAAATTACTCATGAAAATTAAAGCATATTCCAAGAATTTATGATTTTTTGTCCATGATTTCTGTCATGTGGGTGAATACAATGAATAGTGACAGAAAGAATAATAGAGCAAGGACACACAATGGAAAATAGAAGCAAATAAATCAAATGAAAAATACCTTATTGGGTGGAGCCAAGATGACAGAGGAGAGGCTGTGACTCCTGAGAGCTCCCAATAAACCCATCCAAATAATGTCATAAAAAAAAGAAAACCCAGAGCAGCCTAATGCACATAAGAACAGAGTAAGACTATTTTCCAATTGGGATCACCTGCTGATTGGACTGAGAGAGGAGTTCAGCATGTGGTCCGAACCCAGTCAGGAACAGACAGTGCTTCCAGTGCTTCAGAGTCTTCATTGCCAGTGGCTTCTTCTGAGGTTGGGCTTGCGGACTGGTGAGGGGCTTCGGCAGTTGGCTGGGGTGAAGTGGCTGTGGTTTTTGCTGGAGTTGGGGCAAATTGCCCTGGTTCTGAACCAGTGGGCTGAATTGAGTGGTGGTGGCCCAGTGGGGGAGGGGCACAGGCATGGCAAGCTTCTGAACATAGAGAATCAGATTTCCATCAGATAGCTGCTTCCAGAGTGAGATGAGCAGGCAAAAAAAGGACAGCGGACAATAGACAGCTTCTTTGAGGGAGGGGTAGACCAGAATACACCCTCAGAAGAAGATAACAACAAAGTCAAAGATACAACATCCAAAAATTCCAAGAAAAATATGAGTTGGTCTCAGGCCATGGAAGGGACTTAGAAGAGATAGAAGGAAGATTTAGAGAGATGGAGGAAAGAATGGAAAGAGAAATGAGAGCAATGCAGGAGAGTCATGAGAAAAAAGCCAACAGCTTGAAAAGCCAAATAGGAAAGGAGATAGAAAAGCTCTCTGAAGAAAATAATTGCCTAAGAATTAGGATTAAAAAAATGGAAGATAGTGAATTTATGAGAAACCAAGACACAGTAAAGCAAATCCAATTGAATAAAAAAATAGAGGGTGATATGAAATATCTCCTTGGAAAAAAAAAAGCTGACCTGGAAAATAGATCCAGGAGAGAGAATTTAAAAATCATGGGACTACCTTAAAGCCATGATGAAAAAAGAGCCTAGACATCATCTTCCAAGAAATTGTCAGGGAAAATTGCCCATATATTCTAGAAGCAGAAGGTAAAATAGAAATTGAAAGAATCCACCAATCACTTTCTGTAAGAGATCCCAAAAGGAAAACTTCTAGGAATATTATAGCCAAATTCCAGAGATCCCAGGTCAAGGAGAAAATATTGCAAGTAGCTAGAAAAAAGGGAATTCAAATATTGTGAAGCTATAGTAAGGATAAAACAAGATCTAGCAGCATCTACATTAAAGGACTGGAAGGCATGGAATATGATATTCCAGAGGGCAAAGGAACTGAGACTACTGCCAAAATTACCTTCCCAGCAAAACGGATTATAATCTTTCAGGGGGAAAATGGGACTTCCATAAAAAAGAGGACTTTCAGGCATTTGTGATGAAAAGACCTGAACTGAATAGAAAATTTGACTTTCAAATACGAGATCCTAGAGAAGCATAAAAAGGTAAATAGAAAAAAGAAATCATGAGGGATGTTCAAAGGTTAAACTGTTTACATTCCTACATAGGAAGATAATACTTCTCAGTATTAGAGCTGCTGAAAGGAATATACTTAGTCAGAGGGCAGAGATGTGAATTGAATATGAAGGGATGATATCTGTAAAGCATTTATTTTTTGTTTATCCTTGGTTTTTTTTGTGGGGCAGGCAGGGTGGTGTGGCTTAAGTCTGGGACCAGATTTGATCTCAGAACCTCCTGGGTCCAGGCCTGGTGCTTTGTCCACTGTGTCATCTAGCTGGCCCATGATGACATCTTCAAAATAAAGTTAAGGGGTAAGAGGAATGAACTGGAAGAAAGGGAAAGGGAGAGGTGGATTGGGGAAAAGTAGTTCAGATAAAAGAAATAAGAAAAGGCTTATGGAGTAGAGGGAAAGATGGGGAAGGAGTGGGGGAATGAGTGAGCATTACTCTTATCAGAATTGGCTCAAAGAGGGAGTAACATACACACTCAAGAGGGTATAGTAATATATCTTGCCCTGTGGGAAACTGGGAGGGGAAGGGAATAAGGGGGCAGGGAGATGCAATGGAAGGAAGGGCAGATTGGGGGAGGGGGCAATAGAAAGCAAAACACTTTTGAGAAGAGATAGGGTGAAGGAAGATAGAAAATAGAGTAAATATCAAGGGGAGGGAATAAGATGGAGGGTAATACACTTAACAATAGTAACTGTGAAAGAAATGATGAGTAGGATGCTATCAGAAGGACATATGAAAAATGCAAACCATCAACAGAGATAGAACTGATTGTATCTGAATACAGATTGAAGTATAATTTTATTTGTTAGTCCCTCTTTCTAAAAGTATTTTGTCTATTTTCTTTCACAACCTGACTGATGAAAAGATATTTTGCATAACTGCACATGTATGACATACTGAATTGCTGAATTTCATAGGGAGGGATGAGGAGGAAGGGAAGAAAATAATTTAGAACACAAAGTTTTAAAAATTCAATGTGAAAAATAATGATGAGCAGGAGGAGTTCAGAGAAACCTGGAAGGACTTACATGAACTGATGCTGACTGAGAGGAGCAGAACCAGAAGAACATTGTATACAGTAACAGCAATATTGTGTGATGAACAATGGTGATAGTTTTGGCTACTTTTAGCAATGCAAGGGTCCAAAACAATTTCAAAGAACTTCATGATAGAAAATGTCCTCAACATCCATAAAAAGAACTGTGGTTTATGAATGCAGATTGAATCATACTTTTTCTACTTTTGGGCTGTTTTTTCCTTCTTTTTTGAGGTTTTTCCCTTGTGCTCTGACTCTCTTTTCATAATATGACTAATGCAGAAATATGTTTAATGTGATTGCACATATATAACCTATATTAGATTGCTTTCTGTCTTGGGGAGGAGGGAGGGAAGGGAGGGTGGGAAAAAATTTGTAACTAAAAATCCTATGAAGACAAATATTGAAAACTATCCATATATATAACTGGAAAATAATAAAATAATAAATTAAGCTGAAAAAAAGAAAAATACCTTATTATCCCCACTTCTTTGGCTACTTCAATTGATTATGTTTTAGCTTCAGTTATCTGCATAATGACCTCAACTGCCTCCTTTTAATTCAATTAAATTTGACAAACTTTGCTTACCTCCTGTTAACTTATGCTTCCCCAAAACTATATTACTAGCTATTGCCTGATTTCTGTATGCTCCCTGTATCTCCATGCATTTGTGTCATCTGGTGCTCTGACATGAAACGCACTTCCTCCTTATCCTCACTTATTAAAATTATTCTTTACCTTTAAGGCTCAACTTCATTTCCACTTGTTCCATTAAGGTTTCCCTGATTGCCCCAGCTAAAAGTGTTGTCTTCATTTAAAAGTTTGCCTAGAGCACTTTATCTCTCCTTTGATTCTATCATTGTCTACTTGTAATAATATATCTCTGTGTGAACTTGTGTTGCACTTGTGTCATTCTTCATCTTTGGATCTCCAGTGCCAAGTACAGAGGCTTGCATATAGTAGGCATAAGATCATTATTTTTAAAATTTGAATTTACATATTATGTTGTCATAAATAGGGACTGTGACTGAAATGAACTATGATACTAACCCATAGTAACAAATAAGCCTCTAAGTGATCCTAGGTAGACTTTTACATAATCTTTCTTGCCACATGGGAGAGACCACTTGAGGATTTTTGATGAGCTTTTATTTTCTTAAGGCAAAAATTCCATTAAAGACCATGATGATTATGTGTAGTGTATACAAGTCAACAGGACATCAAATTAATGAATAACTTCCGTTGTTCAGGAGTGAAATAGAAATCCCCCCTAAGAATGTCAATGCCAAAGTTAATTTGTAGTTAGCTTTTTATGTTGACTTTCAGATTGTAGTACACTTGCATTACATATGGTACATTTAAAGTTGATATGTAATATACAATAAATCTTTATTATCAGAATTTATTGAATGAAAAGGTATATTTTTGAATTTCTTTTATTATTATTATTTTAAATCATGAAAGTATTTTATTATTTTCTAGTTACATGTAATAAGATTTTTTTTTTTTAGTGAGGCAACTGGGGTTAAGTGACTTGCCAAGGGTCGCACAGCTAGTAAGTGTTAAGTGTCTGAGGCCGGATTTGAACTCAGGTACTCCTGACTCCAGGGCCGGTGCTCTATCCACTGTGCCACCAAGCTGCCCCTGTAATAAGATTTTTAGTTCCAAATTTTTCTCCTTCCCTCTCTTCCCTTCCCCCTTCCAAAGACAGCAAGCAATATGATATAGGTTATATATGTACAATTACATTAAACATTTCTTCATTAGTCATGTTGTGAAAGAAGAATCAGAACAAAAGGGAAAAACCTCAAAAAAAGAAAAAAAACACCAAAAAAAGGAGAAACAGTATGGTTCAATCTGCATTCAGAATCCATCATTCTTTTTTCTGGATGTGGAGAACATTTTCTATCATGAATTCTTTGGAATTATCTTGGATCATTGTATTGCTGAGAAGAGTTAAGTCTATCACAGTTGATTGTCACATAATGTTGTTGATACTGTGTACAACGTTGTCATGGTTCTGCTCACTTCACTCAGCATCAGTCCACTCAAGTCTTTCCAGGTTTTTCTGAAATCTGCCTGCTTATAATTTCTTACAGTACAATAGTATTCCATTGCATTCATATACCACAACTTGTTCAGCCATTGCCCAACTGATGGGCATTTTCTTGATTTCTAATTCTTTGCTACCACAAAGAGAGCTGCTATAAATATTTTTATACATGTAGGTCCTTTTTCCCTTTTTATGATCTCTTTGGGATACAGACCTAGTAGTATTATTACTGGGTCAAAGAGTATGCACAGTCCCATAGTCCTTTGGGCATAGTTCTGAATTGCTCTCCAGAATGATTGGATCAGTTCAGAACTCCACCAGCAATGCATTTGTTTTCCCATTTCTCCACAGCTTCTGCAACATTTATTATTTTCTTTTTTTTGTCATATTAGCCAATCTAATAGGTTTGAGGTGGTACCTCAGAGTTGTTTTAATTTGCATTTCTCTGATCAGTAGTGATTTATTTTTATTTTATTTTTTTTGGCAGGACAATGGGGGTTAAGTGACTTGCCCATGGTCACACAGCTAGTAAGTGTCAAGTGTCTGAGGCCAGATTTGAACTCAGGTACTCCTGCATCCAGGACCTGTGCTTTATCCACTGCATCACCTAGCTGCTCCTGATCAGTAGTGATTTAAAGCATTTTTTCATATGACAATAGATAGGTTTGATTTGTTGAATTGCTTCTTGAAGCTTGTTTCTTGTTTACAAATATAGGAGTTAAAAATTTCTGGCTACTACCTATTCCTGTATTCAAGCAACTTTCTTACAATGTTTTCTTGTTTTTTCTCTTAATGTTAGTGTTGCCTACCACTCCTCCTCCACCACCCTATTTTCCAGTTCCCTCTTATGTGTTAACTTCCTTTGGGGCAGCTAGGCAGCCCAGTGGATAGACCCCTGGGCTTGGCATCAGGAAGACCTGAGTTCAAATTAGGCCTCTGACATTTATGTGATACTGGGCAAGTCACTTAGCCTCTGGCTGCCTCATTTTCCTCATCTGTAAAATGGGGATAATAATAGCACCTACCCTCACAGGGTTGTTGTTAGGATAAAATGAGATAGGAATTGTGAAAGTACTTGGCATAGTGCCTGGTACAATGTAAGTAATATATAAATAATAGCTATTATCATTGTTATTAGCTATTATTATAAGAAAAATATCTGTTTTGTTTATTTATATTTGTATACGTAGAACTAATAAATGCTTTTTCTTTGCCTGCCTGTCTGCCTGTCTATCTCTTTTTGTCTCTGTCTTTCTCTCTTGCTTTCTCTCCCCTCTTAAGGCATGACATTTGACACAATTGACCACCTATTTCTCCAAGATACTCTCTCCTATCTGGGTTCTCATGACACTACTTTCTCTTAATTTTTCTCTAAAAGAACCTGTCTATTTCTTGTCTGTGTCCATTTCATTATTATCATCCGTGTTGCACTTCCTATGTGTGGGTGTATCCTAAAGATCAGCTTTTGGCCCTCTTCTCTATACTGTTTCTCCTGGTGATCTCACCAGCTCACATTGTTTCAGCTATTATCTCTATGTGGATGACTCCCAGATCTATGTGAATAGCCCTTATCTCTCTCCTAAGCTCTACTTCCACATATCCAGTGGCCAGATGGCAGGATGCCCCTTGGCTGTTTCCTAAAAATCTCAAACACAAAATGGCCAAAACATTCAATATATTTCCTGCAAAATCCACTTCTTCTCTAAGCTTGCCTATATCTGTTAAAGGCAACAAAATCTTTCAAGAAACTTTCATTCTTCACTTTCCTTTACCCTAATACTTAACTAATTGTCAAATTCTATTGATTTTACTTCTATATCTCTCACATCCCCCCACCCCCCGAAGCAAGAAACCATTTAAAAAGGGCTCCTAGGTCAGCCATCTCTTCATTTCCCTGTTCGCCACACTCCTTTGGATGGGACTCCATTATGCCTTCCTGTTTCTCTCTGCTTTCCAGTGCTTAGCAGAGCACTTGGTATATATTAGGCACTTCATAAATATCTATTTACTGTCTTGAGTGATCTGTTTTTGCCTTTCTAATCACATAGTCAACACTCTAGTTAAGGCTCTCATCACTTCAGAACTAGACTACTACAATTGCCTTCAAATGCTTCCCATGCTTAGGGGGCATCTAGGTGGCACAGTGGATAAAGCACTGACCCCGGATTCAGGAGGACCTGAGTTCAAATCCAGAAGCAATACTGTTCCTCATCGTCCATGAACCCTTGTGACCAAAAACGATATTGTTCCCCAGGCCTCCCACTCCCTCTTGACTAAAAATTTTCCTCTCTGCTCTTGAACTATGACACAGAAATGGGCATAGGCAAAGGGTTTGCCAAACAGTGTCTGTTCATGCATCCAGTGCTATCACAGTGGTCTCCTCTAATCTCCTTCTAACCCATTGCCAGGTCCCCTCACCATGTCAGGCTCCAGAGATCCCAAAGCTGCTCCTGATTCTGTTACTACCACCTAGTCCCATCAATGGTGTTGCATCCCTGTGAACTTTGGGCCAGCCTCTACCCCTACGTCATTGATATCTCTTTTTGACTTCCTAAGTTGTTTTGGACTAGAAGAATGTGTCTTTCTAAATTTTTGTTCACTCTGCCACTCAAGAATTCAATTTGAGGTGTTATTTTAAAGTTGTTTGAGGGGAATGTTGGGAAGCTCAGCAGAGTGCTTCCTTTACTCCACCATCTTGATTCCACCCTTAGACCTGCACAAGCTAAAATTTTGCTCAAATTTTTACCATTTATTCAATGCATTGGGTAATGACTCTTGGTTTTATATATTTATATTAATTTACTTTATATAAATATAGTAAATTTATGCATATGTACACACACACACACACACATATATATATATATATATATATATCTTGGATGTCAGATTTTAGGATAGTTGATGCAAATATATTTCTCAACAGTTTCCCCCTTCATCCTAGCTGTTTTGAGTTTGATTTTGTTACTAATTCTGAGTGTGTGTGTTTGTGGGGTTTTCTAAGTAAACTATCTTATCACATAATAATAGCGGTAATTTTTTTCTCCTCTTTGAAGATATCCATGACTTTAATTTCATGTTCTTCTCATCTTATTGCTAATATTGCTGGAATCATGCCAAATAAAATGGGTTTCCTTACTTTACTTATATTTATTGAGAATACTAGTGTTTTCCCATTTTAATGATGCTAACTTCTGATTTTTAAATATACTTTTAAATTATATTAACATGGCTTTTCTACACCCGAGCTTTTGGAGATTTTAGCATCAATAAATACTGTACTTTGTTAAAGAATTCTGTGTTTACTGAAATAGTCTTTTGGTTTGGGGCATTTTTTTATGGTAGAAAACCAGATGTATGATTTCATTGATACAGGAAAGTTCATGTAATGAAACTGCCTCCGCTAAACTCCTTATACCATCCTTGCAATTTATAGTCTTAAAAAGTTTCCTGGAGGCCACAAGAAGTTAAGTGACTTGCCCAAGGTAACAAAACTCTTAAATTCTACAGGCAGGACTTGAAGACAGATCTTCTTAACTCTGAGGCTAACTCTCTATTGACTATATCAAGCTGCCTCTTTTTTGATGGTATTAATTACAATTGTTTTCCTAATGTTGAATCCTTGCATTCTTGGAAAAAATCTAATTTGGTCATAGTGAATAAAAATCCTATATATTGCTGTAGCCTTTGTGCTAGGATTAATAAAAATTAATTAGTGACATTTATCTCTAGTTCTCTTTGATCCCTTCCTCCCAATCTTATATATTAGAACTTTTTTGTCTCATAAAAAGAGTTTAACAGAATTTTTTCTTAATATTTGGGAATAAGTTGTGCAGCATGGGTATTAATATCTGTCAGTATTTAATAGAATTCATCTGTTAGTTTCTCTGAACCAGCATTTCCCTCTCTCTGTTAGTTCCTTGATAATTTCTTCAATTTTATTTCCTGAGACTAAAAAAATCTCTATTAATTTTTAAAATTAATTTGGGTACTTTACAAAAGAGAGACAGAAAAGGACATGAAGTTTTGGGTAAGAATTCCAAGGTTCTGCAACATGAAAGTTATACAGTTATGGGCGATGGAGAGATCAAGGGTATGATTATGGCAACAAAAGCTTAGTTTTTTAATGTCTTGCTAATCATCAAGGCTGTATACTATAATTTGGATAATATCTCAAGGAATATTATTCACTTAGAGCAAGGTTCATTTTTAATCATATTGAATGTAAAACCAGATTTCCAATAATCTTTATAAATGCTGGCTTTTTTATTTCTTATCAGATCTGATTAGATAATCAATGTTTTTACCTCAAAATATGACTGACCAAGTTCTCAATAGGAGTAGGAGTGTTGCTTTGCCAAGTTTTTTGTTCTTTGTGCTTGTATTAGTATAGTCTTCAATATGTCATTTCTTTATAATAATATTTTAATGAAACTTGTTTATTTTGTGTGAGTCATTTAAGTTGCCTCCCTAACTTCTCAGTCTCTTCTGCTTTACTTTCTTCACCTTATGCCCATTGTGTTGGTGACCCAGCCAGGGTTCTATCTTGGGTCTTTTTTTTCTCTGTATTCCCTCACTCGGTGGTATAAACAGTTCCCACAGGTATAATTATCATCTCTATTAAAAAACTTCACAGCTCTATTTATTCAGTCTTTGTTTCTTTCTTGAGACCCACTTCCTCATAACCAATTATGTGTTGAAAACTTCAATGTGGAGACAGGTGGGGAAAATAAGAAAACTACTTAAGAAAGTGAAGTTCATGCTTCTGTGGATGATAATGACCAAGCTTCTAAATGGTGATTAGATCTAGACCTTCTGTAAATATCACCCATTGTTTTTACATAACTACTCTACCACTGAAAAGAAAACTGATACTATCTATGAGGGTAGCAGTACCTGTTTTCTATGATTCTGTATTATTTTAGAAGCACAACTTAGGAGCACATTTTTTTCCAGAGCCCCTTGTTACTGACTTTTATTTTTGATGATCCTATGGATTCACCCTAGATATACTACTGTACTCATATGGACCTGTAACTTCATCAATATGGATATTCTCTCCCATGGGAAAGATCATAGATAATATGTGCCTTCTATAATAGGAAATCTTGTACACTTCCTCCATAAATTAAGCACAGAGAATTTCCTTATATCCAGGGGCTGTCTTTCTGTTTCTATGATATTGTGACAATATCAATGTAGTATATGGCCTCTCCATCAATGACTCATCACTCTCTCCATGTAATCAGCCCATCTTCTCTTATGATCATAGGCTTATAAGATGAAATCCTTTACTTGTAAAGTAACAATATTCTTGATGACTTTCAAAGTAGTTTTAAGTTAATTCTTTTTAAAATGGTCAAACAACAAAAATTTAAAGAGGCCAACTACACCAAAACATCACTACTAAGGCCAATTAATTCAATCAATTAAAAAACATTAACCCATTAGCAAAAGAAAATAGGCACAATTATGTAAACAGAATGGTAAGTTGCATGATTTGGTTTTTGTTTATTTGTATCTAAGCAAAAGAAATCATCCAGATGGAAAGGGAAAAGTCCGCCTTTCAGCTGTCTACAATGACTACAATGTCAGTTACAGAAAAGTTTTAATTAGCTATAATATTAGGAGAATTGAGGAGTGATTGTTAACAAAAGTTTCTCATTTGTTAAACAAAACAGATTAGCACAACATGAAAATCCTTTTTGTTTTAAGCTTTGTTGATTTACCTAAATTGTTGTTTTCAACTCACCATGAAAAGAAATTACTTCTTTCCAAGATTACTGCTAATCTTTTAACAGCAAAATCCAATGGCAGTTTATCAATATTTACCCTTTTTGATCCCTCTATAGCATTTGATGCATACTCTCTTTCTGTACACTCTCCTCCTTGGGTTTTTATGGTGTGCCAAATTCTCTTCCTATGTATGTAAGCATTCCTCAGTCACCTTAGCTAATCATTCACGTCCTACACCCTATACTGAGGTCTTCTCTAGGGCTCTTTTCTGGGCCTTTTTATTTCTATATAGCCTTTCCATTATCTCACAAATGTCCATGATTTCAATTATTATCTCCATACAGATTTATTATATATCCAGGTCTTATTTCTTTCCTGAACTCCTTATCCATCAGCATTTCAAACACAACATATCCAAAATGGAATTAGGCCTCATTTCAGGTCCTCATCATCTCTCCTGGAATATTTCCAATAGTTTTCTAATCTTTTATCCCTTGTCAAGTCCATCTTACACACAGCTACCAAATTATTACTTCTAAAGCTCAAATCTAAGAATATTATGCTTGTGTTCAAGAAATTTCAGTGGTTCTCTATTGTATCCAGTATAAAATGTAAACTCTTTTATTTACTATTTAAAAATCTTCACGATCTGATTCCAATTTATCTTTCCAGATTTAACGGTCCTTCTCCTCATACACTATATCTCTCAGGCAGTCTAGTCTAATTGCTATTCTATACAGAGACAAAATTTCTTCTTCAGCCCCTGTCCTCCATACTTGAAATGCTTTCTTCACATCCACCCCTTGGAATTCTTAGCTCCTTTTGAGACTCAGTTAAAGTGCCACTTCTTATATTGAGCCTTTCCTGGTCCCTCTCTTCTATTAAACTCTGTACTTACTTACTATTTACAAATCTGTATACATGTTGTTTTTCCCCCAGAATAATTTAAATTCCTTGAAGACAGGGATTGTTTTGTCTTTGTCTGGGCACAGTGCTCAGCACATAAGAGGTGGTTAATAAAGGTTTGTTGGATTTAATTATTTTAATATTAGCGATAATATGAAGAAAAAGTGGACTATATTTGTGTAACACTTTGTAGTTTTAAAAGCACCTTTCACCACAAACATATCATGTAAATAATGAAAACATCTTCATTTTATAGGTTCAAAAGGTTTGTGAATTGTTAAAGCATATAAATCCAGTTGTGCTATTCAGCACTCTTATGCTATATAAAACTATAAAGCTGATTGGATTTTCACTTTTCACTTGGACTTGACATAGCCACAGCTTCATGACAATAAGGTTTCGTGTGGTCTCTTTCTATACATTCTTAGGTGTGTATGTGCATGTGTGTGTTTTATTTGTTTATGTGTTTGTTTAAAGAGCATCTCAATATTAATTTCTTTGAAGTAGGAAATTTGCCCCTTTAGAAGTAAATAATTCTTACATCCTAAAAACATCATCAAATTCTGAAAATATGGATCTAAAAATTCAAGAAAAATATTTCACAAATTAACTCTGTAAAATATTTTTAAAACAATGTTTATTAGTGGTGCCATGTGTTATAAATTCTGGAAAACCACAATTTCTCAAGAATTACAGTGTACCTAAAAGGCAATGGAGAAATGTATGATCAATAAAAATAGGTTAAAGACTATGTCCAGTGATTATTTTTATGCATAAAACTGGCATGAGATAAAATCATAATAATCACTGACTTTGTATAAGTCATGACTTCTTCTAAATGGAAAAGTCTTGTAATGAGAGTGATGGGCAATTGATAGATAGACAGCCCAAGGACTGCTTGCATAATGTAAAAAGACTCATAAAATGTAAAAAAGACTTATCAAAAGATCTTCAATACTTTGGGTAGATTCAATAAGAAAACATGGACAAAAATCACACAGGATGAAAAGATGTGGATAAAATACAGTATCCATTATTGGTAAAACATTGATAAAATAATGAATATGTAGAAATATTGAAACACACTAATAAGCACAAAACCTTTTATTCATGATTTTTTTATCATTAGTATATTAAAACATAAGATGTCTAATTATATCTATCTTAATGGAGAATAATTCAGATTTTTTTCAGACTCATTGCCAACATCCTATTATGGTTTGTGTTTATATTCTCAAGACAATGATACTTACCCAGTGTGGTGAATGACATTTTATTTTATCAGGTCAATATGACATATCACCATTACAAAGTAACATATTTTAAAAAAATACACTGTCAGAAAGTTTAAAGGAAAAACTATCACTTGGCAGCAGCATTAGAAAACCAAAGAAAACAAACTGAAACACTCTTACAATCCATTAATGGGCTGAGTGTCAGACAAAGTAATTGGAGCATAATTAGTACTTTTAGAAATTTTTACTTTCTCTCCTATATTCCTTAAACAATGAGGGCTATTGCCTTCCATATTATAAACTATAAAAT
The DNA here is from genome assembly GCF_019393635.1 of Dromiciops gliroides. Taxonomy (NCBI): domain Eukaryota; kingdom Metazoa; phylum Chordata; class Mammalia; order Microbiotheria; family Microbiotheriidae; genus Dromiciops; species Dromiciops gliroides. The sequence continues at coordinate 182,133,985 of NC_057865.1, read as the reverse complement.
TCAGAATTAACTTTTCATGTGTAGCATACATTTTAAGATTTTGACAAATAGAAGATATCTAACTCTAGAATCCTCTAGAAATGTGAAAGATCTTGTTTTTAGTTAGAAATGTAGATTATTTCATCTTATATTTTAAAGATATTTTTAAACAATATTAAACACTTAAAAATAATGTTTATCTACAAGCAATCTGATTAGAGTTCAAGGATGGCATTCACCTTTATCATGAATGAATTAAAACTATAAACCTCTGAGTGAAAAAGTCAAGTGTTTCTACATGTTTATAATACAAAGTCCTGTATCCTCTTTCCCTTACATCCTTTCTGGAGTTAGAAATGGTGCTAAAGTAAGGCAGAGAGTGAAGTGAATGAATAATCTCTCAGAAGTTTTGTTCTAGAAAACTTCCCTCTGGAAGGGAAGATTGAAAGAATGAAAGGACAAAGGTCAAAAGGCAGTGGGTTAAGTTGGAAAATAGGTGATATTTTTAACACTTTTCTTTCCTCCTGATGGGAGAGAACTATAATCATATCTTTATGATTGACTTTACATATTGCCCAGCATGGTATCATGGTAACAATGGGTATAGTTTCTTTGTAACGATGATATGGTTGATCCAGGTTTAGTGATAAGAGAACGGCACAGGGAAAATATAGATCTCATTACATAAATATACACAAAGGTGAGAACTACACAGGATAAAGACTAATTGATGTTAGAGCATAATTTTCAGAATAAAGACGGTTATTACTATTATGATTTTTTATAGTCAGTCAACTACCATGTATAGGGCACTGGACTAAATGTTAGTTTTCTGCTTTGAAACTGCTAAAACAAAAGAGCTGCTTTATTTTTGCACTAAGACTGTATGTTAGCGTGAGCACTGAGTCAATGCAATCAGTGAAAAATTTAATATATCATTATTATTTGGAAATAATAGATATCCTGCAGAAAAATAGATGGTCAAATTTTCTAATTTTATCTATATACTTTAACATATTACAGATATGGCCAGAAATTTAAAATATTATACATTTTCTTTTCTTTCTTTCTTTTTTTTTGGGAGGGGGCAAGGTGACTTTGTTAACAACTTCCTCTCTTTCTTTTTTTTTTTTTGTTTGTTTATTTTGTTTTTGTTTTTGTTTTAGTGAGGCAATTGGGTTAAGTGACTTGCCCAGGGTCACACAGTTATTACATGTTAAGTGTCTGAGGCTGGATTTGAACTCAAGTACTCCTGACTCCAAGGCCAGTGCTCTATCCACTGCACCATCTAGCTGCCCCTAACTTCCTCTCTTTCTTGATTCACTGAATCCATGACTTCATTGATACAGATGCTCTTTCTACCCATGCAATTCCTTATTCATAAGAAGTTCACAATTTCTTTGCAAATCTATTCTGAGATCAATAGGTTGAAGGTCTCTCTTTGAATTTTAAAAATAATCCTTGGTTACTAGTAAAGTTATTTGGTTGTCAACCATTATTCCTCAGTCCTACTAGATGATTGGTCTATGCTATGTCCTTATTCCACTGCTTTCACACAAGTTTTTGTTGGTATCAATCATTCAACCAATAAGAATTCTACTATGTGTCATGTACTGCATGAGAAAGAAGATGCAATAAATGAAATTATCTCCACTCACAAGGAGCTTATATTCTAATGAGAAGTTGAGAAGGGCATACATAAATATATGCAGAATAGATACAATAGATTAGTGCAAGGAAGTTTGAAAGGGAGAGTACTAGCAATAAATCAAGTCAAGAAACACTTCACTTAGAAGGCAGTGAATTAATTCTGTCTTGAAGAAAGAGAAGGATTCTATGAGACAAGGTAAGGAAGGAGCAAATTGCAGGCACAGGGACAGCCAGCCAGTGCAAAGGCATGATGGTTAGTGATAGAGAGCATGTGTGATGAACATAGAGAAAGACAATTTGGTTGGATAACAGAGATCTGGAGTATAAGTAATGTCCGATGATGTTAGGAAGATAAATTAGAATAAGATTGTGAAAGGTTTTAAAAGCCAAACAATTTATATTTTATTCTAGAGGTAGTAGGATGCCACTGGAGTTTATTGTATAAGAGAATGATATGATTAGATCTATGCTTAAGGAAAATCACTTTTGCTTATATACTTAGAAGTACCAAGAATTTTCCCATTGTCTTTTGGGTCACCTACAGTTTTACAAAACAACAAACTACTCTCAGGTTGAAATAGTTATTTGGTAGAAATTTAAATCCTGTTGATATTGTATATGCCAGATGGAGATCTCTCATGTGTCAACAATTCAACTAGTGCCTATTTTATCTTGTTTACAATTGAAGTTTTCTCCTGAGCCCTGTGGATTGAATATAAGACTGTCAGAAGATATTTATGTACTTTGGAGAGACATGATTAATTGTGATCAGGCCTGTAGATGTACACAGAAATTAGTTAAACACAAGAAAATACATCAACTGTTCTTTCTATAAATTCTTCTTGCTATACTTGATTTTGTATCAGATGAGAATCGAATAAGAAGCAAATGCCTTTTGACTGAGCAATTTCCTCTCAAGAAATGTGCTGAGATTTCCCCTGAATAATTTAATTCACTTATCCATGCAAACATTAAATATAAAGATGGCATTAAAAAGTATTGTGTTTGTGAATCCTGTGGCCTTATTGCTGAGGAGTGTGAAGAGTGAGATTTTGAAGTATGATTTAATAGTGTTATCATTGCTTCATATCTAGCTAAGCCACTCTGATTCTTGGAAAAATGCTAGAGGTTCTTGTATCTCAGGTGATGTGTTAAATCATGCACAGTAGGAAACAGTTTCCTCTTCCCTGAGTAAAAACGTTTCATCAATCAATCTGGATCTCCAGTGAATTTGTGCTTTTACGTTTGAAAAATAAATGCATTTGCAACATCTTAAGTTCAATGGCATTTTCTAACATGTTCAGACAGCAGAGTTAATTTCAGTGATGTCTCTGAAGTCTCTGAATTGTTAGAGTCCTGCAGCGAAGGCTTCTTACTGCTCCATTATTGGAGTATCCCTGTACCCATTTTGGCTAGCAAAATCTGTCCAAGGAATTTCATGTGACTCAGATCAGAAAGGTCAAAATAAATAGCCACCATTAAGGCCTGTTTTTGTGATTATTGAATTCCCAGGAAGTCCAGTTTTTTCATAATTGCACAGGAGGAACTTCAGAAAACTAGATGGCAATGTTATAGTATAATAGTGGCCTTGTGGTATTAAAACATATCTTCATTTTTGTGCTTCTGATGGGAAGTAGTGTCAATACTGTTTGTGGCTTGCCTACAACAAAGCTAAGTAACAAAGTAGAGTTGAGGGAATATTTGCATATTTTATGGACAATGTGTAGAGAGCTGACAAAATATACATATATGTACACACACATACATATATCGTTCTCCTTCATATGTATATTCTTGATTTCATCCATTCCATACTTTCTTGTCATTCATCTTTGTTCACATCATTTCCCTTTCCTAGAATGTTTCTTAGCCTTTCTATTAAAATCTTAAGCCTTTCTTTAAGACACAGTTCAAATGTAATCTAACTCACATAACTTTTCTTGATCTTTTTGAGTTGTTAATATTTTCTGCATTGAATTTCACAATATACTTTGTACTTCTCAAGTTTCATTCTGAAAATAGCTAGCATTTAAATGCTTGTTAAATAGAACTGAATGTTATATAAGCAGATCTAATCAGCTAGATTTTAAACTTTAATTATTTGTATCCTCCACATTATGTCAGAGTAAAGAGATAACCCTCAATCAACTGAGGAAAATGATGTGTGCAAATAATGTGTAGTGACATGATATTTTACATCTATCTAAATAATGCCATTTGACTATCTTGTGAGTCAGGCAGATGCTGTTCATTTGGAGCTGCCTTTGGGTCTTTCACATGACATAGCTATTCTTGGGTCTGAGTAATTCTGATACCATGGTAGTCATTTTCAATCTACATCCTGTATTCATAAGGGAGAAAACACATTAACAAAGCCAAATTTGGTTGTCTATCTTAATACTCTCTTTAAATGGACTATGTATTCTTTCTAAATCTTAGTAATAGTTTACTGAAAATTGAATGCAAATGGTGTGGTCAGAAGAACACTCTTGGTCATTACATTGGTAATTAGTGTCAGGAAATCTAATCATGTGAAACCTCTTATAATTTTGATGCAATTTGAGGGTGTTAAACTAAAATGACTCTAAATCTCCTATAATTTTTATGTATTATATATTGTTCAGAGATTTATACATGATCTCCCTTTTTGTTGCTTCCCCTACTCCCCAGAGACCCTACTCATGTCCCTCATTCCAGATCCTGTACATCTCCCCTCACTAGAAAGTTTATTTTTTATGTTTTGAATTTGATATTGTAATTTGGACTTTGTAGCATAGAAATCAAGTTCATTTAATTAAATTGGGATAAGTACAGTAATATCTCAGTAGTAGGTTATAATGTAAAATGAAATAATCTCCAATGGCTAATGTTCTCCTCCCCTTGATTCACACTCTGGTTTTCCAATTTTAGAGTGCTGTTGATCCAGGGTCCTCCTGCCAAGCTGCCATCACAAGGAAACTTTCAGGTTAGGGAAAATGAATGAAATATGGGTAGGGCTTGTTCATCATTACAGGAACACTAGTGGGGTCTTGAACCAGAGATCACTGTTGTTCTATATGGGAAGGTTACTCATCTGCAAGTGGTTAAACTTGCTTAGGGTCTAGAAGAGCTTGAACCATATTAATTCCACAAGTCATAATGGTAGGTAACTGACCTCAGCAGAAGAATATGAGAAATCCCAAAGTCTATAAACTCCCCTCAGCATGAGGCATATGATGAAAATTTCCTTTTTTTTCTTCTTCCAATTCTCTTCTACTGCCTCTTTCTGAGTATTCATTTTAAAAATTCCAAAGATCTATTTGTACACATATATTTTAAGCATTCATTATTACATAATGGAGTTACAGGTAATTATTCTGCACAAGAGCATGTGTTCAGATATATAGAGCATTATCTATGATATAACTATTCAGCAAATATAAACACATTATGATGGAATGCATAGCATACAAATCATAAACAACATATATAAATTGTACATTATATGGACTCTAATAATGAGAACAATCTAGCTCCATACCTGTTACACCTGGAGCATCATAAATAAATTTGGTCAGTGATTGAATAGTCCTTCAAAAATTTGAAATCTTATGTTATTACACAGCATATATGTCAACAATTCAGTGATTTAAAAATACAACTGGTGTCCTCTTGAAATCTTGTGCATTTAACACATTTTCTTCAATTAATATTCTCATTCATCATCAATGATAGCAACATCGATACCAGTCCAGTGCACTGAAATACTTTTTTATTTTTAGCAAAAGATGATGCAGTGCATTTTCCTCATTCCTCTTTGACTATGTGGTTCAGTGATTGAATTTTAATTCAGAGCCACATCACTATACGGTAATAAATTATGCTGAAATAAATGGAGCATATCAGAGCATAGATATCCTTTGCTGTTTTCTTTTCTTTTATGAATCTGTACCTCCTGCTACTCCCCCACCTCCCTAAAGAGGAAGTTTAAAAAAATTAAGATCTTACGTGACTACATATTCCAGCAAAATGAACTTTTACATTTTTCATATCTAAAAATGTACATGTCTTTTTGCATCTTCATTTCATCACTTTTGTCTTAGGAGGGGAGTGACATATTTCATCCTCATTCCTTTGGATCCATGGTTTATCATTGTTTTGATTAGAATCCTCAAGCATTTCCAAATTCTTTTTCTTAAGTGTTAGGTTTTCTAGGGAAATGCTTGAAAAAATTTCACTTTTATTTATTTTCCTTCTAATTTTAACTGCATTAGATTTTTTGTGCAAAAGTGTTTTAATTTTGTATGATCAAAATCATCTATTTTATCTTGTAAGATTTTCGCTTGAACTATTTCTCATGAACTATTTCTCTATCCATGGATCTGAGAGTTAATTTCTTCCTTGTTTCTTCAAGTTGTTGCGATGTGACCCTTTATGTCTAGGTCATACCATCTGTTTGGAGCTCAGCTTGTTGCATTGTGTGAGGTGTTAGTCTAAACATAATTTCTGCCAGGTTTATTTCCCAGTTTTCACAGCAGTTTTTTGTCAAACAATGATTCCTTTCCCTAGTAATTAGTGTCTTTGTGTCCTCTTACTGAATTTTTTTGAATTTCTTCAGGCCCTTGAGAATCACCAGAATTTAATTTCTCTGATCTGCCCATGAGGTAGAAGGTTTAATACTCCTTCAATGGCTTTTATCATACTGGACACTATTTTGTAAACTTTTGCAGAGGTGGCATGGATTATCAGGGTTGTTTAGCTATTAAGCTGCAGCTTCCTACCTGTTATAGTTTGCTAATACTTTGAAGAGACTGCAGCTCATCCCGTTCAACAAGGATACAGCAGACATGTTCATAGATTCTATGTAAACCAGGGCTGAAAGTAGACCTTCTTATTGACTCCTATGACTTATACAAAGAACTTCAATTTCATGGATAAAGTGGGGAAGTCATCATTCAATATACAGAGCTTGGGATGCATGGGATTAAAGTTAGGGGCAGAACTTGTGATTCTTTTTAGTTTAGGGGGTCCCTGGTAAGGGGCTTCCTCTACCATGGCTTGCATTTATAGTCTTAGAAAGCTGAACAGATGACTTAGAAGTTGTGATTTATTAAGTTCACACAACCGGTATGTATCAGAGGTTTCACTCTGTGGCAACAGAGACCTACATATTCTTATATTCTCTCTCTCGGTCTCTCTTTGTTTCTGTCCTTTGTCTCTGTCTTTCTGTCTCTGAGTGTCTCTGTCTCTCTCCAATTGTTTTTCCATAAGTTACTGGAATAGTTACTTAGGATCTATTGCCCAACACATCTGAACATTCTACATTTTTTTTTTGTGGGGCAATGAGGTTAAGCAACTTGCCCAGGGTCACACAGCTAGTATGTGTCAATGTCTGTGGTCAGATTTGAACTCAGGTCCTCCTTATCCAGGGCCGGTGCTTTATCCACTGCAACACCAAGATGTCCCCATTCTACATTTTCAATGTACATTGTTACTGTTGTATGAGAGGTTTGTAAGTGCAGTGGAAAGGAACAAGGAAGAATGTTGGTTGGGTATGGCTTAAGTTCTGTTGGGGTCTGGGCTGCTCCCTGTCTGATCTCTGTTTAACAATGCCAATTCAGTGAAATTCAGCTTTTGAGAAACTATATCTACTTTGAAACAATCACAGCACTACATATTTATCTAATCCATATTTATAGATATAGTACAAATATAATTACACACACACACACATATATATGTAAATGCAGATATACTTCTCCGCCTATATGCTGTTCCTACTTTGTGTTTTTTTTAAATGGGCTACTTTAACTTTAGGTTTAACCCATCTCTGTTGCATTTTTCAACCAAAGTTTCTCACAAGATTTTGGACTCAGGTGACCTGGAATGATCTCTTAGATTGCTTCAGTGGCCCGTAAAATAGCTAAGATTTAGCCAAGATAGGTTATTCTTCATTAGAGATATCTCTCTACTCATCTTTCCTAGAAGAACTTTACTATCCAAAGTAATTATATCCAACCTAATCTCCCCTTTTAGTTCAAGTATTTTCATGAGTCTGTCTGTGTTATGCTGCAACCCTCTGCTCATTTCCCTCAGTCTAATACTGTAGATTTGTCGCACAGGTACAGACACTCTCATCAATCTTTGAAACATTCTTTCTACATAGAGACAAAAATTCAGAGATAATCTCTCTTATGCTTAAAGGTATTGATGGGTAGACTTAAGCTTGTTATGTAGCCTCTGTTTATCAAGAGTAGGCTTTTAAAGTATTTCAATGGTGCGATCTCGGCCTGTTTCATTTTCAGAGCACATTTAAGAATAACTGAAGTTCCTTGGAGGCTTTCCATTCACCTCTTTCATTAATCTGTATCAGTCCTCTGACAATGACTTACTAGATCAGGTGACATGTCCTAGTCCAGACTCAAATGAATCCCTAGACAGGGAAGCTCCCTGAAAAGTATCCTAACATTTTTAGAGTTGCTTCTTTGCATTTTCAGTAGCAATTATGCTTTCCATTTCAGCTGATACTACCAGCATAGATATGTCTTCCCTCTAGAAAGCACCTTGTAGCATCTCTAGTGCAACCTTCTCTCTCTCTCTCTCTCTCTTTTTTTTAGTGGAGGCAATTGGGGTTAAGTGACTTGCCTAGGGTCACACAGCTAGTAAGTGTTAAGTCTCTGATGCCGATTTGAACTCAGTACTCCTGCTCCAGGGCCGGTGCTTCTATCCACTGCACCATCTAGCTGCCCCGCAACCTTCTCTTTCTAGGAATACTTTACCAAAGAAGTCAAACTCTCAGATAAAACTCTCAAGGATAGATGGAACCAGATTCCAATGTAATTGGGAAATGTTTAAAAAAAATAAATAAAAATGTAATACATCACAGATAATGTTAATTTGTGGTTTCCAAGTCAACAAGCTGTCTGTAAGGTTGTGTTTCTATTTGAGTTGGACACCACTGCCTGTAACCTTTTTTGCCAACTCGATGTCCTTTGTAAGGTGTCTCGTAATTAATTTCAGATATTTATTCGTATATTCTCCCTTTGAGACTGCTGGAACATACTATTTCATCAAACAACTTATAGTGTACAGACAGTATTCTCTCATTCTTTTTGATTATGATATATAGTACATGAGACACAATAGAATATTTTTAAAAAATTCATCAGAGCATTTCATAAGTACCTCTAAAATTTAATAGTCCTTGTTAAGTTTCTAATCCCTTTTAGTTCATACCTAACTTTTTCAATATTTCTCTGCCCAGGTTGACTATTTTAGCTTAGTCTCAATCACAATGTACCACAATAATGCAAGGCTTATCAATAATAACAACAACACTGAAATAGCATACAAAATATATACACTTTATACACCATAGAATTGAGGGTAGAGTGAAAAAGTACCTGGTCTGGTCAGGAAGGCTGGCCAAACCAAAGCAAACCACTTTTTAAAAAAATAAAAGTATTTTATTATTTTCCAGTTACATGTAAAGATAGCTTTCAGCATTTGTTTACATAAGATGTCCAATTTAAAATTTTTCTCCCTCCCTCCTCTCCCTCCCCCCTTCCCCACACAGCTGGCAATCCGATATAGGCAAACCACTTTTAATTACAGCTTAGAGAAGCTTAAAAAATCTTCAGGGGTTCAGTTTGATTAAAAAATCAAATAGGTTTGCAAAATATACTAAAATTTTTTCTTATTTCTGTTATTCTTTTGAGGCTCTTTTTAAGTCCCAGATCCAACGTACTCTACATTGACTCAGACCCTCACCCAAACAAGAAACTTCTTTTGCTATTGTTAACAAATTACTTTGACTATATATAATAGTAAAGGAAAATAACTCAGTCAGAAAAAAAGTATGGCAATATCAAGCAATAAAATGAAGTAGACATAGCCATACACCAAGGATGAAGCTCATCTCTTTTGCTCCCCATCTCTGGGCATTCAGAAATCTAAGGTGTTGACAATCCCAGTACACCAGTCTCAAGATTACTCTCAACTTAGTCAGTAATGGATGAAACAGATATAGGAGGAATGGAATAAGTATTTATATAGTATCTACTATGTGCCAGGCACTGTGGTAAGTGCTTTTTACAAATATTATTTCATTTGATTCTCACCACAACCCTGGGAGATAGATATTATTATTACATTTGAGGAAACTGAAGCAAACAGAATTTAAGTTATTAGCCAGGGGTCACACAACTAACAACTATCTGAGGTCTGATTTGAACTCAGGTCTTCCCATTTCAGGTTCAAGCTCTATCCACTGGTGCGTTCAACTGCCCTCTTTAGGACTTGCTCTTCTCCATTGGGACACAGTTGTCTTTGTGATCTGGAAGCTGCTGGCTGATCTATGTTCCTATGAATAAGGTAAGTTTTACCAAGGGTCTGGAAGAGCTCAAATCATATCAACTATACAAGCCAGACATCTTTCTTTATATTTGATTTTTCTTTTAAAAAACTTTTAAAACCTGCCTGTTAGGAGGGGGTGAGAATTCTCAAAGTCTTCAAAACCCTCAGTAGCAAGAAGCACATCATGGCATTTTCCTTCCTTGATCCCTCTTCTTCCCTCATTCTCCCTCCCTTCCTCTTCATTCCTCTGCACTCCTCCCCTCTCCTCCCTTCTATTCTTCACTGCTCCCTTCCCTGCCCTCCTCTATCCTCTCTTTCCCTTCCCTTCTCTCATTTCCCCTTCCCTCTTCTTCTCCCAGGCTTATTTTAGAAATAACCAGCGATTGTATGCTTATCCACACAGAGTCCCTGTTTCCTCAGCATAGGTATCCTGGGCAGAGAAGACAAATGAAGTCATATCTATATGTCAAGGAACAGG